>NW_027332231.1:10007500-11434166 GCF_041222505.1 Epargyreus clarus | reverse complement strand
TTATATTTGTTGTTGATGTATAATGTTTAGTAGTATTCGTAAATCTACATACAGTTTCTTTTTTAAATTTAATCCATGTATTTAAAAGTAAAAATTAACATTAAAATTCCCTTATTTTCTTAATTTCTTTATTATTTTGTTTTTTATTTGTAAATTGTTTAAATATATTTCATATAAATTATATTGATTTATATAATGACATTGATTAATCATTTCACATGAATTAATATTTAACGACGTATGTATATTTACGAATATTACATAAATCTATTTTTAATTTTGTATAAAATATCTTTAATTTTTTTAATACGTAAATGTGGCATAAGTTTAATTTAATTATTTGACTGATACAAGACTCGTATGCCATAGCGTTTGACAGCGACGTCCGCCATTTGCAATGACGTCCATTTTGTATTTGTTTGTAAACAAAGGGAAATGACGCATTTATCTCGACTCGAAAATGCAAATGTTTTTTGGAAAGTATAAAGGTTAAGTTACATATTTTCAAAATATGTAAATGAAAAATAATATAATAATTTTCTGACATGAAATATACAACCGGTTTCTAATATAATACTTAAAAAACACCAATTTTTTATTATATATTTTCTTGTAGTTTCAATGAATATATTTAGATCATTTTAATAAGTCATAGACCTTTATTTTTCCCGAAAATATCATTATATTATAATTAAAAATGACATACAAATTTAATGTTATCGAACACAGGGTCGATTTAGTGTTCAGATAACGGATCTAGATGATATTGTATGACGGCTCAAGAACGGATCATTACTATTATATGAAATTGTATCGATATGTATCGATTTAAGCGATTTTATATGTGATAATGTAGATTTAATTTTTAGTTTAAGTTGTAATCTACTGCTATATTTATAAAAGGGGTATATTTAGCTGTCTATTCTCGCAGTACACTCCTTGTAAGATTTGAAACATAAAATGCACTGTCTAAAATATTTTAGCTTAAGGCTTGTTTTGATGGTCTAGAAAATATAGTCTGTAAATACAAGCGATTAACTAGAGAAAGTCGGAATTTATCCTGTAAATATTTAATAGCCTAAAATCTACCCCTGAAAACTAAGTTGGAATACATCGGATAATTCTCCCTTACCACTCCTAAATTGTCGATTGCTGATGCTAAAAATGACATGGCTTCTTTCAACAATCGTATGTAAATAAATCTATTAAATTGTATCGATTTTGGCAAGTAGTTATAAAACAATTTAATTTCTAAATGCATCTTTCAATAATAAAAACTTTTTTCTTCTACAAAATGTAAATCTAGTCTTGTAGCATTGATGTTGTTATCAAATACTTTCCTTAATATATTTGTGTAACTTTAAAAATTAGAAATTTTAAGAAAAAGTACCAAGTAGTTTTGTATGTAAGCTTAAAATATACTTGTCGTATGAAAAATAGTTTGTCGTAATTTTAGGCTTAAAAAAACTATTCGCTATCTATTGCTTAACCATAAACAATGAAATATTTTTGTGTGTTAAGAAATTTAATGTCTATGGATATCAGCGTACTGTTTATTAGAACGTAGATCAAAAATATAATTACATCTTTGCCATATCTTTTGCTTAATGATATATTAATCGAAGCAAAAATAATTTCGAAAAATAAAGAAATATTATATGTAGTAATATTTATTTCTGGTAATTTTAAGAAATTGATTAAATTAGTAACAGTAGTCTGAATGTAGTTAAATCAATTTATATCATATCATAATAAAAAAGTTATTTTTAGGTATTTGAAAAATCAACAAGAACATAATTTTTGGGTCTTTGAACGATAAAAAATAAATTTCTTTTATAATTTCTTAATTTTATTTTTTTATTTGCACTATGCTTATAATATTATGTTTGTATTGATCCATATTGATTTTCATATAATGTACAATATGTGTGATTTTACCTGATTTATTGAAGATTTACTTTTCATTGTGAATCACCAAAATTACTTTATGTAAAAACCATTTTAAATACTAAATAGTAATATATTGCGAACGTATTGGGAATATGAAAACTATTTTCTGTGAAATTACTGAATTCACATAAGTTATTAAATAAATGGATAATATACAATTAAATAACAGATAAAGACGGATTGTGCAAATTCGACGGGACTAAAAGAGACAAAGATAAAGTTCCGATGTTCCGTTACACAGGTGACACTACTCATGCACTAGAATTTTTCGAGTTGTAGGTATTTATCTTAACCTACGATATAAGTACCGCAGAAAGTATATATATCGTATCTGCCCGCTTTTCAATCCTTTTTGAGTTCTACTATTTATTTACACACACATGGACTTCGGGTTTGCAATAAAAATGTCTGTAGGAATTATTATGCGACCGACACAGTTGGGTAAATAGTGATACAATTCCGCGTGTGTTGTCATTCCACCGGGCAGTAGCACACAACAATAATCCCTTTATGGAACGATATCATCATGGAAAAAAAACAAATAGTGTTTAAAAAAAAAATAGACTTGAAAAATTATAAATATTCTAATAGTTAGGGTTATTTAATCAACATATCTTATAACCTCATATACCTATTATGTTTTCTTCAGACATTTTTACTGGATCCTACGTCCATTTTTTATTATATATTTATTAAATATATAAAGTTATATAATTCATATCACCATTCAAATTTTCTTATTTTTATATTCATCTCTAAGCATATCGTTTGGTTTTCAAACCAATTGAATTTATTTTTGTAATAACTATCAATATTTTTGTAACTAAAGTTTGTACTTATTTCGTGTACCTGTTTGTTGTACAATTAAATACATATTTATTTATATATGTACAGATAATCGTTATAAGTCATAAATTTACTCGAAAACTACAGTTTAATAGAAATATTATAATTATGATATTACTGCTACTACATAATCTGAAGCTTCAATAGTAACTTTAATAGACAAAATAGTTAATGTAACACGTTTTAATGATTCAATATCAAATCTAATGCTATTATTTATATTACTGTAATGTAAATAAAAAATAGTATTTGGAGATTCCGATCAGGTAGTAGTAGGAGGATAAAATGTAACTGACAATTTGTAGGTGCCACCGCAGGGCTATTTTACTAAATAATAAAAAATATTTCATTACATTTCGGCCAAAAAGAAAAGTTATTTGTGAAAATATAGTTAATACAAGTTATATTTTGAGCAATCCATTTTATATAACCGTGCTTTTCACAAATTAATAGAATTTGGGTATTTAATTAAAGTAACCGTAAAATAGCTGTTACTTTTAAACTTCTGAATATCTAGTAAGTGAATTGTATTAAATTAAAAATATAAAGTAATATATAAAAATACCATTTTTTGTATTTTCCTGATATTTTTCTTTGTCATTAAAAACACTAAGTGACGTCACAAGTTATAATCGCATTGAATCTAACGCTGTATTGAATCTCTTGAAAAAATAGAATTTCTATGCAAATCACCATCAAGCAAAGATAATGCAGATTGTTTAATAAATATTATAATTAATTATGATTTTTGTAAATATTTTATAGTGGTAGATGTTAGCAGGCTCTGTAAGAGGAATAATTGTGATGTAATGTTAAGATCGGTGGGGTTTTGGGTGCGTAGAGAGTGCAGACGTAGAAAAAGTGTTGCCAATTGTACGAGAATCCGTACAAATACGAAATTTTTGGTATATCGTACGAGGTACGAGGACACTATCAACCTTGTACAAATGTGTACGAGAGTTTGACATAAAGGAAGATGGTATTGATTTTAATAATAATTAACGGAATTTTGAAGACAAATACGTATTTCAGTGATTGTTTGGTCCTGGAGACCTTTTTTTAGCTGATACATACTCATTTCAGATATTTCTTCGTCTACATGCCACCTTTCCGGTACTGCACGAGATTTCAAAGGCTAAAAAAGAGATTATATTTGTTTATACACGAGAAAAAATCTACAGTTGGCAACCCTGCGTAGAAATCGTACCATAAGATATGTTCTGTATATAAACGCACCTATGATTGTACATAAAATTATCATAATTTATCATTGCAAGTAACTTAAGATATTATTTGTTCGGTTCGAACTGAAATAAAGTGAAAACTTCCATGTTGTGTTTTATTTCCTTTTGTTTTTACCTTTTTACCCCAACTTATATGGTCTGCAGAAAGTCCCAACATATTTTACGTGGATTAGCGAATTTTAAGATATTATTATTCACCAGTACCTTTTGACAAAGTGCGGGTTGGTAGTCTTCAGAATACACTGTATCATGGCTTCATGGTCTTTGATAAATAACTGAGTGAAAGAAAGTTAAGATTTCCTAAAACCTCCCAAAACAAAACGGCCGTGGTTAGAAGATTGCATCACTTTAATATTAATGTCAAATACGTTAATGTTGACCAGACAAAATACCAGTTATCTTAATTATATCTGACTGTAGAATGATCACATAGCTACTACCAGAAAGTTACTGTATAATGTTTCTCCTTATCTAACTTGAAAGGTTAGAAGTATTTTAGCAAGTCATGTGAAATTACCGGTCATTGCCCATTACGCAGGTACATCGCAATACAATCGATTTTTTGCTTCATTCAGAATATAGAAAAATGTAGAAGACGCTTAGAATCAATTTCAATCTACATACATACTCAATATTAGGAACATTTGTATGAGGATACATAATAAATCTGATATACAGATCATACGAGTAGATCATACTTATAACAGACATAGATTAGTAATAACAGATGATACATACGTAGCCATGACTTGCAATTGCAAAATATCCTTTTTCTTAAGCACACTTGTCATTATGTTACGTTGCAAGATACATAACAAAATTATATACCTACATAGTAACAGGGACTTATTTATTGGAAAGGCACTTTTAAGGTATGTATCAACAATTAGGCGCTGAAAAAGCGTTCTTATTATGGTGACACTCTGATGGAGTGACTAAACGTAAAATTTATATTCTGAGACCATTGAAAAGTTCATAATAAAAAGGCAGTTTCTTTTATATCCGGAAAAAGTTCAATATGTAGGTACTGTATACATTAAATACAATAGGTATTTACCTGTTAGATAATGGTCATTATGTTGTTTCTGAATATTGTAGGTACCTGCGTACGTAACTTAATAGCCACGTAACAGGACAATTCACGTAAGAGGCCTGGAATTCGAAGATGAAACTTATTTAAAAGTCGTAATTAACACCACGCGATTGTCCACCAGAAAGTAAGTGGCCTCCACCACCCATGGACACTCATCAACCTTAAATAAGGTTAAGTCCTACCCGAGGTCGGTTACAGATGAGTTTCTATAATTCTATCCCTGAGGACTTGTTGCTGAGGACTAAGGACGCCTTGGCTAATTATGTCTGCTTTGTCTGTCTGTCTAATTATACACCACATCCTTCAAATCAGAAAAGGAGCAGAGCTTAACATTGCTGTTATTAGGTAGAAATAAGTGTGGCGGTGGTGCCTTCGGAATCGAACCACAACGCGTTCTACCATCTTTTAAAGTTGGGAGTGTTATTCTCCGATAAATAAAAAACATTTTGGCTTCACTTAATTTCAAAGCAGTGCGTTATCTTATATTTTTTTTTCACCCCGCAGTGTTTATTGTAATTGCTGGAAGATTTTCCGGCAGGAATGTAGGGAACAATCATGTACATCGGCAGAACATGTACCTACATAGATAAGTTATATAATTGGCAACCGCTGGCTACTCTACAAGAGAAAACATCGCAAATATTCTGAATCACATAATATCCTGATTTTTTATCCTAAACATGTTGCATTACTTAATTCATGCCTTATCGGTATGCTTCGAACAAAAAATAGTACAATCGCTCCCCAGGTTTAAGTTCTCTTTACTTTTACCAAGTGGCGTAGTTACACATCGTCGTGGTTGAACTAAGAACCGTTAAAATGTTTGTCAAGAATTCGCTTTAATGATCGTCACGTTGTCGTTATCTATCTACTGCTGTTACTCTGCTGGGCACGGGGTTCTCAGAGCGAGAGTCATTGCGCTGGCCATGTGCGGATTTATAGAGTTCACACACTCTTACAAACTTTGAAGACCTCTCAGGAGAGCAGGTTGCCCCACGTTTTATTTCCCCGTTTTCGTGATCATTATCTACCTTGTACAGACTATTATATAAACTTAATAGATGGGTACCTACTACCTAGACTATCTTATTCGTTTTCAATTGTATTACATCGTTACCTGTGTTGAGGTGATCAAACACATTGTAAAGAATTTTCTCATTACATTTATCTTACATATCTACACAACTCACAAAATAAACGTGGGAGCATAAAAAACAATGAGGTTACCAACGCAGGAAATTAAGATGCATCCGGTGTGAACCGTGGCAAAACGTCTTGTGGAGGTCGCTACTGTCGGTTTGGTACAAGAATTTGGAAATGTAGGTAGTACAGTTATTTACTTACTTAATTTAAATTATGCTTTACTTATTGCCCTACTTATTTCAATGTTATATATACAAGACTAATAAGAAAAATCGATGATTGTGTCTGTCTAGGCTTTTTGTTCGAAAAAAAGTTCCTCGCAAAAAAGTTAAAACCCACGAAATCACCAAAATATTTACATTTTTCAATGCAAGGTAAAAAAACTGGTATCATATATAAACGAACTCGCAGTACTGATTTATATGAGAATATTACCTACGTTTGAAGAGTATGAACGGGTGTGTATGTAACTATTGTTGAACGTATTGGCATACGAAAAGATGTAAAATAATTTCAGTGACAAAACCGTTGAACTATTATATATTAACTAGCTGACCCGGCAAACGTTGTGTTGCCATATAAATAAAAAAATGTTAAGTGAACAACCCTTATCACTTAGGGGTGTGAACAATAGATAGTAGCCGATTCTCAGACCTACAGAATATGCATATAAAATTTGGCGAAAATCGGTAAAGCCGTTTCGGAGGAGTACGGTAACTAACATTGTGACACGAGAGTTTTATTTAATAGATTAAGAGACATAAAGTTACACTTTTATACTATTTCATTGAGTGGCTTTAAGATAAAATACTTTTAGATTAAGATTTAACGATATGTATTTTTTTAATTCGCACGAGTATTTTTGAATTCGCATGAGTGGTTCTGTTTAAGGCGATTATCACTATCGTAAGCTTTTTATTTGTGCAATATAATACTTTAATGGGACCCGTTCTACAAAATTATATACAAGTAATAAATGCTAAAGTAGTATCTAGACATAGGTATAGATACACAAATAAATAAAAGTAACATTTCTTTTTGGGATTTCGTAACTTGTAGGTACCTATGACTGGTTTTATTATTGCAACTTGTATGCTCTAAAACGTAAACTTCTAAAAATATCTGTCTACTACTATTATTATTGATATCAACTCCACGCAAGGTTAGAGAATATTTTACAGAAAAAAAGAAAAATATAGCATATCGAAAAAATAAATTATTAAAAAAAATCCTACGAGATAATTTAAAATATTTTTAATTTACTCAAAATTTACTTTGTAAGTACCATTGTTACCATTTATATCTAAAATTATGTTTTGTATATTATTGTCTATTTCGTTTGCTATTGTTTCATTAATTACATACTTACTAAAAATGAAATCACAAATAGATGCAACAAACAATTAAATGGTAATTGAAACGCATTAAAATCCGGCGGAACAATGGCGCGGATTGGTTCCGTTTGAAATACTTGCACGCGGAACCTTAATCAAATCGGAGACGGTGTCAACAAAACACCATCGCAACAATAGCATCGGATGTACGCTGTTATGAAAATGGGATTAATGGTAATCACGATTACCTAACCGTAGTAACATCAGGGTGGGGTTACGGGAACCACTTTCAGTTTCTACAGCTAGCTGGCTTCGCGAACACGCCTTACGTAACTCGGCCCGCCAGTTTGACAGCCCGCCGCATGCATGACACACTTTTTAAAATTCATTCTTTTATCTAAATTCTTTTAAAGCCGGTTGCATCACAACAAAATATCTCGACATTTTTCGCGTTCACTGGTTTTATTTGACGCCGCTTAGTTTGGATTTAAAAAATAATAGTTGCATTACTACTTTTCTTTTACGTTTTGGCGGTATTTTGTTTTTATACTTTTTTATTGATAATTCGAATTTGTCGCGAATATTGGTGCCAGTTTTTCGAGTGTTTTGTTTTTAATTTTTGATAAAAATGATGTGTAGAACGCAGTGCGTTTTTGTTGTGAACAACTGTGATGTGTGTGTTTTGTGAAGTAATAAATTTCGAGGCACCATCTGTCGAAAAGTAAGTAATCACACAATTTTACTTAATATATTTTTTATAAGTATTCTGCGGCTTCATGAAAGTTACCGGCATTCAATTTTATGAGGTTTGCCACTAGGTCTGTGGTTTTGGGTTTTATGGTAATTTATTTCAATAAAAAATTTAATAAAAATTATTTCATAAGATACGAGTACTTTGTGTCGACTATTTTTAGCATTATATTTAAATTTTAAGAGTACCCGCATTTAAAGATATGTTTGGCAAAATGCTTTTAAAATATTACGTAAAATAACGTGTATTGACGTAATTTTAGGTATTCTTTTAATTTATTTATTCATTTAAAATAAAGAACTATTTGACAATGATCACATATTTATTCACATTTAAAATATATTGACAATTTCGGGTAGTAGTCGGGTGGTCGGGTATACCTGCTTTTGATGTTACTAGGATCTGTTACTAATTTGTCCTATTTCTGTGATATTCTTATATCGTCAATATTCCTTATATCGCCAATATTCACCGATTCTATTCTACTTTATTTCAAGCCCAATAATGTACCCCCGTGCCTTTTTACACGCGGCTTATAATTAATTTATTTTATTTGTTGTATTGTCTACTAACACTACAATTAAAAGAGAAAAGTCTGTTCAGTAAGTATTGCTTGCAAATGTTTGGTATAATTTTAAGATATAACTAAAATAGTGAGTATCGTATATTATCCTTATAATAATTTATTCAATATTTTTATGTAACTTTGTCGTCAAGTTTCGACACTATGTAACAAACTTGATCACACACATTCGATAAAGTTTATTAAAGCACACATTTTATCCACGTCTAGGTAGGTACATATGTTATTTTTAAAAACTGCCTCTATCTTATCAAACTATATTAAAGTCCCAAAAGTTACCTCCAAAAACAGTTATATAAAAAGTAGGCAAGCAATATGCAGGTTTAGTAATTAATAAATTATCACAGCCAATGACCTTCGGTGCCACGTCAGTTTCGCAAGCGGCTAAGCAGTTGCCATATAGGTGTAATGACGGATAAACCGGGCAATTGTCTAATCCTCGACTAACACGCCAAGGAGATTTTTATAAATTACCTAAGATATGATATGTTGAAGGTAGAAGCCTCTTCGTTAAAGGTGGTAGAGTCCTCTATGGTTAGACTCTGCCGCAACTTTTTCTGCCTACTAAAAGCAGTCTTAAGCAAGAGCCATACTCACCCGACACGTTCCTAACTAGTCCTCAGGGGTAGCAACGCATCTGTTTTTAACCTCAGGTAGGAATATAATCCTGTCTCTTAACCCTCATATGTTAAAATCGGTTAAGGCGCTTAGGATGTAGGGCGTGCCAAAATTAGGCATATACAAAAATAAGCAGCAGTGATAGCCTAGTGGTTAAGAAACTCGACCTCTCGGTCGAGAGGTCCGAGGTTCAAGTTCCAGGCGCGCACCTCTAATTATTGAAAGTTATTTGCGTATTGCAATTAATTATCACTTGCTTAAACGGTGAAGGAAAACATCGTGAGGAAACCTGCATACCTGAGAGATTTATAGAAAAAAATCTCAACGATATGTGAAGTCTACCAATACGCACTTGGCCAGCGCGGTGGTCCTAATCCTTCTCATTCTGAGTGGCGCTAATCCTTCTCATTCTGAGAGGAGACCCGAGTCCAGCAATGGGTCAGTAATGGTTTGATGATGACAAAAGTAAGATACATATGTCTCGTAAGTAAGATACATACTCACGAGACATGACACTCCGAAGTCGGGTAAAAATTGCTTAATTCAATGGTGGCCATGCCAGTAGCATAATGAACCTCGAATTCATTCCGAAGTTCGAATTCTTTTCGGGATGTTTGTGTTATCTGTATGTTTAATCGATAACCTTTATTATTAATTATTGTAAACTTGAAACGGTCGCTATGAAACTATGGGGTTCGTGACTTATAGAAATAACGGACATAGAATAGAAAAAGCAACAAAATTACGAAATTTTGAATGTAAAAGTGTCAAAGGTAATAAAAATCTCTTGCATCTTGGACAGAGTTTTTCAAAATTAGCTCCGTGTATATCTTTTAGTTTAAAATGAATAGCGAACCAATATATGAATCAATTACCGATCGATAAACAAAGCAAAATATCCACCTTTACGTAAATTTTTGCCACATGTGCCTTAACTAGTAACTGGCGAACCCCAAGGGGTACGCGTACCTACTCCACTTTGAGAAACCCTACATTTGGATATTTAAAACTAGATAAGCAAATTATAAATATAATATGAGTGTCAACAGTATAAAGATAATAATTGTTTTTCCAAATATGTACTGTAATGTAATCGTTATAGTAATGGTAGCAAAATAGTCTTTTTTAATAGCAACTTTACGAGCGATTTATTAAATAACCCTTCCTTGGCAGTCGGGTAAAAAATGGCCATTCTGAATTTATTTTTGTGCAAAATTAATTCGGACCGCTTATCAACAAAAAAGGCTTGATAAAATCACATGACCCAAGTCACATGATTCGTTCATATAGATAAAAGGTTCTATTACTTATATACTGAAGCTTTTATAAGACCATTGGCAGACGAAACTTAATATATTTGCATAAGGAAAACCATTGATGTTAATATGGAAGACATAACGAATGTTATTCTAGCTTTTACTGATTTTGTTTAAGATAACCAATACTAAAAAAACAAACCTATTGTCTTTGGTTGTAAAAAAGGGCAATAAGCTAAAGATAATGTGTACTGTTTTAAAGTTCTGGTTTGAAGGGAGTAAGTTTATAGGATCCAGGATTTTGGTTTTGGGGGTGCTTGACCTGGCTGAAGGCTTTAAAAGAATTTCATGGTGAAAAATAAAGGTCTATTAGAAGAAATATTAGCATGCAATATTCAGAATAAATTAAAAGACGGTGAAAAAAAGATTCACCTTCGATATTCACCTATTTAAATTTTGCCGTCCCATTAAAGATTACGGATGGATTCAAGTACCTGATTTTAAATAATGGAGGGTTTAGGTTCGCTTATTTCTAGAATTTTGCGCCATTTAAAAGAGACAGATAGATTAAGTACACTGCAAGCATGTAAAATCCTGCAATTTCATACAGAAATAAAAACGATTAAGTAAGATTATTGGTAGGCATAACAGCCATGTTGTCAATGTCACTGTTTCCATAAACAACCAAGCCAATCGTTTTAATTTAACGCCATTTAACCATAGACAAATCCTTATCTTTATCTTGAAAGCCCTTAATCCACATTAGCTGCAAATGTTACTCATTCGAGTATTTACGAGCCAAAGCCTAAGACATTTAGACAAATCGTGATCACATGTAACTGATCGGAACGACAGATGGAGTCAGATCAGTATCTCTGCTATCGATCATGTCGTCGCCTTAAACTTTGAGCTCGCTATTGATAAGGTCAAAGAGCAAGCTTCGAAAATAGGCACATTTTATAAGATAAAGCAGAAACTGATTTTTTAGAAATTGCGGTACCAAACTGGCTGCCTAAATTGCTGCCATGCACATTAGATATTGTTAAGTAATATTAAAATAGGGTTAAAAATGCATAGTTATAGGATCGACCGCAGCTTTACATGAGGCTAACTAAGTCTAACATTACTAAGTCTGTTAGAATTTAGAAGTAATTCTTCAGGTAATGATTTTATGACACAATTATGCAGTGTCATTTTTTAGTAAATATATTTTCACCCCTGGGTACAAATTTTCCAATCACCGATAGGTTGTAGACCATAGTTTATTCTACAGACTAAGTGCGGATTTTTTGACTTCTCATGTGAACTTTCAAGGACGTATATTTCCTCAGCAATTTGTACTTCACCGTAAATGAAAGTTATCATTAATTTAGAACTTTGTCATATCTTCGAAAGAAATTTACCTATTAAGTAACTCTAATGTAAGACTTTCAGAACATTAGTGTGAAAGGCATACTTTCCATCAACAAAAACGCATTGGTACCCTAAGTTACCAGATGTAAAAATGTATCAAATTCACTAGATCGTTGAATTTATAAACTGTGTCAGAAACCAAATATCAACAGAGATCCTAGTTACCACACAGATCGTGTTCCAGGCATCGTAACATAATATTATAACAATCTGATCACATATTGGTAACAAGTTCATGTTATGGTTTAGTGATCGGTGGCTTGTTTTATTTCGTATGCTTTGACACCAGAACTATGTTTTAGTAATAGTGAGTCGAGCTTAACTTGTTTTTAAAGAGAAAGTATATACAAAAGTCTTGCTTTTTGCGTTTAGACTTGAGGATTTCCTAATTGTATATTAGTTGAGTTTTATAATTTTGATAGTAGTTTTGTATTCGACCTTCATTGAAATAAAACACCCATGGACATCTTTAAACACTCGGCTAGGATTATCTATCTAGATTTGTACATCAACCCATTATTGTTCCAGCTGAGCATGGATCTCTTCTCAGAGTGATTGAGGTTTGCCAATTTAGATCGCAATTGCAGATTGTCATTCATAACCAAATGCAATTTGATAGACTTTACCACACCTTTGAGTTTTTACGGAATTCTTAGTTGTGTAGGTTTCTTCAGTATTTTTTCTATCGCCATTATAGAAATTTAAAATAATTTCTTATACACACATTACTTTAAAATTTGTGTGTGCATGAATTCGAATCTCGAATCAGCCGATCCAGAGGTCGAGTTTCAACCACTAGGCTACCACTACCTAAGACTAAAATAAGGATTTACGAGACTAATTTCATTTCTAGTTAAGTGATACAATTATTCTTTGCTACAGAACTAAGTGCGGTATCGCACGTAAAAGCAGCAAGGTCGGCGCACATTTCACAATTTGTTTATACATTTCACTTATTTATTTTAATCTTCCATTACACCCAAGTACTTGATCTAGTTTCTTATCTAGAGTTTTTATGAGTCATCGCATCTTATTTGGATTAAAACGAGTTTTTGTTGTGAATATGGCGAATGATTCTCTGTTGGGCAACCGATGGAAATCTACAAACATGCTTAATGGAGTTTTTTATGGAGTTGTGTTGTCTTTGCTCTTTTTTGTTATAAAATTGAAGTAGCTAATGAGCCATCTGAAAGTAGGTCACTGCAGCCAATGGACTTTTGTCCAACTCCATATGGACCGGGGCTTTCTATACGAATTCGATCACAGATGACTTCTGACGACTAAAATGGTTGCGTTATATGTACCTACGTGTCCAAATCCACACCCTTGCTCCGATGCAAGATACTGTTTTCGTTCCGACGCAAGATACTGCTTCCATAGATTAGTAAAGATTACTCACTCCTAACAAGAAAATGTACCCAGTTTTGAGAATTGAAATAATTGCGTAAAAAAGTTTTGCCACGTCTCCGTGCTAAAATGTCCCTAAAATATTTGAAATAATTATTTATTTAATATGTAAATTACGCAGTATTAGTTATTTATTCGTAAATTTTCTCTAAAAATGTTTTTATTTGTCAAGAATTAAAAAAAAAGAACTTATTAATAAGCCGTTTGTGGCTTCATTCAATTTCAAGGCGGCGAAGTATCTTTACTAATCTATGACTGCTTCACCTTAAGAAATAAAACATCAACTGAATATAATAGGTTTTGCTCCATTTTCGAAGTTGGTAAAAAATTGGTGTAGCGGTATTACGTTCGAACCATATTTACCTACTTTCGCTGTATTTTTAACCGACTTCAAAAAGAAGGAGGTTCTATGTTAGACTGTGTGTGTGTGTGTGTGTTTTACATTGACAAATTATGTTAGGTCAGTAAGTCAGCGTTTAGGCTTGATTCCCTACTCCCTACTTAGTACCTACTTACTGTCTTATTCTAACGTTCGCTACACTGCTGGAGGACTCAATTAATATTAATATGTACATAAATTAATTATTTATTACCATTAAACATTATTCCAGTACTATTAAAAAAAATATTAACGCCATCTAGACCATAACAGCGTAAACACACACTTAAAAGCAAGACATAGCATAGTTGAGCATGTGAAGCGGAATTTATCCTAAACGGAACACTCAATATTTGCAAATCGCCTAGACATAACCACATACATGAGGTGCTTCGTTGTGTAACCACCCCATTTGCGTAAAGAGGTCTACCTAGCCGACCCAGTCGTGTCAAGTTATCCTAAGGCTGTGTACACGCTGGCTACTTACTACGACGATTTTGCGACTAAGTTTAATAGATGGTGTGCAACTTATATATTTGAAAAGTTAATCAATGCGTACTCTATTTTATTTGTTCTCTGTAACATTAGTATAAGAGATTGTTTTTTAACCATTGTCAATTTATACATATGATTTTATAATGCTGTAGAATATACTGTTGTGAGAGAATTATAAAACGCTGGAAATGGATTAAAAATAATCGCTATAAAATGTTTGTAGTTACATACTCGTAGGTACATACTGTGCTCTCGCATAGTGCAGCGATCATCATACCTATCTGATATTCAGAGGGTTTCGGGTTCGATTCTCGGCTTGAATTTATATTACTTGTTTTGGTCTGTGTCTGTTCTATCTGTCAATTCGTGTATATATATGTGCATATTGTGCATGGCATCCACGACTCTGGGAAAGTCAAATGTAGAAATTGTAGGTATTAACTTTTTTTTTTTAAATTACAAGTAATAGATGATTTCATCTAAATACTCATAATAGCATATCATAGTCATGACGTAAAATCGCTAAAAAAAGTCGTCAATGTAAAAACAGCTTTACTTCAGTTATTGATTTAGCAAGATTTAGCGCGGACAAGATTCGGTTCGTTGGTGTAACGAGGGTTTGATTTGAGCTCAAGACTACTTACATGAATAAACATACTGACTTTTATGTTATGTTATTTGTGTGAATTGTCACACAAATAACATAACATAAATTAAAATGTTATTTGTGTGAATGTTATGTTATTTGTGTGAATTGTCACACAAATAACATAACATAAAAGTCATCAAACACGACAGTATTTGTGAATGCTATAATTGTATAGCATTCACAAATACTGTCGTGTTTGATGTCCGTCGAGGATTTATGTCTTCAATAATTTTGGACGTTTTTATAATCTACAAAGTTAATTGACGACTTGCATGGCGAAACGATCACCATACCGTTCAGACGCGCGAAGGGTTCCGGGTTCGATTCTCGGCCAGACTTTTTGTGTATTCGTATTTGTATGTGTTCATGGCACCCACAGGGAATCCTTTTTAGGGGTAGTGTAGAAAGCGTCTTTAATTAAGTATACGGCAGAAATACACCGGACATGAAATTTCATCTCCGGCTTATTACCAAGTGGTATTAAGTTATTCTGCAATTAAAAATTGAGTTTTGTATTTTTGTAGCAATAGCACATTGTACTGGTAAATTGACATATTATGAACTTAGAATATTTAAGATATCTTACAATGGCAAATATATAATTACATTCTCGTGTTATCCATGTACGTACTAGCAGTATTTTTATGTATAACAGATATTTTATGAGATACAGAGGATCTGAAATAAGTCAAGTGAATGGTAAATGGGCCACGATGCCAGATGGCCTATATACCTCAACAGGTGTTCTTACAGTGAAAGTAAACTGGTTAAGCGACTACAATATAGACCAGCTTTTTATTTACTAAATACATAAAGGACAATAAGAAGATAAGTATATTTCGAACAGATAAGGCCTTTAAAATATACAATATCAATCGATCAATCAACTACTTATAGTAACTGCAAACTATTAAAACAATTTTGATTGAACATTTACGGTAAGGTGAGAACGTTATGAAAAGAGGTAAGTATTTTTATCGAGGGTTTAAGCGAAATTAGTAATGGATCGATAACAACAGAGCATGTGATCGATCGGTTGGTGTCACTTAGAAAATACTTTTCTACCTATAGCCCTAGATTAGTAAAGATACTTCGCCGCCTTGAAATTGAATGAAGCCACAAACGGCTTATTTTAGTAAGTTCTTTTTTTTAATTCTTGACAAATAAAAACATTTTTAGAGAAAATTTACGAATAAATAACTAATACTGCGTAATTTACGTAATAACTACATTATTATTTCAAATATTTTAGGGACATTTTAGCACTTAGACGTGGCAAAACTTTTTTACGCAACTATTTCAATTCTCAAAACTGGGTACATTTTCTTGTTAGGAGTGAGTAATCTTTACTAATCTATGCCTATAGCAAAAAATCATTTAAGAATTTAAGCAACGATTTAACCGATGCAAAAACAATTAGAGTTTAAAAACCTCATTAAGCGTTTTTAAGACAATTTGCGAAATAATTAAGTATGCCACAATAAAAACAAATAATTTACTTAAATACTTATTATGAAAATCGTCATAGTTTAGTAAGTCGGCATAAATTTAATGTTATATTTATCATCACGGTATGAAAATAGGACATCACATCAAAATCAAATCTTAATTTCAATCTATCTTAAACTCATCAGTGTCACAGTTATAAAATCGTCACCAGCTGAAAAAGCACTTATTGAGTTCCCATACGTGACGTCACTAGCCAGAACTGCACACTAAGTTCCCATACTTCCCATAGCTTGCCACTCCCATAAACACCGTGCGAATTTTATGGGCTTTGGGATCAAGCAAGGCGGTCAGTCGGTTTCAATGTCGGTTGTATAATATGCGGTAATCGAAAGAAAAGTGTGCTTGCGTCATGGAGCGCTGTATGCGAGATGGCACACATCATACACATGTCATCATGATAACAAATAATTTTACACGATTGGTATTAGTGGGGTTATGATGAAGATTATTTTAGAATATAGTATCATCATCATCATCATCAACCCATTACTGTGTACCACTGCTGGGCACGGGTCTCCTCTCAGAATGAGAAGGATTAGGCCATAGTCCACCGCGCTGGCCAAGTGCGTATTGGTGGACTTTACATACCTTTTGAGATTTTTTTTTATATATCTCTCAGGTATGCAGGTTTCCTCACGATGATTTCCTTCACCGTTTAAGCAAGCGATAATTAATTTCTAATACGCACATAAATTTGAAAATCAGAGGTGCGTGCCTGGGATTTGAACCTTGGACCCCTCGATCGAGAGGCTGCGTTTCTTAACCACTAGGCTATCACTGTTTTTTTTTTAATAATAGATATAGTAGCATAACTATAACTAATAAGGTAGACGGACTACTTGATGGAAAACAACTACTGTCGCCTATAAACATCAGCTATAAACATAAAACATATAAGCCTATAAACAACATCTATGTATCTATATATCTTTGAAGGTGGTAGAACCCTTTGTGGTTTGTGGCTCCGGCGGCACCACCGCCACACCTATTTCTACCTAATAACAGCAGTGTTAGGCGCTGCTGTGTTCCGGTTTGAAGGGTGTGGTAAGGGAGACAGACTTTTCCGAGGCGTTCCAGCTTAGTCCTCAGGGGTAGTGGCGCATCTGTGGCCGACCTCAGGTAGGAATATCTAATCCTATCTGTAATCAACAGATGTCCATGGGCGGCAGTAGCCACTTACCATCTGGTGGACTGCATGCTCGTCTGCTACTCTTATATTATAAAAAAAAACACCACAGACCAAATACGAGACATATCCGGTTCCTAAGAAGAGCTCTTGACCCATCTTGAAGAGCTTCAGGTTCTAAGGGAATTTTTCGGGAGGATGTTCTCTATGTGTGAGCGGAAATAATATGTGAACAAAGCCGATATTTTGAACAACATTTTTATAGGATTAAGATACCTAATAGTTTTTTTCCAGATTATAAAAAAAATACAGAAACCCTATCACAACGATAGATGACTCTCAAGGTTCTTTTTGGGACTCATACATACAGACACACGGAAAATTACACATACATCAAGAAATACTGTATTGGTATTTTATAGCTTACTAGCTGACCCGGCAAACTTTGTACCGCCTCAAAATCTATTTATCAAAAATATTTCATATAAAATATAGCCTATGTTACTCGTGGATAATGTAGCTTTCGAATGGTGAAAGAATTTTTAAAATCGGTCCAGTAGTTTTTGAGCCTATTCATTACAATCAAACAAAGAAACAAAGTTTTCCTCTTTATAATATTAGTATAGATTATATTTTAAATTACTTATATTAATAATTTTTGCAATATATTATAAGGCATTATGCAGATAGATTCGACCTAGATCAACGATGCAATGATGAGAATCACGGAAACAAAAGTTATGTAATTTAGTTAATAATGCAAATTGCGAATTTATTTAGCAATTTCATGGATTTAGTTCCGGATTATTAATTCGGTTCTCTACGCTTTAGGTTTTCGGATTTATTTTCGGATGATAAAACTTGGATTCCACATTCGCTGTAAGTATAGTAAATAATAGCTCAATCCTCTCTTTAGTTGGTTGCTTTCCCTGGGGGGTTAGTACCATATCTTAAAACAATATTATTTTAATCGTACTTTTACTTTTTTTGCAGGAAATTTAACTTTTTAAGCGAAATATGACAATTTCAGTTGCTTTTATATAATGGATAAGCGAAAAATCAATAAGGGCATAAGTTTGTTCAACTGTGTATGACGGTATATTTTACTGTTTTAGGGAGGAAATAAAACTTCCCTGAACTATGATGGTTTTAAAAGATGGTGGTAGTCCCCTTAAGTATTTTTTACGAGATTGAACAAGCAATACATATTATGATAAAAGCCTTACAGGACATGCAAGTGTGGCGACTGTCTCACTTTAGTAAAGAGAGAACTCTCGCCGGGCTAGATGATCATATCGAGGAAGCAGTCGTGCTCCGAGTCTTAGTTAGGTATTAAACCTTCAATAGCGTGATTCAGAAAGCGTCATCTTCTGATGAGTTGTAGAAAGATGCCATAGCGGCGCTACAAAGTTAATTCTCGACTTATGTTTTTTTTGGATGTGGTAAGGAGACACTTAGTTACAAATTAGTTCTAAGGAATAGCAACACATAAAACTACTTGACCTCAAGTTTCAAACTAAATTTAAAGTCGATCACGTGTCAGCGCGGCAGCATCCGTAACGCATATTCTTTACTTCAAATTATTCACAAAAAACAATATCCGCATGACTGCATATCGCATAACCACACCCGTCTGCGGTCAGTCACTTTCTCCTCTTTGTTTGTTGACACGTCAGGCGTCGTCACGGTTGCGTGACAAACGGTGTTTACAAGGGGGTCAGTTGACCTAAGACCTATGCTGTTACATAAAGTATGACCTTTTTTCTTTGTTACGATGGAATCTTTTGTTGTTAGTTTAAGTAGGACACTTAATAATAAGTGGTATGGTAAGGGAGAGTTTTCCATGGCTTTCTAGCTTAGTCCACCATTAGTTAGTCCTCAAGGGTCACAGCGTATCTGTGGCCAACCTCAGGTAGTAATATAATCTTATCTGGGATTTATTATGGTTGTCCATAACGGCAGAAGCCACTTACCATAAGATGGACTGCATGCTCGCTTGCTACTTCTATTTGATAAAAAAAATACTTACAAACACAAACTGCGGAGTTACGCGAACTTATTGGAACACCTAATTATGCTATTATCCTGATATAACCATATGTAGCACGCAGTATCGTAACACCTTGTGAGATCTAATTATTATTATGCAAGGTACGAGTACTATTGCTTGATTGTTACCTCATAATCAAATCGAGCTACTATCGATTTTGTTAACCGGTATCAAGTTGTTGAGCATGCAATATGGAGAGCAATATGCTTGAAATCAATCTGTCAAGTGGACAGTAAATGAAAGATTGGACGTATATAATTAGGGTGTTTGCACACTCTATCGATGCTATCCATTGAGTATAAATCGATCAGGTGACGTCGATCGTCACCTACGTTCTCCGCTGATTACGTTTTAAACGACCAACGCAGGTTTAGTCATCGATCGATCGTCGATCGTTTTATCGGCTTCTGTCGAACAGCCAAAGCTATATTATCATACCAATCGATGAATATCCATTTACGTCAACCCAATGCTGTATACTGTCCCACTTCTGGGCACGAGTCTCCTCTCCGAGTGAGAGAGGTTAAGGAAGAATCCATCGCGTTAAAGTGCGGATAGGTTGTCGTTACACACCTTTACTTTTTCTTCCAGAACTCTCAGGCGAATAGGTTTTCCGAGGATGCTTCACCATTTATGCAAGTGACAATTAATTTGTAATACGTACATGTTTCAAAAATAAAAAGGGCGTGTTTGATATTTGAACCTCGGACCCGTCGATTTAGAGGCCGATTTTCAACCACTAGGCTATCACTACTTTGTCCCTGTAGTTCCGGGACAAGAATAGGGCTACGGTATCCCCTGCCTGTCGTAAGACGCGACTAAAAGGGGCATTCCAGGGTTGCGGGCGGCAAGAGTGGGAACTCGAACCGTCCAGTAAGCGACCCCGCATACCGTCGTGAATACCAGATTGTGTGGGAGGAGTGAAAACTGCTCCCGCAGGGCCCGATCAGGCATCGCGCTTGGAGGACTCCGGTTGTGTTCCGTCGGAGATCCCGGAGTTCTCCAACAAGTGTTGAGGACGGCCACCGGGGAGGTTTTAGTGCGGTAAAAATCCGGCGTCGCTCCCACGTCGTCGAGTACCTTTTAAACGTTTCCCCCTCGTAAAGAAAAAGGCTATCACTACTTATGGGTAGTGCCTGAACCATGAAAAGTTCAATCATTAGTATCAGAACTGGATGTGCATTTGGTTTATCCATTAGTTAAAACCGCATTCCTTTCTCATCGACCATGAAGACTTTGCGACATCCACGTGAACAACGAAGCGAGAATGTTAATCGCCATTTTATTAAATTTATATTTTATTTCACTTAGACACTAACGACCAAAGCCGACCTCTGACTTTGGGGTCATATTCAAATTTCAATTCTCATTTGCGAAATTACTAAGAGGTAGATGGAATACAATGTTTATTTAATTTTAGGTAGCAATAACAAATGTATTTTCATTAGTTATACAGACACTGTTAGGATACAATGACTACTGAAGACAAATACCTATAGATATATTTGACACTTTGATGCTTTCTATACACGAGTATTAGTAAAGGGAATAGGTATGTACAAGAATGATCTTATACACGTTCCCTATGCTGATGCCATGGTCACACACACGAGCACACAAACCTTTAGAACAGTCTACTTTGACGATCCGCATGGAAGATCGGACACCTTCATTGTTTTAATTCCTGACGTACAGAGTGTTCTGGGTTCGACCCTGGTCAGACAGATTTATATGATGAATTTGCAAACGAGCATGCAGACCATCTGATGATAAATGGCTCCTACCGCTTATAGACATCTGTAATCAACTCCAGAAAATATTACATTCTTCCCTGAGATCGGCCACAGGTGCAGCGCTGCCTCTCTGGATAAGCTGGAATGCATACTACTACTGCCACACTTTTCAAAACAGAACACAGCAGCGCTTATAACTGCTGTTATTAGATTATTAGACAGAATAGGCGTGACAGAAGTACCGCCGGAGTCGAACCACAGAGAGTTCTACCACAAAATATTAGTTTTTTATTTTGTGGTTCTACTATCTTTAAAACGTACTAAATTTGCTATAACGGTAAATAAAAACATAGTGAAGAAAAATGCACACCTGAGAATTCTTTAAAAAAGTTCTTTAAAGTTTGTGAAGTCTACCAATTCGCGCTTAGCATGCGAGGTAGTATAAGCCTTATGAACGATTTAAGCACTTCCTTTTTCAGGCTTAATATATGTCCAAAAGCATGAACGATCTTAGGACTGCTTGTCCACTACATTTATGATTTAAAATAAATATATTCAAAAATTATAGTCAGAGCGCAGTCACTTGTCTTTGAAATTTTGTCGAATAAAAGAATAAATTAGCGGTTATTAGACATATTTTAATTATTGAAACAAATCCTTCACACAAGGTCCATGGTGATGACATGAGGTAAACAAGAGGTAAAATTGGGGTCAATGTATATGTTAACGTGTTCATTATATTTAATAATCAATGGCTCTGGAAGTGGCTTTATTCCGAATAAATTCTTAAAGACGTGTGTCGGTTTGGTTTTTGGCGTAAGCTTAAGGCGGTTTATTGCGGAAATGTCGAATAGAGTGTGCGTTGAAGCACATATACAGCGTAAAATGAGAGTTCTGAGGGATGACAGCAAATGTTTTATTCTTTCATTTTATCAAATTTTTGTGGAAATAAATATTTTTTTAAATATGTTCAAGTCCGTACGGGATAATATGAAGATAAACTGCACCGAATTTTCTCGTCTCGATACCTTTCAGATATTACTTTTGAACGAACTTCTTTGACTTGTAATTTTCAGTGGTAAAAATCTTCTTGCTCTTACTAAACTTGTAAGAATAGTCATATTTTAATGTCTTGCTGTTTATACTTTAATTTAGCTTAGATGCTTGATGGCATTCTTTGTATTCAGTTACACTTTTTATTAATAATCAACATGAATATTTTTTACTTACGAAAGTTTAAAATTTGACAATTTCTATAATGAAATAGTCACAGCCTTTAGTTAGTATTTAAATATTGGTTAGATTGATTATATATAATGAGCATCAATATGTCGGCCAGTTTTCCGCTATCGCTTATAACTTGGACCGAACAAATGCAATCTGCTACATCATCGGAAGTAGTGGTTCAAGTGAGTTGCGCAATGCCCACCAGGGGTCGTGGAGTGACATTATATTAGACGAAACTTGACCTATAACCAAATTTACAAGTGCCTAAGCATATGCTAATTATTTATGAGTGCTAAAATTAGGTGCTCGTAAAATGCGTTATCATTGTTAACATAATTTAAGTTTATGTATATAGTAATCTTAATAGCCATTCCTTTAAGATTTATGGTTAAATCCATTGACCTACTAACAAAATCTGCATTTATTAACATTCTAATGTGTGAAATAAAAAAGCAGCGGTAGCCTAATGGTTGGAAGTCAGCCTCTCAAGGGGTCCGAGGTTCAATCTTTAGGCACGCAGATTTGACAGTTTTCAAAGTTATATGCGTTTTAGAACATAGTATTTGCTGTTACATCTGGAGAAAAACATCATAAAAAAGACCATACAAGCCACACAAGCTTTAAAAAATATCAAAAATGTGTGAAGTACACCAATTCGCGCCAAGTACCAGCGCAGGGAATTATGGTTTAAATGCTTCATACTTTGAGAAGAAACTCGTGCCCATTATTGGGAGAGTAATAGGTTGACGACCAATGTCCACTGCTACATTCTTCGACGAATGAAGCAGTCGAAATATACAGAGTGAATTTTTCAAATAGGCCTTCAGGGCCAAATCCGAAACTATAAGGATTTGGCCCTGAAGGCCCGTTTGAAAAATTCACCCTGTATATTGTACAGTTTTTAAACAACCTTTTTTAGAATTTACAGCAGGAATTTATAAATTAAAAATATGTGCAAGACTTACGCAACACAGTTTTAATTTATAGAAGGCATAAAAAATAATAATCGCAAAATATACTTAAGTCTAAACTTAGCTCAATGTCAGTGTAAATTAGTGAAATATTCGGATGTTTGTTTTTCAGATTTAAAGAGTAGATAAAAACAGTAGAGTTATGAAGGTTAGTAGTTTTTATTGCGTTTGCTCAATTTATGTTAGACTTGTTATTTTCTGTGAAACAATTATTGTAACATTTTTTGTAACGTAGTTAATTTGAAGGTAGATTAAGATTTTACAGGTGTGAGCCGCCTTTCATGTGATTTTAGTAATTGAACACTGCATTGCTTACTGCTTGTGTGTTCTAGTGTAAACGTCCTCAGCAAAGGCAACCGTGACCGACGTCGGGTAGGAGTTTAATCCTATCTGGGGTTGATTACAGATGTCCATGGACGGCAGTAGACACTAACCATAAGGGTCCTCCTTATGGTTAGTGTCTACTGTCATACATGTCTAATTAGAAAGTCCTGTCATAATTATAAAAAATATAATTTCAATAAAAAGGTCATTTATTTTGAATTGACATTTGAGGAACGGGCGAGTGAAGCCGCGGGCATTATTTAGTGTTTGATAAATTATTTTTTTACAACTTAGCTTTAATGTCATATCTCTTAAAATTAATCATTTGTTTTAGTCATTTATCTTTATCGATCATTATTAGAATTGCTTGCGATTGTGTTACGTCAAAAGAATTTTGGCTGCAAGGTAGCTTTTTTCTTCTCGCTTCACTTATACAACATGAATACCTTTTATATTATGCGGAAATTGTAAAACAGCGAGTGCTTTTTTGAAAACTTGCAACTTAATTCTTCAGATATATCTTAGGATTAAGTCGTGTCAATTATAATGAAATTAAACCAAGGCCGTAGTCATATTGTATCTTTCTAAAACTGTACTCTTACCATGAGTTTTAACTTTTAACGTTTTGACAAATACGACTGTTTTGGTATTTGTTTACGTATTTGCACATACAATTTCCAATCAGCGCCCCTAGCGGATTGTGTCGGAACTAGGAAATCGTATGGGCCAATACGTAAACAATAACCAAAGCAGTCATATTTGTCAAAACGTTAAAACTCATGGTAAGGATACTGTTCTAGAATTTAACCAAAGTTTCATTAAACGTTCCATTTTTTCCAAATAACAATTGATAAATAATCCCCGTTCTATTTTAAAGATTTTAGATCAATATAAATACATACATACGAGTACATACACCAAAATACATTTCGGTTTAACAAATATTTTAGACAAACAGACATAAATAGTGTAGGTACTTTAATATAAATTTGGTTAATTAAAAAAGGCGGAAATTTTGTACGTATCAAGTACCTAGAGACATAGAGACACTTTAATTTTATTATATGTATATATTTTGGTATTGAACATTAAGGTTACCTACTCAATGGCGGCATCGTTTGAAAACTCAAAACCGTTGACTCTAATCTAGACCCGTGCATAATTTGAATACGGTTCAAATGTGCCGTACATAATTTTGTAATTCGGTCCACTACTCAACGGTTTTGGTCCGGTTTGAACAGTTTATTCAGAAGACGAGGACATAAGGCGTTCTGAATAAAATATTTAGTAGTTGCTATATTTTTGAAGGTGATAGAACCCTTTGTGGTTCGACTAAAGCGGCCATACCACCGCCACACCTATTTCTGCCTCATAAACAGCAGTGTTAAGCGCTGCGGTGTTCTGGTTTGAAGGGTGTGGTAAGGAAGATATACTTTTCCGAGGCGTTCCAGCTTAGTGCTCAGGGGTAGCGGCGCATCTGTGACCGATCTCAGGTAGGAATATCTAAGCTTATCTGGGGTTGATTACAGATGTCCATGGGCGGCAGTAACCACTTACCATCAGGTGGACTGCATGCTAGTCTGCTACTCCTATATTATATGTAAAAAAAGTTGTATTTGAGCAGTATTAAACGGAAGTATCTATTTTAAGGTGTGCCATACCATATCGATTATTTTACATTTTCCAACGATAGTAAAATTCACAAGTTAATATCAATTATTACATTAATATGTGCACTGTTAATGTGTAACAGGAGGTAGAGCCAATATGGTGCGATTGGGGAGATACCACCTACTTCTAGCGTGAAGCTGTTAATAGGTACTGGTCGACTTACATATGAGGCGACAACTAATTAGTCATCGAGAGTGTCGACGTATCTGTGATCGACTTTAAGTAGAACTCCTGTTCTGTATGAAGTTGGTTACGGTGAAGGGTCTATGGGCGGCAATAATCACTTACCATGAGGGGAACTTAATTATCGTTTAGCGAACTAAATTGATGTAAACATAATAAGTAACGTGTGAAATAATATTATGAGATGTTTAAACATATTTTCAATTTGAATAGTCTTTAAAACGTTAAAATAATTGAGGCCTTCCAATTTTGACTTCTGGTATGTAAGATTGATAACTATGTGAATACAACAAGTCATAATCAAAAGAAGATGGACATACACTACAATTTGAATAAAAAAACCAACCGTGAAACAATTGTGAAGTTGATTACCTGACAGACAGGCAGCTGTTGCCTTGAATAATCAGAAAGAAACCTATTCTTAATTACAATTAGATCGTAACCCTATTATTTCGAGACATGACACAAACCTTGAGTACATTTAATCGAATTACATTGTTTTAACAAAACCGAACTTCGGCGAGGTGGGTCAAGGTATTGCCTTGTCGTTCAAATCCCGTTCATCTGTTTCGTTAAATTCATTTATCGACTCATATTTGTGTGATATTAAGTCACGACTTGCTGAACGAATAAGGGATACTTTATTGATTGAATGATCCGTAGTACCTATCGGATACTTTGCATGCATTTTGCAAATGCATTTTGTTCATAAGATTAAATGCGAGCATGCAGTCGAAGTTTTTTTTTTTGACGAGGGGATACCTTCAAATGGTACCCGACGCCATGGGAGTGACGCCGGGTCATGTGGGATTTTTACCGCACTAAAACCCCCCCGGTGGCCGTCCTCAGCGTTTGGTGGAGAACTCCGGGATCTCCAACGGAACACAACCGGAGTCCACCTAACGCGATGCCCTTCTATCGGGCTCTGCCCTGAGGGGAACAATTTACGCTCCTCTCACATCCCCTGGTGATTACAGCAATATGCGAACACAAACCACTGTTCTTCCCGGGGTCGCTTGCTGGACGGTTTGAGCTCCCACTCTTGCCGCCCGCAACCCTGAAAGCCCCTTTTAGTCGCCTCTTACGACAGGCAGGGGATGGGCATCTGTTACCTACGCCATATATGTATATCAAGGGTTTTACCTGAAGCCGATCATAGATGCGTAGCAATCCTTAAGAAGTGACATGATCGCTTCATATGAATTGTTAAGTCGCCGGCATCCACACCCTTGCCACATAACAGAGAACTGCGGTTTCTACCCAGCAGCAGTTATAAACTAGAGAGCAGTGCGTATTAAAAATTTATTGTCATTTCCTTTGAAAAATCGCTGGAGGTAACCTGCAGGGCTGAGATTTAAAAAACAATATCAAGGATGTGTGAGGTCTACCAGTTCATACTTGGCCAGTTCGATGGACTGTGACTTCAATCACTCACTCTGAGAGAAGACCCGTGCCCAGTAGTTCGACGGTAATTGATGACGACGACGATGATGACGGTTCATGCCCGGTCGAGCTTCTTTTTTTTGGAGTCGCAGACGAACATGCAGTCCACCTGATGGTAAGTGGCTACTGCCGCCCATGGACATCTGTAATCGACTCCAGATAAGATTAGATATTCGTACCGGAGGTCGGCCACAGACGCGCCGCTAGCCCTGAGGACTAAGCTGGAAAGCCTCGGAAAAATTGTCTCCCTTACCACACTGTTCAAACCAGAACACAGCAGCGCTTAACACTGCTGTTATAAGGCAGAAATAGGTGTGGCGATGTGCCGCCGGAGTCGAATCACAAAAGGTTCTACCACCTTCAGAGCTACACCGGCTACAACTTTTAACTTTTATAACCTAACAAATAATATTTATCTCTTTTAATTACATCGCTCGGACAGTGTAAAACATCCCTTATATATCCAATCACCACACTATTGTCGCTAATATCTATTTAAGGTACAGTTCGCACGGCTAATGACATATTGTTTACCCGATTTGGTTATCTTATCCATGGAGAATCTCTGACCTATGCACAATGGCTCTTGATTTACTAGATAAAGGTCGACCCTATAAATTGTAAAGGGTCTTTGACGTAACATTGAGGTAAATAATTGTGATTACGTATGATAACTCCTATGAGACGATAGTTGTATATTTGTAAGATTTTTGTACATAAATTTTAATGTACTTAGCATCACAGTGCGATTATTAGATGAACAGACAGAAGTATAAAGGATTTCTTCATACGAGTGATGAATAAAACTTCAAAAAACTTTTCTTCCGCTCAAAATACAACTCAAATGTCAAAACATATTCTTTATCTCTTTATGTTGACTCATAAAATCTTATCAGCCGGTGATTATATGAATGGGAACTCCTTCTTATATATAAAATTCTCGTGTCACAATGTTAGTTACCGTACTCCTCCGAAACGGTATTACCGATATTCACCAAATTTTATATGCATATTGCGTAAGTCTGGGAATGTGCTAATATCTATTTTTCATACCCCTAAGTGATAAGGGTTGTTCACCCTTAACAATTTTTATTTATACAGCAACACAACGTTTGTCAGTCAGCTAGTATTATTATAAGAATAACAAGATAATTAAACTTATTAATACTATGACAAAATAAATTGAATAGTTTTCTAACACGAGTAAATTGTAAATAATTGATATTTTTTATCAGACTGCAAAGTGTAATCTTTTTCAGGTGTATGTATGTATGTATGTCTCATTTTTGGCACGGTGTACAGCCCAAACGACTTGACAAATATTAACATACGTGAGGTCGCCCTATTCTTTTAAGTTATGGAAGTGATGTTTTATTTTTAAGAAGTACAAATTTTTTTTTTTTTTTTTTGATAATTTAAATTCTACTTTTAATCGCGGAATGTCAAACGAATGACACATGACAGATTTAACAGATAAAAAAAGAAATCATGTTTTTTTAAATTTGGATTAGCGTTTTATCCCAAGTATATCGTTATCTAACGAGACAAATGAAATCATTCCAAAAATTGTTATTAAAAGCTAAATATACAAAAAACTAAGGTCTTTAGCGCTGTTGAAAATAGATTTCAGACACTTGATATCAATTAGCCGTCTCAAATTCAATCCGACCTTTTCAATAAAGATAAAACATTTAATTTTTATATCAGATCGTCTCAGCGAACAATAGTTTGACAAGCTATAATCATGCGCTTTGTTTTTGATCTATGATTAGCGTCGAGTTAATTTCGCTGTCAATCTTAGATAGCCTGAACTGTGGCACACAAAGACGGATTGTACGGGGAAATAGTAGTCTTTTTTGTATGATAGAAGTATAATTTATAATAGTAAATGAACTGTAATACACTTGATGTTACGAAGGCCTAATAAAGTGTAACTATTACCTATTATAAGGGTTTTTTTAATTGATGATTCCTTAAGATGGTGGAGGAAGTACAGAAACGGAAGGACTTTCAAGGCTGCTATTAATTACTGAGAGACTATAGTGGCTTTATGATCTAAAGGAATCCATAGATATCTTTCGAATAAAATCAAACAGTCGTTCAAACAAGAAGTCGCTGGCATGAGCGCCGACGCAACTGTTCAGTAGCTCAAGCAATAAGATGGTAGTTCGTTTGAACTACCATCTTATTGCTTGAGCCACTATTAGTCAGCCACTATTAGTCAGCCCTAGTAGCTAATTGGTGGGCTCCTTAAAGACGGGAATATTTTAAAGTTACTAGAAGTCTCATATAAGAAGTCAAAGGCAAAGGCAAAATACGCATTTTTCAGACTTTGTTTAGGAGAGTATCAGATTTCAGAAGGAATCCGATTCCCTTTAGAGTTGATTACAGATGTGTATAGATCTTTTATTATATTATATTCTTATATTAAAAAAACGATTTGACAAAATCAGCGTATAATTTAGTCAACTTACTTATGACAATCGCTCAAAATATGCTTATCATACCAAACTAGAGCGTAGATAACTAATGCAATTTGTAGATCAAGCATCAAATTACTGGTAAGCATAAAGAGATATTTCATATCGATGGACTCGCGATCTTAATGCGATACGTTACACAACGATCGTATCGCAGTCACGCCGCGTTTGGAACTATCGGTCACACGTTACCGTTAAAGTGTGATAATGGTTCGTTTGTATATAAGCAAAGCACAAATTCGAAAAAATATAGGGGTTGAAGTGTTTTTTAGCAGTATAACGTTTCGTGGTGCGACACTGGAAGCACTGACAAGCCGATATTTTATATCGATCGGTCCGCGATCTTAATTCGATACGTTACACAACGATTGTATCGCAGTCACGCCGCGTTTGGAACTATCGGTCACACGATACTGTTAAAGTGTGATAATGGTTCTTTACTTTATTAGACAGATTTGAATTTGATTTTTTTCAGATGTTGTAATGGTTTTGGCCTTTTTTTTGTTTTTTTTTTGTTTACGAGGGGGAAACCTTCAAAAGGTACCCGACGACGTGGGAGCGACGCCGGGTTATGTGGGATTTTTACCGCACTAAAACATATTACCAAGAGTCACACGGTCGATTTTTATTTATAAAAAAGCGATTGTCCAAATCACTTCAATTTTATAAAAAAAATAGATACCATTGCACCAACTAGACCGTATAAGTTAAGTCAACATCTATTACTTATATAAGAAACCGATATTTTATATCGATCGTCCTGCGATCTTAATGCGATATGTTACACAACAATCGTATCGCAGTCACGCCGCGTTTGGAACTATCGGTCACACGATACTGTTAAAGTGTGATAATGGTTCTTTACTTTGTTAGACAGATTTGAATTTGGTTTTTTCAGATGTAGTAATGGTTTTGGCCAACATCGGGATCACTACGATGTTATCTGGGTTTGAAAATGCCTATAGGTGGTCGTACCAACATATTACCAAGAGTCAACGGTCGATTTTTATTTAAAAAAGCGATCATCCAAATCACTTCAATTTTATTAAAAAAAAAAAACAGCACCAACTAGACCGTATAAGTTAAATCAACATCAATTACTTATATAAGAAACCGATATTTCATATCGATCGTTCCGCGATCTTAATGCGATACGTTACACAACGATCGTATCGCAGTCACGCCGCGTTTGCAACTATCGGTCACACGTTATTGTAAATGTGTGATATTGGTCCGTTAGTTAGTTAGATAATTTGTTAGTTAGTTACAACACAGTTAGTTAGTTAGGAGACAAATTTGAAAAAAAAAACAGAAGGCTTGAGGTGGTTTTCTATAGCGATAAAATGTGGCTTAACATCCACTAATATTTATGCCAAGTGACAGCAATGTTAAGCGTTGCTGTATTCTGGCCTGCTAAAGTATGATAATGGTTCTTTACTTAGTTAGACAGATTTGTATTTTATCAGGTGTAGTAATGCATCTTGGCCGACTTCAGGATGACAAGAATGTAATTTGGGTTGGAAAATGCCTATGTATGGTCGTACCCATATATTAGGTACCATGAGTCAACTGTAGATTTTTATTTAAAAAAAAGCGATTGTTCAAATCACTTCAATTTTTCAAATATAATAGTTTTGACAATACTCGTAGCATAAAATAATGGATGTTACAGCACAAATTACAACGTAGATAAGTTAATTTAACATTAAATTACTGGTAAAAGAAACCGATATTTTATATCGATCGTTCTGTGATCTTAATACGATACGTTACACAACGATCGTATCGCAGTCACGCCGCGTTTGGAACTATCGGTCACACGATACTGTTACAGTGTGATAATGGTTCATTTGTACGAAGGGTAATAAATACGGCACGGGTCTAACCCAGGAGAAAAAAAGTCATCCTATAAGGAGAAATATAAGTATGCATGCAGTCATCGAAATATTTTTTATTCTTTTTTTTAAATGTGAGTTAAGTACATTATTTTATATTTGGATGGAGTCCTTCCCATAAAATAAGGCTCCGAGGGAGGTTCTCTTATTTCTGAATATTTTTCGCCCCTCAAATTTTATATATAGTACTATACATAATTTGGAAGGTAACGCGAGCTCTATTGCCTTCATGGATCCATCTGAATAATATAACTATATAAATAAAACATAATATAGCTTAGGTAGAACACAGTAATGGCGGGAAATAATATGGAAAGATAAAGTATTCATAATAATTTTACCCAATGTGAACAATTTTCTACTCGAATGTCTGATATTTTATACAATAAACTTTTAAGTATGAGTGCACTAGCGGGGTATGGCTAGTTCAATATACACATGAAAACTCTTTTGAAGAACAAAAAATAACCGGTGAGTAGATTTCTATGAAAAATGTTCCGTATGCTCTATTCTGTTTTTAGTTGGATTTGTCTATAAATAATGACTAAGTTTGAGGCAAGATAGATATTGCAGATTTGCCTTTCAATTTTCTTCAAAATAATGAATGTTCCTTAAAATATCACTCTGTAAAAAAGTTTGCATTTGTCGTAACGTGTTTTTTCATTCGTCAAAATAAAAAAATAATACTTAAATTTTTTGTCCCCAAACTATAGTGGTCTCCAAATAAATTACTCATGTACAGACGGAAAGATGTTCAGCCAAACAAAATTATACGGTTTCATTTTTACAACTCAGAGACAGAACCCTAAAAACGATAATTGAACATGTTATATTTATATCTCAATCAAGCATGGTATAGTAATAATTGCATTAAGCTAAAAGCTGTTGTGCAATTACCCAATAATCTTTATGCATCTTTGTACTCGATTACAAATTATAAAAGTACAACGCATGAATAGAATATAGACCTTTAAGTAACCTCCATTGATTTTTGATTGAAATAGAAATGATTTATTGCATTTATTAGTTTACTGTTACCACACAATGTTAATGGGTATATCTGGTTATTTATACAGCGTGTGCATTTTTAGGTAAATGTGTTTTTAATTATTTCTATTTTATGGAATTAAGGGTGTATGCACACGAGCGGCAGTGAATTGATGATGATGACGACCGACTAGGGTTGCTTAAGACTGTCGTTGATAGTCGATGGCAGACCACAAAGGTTTTGGTCGTTGATTAAAGTGGAGACAGATGACGTCATTTGGTGACTATTGATGCCGATAGGTAATAATAATCAGCAAGCATTGGCGACTTTAGTCGACATAAACTCGTTCGTAGTAGTTCCCTTTAAAAAGTAAATAATCTGCAGCGTAGATGGCCTAGCGCAGGCCTGTTCATTATTAGCTGAATTCTATATGAACCTAGTGTGTATTCTGTAGTTGTATTACCTGTTCATAAGCCTTGTCCTTGTAGTTCCTGGACTAGAATAGGGCTACGGCTTCCGGAGTTGCCGGCGGCAAGAGTGGGAGCTTGAACGGTCCGGCAAGCAACCCCGGGAAGTTCGGCGGTATGTGTGGTCGCATGCCGTCGTAAACACAAGGAGTGCGGGAGGAGCGTAAACTGCTCCCCCCAGGGCAGAGCCCGACCGGGGATTGCGCTCGAAGACACCGGTTGTGTTCCATCGGAGATCCCAGAGTTCTCCACCAAGCGCTGAGGACGGCCACCGGGGGAGGTTTTAGTGCGGTAAAAATCCCACATAACTCTTTTGAAGTACCTTTTGAAGGTTTCCCCCTCGAAAAGAAAAAACAAAGATGTAGTATGAAGGGTGTCTAACGAAGACACTCTTACTGACCAACTTCAGGTATGACCAATTCTAGTCATCAAGTATATTTTCTATCCCCAATAAAAATATACTTTTTTTGGAACAGCTCAAATTGGTGACTTCAAGTGCGTTAAATTAGAATTTAAGCATTACCCACACGAATTTAGCCACGCATTGCGAATCGTCAACAACAATTTGCTGACCGATTTCTATCTATTTTACGGCACATATCATGTAATGTCCCAGTGCCTTGTACACTCATTACAATAATTACATTAGCTGAAACATTGTGCAATAAATTGCCGGTCGCTTTCGCACGGTCAATATTGTCAATATGATGAAAGATATGACTGATTGGTTTGTTTTTCTGTTACACGTGTGTAACTGTGTAATGATTGTTCATTGATTCTTGGTCATATGAAGCGATAATGATACGTTATTAATGGATTCGGTGGAATTTTGGAATGTAATACATACAAGGCTTTAATCTTCACGATAGATTTGATTGACGATTATTGCGAAATTATTATCTTATTCTTTAAGATGTATAGAAACTTCAGTTTAATGATCATGTCTATTCAAAGTAGTCATTGTATGTCATGGACCTCTGTAATCAATTTTAAATAAGATTAAATTTATATCTATTATACGGTTGGCCACTGGCGTTTCTACTACAGCTTCAGGTTTTGCACCAGAATCAAATATACCGCCCTCATACTTCTTATTATCACTTTAACCACAAAATTACACCATTATTCTAAGAAAAAGTATTATTTATAATGCTTTATCTGGCGATTACCGCCCGATTTTGAGAGACAGCAAATTATTGACAGATGGTATTTCAAAGTAACTAAAGTAAGCTGTCAGAATTTTATTGAAACGCTTTATGTCATTTTTGTATGGCTCAACCTAACTATGGTAAGCACAAAGCCCTCCCAAAGATAGATAAGTAGTAAAAGTTTATTTTCTAACTATCTTGAGTTACTGAAACGCAAACAACTGTCATCAGCTACTTTTGGTAGCTAATTTAAGTTTTAGTTAAAGGTTAGTAGGTAGGTTAGTTTTAGGTAAAAATAAGTTATTGGGACCGGCCGTAAATGGAAATCCTAACAGAAGATGGACTACGTTTCCTGTAACTTCGTAGCAAGCGCTTAAGATTAGGAGGTGACTTGGGTTTTATTGGATGACGTTGGTAGTAGAGTCCTGCATAGTTATCTACTGCAATCACCAATACGCACAAACTGAAGGCGCAATTTAATTTTAAAGACTATTAAAAAGTCTATACTCATAGGCCCACACTACGATTCCCTGTATCGTTTCTATGGACTCACACAAAGACAGATAGATCGATAATTAACAACGAATCTTAGTAGATGCTTTTTTAGCAGTTACCTCATAAGGATGCGTAATACGCCTCTATCTTAAAAACAAGTCATTCATAGAAATTTCTTAATCATCAATTAAAGTCTGATTAATGTTAGCCTAATTAGCAAATACTTTATTAATCAAACATTGATTTTGTCTGTCGGAGCGTGGGATCCATGGAATGTAGACATCATCTGTAAATAAGGTAATTAGAGGACATGGCATCGTGATCATTTGATTGGAGACTGCACTGCGTTTAAATCTACGAGAATATTGTCATCAAAAACTGTAGCCATGCTTTTATTAAATAGCAGTAGCCGACGAGCATGCAGTCCACCTGATGATAGAAGGCTACATTACTGCGGTCCATTTACATCTGTAATCAACCCCAGAAAGAATGAGATGTTTATTTAAGGTCGGACACAGATGCGCCGCTACCCCTGAGGACTAAGCTGAAACGTCTCGGAAAAGGTTGTCTCCTTTAATATACCCCTACAAACCAGACACATATGTATGTAGCCGCGTTTAACACTGTTGTTATTAGGTAGAAGTATGTGTGGCGGTGATGCCTCCGGTGATCGAACCACAAAAAGTTCTCATAAAAATGTGTTGCGTATGTTTGTACATGTGGTGTGGTGTGGTAAGGGAGACAGACTTTTCCGAGGCGTTCCAGCTTAGTCCTCAGGGGTAGCGGCGCATCTGTGGCCGACCTCAGGTAGGAATATCTAATCCTATCTGGGGTTGATTACAGATGTCCATGGGCGGCAGTAGCCACTTACCATCAGGTGGACTGCATGCTCGTCTGCTACTCTTATATTATAAAAAAAAAAAAAAAATGTGTCTGTGTTTCTTAATTTACCATACAATATACATATAGGATCATTGTAAGGGCTATAAAACCTTATGAAAATTATTATGAATACTTAATGAACAAACCCGACTATCGGATTTAAGATGAACATTAGAATGGCACACGCAGCATAAAGTTCGATCAATGTCTAACAAATGCACATAATTAGTAATATTATCATATACATTACATTTCCTACATATCGCAAATTGCAGTTCAATGACACATTAATGGGATTATTTCTATAGCACACGCCAGGAGTCTTGTGCCAACAAGATCTATAAATTATTGGCTGGTAACACACTGTTAGGTAATTTAATGGAAATCTGCTCGGAATTGCGATTATTAAACCGATACTTTGAAATTACTCTTCTACATTTGGGAGTCGGAGGTTCGAATTACTATATTCGATTATACTAAAAATAATGCGGTTTTAGCAAACGAACATGCAGTCCACTTGATGGAAAGTGACCACAGTCGTTCATGTACATCTGTAATCAATCTAATCTAAATATATATAACTCAAAGGAGACTGACTGACTTAGTGATCTATAAACGCACAGCCCAAACACCAGCATAGATGTTGTGACGTAGGCATCCGCTAAGAAAGGATTTTGATCAATTCTATCCCCAAGGGGATAAAATAGGGGATGAAAGTTTGTATAAATCTTCTTAGTTAATAATATTACTTCGTAACGCGAGCGAAAGCTCGTCCCAGATAAGATTAGAGAATAGGGATTTGTTGGAATGCCTTGTATACGTATTACCTTACCAAACCTTTCAAAACAAAACAGCAGCGCTTAACACAGATGTGGCGGTGGTGCCACCCGAGCCGGATCAACGCTTTCTTTCTACACTCACAGCCCCACACTAGGATTCCCTGTATCGTGGGTGCTATGGACACACACAGAGACGAATACACAAACACCCAGACCCAGAAACAGAAATCTAAATTCATCATTTAGAAATCTGTCTGGCCGGGGATCGAACCCGGGACCCTTTGCGCGTCAAACCGGCATGGTGACCGCTCCGCCACGCGGGACACAAAAGGTTTTACCACCTTCAAGCTTAGCAGCTTACATTACAATTACATAAAGACGTAAGATGCGCAATTTCGAATACATATATAAGTAGTCAATGCTAACAGTTACCAATTAAACGCGCAGAAAAAAAATGTTTATGTCAAAAACAGAAGCAATATAATTCTCTCTCAAAAACAAGGTTACTAATATGACAATTAAAGAAAATTACAGCATAGTTAATCGCTCATTTTAACTGTCTAACTAGCGGTTCAAACAATGCATGTGATAAGCTACAGTATAACTTGGTGTAGGAAACTGGGTTAAGTGGTCCGTTGATCATGACGATTGCGAAATTGTATTTTGTTTTAAAAGTTACATTCAGGTTCCGTAGGTCAATAAGGTCAATAATAAGTTCTCCACGAAACGCTGAGGACGGCCACCGGGGGGGGCTTTAGTGCGGTAAAAATCCCACATAACACGGCGTCACTCCCATTGCGTCGGGTACCTTTTGAAGGTTTCCCCCTCGTCAACAAAAAAAAAAGGTCAATAAGAGAGTACTTAAACATGTCTTATAAGCATCTTTTTTATGATATACGCGTAACAGACTAGCATGCAGTCCACCCAGTAAGTGGCTACTGCCGCCCATGAACATCTATAATCAACCCCAGATAAGATTAGATTGCTACTTGAGGTCAGCCACAGATGCGCCGCTACGCCTGTACTAAGCTAATGCTTCGGAAAAATATAAACCTCTACAAGTACTTAATTATTGAGTTATTAGTGCATCGTACTACCATGAATAAATACAGTTACTGCGACTAAAATCTTCCTAATAAATCTTTGTAATTTCGCTTTGTAATCTTTGCATATCATGAGACTTTTTTAAAATATATGGGCAGCAAACGAGCATATGTAATCAACCCGAGGTAGGATTAGATATTACTACCGGAAATCGGCCCTCGGAAAAGCGTTTCTCCCTTACCACACCCTGCAAACGAGAACACAGGAGCGCTTAACACTACTGTTAATAGGCAGAAATTGATGTAGCGGTAGTGCCGTCGAAACAGAAAGGGTCTACCTTCATTGTACCTCAAGGGTATACCTTAATTGTCTAGACGTGTCTAAACATTCAAGAAAAAAGCAAAATATGTTAATATCTGTCTAGTAACAGTAGACTTTTATGGCAAGAACGTCAAATGACCTTTAAAATGGGTTAAATTTATTAAACGTAAAAAATAATATGTTTGAAAATGTATGTTGCACGTTCAAAACGTTGTAAATTGTGTAAATTCTTTGGTGTCGTAAAACATGCGGGTTAAACAGAAATCCTCTGTCCCCTTAGTATGAGATTTACGTTTTTACAAAAATGACTATTCACCTAATTGCGAATGTTAATATATGATTGAAGGTGGTAGAACCCTTTATGGTTCGACTCCGGCGGCACCACCGCCACACCTATTTCTACCTAATAACAGCAGTGCTAGGCGCTGCTGTGTTCCGGTTTGAAGGGTGTGGTAAGGGAGACAGACTTTTCCGAGGCGTTCCAGCTTAGTCCTCAGGGGTAGCGGCGCATCTGTGGCCGACCTCAGGTAGGAATATCTAATCCTATCTGGGGTTGATTACAGATGTCCATGGGCGGCAGTAGCCACTTACCATCAGGTGGACTGCATGCTCGTCTGCTACTCTTATATTATAAAAAAAAAGATACTTAAGGGGTCGGTGAAGAGACCTCGAATTAATCAATGTCTTTAATTGCTCTCTTTGTCCGTGCCTCACGTCGCTTCTGTGTGGTCTGTGGGTACTTCAAGGCTTCCTACGACTGACGTTACAATCGTGGTTTACACTAAATTATTTGTGCCTTCCGTAGAGTAACAAGAATAAAATGTATTTAGAGATATGCTTTTTATCAAACTTTTGAACTCAAAATTGATTAACATTAAAATTGATGAAATAAATAATTATGTATATTCATTTTATGGTATTGTTATTAGGGAGTTTAATAGTAAATTTATGCTTTACTTCAAATTGAGTAAATGTTTGAAGTAACTAAATACATTTAATGATATTTTTATTATCGGTTTTAAGATTGAATTGCTAATAGAATGTCTGTCCAATTTATATTCCAATTATTGAAATTATAATTAAAACAAATTATTCGATTAAAAGTTAAAAGGCGATAAAGTTTTGTAACTCACAAGAGCGATATTTTAGCTAGATCAATAAATAAATTATTAAAATATTTAATTATGTTAGTTTTCTAAGAATGGTTACAAAACTTATTTTTTATAAATTACAATAAATATAATATGGAATCTCTAATGACATAATGCGACAATTATTTACGGAACGGTTGGTTTTAAAAAACCTTATAACACACGTGCGATATTGAGCTTACACACAAGCGAGTGCCACAGCCCGCGTCGTGTGACGTATCGTATGTGTGGTTTTCGAGCGTATGTGGGATTCCAGCTTAAGCGGCTTAAACAATTTTGAGTAGTGGAAATTGTGGAAGTAAATAGGCTATAGTTTTCTAGCAGTCGGGTTCTTGTGTTGTTTTTGTTAAATTATTAGTTAAAATAACTCTCTAACATAAGGTACCTATTTACACGTATTTTAAGGACAATATATATGCAAATTAAAATTTTAGTAAAATTGTCCTTTACTGTAGGTTATCATGGTAACCCTAGTGTTACGTAACACTACAGGCACATCACTTTGTTACTACCAGATGTTATCCACTGAGTTGAAATGATTTGAATAATTCACGATAAGTCCTACTTGCATTAATGCGAATCGCCGGTACACGAGGGCAGTTATTTCTATGGAATATTAAATAATATGCCAATACGTTTGGTACGCGAGTATTTGCAAAACTACACAAACCAAAACAAACGTTCTATCTATACGTTAGGATTTGTTATGGTTTGTTGAGATTTGCCAAGCATGCGGACTCGGTATTATATAGTAGAGAGTGTAAGTTCTTTATGACGTATGCACATACATTAGCAACAGTGGCGGAAACAATCATGCCCATTGAAATACGTATAGATGAAAGTAAATGCGAATCATTTAAGTGGTTATAGCATCCCACCATTTATGAAATTAAACACAGATGCATGCGTGTAGACTAAGTTGGAAAGCATCGCTATCGTGTCCAAGGAATATGCGCCTAGAATGAATGATATGAATATATGCCATTTAAATCAGAATTTATCAGCGCTACTGATTTAGCTACCCTAAGTAATAGAACTTTCAATATATTTTATATCACATATGTCACACATGTTAAGTTCCACTTTCGATTCCTATCGAAGCAGACATTTAAATAATTTGAGATATCTGCATTGGGTATTTGTATAATCGTTTTTACGTGTGGCCATTACGTCTACGATTTGTTATGTTTATGTGGGGCCACTAAAACACGAGGCGTATTTTCACCATACGTTTTTTTTCAGAGTGGAGGGCGCCGCGAGAGCGAGGCGGGGGGCTGCGCGTGCGGCCGGCGCACTCCGCCCGCTCCGCACGCTGCTCCCGGCCCGCCCGCTCCGCCGGACCTCGCCGACGCTGTGGCCACAAGCGCGCTGTTCGGCCCGCCCGCACTACCGCCGCACCCGTTCCGCGTGCTGGATGAAATGCCGCCGCCGGTACTTAGGTAAGACAAATGTTAATTTATGTGAATAATACATACCACTGATACCAGCGCTTAAAAAAAAATTGGCCTTTAAAAAAGGTGTCTGTGGTATGAATTCCACCCCTAAATTTCCTGGTTACCTATATGCATATTACAAATTAGTGAAGACTCGCTTAAACGGTGAAAGTAAACATGATGAGGCAACTTGCTCGGTGCACGCCTGAGAGTTAGTTGTTGATAAGTAAATCTGTAACATTGTATTGTCAGTCAGCTCCGCCCTAACAAACCGCTTGCTTTGTGGCTACATATAATACATAAGCTGACTATATATATATATATATTTATACAATCTCCCCCTCCACCCCCAGACAACTCCATGAAGGCTCGGCTTTTCAATCCCTACGTGAAAATAAATCCGTGTAACTTACTTAATCCCATTTAATTTTGAAATAAGAAACTAACTTATACTTTAAGTTTCTGAAGCTCGGCACCTAAGCATATGAATTTATGCACTTATAAGGAATCTTGGGAATTTAAGCCTTAAATAACTTTACCTTAAACCTTTTAAGCGGGTTTTGAAACAGAGTATAAAGTCAATACAGTGCGACATCCAGTGGTGATATATGGTCACTGCCGCCCATGGACCAATCCTAAATAGAAAAGATGGGATCAAAGTCTAATTTGAGGTAAGATGCCCCTGTGAACTCTGCTGACATGTTAGGTTTTTCGTAATGGTGATGTGAAACTACTGTGTTCTGGTGACGTCACACACTCACACAGTTTTGGGTGCCACAGTTATGCTTAATTCAGGTGTTATAAAGAAGAAATGTGACGGTGGCCTTCGCAATCAAATAACGAAGAGTTACGATTTTAAACATTCGTAATACTTAGGTCCGCCATTTCTTTATCCAAATTTGGATACTATTATTAACGCTAAATGTCTTATTTTATCAAAACGAGATTAATCAAAGAGATAAACTCGATGTGGCTACAAATTGCTAGCCCGACTCTAATGGAAATAATCTAATTACTATCAAAGTACTACGTTAACTAGGAGTTATGCCCGTCGGTTTCACCCGCGTTTAAAAATGTAAATACTCAACCGATTCCAAGGTTTTAAGTTAAAACTCCTCAAAAACTTAAAAGTTTTAAGTTTTCCGCGGAACCCTAATGCTTTTTCTAAAATAAACTTTCATACATGCATTTAATAAAAATATTGACTTTACAAACAGACACATACATTATATTTTTTGTATTTATATTAATAAAATTCAAGCGTCTGTGTTTCATTCCGATCTTTGTATAGCATCAGATAGATTGGTTATTAACGGACATACGACAACCAAGAGTAGTTAATAGCGATCTACAGATTTATTATCCCGGAACCCACATTCCACAAGATTTACGCTCCTTACGTAAAAAGCCTCCAGAGACAGCGAACAAAATAGGAGTTATCTTGTAATTGAAGAGAAAACGGCTTGCATAACAGCGGTTGTGATGTCAGCCAGTGGGTAAGAGATGAGATTAGTACGAGATAAATAACTGCATAATTTGTGTGGTTATTTCTTACTATAACCTATTAAGAAAAATAAAATTTAACTCTATGTATTTTATAACAGGTAGCAACACTATCTATGGCCTTGGTCTATAATGTAGTCTATTGTTATTTAGTGGTCTTACAAATGGCTGTATGGAAGAAGAATAAATGTTTTACTTTTTTTTTTTTTTACTAGTTCTGAAAAATCGTTTTTAATCGGGCAGAAAAAATTAGTAACCCATAACCCAAGTTAACCGAATATATTAGAATGATAGAGGCGTCCATTAGCAATAATTGATGTTAACCGCAGATAAACCTGTTTTCTGCCTCATATAGTTCGAAACATAATAATTTTTGCAAGCTAAAATTTCCAAAATTCGAACTTTGGTAGACAAATAATCATAGTTTAAAAACTAAAAACCACGCTAAAATCGCACAAGGAAATCGTTAATCCTGATTCCTGACGATCCCGATGAGGTGAATGGGGTAAAATTATTTAAATCGTGTATTGTTATCGGTTCTTGACAATTGTTCAAAACTTTAAATTAATCGGACCGTTCAAAGTGGGTAAAAATCGAGTTCAAAGATTCCGTTACATACATACATACAGGTCAAGCTAATAAAAGCGTGGTAAAAATGATTCTTAATACTATGGGCGTTACTCATTCATTATTTGTAAAATATGTGCAGATGTTATCACCACAGTTATTCCTGCGTTATAAGAGCAGTGTTATTGTTTAATTCAGTGACTATCACTGTAGTATAATACTTGAAGCTCGCCCTCAGGTAGGTATTCTAAATTATTATAGTTCTGAGGGCAACCAAAATATATAAAAAACCACAGGTAGGACTAAGTGAGTAGTAGATATAGTCTGTGGCTTGTGTATAATCTATGGTGGCTTGTCAGTTTTAATTGGGAATTACACATGGTGTCAGGTGAAAAAACTGGTAAAAATGGACAATCAAGTGCCTAAATTACAAACGGGCGGCGATATTGCCGAGAATTGGGCCCTATTTATTCAGCAATTTCAAATTTATTTAATTGCTAACGAGTTGGAAAATAAAACGGAAAAAGTAAAAGTGGCCATGCTCCTAAACGCTGCAGGTCCAGAAGCGCTGCGAATATACAATTCATTTAAATTAAACGACTCGGGGAAGCAGGTTACAACGACAGAAAGGACTTTCCAGAATGTCGTCGAACTTTTTGAAAAATATTTTGCGCCGCAGAAAAATATTGTATTCAGTCGTTACCAGTTCTTCAAAAGGGTGCAAGAAGATGGTGAATGTTTTGACTCATTTCAAACAAGCATTAAACTCTTAGCCTGTAAATGCGAGTTTGGAGAACAATTGAATTCGTTAATACGGGATCGCATTGTCATTGGAGTGAAAGACGTAGTGTTGCAGGAGAAATTGCTTGCCCTGGGGGATTTAAGTTTAGAAAAAGCAATACAGATTGGCAGAGCATTTGAACAAAATAAGAAAGAAAAAGAAATTATGCAAAGTGATAGCGTGAGTAATAGTCTTTTTCTTGTAAAAAATGACAAAGAAAAGAGACTTAAGAAAAGCAAATTTGAGTGTTATAAATGTGGCAAATTCCATGGTATTAATGAATGCCAAGCTTATGGAAAGACTTGTTATAAATGTGGAAAGCTCAATCATTTTAAAAACATGTGTGCTAAAAATAATGCAAGGAAATGGAAAGAAGACAGTAGAAATGTTCAGGAGGTAGAAACTAGCATGATGAGTGATAATGTAGATAGCTTGCGAATAGAACAGATCCAAATGAAAAATAAAAGAGAAGATTGGATACATGAGGTGTATATTGAAGAAATTGGGAATATTAAATTTAAACTTGATTCAGGAGCAGATATTAATGTGCTGCCCTATCATCTTTATCAGAAATTAAACCCAAGAAAAATAAGATTGAAGAAAAATAAACAGAAGGTTACTACTTATGGAGGTTTTGTCATCGTACCAGTCGGAGTAATTAGTATTAAATGCAAACCAATGGGAAGAAATGATACAATAATAGAATTTACAGTTGTAAAAGGTGACACAACACCAATTCTGGGTAGGGACACTTGTGTTCAGTTGTCTCTAATTAAAAGAGTTTACCAAGTTTCTAATAACTTAACAGAGGGTGGTAAGTTTTTAGAACAATATAAAGATGCTTTTACAGGTTTAGGCAAATTACCGTTTGAATATAAAATAAGATTGTCAGAAAAAGCAGTTCCTATTGTAAAACCAGTACGTAGGGTCCCTGAAATTTTAAAGCCTAGATTGAAAGAGACATTAAATAACTTAGAAGCTCAGGAAATTATATCTAAAGTAACAGAACCTACAGAGTGGGTTAATGATTTAATTATTGTTGAAAAACCAAATGGATCTTTACGTTTATGTTTATGTCCTTTAGAATTAAACAAGTATGTTATGAGAGAACATTTTAATATTCCTACAATAGAAGATTTAACTGCAAATCTCTCTGGCATGAAATATTTTACAGTTATTGATATGAAAGACGGGTTTCATCAAATAGTATTGGAGGATAGCTCTACTTTTTTGTGTACATTTAATACACCATTTGGTAGGTATAAATTTAATAGGTTACCTTTTGGCCTTTGTTCCAGCCCGGAAATATTCCAAAGAGAAAACACTAAAATATTTGGAGATATTAAAGGAGTCCAAGTTTACTATGATGGCATAATTATAGCTACAAAAACCAAAGAGGAACATGATGTAGTTCTTAAAACGGTTATGGAACGTGCACTTAAATATGGTGTTAAGTTTAATCCTACTAAACTTCAATATAAAATTCCTAAAGTATGTTATTTAGGGTTTGTTTTTTCAGAATTAGGGATTCAAGCAGATAAAAAACAAGTTGATTCAATATTAAATGTGGATAAACCAGAAAACAAGAAATCTTTACAAAAGTTTCTAGGTATGATTACTTTCTTGCACAAATTTATTCCTAATCTATCTAATGTGGCTGCGCCACTGAGAAAGTTGCTTAAGAAAGATACTAAATGGAGCTGGAATATAGAACAACAAAATGCATTTAATCTATTAAAAAAATTAGTAAGTGAAGCTCCAACACTCAGTTATTTTGATTTAAATAAAGAAATTATTGTTCAAACTGATGCTAGTAAAGACGGCTTAGGAGGGTGTTTAATGCAGGAAGGTAGACCTATTGCTTTTGTCTCAAGAAGTTTGACATCTGCTGAACAAAATTATAGTATGGTAGAAAAAGAACTGTTAGGGATCTGTTTTGCTATTTCTAAATTTCATCAGTTTATTTATGGGCATAAATTTAAAGTACAGACAGATCATAAGCCATTAGTGCACATTATTATTAAAGAAATTCATAAATCAACTAATAGGATTCAACGTATGTTACTTAAATTACTGAAATATACATTTACAATTGAATATGTTCCAGGGAAATTTATGTTTATATCAGATTATTTGTCAAGAAATTATTTGAAAGATAAAATATATGATGATCCAGACATGTCGGATATTGTTCATACTATTACATTAGAAGAGTACTTGCCAATAAGTAAAGTTAAACTAAGAATGTTTCAAGATGAAACCACAAAAGATGCTATGTTATCAAAAGTTCTTAACTTTGTTAGTAAAGGTTGGAAAAATTATTGTAAAACAGATCATGAACTGCATCAGTTTTATAAAATAAAAGACCAGTTGTTAATAAAAGATAATATAATATTTTATAATGACAAAGTAGTTGTACCCAGGAGTATGTATACTGACATGCTTAAACAAATTCATGGTAATGCTCATTTAGGAATTGATAAATGTAAAAAACGTGCGAGAAATTTACTATATTGGCCTAAAATGTCAACAATGATTGAGATGTATGTTAAATCATGTAAACTTTGTGAAAAATATCAATCCAGTAACCGTAAGGAAACTATTATACAACATAAAATACCTGAATTGCCTTATATGAAACTAGGAATGGATATTGCTGAGTATGGTGGAAAATCTTACTTAATTATTAGATTATTTTTCAAAATGGTTTGACATAATTGCTATTGAGAACAAGTCAGTTGAGATAATAATAACAAAGTTAAAACAATTATTTTCTGTTCATGGAATTCCTAGTCAAATAATATGCGATAATAGTCCGTTTAATTGTGTTTTATTGGTTAAATTTTGTAAAGAGAGAAATATTGATTTAATTCATTCATCTCCATATTATCCCAAGTCTAATGGATTAGCAGAAAAAGCGGTGGAAATAGCAAAGCATATGATAAAAAAATGTGATTCAGAACAGGAATTGTATGAAGCCTTGCTTGAATATAGAGTATCACCAGTTGCGGGAACTGATTATTCACCATCAGAAATGTTGATGGGACGTTTATTAAGATCAAAATTACCTGCAGTAAAAAAGCAGCTACAGCCTAAAGTAATTATTTGTGATGCGTTTAAACAGCAAATGAATAGGAATAATAAAGTAAAAAAGTATTATAATGTAAATGCTTCTTTTAAAAGAGACTTTAAAAAAGGGGATAAGATTGTTGTAAGAAATCCAATTAATAAAACTTGGGAGCCAGGTGTGATTATAGATAAAACTGACAATCCTAGGTCATACAGAGTTGTCAGTAGTAAAGGTAAAATTTTAATTAGAAATTCTCTGCATATAAAACATTCTAAGTCTGATTCACATTGTGTAGATTTTAGTTCTATTCCAGATGTGTCTGATGTTATAAGAGAAACTGTAGAAATAAATAGAAATATTGTAAGACCAGAAGAATGTAATGATGATAATGTTACTGAAGAATTGCCAGATGCTCGATCACCATTGCAACATTCATTTTCATCGTTACATAATTCTAAGTCACCAGGTTTCAAAAATGAAAATAACATTAGTACTTCCAAATATGGAAGAGTCATAAGAAAACCGTCATACTTAGTTGATTATTGTGATTAAATTTATTCATGTTAAAGAGGGAGATGAGTAGTAGATATAGTCTGTGGCTTGTGTATAATCTATGGTGGCTTGTCAGTTTTAATTGGGAATTACACACTAAGTACCTATTTAAAAAAACTTTAAAATTATTTAAAAATCATCAAAATCGGTTCATAAACGACGAAATTATCCGAAAAAATATAAAAAATATAAGTGGTCGAAAGGAGAAACCTGAAGAAAGTTGGTTAAAAATAGTTACAGGTGAACATTGGTCACGTTTTTTTATCAATCTAAACTAACGCTATGTTGTGGAATATGCCCATATCTTTACAGTCGTGATACTTGCCCAGTGGGACATAAAAAACATTTTAGTAGTCGCATTTTAAATTTTGAAGAGAGCTTGACCCTAACTACACAGTTATTATGCCCACAGCTTTGCAGTTGAGGAACATGCCCAGCAGTGGGACATAAAAATCATTTTAGTAGTCGCATTTTAAATTTTGAAGAGAGCTTGACCCTAACTACACAGTTATTATGCCCACAGCTTTGCAGTTGAGAAACATGCCCAGCAGTGGGACTTAAAAAAACATTTAACGAGTCTCATTTTAAAATTTGAGGAGCCAAGAGCTTGATTGTAACTACACAGTTATTAACAAAGCAAGATTCAAACTAAAATAACAAATTGCGGAAACCGAGCGATTGTACTCAGCGTTCTGGAAATAATGTTATGCTAAGTGGCTTGCTTCCGTTCATAGCTGGACTTGGCAATGGATTATGCAGTCCATCTGATATACACTAACAACTGCGATGCAGTCACTGATAATGATGAGTGAAGGCATTTCCTGAATGGTTCATGTGGACTTGTTTGAAGGTTAAACCCTTTTGGTTTGGCGCTGGAGGCATCACTGCCATCTGCATAATAATAACAGTGTTCAGCGCGGCTGTGCTCTGATCACCTGATGGTAAGTGGCCATTGCCGGTCTTGGACGTCTGTAATTTAAGTCCTACATAATTTCAGCCACTGATACGTTGTTACCTCAGACAGGCACCACCGCCTATTTCTGCCTCATAACAGCAGTGTTAGGCGCTGCTGTATTCTAGTTTTAACTTAGTCCTCAAGAACTATTACAGTATTTGTCCACCGCCGCCGGCACCGGACCGTCACCGAGTTCTCGGTTCTTGGGGTCACGAGATGACGACGCTGAAGTAGCGGTACATACATTTACCACATGAGTAAATAACCACGTCCGTCACTTCAATTTAAAGTCGGCACGAAATAATCTCGTTCTCGGTGACGGTCCGGTGACGGCAGCGTTGGATAAACGCTTTAGAATATCAACGCATCTGTTTCCTATCTCATTTAGGACTATTTATCCTATTTGGGGCTGATTATAGATGTCCATGGGTGGAAAGCCACTTACTAGGTGCACCGCACACTACTTTATTATTTCGATATTATAAAGAAACTATTTACTTAGTTTACATTTTCCGGTAACACTTTTTTCTCATACAATTTTCCTATACCGTATCGAAACCAGTTGCGTAAGGTCAATGGCACTAATTACGAATGCGTGGTGCGTATCTAGATTTAGTACGATAGTGTGTAGTTTTTACTACTAAACGTAGTAGAATTGATGAGCTGATTGAGTTTTATATCGTTTCGACGCGTCGAAATGTATAGAGTAGTTTGCTTGCTAAGACAGAAAACTTCATTAAGTAGTTGTAGTTGAATCTCGTATGAGTCATGTTTTTTTTGATAAATGGAATGTATGAAAAATGAGTTTAATTTACAGAAAATTAGCAATTATTATAGCTTAAAAATGTAGCCTATGTCATTCTTCCGTTAGACGAATCGAACGACACATAATATGTTAAAATCCATTAAGGTATAGTCCGCGTTAAATTGCTAGTCCGCTCTGAATATAGAAATGAATCACATCGCCATAGCAAATTGTATGACTACACCTGCTCGCAACAACTTCAGAGCGGACTAGCAGTTTGGTGCGGACTACACGAGTATTTGTGTTATAGGGCCTACCAAATAATGAGACATACATACCGGATACCAGGTCTTTTAATATTAGCGGTAATTGGCTACTTGACACTTTTTGGGAAACTGTTTTAATGAATTCATATACGTATTATATATGCCTTTCATTGATCATTTTTTCGAAAAAGGGCTATTTATTAATAAAAAACATATTTTTATTACGGTAAACGGAACGTTACGCCAAAACAGGCGGTCAAGTGTCATTTCGTAGCGTGACGTCAACACATTGAAAATATAGAAATAAACTTCGACGTTACACATACTTCAGGTTTCGATGTGATCGACAGGTTTCGATGTAGTGACGTCACATGACATTTGAGGCAGCACTGTCGCCGTTTTGGGATTTAAAATCCACAGATAAAAAATCGAAAATTTCTTTTTAAAAATTAAAATACTTAGAACATATTAAAAAATAAACGAAATACTGCATAATTTATGTTTACTTATAAGCTATCATATCCAACATATTTCATATTTTATTGTTATAACTGTCAAGTACCCAATTTAAGAATTATGTAAGCACTATAGGGGTGGAGGGATCTTTGATTTTTTTAATGACATGGGGTCTAGGCAGGTTACGTAATGTTTTTATTTCGTTTTTTTATGCAAGTGTAAATTGTGCGGGACGACGCGAACAGCTGACTCAAGATTCGACGTAATTATAAGTTTGAAATTGTTTACTTAATTTATAGTTAATAATAGTTCATAAGTTGTAATAAATAAAGACTTCATTATTCGTAACACACGATCAGCTGATTAATATTGTATAGTTCAATGGCCGACGCTAAACAGCTGACTCCAACTCGATCAGCTGATCATAGCAGTAAGACGTAGTTACGTAAACAGCTGATAGTTTTTAATGTAATTTATTGATGTTTTATTATGTTTGAATAGTGTTTTACTTATGTTTTATTGTTAATAGTATATAATAGGATTTAATAGAATAGGGAAAATAGATAATAGTTTAAGTTTTGTAAATTTATTAAAATAAATATTTCGTAATAGTTTATAGGGCATAGGTATAGGTGTCATTTATAATAGGTTTTGCAATAGTTTAGGTTTTAATAGAAGTTTAAATAGAAATATGTAAATTCCTAAACAAAGTTAATAGATTATTATTATTATTATTGTGAATCATCGATTCAAGGCCACAGTTTGAACAGGTTCGTACAGGTCCGTACAGGTTTAGACATAGAATAACGGGAAATAGTTGTAATTGGCCAAAAGGCCTATATTCCTGCCTAAACCTGCTTCTAGTTGTGGTACTTGAGTCGGGGATATAAATAGGCCAGATTTTCAAATTTTCATTCAGTACTGGCAACAGACCTATGGAACAAACAGGAATAAAAGGAACAAGAACAAACAAGGAATTTCAATTCTTCCAACCCAGCAATTATAGTAATGTGCCCCTGCACATTTAATGGTCCTTCGAAAGCCGGATATTGAAGAAATTGAAGAATAGTAAGTAATATTATCGTTCCAATTGTCATTTTATTTCATGGTGATCTGAAATATAATTGAGAATTACAATGTAGTATCCTTCTTCCCACTCGTCGGCATCGCGATTGTTTAGCCTTTAAAAACAAAAAAAGTTTAAAGACCACTGACACTGCGTATGACAGTGACACTATATTGACAGCTACCTCACTTCTTTTTCGCGCTTCCAAGGCATCGTGATACTATTTTTTCAAAGTTTTGTTAAACGTGTATAGTGAAGCAAAGCTAGTGAAAAAATGAAGAAAATGGAAACTAGGAATGAAGAATCACGTCTGCGTTGTTGTAGTCGCAGTAGCAGGGATTTACGAAGCAATTCTTCGGATTGGATCACCGGTTCAGAGGTTATGTACAAATTACTCACCAGGTATGTAAGAAAATAATGCATTATTCACCTTTTACAGTATATGTGCACGACTATAAAAATGCCTAAATAACTAACATATTCTCAGAAAGAAACTATATTGTTCGAAAAACTTTCTCGTATCTACAACTTCAAAACTATTCATGCACGCTAATCTCGCTGTTGCACATTACAGACACCAAACGGTGCTCATATTCGCCATTAACCGTAAGATGCTTGCATTTTTATGCATATAATTTAGCAATTAATGGTCCAAATATAAAATGCACTCGAGCCATTGAGTACGAGATACTCGTTGCGTCGCTTTGTGGACACTAAATGTTTCCCATGTTCACCATTAAGCACGAGATGCTGGCCCTAACATTTATATGTGGCAAATGTTCAAATATTCAAAGAGTCACAACCGTCGAGTACGAGATACTCCTAGTGTTACTTTGTTGACACTAAACGGTTCACTCATTCGCCATTGAGTACGAGATACTCGCGCTAACATTTCTATGTGGCAAGTGGTCGAATATACAAAGCATCAGAACCGTCGAGTACGAGATACTCCAAGTGTTACTTTGTTGACACTAAACATTTCACTCATTCGCCATTGAGTACAAGATACCTGCGCTAATACTTATATGTGGCAAATGGCTTGAATGCTTCCATCACTAGCTATTGCACTAACAATACACAGTATAAAGCATGAATGATTTATAAGCACCAAGCTAGAGCTGCTACAACACAAGGTTATGCCAACCCTGTTATACCAACTCTGACAAAATAATTTTCAGAACCAGCTATAATTTCAGGAATCATTCATGGAGTTATTGCAAATAGCAAAACATATTTGTAACTTTATGACAAAACAGTGTCCTAACAGAAATGGAAAATATTATGTCAACATACTGGGACAACGAGTGAATACAATAATATCATCAGAGTTCTCTAAAATTGGGAGGTATGTGTGAAGCAACTGGATGAATAACATATTCCAATGAGAACTGAGGAAATCAACCTGGTACATTTTGATGCTCTTCTCAGAATAACACTTTAACTAGTGCTACCTATAAAGGTCATAATAGGTAATTTATGCTCCACCACAATACACACGATAAAAATATGTGCAATACATGGTGGAGAACAGAAAATAGGAATCATCACATTGCTGGTGCGCTAACCCATAACAAATATAACCCCGTGCATATAAGAATCTTATCAGGATTCACCGCACAGCATGATGCTCATGAGCTCATGTAACGGAATCATACTGAAGACATTGAAACTCACTTAGCTGCATTACAAATGATAGAAGACTAACTATCTTATCAGAAAACAATGTCTAAAATAGACATTTGTGACATAAAAGTTGTATGCAGCACCCCGTTGCCAATTTGAAATTGGTTGAGATTGGTCGGTCCACACAAATCAATTGTGTTATATGATATTAAAATTTAATATATGGCGTCAAGATAAAAATCTTACAACATTGATGACAAAATTATCTTTGTATACTAGTTAATCCAATGCTCGATCTCAAATGGTAATAGATGTGCTCCTCACATTATCACATACACACTGGTGTATATACATGACAACTGTTTCATGTTAACCTGAAATAGAACAGAAGGCATGCTCTCTCAAAAGAACCACCTCAGGAGGACAATGATTAAGCAAACAAGACTCCGGCTTATTGATACTGACACATATCTGTCCAATATATTTTTAGTCACATGAAGAAAGAATACTATAAGTATCTCATATATTGAAACCAGCGTCTGAAGTCCTAGCTTTGATAGTAGCATTCTGTGTTAATACCTCAACACAATTGAGCAGAGTTCATTGATTTGTTATGGATACTCTATAGTTCCTACTCAATTTCAGCTGTTTTATAAGCAAATAACAGGTACCTATACATGGCTCAAAGTAAACAATATTACATGGGTTATATTGTAGTACCTCTTACTCACATATATACAAATTATGTATAGTAAAATTTAATCAGTTACCAGCTATATAAAGCTGTTTGATTTGATATCTTGTGGGCTAGGTATATGAATATCCTAACATCCAGATTAGGTGTATTTCAAGATATTGCGGATTTCAGGAAATACTCGTATTATTAAGGTATAACTCTAAGGAGATTTGTATCAAGGAGTACAATCAGAACTATAATGCACCACTTAACTACTGGTACAGAGTACCTACTTAAAGTCATTGAGCTTACATAACATATATAACTCTATTATATTTAGATGTAACTTGAATTGAAGTTTTTAAATTATCTATTTAATACATTGGTTTACAGTGATAATCAATCCAGAAGTCTGGAGTTGTCTTTGGACACAAATACCTTTATGATTTATTCTAAGGCCAGGTACTATAACAATACCTGCAATACTATAACAATACAAATGTGCTAAATAATAAATGTCCATACTTGTAAATAGTTCAAAAACCTTGTTAAGTATTACTTATTTATATGGCATATGTGACATAAATGCAAATATGTGAATGTCAAGAGTGAACTTTATGTACAAATGTGAGAATTTATACAAAATTAACATTTTGGATTTCGTTACACTTATGTTTCAGTGACTCAATAGGAATAAATACAGTAATAATTAAAGGTTTGGAAGTTCAGTCCACAAACATATGGGTAATTATTAAATATCTGCACATATTTTTCACTTTTACATGTACAGTAAAACTGCTTAAAATATGAGGCTGATCATCATGAAAAAATTGACTAAAGATTATTGGTGCCTATGTAATGCTCTACAACAGAAGCCTGGTACTCCCAACATTACAAAAAGCAATCAAATATTAACATACTACTTATATTGTTGCTTAAACATTTCCTTTAGCAACACCAGGTTTATATAGAAACATGCATCATACATTTATACACCAGTCATCAGGTCAAAAAATAACACAGCAGTCCATTAATCCTGAAATAAAGACAAGCATAATATGAGAATTGCTATTGCACTTAAGTCTTCATAATGTCTATGTTAGTTACACTAAAACTGAAATTGTTCTCATTTCATAATGAAGCTTAGGCTAAGGGTAAATAATGTCCACCATGGTAATATGTGACACATTAATGATATAAAAGTAATAACAATATTATTATATCATGTGAATGGCCAGCCATTAATATGATATCTTCTTTGGGTCTTTTATGCCTAGTGTGTATACCTAGATACTCTTATAAAACATAAAACAAAGAAAGTAAGCTGCATGTCCAATCAATTTTCAAATGTAAATCTAGCATCCCTAGAATTAATAGGAATTCCTTAGGGGTATGTATGATGAACGTTACTATATAGGACACACATGGCAGACATCTGGCCTGGAACAAAGAAAACTATATTATATATACAAATTATTATTATAATTATTATATATAGAAGATTTATCTACTTTCCTTTTCTTAAAGAATTAAGACGGAGAAAAATGTGGGTAATAACTTTATAATTTATCACTGTCAGAGCTGTAACTAGAACCAGTTGTGTTAGTAATCATTACAGGCTAAGTAAGCCAGAACCCCATGGAAGTTATAAAATATTTGACTTATTAAAACTGAATTAATCCTGGGAATGCTCAGCATAAATACTTTTGAGTCAAGATAAGCTTTTCTGGTCTAGTCATGAATGGGGTTTGAAATAATCATATACATAAATACTGCTATGAAAACTGATATCAACTTTTACATACACATAACTGATAGTTACACACATTTTTAGGAAAAGATGTTAGATGGAAAGTCAGATTGGATTTCAAAAGGAAACACATCATAAGCTTTCCAACCAACCATATAGATATGTAACTTTACAGAGGGCATGCATAAGCATGGTACAGCAAAAAGTATAAGTAACTTTTGCAAATCTGATATATACCTACAAAAACAGGAAGTCATATAAAACTAAAATGTTTCATTGATCTAAGAATGATCATGTCCCTCCTGAACATGCACACTAATATAAAGAAACAAAGTAGGTATAACACCCAATATTATACCGGGTATACCTACAACATAAAATATAAATTTATCTCACATGGGGCATATATCATCCCAAGATCAAATCAAATACCCAATCATAATTTGTCAATAAATAATGGTATTAATTCCTTAATATTCAACATGGGATGGCTTCCTATTTTAATAATATTGGAATACATACGATGTACCTACTGGTACATTTAAGTATAGTATTATATAAAAGTACATTATTATATAATGCACATCACATATGAAACATATTTATACCTATATTGCTATATAGCAAAGGAAATAGTATTATTTGTGTCAATAAAATTGACCAAGTAATTCATTCTACACATAATTATGACATACTATGGAGGGTACAAAACATATTTTCGACCTTGTATGTATTTATTTTTTGCAAGGTGCAAAAGCTTGAATTGAATATTATTATTAATACTGACTAAATTACAATATTACTATTATTATTATTATTATTGGCCAATTTTAGTAATAATATATTTAGAGAAAAATATTGCATTATTATTGCACTGAATATTATTTCATCTAATTCAGAGGGAATCTCACTTAGTACTATGTGTTTCAGAACATTTCATCCATATTATACAGTAAGAATAAATATTCAGTTAGCAATCCTAATAATTATGTATATTTTATAATTATACCTAATTAAGAGAAAAATTTCTTATTAATATCATATTTTCATATTGTATTTTTATATATATATATAAATATATATATATTTTATTATTGAGAATAAATCTCATTAAGCACTATGGATTTCACAACATCTCATCCATATGATGCAGAACAAATAAATATTCAGCAATGTAATTAAATCCATATAATAATATATATGTATGGTAATAAGTCTTTAATTTAATTACATGTCCCATTGTTGCAGTTGTCTCTAAACATCTACATTGTAATTCTCAATTATATTTCAGATCACCATGAAATAAAATTGAAAATTAGACGAGCTTACCTGTAAGCGAAGTCTGATTATAATTTTATGAATGGTGATCTGAAATATAATTACCCACCCTCCCAAAATCAAAACCCATACTGCAACAATAAGAACAAAAGAGTCTCCTAGATATAGACAGCATGCATATTATCAAGGAGACTAAGTTGGAAATGATAGACTCTAAATTAAGTGAGGTAGCTGTCAATATAGTGTCACTGTCATACGCAGTGTCAGTGGTCTTTAAACTTTTTTTGTTTTTAAAGGCTAAACAATCGCGATGCCGACGAGTGGGAAGAAGGATACTACATTGTAATTCTCAATTATATTTCAGATCACCATTCATAAAATTATAATCAGACTTCGCTTACAGGTAAGCTCGTCTAATTTTCAATTTTTGTGTATTAGCAAGAAGAATGCCGATCACACGCTCCGTGGGAAAAGAACGCCGAGACTCGACGGAAACGAAGCCCTCCTCGTCTGACGCGACCACTGGGACCTCCGCTACGGACACAACAACAGAAACGTCGGCCACGGGAACCACCGCGACCGACACTACTGGGGGAACCTCCGCTACAGACACGTCCGTCACGACGAAGGGTACAGTAGCGTCAGTGGCCACTGGCACCACGATGGTCAGGCCGGCTGCGACCATTTTCAAGAATTCCGTCGAGCTCACCGCCAGTACTGAGTCACCTACAGTAATACAGAAGCCTTCAGAAGCACATAGTCAGCATGGTTCGCGCGCTCCGAGTCGACGCGCCGGATCCACGCGTTCAAGGACAAAGGCTTACAAGATAGCCAAGGCCAAAGAAGAGCTTATACGTCTGCAAGTGGAACTTGCAACAGCACGCCTCGCCGTTATAGAAGCAGAAGACGACGATGACGACGTCTCCGAGTACTCAAAAACAGAAGCCGACACCAGGGTCGACGACTGGTTGGAACAGCAAGCGCAACCGTGGCTAGCCATAGCCGACGAGCCGCACCTACCTCTCCGCGAAATAGAAACAGAAATAGAAGCCATCACGGAAGAGACAAGGCCGGTTCAACAGAATAATAGTACAGCGCACCATACCCAACCAGATCCGCGAGTACATACAACGGCGGGAGCTCAAGCACCGGCGGGAGTCCACGCGCAGCCAGACTTCTCTCAACTTACGTCAGCGATAACACAGGCCATCAAAGCTAGCCAGCGGTCCTCAAAGTTTGTTGAATTACCGACTTTTAACGGTAATTATCAGGACTGGCTACCTTTTAGAGCAGCATATATGGAAACAGAAGAGTCTTTTTCAATAGTAGAAAATATTAATAGGTTAAGAAGACATCTAATAGGAAGAGCTAAGGAAGCAATTGAAAGCTTATTGATCACCAACGCGCACCCATCCGATGTTATGAAGACCTTGGAAATGAGATTCGGTAGATCGGAGATGATAGCAATGGCCGAAATAGACACATTGAGAACACTGCCGCGCCTCTGCGAGTCGCCTAGGGATATTTGCGTGTTCTCTACTAAGGTTACAAACGCCGTGTCTACACTTCGGGCATTGAAATGCGTCTACTATCTCTACAATCCGGAGGTATCTAAGGTAATGGTGGACAAGCTTACTCCTACTTTACGTTACAGATATTACGACTTTGCTGCAACACAACCGAAAGAAGAGCCTGACTTATTGAAGTTTGAAAAATTTATGAAGAGAGAAGCTGAGCTGTGCGGACCCTATGCACTCCCCGAACAGATGGCACCGCCGATGTATAGTAATAGACGTCCTCAGAAGACACATACAGTATTAGAAAAGCAGTCTACAGTTATACAGAAATGCCCCGTATGTGAAGAAATAGGTCACATCGCGACGGACTGCAAACAGTTTAAAGAAGCAAACGAAAGCACAAGATGGGATATAGCAAAGAAGAAACGACTATGCTTTCGGTGTCTACGCTTCAGAAACAAGACTCACAACTGCCGAACGAAGCCGTGTGGTATTAATAGTTGTAAGTATTTCCATAACAGGTTACTACACTTCAACAGAACAGAAAAGGCAGAAACAGAAGAAAAGTCAACAGAGGTCATCAACTCCGCGTGGACTACAGCCAGACCTACAAAGAAGCAAACTTTTTTGAAAATAATCCCGGTGCAGGCAACAGGTCCCAAGAATACGGTCAACACTTACGCGTTATTGGATGATGGGTCTACAGTTACGCTGATAGACGACAGCCTTGCCTACGAAATAGGGGCAAAGGGACCCATCGACCCATTACGTATAGAAGCAATCAACGAGTTGAAAACAGCTGAAACAAAGTCAAGAAGAGTTAGCATCACACTCAACGGGTTGAACAATCACACAGCAAGCATTCAAGCGAGAACTATCAAGAACCTGCACGTGTCGCCGCAGGAAATAGCAAGACAACAGATAGAAGAATGTGAACATTTAAGAGATCTTAGTGACGTACTCTCCTATGAAGATGCGAAGCCTACAATACTCATCGGTCAAGACAACTGGCATCTCCTTCTAGCATCAAGAGTGAGAAGGGGAAGGAAGAACCAACCGGTAGCGTCTCTCACGCCACTTGGGTGGGTACTTCACGGAAGCCACAACCGAATTATTGGACGTACCGCTAACTTCGTGTCACACATTACAGAAGCGCCGCAGGAAGATAAGCTGGAAGATCTCATGAAGCATTACTTCGCAATGGACTCGCTATGCATCAACCCAAAGAAGCCACAGTCAGACCCTGAAGAGCAAGCCTTACGTATCTTAAAGAAAAATACAACCCAAACAGAAGAAGGAAGATACGAAACCGCTCTACTATGGAAAAGAGAAGAGGTCGACTTGCCTAACAACTACGACAACTCGTTGACACGTCTTATGCACATAGAAAAGAAGCTTGACCGTAATTCTCAATTAAAACAGAAGTATACAGAACAGATGGACGCGCTTATCAAGAAAGGATACGCCGAGCCTGCACCGAGGATGAAGACTCCCAATAGAACTTGGTATTTACCGCAGTTCGCGGTAGTGAACCCAATGAAGCCAGATAAACTCCGAGTGGTACACGACGCCGCAGCGAAGACTAAGGGTGTCGCACTCAACGACTTGCTGTTGAAAGGTCCAGATCTACTGCAATCACTTCCAGGGGTCGTGATGAAGTTCCGACAGCATATGGTTGCAGTAACAGCTGACATTAAGGAAATGTTCATGCAAGTGAAGTTGAGAACAGAAGACAGAGACGCTCTTAGGTACCTGTGGCGAGGGAACCGTCGTGACGATCAACCACCCGAGGAGTATAGAATGACATCACTCATCTTCGGAGCTTCAAGTTCGCCGTCAACAGCAATATTCGTCAAGAACTTGAACGCTAAGAAGTATGAAGAGACCGAGCCAGAAGCAGCCTCCGCCATTATAGAGAAGCATTACGTCGACGACTACCTGGACAGTTTTAGAAGCATCGAAGAAGCCATACGTATCACTTCAAGCGTGCGTGACATACACAGAAGAGCTTGCTTCGAGTTGAAACAGTGGAAGTCCAATACGCCCGCGCTACTACAAGCACTAGGGGAACAGGAGTCGTCACAGAACATAGAACTATATAAGGCGGGTGAGCAGCTGGAACGTGTGTTGGGAATCATATGGAGACCGGATACAGACGAACTTACCTTCAACCTCAATTTAACGCGTGTGCCTTGTGAACTTATAGATGGGAAAACACCGACGAAGAGAGAAGCCCTACGTATAGTTATGTCGCTTTTTGATCCGTTAGGCTTTGCTTCACCAGTTACTATAAGAGCTAAGCAGATTTTACAGGAACTCTGGCGGCGTGGGACATCGTGGGACGAGAAAATAGAAGATCACATAGCGGAACAGTGGCGCAACTGGATGGTACATTTGAGAAGCCTCTCGAATATAGCAATACCAAGAAGATACCTACAGTACAGCGACGCTACATCCCTTCAGCTCCACGTGTTCACCGACGCCAGCGAGTCAGCCTACGCAGCGGTATTGTATTGGAGAGCAACGGCACCCAACGGCGACGTCAGCATATCACTAATTATGTCCAAGGCCAAGGTGGCACCTTTAAAGTTAACATCTATACCTAGGTTAGAGTTACAAGCTGCAGTGATGGGAACTCGCCTCGCCGACGCCGTCGTTAAAGAACATCAACGAAAGCCGGACTCAAGAACGTTCTGGACGGACAGCCGCACAGTACTCTCATGGATCAAGGCTGGTTCGCGCTCTTACAAGTCGTATGTGGCACATCGCATAGCGGCTATAGAAGAAGGTACAAAGGTAAGTGAGTGGCGCTGGGTGCCAACGAAGTCCAACGTGGCGGACGATGCCACAAGAAATGTCCCAATAGGGTTCAATAAGAACCACAGGTGGTATAGGGGACCGGACTTCCTACACGAGGATTCGAGCACCTGGCCAATAGAAAATTCTGCGTCATATCCATCAGAACCTACAGGTGAAGAAAGAACACACAACATAGTAACAGAACGAGGTCTGAAGCTGGCTGAAGGTCTACCGGAGATGTCTAGATTTTCAAATTGGGATAGATTACGTTTCACTACAGCAAGGGTTTTACAGTTTATACAGCTTTGCAGGACGTCTAAACAGCGGGTCAATTACAAGAGGACTAGACGAAACGCTCAAGCGGACCCCGACTGGCGACGTCAAAAGAAGACACCGGTGGCTCCACAGGTAAAGCATAGAAAAATAGAACAAGCCAAGTGTTATATCTCCGTGCCCGCAGAACTCCTCCGAGAAGCAGAAGAGTTATTAATGCGTTCATCGCAAGAAAGTTCATTTCAGGTTGATATAGATAACATGAAACGTCAGAAGCCTATAGACAGAGATAGCCGATTACATCGATTAAGTGTCAAGTATGAAAATGGTGCCCTGAGACTCCGAAGCCGCATCGAAGCAATAGAAGCCGTCACAAATGAGGTCAAGAACCCCATGGTGTTGGACGGTGACCATCCTACAGTCAAACTATGGATACACAGCATCCATAGACAGATGCACCACAGCGGAGTCGAGGCCACGGTAAACGAGTGTCGACAAAGGTATTGGGTTTTACGGTTACGTCCGGTGACGCGAACTATTATACGACAATGTCTCAGATGCCGCATGAAAACTCAAGCACCGCCGTACCCGAGAACCGGAGACCTACCATCGTGTCGCTTGGCACATCACAAGCGACCTTTCACATACACAGGAGTCGACTACTTCGGGCCGCTTACAGTAACAGTCGGGCGTACCAATCAGAAGAGGTATGTAGCTATCTTCACCTGTCTAACCACACGTGCTATTCATCTAGAAGTTACAGCATCGCTCACCACCGACTCTGCGGAGATGGCGCTCCGGCGGATGATGGCGCGCCGTGGACGTCCGGCGCAAATATGGTCGGACAACGGCACCAACCTGAGGGGCGCTGACAAGGAACTACGGCAGGCGATCGACGCAGCTACAGCGGAGGAGGCTGCTAAGAAGATCATCTCGTGGCGATTCATCCCACCTGGCGCGCCCTTCATGGGAGGCGCGTGGGAAAGGCTCGTGCGCTCCGTGAAAACTGCACTGCAAGCAACGCTTCACGAACGACATCCAGCAGAAGAAGTCCTCACGACGCTCCTGGCAGAGGTGGAATATACAGTGAACAGCCGACCTCTCACCCACGTGTCAGTGAGCGCCGAGGACCCAGAAGCGCTTACACCGAACCATTTCCTACTTGGCGGGAACGGAAGAGTATCGACCCCGGGAGAGTTCAACGACCGCGACACCATATGCAAAAACAGCTGGCGTGCCGCGCAGAGATTAACCGACATATTCTGGACAAGATGGCTTCGAGAGTACCTTCCTGAGCTTCAACACCGGCGGGAGCCCCACGGAAGAGGGGCAACAGTGAAGATCGGCGACTTAGTACAAATATTGGATAGTAACCTACCTAGGAACATATGGGTTCGAGGTCGGGTCATCGCAACATTTCCGGGTCCAGACAACATAGTAAGAACAGTCGACGTGGCAACCAAGGGAGGAGTTCTACGCCGGCCAGTGAGGAAGCTGGTAGTGCTGCCTATAGAAGACGTCGCCCCAGCACCGACAGAAGATGCAACACAGCTGCACGGCGGGAGAAATGTGCGGGACGACGCGAACAGCTGACTCAAGATTCGACGTAATTATAAGTTTGAAATTGTTTACTTAATTTATAGTTAATAATAGTTCATAAGTTGTAATAAATAAAGACTTCATTATTCGTAACACACGATCAGCTGATTAATATTGTATAGTTCAATGGCCGACGCTAAACAGCTGACTCCAACTCGATCAGCTGATCATAGCAGTAAGACGTAGTTACGTAAACAGCTGATAGTTTTTAATGTAATTTATTGATGTTTTATTATGTTTGAATAGTGTTTTACTTATGTTTTATTGTTAATAGTATATAATAGGATTTAATAGAATAGGGAAAATAGATAATAGTTTAAGTTTTGTAAATTTATTAAAATAAATATTTCGTAATAGTTTATAGGGCATAGGTATAGGTGTCATTTATAATAGGTTTTGCAATAGTTTAGGTTTTAATAGAAGTTTAAATAGAAATATGTAAATTCCTAAACAAAGTAAATAGATTATTATTATTATTATTGTGAATCATCGATTCAAGGCCACAGTTTGAACAGGTTCGTACAGGTCCGTACAGGTTTAGACATAGAATAACGGGAAATAGTTGTAATTGGCCAAAAGGCCTATATTCCTGCCTAAACCTGCTTCTAGTTGTGGTACTTGAGTCGGGGATATAAATAGGCCAGATTTTCAAATTTTCATTCAGTACTGGCAACAGACCTATGGAACAAACAGGAATAAAAGGAACAAGAACAAACAAGGAATTTCAATTCTTCCAACCCAGCAATTATAGTAATGTGCCCCTGCACATAAATAAATTCTAATTCTAATATTTACGTAACTGAAGGGTATGTTTCTTTTACTGTAATTAGTTCGGAAGAAAGACGGTAGGGTTGTTAATAAGCATTAAATTTCTGTTAACGCAATACATGAATGACCACTAAAAAATCATTATTAATGTTAATTAATTTGTTTTTAATCTCATCTATCTGTCTCCAGATCCAACCCGCTGTACACGGAGGAGGAAGAGCAGGAGGTAGTGATCATAGTGGAGTCGCTCGACTCTACGGAGGGCGAGGCAGATGCGCCGAGGGTACCGCGCCGCGCGCCCTCCACATCCTCAGGTCAGTATCAACATCAACATGAACATCAATATCAATATGAACATCAATAGCCACATGAACATGAATATCTACATGAACAACAATGTCAATATTTATATTAATATGAACATGAATATCAACATGAACATCAATATCAATAACAATATCTGAGTTTTTCCTTACACCAAATATTGACACGTTACTGTGGCTGATAGGCAGATTTGCAGGTGGTAAACCTTTCGTGGTTCGACTCCGAAGGCACTACGGGTGCACTTATTCCTGCCTCATAATACTTTCTGGTTTGAAAAGCTTTGTACGGGGCCATTCGACTTATTCCTCAGAGATAGCTATCTGAGGCCACCCTCAGTAGGACTTCCTTCCAGCAGTGGCCCATTAAAAGGATTGTTTAATATATTTACGTATAGAAATAGATAAAACTTAGTCAATTTGAGATTTCAATGCGAAATCATTGCATTTTTCTAAACCATACATTGTATATAAATGCAACACTTGTACAACCTCGTAGGTACAGAATAGAAATTAAATTCAAAAGATAAACAAAGGAATTGAACAATAAGACCCGTCAATTACATATAATTTGTGCATATTTGGGACAACCGGCAATTTTGTATTGCACATTCTAGACAAAAGTCATTATCATTATTGTCCATTATAACTCTGGAGCCTACATATGTAGGTAGGTCAGAGTTTCTCAAAGTGCGGTCCGTACCCCTAGGGGTAGAGCTGTTATTTATAGAGCGATAAAATGTAAGCATTGACCGCTGTTTTTGTCGCGCGCCCGCACATGCATCCCACAAGAATGATTAATATTTAACATCGAAGGTGGTAAAACCCTTTATGAAGGTGGTAGAACCCTTTATGATTCGACTCCGGCGGCACCACCGCCACACCTATTTCTACTTAATAACAGCAGTGTTAGGTTAGCGCTGCAGTGTTCCGTTTTGAAGGGTGTGGTAAGGGAGACAGACTTTTCTGAGGCGTTCCAGCTTAGTCCTCAGAGGTAGCGGCGCATCGGTGGCCGACCTCAGGTAGGAATATCTAATCCTATCTAGGGTTGATTAGAGGTGTCCATGGGCGGCAGTAGCCACTTACCATCAGGTGGACTGCATGCTCGTCTGCTACTCCTATATAATAAAAAAACCCACATGAATTAACTTATTTCAGCGTATGTATGTATTAACTATGTATGTATTGTATGTATGTCTCATTCTTTGGTGCCCTCGAGTCAAAACGGCTTGTCGCATTTTAACATATGAGGTGTTGTTGGATTCCTCCAAATTGTGGGAGTCGTACACTTTATATGGATATTCATTTACTTTTCAAAAGTAAAATAAAAAAGTATCTATTCACCAATAATAGTTTGCAATAAATAAAAAAATGCAATAAGACAATTCTCAAAAATACTACATAAGTATATATTGAAGAGTTAGTATTTTTAACCGACTTCTTAAGTGTAGTATTTTAAAAGGGTAATAGGGGTACATTGGCGTATAAGTTTGAGAAACCCTACCTTAGATTGTTTAATAGTTTTAATCCTTTCTTAATTTTGCAACATCACTGAAGGACGTTACCGTTACCGCTAAGCAGCTAAAACCGCACAAAATTTAATAACAATATTATATTACGACAACCGAACCTTCTAAATTACTAGTTAATGTTTAGCTTGCGTTATTTTATGCAAGGTAATAAGTAATAAAATGTTAAGATTAGTTTTTGTAAATTAATATTATAAAACTTTATTACTTTTAACTTTAATAAATGATTTTGTATCATATTTTGTAATATCGTGTACATTTCAGGTATTTTCAGGTTTATAAGTAACGTAAGCGCTGTAAAATGTCCTATCTACTGACTGTCGTTATTAATAATTAATCTATTGGTTTACCTAAATTGTCGAATTTATATTAATCTAATTATCCACTAATTCTGTTTATTGACTATTTATGTTATAAACACAATTTAGTCTAAAAGCAATATTTGTTAAAATCCATCAAATCGTAGGCTGTAGGGGGTGCCAAAGAATGAGACGTACATACGCAAAACATTACCCTCCACATTCGCGTAAAAAGTCAGGTCAGAGTCATTAATTTTGACCATTAGCCCTTTCGGGTGTGATGCCAATTTTCCTTTTTATAATATAGGAGTAGCAGACGAGCATGAAGTCCACCTGATGGTAAGTGGCTACTGCCGTCCATGGACATTTGTAATCAACCTCAGATAGGATTAGATATTCCTACCTGAGGTCGACCACAAATGCGCCGCTACCCCTGAGGACTAAGCTGGAACGGCTCAGAAAAGTATGTCTCCCTCACCACACCCTTCAAAACGAAACGCAACAGCGCCTAATACTGCTGTTATTAGGCAGAAATAGGTGTGGTGGTGGTGCCGCCGGAGTCGAACCACGAAGGGTGCTATCACCATCAAAAAATATTTTTTTCTCCAGGTTACGGCAGCGGCGGCGGCAGTCACGGGCGCGTGTCGCCAACATTACCAAAGAATGAGGAGTATGAGGAGCCCCGCCGGCTCTCAGCTTCGGACAAGCTGGAAGTGTCGCCAAGCGCCTCCGACTCTGATGGGAGCCCCACTTGCACGCTCTCGAGGAGCTTGAAGGAGGACATCAGGTCCTGCTTGGGAGGGTGCAGGTATGTGGGAAAGAAATCTCGTATTTTAGAATTAGGTGTAATTTGAAGAAAATTAGGACTGTTCGAGTTAGTATCAGTGTGACACATGCCTACAATGGATGTCATTGGTATTTATTGACGATATGATCCACATGAGGGATGGGTTACAGAACTAGTTTGACAAGAAAGGCTTGGGGATTAATCTGCGAACAGGAGGATGTTTAAATTTTCATTTAATTTACATTTTGTCTTGGGTCTGGGTGTTTTGCACCTCTGTTTGTGTGTCCATAGCATCTACTACTACAACATGAAAATCAAAATCTTCATCTTTAAGTGTCTTTTTATAGACCTCTGTTTATTACCAATAGCATATACACTATAAGTAGTATAGTATAAAGGATCAAAAGGATGTTAAAAATAACGCTATATTCATGTACAGGTCATCCAAGGTTAACTAATCCTAAAGGATAGCAATCAATGTGTGACGTCACATGACCAATCCATAATCAAATTTAACCATTAACCGTTTTACCAGAAAATGAGTTTGAAACTTCTATCTATCTTAACAAAATATTCTACGTTAATAACAGCAATGTTTTTCTCATCGTCAGGTGGGAGAAAGACGTAGGCCAGGTGGTGGAAGCAGCGGTCCGTGGTGCGGGCGGCATCAGCGCTGCCCGCGCGCGTCTACACGCAGCACTGCTGGCGTTGCACGACCCCCCGAGATTACCTAACAGAGGCCCCTCGCTGCCGTACTGCGGGCCTGGGGTACGCCCCGGTGACGTCACGATGATGCCGAAGACTACGGAAATGTCGCTGTTGGTATGTTTAATTTAGACTTTTGGTCTTTCCCGACGATGTAACATAGACATTTGGTCTATTTTTTTAAGACTTCAGATGTTAAGGTTACTGAAATGTCGCTGTTGGTATGTTTCATTTAGATTTTTGGTCTTTCCGGTGACTCTACAATGACTTAAGATTACTGAAATAATTATTAATATGTTCGACCTAGATTTTTGGCCTTACCCGACGTGACTATTATACCTTTTTTATATATAAAACAATAATAAAACCTAAGACTACTGAAGTAACTGTTTTAGTATGTTTGACTTAGGTTTTTGGTTTTTCCTGCGACGTTACGAATGATTTTGGTCTTATTTAAAAGATGTCAGCTATAAGAGTATATTCTCAGTGTCATTTGTTTCTCGGGTCTTTTGTTTCTAGATCTTAGACCGACAACATAACATTCTTGATGGGTTTTAGATTTCAGGCCTTTTTTCCTTTTTCTATATATTTGACAGAATACCTTCTCTAAGATTTGATTGTAGTTTGCTACCAGTCGTATCCTTAATTTAATTTCGATATTGACCTTAATATTTGGAATGGGATTATAATTAGATATTACGTGCAGAGCGAAAGTGACAGTTTTTAAGGTTTTTACTCTAAGATACTTAAAAGTGTTAAGCGTAAACTTAATAATAATATTATCGAGACACAAATTAGAAAAAAGGCTATCACTCTGTTTGTTTCTTACTCTGTGGTAAAGAAATATAATATTATGTATGGAACGTCCAACGTACTCGTATGGAACGATACGGTTTCATATATTGAAATATTATATCGTAATACGTAATATCCGTGTGCGACAAACATTTAAGTAGTCATTTCCCTTGAATGTAAGGGATTGCACTTAAGGGCTTCTAAATTAAGCGAAGGATGCCCGAGTTTACCCTCTTGCATTAACTTTTTGTTCTGTGCATAGGTAAAAATTTGTCTTATTCCATGTTATTTTTCATTTGGAAATTTTCTCTAAAGGTATTCATCTATTTGTGTAATTACCTCGTAGTTAATTTTGAAAATAAATTTTAATTAAGAGGCGCTACACGAACAAGAATGAAAGAAACAACTTTTATAAGTAGCGTGTATGTATACTAAAATAAGTATACAACACAACATAAACTTAATAATTTATTGTCGTTTATTTTGAAACTATATACTTATATAATTTTAGCAAGAAATAAATTAAATATGTGTTGAAAATATCTTATAAAAAATCTTATTTTTTTTTTGAAGAATAAGACCTAAAATATAAAGTGAAAGTAGATCAAAGAAATCAAAATTGTATTTGTCGTGGAAAAAAAACACACAAAAACTTTGCATTGGTGATTATTTCATACTTGTGTTGTAAGTACTTGATTATTAATTGATGTATGCGTGACGCCGCGCCGGCGCCATATGCATACACTCTAATGCACCGCTCAATGTAAAAACGACGAATGTCTGTCTGTATTTTTAATATACCTACAATATGTAGCATTATTTTAATATTGATTTGTATTCGTTGACAATGTGTGATGCGAATGTCCCATGGCTTGTGTAGATCTTAAGCGATCTACAGAGTTAAGAAAGGTTGGGCGCGGTGAGCAGTTTGATTGGTGACCGTTAGTGATAATATTTCACCTTGCTTCCCTGCTTCAGAGGGCATGGTAAACCGTCAGTCCTGGTGGCTATTGAATATCAGTCATTAAACCTTTTCAGAAAACTTTATGGTCGATTTAAAAACATTCGATATAAGTAGGACATTAACACATAGGTATCACGAAAGTTTTTAAATCGACCATAAAGTTTTCTGTGACACTTATGTGTAGCAGTTGAAAAAGTTATCAACATTATATAAGCGTGGAATATGTTTTAGGCTTCCCCTATTGTGAGATTCGCACCTAACAGTGGGACATACAAGTTGTAGCCAGCCAGCTATATCATATAAGATTGCGAGTTACACTGTAGTCAAGTGCACTCCACTAACCATGGAGAACAGAGCTTGCTATAAACAAAAGAATTACGTATCTTGTTGCGAAATCATTACATGATGCAATTTAATCGAGGTACGCTACGGAAAACACTGATAAAATCGCTTCAAAGGAGATTAACTATGATTTTTACTAATTACCTGCTAGTTTATTTGTAGTTTCAAGGTTTTAATCAAATTCAAGATTAGTTACTTTGTAAGATTTGAGAACGTTTGTAGTGTGCAGGGAATAAGGCTGGTTTGCAAAGCCTTTAATATTCAACTGTAAGTCACGGGTCTCATTACGCAATTTACGAATGGGGAAGGCATGGGGACTACTCCACTTCATGTTTCTCTCAATGTAGACTGGTGAAGAGATGAAGCTAGGAATTGTTTTGAAGGTTTAAAAATTTAAACCACTCCCCAAATCTAAAGCTATAAAATCTACTGTGATTATTAAAGTCATAGTCAGGAAAAAGCTTGTTTAGTCAACCTCTCCTCCCGAAATGTTGAAAAACAATGGTTTCAAAGCATGCGGTTAAATGTTACCCAAACAACCCCGACAACAAACAAAATTGCTTAGCTTTATAGTCGTTATAAAAGTTGCAGGGCCATGCGCTTTAGATATTAGGACTCTTTCTATTTGGGGTCTTAAAAATGTTCAATAGTCGCAATGGTAGTGAGATGTGTGCTCCTTTATAGACAAAACCACTTAACACTCGACGAACGTCCAAACATTTGGGCGTCTCATTATCTATTTAAATATGTGAAATTAAACTTACAATCAAAGACTAACAATAGAATCTTGAGACCACTTGATCAATTACGTACAGTAAAATAAGCACTCGTTGGCAAACGTTTGTTAATCCATTGCCGACCATTGTGCAGCGACTGATAAAATTATCTTGACATTTAAGCGCCACTTATATATTACACTATATTATTATGTATATGGCAAAACGAAGTACGGATTATTGATTTTGTTAAATAAAAATAGGTGTAATGCAATTTTGGAATTAAATCTGTGATCCTTTACATTTTGATGTTACATCAGCTGATGTTTTTATTCATAATAACGTTGAATAGAAAAAACTACTTAGGTATGTCATGGATTTAGTAATTTTGACACTCACACGGGTTTAAATTGTTACTGATGCCATATTATGTATGTTTAAAACCACTAAACACAAATTAATTAGGTATACGGACTTTCAGTGCGTCCTTGATTGCAGTAAGTCTAAAGTCATTTTTAAAGTCATCATCAGCAACCCATTCTTATCTCATTTGAGATGTTTTTTTTTTATAAATCTCTCAGGTATGCAAGTATCCTCACGATGTGTTCCTTCACAGTTTAGCAAGAGTTAATTAATTTCTAATACGCACATAACTTTGAAAAATCAGAGGTGCGTGCCTGGGATTTGAACCTCCGACCCCTAGATCGGGAGGCCGAGTTTCTTAACCACTAGGCTATCACTGCTTACTTATTTTGGATACCGATCTAAAATGAGCTCAACGTAAACCTCATTCACATTTTATAGAAATAAAATTAGAAATGCAAAAATATACAAGTCCCCTACATGCTCAAGTTATTTAAATGTTGATATAAATGTTTTCAACATTAAAAATCAATGCAAATGTAGTAATTAGAAAGGATTTTGTAGTTAACTTTTACTTTTCGCCATAATATTTACATTCTAAATGTCTTAATTCAAAATAAACGATATTTGCTACCGTGTATTTGCCATATAGAGATAAGAGTTTAAATATATTTTTTTTTATTTTATTACTTAACTAAAATATATATATTTTACTAATATATAGGTCGTCAGCTGAGATCGGAATCGATCATTTCTTAAGCAAAATTATTAAAAAGATGAATTAAGATTATTTTTAGTTTAATATAGGTCTGGACTTTTTGAGTACTTTCGTCTTTGTGAACGGTGAAAGAATTGTTAATTCTTTATGCGTTTAATGTTAAAATGTATTTAAAATTAAATATATAAATACGATTATAAATTATTTAATGAACTAACATCATAAATATGATATTACTATTGTGAATTATTAGTAAACAATTCTACTATGTAAATGAGGAGGCAACTTTCTAATCTTCACAACGCGTAGATATAAATTTGTTGCAATTTAGATGCAATAGTCACGTATTAATAACAATTGTGACAAAATGTTATGCTGTTCACACGCGAAACAAATTTGCAAGCGCGTTGCTACATGATTTGTGATTTAATTCAATTTATCAGAGTTAAGCGCATCTATCAATTTGAAGCTATGCTCGATAATGATAAATTTGTAAGCCCCGCGGCGGTAAGGCTGGATATAGATGAGGCGTATTTATAGCGGGTTTTTTATTGTCCATTTTTTGGGATAAGTGTTTAATGGACATGCAATTAGTACACCACAGGAGTAAACAACCTTACTTACCTCCTCCTCAAACAGAGCAAAACAGTAGCGCTACTGAATCTGTATCACAAATATTTTTACCCCAAAGAAGAAGTCCTTACGAGTTATGATCAAATTGCCCATTTTGCATTAGTATAACAATATACACCATCCTTACATACTTCATTCCTAATAGAATGTTGTTATAGATCCTCCACGATTATAAAAGGCAGGCTGTATTATTCTTAAACCAAATAATTAATTGAACGATTGGTACCTACTTATATACAGTTTCAATATTTGACAGTAGGAATTTCATATTTTGTTGGTATTGCAATATATATGGTTTATTTGCGGTATGCTGTGTATTATACTCGTATATGTGTGCTAGTTATGCGTCATAAACGCGTCATCTGTAAACTGCCTTATTGCACAGTGTATCTTCTCAGTTATTTATGTTCTGTGTTATAAAGTTCAATTATAAATACTAATATGTTTTATTATTGTAATTTTATGTACATAATAGTTGTGATGTGCATTATTTTTTTATTGTATCAATTTGCATATTATGCGTGGGGTATTAGGGTAATTTCATACGATATAACGATTCTGTGCGATTCTTGCATGTTCTTATATAATGCTATCTAATGTCGTAGTTGTGAATGAAAGTTACATAAACGGACAAAAAATTAATTAAATGAGAAACTTCTCGGATACAAACGACAAGCCTATCAAATTCATTTTTCTCGTTTTTATTTACTGGTAGGCACTCTAGGAGAATTCAAATATTTGTACAAATAAATATCATATGCACATTTTTTATTTAGATTCGTATCAACATATTTTTGTACATTTATGCATTTTTACATCAAGTAATTTATTTTTATAATAATTTTACATAAATACAAATTTGGATGTATTTAGTGAATAACATAGATTAGTAAAGATTACTCATTCCTAACAAGAAAATGTAACCAGTTTTGACAATTGAAGTTGTCACTGTCATCTATTTTCGTGTTTGGAAAATATTAAAAAAATGTAGTTTTTAGAGCATTTACGAATGAAACGATTTTTCCGCACTTTTTCTTCGATTTCGTGTTTTTGCACCACTTAACTGCACATGTCGTCATTGTTCCGCGTAAATTTCACCACGACAGCCATTAAATGCCTGACACATTTGTCCGCCGTTTAAGCCATTTAATGGCTTCCTTAAATTACAAGGCGGTGAGATATCTATACTTATCTATGCCGAATAAATATAAAATACGCCATTTTCCATCTTGCTCCCGCCAAACATGACCATAGACAACAAATAATTCGTAACCAGTGTTGCAAACTCGGTCAGTGCTGTGGACGAACGTGAGCCTTATTTAAATAGCTTTAATTTAAATAAATGTACAGATATTTGGTATTCTGAAACACCTACTGTGACTCATCTTCGTATTCGCCATGCACATTTAGGGCTATTTAGGTCTAGGTCGATTTTCACAGTTCAAAAAGTTGATGGAAAGCTGATAAAAAAATAAAAATTCTGGAAGCATTCGGACAAAACGGCTAAGTTAACGGACAGGCTATCACACCGCAGAAAAGTAAACAATAAAATCGTTTGGTAATACTTAATATTCTCCTATAGATAATTAATTTTAATGTATAATTCTACGGCACGCACAACTTTTTAAAGCTAGGTAGCAGAAAATGAATTTATAAATTATCTTTTGTTATTACGAGTAATATACAATGTGTAATTACATAAAATAGAAATAAATTTAGAATAATTTATTTTGATCAAAAGAATTTAAATTTAGATTAAGGTCGGCCTTGGTCATATTAGACATTAGGACTTTTTATTAGATTTTGGGTCTTACTACTTAGTTCAGGAATCTACTATAAATTCTTAACACATAGATACATAAGTAATACATATTCTACAAAATTTACTAATCTTCCATCTAATTACCCATTGTTTACAAGTATATTGAGCAGAAATGTCAAAATATTGCTTTTAATCTTTTATGTCCCATAAAATCCAAATCGCAATTGAAATTACATAGACTTACTAAGAAAAATTAAGTTGTAGTAACATGTAAAATTGGGGTCCTATGATGCTTTTATCAATACGATATAAGTACGGCCATTATTAATATTCAAACTATCCTCGCAACTAATGAATAATACTAATCTCGCTATGTAACAAGAAATAGATTGAAAATAGAATAAAGTTATAAAACTAGCTGACCCGACAAACGTTGTGTTGCCATATAAATAAAAAAAATGTGAATGAACAACCCTTATCACTTAGGGGTATGAAAAATATATAGTAGCCGATTCTAAGACCTACTGAATATGCATATAAAATTTCGTGAAAATCGGTAAAGCAGTTTCGGAGGAGTACGGTAACTAACATTGTGACACGAGAATTTTATATATAAGATAAGTAATTCGTTGAAATAAAAATGTAATTACCCCTACCTACTCGGATTATTTAAAAATAGATTTTAGGACATGGTATTTGATAAGTGATCAAATTAGTCAGTAAACCAATTTTAAGTACCCAAACGGTGCAATATTTCACTTTTTAATACCACATGACATGACTCATAGTAATTGAGTATGATTTAATATAAGTAGATAATTTGTCAAGCTTAATGATCGTTTTAATTCGTAATTTATATAGTATTAAATTATTATTTCGACATTTAAAAATGACAAATGTAAGTTAAGAGTTTATTGTCGCGATTTATTACCAGATTGCGGGGGTAAAATTTTTGGAGCGTATGTTTGTATATGTCTCATTCTTTTGCACGCTCAACAGCTCACACGGTTTGACGTATTTTAACAAATTTATACAGATTCGTCTAAATTGTGGAAGTGACATAGGCTGCTTTATTTTTGCTTTATTAGGTGCTTTATTTTTAAGCTTTTATAAAAAAAATCTCGAGTTAATAACAATAACTGTCTTAAAATTTAGGCGGTAATGTAAATTGGCAGCTTTAAGTTGAGTGTAGATCTAAAGCTTAATAATAAATAAGCTCGATATTAAATATAGTAGCTTCACCGTGATATTTAAATTTTATAGCTGTAGTTGTACCTACGAGTATAAGGCTGTTGAACGCCCCCGTGTTGTGCTTTGAAGGGTGTAATAAGGGTTCTCGTTTTATCCTCAGCGACCTATTTGTCTCTAGTTTTTGATACTTTCAATAACAATTTACTTATGAGGCATTCCGACTTAGTTCTCAGATGTCACAAAGTTAATTATCAGCCCTCAGAAGTAACAACGCAAAGTTTTGATCATTGATTCTGTTTTATAAAAGTTGTTAACAGATAACGATCAAGTGAATCCTTTTCTACTTCTACGATTCAGTTGCATAATAAAAGAAAAAAACCTAACGCTTATTATAATATATCCCTTAAGTAAACCATACTAACAGAACGACTACTTAAAATCACAAACCAATACCAACCCAAAAACGTTACCATAAAACCGAAATTGAAACGAAAAACAAAATAAGCACGTGAGTGCGAAATACAGCACCAATTTGTCATTGCCGTCAATCACACAACTTTGCACCGTATTGTGTGAGACTGTGTGACAGTGGGTGCGTGGTGGGGTGATATGCAAAACGGTTACCACAGCGATCTTGAACTACATTCACTGAAACGTAGCAGTTGGCACATACCCCCAGGTTGGTTAGGAAGATATTGATTCAATAATTAGAAAGTAATCATCACTTGGTTTTGCGGAAATATCATGGAATACTGCGTTTTTAATAGCTGTAATCAATCCCTGATAAGTTGAGAGCCCTACCTGAGGTCGGATATATACGTTGCTACCCCTTGAGGACTAAGTTAGGACGCCTCTGATAAGTATGGCCCTTTTACCATATTCTTCAACGCAAAACACAGCAGCCCTGAACCTGAGTGTGGTGGTGGTGCTTGGTGGTTTTGGAGTCGAACAACAGGGCGCCATACCACTTTGAAGTTCGCCTTAGTTTCAAAATCATAATAGCGTATTTTTATCAAAGGTGTTATTAAACTGATAGGGTTTAAGAATTTGAGAGGTGATTATTACCTATAATTACCATTCTGTCAATGAGAGTCTCGCAATCATATTCTAGTGGTTGGAATGCCTATTATTTGATTGTATTAGTTACTTCCCTAGCGTGCTAAAATGAAAATGGGAATAAACTTGAGTTCGTCATGAATTCAATACTATTGTCAATTGAGACAGTCAGAGAACTATTGTGATTTTTAAGTCCGAGAAGTGTAGCTTTCCTCATGTATTCCTTCACTATAATATAGCAAGTCATGACTCAATTATGTAAAATAGTAACCATAAGTTAATGTCCTAGTAGGGAACAAATAAACTAAATGTTAAATCTAACAAACAATGTTACAAATTGCGTTAATAATCGTAAATCCATGAAACATTGTAGCTAAATGTCAAGCTCGCCATTAATTAATAAGAGTCTACTCTTTGATCTTTTATTGCTATGTACTTGTTGTATGATCTCGTAATTCAGGCCAACGTTTATAGTTACAAGTGTGGTGACCACAGATGGTACGATGCTATTGGTAAATACTGGAATTTATTATCTAGAGGTGGTAAAACTGATCTTAATAATGCCAGTGGTTTTGTTGGTGGAGTTCTTTACAAGAATTGGTATGTGGCAGAATCCTTTCTGAGCTATAACAGTGATGATGAATGGTCGGGAAGAAACTAACACTAAGCATTCTTAGGGAGCTAAAACATGAGCGACTTTCGTCGACTGTCGTTAACTGTCGCCCCGCTTTTGCCAGCAACCGAGGACCATTTCGCTTTCGTCAGAAACCGACAACTGTTGTACATAGCCGACGAAATTCAACTATCGTCGCCGACGATCGCCGACTGTCGCTGAGACGCTGAGTATCGCCGCCTGTCGTCAGCGACCGTTACCGACCATTATCGGCATAATCAATCATGTATTAGCTTATTGTCGCTCGTGTGGTACCCTCCTAAAGTGTCACGTCGCTCGTCGGACTTCCATCTACTTATTTATAAAAAAAAATTAACAAAAAAATAAAACCGACTTCGATGTCACTACAAAGTAAAAATAATTCAAATAAATGTTGGTTTAGTACATTGTTCTGAAATCGGGGTCCGTCAGGGGGTCCCCCTGTGAAACACCCGCACACAATAGCGGTTGAATCGTATCGATCGGTCGCGGCATCGCGAAAAAATCGCTGGACAAACATAAAAAATATATATAAATACGCGACGAATAGATAACCTCTCTTCCTTTGGGAAGTCGGTTAAAAATACTATTGAATTATTTATCAACTATTATTAGTAGTAGTAATATCAAAATCGCTTCATGAGTTCTACGCCTAAGCCTTACCCGAGTTGAACTTTACAAAAACATTCGAGAATCTGTGATTTAATCTAACAGACCAATAATTACGCTGGACCTTAATTAAGTTATCGTATCCGATCCAATTAGCCGGAATGCCAATTGCTATCATTTGAGATTTATCTGAAAATTAATAGTATTGCGTATTATGGAATCGATTTAATAATAAGTATGGGAGATTTCCTACGTAGGAACATGCATAGGTAGCTTATAATGTAACATCTTTTAGTAGAATATCCGAATTAGGGCGGTGGTAGCCTAGTGGTTGTAAGTTGTAACGCGGCGTCTCGATCAGGGGTCCAGAGTTCTTATCCGATCAACCAAAAATCCCAGGCAAACACTTTTGATTTTTCGATGTTCGAAGAATTAGAAATTAATTGTCACTTGATTATACGGCGAAGGAAAACACCGTAAGTGATGTAGTTTTAATTTTCGTCAAAATCGGTCTCGTAACTCCTTCAACATTTTCCTAATCCTTATAGTCTCGGATATGCCCTGAAGGCCCATTTGAAAAATTTACCCTGTATAGTACTTCGATCACTAATAAGAACTAGATACACAATCCCATACAAAAATGAACTTAAAAAGTGGCGTCAAACGTGTTTATAAAATTCTAAGCGACAGAATCTAAAATTAATGCAAAATCAACCTTATCACTATTATTTAAAGGTGTTTTTCAAAAACTGCTTACCAATAGCAATAAATTTTTACGACATAACCTAGCTGTCATAAGCTATCACTTTGACAGGTTTGTCACTTGGATAAGGAATTAGTGGAGACGAACTGTCATTACTTTATAAGGTTATTATAAATTATCACTTAATATTTTTATTAGGTCGAAGTAATTAATTTTAATGAACATAATAATAATTTATCAATGAAAGTAATGTGAAGACACAATTTATTATAATGGAAATATAAGTTTAAAATTAAAATATAACCAAATACAAGTAATTTAATTAAAAAATCAACAAGCTGTTTACGCCGTTATCCAACGAAATATATTGCCGCCGACTAAAGAAATATGTAGTAAACCAACATTTATTTCAATTATTTTTACCCGACTGCCAAGGAACGGTTATGTTTTTCGCGCGTATCTTGTATGTTTGTCTTTATTTATTTGATCGGATCTAACAAATAGCTGGATGAATGTCGACAATTAAGGTGTCATTATATTCGTCTCAATGATCCGAGTGTCCTTAGATAGGTGTTAGAAAAAAAATCAAAATGGCGGATTTTTGGCGCGAAATAGTAATATTTCAAAAAAAGTTAACCAAACCTATGGAGTGGGATATCAAAATAAAGGAAATTAAAAGGAGATCACACACATATTATATGATGTATACATATATATATAACACATCGAGGTGACTGTCTGTCGAAATGCGTAAGTTGCTGCGCCAGATACCAACGTAAAGGGAAACCGCTGAACTTTAGCGTGCTGGAATTTTACACATAGGTTCTTTATATAGCGTGAATGAGCACTACGAGGATAAAATAGGATAATATTGTTGGAACATTTGTTTTTGAAGCAGATACCTATTATGAAATTTTTATTTGGCTTTCTTGATAAAAATAATGAAACGCCTATTTCACTGTTTTTGAAGAATCTACTTCAGCCTTTATAGTAGTAGTAGTAGTAGTTTTAGCCAGTCGGGTTTTTGATTTTTTAATTAAATTACTTGCTTACTTTGTAGTGACAGAAATCCGTTGTATATTTTTTCTTAAGTTTAGATTTTTTTCCAACATCTATCTAAGGACATTTGGATATTTGAGACGAATATAATGACACCTTAACTGTCGAAATTCACCCAGCCGTATGTTAGCTAAAGTCCGCTTATAAAGAAAGATACATACAAGATATGTGCAAAAAACATAACCCTTCCTTGGCAGTCGAGTAAAAATAAAAATACGGAATCAACAGGATGCCATTATTCCCTTGAATAAAGTGAGTTTATTGGAAAACAGTCTTTTCGATGGATTTTTATTTTTTTTCCGTATCTTTTTTGGCTATGTTAAGCAATCTTATTTTAGTGTATCGTTCGACAATAGACTTTATTATAATAATTCTATGACTATTGTCGCGGCAGTTGGATGAAAAGACATCATAAAATATATTTTATAATAATTTACTTAATAATTTAATTTCACTCATTTACTATTTACTCATTGCCTAACCTTTCAGGTAATACGGGCATATATTTAATTATTACACAAAACAAATATTTTTATATAAGAAAAACAGAAAAAAAAATTAAAGAAAAAAATATAAAACAATAGCATCTGCATTCAAGTTAGAACAGAATCACCATGTTACCCGAACTAATCAAGTGGGCTTGCAATACTAAGAATTGTACGTTTAGTAACAGACTTTACAATTTAATTGGTTTATACATTCTGTTGATTTTTGTTGATAATTTTTAAAACTTAAAAATAAATTATATACGAACGAAATAGCAGTATTTATAATTGAGTGGTAGCAATTACCTGCTTATAATAATAATACTTACCGAAAATACGATATTCCATCATTTTTTAGCGTACTAGACGTGTGATTTTTGCAGTTTTTAAACGAGCACTGAGCCGTGTTTATTCTCCGAACGTTCAAACTCTACTAACCTAAAAGCGCACCCAAATGTCTATTTGGGTGCTCTTTTCGTCGCGCCATTTTTTTGTCGGCGATTGTGTATCTAGTTTTTATTAGTAATCGAAGGTATAGTAATACTAAAACTTCTTGTCATAATGCTTGTATGTGTGAATATATTATGTAATAGCTTTTGTATATGCATCACGTGAGACGATTTTATATACCCTTCGATTTAATTGAAATTTTGAGCGTGTTCCAGTTTGAAATTCCACTTTTGGACCTGCTAGATAGCGCTGTTCTCACGACCTAATTTTCTAACATGTGTATAATGTATACAATCGCTGTATATAATCATATGTATATTTAAAAACGGTACGCGATGCCTTTGGCAAATCTATTTAGTTGATTAATTACTCTGAATAATTGTTATGTGGCAATTTCTATTAAGGATTAGATAAAACAAATTATGCTCTATTTGGCTTCAATAGACAATTAATAGCTCCTAATGGCCTTTTCGGCCTTTGTTTGAGTGAACAATGTAGGTCGAAGAATGTATTAATGTATTAAAATGTGATTTTTATTATGTGCGATGTTCATTAGGGTTTTGTAACACCTTTTAGTGTATAGGTATAGTCTGGTCAAACTGCTAGTCCGCTCTGAAGTTGTTGCGAGCAGATGTCATACAATTTACTATGACGACGCGATTCATTTCTATATTCAGAGCGGACTAGCAGTTTTACGCGGACTATATATTCGTATAGTTTATAACTGTGTAATAACAGCAATCTTAAGCGATGCTGTGTTCTGGTTTGAAGGGTATGGTATGGTAAGGGAGGCATACTTTTCCGAGACACTTCAGCTTAGTCCTTAGGAGTAATTTCGCAACTGGGACCGACCTCAAGTAGGAATCTAATCTTATTTGGGGCTAATTACAGTTGTCCAAGGGCGACTCGGCTGTATGTCCATTATAAAAGAAAAATGTATCCAAACAAGCACTCATACATAAGTATGAGTGCTTGTTTAAATTGAAAGGGAGATCTCCCGCCGCTAGGTGATTTTGTCCGGGAAGCAGATGTGCTTAACAGTTAGACAGACAGAGGACCGCAGTCAGACAGTGGGACTCGTGTATTATATGCAAGATAATTGTGAAACTTCGATAGCGTGATTCAGAAACGACATATCTTGATGAATGAAGGAAAGTCGCGACATATGCATGTATGTTTAGGCGGAATCTTGCTTCCATGTTGTAGCAATAGTAGTTAAAATAAAACTTTCTCCTTAAAAATTGACGGTTTTCAGACCTAATCCTTACTAATATTATAAATCCGAAAGTAACTCTGTCTGTATGTCTGTCTGTCTGTTTGGTTGTCTGTTCTTCAAGCCTAAACCACTGAACCGATTTTAATGAAATTTTGTACAAAGATAGCCGGAGATCCGAGAAAGAACGTAGGATAGTTTTTATCCGGAAATCCCACGGGAACTAGGGATGGCGATCTAAGATCGATTAATCGCAGAATCGATCTTTTGGACCCAATACATCTATTATTTTAATCGATATTAGTAAGGATTGAATCGTAAACTATGCATTTGATCAAGTGATGATCTTTAGCAAAGTAGAAGGTAGGAATTTTCAGTTTTATGTATGTTAGTATGTTATATTATTTTCTTTTAAACGCGGGCGAAGCTGCGGCCAAAAACTGGTCGAAGATATTTTTAAAATGGACAACCCTATCGGGTGCCTATCCTCTAACATTGGGCGTCGAGATAACCATTTTAATGGCATTATTTATTGGCCAATTAAAACCTCCTTGGGGCAGGAGTGATAAATAAAGTTTTATTGAACCATTACAATTGTAGTTACAAATGGACGTCGGGCATATAAATTTAGGAATAAAATGTTGGTAAACAATATATAAATATTGTGGTGCTTAGCAACACAACTATTATTATTATTTTTCTTTTTTTTATAATATAAGGGTAGCAGACGAGTATGCAGTCCACCTGATGGTAAGTGGCTACTGCCGCCCATGGACATCTGTAATAAACGCCAGATAGGATTAGATATTCCTACCTGAGGTCGGCCACAGATGCGCCGCTACCCCTGAGGACTAAGCTGGAACACCTCGGAAAAGTCTGTCTCCCTTACCACACCCTTCAAACCGGAACACAGCAGCGCCTAACACTGCTGTTATTAGGTAGAAATAGGTGTGGCGGTGGTGCCGCCGGAGTCGAACCACAAAGGGTTCTACCACCTTCAAAACCTTTCATAGTATCTGTATAGTAACTGTATAGTATAAGTATTGTTGTTCACCATCAAACCCATCACTGTCCCACTGCTGGGCACGGGTCTGCTCTCAGAATGATTAGGCCATAGCCCACCGCTGGCCAAGTGCGTATTGGTAGACTTCACATACCTTTGAAAACTTTTTTTTTAATTTCTCAGGTATGCAGGTTTAATCACGATGTTTTCCTTCGCCGTTTAAGCAAGTGAAAATTAATTTCTAATACGCACATAACTTTGAAAAATCAGAGGTCCTGGGATTTGAACCTCGGACCCCTCAATCATGTTTCTTAGCCACTAGGCTATCACTGCTTAAGTATTGTTGTTATACTTATGAAATCAAAATAAAAAAAATAATCGAAAATCCTTTATTTATACAAAGTTTGGTAAATTTACAATGTATGGGATCTCTCCTGGTAAGTGTTTATACACCTGTGGTAGAAGAGCCCGCTCGTATCTGTGGTCGCCTGGTTTGTTAAATAAAATCTATGATTATTATATTTATATACAGGAGTAAATAATATGTATTTACTCGTGTATAATATAACTCGTGTATAATACTAACTTAAAAGTTATAATCATTAAAATATTGTAATTATAAACTTAATATTAATTATGCAATTGAATTATTCCCGTGCCTTTTCCCATAGTGTCATAGTGTCCCACTACACTAGACAATAGGTTTAATATTGATAGAGAAATGCCAAAGATGTAAAATTCTGTTCATTATGGGAGTGGACCCGTGCCTAATAGTAAAATTGAGAATCATGGCCCTAAGTACATCTTATTAAAGACGGACTTGAGTCCATCTTCGATATTTTAGTGGGCGACAAAATGAATTATTTTATTATCAAATTATTTATAACGGGACGCTGAAGGGAGGCGAAACGAAAGTTTTGGATTCTCCACTGTTCATGAAGGACCAGAGATTTCTCAGGAGTGGAAGAAACTCATACCTGGCCATGGGACAGTTACTAATGATAGCTATCCACGTTTTGTTCTGAAAGTCAGAGTAAGGCAATCCGATGTGATTACTATTTCATAACTTTAAAATAATGCATTACGACGGTTTAATTGCTTGTGTTTAACGTTTAAGAGACAAGAGAGAGGTTTGAGTCTTTAAGCGTATGGCCATACAAGCAGCGGTTGAGGGTAGCGGTGCGGATAGCGTGTTTTATGAAAAGTCTCGATATGAAAACATCGTGAGTAAAACCTACGTTTGAGAGTTCTTAAAACAGTTTTTAATGTACCACTCTACCAATTCGCATTTGGCCAGCGCGGTCGACTAAATACTTTAAACTCTCACTCTGAGATAAGACCCGTGGCCAGCAATAGGAAAGCAATCGGTCATAAACGAAAACGGTACAGTCAGTTGGGACGATCTACTTACGTGGTTGGATTGAGAATTAAACAGAAAATACGATGAGTTCAATACTCAAAATTAACATGATGTTTGCCTTTGCCGTATTTTCGCCCGCTCTCTTTATGGTAATTCTGAGCCAAATGGTAAGCTATGGTAAGCTGAGGAAAGTACCTTACTATAAAAAAGTTTTCACATATAATTACAAATAATAGGACGGTGTCAACATTTTGGTTCTTTTCTTAATCGAAACACAGTAGTTTTAGTAATTTTTATTATGATTAAAAAGTACTAACACTTAATACATAATAATATGTGTATTTTTGGTCATTGTTATGGTAATTGATAATGTACGTAATGAAAAGTTCTGGTAGTGTGGATTCATATATCTACCGCCCCGCTATACGCTTCCACTATCCGCCCCGCTGATGGTATGGCCACACACCGAATATTGGAGTGGCGCCGGTTAGATTGTTACAATTTGTCGAGCGGAATAATTTCCAAATTACATACGTGCATACACATGCTTGCATACGTGATCTGATATATTTTAACTCACACTGACTTACTCTTGAAATCAGAGTCGCGATCAACAGTCGTTTAGACCTCCGGTTAACCTGCACAACCAAGTCGTGGGATCCATCACCGGCGTTGGGTGTAAATCGTAGTTTTTTTATAAGATTTGAAAAGCAAGCACTTTATTTAGTGTTAATTGTCGCTCATGGACATTTATGACCAACTTAAAATGAAATGAAATAACTTTATTACGTTACACACACACATATCATTTACAAATTACTTTAATACAGTTAATTACAAAATAATTTATACGATATAGGTACATATAAAACTCAAGATACATAATAAGACAACACAGCAGAATAAAAATACAATAGTTAATTAGGCACATTACAGCATATCCCTATGCTTGTATGTATACTATTGTATACATTGCATACAGAAAAGGCATTCATTCAGCATTGATGCCATGGTGAGTTGCACCACGGCGCTGATTTTCAGTGAGCCCATAGAGTGACTCGCTGATATGCGTACAGCGAAGAGAAGTAAGAGGAAACACGTGAGCAGCTGAGTTCAATTGTTATATCGCGGGTAGACGCATTTTTTTCATATCACTGGAGGTCTTTGGTATTGCTCAATTTGAACTGTGCTTGTGCTGTGTGCTGAATAAAATAAAATAACTTCATATAGAACAGGGATTCCGAAGCCAAACGTACATAGTTCCTACTTACTACTACGTTCCTACTCCCGAGGGCTTAGATATGTAAGTCAGTTCACAACAACAGCCCTTCCATCAAGACGCAGATAGGTTTCACCAGGGTTTCACACTTAAAGTGGGTATGGCGCGTTACCTCCCTCTACGATCTTTAAAATTATGAATTTAAGATAGTTTAAATGTTCTAAATTCCTTGAAGTAACTAATACGATTCCGTACGAAAAAACAAAAAACGGAACCGTTATAGGAGCACTTCCGTGTCTGTCTGTGCGTTTTTCACAGCGAATTTGCTTCGAGAATACTGCACCAAATAAGTTGAAATTTGGTACTCATATGCTTTTCCGTGACCCAGAGCCGAAAATATAACATAAACAACTATGGTATCTTCTTTTGACACTTAAATAATTCGTTATAAACTTTTAAATCGTAAAGAGAAAACTTTAAACGAATCACTTAACTTTTACTAAACCAGTTAATTGATTAAATATGGGAAGGGACTCCATAATAATTTAATGTAAGTTGTTTATACACGGATAAATGGGTGTAAGACAAGTGCCCTTTTAAAGGATCTAAAGTGCCCTTTAAGGATTATGTTTTCGCATTTCGTAGGGCCCATTTGTCCTTTTTGTACTTTGTAAGAAATGTTACATCCTGGTCTATTTATAGGTTGTTTAATGTTAATTGTTGTGGGTTTTTGTGTTTTTAACCGACTGTGGAGGATAATTTTATTCGAGCGAATATGTACTCGTATGTCTCATTCTTTGGCACGCCCTTCAGCGCAAACGGTTTGACAGCTTTCAAACTAATATTATTATGAGGTATCGTTGAATTTGACTAAATTGTAGGACAGACAAAGGTAACATTACTTCCCCTTTCAGTTAATTAATTTTAGGAGTCATAGTTTTTCTCTTCGTCTGACGGTATGTGGCCACAGGCACCCATCGATAATAAACCCAAAATAGTGTAGATACTAGCAGTGATAGCCTAGTGGTTAAGAAACTCGGCCTCTCGATCGAGGGGTCCGAGGTTCAAATCCCAGGCCTCTGATTTTTTAAAGGTTAGTGCGTATTAGAAATTAATTACGACTTGCTAAACGGTGAAGTAAAACATCGTGGGGAAATCTGCATACCTAAGAGATTTATAAAAAAAAATATCTCAAATGTATGAGAAGTCTACCAATACGAACTAGGCCAGCGCGGTGGACTATGGCCTAATCCTTCTCATTATGAGAGGAGACCCGTGCCCAGCAGTGGGACAGTAATGGTTGATGATATGAGAGTAGATACGGTTACTGCGCATTCGTTTTGGTAAAATACGTTTAAGCAAGTGATAATTAACTTCTTATACGCATATAACTCGGAAAATCAGAGGTGCCTAGGATTTGAACCTCGGTCCCCTCGAGCGAGAGGCCGAATTTCCTAACCACTAGGCTATCACTGCTTGGTAAAATGCGTAATGGGCAAAAATATAAGTAAATTTTAATGACATGCATATTTCCTATTGTTTGTAAATATAATAGGGGCAGGTATCTTTATTCGGATTTTTTTTAACATAAGCTGAATGTGACCTTGATCAATCTTATCATATTATCATGCAACCGACTTCAAACCATGCTTCACATGAATGTACTATCATGTTCAAAGTATAATTAAACAGTAGCGGTCGTAGCTACGTAACGGATGATTAATGGCACGTGACCTACCCAAATAATATTTTTGTATAAACTGCCCAACTGGTTTCTGGTGGACACCCGACGGATGTGTTTGTGAGAGTGGCACTTCGATATATGTATAGAAGGAAATGATGTTGTGTGAGTGTAATGTTAGTTTCGTGTAATTGAAGTGAAGGTTGAAAAAAAATTGGTTAGACTACGTAGGCGACACACCTTTCCCTGCCTAATAATAGCAGTGTTAAGCGCTGTTGAGTTCTGGCTTGAAATGTGGTATGGGAGACATACTAATCCGAGGCGTTTTTAGTCTTCAAGGATACCAATGCATCTGTGGCTGACCTCAGGAATGTAATCTTTTTGGGTTCGATTACTAAAGTCCCTAGCCGGCACTAGCCCCTTACCATCACGTGATTTGCATGTCCGTATTGTTCGTATGCGTAATCCTATATTAGGTATAACAAAATACATATGATCATCGGCAGTAACCAGATGGACTATAAGATGGAGTAATAAAGTGTATTCTTTAATTTCATAAAAATTAAATAATATTAAAATTATATCGGTACTAAAACAAAAATCGAATATCGCAATACGCACCACAAAATCAATCAAAGATAAAGTAACAAAATAGAGCGCTATTAAATAAAGAATCATCCAAAGCACAGCGCCGCGTGACGTGACGGTGACCGCGGGCTGCCTTGCCGCGGGCGGTTGCGACACAACTCACCGCGCGTACTGACAGGGAAAAAAGTTATTATGTTATTTATATTTAATTTTTTAGTAAGTAATATTTGTGTAGCAGCGTTGTGCACTTTTTGTGATGGGTAAAAAATGTTAAACTCGCATCAGGATGACGTGTAGGAAAATTTGTAAGCCGGAAAAGCAAACTGCAAAAGATATCATCCGGTGCAGCTTAGAAAAAATATGTTAATAGGTGTCAGTTTAATTTTGTATGTATTATATTTTATTATTCAGGTAAGATTTCGAAAATTTTCACTACTGCCGGTACTCTCGGAGTGCAACCCGTTGATTTTTTTATAGTATTTTTTTTGGGGCGGTTCGGAAAAGTGATAAGAGTGTTTTTTCAAGATGATCACTAAAATCGACACCAAATCGTTGGCTAGTAAATATCGCAAATAATGCATGCATGTTAATAAAAGGCTTCTCTCAGTTCGATTAAAATATAATAATATGCAAAAACAAAAGTAGTTAACAACATAATGTGAAGTAAACATTAATAAATTGAAGCCGGTATAATGACACTGTATGATATTTATTGACCGTGTAACCCATGACTATTGAATAAAGATTCTACTTTCCAGACACGTGTGTCACACCTTGACGACTCGGTGACCGCGCTGCCTTGCCGCGGGCGATTTGCAAAACTTGCGACACGATTAATCCGGAATAAAACAGAATTGAATTCGATTTGCAAGAATACGATACTTGATATTTCTTTTTAGATTATCTTCTGCGTAACACATCGGTATCTTGTCGAAAAAATATGTAATGGTAAGAATAAATCTTGAAAGTGTCATTAAAATTTGCCTTTTGCCAAATTGGTTCGTACTTGCAATTCTTATAAAAACATAAATAAATTCCATACTACTCAAAAATATAGCTTATGTCACTCCGAAATTTTGAAGATTTTAAATACACCTCAAAATTATGTTAGGATCCGTCAAACGGCTATAGGTGTGTCAAAAACTTACTTACACATACCTACAGATGCTCAAATAAAAATAATCCTCCTCAGTGAGGTAAAAAAGTAACTTAATATATATACTAAGTAAGAAATAGACATGTATGATAATAAATACAGACAAACTTCAACTTTATTTACCAAAGCTTAAAAATATTGCGACGCTTAAACATTTTTTCCCCGAGCGTACCCGTATATTTACTTGCAAATATTTACGAACATTTATTTTAAGTAGATAAGTAATATATATTTCACTTAAAACTTATAATTCATTATAGACAAGGCTATTTATTTTGAACTAACAATGTTTGTACAATGAAGTTATAAATCTAAATAGCTTTGAATGTAGATGTAAACAGTATTTATCGTTCTATTTTGTAACCGAACATCGTAATTTAGTTGTTTTGCGATTAATCAATGCGTACGACGTGTATGTTTGTGATAACTTATTTTAAAGACACACACACACACACACACACACACACACACACAAACACATGTGCAGAATAAGTTACAATTGTAGGTTTTATCATGACCTTAGTGGCTTAGGTCTGTTATTAATAATTGATTTATTATTTTTTTAATGATATTATTATTTTTGCCTACCAAATATTAAAATTTGTTAATTTCTAGGTCACCGAGGTCCATCGAGGTTGAGGTCAAATTTCCAAGTTCATATTTTTAGGGTCCGTACCCAAAAGGTTTAAAAAAACCCTCTTAACATGCCTCTGCTGTCTTTCTGTCTGTCAAAAGGCTCTATCTTTTGAACCGTAATAGATAGACACTTGAAAAAAGCTGGCTACTATAAAACAAATACAAATAAAAAATTCTCAATGGTCCGTATTCTATAACTCCGCACTTGATACGCTTTACTCTATGCCCTAAACAGTTTAGGGTAGGAACCCGTGCCCAGCAGTGGGACAGTAACGACGGTTGCTTAATGCTATTTATTCGTAAATAACGAGCATTATACCAAAGATGTCATTCTACAACTGGGCTACTAATCACTACACGTCGTGGAGTAATATTTATGGTTACTCAATGTACGTGAGGAGTTGAGCCAATTATATCGAAATAATCTCGTTTTAATATAGTTCGTCTAGATTAGGGATGGGAAAAGTTTACTACGAGACATAATATTTACAAGAATCTATGGCTTTCTGTTTTTCTTCAATAATTTTATAAACTAATATAATAATAATAATAATAAACGTTTATTGCCATAATAACATAGTTTACACAAAGAATAAATGTACATTTTACAGTAATATTAATATGACAAAAGGAATTCGGCTCAGCATTGCTGTCTCAGAATCAGGGATTCGAGTAGCGCTGTTTTTCAGCCGCTCCTATAATCCCTGTGGTGTTAGGTGGGATAAGAGGATAGTCAGCCGTGGGACATCTCCTGGGTTTTAAAATCCAAGCGTGTATGTGTGTGTATGTTTTCATCTCTCTTAGTCATCTTAGGCATTCTTAGTCATCAGGGGTAGCGACGCATCTGTGGCCGATCTCAGGTGGGAATCTTATCTGAGGTTGATTTTAGACGTCTATAGGCAATAGCCTATTACCAGTGTTCTAAAACGAAAATAAAGGAAATCGGTAGAGTTGCCCACTAAAATCGGTATATTTGTACCCAAAATCGGTATATGACACAATAATAATACAATATTCAATTTTGGCGACCTTTATTATTTTTTTTTCCTTGACATACCTATATTTCACAGATTATTTCGTCCTCCTTTTTATTTCGCTGATACTGGACTATCTATCGATTTACTAAACTGATTTCATCCCAAAATAGTTTTTAACAATTTCTTAAAATTTGCCACTCTGCATCAAAAATCGGTGAAAACGTCGGGATAATTTACATCCTCAAAAATCGTGGAAAAATCAATGCATTTCGTTATTTCGGTAGGACAGGGCCAAAACGGTAGCAATACCGAAAAATCGGTAGGTTCGAGCACACAGCCTTTTCCCAAAGGTGTATTGCATGCTCGTCTGCTACTTCGATATGTAAAATGCAAAAAAAAAAATAAACTGTTTACATTTCGTAATATATTATGTATTTTTTTATCATTTTCTGTTGCTTGTATTTAATTGTTTCACATATTATTGTTTTAACACTAATGTACTACATGTATCCTGTCCTTCATAACCTATTCCTTCTCTAACTTCGCGCACACTAACCTTCTTCCTCCGCTTGTCTCTCTTTTCTTTTTCATGCATAGGTTGTCTGGAAGAGATCGCTACTTAGCGATAAGACCGCCTATTGCATACTGTTTGACCTGTGTATGTATTTTGCTATTATTTAAATTCAACTGTAAGTGTGCAATAAAGAGTATTCTATCTATCTATCTATCTATGTAATTTTTACTTATTTCTGACTAGGTAAAATTTTCAATGCCCGGTGCTCCCGGGCCGGATTGTAACCGCCCGCGGGCCGGAGATGGCCCGCGGGCCGTAGTTTGCCACCCCTGGTCTAGATAAATGTAATTGCATCAAGTATCTGTTGTCTCGTTAAAATTGTACGTTGTGATAAATTGTTTTCGATGTTTAGTCCTAATTGGCGGTTTTGGGTTGGGTGCTCGGGATGTCTAAAGCGCGGAGGGGAATGTTTTTCTATAGAATGTCGTTTAACGCTTGTATGTAGGTATGTCTCATTCTTAAGCAAGACAGCCCATATGGTTTGACGGAACTTAGCATAATTATGAGATGTCGATAGAATCGTCAAAATTGTGGGAACTACATTCATCATCATCAACCCATTACTGTCCCACTGCTGGGCACGGGTCTCCTATCAGAATTAGAATGATTAGGCCATAGTCCACCGCGCTGGCCAAGTGCGTATTGGTAGATTTCACATACCTTTGAGATTTTTTTTTTAATATAAGTCTCTCAGGTATGCAGGTTCCCTCGCGATGTTTTCCTTCACCCTTTAGCAAGTGATAATACGCACATAACTTTGAAAAATCAGAGGTGCGTGCCTGGGATTTGAACCTCGGACCCCTCGATCGAGAGGCCGGTTTCTTAACCACTAGGCTATGTATGTAGGGAACTACATTACTTTCCTTTTTTTCTTAAAGTCTTTTATTAAGTATTGAACATCAGATGTGTAGATGTGACCACACCATGAACATAAGTTTTTTTTAATATTATACACAAAAACCTTGTGTAGAGTAGATCTATAGGTATAGATGTAGGCATTATCAAATTATCAAACTACACTTTACTCTTCGTATAGGTAATATTAAATAATTAGAATGTTGATTAGAAAATCTTAATTAATAGCATTCACACAGATTGTTCTCACTAGTTTAAATCACATAAACATAACAATTATGCATAACAATTGTAGATTTGATCACTTTACGTAATGCCTTCGTAATAAACAAGATACGACAGTGATAACATCATAACTGTTGTTCTGTTGTTTGTGTGTGTTGTTAAAACAAACCGATTTCTTTTTTGATTTTTAATATTTATACTAAAGTGAATAAGGTTAGTAATCTCGTATTAATCCCTCTTTGTGTATGAGATCTTAGAATCTCGCTTCATTTTAAAAGAATAACCTCACACCATAGATTAGTAAAGATTACTCACTCCTAACAAGAAAATGTACCCAGTTTGAGAATTGAAATAGTTGCGTAATAAAGTTTTGCCACGTCTCGGTGCTAAAATGTCCCTAGAATATTTGAAATTATTATTATAAATTATTTAATTATCATGTAAATTACGTAGTATTAGTTATTTATTCGTAAATTTTCTCTAAAAATGAATTTATTTGTCAAGAATTCAAAAAAAGAACTTACTATAATAAGCCATTTGCGGCTTCATTCAATTTCAAGGCGGCGAAGTATCTTTACTAATCTATGCCTCACACATCAAGTATAGGGTATTGCGCAATATGTTTTAAAAATGACATATGTATTTATAAAAGTTGTAATAACTAGTAATTATTATAAAAGCTACGCTTAAAATTATAATATGTTACTGCCACAATTAAGAGGAATCCAACCACACCTCTTAAGTTTAAATCTGTCAAACCGTTTGGGCTGGAGGGCATGCCAAAGTACTGTTTAATTACTGTCCCACTGCCGGGCACGGGTCTTCTCTCAGAGTGAGAAATATTAGGCGATAGTCCACCGCGCTGGCCAAGTTCGAATTGGAAGACTTCACATACCTTTGAGGTCTTTTTTTTAAGATTTCTTAGCTATGCAGGTTTCCCTACGATCGTTATATTCACCGTTCTACGCAAGTAATAATTAAACGCTTTTTACACTCGTGGGTGTTATGGACACACACATAGACAAATACACAAACACCCAGACCCAGAAACAGAAATCTAAATTCATCATTTAGATATCTGTCTGGCTGGGAATCGAACCCGGGACCCTTTGCGCGTCAGACCGGTATGGTGGCCGCTCCGCCACGCGGGTCGTCGAGTAATTAATTTATAATACGCATATAACTGAAAAATCAGTAGTGCGTGCCTGGGATTTGAATCACGGACCCCTCGATCAGTAGGTAGACTTTCTTAACCACTAGGCTATCACTGTGTTATACATTCATTTATGCAAACACATATTATCGTCTTTGTATTTTTCTTGACTATCGCTCTATATGGCATTCAATATGAGACACCTAATCACAACAATTTTATTCATTATCTGTGCTACCAAAATGGCCTTCGATCACACAATCACTCAACATCCGTTCTCGTCTCCACGGCAATTTACATCAATTTAGCTATTATATATTTCCCAACTCCACGATTTTAAGACAGGCCATTTATACATTCTAGTATTAACTCAGATAAGTAAAATAGAAAGATACATGACTGCCTTGAAATTGAATTAACATAAGGTTGATTTTGTCATTCTTTTTTTGAATTCTAGACAAATAGAAAACATTTTTACAGAAAATTGTTGTATAAATAACTAATGCTACGTAATTTACGTAATAAATAAATATTTCAAACATTTTAGGGACTTTTTAGAAGCGAGACGTGGCAAAACTTTATTTACCCAATAATTTCAATTCTCAAAGATGGTTATACTTTCTTGTTAGGAGCGATCAATCTATGTATTTTACTCATCTAAGAGTATTTAATATAATTTCAAAGCATTGAATTAATCTGATATTATAGTTAAATGACAAAACAAAATTGAAAGTACTAATGAACATTGTTCTCACGAAAAAGTGTGTTTTGTTTCTAATATGGCTTATCTTTTGATAACGTTTTCTTTTCTTTATGTAATGGAAGAATCAAAAAGTATGCAATTAATTAATTGTATAATTTTTGACACATTGTAAAGAATATTTTAAGTCACAGGGCATCGAATATAAAACATAGGCTTTCCAGTCAGCCTAACATGTCAAATTGTCAACTAATTCATATTTATAAAATTGGATGAGTAGTTTTTGAGAAAATCGCGGACATACATATGTATATATACATACACATACCTACATAGCGGTCGAATACAGAACCTCCTTTTTTGAAATCAGTGAAAAATTTAAACTTACCGTCAAATAATTCTTATAACAGCGACGTTAAGCGGTATTCTCAGGTTTGAAAAATATAGCAAGGTAGAGTCACTTAATTCTGACTTATAAAAACAGATTTAAGCGTTTCTGTGTTATGGTTTGAAGCGTATGGTAAGGGAGACATAAGTATGTCCAAGGAGTTCTTTCTTACTTAGTCCTCAGGAGTAACAACGCATCTGTGGTCGACCTTAGGACCCTACCACATTCATACTGTAAATAGGTGTGACAGAGGTACCTTCCCGGTCCCACCATACTGGTTCTACCTCAATGTCACCTACCAATGTTTTTTCTGTCAAGAATATGGTAATATATGGAAATCTCCTTGCACTTGACAAGTCGAATTACATACTTTGGGTACTTTCCGCGATGTTGGTCCAGTCTTGATATTATGGTCTTCTCAGACCAAAAAGAAAGACAAGGCTATTTTAAATAAAATAAAAAACGCCCCGCACAATATTGAATTTAAACACTACTTTGACTTTGTTTCCCATGGTAGATTATGAATGCGGCAAAATGATATCTTTAAGTAATTTCTACGTATATTTTCATTATTTAATGTCACACATGTTATTGGCATTTGAAGGCACGGCAGTGCCTTCGCCAAGTCGAGCCACGGCTGTATCATACTTTTCTCGAAGCAATTCAACCCATTTTTGACCCCCTTTAACTTCGTTGTATATAAATTGTTGTTTTTGTATAAACGTCTAAAACAAAATAACGTCTGAATTTTTTGCACTACACGATAGTAGTATTTTGCATTTTACTGATTTTATGTTCATGTATTGTGCAAATTGATATTCTTTAATATGCTTTAAGGTTTGAAAATGTCTTATTTAGGCGTCGCGACAGCGTCAATGACAGCAAGGGATCTCCCTTGCTGTCATTGACGCTGTCATCGTGGCAGTAGTCAGATTGACAGTGTCAATGTCTATCTCTTACCCACCAGCAAAGACTTACCGCGTTCACACAATTCTCTTCCAGACGCCGACGAGAATCGATGTCGATTTAATATAATAGTTTATTGGAAACGATATCAAACTCAAGACATTAATAACATAACATAACATTGGCAATAAGGATCATAACGGAAATACTCAGTCTAGCTTGTTTTTGTCTGAGATATTCACATTTATATTGCAACACTGATATAAATTGAGGGCGTGTGGTCGAAGCCTCTTAGGGCGTGTGGTAGGTTTTGGTATTTTATTGTCTTGAAGTTAAGATAAGTATTTGTAAGTGCCCTTATTGATTTTAGTAAAAGGGTGTGATGTTGCAATCCCTTATTTCTTGTTTTATAGTCGTTTAACAATATGATTCTGTTGTTTATTATGTCAATGGAATTTCGACTACTAACGGTCACCCATCCACCTCCAGACCGCGCCCAGCGTTGCTTAACTTAATAGATCTATTCGAACCTCGTCAATATAATTACGACCACTAACTTAACCACTAATGGTCACCCATCCAGCTGCCTACCGCGTCCAGCGTTGCTTAACTTAGTAGATCAGTTTTTCGAACCGCGCTTCATGGTTGATCGATGATAATTAAATTATTTTACTACAACATATCTTAATTTCTCACGTGTCTAATTAATTAATTCAATAGGACTACGAGATATGATTTCACAAGTGATGTCGCCATGTTGACAGACATAAACATTCTAATTAGTATTTATAATTAACTCAAAATATTGACGGTATTAGTATAATTGCCTAATTATGCTATCTGTCTATATGACTAAAATATGGAAAAGGTAAGAATAACATCTAATACGAATACAGGTTATTTGAGATTTCGCAATCAAAAGGTTTAAGGTAGAACCCTTTGTTGTTCGACTCCGCCGCACCACTGCCGCACCTATTTCTACCTAATAACAGCAGTGTTAGGCGCTGCTGTGTTCCGGTTTGAAGAGTGTGGTAAGGGAGACAGACTTTTCCGAGGCGTTCCATCTTAGTCCTCAGAGGCAGCGGTGCGTCTGTGGCCGACCTCAGGTAGGAATATCTAATCCTATCTGTGGTTGATTACAGCTGTCCATGGGCGGCAGGAGCCACTTAGCATCAGGTGGATTGCATGCTCGTCTGCTACTCCTATATTAGGTATATAAAAAAAGAAGTTAACTGTACTTTCAGTGGTAACTGACACTTCGTTGACAGCTACAGAGTTAAACGAATCTCGAGTTAAGTGTGATATCGTAATAGGTGATGTAAGGTAATATATGTTCATTATTTATTGCGTATTTTATAGACATCTTCATTATTTTATGGTATGGTATGGCCCAAGTTATACGCGTATGGCGTATTAGTAAGCGATTTATATACTCTGGAATATAGAAGATGCTACTAGTAACATTCTCAAGTGCGTTGGTAATGTCTTTATAAAATTTTAATTACATTTAATTTCATTAATAAAAATATCACAACATATTGTTAAATAAGCCAAGTATTGTTGAGCTTACGCTCATTATTTATAATCCATCTATCCGAGTGTCGCTTTACAAAGATCCATTATAGGTGATAGGGACCTTTGTGGTTCGACTCTGGCGGTATCACCGCTACACTTTTTTGCCTAATAATTTGCAAATCGGGGTTTATTGATGTCCAATTGTCCATAGCCGGGAGTGGTCATTTACTATCAGCCCAGACTTCATGTTCGTTTATTAGGTACTTCTATATTATAAAAAAATCGTAATTTGACAATCCCTTATAGGCATACTTTTTTAAATCTTTGGAAAGAAAAACATTTGATAGATTAATTATTAATAACGGACGTTAGTAAACAGTACAACTAGACTCTTCTCTCTTCTTTGTCTCTTTACATAATATAAATTATCAATTTAAATAAACGCAACCGGCGCCAATATTTATAAGAAGGTGGGTGTTAACTCCGACATAAGTGTGTGGGTTTGAATGGTCCACATTTTATTTGACAGGGACCTCTAAGAGATTTGGTCAAGTTATACATTTTTGTGTAAAGGCCTTTGCCGCGACGTCGTTCGCTTTTGATATAAGCAAAAAAACTAGTAATAATTTGACATGTGAATGAAATTGACTCGGAAAAGGAGGCTTGTACTCGTTAGTCTCTATATGTGACTTTTAAATTAAGTTCATAATGAAAAAGGTTTAGAACATTGTATTGTACGATTAAGATTAGGTTAACTTTGTTATACAGGATTCAAAACTTCAATCTTGTTTTTAATTAAGTTTTGGATATAACACTCTCCGAATGCTACTGTACTTTATATTTCCCTTGTCATTTCAAGACAAAACATTTAATTGACTTAAACCAACAGACAGACTTCAGATTTAGTAGTATGTATGAGAAAAGAGAAATGGCTACCGATCAAGTACACAATAATAAAATAGGAGCGCACATACTCATAAAAATGCACGCCTTTTTCGGTTCTATGTGGGATTTATTTATTTTGTACCAATTAAGTTATTGTATAACATGAACATAAAAATATGAAAGGCATAAATAAGGCGGTCGAACTATTTGTGGTTCAACTCTGGTGGTATCACACCTTTTTTGCGTAATAACAGCAATGTGAAGCGCTGTTGTGTTTTTGAAGGGTGTGGCAAAGGAGAAATACTTTTCGGAAGCGAAAAATTAGGGGTTGGGAGTAGCAAGGCATATGTGTGAAAGAACCTATATTGAGTACTTTATAAAAAGGATTCAAAATGTTTTAGAAACTAATTGCATTTGGCAAGCGAGATGGATTGTGGCTTCATACCCCACTGTGATAGGACCCGTGCCCAGCAGTGGGACCATAATAGTTTTACGTCGATTGTTTTTACACATTTTTCGAGAGTACCGCCGTAACCATGCAACTTGGTCGAAATCGGAAATAAGGAAATTAAAAACCTGCATCATGATATCCATTACGTATTAAAATGTCTCAATTCCGCGATAATATTAGTCCAAAATCATAATTATATAATATTATTTATTGATGATATGCTACTGTGTATGGGGCTAAGTTAAATCAGTTACTTAATCATTAAAAACATAATATTATTATAATGCTAATTAATAATTATTAATCACATATTTATGTAAATTTTGTCGTATGTTCTCTTAAGAGATAAAATTAAATAAAAGTGGGGAATATATTCGCGTCCGCTTTGCAAAGCCAAGCGATTACAAATTTAAACTTGGGGATATAGTGTTTGACTTTGTTTATGTAGGTTTGTAAGCGCTTGTAGCCAATCCAATGGAGTGTCAGTTTTTAGCAATTCAAAGGAAATTTACTAAATGTGCTTGCAACGCTTCTACACGTTTCTGCGTTTGTAAAGATTTTAAGTTTGTAGCATGTCACGAGTGTGGATACAGCATAATGTTTGGGAAATAAGTGGAACACATTGACTCTTCTTTACTAAAACGTAACATCTCACGTCAACATATCTCTCAATCGAGAGGGATTAGGCCATAGTCCACTGCGCTGGTCCAGTATTGGTATTCTTTACATATCCTTGAAATCATTTTTTTAAGATTACTCAGGTATGCAGGTTTCCTCACGATGTTTTCCGTTACCATTAGAGCAAGTTATTAATTTATAAATATAAATATGAAATAAAGCAAACAACTTTAAAAAATCAGATGTGCCCCTCGATTGAGAGTTTCAACACCTTGGCTATCTGCTTGTCAGCGTGTGGATAGAGAATAATATTGGGAAGCAAGTAGAACACCAACTCTTCTTTACCTAACCGTAACACCTCTATCCTCGTTTCGTATCAAGTTTGCAAACGAGACATGTTTAAAGTAAACCAGCTAATATGTAATCTGTTACAGATCCTGTAACAGTCCATTTGGTTACCGCCACTCTAGTAACGTAATTGATATATAACCGTTAAAGTAAACCGGTTATTCTAAACCGTTATTACGAAACCGTTTTCCGGTTTTTCGCTTCCGGATTCTCAGTCAGTGGTTAAGCATGGCACTATGATCATACGCCGATCATCGTGAGTTGTTTACGCTAGACATTTCCAAGCACCCCCCGCTTTTTACTCTGAATTGAAACTCTTTACTATTATACTTTTTGTCATTAAAAATATTTTCTAGTTTTTAGTTCGATTAGCAATAAAAGCGTGTTTTATAATTTTTATTTAACTATTATTTATTAGTATTAAGCTCTTGCTATTCGGTGGAAGACTGTTGATGCCGACTGACTTACACATGACGCGAACATCCAAGTCCTCGAGAAACAAGATGGGGAACACATCTGTGATCTGCTTCAAGAAAAACTGGAGTTTGTTACAGATATCCATACTGTGCTAAGTGCTTACCATCAGTTGGGCTGCATGCTCATTTTCTAAGTACTTCAATCTTGTAAAAAATATGTCCATGGACGTTGGTATTATTTATAACTTCCGTTACAAATTATTTAAAAATTAATTATCACTTGCTTAAACGGTGAAGGAAAACATCGTGAGGAAACCTGCATACCTGAGAGATTTATAAAAAAAAATCTTAAAGGTATGTGAAGTCTACCAATACGCACTTGGCCAGCGCGGGGGACTATGGCCTAATCCTTCTCATTCTGAGAGGAGACCCGTGCCCAGTAGTGGGACAGTAATGGGTTGATGATGGTAACAAATTATTTATTTGTCCAAATATTAAAATTCCATTCCATTGCAACATCAACATAAACGTCGTCGTCGTTGTCGTCTCATTTAAATAACTCACGTTTTCCACGCTTCAGATGATCGTAAAAGATAAAATTATTGTAGCTTGCTTAATATGCAAATGAGTGAATATGTGTAATGAAATTGTTTTTATAAATATGTTTTAAATACTGCAATATAATACAAGGATATATGTGACAGATGTACTAGATGGGGCATGTTATGGTTGTTGCAACTTTTTATTATTTACTCGTGAACTTAGCACACGATTAAATGTATCAAGGTTTTGAAGATAAACAGCCTGCGCTGGCGACGGTGACCGGCGGCAGTTGACTGCGACCGAAAACGATATAATTGCAAAACGGCGATCGCGTTATTTCGTTGGTGGCGACAGCTGACGACTACAGTCAGCGATGATCGTTGACTGTTGAAAAGTCGACGGTGATCACTAGCGACAGCTTGCGAGAGCCTGCCACTGTCCCTCCCTTTTAATTTTCAATCACCGTACATTGATGAAAATCTATCGGTGGTGCAACAAACAAAATTTGATTAGACCGTTTTCTATTCAGTACATATTATTAAATGCGCATAGGAATTTACTAAATTTAACCGTTTAGTGATGGTCCCGAACAAAACTAACATTTTCCCGTGAATATTGTAAATGGTGGTTAAACCAATTAATAGAACAAAATTGTCGTTATCATTAACAGTAAAACTATAAAAACATTTTTTTTTTTTATAATATAAGAGTAGCAGACGAGCATGCAGTTCACCTGATGGTAAGTGGCTACTGCTGCCCATGGACATCTGTAATCAACCCCAGATAGGATTAGATATTCCTACCTGAGGTCGGCAAAAGATGCGCCGCTACCCCTGAGGACTAAGCTGGAACGCCTCGGAAAAGTCTGTCTCCCTTACCACACCCTTCAAACCAGAAGACAGCAGCGCTTAACACTGCTGTTATTAGGTAGAAATAGGTGTGGCGGTGGTGCCGCCGGAGTCGAACCACAAAGGTTTCTACCACATTCATTTTAAGAGATCTCTCAGGCACTTAGCTCTTAGCAATTTTCCGTCATTTTAAGCGCTAATTAATTTCTAAATAGTGAGCAGAAAACCGTAAAATACAAATAACCGCTATTCGGTTGCGACATCGTACTTGACACGGCCGGTTGTCGCAATAACCGTTAATTACACGCATTCATGCACGCGAGACCCTTGTTGGGGTGCTGCATCTCGGATTAAGATGATTTATAATTAGCGATTTTGATCTTGAATGCACATAACTAGCATTTTGTTAATATAGTGAAGGGGTGGTTACGATGTCGTGATTGCCGGTTTTTCATAAACTGCGAAAGTGATTAGGCCAGTGTAATTGGCGTACGACAAATAAATGGTAATTTGTTTTGACGAAGAAAACATAGTGAGGAGACCTACTCGCCTGAAATTATTAAAAAATCGTATGTTGGGTGAAGTCTACCAACACGCGCCTGGGCAGCGAGAATTGCTTACAAACCATCAACTGAGATTCGTAGGGAAAACCTACTAAAGGGAAAATGGGTTCAAGAAAATATTTTACCGCCTCAAAATCTATTTATCAAATATATTTTGATAAATAGATTTGATTAATCGATTCCACCAGTAGGACCATTAGTTTTTGAGCCTATTCATTACAATCAAACAAACAAACAAACAAAGTTTTCCTCTTTATAATATTATTATTAAGTATAGATAAGTAGGTACTAATATACAGCAGATACTATCCAAAAGCCTTAAAATAGAACATAAACCTTACAATGAATTTACATCAAAATAGATTCAGTACTTTTTGCCTGACATTCGAACAAACAAAAAATGTACATATAACAGTATAGATTCTGATACATTATACACAGACAGATATATTCACAACTCGCATACAATGTGCAATGCATATACATAAAACATTCAGCTTTTTCTATCCATCATTGATTATACGGAAATAGGCATCAGTCAGTTTCTCATGTAGCAAAAAGAAGAATGAGGCTTCATTGCTTTCCTCACACACTGTGTCAGTAATACATTATTTCCTACTGCAAGCTTCCTTTAGTAGTGACGATGGTTAGAAATAGAGGCATCATTATCAACCCATTACTGTGCCACTTCTGGGCACGGATCTCCTCAGAATTTTGTTTCTTTTTTTCTATAATATATGAATAGCAGACGAGCACGCAATCCACCTGATGGTAAGTGGCTACTGCCGCCCGTGGACATCCATAATCAACCCCGGATAGGATTAGATATTCCTACCTGGGGTCGGCCACAGATGCGTCGCTACCCTTGAGGACTAAGGTGAAACGCCGAGTTTGTCTCCTTTACCACCCTTTAAACCAGAACACTGCAGCGCATGGTCAACACGCTGGTTAAGTGGAAATTCGTAGACGTCACCTACACACATACACACACACACACACACAAACAGGCGTGTAGGTTTAAGCACAATATTTTGGATACCGGCTAAGTCAGCCGTTATCTACACTAATATTATAAATTTGTTCGTTTGGTTGTAATAAATAGGCTCAAAAACTACTGGACCAATTTTAAAAATTCTTTCACCGTTCGTAAGCTACATTGTCCACGAGTAACATAGGCTATATTTTATATGAAATATATTTGATAAATAGATTTTGAGGCGGTACAAAGTTTGCTGGGTCAGCTAGTACATAATAAAGGGACCATCTTAGTCCTCAGGAGCCCTTGACTCGGAGGACTTGACTTGGAGGAGGACTTGAAGCCCGTCACAGATGCCTTGCCAAGGCATCTGTGACGGGCTTCAAGTATAACACCTGTTCTATTGCGTTGGTCACAAATGTCCATGGGTAGCGGTGACCACTTACCAGCAGATAGACGGCATGCTCGTATGGAACCCCTATATTATGGAAAAAACGAATAACTACCTGTTCGTTTGCAAACATAAAAAAAACTACATGAAACAGTAAATAACCTTCAAATAAAGCATCCGTATCGGTTGTAAAAAAATGTAACATATAATTTATCGGTCTAGTCGCATTGGGCGGAAATTGATCAACAGTCTGTAGGTATGTTGGTCATGTATCAATCTTAAATGTATGACTCAGAGGATTTTCGTTGCAACGCTAAAACTAGTCTGTTTAAATTTTTATCTTGTGTCTTTATTAAATTATATCATGTTCGTTAATTACGTCGATTAGTTTGGTATTTTGTTACGTAATAATGTTCGATTACATTTTAAATTATTATTTTTTATTTCGGCGGCACCACCGCTACACCTATTTCTGCTTAATAACAAGAGTATTCAGCGCTGCTTTGTTGCTTTGAAAGTTGTAAAAGAACGTATTTATCCTTAATCCATAAGGATGGCATCTGTAGCCGACATCAGGTAGGAATCTTATCTAGGGTTGATTACTTAAGGTAAATGAATACTGGCGTCAGGTGCAGGTCAGACTTAGTAACAGCTATTTAACGCATAGGGGCATTTTTTGGGGTCCCTGTAGTTCCGGGACCAGAATAGACCCCTGCCTGTCGTAAGAAGTAACTAAAAGGGGGCTTCCGTTACGGACGGCAAGAGTGGGAGCTCTAACCGCTCGGCCTGCGACCCCGGGACGGACGGCGGTATGTGTGGTTGCATACCGTCGTGCACACCAGATGGTGTGGCGAGCGTCAAGCTCACCTGGGCGGAGCCCGACGAGGCAACGCGCCAAGAGAACGCCGGTTGCGTTCCGTTGAAGATCCCGGAGTCATCTACGCAGCGCTGTGGACGGCTACCGTGGGGGATTTAGTGCGTTAAGAAACCCACATAACCTCGTGTCGCTCCCACGGCATCGGGTAATTTTTTAAGGTTTCCCCCTCGTTTAAACAAAGGGGTAGCACCTGTGGCCGACATCATGTAGGAATCTTATCTAGGGTTGATTATTTATGGTAAATGAATAACGGCGTCCAGGTGCAGGTCAGACTTAGTAACAGCTATTTAACTCCTAGGGGCATTATTAGCACTACACGTCATGTCTAGCAAAGGTCAGTCAGTCAGAGCCCGAAGCGACGACAAATAAGTGACAAGTACGATTACCCGATTTATTGTTTACAACATATCATTGTATCTTTAGGGACATACGAGGTCGTACGAAATTCCTGCTAATTACTAATTAGTTAAATTGTTATCAATGTTTAGAGGTAGTTGATGCCTGCGGCAGTATGCAGCCACACCTAATTGATTCTTAGATTTTTATAGGAGTAGCAGGCGAGCATGCAGTCCATCTGATGCTAAGTGGCTACTGCCGCCCATGGACATCTGTTATCAACCCCAGACAAGGTTACCTAAAGTCGGCTCAGTCATCAGTTGTATCATACAGATCCTAGCAATGAGGACTGCGTTGGAATGCTTCGGATAATTATCTCTCCCTTACCAGAACACAGCTTCTCTTCATACTGCTTATTGGGGAGAAACAGGTGTGTCCGGTAATGACTCTGAAGTCGAAACATAAAGAGTTTTATTAACTTATTTTTATAGGGTTCCGTGCCCAAAGGGTAAAAACCCTTATTGCTAAACTTTCGCTGTCTGTGTGTCGCAGAGCTCTATATCTTGAACCGGAATAGATAGATGCTTTATATCTCGTTATCTTACTTTTTCTTGTAAATTGTTATCGTTACTTTGACATTTATTTTTGCAGAATTATTTTGTAAACCTTCTAAATATATATATTTTTTAGTTATACCCTCATACAAGCATATTTTGCGTAGGGAAAGGGTTTTATAGGTACACGAAGACCTGTACACTAACACCCAGACCCAGAACCTAAATTTTGTTTCATCAATTAAAATATTTGTCTGGCCAGGGATCGAACCCCAAACTCTCTACATCTCCGACCGACATGATTGTTCCTCAAATCGAGTATCTTCATGTACCAATCAATATACCTACCTAATAATGGCCGAAAACTCATCCTTAAAGAAGTTACGATTTATATATCATCAATTAAAATATTTGTCTTGCCAGGGATCGAACCCCAAACTCTCTACATGTACCAATCTTCTTCTATCTTCATGTACCAATCTATATACCAATAATGGCCGAAATCTCATCCTTAGTGAAGTAACGATTTATATACTCCGTGACTAATCAAAATATTGTAATATCGTGCAGCAATTACACGAAAACAATTAACAGACGTACAGTAAGTCAGCTCGTCTGCGCTAACAAAGGAACCCTGAACAGTAGGACTGATGGATTCGTGACTTAGCCATAAATGATGCAGCTATGTGACATTGTTGGATGGTTGTATTTTACTGCGGTTCATAACTATTCTCTCATAGATAATTGCCAATAGAATGATTGTAACATTTAGAATATCAAGCACCCCACGCTTTTTACTCTAAATTGAATTATTATTTGAATAACATAAATTTTATTTTAATTTTATTTTGAGGCGATTCATTATGATTGATTAATTTATTTTCTAGTTTTTAGTTCGAAGTAGTAAAAGCGTGTTTTTTAGTTTTTTTAAACTATTATTAATTTCATAATGGATTTATTAAAAAAATTGCGGCTAATTAGGTGAACAGCGAAATGTAATTACGTTTTGTCCCAAAAAAGTACTGAACCTAATTTGACAAAATTATTATATTTTCCAATTCTCAATATTTACTCTTTGTGGTTCGACTTCGGCGGCACCACCGCCACACCTATTTCTACCTAATAACAGTAGTGTTAGGCGCTGCTGTGTTCCGGTTTGAAGGGTGTGGTAAGGGAGACAGACTTTTCCGAGGCGTTCCGGCTTAGTCCTCAGGGGTGGCGCCGCATCTGTGGCCGACTTGAGGTAGGAATATCTAATCCTATCTGGGGTTGATTACAGATGTCCATGGGCGGCAGTAGCCACTTACCATCAGGTGGACTGCATGCTCGTCTGCTACTCTTATATTAAAAAAAAACTGCTGGATTCAAACTAGCTCTCCGTTATAGAAATAATATATCATTACATTTTATTAAAAACAATATTTCCGCTACAAAACATTTACGTTTAAACCACAATGCACTTTGAAATAATGGCGCACTGTTCGCGTGAACAATTTTCTGAGATATGTCTTGTACTTGACCCATATTGCATTGTTATTGCACAACGCAAATGATAATGGGTTTGTCAATTACCGTGGACGTCGTTGTTAGGCTAACGAGTTTGGGATAGGGCTGACAGTTTATAGTTTTAACAGTAGCCTAGTGGTTAAGAAACTCGGCCTCACGATCTGCGAACTAAGCTGGAACGCCTCGGAAAAGTATGCCTCCCTTACCACACCTTTCAAACCAGAACTCAGCAGTGCTTAACACTACTGTTATTAGGTAGAAATGTGTGGCGGTGGTGCCACCCATGTCGAACCACAAAGGGTTGTACCACCTTCATTAATCCTCAAACCTTAAAAAACTATGGCACAGATAAAACACAAAGACAACCATCAACCATCGCACGACAACAATATGAATATTAAATTGTAATAAATAATAGACTACAATAGATAAATGATAACCCTGCGATATTAAGCTCTGTATAGTTTAACACTAAAATGCGGATTGTTGCAAATTTATTGCAAATTAAGTGCGTTTGTTCACGTAACAATGGTAGGAAGACGGCGATGACACGGTTAAGACATTTTTGTTTAGCCATTTCTGGAGTATTATGACGCTTCAAGAGTCCTTTTGTGAGGGGTGCTAAGTTGGCATATAGGAAAACTTTGTCCACATCGTCAACCCATTGTTATCCCACGCACGGATTACCTTAGAGTGTCTCTCACTCTAGGTCCAGGCCATAAATATAATCTACTAACCAAGATATAAGATAATTCATAGATTTTACACATATTTAAGAACTTTTTTTAAAGAACAATTAGGCTTGTAGGTTTCCTCACGATATTTTCCTTTACCCTCATAGCAAGTGATAATTAATTTCTTAGACACACATAACATTTTTGAAAATCCAGCCTGGGATTCGAACCTCGGACCTTCCGACTGTGAGGCTGAAATTCAGCTACGCTATCACATTTTATAACGATGGTTATTTTTGCGACCTGACGCAACAATCCCTACAAAAGCGTTCAGGTTCAAGATTTGGCTGAATTTTCAATTTATATATCTCTTCTATGTTTGAGTGTTGAGTACTTGTCTCTGTGTGAGTTAATAGCATCCTTGGTAAATGATCGCGATTTAAAATGCTTAAGTTAAATCAAAATAATTTATAATTAAATGTAGACAAGTTATTCTGCATTAACTGCATTCTTGTGAACTTAAATGACCGCGATTTAAAATAAGTGAAAACAAATGAGCAACTTATGATCTGCATTCTTGTGTGAATATTATTTGTGGTTTGCTTTATTTTCGACTTTATTTCATTAAATCAAAATAAGGTACTTAATAATATTTCATGGATATGCGGTGACATTGACCAATTTTGAATATAAAAAATCTTTTATCACGATTTGCAGTTCCGATTTAATTAATTTTTGTAAGCATGGAACTAAATCTTCAAGCTTACATCATAGGAAGACCGAAAAGTAGTGTAGGAGAGTAGGTGAAAACGTAATTAGAAAAGTTTTACTTAAAAAAATCTAATAACTTTTATCGTTTATACGCTGTAAAAAAGGGTTATAAAATTATTGAAATTATTTTGTTGATTAGCGTTTAACATTTCTTTAACAAATAATTGCGTTTTTCAAACAAAAAAAAGTTGATTACTTTTTGGTCCACCTAATATATAGTTTTTATAAAGTTTCTAGTCTAACGAATATACAGTCTTCTTGACAGTAAGAGACAACTGCCATTCATGGACATTTAGGCCTATAACCAACATTGCCTATAACCAACAACAAATAACATTAGTCTTACCTAAAGCCACAGATGCACCGCTACCCTTAAGAACTAATAGGAACGCTTCCCATACGTACTCGTATGTGACCCTTACCACACCCTTCAAACCGGAACAGCAACGCATAACACTGTTATTAGAGAAATAGGTGTAGCGCTGGCGCCGCCGGCGTCGAAGCACTTAGGTCCTTTAAATATACCTATTTTGTTAATTGAAATTAAATTGTTGTTTATTGTAAGCATAATTACCGATTTAAGTACAAATGGACCTTAATATACTATAAAATTTTATACTTCAATCATAACCCGGCCGTTTCGTAAGATTATTTATAGCATACAGTATTGAAAGTTATTAAATACTTAGTACTTAAAATGTAATCGTATGCGCTTATGTCTTTCATAACCTGTATTTGCAATTTTCAGTATGTGATACATACTGTTGTCGAAAATAGCGAACTTTCAGCATTTTTTTTTAATAAATTTCCTGGATTTTGAAAGTCATTCTGATCATGTTCATTGTACATGATATTTTTTGTCTGTAGTGGGTCTGGGTGCTTGTGTTGTCTCTGTGTGTGTTCATGACATCCATGGCAAAGGGAATAGTCGTGCTCATACGTAGCCATATAAAATTAGTCGGCACGATAGATAAACCTCAACAAAACAAGAAATTCAAATGAATGTTTGGCTTGATTTGTGTAGGTGTGCAAGCGTGTGTAGCATAGGTTGTGATCAAGCTAAATGTTTGCAGATATTGCGATTAGATATTTGTGACAAGTGGTAAGCTTGCGGACGCGGCAAAGGACTTGCGTTTATGTTCAATCTAAATTGAAGTGGTCAAACGAAATTGATTTAAAACCAAAATATTGACACAATGAATTATAAAAAACTAAGTAATTTTATGCTGCATCCCCTTTACGTATATGTGGTCACCTTAAGTAGGAATGTAATCTTATGAGGGGTTATATTTATCCATGGGCGGCAGTGGCCACATACTATCAGATGGACTGTATGATCGTTTGCTACTTCTATATAATAAAAAAAACATGTTGGATATAAAGTCCTATATAATAAAAAAGTGCCATATAATAAAAAAAATGTTCGATACTTCGTTGCCCGAACTTCCCGGCCGTATGTCACGGCGCTAACCCATAACCATGTCAATTGCATTTTTACGACGTTCACCTATTCTTGCTCCCAATTAAATTTTAATTTTTCGTTACCACATCCACCGCGTATGTGTTAAATATTAAATTGGCCCTTTACTTGTGACCCCAATTGTTTTATTGTGTAACATTGTCTAATCTTCTAGCGACTTTCTATTGACGAACGAAATTTAATTAGGAAATTTGATTTTTTCTGCTAATGAATAATAAATGAGAGAAATAAATGATTTTTATATATTATTTTTATTTTTTAATAGTGCCGTATAGGTAATAATGCTAGTTACGCTATTTAGATCAAGGAAAGGAAGAAAGACGAGGAAAGAAAATACGAGTACTAAAAATAAAAATAATTGGCCTGATTTTGACTTCTAAAAGGACAATGCCCATGAAAGTATGGACCGCCGTCCAGAGTTGCATCAAATTGAAACTTGTTGTGGACGATGTATAATTAACCAAATACTACCACTAATAATTATTTTTTAGATCAGCACCCGGGTTCTGAAGTTATTTACCGAAATGTTACATAACCTCAAAATCGAAAATATCCGACGATAGATTGATGGTTGGTTTTAACTGATATTAGGTACCTATAATGTAGTTCGATTAACATATTCCATTTACTTTTAAAGGTATTAGGTGAAAAAAACCTAAAATAATCCTAAAAACCTAAAATAATGAATTCCGAGTATAAAATACCACCATTTTAATTTTTAAGAACAACAATCAACATTTCGTCTTATTTTATCTTAAATGGAACCCCCATGTTCAAAGAAACTATTCTGATCGACAAACTATGTAAAAAAATCAAAAAATAATTTTAATATTACTTTCATTTTGATGCATGAGAAAAATCATTATTCAAAACACTAATAGATCTTATTGAATTCCGAGTAAAAAAATCCGCCATTTTAATTTTTAAGAACAACAATCAACATTTCGTCTTATTTTATCTTAAATGGAATCCCCTGTTCAAAGAAACTATTCTGATCGACAAATTATGTAAAAAAAAAACAAAAAATAATTTTAATATTACTTTCATTTTGACGCATGAGTGAAATCAGTACCAAGAATGGGCATTCTCCTTTGTACTTTATTAAGTGTTTAGGAGTTTTCTGTGGTGCAGAGGCATTTTTTTATGTAGAGCACACAAACAAAAGAAAATAAAAATAACTATATGTGATACGACACATTATTAATAACAATATACGAATACATGTGCAAGCAAAATTACAGCTCAATTGGAAACTAGGTTAAATTTAACTTGCATAAAATTTGAGACTTACTTACAAGTGAAATCTTTATTTATTAACTAGCTGACCCGGCAAAAGTTGTGTTGCCATATAAATAAAAAAATGTTAAGGGTGAACAACCCTTATCACTTAGGGGTATGAAAAATAGATAATAGCCGATTCTCAGACCAGACTCCAGTATATGCATATAAAATTTGGTGAAAATCGGTAAAGCCGTTTCGGAGCAGTACGGTAACTAAGATTTTGACACGAGAATTTTAAATATAAGATAACTCAAAACAAAATACAATACAGTTTAAAATACAATAAAATACTATTTAAACTAAATCTATACACAAAAAAATTATAAATAAAAGAAATGAGCAAAATCGCTGCCCTGTGGAAGCGTATTCGAGATATTAGCTGCATTACAAAGTGAAGTAAAATAAAATCTTTTAAAATAATTTGAAATTATTCTCTTTTCAGGCAGCGAGCGCGCTCTTCACTCTAGATGGCGCTAGAGGCGAGGCCCTATCCCGAAGGCTAGCGCGAGGCGAACGTCGCAGAAAGAGATGCCGAGCTGTCCTCGCTATCTTGGCGCTGTTGCTGCTGCTGGCTGCAGTTGGTGCAGTTGAGCTGCTCATGTCGCGGGGGCAGAGGATGTTCGGGGCTGTGCTGCGATGAGTGAGTGTTGGTTTAATTCCAAGTCTAGTGACATCTGCATTTGTTAACTCAAATATTGGGTAAAGTTTTAAGATTGAAGATAGTAAAACTGTATAGGGTTTATAGATTTTACCAGCTACGTGTAAACTTTACTTTGTGAAGCAAGATTTAGGGAGGGGTTAAAAAGTTGTAAATGTCTGTGTGGTTCGCATGATTAACACCACCACAATTATTTCTTACTCTATAATGGTGGTTCTAATTTTATTGTGTTGTTAAAAGGCGTGATAAAGCAGATATTAAAGCTTTCCTATCGTAGCCACACCTATTTCTGCCTGTTTGAAAGCTTTGATAAGAGATACTTATTTTTCCGAGGCATTCCAGCTTAGTCGCCTGGAGTAACGGCGCATCCCGTGCATCTGTGGCCGATCTCACATCGGAATCTAAAGATGGAGTTGATAACGCATGTCCATGGGTGGTAGTAGCCACTAACCATCGAATGGACTGCATGATTCTCTGCTATACCTATATTATAAAACTCTCCCACAAGAATCTCAAATACCCACAGAAATCTAAATATATATAACTCAAACCACTCGACGGATCGGGCTAAAATTTGGCATGCAGATAGATATTATGACGTAGGTATCCGCTAAGAAAGGATTTTGATCAATTCTACCCCCAAGGGGATAAAATAGGGGATGAAAATATTACTTCGTAACGCGAGCGAAGGCGCGGGCAAAAGCTCGTAATGTATAAATGTAGTATTTTATTTTTGTTTCCAGATATCTCTTCAGACAATTCGTGATCAAACGAAGCCAGTAATCGACTCGATTCTTCAGATCTGCTTATATTAGTTAAGGAATTGTATTCTCAAATATCTTCCTGATATAAGTACGGATCTATTTTAATTTAATGCAATGACATTTTCTATTTAACTAAAATAGGGTTGTATGTGACAAAATAGTTTTAGTTTAAAACTTATTGCGTCTTTAGGTACTACATACCTACAATATTTACGAATTTATTGACCCTGAATTAAAAATCAGTGATATTATTTATGCTTGTATCTATGTATTTATCTATGCGCGTAAATTAATTTTGAAATATATATATATTGTTGACAATATCATGTAGTAAAACAAAGTCACATAATATTATGTAATATGTTCATAATATTCGAACTGTGTGATATAATATGCTCCATAATATTTATTGGCCCAACCAAGACAAATCAAAAAGGGTTGCAACCAATAATAAAGAGTTGCAACAATTATTATATAAAAATGTTTGATTTTGTCTAAATATTAAATTATGACGCGAATATAGCCTAAAATGTACCTATATATATATATTTTGACAAATCTAAAATAAATATACAAATTCTTTCAATTTAAATGTTTTTATTACAGTGTATTACGATATGGATTCCACTATCGAAATTTTATTTAATAAGTTATATAGACAATTATACCCAATGATATTCTTAGAACTTAATATAACTTAAGCACTTAGCATTTTTGCGGAAAGAATTTAAAATGATGTGTCGATTTATTTTATTTTCTTCTTCTCTATAAAATTATTCGTTAGCGTCCATTATCTTTCTTCCTTTCTCTTTACTTCTTCGACATAGCTTCTTTAATTCTTCTCTTTATTTCTTATTATGTCTTTTTCGATTTTGATATGTTTATAGCTATATTAATTTCTATACGATAAATATGCAATTATGTATATATATTTATTATGTATTTATATGTTAAACCTCTTTTGTTTTTAATGTGGTAATTTCCAAAAATGCTGTGTGCTGTAACAATAGTTACAAATGGCATCACACGTGGTTAAGAAAGATAATGTATTATTATCTTAAGGTACTTTAATGTAATAGGACAGTAAAAATTATATATAATGTACTAAACCATTATTTTTCAATATCTTAAGATGAATGCATCAACCATATTACTATTTTGATTTCTAAACATGTGTGTCCGTCAAGTACCTATTGTTTGAAATAATGTAATTTATTGTTCGACTTGGCGGTGGCACTACCGTGCCCCCAGATACTTTTTTCGCTGCGCGTGATTCTGTTTGTAACATTTGTAAAAGTGTATATGTTATAATGTAATTTAAAATGAGTTTTTCTATACTTGTCTTATCTTGAAAATAGAAATGCGATTTGTTTTATCGATGTATCTTCTGCATAGCTGTTTTAAGTATGAAAAGTTCGGATTGATAAGCTTTTCAATCCAAACTTGGCCAGTGTAGTCGATTTTAAAGTGAAGTAACATTTTGAAAGAACCACCATTAATTTCTGCCTAATAATAGCAGTGTTAAGCCCTATTGTTTCGCTGTGAAGGGATAAGAGATATGAATCTGTGGCCAACCTCAGATAGAAATACAATTTTATCTGAGGTGGATTATACATACATCTAGATTATAGATCCATAGGCGGCAGTAGCCACTTATCATCCGGTGGACTGCATGCCCGTGTTCTACTTTAATATTGTAAAAAAACGGCCTAAATTCCCATTTAGAGACAAGACAATTAAAGAAATACTGATAGTGTAGTAAAACTATGGTTATATATAAGTAATTGCAATTGTGATTTAGTATTAGTAACTATACTCGTGTACCCCAATTTTGTAAAAACATGTAATGTAAATATGACTAGATAGGCGTGCATAGTATGACCAAGTTATGTTAATATTATGCTGATTTAAATTAAAATACTTTGTAATGACATAATTTGTTAGAAATAAGATTGAAGTTGACATTTACACGAGCTTTTAATTCCAATAAGTTGGCAACTAAGTTCCCGCCATTATTTTACTTTTCAATAAAAAATAACAACTGATTATTATTCAGTACCGTGTGGCGCCATCTTTAACGAAACACATGTGACAATGTAATGTAATTTTTAGATACTTGCTAAATTGCTGAGTAACTCGCCGAACAATGACCAACCTAAACGCCGAGTACTTAATTCATTGATTTGCGCTGAAAAACGCCTCGTAGAATAAGATTCGTGATGAGTACCGAATAAGTTATTTACATACCCATTCTCTTGAAGTGGGATGTCATACCCTCCGGGACTCTCATATGCTGAGGCAGTGTTAATATAAGGGCGGTGGGCATGGAATTTCGGGACTCGAGGATCTCCTCTTTGCCCGGGCAGATTCTCGGTTGGTAAATACTCTCCGGATTCTTGATATTTATTCATAAAAATATAAAGTTATTTAAAACATTATTCTCGTGCAAACTCGTCTGTAGTCGGCAAGTAAGCAACCTACACATTGCATTATAATTTCATACTATCTATCTGGGGTATATACTGTGGTATATAATGATTCTACGAAGTATTTTAATATTAATCCAGTATTAAAAACATTAAACCGAATTATTTAGTCTAGTTTAGATTTAGTAACTAACAATTATCTTTATTTTTGATGATTCGAGTACCTATATTCTTTAGTTTTAGTGGATTTTAAACAATTTGATAGTGGAATGCAATCAAACTGTTTTCTTATATAGACCATATAGAATTGGGTCAGTTTTAGCCATATTTAGTCAATTATAATAATATTTTGTTTAACATTATTAAATACATCTAATTATAAACAATTGAAACTGTACTATATTGCTTATGTTATTTCAAATTTGACCAAATCCAAAAATATTTTTTCGTATCTCGTAAAAACTCTCAAGTAAATTGTACTTACGAATAACAGAACTTGGCTCTAACCACTACTTTCAAAAATAAAAATAGAACTGTTTCTATAACAAATGAATTTAATTTTTTTATAATTATATTGTCCTGGCGACATTTTTGGATTGTGTATTTGTTATGACTTTGACATTATTACAGTATGTATGTAAAGTTGTGCATTATTATTTTTGTACCAATAACAGTTTTATATGAATAATCCAAGTTGGAAAGAGTAATTAGTGATATTTTTTGACAAATAATATACCTAAGTGACTTTGGAATAATATAAATAAAAAAGAAAACTAAACGGTAATATTTAATTACTGATTCAATTTCTTAATATATTTTTTCTTTAACTGTCTTTTGGTATTCAAAATAGTAAAAAACATTTTTCAACTTGGATTTTAAGTGATATTTATAAATAAGTAAATTGTGAGGCACTATAATGTGTGTAATTTGAAATAAAATATTATATTATTGACATTGTATTTTATTATTCTTATTTTTGTATATTCTCATTTCATTTTCTTAAATTAAAAACCGTTTCTTATAAATTTAATAAAATATGTTCTTGTTTTTATTCGATGTCACAAATTTAAAATAAAAAAAAACCGATTATATTTACACATAGATAAAGTAGCAAAATAGACTCCTAATACAAGACTTTCAAGTAATCTGTAAAATAAAATCGATGCCACGTGTCATATACTTTTATAATATTATTCGTCTTGTCATCTGTCATTCATTATTTATTGTTGTGTATTCATAACTCATAAATATATATCAGTGAATACTAGGAGTCTATTTTGCTACTTAGTCAATTTATAGTATTAATTGTAAAATATTCATTCTTCTGCAAATATAACTCCGTCAATTCTTTGGTCCAGCTCATCCATAGGAACTTCGTCTAGGACTTGACACGAGAAAGCTACTGCCAGGATCTGAAAATAGTTATAGGTATTATTACTTTTTTCAATTTCTAAAACTACTTATTTAGTATTTACCAAGTTGTAACAAGGGAGCGTTTGTTGAAAATAATATTTTGAAAAACTGACAGATCGAGTATTAAAAATTACGACCAGGTCCATCACCACACAAATCAGATACATTGATCCGGGTTCGATTCCCTGCTAGTAATGTGTGTTCATGGCTAACTTTACACACAAATGTAACCGTGGAGGTTTATTGATGGTCAATTTTTTCAGTACATTTACCTTGGGAGTAGTTTCTTTGTGTGTGGTAAACACGATAAAGGAAATGAACGATGGAGGTTTATTGATGGTCAAATTTTTCAGTAGATTTACCTTAGGAGCAGTTTCAGGATTCTCCCTAAGATTTGCGATGTATTTGTCATAGTATCCACCACCATGCCCAACTCTTCCACCGTTCCTAGTAAACGCCACTCCTGGGGCGATGATCAGGTCAAGACCTAGAATTAATTGGTGTAGATCGTTAGGATTGATTAGTTAAATGGGAGAGTCTTGATAGCTTCTTCCTTTGACTTCATCCATAAGAACCCAATGTGGGTCAATTTTCCATTTTAAGAGTTGAAATTTTAATCAGAATCTCATCAGATTCTTTGTGAAACATTAACCAGACCTCCATATTTAAGATTACGTGTGTATTTATTAACTTCTAGATTAAAATTAAGACTGAAAGAAAAATCCTGTAAAGTATTAATAACTTCTGATGTTATGGTTGAAAGAAAAATAAAAAGTTACTAAGGATAGAGTCGCAGTATTAAGGTAGAGGTGAACTATCTTCCCATTATAATCTTCTCGGAAGGCAGTTTTTGTGGTTCGACTCCGGCGGCACCACCGCCACACCTATTTCTGCCTAATAACAGCAGTGTTAGGCGCTGCTGTGTTCCGTTTTGAAGGGAGTGGTAATGGAGGCATACTTTACCGAGGCTTTCCAGCTTAGTTCTCAGGGATAGCGGCGCATCTGTGGCCGACCTCAGATAGGAATATCTAATTCTATCTAGGGTTGATTACAGATGTCCATGGGCGGCAGTAGCCACTTACCATGAGGTGGACTGCACTGCATGCTCGTCTACTACTCCTATATTATAAAAAAAGAAAAAGGCAGATATCTAAATAAGTAGCTATCTTTTCTAAGTCTGGGTATTTTAACTGCATCAAGGGTTTGTAAAGACTGTAGAATTATGTTATCATAGAGTGAAGATCACAAACCCTGATCCAATGCATCTTCTCTTTGCTGCTCCTTCGAATGCTGAGCTATCCCGTGTCTAGTCAACGGCATGTTGTCTTCATCTCCAGTCTCCAGCTTCAGCATCCTCATTTTGCCGCCAGCGTACTGGGGCACGAAGGCGGACCCTCCCCTGGCTTTGATGTGCGCGATCATGGGACCTGTGTCCACCTCCTGGTCTGTGCTCATGAAGAGGGAGATGCGTTTCGCTGATTTGTAGTAGGGGTGGTTGATCATCTGGAACGAGTATGGGTATGGGTATACTTTAAACTTGAGATTTTAAGAGTATTAACGAAATTGCGAGCCGGTAGTACCAAGTAGGCAGTCCATGGCAGGTGGGCAATATAACAGTAATACAAATTATACGTACAACAATAATATATATAACCAACAGGCATAGGTAGTGTTCGAGGTACGCTTGAAAATAGTTGCATGAAAAAGGTTTTCGCCGCCCCATTAAATTTGCTACCCCTAACGTTAGTATAATTTGACTGTCCAGGAAATACATCGACTAAGAACGAAACTGAATAATATATAATTTTATAAGCTAACTATAAAATAAAAGCGAACTAAACGTAGGGTAGATAGATTAATATACCGCTAGTACGTTAATGGTTTCTACCCGCCACCGCGGTTTCGTTGTGACCATGATCCGTCCAACTTTGTCGCAATATCAGCATTAAATAAATTAACCAGCATATATCGTGAGTACGCGTTGCAATATGCATACGCTGACTTCCAAGCCGTATGGGCTGTCTTGACAAAGAATGAGACATTTTCATATAATATAAGGGTAGCAGACGAGCATGCAGTCCACCTGATGGTAAGTGGCTACTGCCGCCCATGGGCATCTGTAATCAACCCCAGATAGGATGAATTATTCCTACCCGAGGTCGGCCACAGATGCGCCGCTACCCCTGAGGACTAAGCTGGAACGCCTCGGAAAAGTCTGTCTCCCTTACCACACCCTTCAAAACGGAACACAACAGCGCCTAACGCTGCTGATATTAGGTAGAAATAGGTGTGGCGGGGGTGCCACCGGAGCCGAACCACAAAGGGTTCTACCACCTTCAATTTCAATCGTGACCATCCGTGCAACTGTGTCGCAATATCAGCATTAAAGAAATTAATCCCCATAAATCGTGAGTACCCGTTAAATATTTTATCTAAACAAAAATAAAAAGTTTTTCTTTCGTATATGAAATTTTGTTATCTTCTCAATTCTTATAAGTTCATCGGGCCGGACTTTAATAAGAGGCGGGCCTCATCCGACCCGCGGGCCAATGGTTACCCATTATTATATAGGATTTGGAACAACAGGTTGAAAGTACCTTTGAATCAAATGCTATGTTGGAGTGGTTTAGTGGTGTAGCCGTTTCGGTTCCTAACCCGCGCATGAGGCCTTCGACAAGATTTAAAGTTAATCGTGTAAAGATGGACTCTTATCCAATGATAAAATCCGGAACTTACGGCTTAGGGTGTCCTTTGAGGTACGGAAACGCGTAAGAAACAATAGGTTTTATAAATCCTTCATAATTTACTTTAACGTTATTTTTTTCCAATATTTAATTAGTCTTACGGTATTGTACCGCACACGCGAATTGTATTCCCAGTAAAATAAAACATTTATTAAAGATTAATTTATCTCAGACTGGTATTGAAAACTTATCCTCTTTGCAAATTAAATTGCATGGTAGGTACTCAATGTAGGTGCATGGTAAGCATTCGGTATTAAGTCTGATGGTTTAGTTAAACTTTTCCGCAATATTGCTCATATTAGTTCCATTAGTTAGTAGAAATCGTTTCGTATTAATAAATAGATTGTAGTTTTGTTTTTAAGCAATAATAAAGAACAAATTCCAACTGAAGCCTATCAAAGACGCTTTGCCATTCCTAAGAATCATTATATCTACCTAACCTATACTAACCTATACTTTATAACTACTTACCTTTTTTTATCTACCTGATGGTAAGTGGCTACTGCAGCCCAGGGACATGTATCATCAACCCCGGATAAGATTAGATTCGACCTGAGGTCGGCGATACCTGCGCTGCTGCTACTGAGAACTAGGCTGGAATGCGTTTGTCCCTGTAGTTCCGGGACTAGAATAGGGCTACGGTATCCCCTGCCTGTCGTAAGAGGCGACTAAAAGGGGGCTTCCGGGGTTGCGGGCGGAGTGGGAGCTCGAACCGCCCGGCCAGCGGCCCCGGGAAGGACGACAGTATGTGTGGTCGCATACCGTCGTATACACCAGATGGTGTGGCGAGCGAAGCTCACCTGGGCGGAGCCCGACGGGGCAACGCGCTAAGAGGAATCCGGTTGCGTTCCTTTGGAGATCCCGGAGCCCTCAACGCAGCGCAGAGGACGGCCACCGAGGGGTTTTAGTGCGGTAAAAATCCCACATAACCCGGCGTCGCACTCGACAAAAAAAAAAGAAAAAAAAAAGGCTGGAATGCGTTATATAAGTCTCCTGTCTCTTAATTTTCTCTAATTCATAGTACTCATTCTACTCATCACAAATTGTTATTTATTTAATCGTAAAAGATTAACATCAATGTTTATAAACATTAGTTTAAGTCGATTATAATTATACCCAGTTCATTCGTATGTGGATCATGTGAGTGATATATTACTATTATATAATCGTCTCGTTATTATGCTGGATATCAGTTGTAGGTACAGACAGACCTCTTAAGTACCTATTTGCTAAGAAACGAATATGTTTCTAAGTACAATTTTCTCAGTAAACGTAACAAAATTATCTTACTTATTTAAGTATACTTATAGACTTAGGTATAGACATATGAAGACGTTTATACTTATAGACAAACAGTTACTTAATTATTTTTTATCTTTTACACTTAAAATAATTGAAGACAAAATAGTTGACACATTTTCACACATAAATTTGACACATAAATCCGAAATTAACTCTGTCTGTCTGTCTGTCTGGTTGTCTCTTCCTCAAGCCCAAACCACTGAACCGATTTTAATTAAATTTTGTACAAAGATAGTCTGAGACCCGAGAAAGGACATAGAATAGTTTTTATCCCGGAAATCCCACGGGAACTAGGGATGGCGATCTAAGTTTGATTAATCGGAGAATCGATCTTTTGAACCCAAACCATCGATTATTTTAATCGATATTAGTAAGGATTTAATCGTAAACTATGCGTTTGATCAAGTGATGATCTTTAGCAAAGTTGAAGGTACGAATTTTCAGTTTTATGTATGTTAGTATGTTATATTATTTTCTTTTAAACGCGGGCGAAGCCGCGGGCAAAAACTAGTTATTTATATATCAACCGTTTTTTATTTTTATTTTTGTAAAAATAAAAACAAATACAATACTATAAAAAAAATGTAAAAATAAAACTTTAAAATATAATACAAAATTTTAAATACTTTTATTGTAAAAATAAAAAGATGGAAAATTTATAAATAGGTTCCAATTAGGACCAACGGGTGAATTACTATAATATAAACTGCCGAAATTCTTAGAAATTCGGTCAAATTTCTAAGTTACAATGTTAAGTCAGTTGAACAGCGTGTATAAAAAAGCGAGACGCAATAGTTTGATAAACTTATTTTTAACTTCATGTTATCCTAAATAAATGGTCAATTTATCAACATTGTTAAAAACAACAAAAAACGTGTATATAAATACCTACGTTTTTTACAGAACTTAAATGAAATACCTAAATATACCAATAAATGAAACATAACTTACTTTATCATAAACTATTTTTGACTGTCGCTTCTTCTCTTCTGTAGATAAAGCTGCAATTTTCTCAGCTACTTGATCTCTAATGAGCGCTTTGGCCGGGTTTGGTGTACGGCGACTCATATTTGCTGAAAAAACAACATTAATGATTAAAATAAGTTACCATACAAGTCATTTAATAATGCTACGTTGGTTTTATTATAAAATAAATTTTCTTACCAACACACGAGATACCGTTACTAGACTTTAATAGGAACTGATATCTCGATATCATTCTCGATAACAGCTGACGACAGAGTAACCAAACCAAAACAATACAACACTCCGTCCACGCGTGTCGTTTACATTTTAGTTTAAAATAGTGACATCTAGTTTACACGCTCTGAACTAACTATTAAATTTCTAGCATTACAACGCCATCTCGTGTCATACTTGTGAATAATTTGATCTTTAACTGTGATCTTCCACGCGTGTAGTTACTACGTTTTGGCTAGAAATAGTGACATCTGGTTAACAAGCTTTGAATTAACTATTAAATTTATAGCATTACAACGCCATCTCGTGCCATATTAGTGAACTATTTTCTTTTGTATATGTCTTAATTTGTACCTGGCTTGATAAGTATGAATGGAAATATTTATCTTATGTAATATAGATGGCGCTAGTATCTGCTATTTCCATAGTGGTAACGATTACCTGCTAAAGATTCTTTGAGTTGTGTCAGCTATTGACAGAAAAAGGTAAGTTTCTTCTCACTGGATAGGTGACCGGCGACACTGATGTCAGAATGGCCGGTCACCTTAAAAAGTAGTTAATTTTTTTTTTAATCGAAGGTAGCAATTATCTAACGATTAGTAGCAACTAGGTAGCAATTTTTAGTAATTATTTCGATGTAAAATATAGGGTAGTGATCAGCCATTCTGGCGGTCACTTTAATTTTGAACTGAATTACCCTTGCGGCCATGTCGCATTCTAAATTCTTAGTTTTTGGGATTTCAGTAAGAAGGCACTGATATATTCTTTGTGGGATAACGGTTAAATTCAACATTTTATTCTACAAGTAAGCTCCTATATCTTTGCCACATATACGAACATCAAAGTAGCTAACTAACATGCAGTCCACCTGATAGTGGCCACTGTCGCCCATGGACATCCGTAATCAACTCCAGATAGGATTAGATATTCCTACCTGAGGTCGGCCATAGATACACCGCTTCAAACAACAGCAGCGCTAACCACTGCTGTTATTAGGCTGAAATAGGTGTGACGGTGATGCCACCAGAGTCACCCCAAAAACCTGATGCGAGTTCAAAACTTGCATCAGGTTTTTATAAGTGCATAATGAACAACCTATGTAGGGTTATTTAATTTTCAAGTGTTGAAACTTTGAAAGATAGCTATCTTATCTTATCTTTTGTAAGTAAACTGAGATCATCTTATCGTTACGTTAAAATGTCTCTCTAAAATAGTTTAACTAACACGAAGACTAATTTTATAGTTAACAAAATGCGCACCACGTAAGGCGTAATAAAAGTAATTTTATTAAACAATGAATTATCCGCCATTAATAATTATGTGTGTTTATACGTAGATACGTTACGTAAATATTACGTTATGTGTAGGTATATCACGAGTTGTTACGTAGGTTGCATAGATCAGTAAAGATTACTCACTCCTAACAAGAAAATGTACCCAGTTTTGAGAATTGAAATAGTTGCGTAAAAAAGTTTTGCCACGTCTCCATGCCAAAATGTCGCTAAAATATTTGAAATAATTATTTATTTATTTTGTAAATTGCGCAGTATTAGTTATTTATTCGTAAATTTTCTCTAAATTGTTTTTATTTGTAAAGAATTCAAAAAAATAACTTATTAATAAGCCGTTTGTGGCTTCATTCAATTTCAAGACGGCGAAGTATCTTTACTAATCTATTGTAGGATGTTATATAGTGAAGAAAATGTATCAAATCGTACATTCAAGTTTACTGCTTTTAAGTACCTTCTACATAGATACAGATTCAGAAGAAAGTTTTAACGCCGATAAATTATTTTAATTACATTGGCCAAGTTCGAATCGAATTCACACATGGCGGATTAAAGAATCCGCCATGTGCGAAAAAATACTAATAATTGGTAAAGACCAATTATTAGTATTTTCTTTAATTAATTAATTTATTTATTTGTACCAACTATTTTAGTAGTTTAAGGGTACATTATGAACATTGAAAAATACATTTAAAGTTTCAAATGTCCATCTATTGCGCCTCAAAATACAGATCCCTATGAGAGACGGACGGACAAAGGACCCTTTGGGTACGGAATCCTAAAAAGTAAAGTCCTTTGTCTTAACAACAAAATCTCACAAATAAATTGGTTGACTACTTTTTAAAAAGACTTTTATATCACGGCGTGCGTAAATTGACGTTTTACGCACGCTTCGCGTGCGCAAAACCCCCATTTCCGACCCCGTAATATAAAATTTTATACAACACGCGGACGAAAAATGTTTTTCTGACTCGTGTGATTGCAGTCCTCGCCTGCGGCTCGGCCTGCAAACTCACACTTGTCAGAAAAAAATTTTTCGTCCTCGTATTGTAATGTACTATTAAAGAAGAAATGTTTTATATTTGTTTTTCTATTTGTATTTATTTTAATCGCGCAAATAAGAACATTACGAGCTTAAGAACAGAATATTTTATATAACAACGACAATTGGTTATATTTATTTGTACATAATTTAACAAGAAACTTTAATTAAGAGTTAGTGGTATGGCGCCCGTCATTTAGCCACTTTTGCGATAAAATCAGATTACGCATACCATAACTAGATATTACATATTATATTATTATGATAAACATAAGAGGTGTAATTGAATACGTTTGATACAGCTGTTTTGCGCATCTATTTATATGAATGACGAATGTATATGCGGTTTTTGTTTTCGTCAAGTTTAATTGTAATACCTGGCTGAGTAGCATGGAATAATGCTTCTAAGTCAAGAGGTCCAACGTTCAAATCATAGACAAGATTTTAATTCCCGAAGTTATGTGCATATTAGGCATCATTGACATGCTTTAAAAGTGAAAAATAATATTGTGAAAATATGTTTTTATGGTGGTAGAACCCTTTGTGGTTCAACTCCGGCGGCACCACCGCCACACCTATTTCGGCCTAATAACAGCAGTGCTAGGCGCTGCTGTGTACCGTTTTGGAGGGTGTGGTAATTGATACATACTTTTCCGAGGCGTTCCAGCTTAGTCCTCAGGGGTAGCGGCGCATCTGTGGCCGACCCCAAGTAGGAATATCTAATCCTGTCTGGGGTTGATTACAGATGTCCATGGGCGGCAGTAGCCACTTACCATCAGGCGGACTGCATGCTCGTCTGCTACTCCTATATTATAAAAAAATGCTTATTTTGTCTAAAATGACTCAATGTTTGCCCATAAATGGGGAACTCCGTCAAAGTTTAGTGATTGCCTGTTATCCAATGATAACAATCGAGAACAACAGCTTAGCGTGCCGCAAAATACTAGTGGGCATGAAAGACCCATTTGTGGTCACCCATCCAACTCTCGACCACGCCCGATGTTGCTTAATTTTTCAGATCTTACATTAAGATGATCGTTAATTATGAAGTGTCCGTGAAAGTTAGCCACCAATGGTCACCCATCCAACTCTCGACCACGCCCGATATTGCTTAACTTTTCAGATCTTACGTTAAGATGATCGTAAATTTTGAAGTGTCCATGAAAGTTAGCCACCAGTGGTCACCCATCCAACTCGACCACGCCCGATGTTGCTTAACTTTTCAGATCTTACGTTAAGATGCTCGTTAATTATAAAGTGTCCATAAAAGTTGACCACAAGTGGTCACCCATCCAAATCCTGATCGCACTGATGTTGCTTAACTTTTCAGGTCTCACATTACGATGCACGTTTCATGAAGTGTCCATGAATATTAGCCACCAGTGGTAACCCATCCAACTCTCGACCATGCCCGATGTTGCTTAACTTTTCAGATCCTACGTTTAGACGCTCGTTAATTATAAAGTGTCCATAAAAGTTGACCACCAGTGGTCACCCATCCAAATCCTGATCGCACTGATGTTGCTTAACTTTTCAGATCTTACGTTGAAATGCACGTTTCACAAAGCGTACCCCCCCAACGAAAAGTTTCTGAAAATATGATTATTTCTAACTTCGAATATCCAATCTTCATTATTATTTATCTTATGACACCAACTTCGCCAGTTGGAATTAGATCCACAGCTTATTTCCATTCGAGAAAATCAACCATTTTGTTTATCTTAAAATTAGGGATGTCGTGGAACTCGTATATCCGAAATAAAAATATATTGAAGGTGGTAGAACCCTTTGTGGTTCGACTCCGGCGGCACCACCGCCACACCTATTTCTGCCTAATAACAGCAGTGTTAGGCGCTGTTGCTGTCCGTCCGTGCAGGCTGCTGCTGTGTTCCGTTTTGACGGGTGTGGTAAGGGAGACATACTTATCCGAGGCGTTCCAGCTTAGTCCTCAGGGGTAGCGGCGCATCTGTGGCCAACCTCAGGTAGGAATATCTAATACTATCTGGGGTTGATTACAGATGTCCATGGGCGGCAGTAGCCACTTACCATCAGGTGGACTGCATGCTCGTCTGCTACTTCTATGTTATAAAAAAAATATATCCGAAAACGTAACAAAATCCGAAAGAAATGTTCCATATAATTTCGGTTAGGGGTAGAGCTCAAATATTAATAATTTATTAATTAATATCAGGTTTTCGAAAGATCCGACACAGTATTTGCGCCGTTTCTTAATTACAAATAAAGTCAAATTATTACATAATTGTATTTTAATTAATTTTACAATTACTTAAAAATCTGTAACCGAATAATAATTCTAAGGTGGTGAACCCTTTGTGGTTCGATTCCAGCGGCACCACCATCACACCTATTTCTACCTAATAACAGCAGTTAAGCGCTGCTGTGTTCCGGTTTGAAGGGTGTGGTAAGATAGACATACGTTTCCGAGGCGTTCCAGCTGAGTCCTCAGGGGTCAGCATCTGTGGCCTACCTTTTTCTTGTTGTAATATAGGAGCAGACGAGCATGCAGTCCACCTGATGGTAAGTGGCTACTGCCGCCCATGGACATCTGTAATCAACCCCAGATAGGATTAGATATTCATACCTGAGGTCGGCCACAGATGCGCAACAGGAAAAGTATGTCTCCCTTACCTTCAAAACGGAACACATCAGCGCCTAACACTCTGTTATTAGGTAGAAATAGGTGTGGCGGTGGTGCCACCGGAGTCGAACCACAAAGGGTCCTATCACCGTCGATCTATCTATTCTATATATCTATCTATAGTATAATATTTATCCTATATCCATCGGATATCCGTATCTTAATCCGAAATCTCCATACCATCCCTACTTATAAAGACCTTAATAAGGTTCTGTGTACTTGTGGAACTACGTGCGGTAAGAAAGTTACTTTTGAAGTTCAGTTATTTCTTTAAACTTAATGCTGATTAAATATTTTTGTAAAAGTAGGTGTGTATTTTATTATTTAGTTATTTGTCACATGATTTTACGGTGAAGGAAAATATCGTAAAAAAACCTAGGACTGAGAGCTCTTTAAAACTTAAGAATTATTATAAGAACACTAGCTGACCCGGCAAACCTTGTGTTGCCATATAAATAAAAAAATGTTAAGGGTGAACAACCCTTATCACTTATGGATATGAAACATAGATATTAACCGATTCTGGCTTACTGAATATGCATATAAAATTTGGTGAAAATTGGTAAAGCCGTTTCGGAGGAGTACGGTAACTAACATTGTGACACGAGAATTTTACATTAAGGAAAATCTGATTTCTTTAAAGTGTAGCCTATGTTCAGCATTCCTCCTAGACGAATGAAACGATACATCGTAATTATTACACACTTTATATTAGCTTCACTTGTATGTTTGTCAGTGAGTAACTCCGTTTTTCAGTAGAAAGAGATCAACATACATCCTTATCTTACCCTGCATGTATGAAAGAATGAAATAAAATACTTTTCTACTTTTTAGTTGATTTTATCACAAAAGCGTTTGTTTTAGTTTTTTGTATATTTATAATCCGTAAAGTCATTTGGGCTGCAGGGTGTGCCAAAGAATGAAACATAAATACTTACATACATATATAGAGACATACATACACCAGAAAAATATTATCCCCGACTGTGTATGGTTATGGTTTTCGAACAAATGTGTGTATGTATATAATAAGTGTTCCCAAATATAATATATGAAGGTTACCAATCAACAGGTATGTCCTAATCTTTCTCGCTCTGAGAGGAATCATGTGGCAATTGATGATAGTAGACTTGGAAAGGGGCTTATATTCTTACATGCTCAGTCTTGCTATCAACATAATTCGGCTTATTTAAGTTTGGAATCTAAAATTAAGCCATACTTACTCACACTTTCTCATAGATATACGATCGCTTAAAAAATTTAAAAAAAAATGCTCGCCAAGACGATTACCCTGATGATGCTCCGTTTTGGAGCGAAACTCGTGTTGGTGGTGGTATGTATAATGGTGTATATTTTTTTGCATCTGCACGGATCATTTGTGGGAGGGTGGTACATACTATATGGTTTAAAATATGTTTGAAGGTGGTAGAACCCTTTGTGGTTCGACTCCGGCGGCACCACCGCCACACCTATTTCTGCCTTATTACGGCAGTGTTAGGCGCTGCTGCGTTCCGTTTTGAAGGGTATGGTACAGGAGACATACTTTTCCGAGGCGTTCCAACTTAATCCTCAGGGGTAGCGGCGCGTCTGTGGCTGACCTCAGGTAGAAATATCTAATCCTATCTGGGGTTGATTACAGATGCCCATCGGTGGCAGTAGCCACGTACCATCAGGTGGACTGTATGCTCGTCTGCTACTCCTATATAATAAAAAATAAATATATATATATACCATCATACATATGAGTAGCGGATTGCGCAGTAGTTTTAATGCTAACTTGGTAGCATGGATTTCCACAAAGTAACGCCTGATACCTACAATTAACTAATGCTGGCCACTTACCACCAGGAAGTTTAATAACAAAACATACAATTTGTAGCACCACCTTCATAATAACCTTCGTTGTAACTTGCGAGCTAACGGTACGTAAACAATGGCGTCTAGATTATAATAACCAGCCAGCGTTGCTCAAACTTAAGTCTAACAAGATTTACTATTCACATCTTTGCAATTAGTAGCGGCTTTTGTACATCGTATCTTCAAACAAGGGGTGTTTGAAGGTCATGTTTAACATGTTGAATGCTTGGCTTAACTCCTTGGGGGCCTCTGTGCTTCAGAGGGATGCTAAAATTCTAGTTGCTATCATTATTAATATTTCATATTAAATTCCTTATATGTAATCCCAAATATCTACGTATATTTTTTTATTTTCGTTTTTTTTTTAATATAGGAGTAGCAGACGAGCATGTAGGCAACCTGATGGTAAGTGGCTACTGCCGCCCATGGACATCTGTAATCAACCCCAGATAGGATTAGATATTCCTACCTGAGGTCGGCCACAGATGCTGCGCACCAGAACAAGCGCTGCTGTGTTCTGGTTTTAAGGTTATGGTAAGGGAGACATACTTCTCCGAGGTGTTCCAACTTAGGCCTCAGGGGAAGCGGCGCACTGTGGCCGAACTCAGGTAGGAATCTAACATTATCAGGCAGCAGTAGCCACTTACCATCAGGTGAAACGCATGCTCGTCTGCGACTCCTATGTTATACCTATATATAAAAATGTAAACTAAGTATGTGTTTGTAGGGACAGAAGTAACATTTCGTAAAGGGTGGCACAAAAAACTGCCGATATTTTTTAACTGATTTAATAATTTCCGTAATTTGAGTATAACCACTCCTCCAGAACCGCCAGCACTGCTTGTCAAGTCAAATCAACTCCTTTTTTTTAACCGTTACAATTTTATTCACTCGATCCAAACCCATAGGTTGAGAACCGCTGTGTAGATACTACCTCGTTACTACAGATTTATCATCGCTTTGACGTCCATAAATCATTTATCACTGTTCTTCACACGTGTTGCTTGATTCGACTGTACATCTGTTTACTGTGATTTGATAGGAATAGTCAATGGATAGGTTATTTGCTACGTAGGTATACAATATGCAATGTTTTGCGTACGAAAGATTGAAATTTTACAATTATTAGATATTGGAAATTATCTTCTTTCGATTTTTGGTAACCTAAATTAGGATAGATTAAGTATAAATAAGGGTAAGTTATCCCCAACCGATTGAGCGTGAATTTAGCATACATGTTTGGATTTATGGATACCAATGAAAGTACAATAATTTAGGATTTTTTTTGCAAAATGAACTCCTTCGATGCGACCACAAACTCTATGTAAATATATGTTTTTAAGTTACTTTTGTTGTATACTATAATTTTTATCAAAATCGGCACCGAAAGTACATTGAACTATTTCGCTTTTGTTTAGAAATAGTTTGAATTAGGCCATCCATACCCACTTTTATCTAGATTATATATCTTATGTTTATATAAGTATAAGATAGTAATAATTAAAACATAAACTTCATGTCCTAAATACGGCCTGTTCCATTATATTGTTTAATAGAAATTTGATTTAAACTTCAACATAGGCTAACAGGTTTCCTCAATTATACGGGAAGTTATTAATAGGCTGTAGCGTGAAAGCCTTAGGCCGAGACCTATTGTCCTGTTACGATAGAGAATTAAGGTCACTTGTTTTCAATATGGCCGTTAAAAGATTAACGTCGTTAACTCTAGTATAAAATGTGGCTTACTAAAAAATAAGGGAATTATTTCAATGTAGCTTTTGTATATTTAGCGTAATTTTGTTTTATGTTTTTTTTGTTTTTTTCTTTTTTTATAATATAGGAGTAGCAGACGAGCATGCACCACCTGATGGTAAGTTTCTATTGCCGTCTATAGATAACTGTAATCAGTCCCAGACAGTATTATATTCCTAACTGAGTTCGGCCACAGATGCTTCTACCGTTGAAGACTAAGCTGGAATGCCTCGAAAAAGTATGTCTCCCTTACCACACGCTTCAAACCATAATACAACAGCGCTTAACACTGCTGTTATGTGGCAGAAATAGGTGTGGCGGTGGTGCCGCCGGAGTCGAACCACAAAGGGTTCTAGCACAAGTTAATCGCAGTCTAAGCTACTAAATAGCTAAACTCACATTTTCTCTCATGAGACTATTAAAAAAGAGAGTTAATATTAATCCCTTGAACTACAAACTAATGCATAAACTAAGTCGTTTTAGTAATAACACGTGTTACCCACATATGTACACACACTCTACCTTTATCTCATGAATAATGTCTAGTCTCTACCAAGCTCTACTCTAGAGAATATTGCAATTTAAATATTATTTATGCGCGTAGAAGAAATGTTGGTTTATGGTAGAGTCGCGTTAAAAACATTTTATATTAAACTCTTACAGAAATATGTAACAGGTTAATTTGCTCTACAAACTAGTTATCTTAAAGTTTTTTGCAGAGAAATTGTTATATCTTTCGTGAAGGAATTAGGTGTGCTTTTAAAATTACAAAGTGAAAGAACTCTTTGTAGTGGCACCACCGTCACACCTATATCTGCTTTATAACAGTAGTGTTATGCGCTGCTGTGTTCTAGTTTGAAGTAACAGTAAGTTTGAGGGCAACAGTCCTGATAAGAAACGCATCTGTGGCCAATCTCAAGTAGATCTCTAATCTTATCTGGGGTTGATTCGACATATCCATGGGCGGAAGTAACCACTTACCACCAAGTGGATGAGATGTTCGTTTGTAAATTCTTTTTTCGTAATATAGGAGTAGTAGATAATATTAGATTTACCCTTGAGGTCACAGATGTGTCGCTTAGCTGGAATGACCCGGGAAAGTATGTCTCCCTTATCACACCCTTCAAACCGGGATACAGCAGCTCTTAACACTGCTGTTATTAGACAGAAATAGGTGTGGCGGTGTTGCAGCCGGAGTCAACCCACAGAGGGTTCTACTACCTTCAATTATAAGTAAAAATATATTACCTATATGTATTTTCTTATATTACATACGTATTGATCAATATGCACGGCTGTCCTTTGGACAAATTCTTTTTATTTGACGACCCGCGTGGCGGAGCGGTCACCATAACGGTCTGATGCGCAGTGGGTCTCGGGTTAAATCCCCGGCCAGTCAGACATCTAAATGATGGATTTAGATTTCTGTTTGTGGGTCTGGGTGTTTGTGTATTTGTCTATGTGTGTCCATGGCACCCAGAACCGAGGGAATCCTAGTGTGGGGCTGTGAGTGTAGAAGCGTTTTTTTAATCGAAACAGCCTATGTCAACACTAGACTAGAAATGTTTCAGCATAGTTTTTTCCCCTATAAATACTTAATACCTAACTGTACTGTATCAAGATCTTACGTGCTCAGCTGCCATTATGTATTGAATATAATCGAAACTGTATTGACATACGTATCAAAACTCGATTGCGTTCGTAAGTAATCAACTGCGTCTTGAGGTTCGTATGACTAATATATTCTATAATCTATATGCGAAACACTTATCAGTTCTCTAGTTTTCCATATTATTAGAATGTATACTGATAGAAATATATTCAAATTATTGAATTATAGTATTATTTTAATTATTTGTGTTATTTTCATGATGTGTTATTTTTATAAAAAAAATGCACATTTATATGTATAGTCAATAATGTATAATAGGCTGTATGCGTTACACGATTGTATGGATTACCATAAAAAAAAAGAAAAAGAACGCTTTTGGCGTGTGAGTTTTATTTTACGCGGGAATAATAACAGTTGTAAATTGGACCAAGAAATAGTTTTATTGTATTAAAGTCAGAAGTGGGATAATCTCAAAATACATAATAGTTACAGACTCCGAAGAAGACCATATCATTGCCTTTTTACTGGTTAATGGAGGGTAATGTTATTTGAGCGTACTTATTAGCTATATGTACGTATGTGTGTGTATTTTACTCCCAATTTGTGTGTTTGTTTTGTTTCCAAACGGATTTAAAAATAATCATTGGTTTCGTCCATATTTTGGAAGTGACGACGGGCTTTGTTGTTATTTAAGTTGTCGTATTTTTGTTGTTGAATCTTTTTGGTAATCTTAATAGTGTTTCCTTATAATTAAGTTTTACTTATAAAAAATACGTTTTCTAAATCGGATTTTTAGGGTATCGTAGATGCCATGGACTAACGGCCCAGAACAGAAATTTATATTCAGGGATCTGTCTGGCCAAGGATTGAAGCCGGAACCTACTGCCATGGCACGAAGTCACGGCACGCACGGCATGGTGACCCCATTGCAACCGCGGTACATGGGTTGTGAAAAAATGATTCAAAAAAGTCTATGTTTATCCTGCGTTTATCCAAAATCTGAAATGAAAAAATACAAAAACTTTGACGGAGGAATTTAGTGATGTGAGTCTTCAATTTTTCAAGTGCTCGCTCAAAGCTTACAAAAGATTTTATGATTTCTGTGTACAATACGGGATCTGCGAGGTGCGGCCAGGGTTTAACCCGCGCTCTGCGTTCTTTGTTCAGAGCAAGCAGGGGGCGGTAACGTCATCTATCGCCGACCCGCGGTCACCTATGCCAGCCAGTCGGGTTCCGCTCGTGGCCGTGTGTGCACGCGTCGCAACGCCGCGCCAAAACTTTCTTACGTCAAATCAATGGATATAACTTAAAACGCGAGTTCGCTTTTTCAACTAAAATGTGATTTTGTGTTCCCGAACAATCCGTATGGGTTGCGTTTGTGAGCGATTGTGTGTTAAGTGACGTGTTACAGTTCGAAATAATGTAATATTGTGTGCAGTTAGACGGAGAAATGAGTATTCAAAAGTGTCTTCTAGACAACTCTAGCAGGATGATCAAGGCGATGTCGACGGCGAAATCCTCCAACAGCGAAGTGAAGACGGTTAGTGAACTCGTTTGCAACTAGTGTTCAACTTAACTTTTTAGGTTATCTCGAACAATACATTGACATTGAGGTTAAATTCTACGTTAATTGCTCATTACTGCTGTTACGCGATGTATAATATCGATATCGTATGAAATTAAACGGTGTGACAATTGCACTATTCACGATTGGTATTTGCATAATATTTGTGGCTATATTTAATGGTTAAGAATGTTAGTAATTCCGTACCACATCGCGTATTCGGCGCATAATATTGCGTTGTGATGTAAAATAACTACACAGTTTTGATATATTTATTGCCGAGGCATTACTCAATGGAGTTATTCTGTTTTTGTTCCGGTTAGCCGATGGACTCTATAGAGTCAGTCAATTGAAACAGATGTTCGGACTATGCGTGGTGAGTTATTTTAGACGTCGAAAACTTGCATTTTATTCTTGTAAGAATATAAATAGTGGAATTTTATTCTTTTGAACTCTACTTTAGTTTGGCTGTTCACAATTTCGTTTATTTTTCATGTACCTATAGTAATATACTGTTAAAATCGACTTTATTTTAATGGTAGAACGATGGTTGCAGGACTTGTTTTTTGTGCTCCTAAGTTCTGGTTTGAAAGGTGAACTAAGGCATACGGTGCATTCCAATTTAGTTTTCAAGGTAGCAACGCATGGGAAGCCGACTTCAGGTAGGAGTCTAATCCTATTTGGGGTTGATTACAGTTGTTTAAGGCACTGACCACTTACCATCAGCTGGACTGCATGGTCATTTGCTTCTTCATACTCTTCTTGCACTCATACTTTTAAGTAAGAGTGATTTATGCAATGATTAAGAATAGTAGGTACATACTTATTAGCTACACGATTTATAAAAGTTAAATCGTAAATTTAAATACGATATTTCATTCAGCACTTACTAATGTATGTCGTATTATGAATACTTATTATACAAATGATATTAGCATAATTAGCAGCCAGTAATTACGTTTTTTTATTATTTTTTGTAATAAAGACAATAAGTATAAAGAACTAGTAGAACTTGTTTTGTATACTGGTCATTTAAATGTACTTAAAATGGTAGAGTTTGGTAAATATTACGACTTATTATAATAAAAGATATAATGAGATTTGGAGTTGAAATTGAAGTAGGATTGAGATAAACTTGTACAATTGAACTTAATCCTATGATCTTAGTATGAAATGGAGTGAAATGCTTTTATGCGGGTTCTTAGTCGAGTAATAAGTCACTGATATGTATTTTTTTTAATTCCGAGAGACATTACCAATTGCTATAATGGTGAACTGATAATAATCGATGGGAAAGAAGGGTCCTCGAGTGACGACCACGTTTAGACAAATGGAGCTCAAGTCGCCCCCCGATCAGGTGGACCGATGACTTGAACTAGGCGGAAAACCGCTGGAATTTAAAGGACACGGTATCCGTTGGAGCGGAAAAGGGTGGATGGATGAAGGAAAATATCATGTGGTAATGCCTGCACGTTATTGATACGAGTAATATTCTGAAAAATGTGTGGAATCTACCAAGTACCAACCCGCACTTGTGCAATGTGTTGATTATAACCTAAGCCTTGGTTATGAAAATAAAGTACCTATAAGTATACAGTCCTCGTGGTATTATTTCTATGAATATCTAAGCTTGTAAAAAGGCTCGCAATAATTCAGTTAATGTTGATAATAATGAATAACATGTTTTTATGTAATAAAACTTCATACGAAACCATTTACCTATATTTAAAATAATTACTCTTTTAAATGTACTTGAATATATTGAACTTTCCTTATTAAACTCTATACATAACATGATAATAAACAATCAAATTAAAACTAAAAATGCTTAAAATAAATCGTTCGGTATACTTTACCCTGTAGCGATTGAAGTGTTAATCATATTGTACCATTTTTTTACAAGTAGGCATCACGTTTTTACATATAGAAATAGCAAATGCATTGAATGACTGTCGTTATTGAACATGTAATGTGTTCTCCTGAGGACTTCTATCTGAAGGTAGCCACAGATGCGATGCAATTGGGCTCCGTATAAGTGCGTCTCGGAGGCCCTTTCAATTGCCACACCCTTCAAACTAGAAACCAGAACACAGCAGTGCTTAAAAGTGTTATTAAACAGCAAATATGTGTATCGAATTGCATCTGCAGTCGGACAATAAAACGTCCTTCAACTTAAATTAACATGTTTATTAAAATGGTTGGGTACATTTCACCCAGTGGCGAGTATTTTAGTGTTAATCGAATTGTCACCCTGTCGTAAAACAAGGCGTGACGTTCTTCTTATTTATCGGCTCGATAACAGCTATTGAACAATAACGTCATTATTGGTAATGATGACGTCATGATCGCGTCAGTCCTTACCATGTTACATGGAATTTTTAGGCCCGAATTATATCTACAACTATTGAACGTGTTGTCAGACAAAATCATATTTTTCTATAGGTATATAATATACTAGCTGACCCGGAAAATTTGTACCGCCTCAAAATCTATTTATCAAATATATTTCATATAAAATATAGCCTATGTTACTCGTGGATAATGTAGCTTTCGAATGGTGAAAGAATTTTTAAAATCGGTCCAGTAGTTTTTGAGCCTATTCATTACAATCAAACAAAGAAACAAAGTTTTCCACTTTATAATATTAGTATAGATTGGTAGGCACGACAGTACAGATCTGTGGTAGGCACGGTCCGTGACTGCCCGGTTGTGTTATGGAAGATATTATATGTTCTCTGTACGAAAACATTGTCTCTTAAGATGATGGCGTATTGTCTGCCATGTGCCGTGCCTGACCCGTTACATGTCTGTAAATATTTAATGCAGCTTTACGTGTAATCTCTTCCATTTTTTATTGTGGACGAGAGTGTGATTATACCAAATGGAAAGGTTTAAAAGGTATTAAGCCCTATGTGTCTAGACTCCGAACAAACCACCGTTATACCTATTTGTATCTTTAACAGCAGTGTTTTACGCTGCTGTATTGTCTGGGTGTGTTAAGGGAGAGTTACACGAGGTATAAAGGTGGTAGAACCCTTTGAGGTTCGGCTCCGGCGGCACCACCGCCACACCTATTTCTGCCTAATAACAGCAGTGTTAAGCGCTGCTGTGTTCCGTTTTGAAGGGTGTGGTACGAGAGACATACTTTTCCGAGGCTTTCCAGCTTAGTCCTCAGGGGTAGCGGCGCATCTGTTGCCGACCTCAGGTAGGAATTTCTGGTCCTATCTGGGGTTGATTACAGATGTCCATGGGCGGCAGTAGCCACTTACCATCAGGTGGACTACATGCTCGTCTGCTACTCCTATATTATAATAAAGGTATCTGTTGCCAAACTCAGGTAGTTGAATACAGATGTCCATTCATTACAGTGACTACTTACCATCAGGTGGACTCGTATCTTATATCTTATCTAGACGGATGTAGAACTGCAATCAGTTTTCACATTTTGTTTGTTCTTCTGTGTTAAACCACTGCACCTAATGCTAACTACTGCAGCTACACTTGGTATCCAATGGAATTATTTACTAAAGACTAAGATAGCTAAAGACTAAGTCCGAACGTTTTTTTACTTGTAACTGCAGCTACATTTGTTATACAATCCAATGGTATAACTAAGGAATAAGTTGCCTAAAGACTAATTTCAAACGCCAATGATTACTTTATCAATGATCATAGATATAAAATAACGCTTGTTGAAGACTAAGTTAGAATGCTTTTCCATATTTAACGTAAGGCATAAATAGGGCAGATCGTGCCCTTAAGTATCCTACATAACCAGTTAACCTGAATGTGATATTAAAAAAATATTGCGCGCGGTCGGCCATTTTGCAAAACCAATCTTTTGTAAACATACTGTTTTCTGAACCGAGCCGTTTTCAATATTATGTTGGATCGCAGAAAAACAAAGTTTATCTTGTAGTAAATGGCTTAGTGGTACGGGTTTTCGCGGAGTCGATTTTTTTGATCAACTATAGATGGGAATGATTTTCGAGTTATCCGAGCTATCCCACGCTTCGCCAGAACGGGCCATCGCTGCAACTACAGTCTCCGGGGAAGTGTGGCCCTATGTGCTGCACCAGGATCTGCCGCTCGGCCTGCCACGCTGGGCACTCCTCGAGCGTGTGCTGCGCAGAATCCTGGGCATTTCCACAGTGGTGGCACTGCGCTGAGGCCTTAGTGCAGTGCTTAGGGAGTGATATAGCCACATTCGTTCCCATTTCAGACAACCTTACAAGTTACTTATAGTAGAGGATCCCAGTATAGGACGACCTTCACCGAGCTGGTTAATGGATGATACGTTTTTTATATCAAATTAAATATGTCAAAAAGTATTGCAAACTCGATGTAGAACAATGTTCTTAAGTAGGTCACAAATTCATTGTCGCTCCTGAGAACCCACATAGAAGCCTCATTAGAAAGCCAGCCGGTATACTTCCTTATCGTAACACAGAATTGCGCCAGAAATACGAGTATATATAGTCATATATATAAAATTCTCGTGTCACAATGTTAGTTACCATACTTCTCCCAATCGGCTTTACCGATTTTCACCAAATTTTATATGAATATTCAGTAGGTCTGAGAATCGACTGCTATCTATTTTTCATACCCCTAAGTGATAAGGGTTGTTCACTCTTAACATTTTATTATTTATATGGCAACACAACGTTTGCCGGGTCAGCTAGTAGTCATATATCTATATATCGATAGTTACTACTTTTTAGCAGGGACTGGGGTTCGATTCATTTCTGCTTTTACGGACTTGGAAACTATATGCTGGTCTATATATTTTTTGTTAATTAGTCAATGGATTTAATATTAGCTTTATCGGTAAAGGAAAACTGTGAAATTACATGCCTGAGTTCTCAGTAACGTTTATTGTATTTTTAGAACACCTAGCATGGGTAGCCAATGACTATAGACAGATATATTACTTACGAGCATATAAAATGTATATATGAAACATAAAAAAGTTTTAGTAAAATGTGTAGTGCAAATGTAACTTTAAAGTATATGTGCGTGCTTATCGACGCAAGTAGAAAATAAATGAATGTTCTTAAAAGACTGTGAGGTTTCGTTATTGGCACATTACTGTCCCACTGGGTACGGATTTTATCTAAGAGTTTTCTTTCGATACTCTGGTCTAGTGCTGATTGGTGGACCTTGCACGATTTCGAGCATTTTTCGAAAGAACTCTTGAGTCGTGGAACTTTCCTTACGATATTTTCGCACTACTAAATCAAGTGATAATTAATTTCTATTGCGTACATAACTTTGAAAAATCAGGCTCCTTGTTGTTCTTCAGTTCCAAATGCTTTAGGGAGAGAGAAGTTGAAACGCTTCGTGTTTCTTACTATAAACTTACAAATTAGAATACAGTAGCGCTTAACACTACATAATAAATGTAAATAGATAGATGTTTTTCTAGAACCTTCTGTTTATTCATAGGTAAAATAATTGGCTATGCATGTTAAAATGAAGACCTTTTTAAGCGTTGTTTGTCATTATGGGTAATTGGTTATTTAATTGTTTTAGTATCTTTGTGGTTTAAACGGTATTTTAGAAGCTACTATTAAATTATAAGTAATTGGTGAGCTGCGTGGCGAAGCGGTCATAATATTTTTATTATAATTAGTTCTGGGTTCGATCGCAGCTACCTAAAAGAAGACTAGATTTTTATTTTGTGCCTGGGCGTCTGTTTTATTTCCCTTGTTTATTCATGTTACCCATAATCGAAGAAATTCTGTATGGGGTCGACTGATTCATAGGTTTAGTGGTTTTGGGTAAAAATAGGATTTGAAATCGGGATTTCTAATGTAAGGTATAGTATAGTATAGTATAGTATAGTATTGGGGTAAAATTTTGAGTTATTTTTATTTTGTAATGTAGGATTGCTTTGTTAACTTAATAGGTAAATTCATAAAATAATTGTATTATTAAGGAAAATCTAGTCAAAAATATTTTGAACCTACGAACCAAAAATATGTTACATAGATAAATTATTAATGCTTTTAATATGTATTACTTATACATATGTATATGTGGTAGATAATTGATTGTTTAATTAAATTAAACCATTAGGAAACAACATACATGCTGCTTTTAATTATATATTATTAGTATTCAAACCTATTCGGAAATACCATTGCTTTAAAATACTTTAAATGTTGCTATTTTAGTTAATTACCTTACTAACTAATATGATAAATACGAATGTAATTTGTTTGTTTGTTTGCAACACTTCTACGCCTTAACTACGTAACAAATAGTAATGAAATAGTACCTTTCATCCCGATAAAGTCTACTATTCCCGAGGGATAGACATAAACCTCTAATTGCAAGCGAAGCCGCGAGTAAAAGCAGTAGTGGTTCTTAAAGAAAACATATGAGGCGGAATTTGCTCTATATACAACGGGGATTATGGTCTATGCACTAAGATGCTCGCCTCATATGTAAAACAGCCAGCATCCACATTACTTCACTGAATAGGGATGTGAAAACGAGGGAAAATATCGATTAATCAGTAACTGATTTTTCGTCTCAAAATAAATCGATCAAGGACATCAATAGTCTCTGAACTTTGTCAGCTATAAAAAAATCGTCACGAAATTCGCTCTAAAATCATGTAAGCGTATTGTCCACCGTTAAAATAATCGATTTGTTAAAATAATCGATTATTAAAAATTGACAATTAGTATTTAAAATATAAATAAATATGAATCTATTATTATACAAATATAATCACTTATTATATATATTACATACATACCACGTTTTATATTTTTTAAGCATATTTTGGTTACTTCTGTAGATCCTCGTCTTTAATTAATACCATAGATAAGGTAAGGTATGCCATAGATAAGCTTATTAATCCTAGACATATCATATAGATACGCGTATATATTTTATCTAATAACAGGTAATAGGTAAGCATGTTATCTAGTATAGCCAATACCGGTACCCATCAAAGCTTTTACTCGAAGTGCGTTATCTAATTCGATTTATCAGTCAAACAAGATGTGTTTCCGGTAATTGCGTAACGCGATAAATTAGGCAGCTTTAGTTTGTGTACATAAGGAAAATGATAGCTGATGTGGCTGGAAATAATGTAGATTTCATGTTGGTTGTTGGTTGGGAGTGTTGGGACAAATGTTTGTGACAGGAATTGTAATATGTTGGTGGTTGGGACAGATACCTGTTGCCTGTGGAGGTTTTGTACAAATATTCTGTTGGTGCTTGGAACAAATATTTGTTTCTAAAGTACTAGTATGTAGGTGGTTTGAACAAATGTTTGGGGCATGATTTGTTTTAAGCAAATATTCAGAACGAATTTTTGTGCCAGGTTGTGTACGTTATAGGTTTGAACAAATATTTCTTATAGTGTTTTATGTATTTATTAATTACAGCAATGTGAATTCCTGCATGCATGCGTGTGTGCTGCGAGTGCTTGCATGTGTGTGTGCTTGCGTGTTAGTGTGCGTAGGGCGTAGGGCGCATCTGTGGCCGACCTCAGGTAAGAATATGTAATCCTATCTGGAGTTGATTACAGATGTCCATGGGCGGAAGTAGCCACTTACCATCAGGTGGACTGCATGCTCGTCTGCTACTCCTATATTTTACAAAAAGAAACTTATTGTGTCTACAATCCGTCGCAGAAGTATCAAGAGTTCCTTGCAATGTATTTGCAAAGAACCTTGAAAGATTATGAATAAATAACAATACTAGAAAATAGAAGAACCAACCTTATTACCATTGCAAAAGATAAGTTCGCTGAAGACCTGAGAGCCTTACTATAAGTATTGTTTAAATATGAATTCTATTCTTTCGAGATAAGAGTTTATGATGTTAGGATTTGCTGAAGATTAGTCATCGTTAATCCAAGTTTACGACTTTTATGAGTCCCTTTGTAGTGTAAGATCCAACTGTGTGATTGCTTAGTGCATCTGATGAGCGCCAATGTCTCATTTTTTTGACAAAATTACGGATTTCGTGCAAAAGGTACATATGATACTGTCCATGTAGTCCCGGGACCAGAAAAGGGCTACGGTATCCCCTGCCTGTCGTAAGAGGCGACTAAAAGGGGCTTCCGTAGTTGCGGGCGCAAGAGTGGGAGCTCAAACCGTCTACCGCAAGAGACCCCGGGAGGGACAGCGGTTTGCGTGGTCGCAGAGCCCGATAAAAGGGCATCGCCTTAGGAGATCTCCGTTGGAGATCTCCTGAACTCTGAACTCTGATCTCTGAACTCCGAATATGGTTCATGTTACTATTAAATTACCTTAAAACGCCGTACTAACTAAAATGAAATGAAACTGTTACAATATCTATTAAGCAAAATAAGATTTTATTAACAGTACTAATGTAATTCAACACCTTCCCATAGTATCATATAACCTCAACACTTTTATGGGTTCCGTTGCCGTAAATAGATTACTGAATTAATAGAGGTTTTTAAAATTAAAACCACAGGATAAATTCATTTCCAGGTTTAAAGGTAGGCCAGGGGTTCGCAATTAATTTTAAGTCAAGTCTGAATGATTGAAATGTTTCAATGTGGTGTCTAGAATAAATTTACATTTTTAGGAGGAGGAACTGGCGGACTAAGGGGGGGAAGGTAGGTGCTCTGGTCTTGGGGGCCTCCAAACACAGTTGCGAACCCTTTCGAACTAAAAAACAGTACATCGTCGTAAAAACGGTTAGGTGAAAACAATCTCTGACGAGTAATTGCAGCTTAGTCCTCAGGGATAGCAGCATCTGTGCCCAACCTCAAGACTTTAATCCTATCTGGATTGATTATAGATATCTATGAGCGGCAGTGGCAATTACCGTCAGATGGCGCCTGTTAAATTCCTATGACTATTTTTATACAAATTATTAATAAATCATGTATAATTTATACATTTACCTACTATAAGCTACTATAGCCGTAATGAGGATGCCATGACATGATAATGATAGTAATAGATTGATTACGTCACGAAAGGGATTAGGTACATTACGATAGTTGGTGACAGTCACGCGATTTTGACATGAACTTTAGGTAAACGTTCCCATTGCTTCGTCCGACACGTTACATTTTATTCAACAAAAGCAGCAAACGAGCATGTAGCCTTGGAATATTTATGTAGAAAATCGTATAGAAACTAGCTGACCCGGCAAACGTTGCCATATAAATAAAAAAATGTTAAGGGTGAACCACCCTTATCGCTTCCGGGTATGAAAAATAGATAGTAGCCGATTCTCAGACCTACTGAATATGTATGTAAAATTTGGTGAAAATCGGTAAACCCGTTTCGGAGGAGTACGGTAACTAACACGAGAATTTTATATATAAGATATGATGAAGCTTGTTACGAACGCGGGTAATGTGATCACTTAATTATTAACGCTTTCAGGCTTTCTACACTCAAAGCCCTACATTAGGATTTTCCTGTGACATGGAAGCCGTAGACATACACAAAAACGAATAAATAACAGATGCACAACGGAAATCCAAACTCATATTTATATTTCTGTCTGGCAGGGGATCGAATTTGAAACTCACGTCGAATCGGTATGTCTTTTAGTGATTTTAGACTGAAATTATAGCGGAATTGAGACATTTTATTATGTAACGGGTACTCACGATATGCGATTGTCGATATTTGCCAAACGTGGAATCCAGTGGTTAGTTTATGCAAGTCACAAATAGTGCAAAGTACGGTGTGTAAGGATATCGTCAGTGTTGTGTGTCGTGATATGGAACCTAGAAAATAAAAACGGCGCAGGGTAGATAGATTAATCTACCACTAGTACTTGTCAACGGTTTCTCCCCTCCACCTCAGTTCCGCCGTGACCACGATCCATGCAACTGGGTCGAAATATCGGCAATAAAAAACGCATATCCTGAGTATCCGTTACATAATAAAATGTCTTTTAGTATACATTCCTAAATAATATTTAACGACTCGATCATTCGTGACGGTTACGGGCAGTGGAAACACGCACTTGGACCTACAATTAATTTATCAATGTAAAAGTTAAGATTTGATGAAACCTTTTTGTTAAAGTTTTCTATAAAAAACTTTTAGTATCCGAGAACATATATACGAGTATATATATATCAGTTTCTAAAAAGTAAATCCTCAGGGAGTTTCTAAGAAACTTAGTACTTATTTATGGCCGACCTTGGGTAGGATTCAAATCCTTTCTGGGATTACATATGTCTATGGTTAGCAATGTCCACTAAATGAACTGATTGCTGGTGTGCTACCTTGGCATTATAAATGAACATTAAAAAACATAAATATAAACATTTTGTTACTACTTATCGTTTTTGAGGTCCTGAATACTTCTGAGGTCTTGTTAAAATGTCGAAAATCCTATTACCGCGACAATAATACACTAACCAGTAGTTACCTGAAGTTCTTTCAACCGATTTATCTGAAGTTGCCGATGCACCTGAGACTCACAAAGGTTCTCAAACTTTGAATTTCAAAGGCAGTCTTAAATTGAAGTCAGCTCTTAACGTTTGTTGGAGAGAAATGATTTGTGTTCAAATAACAAACCTTTTGGTAAAAGTATTTTCGTAATGTTCCTTTTACCAGATTTTATCTTTTAAGGTTTTCTTTAGTATCGATTCGTCTGTTTACGAAATTAAGTAAGTAGGTCTGCCAGTAAAAAGTGTGGGTAATGTGTAGGTTTGAAGAGTGTGGGGAGTTTTAAATCGCATCGGCAAGGAAGGTCTCTTCAAAAAGGGTGCAAAAAGAGCTCTCCTTCAAAGCCGGCGATGCATTGGCGACTCCTCTGGTGTTGCAAATGTCCATAGGCGACGTTAACTACTTTCCATCAGGTAGCACGTCTGCTTTATCGTCAGGTTTCAATATAAAAAAAAGGTAGCATATGAGTAGTAGCATAAGATAATAGTTCGTGTTGGCGACAGTTGGCTGTCCCTAGCCCCTGCTGATCACAGGCATTAGTCGTCAGCGACTGTCGTCGTCCCTCGCCGCCTGTTGAGGGCGTCGCTATTGTATTACCTCCCTGATTCATGTTCGTGTCAAGTTGAGCTCCAATTCTGTCTGGGCCAGTATTTACCACTGGATAAATAAAGGTAAATACAGTAGTTACCGTAAGTAACCGTTAGGTAAATACTGTATTTTGTCCCTGTAGTTCCGGGACTGGAATAGGGCTACGGTATCCCCTGCCTGTCGTAAGAGGCGTTTAAAAGAGGGCTTCCGGGGTTGCGGGCGGCAAGAGCGGGAGCTCGAACCGTCCAGTAAGCGACCCCGGGAAGGATGGCAGTATGTGTGGTCGCATACCGTCGTGAACACCAGATGGTTTGGGAGGAGCGAAAACTGCTTTCCCAGGGCAGAGCCCGATCGGGGCATCGCCCTTGGAGGACTCCGGTTGTGTTCCGTCGGAGATCCCGGAGTTCTCCAACAAGCGATGAGGACGGCCACCGGGGGGGTTTTAGTGCGGTAAAAATCCCACATAACTCGACGTCGCTCCCACGTCGTCGGGTACCTTTTGAAGGTTTACCCCTCGTTAAAAAAAAAAGGTAAATACTGTATTTACCACCGGTATGCTCGCGCGCTACAAAACAAAACAAGTATCACACATTCTGCAATGATCATGAAAGATGTAAATAAGCCTATTTCCGTTTGAAAACTGAAAACGGCTGAATGCAAAAAGCTACCCCGAGGCTACTTCCGCTCGTACAAGATAAATACAGCTGAGTAAAGATCGCTGTTATGTTGTATTGTGCCTACGTGATGTTACTATGCCGGTCTGAACGCGGTGGGACCCGGGTTCGAACACCAACCAAACATGTCTAAATTTTAATTTTTTGTTCTGGGTCTGGGTGTTTATGTATTAGTCTATGTATGTCACCAGGCGTGGGTGACACGCCACGGAATCCTAGTGTGGGGATGTGAGTGTAGAAACTTCTTAGGCGGTTCTAAAGATAGCCCTGTGACAGATGAAAAGACTGCGAGGGCTTAGTAAGATGGCGAACATATTGTCCTTTAAATACGGAACCCTAACAATCATCATCAATGATAATTATATTTACTATATTAATTATTAAGCGACCCAGAGCCGTGCATACGAGCATGACGTGACAGCGTTTCCCTCAAGTACTTTGTAATGTACTCTGATATACTCTGTTTCTTTTAATCGTTCCAGATTACCCTGTGCATACTCTTTTATACTCAGCTTCATGTACTTTCTTTCACGTGTGAAACAGTACTTGCGATTAAGTTGAAAGTTGTGAATGCCGATTGACATACATATTAGGCTTACATTTTAGTCTACAAGCGTGGCATTTTTAACTAAATTTTAAGCTTACAGATTCACAAAAGTAGCAATACATAATATTACTATAACCAAATATCTCTATATCAAGTAGTATGAAGTGTAGAAGTTAGTTCTCATCGCCAGCAGGGCAAGAATGTGCCCGGGTAAACTGCCACTTAATTATTTAACTACGGCCGCCACTAATCTGTAGTGGGGTACGTTTTAAAATTAATCCATTAATTATTAAGCCAGTTGGACCCGTGCATGCGAGCATGACGTGACCGCGTTTCCCTCAAGTACTTTGTAATATACTCTGCTGTACTCAGTTTCTTTTAATTGTTCTGGATGACCCAGTGGCATACTCTTATATACTCTGTTTATCTTACTTTCTGTTTTTTAGGTTTCACTTATTTTGGGCCATTTGGGAAAAATAGTTAGCGGTTTTAACAAATCCGTTAGATTTAAAAAATTGATACCACAAAGTTGGCTAGTAAATATTGCAATTATTCAACTACGGCTACAACTAATCTGTAGGGTAACGTTTTAAAATTAACCCATTAATTAGTAAGCAAGCTAGACCCGTGCATGCGAGCATGACGTGACCGCGTTTCCCTCAAGTACTTTGTAATATACTCTGCTATACTCTGCTTCTTTCAATTGTTTTAAAGTACCTATTCATGTACGCTGTAGTACTCTGTTTTTCTAATTCTTTAAAAGTACCTACTAATATACTCTCGAATGAGCCCTTGATTTTTTTGCGCTTTGCTTACCCGCTCTTTCTTTCAATTGTTTTCTTTATATTTCCTTCTTCTTCTTCTCTCCTTATCTATTGTGCCTATCTCTTTTACATATGTAGATTCATTCCTTACATCTTGTTCATAAGCAACATCTATTTATTTATTTTTCACACATTTATATTTTCACTCTTTCGCATCATTTTTTTTACTCCTATCGCTATTTCCTTCTCTTCTTTGCACACTTCAATCATTTCTATATGTATGTATCTTCTTTCCTCATTCTTATGCATGTATGAAAGTAGACATAACTCTCATTTTATAAGTCTGTTTGTAAGTCTCTGGCTCATAAATAGAGCTACACGCATAAAGCATACGCGATATAGAGACAGGGAAAGGTAAGACGTAGTAGAGTAGAGGTAGGCCAACGTTTATAATAATTACCAGCTGACCCGGCAAACTTTGTACCGCCTCTAAATCTATTTATCAAATATATTTCATATAAATATAATATGTTACTCGTGGGTAATGTAGCTTTCGAATGGTGAAAGAATTTTTAAAATCGTCCAGTAGATTTTGAGCCTATTCATTACAATCAAACAAACAAAGTCTTCCTCTTTATAATATTAGTATAGATTAATCAGTTTACATTTCGTTTCGCATGCTTGGCAAAGCCGCTTTTGAATGTCAACGATATATAAAATAAACGCTGATATAAAATGGATAACGACATAAAATAATAAATTCTTAAGATAAACGCTGTTATTTCGAAATCACAGGTCTGATTACAAACAAAATAATCTAGATTTGACATTGATTCCTAAGGATTTATTACTACCAAGGAATTTTCCATCAATTAAACACCAATCAAAATAGTCTAAATAACACGTTATCCTAGGCAGGGGACATGGAAAAAGTATCGATACTTTGTGGTATCTAGTACTTGCAATTTAGATATTTCGTAATCGATTCTTATGCTCAATGACAACTTTTGACAGGATTCGTCATAAATCTCAGAACTTATCTACTTAAAACCAGACAAACCTTGAAAAGATAAATCTTCGTCAAGGTAGAAATACAAATAGTCCATTTAACGGCGAAAATGAAGGTCGTGACGAAACTTCAGCAGTACCTTGTCGACATTGAGCTCTAAGAAACGTATCGACATTTTAGACAACGGTAACTTTGTTTCGATTCTTTGAAGTGTCGATACATTTACGAGTACGATATATTTGCGATACTGCTCATGAGACGTATCGATACTTTCTATTCCTTACTCCACACCTAGGTCCTTTACGCCCTTTGACCATCACGTCGACAATTAGCTACCCTTACTAAGTATCGATACTGTAAAATACCGATTCTTTTTGTCGATTCTTTTACAAGTACTTTTTTCAATACTTATAAGAAGTATCGTCACTTTTTATTCCTTTACCACACCTAGGTCATTTAACTTGCGTAACTAACGCCCTTTGACCATCACGTCGACAATTAGCTATCCCTACTCTGAGAGCATTGAGCTCTAAGAAAGTATCGATACTGTAAAATACCGATTCTTTTACTCTTTTTTCTTTTTTCAATACTAATAAGAAGTATCGATACTTTCTATTCCTTACCCCACACCTAGGTCATTTAACTTGCGTAACTAACGCCCTTTGACCATCACATCGACAATTAGCTATCCCTACTCTGTGAGCATTGAGCTCTAAGAAAGTATCGATACTGTAAAATACCGATTCTTTTACAAGTACTTTTTTCAATACTAATAAGAAGTATCGATACTTTCTATTCCTTACCCACACCTAGGTCATTTAACTTGCGTAACTAACCCCCTTTGACCATCACGTCGACAATTAGCTATCCTTATTGAGCATTGAGCTCTAAGAAAGTATCGATACTGTAAAATACCGATTCTTTTACTCTTTTTTCTTTTTTCAATACTAATAAGAAGTATCGATACTTTCTATTCCTTACCCCACACCTAGGTCGTTTAACTTGCGTAACTAACGCCCTTTGACCATCACGTCGACAATTAGCTATCCTGTACGTAACACGATACCCAGACGGTGTAATTGTTATAATGTGTCTGTGTAGAGTTGCGGCGACTACAGAGGCCACCCGCGGTACTGTTTATAGAGTGCTATCGCTCCAATATAAACAAGTTAGCACCTGTAGAGTTCGGGAATTAAATATATTTATAGAACGTGTCTGCTTAACTCTATACTGTTGCATATAGTAGTGTATTGAAGTGAAACGGTGAAAGAGTTAATAAATAAATGAATTTTAAGAAAAACTTTCAGTATTACCTGATTTTCAAAATTGCCGTTTTAAAGACTGTTTTGTTATATTTTTATGTTTCTTTCCATCTGTCTTTCTTTCTGTCTATATTTCTGTATGGGGTATTTTTACACTTCCTATATTTTCTCTCTTAATATATCTAGTCTCAAGTTGTACTTTGTAGAATAAACTGTTTTAAATTAACATTATATACATACATACCGTATATACATTATACATATATTATGGCGCAGAGTTGCGATAACAAATTTAGTGATAGTTAGTGTACGAGTAAGTAGAAATATCCTACTGGTTGAAACTGAGTCACTCGTTCGAGGGGTCCGAGATTCAAATCCCAGGCACGCATCTCTGATTTTTCAAAGTTGTTTGCGTATTAGAAATTGATCATCACTTGCTTTAACGGTGTTTGTCGACTGCAACCGTCACCGAGCCGATACCAATAATGAATGACGGCGCCGAAGTAGCGTACATACATTTACTATAGCTGCTTGTCCACCGCACGTTAACCCGAGCACCGTCATCCTGGGCGCCGATATTTCGAGTAGATTGGAGTAAAGCGCTGATATCGGTCGCGGTGGACATACTATCGCCGTCACGACATATTAAAATCGGCCCGAAATAAATCTAGTTCTCGGTATCGGCACGGTGACGGTGCAGTGGTAGAACAGCCTAAGGGTGAAGAAAACAGGAAACCTGTATACCTGAATGATTTAAGAAAAACGGTTCTCAGACGATGTGAAGTCCACCAATACCCACTTGGCCAGCGCGGTGGACGGTAAGGTCTGTGCAGCAGTTGGACTTTATTAATTCCAACATGAACTTCGAAATGGCTCCTACCACTTAGGCCCATAGGTAGCAGGCTATTAATGTTCTATGTAATTTAAGATGAATTTTAAGATAAGATAAACATTACTGAAACTAATTAAAAACTATTCACTTACCTATTAAATTGCTTTAAAATTAATTTTAACTGTGCATATTCTTTCCTCTAATTTCGAAGTCAGTTAAAATTTTAATAGGTTTCAAAATATTATCCGTGGCAACCCTAGCAAAATTATGTAAAATTATCTAAACGCTAATTTCAACTGAACATATACGGTCCAATTTCGAAGTCAATTAAAATTTTAATATGTTTCAAATATTATATGTGGCAACCCTAGCAACAATATGTCGTTAGTTTATAACAAGATAGCCGATGCACGTGCCTCATTTACCTGCGAAGTCACGACTGCTTTTAACATAAACAATATAGGAAACTACTTATGAGGAAACGTTGTTATCTCTAGAATATTGAGAGCAAAACAGTGCTACTCTGTTTCATGTTTTGTTTTTACTTTTATTAACTGTTTACAAAGTTAACTGCTACTAATGAGTGAACTTATTTTTATTTAACTTGTGAGTTCATATTTATTTATCTTGTTGGTTCATATGTATGTGGGTTTAAGTCTTGTAACTGAATATTAAACCGGTTTACTCCAAACGATTGTGTTTCTTTAATATGAATTTATATAAATAGACTTTTTTGTTTTATCCCCGGGCCCTGTTTCTTAACAACAAAGTATATACTATCAATCTAATTACATCATTTAAAATGATTAACTTTTTCATAAAAATCGCCCGACACTTTAGCGCCATTAAACAAATATTTTAATCGCAAATTAACAAATAGGTATTTCATATATTGTTTAACTATATTCATATATTATTACTATATTAACTCATTATTATAATTTAGTTCAAAACATTATTCTCGTTATAAATTTGTAAGTTTAATAAATATAATAATAGATTGTTATGACAAATAGTTACAAGGAAATAAATATATTGATAATATCAGGAAGAAAAATACATCTAGTTTGACGCTATACTTATTATAAATAATATAGAACTTAAAATACTTTTATGTTTTAGATTGTATTTATTACATTTTAGTTGAATATATAATTTTAATTTGATAATCTTGAGTTATACTATTTTACTCAATTTAATAAACAATTTTATCACACCATATATTATGTATTTTTGATATTATATCTAATCATATGTACTACTGATAACTTCTTACTTCACCCTTGTGGCACTTTAGACGAGGGTAATGTTGCTACGGAGGGTAATGTTATTCGAGCGCATGTATGTCTTATTCTTTGGCACGTCCTTGGCAAGCCCAAATTGCTTGACGGGTTATAGCATATAAGTGTCGTTTCATTCAAGCGTGTGCGTTACATAGCCTTTTTTTTGTTGACGAGGGGGAAACCTTCAAAGGTACCCGACGCCGTGGGAGCGACGGCGGGTTATGTGGGACTTTTACCACACTAAAACCCCCCCCGGTGAACGTCCTCAGCGCTGCGTAGAGGACTTCGGGATCTTCAAAGGAACGCAACCGGAGTCCTCTTAGCGCGTTGCCCCGTCGGGCTCCGCCCAGATGATTGTGAAGCTTGCCACTCCTTGTGGAGCGCACGACGGTATGAGGTCACACATACCATCGTTCTTTCCGGGGTTGCTAGCCGGGCGGTTAGCGCTCCCACTCTTGCCGCCCGCAACCCCAAAGCCCTCTTTTAGTCGCCTCTTACGACAGGCCGAAGATACCGTAGCCCTATTCTGGTCCCGGAACTACAGGGACAGCGTTACATAGCCTTTAAGCAGTTTACATTTTAATAATTCTATAGTTTTTATTCTGTTTCACATGAATTTCGAATGATTTTGAGTGCAAAAGTCAATTGTAGTGTGAAGGTAGAAGGCTCTGTGGTTCGACTCCGGCTGCTCCACTGCCACCTCCACTTCACCTATTTCTGCCTAAAAACACCGTTTTTGAGCCCTGCTGTGTTCTGGTTTGAAGGGTGTGGTAAGGGAGACATGCATTTCCGAGGCATTCTAGCTTAGTCCTCAGGGGTAGCGGCGCATCTGTGGCCGATCTTAGGTCGGAATTTAATCTTATCGTGCGTAACAGATAGCCACGGGCGGCAGTAGTCACTTACCATCAGGTGGACTGTGCTCATCAGATACTCCTATTTCCAAGTTAATGTCACAGAAACAAGTAAGTTGATAGAAATTAGGCTTGTTTTAAGGAATAAACATTCCGACTCCTTTTGCAGAAAAGTAATCTCTATCAGATCGGGAGCAAATGTATTAATCAGACGTGTGAATGGAGAGCAGATCTAGTGACGCTCCTTTCGTTCATTCCTTTGTTCACTTAAATTCCGTACGCTCCTTTTGTATTGTGTACTATACACACACAAATAATAACGTTTGTATCTATACACAAAGTAAAAAAAACATACATAATGCAAATTTACAAGGTAGTACGATATACAGAGTATTTATACAATAGTTAAAGAGATACACAATTTTGTAGTGCATATACATGTATGTTACGGATTATAGAACTCTAGACCCCACACTAGGATTCCCTGTATCGTGGTACTGTCTGTAGTTTTGTGATGCAAAGAGTAGTTTTCCTCGAAGATACGGGTAAAAGGATTTGTAGGAGTAGTTGTATAAGAAAGTTCTTACTTCATGGAATTGAAATAGCCAGCGAGCATGACTTAGGGAACTTAGACAACCCTCCCTCCATTCGTAAGTTTGTTTTTTTTCTTTAAACAGAAAGTAAAAAGAAAATATTTTGGCTCATATTTGTCTTTATTAATACGTCTTCATTTACTAAAGTGGAAGTATTATTTTCTTTTAAACCAGCTGACGTCCTGGCATATGTGAGTCAATGCCACTTGGGAATTTGCATTTGGGAATTGGCAAACCTAACCTGTGTTAGCCTATTACAAGGATTTAAAAAATAAACAGGATAGACGGACGGTGTAAGTTAAAAAAATGCGATTCCATCCTGTTATATTGTTACATTTATGTTATGTTACGAAATAAATAAAATTTAAAAATTTACAGAAATTAAATGCAAATAACACCTGCACTGTATTCCCCGTGGAGATATGTTTCATAATGTCTTTTTAATGGCCGGCACCAGTGGCATCCAGCCAGCAAGTATCATTAAACGTAAAACGAGTGAAAGATCATTTAGATCATCTAATATTCGTCCTGAAGCGCGGCAGGTCTATGAAATTAAATTTTTGACGTTCGAGCGAGCGCTAAATTAAAATTCTTGCCTCATTTCAGCGTAGCACTTGGTTTTATTTTCACGTTGTGCTGACGAGTGACGTCATAAGACACTTTCGAAAGTAGAGATATAGTATTGCAGGGCCTTCCATTGCCACTTGAGTTTTAATGTTATCAGTATAAATTGTCAAATACTGTAAGAATTAATCATCATGGTCAGTCGTTACATTTTTAGTTAGTAAAAGGCGTTCAATCGCATTCAGCCTTGTCAAAACTAATGAAATTGTAAATCGATAACCTCCTCATATCCTCTAATAACTCTCAGATCAATTAGTCTGTCTATAAGATTGGAGCAGATAACGAACTTGCAATCTACTTGATAGTAAGTTGTAACTGCCGCCCATGAACATCTGTGACCAACTCAATATAGAGCTCAATGTAATGTTCTACCTGGAGCCAATCACAAATGAATTGCCGCTTCAGAGGACTGAGATAACCGCATATGAAACTCAGCCTTCAGGCATATATAGTCAGTGTAAATGAAAGAATTTAACTAAATTCAAATAGGAGTGAATGGACTGAAATGATCAGTTACTAAATTTTACCTAAACTCTTTCTATGCATTCAAGCTGGTTCCTCGCCCACTGAAATACTGTTTTTTTTTATAATATAGGAGTACCAGACGAACATACCATCAGGTGGACTACCTGATGGTAAGTGGCTACTGCCGCCCATGGACATCTGTAATCAACCCCAGATAGGATAAGATATTCCTACCTGAGGTCTGCCACAGATGCGCCGCTACTCCTTAGGACTAAGCTGGAACGCCTCGGAAAAGTCTGTCTCCCTTACCACACCCTTCAAACCGGAACACAGCAGCGCCTAAGACTGCTGTTATTAGGTAGAAATAGGTGTGGCGGTGGTGCCGCCGGATTCGAACCACAAAGGGTTATACCACCTTCAGATGGTAAATTAATAAGTTATTTTTATATTGCCTTAATTCCAAAAATATACCTACTTTCATTTGATATTCAACAAATTCGTTGTGTTAATCTGTTTTTAACTTTAAAATACATATTACTTACAGTGATGATAAGCGATAAAAAAATTAAAGCATGGGTCTTAATTATAGCGATTGACATAGTTTGTTTAAATAAATATTTCATTGAGGAATTTCTAATTATTTCTCATTCGTTACTTAAATATGAGCGAAAAATACACACAAGCCGCAATTGTGAATTCCTTTATTTATACAACAAGTCATGACGTTTATTCATGCAAACAATAAACGTTATAGTGGCGCCCTCTTTCACCGCCCATAGATTAGTAAAGATACTTCGCCGCCTTGAAATTGAATGAAGCCACAAACGGCTTGTTTTACTAAGTTCTTTTTTTGAATTCTTGACAAATAAAAACATTTTTAGAGAATATTTACGAATAAATAACTAATACTGCGTAATTTACGTAATAAATAAATAATTATTTCAAATATTTTATGGACATTTTAGCACGGAGACGTGGCAAAACTTTTTTACGCAACTATTTCAATTCTCAAAACTCGGTACATTTTTTTGTTAGGAGTTAGTAATTTTTACTAATCTATGCCACCGCCATATTGGAATGCATTTGGAGGCAATAGAGAAATTTAGTTTCAGTGTTGCCATAAAACACAATTAAATGTTTATAATTTTAAGATTTTGAACAGTTAGGAAAAATCTACTTCGCGCGTTCGCGTACATTACTCATATAATGCACGTTTTAGTTGGCAGGGTATAATTAATTTGATAGATTAGCTGATAAATTATAATAAATTATGTTGGGTTTCTAAAATAGACACTCAACCGATGTTGATGTTAACAAGTTATTAAATAATAATATACTTACTAATAAGTAATATTCGGATATTATATTATTAGTAATATTCGTTATTTTTAAATCGTTGATATTCACTTTATCTTTAGCGAATGTAAAAAATAACATAAATATGGTTTATTAACTTTGATTCATACTATGATTACAGTAAATTTCCATATCTAGATTTTTTTAAAGTAGCAGTGGGGGTTTCGTTGTGGTTTAGTAAGTGCCCGTGAGAATTTTGGGATAAAAAGTATACAAAAACATTCTTACTTAAAAATGCAATGTATTGTAAAAAAATCAAGTCAGTCCATACTCTACTTTTTGAGTTTTGCGATTACAAACATAAATCAGCATTCAGCTATTTATATAAATTTCACGTCGTGATTTCGTAATGAATTTATTTTATGTTTTATATATTAAGTTGTTTGCTTTTACATATTAATTTGCAATTTTTCCAACAGGGGGTGCAAAGTGGGCTGCAAAAAATTGGATTGGCGATGCTGTCACTGACGATACCTCTCGTTGATAAAAAGAAAGTCAGTAGCTCGAGTGGAGCATGATCATCATTGTTATGGTTATCATCTATGTTGTTATCATCATCATCATTATCAATCATGAAACGATCATCATCATCATTATCGTTACAATACTTGCAACTGGTAGTATCAATGAATTATGTCTCAAAACTTTATTTAATTTAAGTTTCAGATAATATCATGTATCACGTATAAGGTTTTGTTTTACTTACAGATATAAAAGTTGTAAATTATAACTAAAACATAATCAAACATTTAAATAAACCCATTCACACCCAGGTTTCCCATGCCACTTGAAACTAAACTAAATATACATAAATATAAATACACAAATATGAAGACACACGAAAGATAACCCAATTAATCATTCAAAGTTGAGACATAATTTAATGATATCTAAATTTAATTAATTATCATTGTACATCATCGTTGTCGTAAAACCAATCTTTGTATTATAAGATCCCGAGAACTGCAAGAAACTTGTATGGAAAATACTCGCATTTATGAGCATCTTGTATGTGTGGAAATGTTAAATGACCCTATGTTTCTTTGTAAATAAATATATGTTTCAGCCAATTATACCCTACGAATGGGCATCACTTTTTCACATAACGTTCTATTCTTCCAAAATATCATTCCTGAAGAATTGAACTTTGATATATTCAATATCATTATCAATATTCATCAATCATCATCATCATCAAATTGGTTATAACTGATCATTCGCAAGAAAGATGTATCTACATAAAAGCATCTACTTATGTTTAATAATCATTGGGATTTGTTTGATTTTGTTTAACATTTTTGGGATTTGTTCACTAAACTTATTTTTAAAATTAAATTGTTTTAATAATGGACGTAATTATTAATTGAGTGTAGCTTTTATGTGTGGTACTATCTTAAGTAAGTGAGTATAAATCGTAAAGAAAAAATATTGCATTATGTTACAAAACTTCTTACTATATTATGATCGCAAATGCGTTCATCTGCAATCCATTTCAATTTTCTTTATTGAGAGTCCTTTTTTGAGTTTTTTTAGACTTTTCATATCACTTCAGAATGAGAAGGATTTTGGAAATAGATCCCATTATTAGGGAACTGTGGATTGGTAGATTTTCGCGCGCACATGCCTTGTTTCTTACTTGGAAAACCTAATGTAAATATATCCTTCACACTAAAAATATAAGCTACAGACTTCTATCACAATTAAAAAAAAAACAAACAACCATGTACAATGTACATGCAAGTTTCGCCATCATTTAACGATATCTCTAAATTTTATCATTATCATTATTACATTCAATGAATATATTCATCATCATCATTATGATATTGCCGTCTGATTATGAATACCAATGTATGATATTGTTGTTAAATCCTGTTCGAGATTTAGCATGATCCCTGTTCCGTTGTCGAACGATATGTGTCCATCTATTTCTCATTTGTATAGAATATTCTAGAACTATGAAGTTGTTGGAGAAGAAGATTTTAAGGTAAGTATATTTTGATATGTATTTGGTGTATTGATGTTATTGTCATGTATTTAATATTCTTTATAAATGATGAGAAAAATTGTTTCAACTCTTTTAATACAATTGAATCATTAAATTAATATTAGGACTCTTTCTTATTCAGTCACAATATTTTACCACATTATCGGTTCACCAAATAACGTTACGAGGCCAATTCTTTTCATAACATAAAACTAAATAAAAATGTTAGTCTGATAGAAAGTGGCTGTTACCGTCTGTGGATATCTGTAATGAACCCCTGGTAGGATTGGAGTCCTGAGATTGTCCTGAGAGTGACGTGAGGTTGGCCACAGATTCGTTTTTACCTTTCAGGACTAAGTTGCAATGTCTTGTTCCTTCAACTAGCAGACAGCAATACTTAACACTGCTGTCATCAGGCACAAATAAGTGTCAGAGTGGTACTTCCAGAGTGGACACACGAAGGGTTCTAACACCTTGCACATTAATGCGCACTATATTTTACCTACAAGCCTTTTTTTTTAACGCGAAGAAATCCTCATGGATGCCGTTTTGCTCGGGGGAACAGAAGGGGTATGTCGGACTCTTACTGACAAAAATCCGCGGCGTTCCTCTGGACGTTCAGTGCCGGGTCACGAGAAAGCGTTAGCATTACATTCGCGACCCGGCAACGTGATGGCCGACGCTGATGTTAACGCCAGCCACGTCCCGAGAGGGAGGGGCTCCTATCAATGCTGTCCCTCATGAGATGAGCGTGTCGAACGCACACACGACATCTCGAGCCCTAAAGACTTTTTTTTGTTATGGAGGTGAAAACCTGCAAAAGGTATCCGACAACGTGGGAGCGACGCCGGGTTATGTGGGATTTTTACCGCATTAAAACCCCCCCGGTGGCCGTCCTCAGCGCTGCGTAGAGGGCTCCGGGATCTCCAAAGGAACGCAACTGCAGTTCTCTTATCTCGTTGCCCCGTCGGGCTCTGCCCAGGTGAGCTGTCCACACATATCATCGTCCTTCCCGGGGCCGCTGTCCGGGCGGTTTGAGCTCCCACTCTTGCCGTCCGTAACCCCGGAAGCCCCCTTTTAGTCGCCTCTTATGGCAGGCAGGGGATACCGTAGCCCTATTCTGGTCCCGAAACTACAGGGACGAGCCCTAAAGACCTACAAGCCTAACTCATGTTTGCCTTTATGAAGCCCCGAAAACAAAATTAACACAGAAATTATCCAATGCATTTCAGGCTGAAACTTGCCAATATAAAATGAATGCTTCTTTAATTTAGCTCTACGGGCGCTTGATAAGAAATTTTCCGCCAATGTTTTACAACATGGCCGCCTGTATCGACTCGTGTGAATTAAATTTGCTTCGCAGTTGCACTTGTCACACTAACAGCGAGTAAGAGGCAAGTGATAGAATATTTTTAGGAAAATTTTGGAAATTAGTTTTTTTATGTTTTGATACTTTGCACTATGAAAAATATGATTTTAAAACTATGTGCATTGCAATAATAGCATCATAGTGAATATTGATTGTAAATAAATATTAACATAATAATTTTGTACAATTTAACACATAATTTTGTTATTGTGTATCACTTCAATACTTTACAATTTAAACATATCTCAACACATTATTGAAAATCTCTTTCCACATATAATTACACAATTGAATAGAAAAATATTAAAGGTGGTGGTGGTAGTATGTAAGTAGAACCCTTCTAGTAGCAATATACGTTTGTTCGACCTTGAGATTCTGATCCATATAGGATGGCATTGCTGATAGATGTTCAGGAGGCAGTGACCCCATATCATTAGGTGGCTCTTGCTCATGTACTACTTTTCGTAAAAAAGTAGGTGCATATGGCATAACTTAAACATTACATAGTACACTATTTTCTTCATTGTTCACTCTATTCTAAAAAGTATATTATTATCGCGCCTCGCTTTCTGTCAGACAAGCTGTAAAACAACTACTAAGCTAACACGATTGTGCCAATACAGTGTGCCGTTGTATTTATCAGCTTGTAAATTAAAAGTATTGTCAACTGGTATACAATAGTTATATAATTTCGATAAAACTACTAGAAATAATATATTTTCACGATTAAAAATCCATTTATAATTGACTTATTATGTGAATTTTTACACTTGTATTATATCGTTATCAAATCTGCATTTTTGTGTTATTTTTGTAATATAAAGTTTTATATAAATATATGAAATATTTTTGGTCAGAAAATAGTTTTTGTTTATAATATAGGAGTAGCAGACGAGCATGCAGTCCACCTGATGGTAAGTGGCTACTGCCGCCCATGGACATCTGTAATCAACCGCAGATAGGATGAGATATTCCTACCTGAGGTCGGCCACAGATGAGCAGCTACCCCTGAGGACTAAGCTGGAACGCCTCGGAAAAGTCTGTCTCCCTCACCATACCCTTCAAACCGGAACACAGCAGCGCCTAAAACTGCTGTTATTAGGTAGAAATAGGTGTGACGGTGTTGCCTTAAGTTATTTTACAAAAACCTTTATAGTTTTTCCCAGACAATATTTACACATATCGATAGATGTCCAATTCAAATCTTGATAGCAAATAGTAAGAGGAATCTCCTTATTTACACTGACGTAATATTGACCGCATATTGATCAAATGTCGTACGAAATCCTTGAAAATATTTATCATTAGTTTTTTAATATGTAATATGTACCTAACAAGAAAATGTAACCAGTTTTGACAATAGAAATTGTCACTGTCATCTATTTTTCTGTTTGAAAAATATTAATAAAAATGTAGTTTTTAGAGCATTTACGATTGAAACGATATTTTCCCGCACATTTTCTTCGATTTTGTGTTGTTTTTGCACCACTTAACTGCACATGTCGGCATTGATCCACGTAAATAACATGACAGTCGGAGACGTAATGGGAAAACGGTCAGTTTACGTATGTGTCAGCCATTTGTGGCTTCCTTCAATTACAAGGCGGTGAGATATCTGTACTTATCTATGACTATATACTATACTTGTTATTCAACCTTTTATCGACTGTCTCTACCTTACTATTTCGCGTCGCGTTATGTAGAGTGCTCGTTAAGTGGCTCTAAACGGTACTTTGAAACTGAACAAAACCTTTTATTCAGACAATATTATGTTTCTTTAGTTTATGTAACCTTGACTTGTTATATTACCTACAGTTAGAACACTGAAGGAATATGTTGAAAAACATGATATAATTTTTTTTTTAAAACCTAAATTAGTTACAGCCTAGTGGTTAAAAACTCAGCCTTTCTATCGGGGGTCCGAGGTTCGAATCCCACGCACGTATCTCTGATTTTAAAGTAGCAAAATAGAAATAGGAAATGAATTACTTGCTTAAGCGGTGAAGTAAAACATCGTGAAGAAACCGGCACGCCTAAGAATACAAAAAGGTCTTAAGGGTTTGTGAAAACTATCAATCTATGCTTGCCTTGCGCGGTGGACTAAAGCCACTCTTCACACCCACACTGTCTCTCACTCTCCACTCTGAGAGAAGACCAGTGTTCAACCGTGGGACAGAATGAGTTGGCGACAATTTAATAATTATACTATTATCAACAGTAGCGTAATCTTTGCATGAGGTATGTAACGGCAATGGTTCTAAAAGTGGGGCATTCTCATAGTAAAAACCACGATAACACGGTTCTCATATCTAATACAAACGACATCAGTCACGTCTGTTTACGAAACGTGTCATGTTTTTATTTGATATTATAATACCGTGTTTTTCAACAGAGTTGCGACCCCCTAGGGGGTCTTAAATCCTCTGTACGGGGCTCACGAAGCGTCAGCTAAAATAAAATGAAGTTTAAAAAGATATTCTTATATGAATAAAATTATGGAAATGTTCATGTCATAAGTATGAAAATAATTAAAATGAGTCATGACTATGAGTGGGGCCCCTAACTATTTTCGAAAATAAAAGAAAACATTTTTCCGTGAAGTCGTACAATTTACTGCTTACAAATCAAATTGTTTCAACACTGTTCGGAAAAACACTTAATACTGTTTGGAAAAATCTTATAAGTTGCTGACTGACTTGAAATTCTGATATTAATTTTTTTCTCTACTGTGGGGCCCCTCGCGTGAGCACCCCGGGGCAGTAGCTCCACTAACTCCCCTCTAAATCCGGTCTTGACTTTGTTTACAGACATGTTTACAGATTTATCTAGCTTGTTAGCTAGACTTTAGTTTGTTACGGTTTAATACGCCAGATGTTGGCTATGATTATCTACAGTTACTAAGAAAAGATTATTCACCCTTGAAAATGTTAGGTATATTGGTAAACGAACAAAAATATAAATATTGCAGAGGAAAATATCTCATGGGAAGAAGAACCTCATTTTAGGAACCTTTTGTTGACAAGGGGGTAACCAACAAAAGGTATCCATGCTAAGAACGTATTGAATAAAGTATTTAATACATATGATAAGTAATCCTAAGTTGTAATTAAAAACCTAAGTAACTTATTGGAAAGAATTTTGGCCGCATATTCCAAGGTTCAAATCTCAGGCGTTAAAAATATTTTTTTCATGTGCGTATAAATATTTTAAAACAACACTATTAAGTCATTAACATTAGGGAAAACATCCGGAAACCAAAATGTTGACATTATTGACGTTTAAAAATAATTCTGTAAAGTTAAAACATTGAATAGTTAGCAGTTAGTAACACCTTTTACTAAACTAAGTTCTAAAGAACTAAAACAGCAATAAAGTGAGATCATATCAGTGAGGCAGATGTTATCTGAAACTTGGGAGTAATGCGGAAATTCCCAGTTTAATTAAAGTTATGTCTCTAAGTCGGCCATTTGATATATAATTTGTAAGGGCAAGGTAATGTAGGACCCTTGGGAATTGTGAGGTTAGGCCAGGTAGACGTCTCATGGTTACGAAATGGAGCAACAAACCATCTCAACGATTAGCACAATTTGTAATTATTTTTAATGTTAATTGCTACATAACACTTCGACAACTCGCATGGCGGAGCGGTCACCATGCCGGTCTGACGCGCGGAGGATTCCGGGTTCGATCCCCAGCCAGACAGAATATCTAAATGATTAAATTAGGTTTCTGTTTCTGGGTCTGGGTGTTGTATTTGCCTCTGTATGTGTGTCCATAGTATTCACGATACAGGGAATCCTAGTGTGGGCCTGAGTGTAGATAGCGTTTTAGTATTATAAAATAAATTGATATAATAATTGATATTATAAGTATTATACTACTTGGATATAATATTGAGAAAAAGTGAAAAGATTTTGAAAGATAGGACTAATATGGTTCTAATGGGGGGTACCACTGCTATACCTACCTTTTTCTAGCGTGAAGCAGGTCTTCCTTCTAGTGGAAGGGTGCATGCCAGCTGACTTACATATGAGGAATTCTTAGTCCTCTGGAGAGCATAACATCTTTAATCGGCTTTTATTAGAACCCTTCATCACCATCAACCCATTATTCTCCCACTACTGGGCACGTGTCTCCTCTCAGAGTGAGAAGGATTAGACCATAGTCGACCGCGCTGGCCAAGTGCGAATTGGTACAATTCATATACCTTTGAGATTTTTTTTATAAATCTCTCAGGTGTGTAGGTTTTCCTTCATCGTTTAGGAAGTGATAATTAATTTCTAATACGCACATAATAAAAAAAATAAAAACAATCCAATTACCGTAAAGTAATGCAAGCTCGTACTTAGCAAGTACTTGAATCTAAAAAACGATAAGGCAAAAAATATGATTACATTTGGTTTCAAATATACCGATTACATTAGAGGATCTAATACGGTTGGCAACAGGTCGTATGACAGTATGAGAAGCGTGCACGCATGACACCGAACTCCTAAAGATAATGTTCAGGGAGTCTTCATATTTATATATACTTAATCGGCGATATGGTTTTGTTTATAATATACAAGTAGCAAAATAGTATATACTCTATCTGTTAGTAAATGGCCATGGCTGCCCATGGATATGTGTGTAGTGTACCTCAGGAAGTAATCTCAGATAAGAGTCCTACCTGAGGTCAGCCACATCGGCGTTGCTACCCTTGAGGTTAAGTTAGAACGTCTCTCAAAAGTAGAGACATATCACACCCTTCAAATCGAAAAACAGTTTCAAATATAGGTACCTATTTCTTCATCTAATCCGGTTGGCAACAGGTATAACAGTATGAGAAGCATGCACGCATGACACCAAACGCCTAAATATAATGTTCAGGGAGTCTTCATATTTTTACGCACTTGATCGGCGGTACGGTTTCTTTACGTTATACAAGTTACAGTTATAATTATATAAAAGTAGTAAAATAGTAAATACTCCTTTTAGTAAATGGCTATGTGTGCCCATGGACATGTGTAATTAATCTCAGATAAGATTAGAGTTCTACCTGAGGTCAGCCGTAGCGTTGCTACCCTTGATGTCAAGTTGGAACGCCTCGGAAAAGTATGGCTTACCGCACCTTTTGAACCAAAAGACAGTGTCAAATATGTTTTACCCATACGTAATTCATTAGAGGAGAAAACCGTATCTCAACCTGCATTCTTGTAATATTGAGTGTGCACTATATTTATTATTTTTTATTATATTAGACGATTTTCTGTTGATGAATGTTGTAAGTCCCTGTTACGCAATATGTCGATGTAAGTATTTTTTACACTTAGTATACTTAATTCAGTACCTTATTTTGTATATAACATTTTCATTGTGACTAATATTTTAAAATGTGTACATCTACCCTGTGCAAACACGAAGTTCGGAGTTGGATGGGTGACCGCTGGTAGCTTAAATTCATGCGGTTCCCTGATTCTGAGGGCATGTTAGGCCATATGTTCTTATTAGACAGCTTAACGGTGTTTGGCCGGTTTAACAACATCGTGGCATAGAGCTTATATATTGCCTGAAAATATACTCGCACCTTCCTAATAGTAATGCCATTCCATGCTAAGTAATAGGACATAAAAAGTTACAGACTTTTTTAACACAATCACAGTGCTTTACTCAGCTAAGTGAGCGAGTAAATCAAACGCCGCGCAATACAAGCAATCAGCAAATGCACAACTGCGTGCTGCTCGCTCGGTAATTGCGATTTACGGAAAGTATTGGCAGTTACGGTATTTTACGTTCTATTCCGCAAAGTGAAATGCAATAATGTGAGTTGTGCTTTTTGTGTTTATGTCAGTAAATCATATTGACAATTAACATAATTCAATTGTTATATTTTAAGGCAATGAGATAAAATTACAGGGAGCTATATTTAAAAGTAAACGTATTAAGAACATACCCTTAGGTAGTTCAAAAACAATGTTATAAAGGTTAGTTGCTTATTTTTACGAATTATTAACATTACTTGTGAAAAAAAGATCTATGTTTAGCAGTAAAACGTTAAATGAATTCGGCTTTTCTTTTAACATAACCACAGCACTTTACTCAGCTAAGTGAGCGAGTAAATCAAACGCCGCGCAATACAAGCAATCAGCAAATGCACAACTGCGTGCTGCTCGCTCGGTAATTGCGATTTGCGGAAAAGTATTGGCAGTTACGGTATTTTACGGTCCACTCCGTAAAGTGAACCGTACGGTTTAATAATGTTACTTGTGCTTTTTGGGTTTTTGTCAGTAAATTGTGTTGATAGTTAAAATTATTCATCGAATAATTTGCGACATTAAAATACAAATAGGTGCGAGTTATATTATACAGATTGTAGTACTAGTATTAGAGAGTTAGTATAGAGGAAAAACAGTCCAATAGGCTGTTTAAATAGTCTATGATAAATATACGTCGTTAATAACAAATTGCTTCCCAATCGTACAGAAAGAGATCCACGCCTACTAATTCATAAAAAGTTACAGGCGTTCCTTTAACAGAACCACAGTACTTTACTCAGCTAAGTGAGCGAGTAAATCAAACTCCGCGCAATACAAGCAATCAGCAAATGCACAACTGCGTGCAGCTCGCTCGGTGATTGCGATTTACGGAAAGTATTGGCAGTTACGGTATTTTACGTTCTATTCCGCAAAGTGAAATGCAATAATGTGAGTTGTGCTTTTTGTGTTTATGTCAGTAAATCACATTGACAATTAACATAATTCAATTGTTATATTTGAAAGCAATAAGATACAATTAGAAGGAACTATATTAAACAGTAAACTTATTAAGAACATACCTTTAGGTAGTTAAAAACATTGTTATAAAGATAAGTTGCTCCTTTTTTCGAATTATTAACATTACTTATGAAAAAAGATCTATGTTTAGCAGTAAAACGTTAAATGAATTCGGCCTTTCTTTTACCATAACCACAGCACTTTACTCAGCTAAGTGCTTCGCAAAACAAGCAATCAGCAAATGCACAACTGCACGCAGCTCGCTCGGTAATTGCGATTTATGGAAAGTATTGGCAATTACGATATTCAATGTTCTATTCCATAAAATGAAAAGTGCGGTGTAGTTTTTGAGATTCATTTTTATTGTGTTTTTTTTGTATTGAATTCTAATGTTAAACTAAGATATTGTTAGAGATAGAAACTCAATTATGAGAGATCTCTGTTTATTTGTCAACTTGCTAGGCGATTAAGATTTTCAAGAAAATTAAAATGTTTCAATAACGCAACTAAAAAATGTGAAAGAGAAGAAGTTTTATTAACTTGTTGACTTTTTACAAATATTTTTACACCCCTACAATATTAGAGTTTCACGTGTGATACGTTCAAAATATAGCGAATGAATTTTATTTCACAAATTTGAACGAATATAGAAGTTTAATTATCTTATTGATCCTAACATTTTGTATATGTAAATGAAATTGAATATCATTCATTGAAAGTTTGCAATACCTAGAGTATCGTATTCCAAAATTGCGATTGCGAAACCAAAAATATTGGCAATTACAGCATCCAACCGTTCACCCGATCTCCAGTGTATAGTTTGACGTAACAAAATAAAGAAGTATTTGTAGTTTTAGCTTGAAACGAAAAGGATTACAGTTACATGTACAATTGGCTGCAGCCCTTTTATGTCCCTGTGGACACTCCAGGGCAATCCCTTATAGATCGATAGATATCTGGATCGTGCTCCAATGCAGATTAGTAGGATTAAGTATGGTTTACGCCCGTTATTAATAACCAATCTATCCAATGTTTTATGTAAAAAAGATGGAATACTTGTTAGGGATAATAATTTATATATTGATTATTATTAGTGAAGGGCGTTAGTGGCCAGCTCAAAAGGGATGTTTCTAAATTATGCGTGAAGTTTAACAAAAATATAACAATACACTACAATATAATATAAACATATAACTAGTTAATTGAGCACCCTATAATATAAATTTCAACTACAATTCAGTTTATAGCGTTTAGCTTTCATAACAAACAAACGAATAGTTATTGTCGAAAACTCTCCTTTTTCAATTTTTGCGAGATAGCGCTCAGACTAAAATGTAGCGAACGCAACTTTATCTCGCTCAGAGCCAAAACTAAACAAAACAAGTTAATAAAGAGCTCTGCAATAAACATTCCGGCTATATTCACCTCGCGTTTCGCGATTGCGAGGAAAATTCGCAGTTACTGTATCCGACTTTTTTAAACTTTGTATAACGTTTTTAGTGAAAAGTGTTATGCAGAATCGCGACTATTGTTTTATATCTCGCTTATAGTAAGTATAAAGTATGAGAATGAGGCAAACATGAAAAATATTTTTTAATTTAAAATGGAAGAGTTATACTGTTATGCAAAATGAATAGACAAGCCAATACAATGGGAATATATTATTACGTAATTAATAAGTTAATTAACACATTTTTGTATTAGTACAAAGGTATGAATACTAGTACAGAAATGTCCAAGTAGATTGTACATGTGCAAAACATCCGAATGCGAATGTGAAATAAATGTATATACCAGTTATAAATTCCAAATACAATCCAGTCTATAGCTTTTAATTTTCATAACAAACATACACGCAAATACTTTTTGCAATTTTTGCGAGCTAGCACTCAGACTAAAACGTAGCGATTGCAACTTTATCTCGCTCAAAGCCAAAACTAAACAAAACAAGTTAATAAAGAGCTCTACAATAGACATTCCGGCTATATTCACCTCGCGTTTCGTGATTGCGGGGAAAATTCGCAATTACTGTATCCGACTTTTTTAAACTTTGTATAACGTTTTAATGGATAGTGTTATGCAGAATGGCTTCGATTGTTTTAAAATTTAGTTTTAATAGTTAAAATAGAAAACTTAAATACCTATTTAAAACAAAAAGAGAAGTTGAAGAGAAATGAAAATGGAATAATATTGATGGAATTGGGATATTATACATGGAATATTATTTGTAGAAAATAAGATTACATTCCTACCTAAGGTCGGTCACACACACAGATGCGGCGCTACCCCTGAGGATTAAGCTGGGATGGCTCGGGAAAAGTATGGCTCTTACCACACCCTTCAACTAGAACACAGCAGCGCTTAACACCGCTGTTTTTAGTCAGAAATACGTGAGGCGGTGGTGCCTCCGAAGTCGAACCGCAAAGGGTTCTACCACCTTTAAAGGTAAAGTAATGCAAATTGAAAGTAATTCATTAGTTAATTAAAAACTTAATATGCACAAAGGCATACATTCCGACGCCCAGAGCGCTCCTGAATGCGAATGGGAAAAAGTATCGGCAATTAGAGTAGCCAGCGCTTTTCCAATTCCGGAAAACACGGATAGAGTGAAAAGGACAAGTTTATGTACAAGTTGGAAACGAAAAATGTGGAGGGTTTTGTTCATTTTCCTGAATTACTAGAATCCTAGAATTACTAGATGTGGAATGAACTTCCTCCTGAGGTATTCCCGGAGCGCTATGACATGGGGCTCTTCAAAAAAGGTGCAAAAAGAGCTCTCATACAAAGCCGGCGATGCATTGGCGACTCCTCTGGTGTTGCAAATGTCCATAGGCGGCGTTGACTACTTTCCATCAGGTAGCACGTCTGCCTAATCGTTAGGTTATAGGATAAAAAAAAAAATCCTAATGCAAGATACTCATTGTGGTAATATAAGCGTCTCTTAGTAAATAGGCTTGTATTATGATTAATGTAAGCAGACTGCTATATTATATATGTATAAGAGATCTGTTGGTGTGTGATAAATGTGTTACACTTTTATTTAATAAAATTTAGTCTAATAAAAATCAAGCGATTCCCTTGGTCAATTTGACACACAGCTATAGCATAGACCTCGTCCATCTCTTGTAGAAAGGCGTCCTTAAGTTCGGCTGTGTTCTATTTGTTAGTGTGTAACCCTTATAGAAGGCATTGCAACTTTTTTTTTTTATAATATAGGAGTAGCAGACGAGCATGCAGTCCACCTGATGGTAAGTGGCTACTGCCGCCCATGGACATCTGTAATCAACCCCAGATAGGATTAGATATTCCTACCTGAGGTCGGCTACAGATGCGCCGCTACCCCTGAGGACTAAGTTGGAACGCCTCGGAAAAGTCTGTCTCCCTTACCACACCCTTCAAACCGGAACACAGCAGCGCCTAACACTGCTGTTATTAGGTAGAAATAGGTGTGGCGGTGGTGCCGCCGGAGTCGAACCACAAAGGGTTCTACCACCTTCAACTTAGTCCACAGGGGTAAACATGCATCTATAACCATGTCTATACTCAAGTAGGACTTCAAACCTATTTAGAGTTCATCATCATCATCATCAACCCATTACTGTCCCACTGCTGGACACGGGTCTCCTCTCATAATGAGAAGAATTAGGCCATAGTCCACCGTGCTGGCCAAGTGCGTATGGGTAGATTTCACTTACATTTGAAATTTTTTTTTTTAAGAATTCTCAGGTATGCAGATTTTTCTCACGATGTTTTTTTTCACCGTTTAAGCAAGTGATAATTAACTTTTAATACGCACAGAACTTTAAATCAGAGATGCGTGCCTGGGATTTGAACCTTGGACATCTCGATCAAGGGGCCGCGTTTCTTAACCATTAGGGTATCACTGCATTTTATCACATGCATTTGGAGTTGATTACAGATATCTATCAGTGACCACCATCATACAAGATTATAAAAAAATCTTAACTTAAGTAAATACAATTTAAATAACTATGATTCTATGTATGTTCATATATTTACCAATAATATTTGTACATATATGTAACATATGTACATATATAGTACCTGATATGTGACAGCTCTACTGTTCTCCTGATCAAACAATTTGTTTGATTACGAATTTGTGATCATTTTATTTACATTGGCATGATAAGTTAAGTCTTGACTACAGATGTGACTTTGTAATGGAGGCCTATTTTATTTATTAACTAGCTGACCCGGCAAACGTTGTTTTGCCATATAACTAAAAAAATGTTAAGGGTGAACAACCCTTATCACTTAAGGGTATGAAAAATAGTTGTAGCCGATTCTCAGACCTACTGAACATGCATATGAAATTGGTGAAAATCGGTAAAGCCGTTTCGGAGGAGTACGGTAACTAACATTGTGACACGAGAATTTTATATATAAGATTAATATTTTTCTACGTGATGCAATTGCACATTATTTTATTTAAACCTTATAAAGTAATTTAAGAATTAAATGTTTTATTTTTAAAGAGTATTACTTAAACAGTAACAGTATATAAAATCTGATTTAAAGATTTACGAAAACAATTGAAAAACAAATAAAATACTTTATTTTATTCTCTAGCTGTTGTAATTTCACTGTTGGACAAAGGTTCTACCCATCAACTCTTGAAAGCCCACTGTAGGGCATAATTCTGTAAATAGGAGAGCATCATAGTTGCGGACTTGCCGTTTTCAATTATCGGTAACTGCATGACAGAAGTAGATGAATAATTTATTAGACAGACGCTTTTTACAATTGCCTGGAATTACATCCTTAGTCTGTTTTATCGATCAGTAATATATTTATTTGCACAATAATCAAAGAAAAAAAATAGATTTTTAGTTTTTTAAATATAATCGATTTTAGATGATATTCTGAAACTCATGTAACTTATTGAAAATAATAATCTTGTATATAAAATTCTCGTGTCACAATGTTAGTTACCGTACTCCTCCGAAACGACTTTACCGATTTTCACCAAATTTTATATGCATATTCAGCAGGTCTGAGAATCGGCCACTATGTAAATTTCAAACCCTTAAGGGATAAGAGTTGTTCACCCTTAACATTTTTTATTTATATGGCAACACAAAGTTTGCCGGGTCAGCTAGTTATTAGATATATTTTGTATGTGACATTCTACTTTATGTTCACGTTTTAATAGCATATTTTATTCACCACTTCATACCACATTTTGAGCCGTTATGTTAAAAATATGGTACGCATTATGGATTACGCTTACCCAAATGGGGAGGCTTGTAAAACGTCTAAAATATTATAACAACGTCGGTGACATTTTGAAAGCGCTCATTAATCTTGTTTTACCATCTTTTTTGTTTATGCTTCGAAATTTTGACGCCGAAGTTGAAACAACTGCCTTTATATGCTTAGAAAGTGCCGTTGAGAGGTTGATGACTTCGTTTTTGTCATATATTCGAAGTGTTATACGTTATTAAGTGTGAATACAGAATATACTTTAAAGTGACAAACATTGTTTTTTTATAACACTACTCGCGCAACTATATCCGGCTGAATGAATATCATAGACAAAAGTCAACAAGTATAGTTCTCAGTGGTATGTTTATCTTGATTCAGGCCTTTTAAACGGATTTTCCGTCGCTAAGTTCGTGGAATTCTTCTACAGTCATCACTAAACATATCGTGGGTGTTTCAAACTAAATATATAATGCGATTTTTGGTTGGTAATAATATGGCTCCATGCAACAGTTTATTTACTACTGATGTCTTATATAAAATGTAACATGGAATTGGAACCATGACTTGAAAGTGATGACTCTTTATGACTCACAAGGTCATAAATTCTTTCACATTAAAAAAATAATACGAAACCAAAAAAAAAAAGAAATAAATTTGCATAATACCACATATTTTATTTACAAGATACAACAGTTACTTCTATTTACAGCCCTTTGTTTTCAGTGTCATTTCTGTTTACCTTGATAACTTCAGCACATATTGTCGTATCATAAAACAATACTCCCCGACAAGGTTACAACGTTGCATTCGGTACATTGGCAGCGTACCTCGTACAGTAGTCAGTATCATTCGCTGCGCCTGCGCAATTTAGTGCCTAAGTGCCTAATTTGGATACTGCGTCATTGCGTGTTTCGTGTGTGTGTTCAAGTTGTAAGGGTATGGTTATTAGTGTTTAATCCTTATATTTGTATTTGTTTGTTTAGACCGTCTATTTTTTTTTTTGCCTAAATCATAATTATTTTAGTCTAGGCTTTAGTTGTTGCTTTGATGTAAATGTAGTGGTGTATGGTTGGTCTAATAGGGAAAACTTATGTCAAATAAGAAATATGATTTTAAAAATTATTTTTTGTCACTCTGTTATTGCTGATTTTAATTTTTTTTCAATGTATGTATCGTACAAAATCGAATTTGACCTAAAGACTTAACGGAGTATAAAAGAATAATCATTAATGTTATTGTTAATAATGATAATGATAACATAAAAAAATGGATATACTAATAATACCCCATTTAAATATTTTAGATAGATACATTAGTCATTTGAAGATCGACACATTTCATAATTATAAATATTTTTTTTATTATTGATACTTTTTATTATTCTTAGAAAATAATAAAATAAAATAAAATGACTCAATTTCCATTTAAAAATCACGCCGTAATAATTAGACGGAAAATGCCATATTACTGATGGATGTAATTGGTAAAATTCCACTGAAAATGTTATCATTCAGTATCAGAGTGTATTTGTCAACATCAGTTACATTTTAAATGACAATCATATGACTCATATCTTTAAGTCAAGTTAAAATGACTTTGTTGCAAATAATAAAATTTCATTGAACATAAAAATATTTTCATGTAAAAAATATAAATTATAAAAGTATTTTTTAAATAATGCAATAATTGTAATTTTTCAATCATAATTTTTTAATAACCTTTCTTAATGAAATTAGAAATAAAAATACACTTAAAAATCGATGTAATTTAAATATTTAGCATTGAAATAAAAAAAAATAACTACCTAATTTATTAAAATACTTATACCTAATATTTATTTGAACTTTATACAAACGTTAAATATTTAAAGGCCAACTCTATTTTTATTTAATATAATTCTTTACACACAAAAAAATGTTTACAACGGTAACTTAATAACGAATTTAAATATTTATTTAAAAATTACGATCGTGTAAAAATGTAAATTAAAGTTACAAATTAGATTAAAAATAGAATTACAAATGGTGGATCTCACGGGAGATTGATTATTGTAATTTAAACGAAACCGCCAAGAATCGGATTTCCACTCATTTATAGGGTATTGAATTTCGATGTAGAATAAATTTAAATGAAGCTTAACAAAGTAACCTAACCTAACCTAACTTATACCTTTACAACTTGAACTCAGTGTTACCTACTTGAACTAATGAGTGAGCTGATACTCCAAACATCTTCCCTGGAGCTGGACATCTGACATGAGGTGAGGATGACGTCCCTCGGGATCCCGACGGAGGCGCCCATCCATACCATCCTATACACCTCCGCGTATACGTCGAAGGTCATTAAGACGCCTAAGGCTTCGAAGGTATGTTTTGTTTTGTCAATTTATAAGCCTTTTTAATTGACTTCCCAAAGGAAAGCGGTTGTCTATACCTACATAGGGAATATTTTAAAGCAAATGTGTGTGCTTTCCACCGTATATTGTTTGTAGGGGCTACTAGCAACCAGAAATATTCGCCTGTACTTTGTTTTGTATACCGAACCTAATAGAGAAAAAAATAGTGATGTCTTAAAAAATGATTTATCACAAAAAATATTCAAAAGATATAACAATACGAATATAAATTATTTTATTATCAAAACAATTATGAATGATTTTTAAATAAATGTGACAAACGGTTTATTAATTACGCTGTATATATCTTAACTATTACTTTTCCTTTATACTTACAGGCGTTACATACTTAGAGGCCTTTTAACTTGGCCGTCCGAGTTAGCAAAGCATCTGTGGCTGACCTCAGGACTCTTATTTTATCTGGGTTTGATTAAAAGCCCATGGCGGCAGTAGTTACCATCAGGTGGACTGCAAGTTTCCATGTTTTAAAAACAAAGTGCATATTAATGGTATTTTCGAAATTTCTCCACAGTGAGCTTAAACATTGCATATTTCACATGTGCATGTATTCCACTTCCTATATGATAGTAGGTATATTTGAAATTTCTCTACAGTTTGCATAGAAAATACAAAACCTCACATGTGTATACACGTGTTTGACTAGGTAGCTAGTACCCAGTTACCTAGTCAAACACCTTGTCTGAAATCAATCAGAACTAGAACAATCTGGCTGAACGTATGCTAATATGTGCTCGTATGCTGGTGTCAAGATGCGCATACGCATTGCACGTGCTATTTACATCTCATCTCAGACTAAAGGTACAGTTCTCGAACAAAGTTTCACATCACACATGTAGGCGACTGTATGTGGGATTCCCGTCGTCATCATCATTTACCTTCTGTCCCACTACTGGGCATGGGTCTCCTTTTTTCAAAGTGAAAGGGGTATATGCCATAGCCCCTGTGTTAGTACAGAATTATTATAAAAACAACATCCGACTCCTTAAAAATATAGTTACTCCCACAATTTAAACGAATCTAACGACACTGTGTAAGGCAGTAAGGTAAGAACTTTGATGTGAACTCTTAATAGTTCACTCCATTTGATCAAAATAATGGGACAAACAAAATTAAAGTCTTGTAATTTATAACAAGTAATGGATAAGTAATTAGGTATCTGATGAGCCCTTTCAAACTAATTATTAGCAGGCAACTGCTCTGAACGTCGTAAAAGTTTACGGCTTCCGACCACCCTTTCATCTATAGCATACCGTAACAAAACTGGAACTATAAAGATTACAAGACGAATGTAATCAACAACATATGTATGTATTTAAAGGTACTTCGATAAATAATTAATGAGTTAATTAGATGGCTTATTTTATTTACAGTTTTCTTGTATATTTTGTAAATAAGTCCCTTTTTTTAGTTTATAGTTTATTTTATTAATTATGTTATTAATATAAGAATTTCAAAATTAATAAGTTTAATTATAAATATGTCTGCAACCTCTATGACGTTATTAGGGTAAAAAAACGAATTTATTAAATAGGACTAAAATAGAAAATGACAGTCCATCTGACGGTAAGTGGCTACTGCCGCCCATGGACATCTGTAATCAACCCCAGATAAGATTAGATTCCTACCTGAGGTCGGCCACAGATACGCCGCTACCCCTGAGGACAAGCTGGAACAAAAACAACAACAACAACAACAATAAATACTCTTTATTTGCACACCACAATACTAAGAACACATAAAATAATATTAGAGACGGTATACAAAAAGGCGGTCTTATCGCTAATAACGAACGTCTCGGAAAAGTGTGTCTCCCTTACCACACCCTTCGAATCAGAACAGCAGCGCGTAATATTACTGTTATGAGGCAGAATTAGATGTGGAACCTCAAGGTTTCAAACTTCAACTTTAGTTTACAACCTTTCAAATATGTCTTTAGCAAATAAATACCCTTATAAATTAGATAAATATCAAAAACCCTCAGTATAGGTTGTGCCACCAATGATAAACGACCCTGAAGTCGATAACTTGCAGCCGACTGCCCCGACTGCCGTAAATTTAGTTGATAGCTGCCGGCTAACCGTTCATCTGCCTTTTCTATTTGACTGGCATTTAGTGGGTAATTATTTTGGTTTAGTCCTAGTTTCATACACAGAAGGTCCTGTGTTGAAAGATTCAAACAATGATAAAAGATTTTAGATCTTTTTTCTGGGTTATCTTTATGTAGCCATGATCAGGTTATTTTTTATAAGATAAAAGTAGGAAATTAGCATGCAGACCATCTGGTCGTAATTGGTCACTGCCGCTCTTTGACCAACCAACTCCATATAAAACAGGGGCTCTATCTGTAATCTAAAGCAGATCATAGTTGGGACTCACGGATAGGACTTACTCTTTGGACTAAGATGGTCTCCTCATATATAAGTCAATCGGCATCCATATTTTTCTATGAAAGCGCAAGAACTGCTTCGTGCTAGAAAAAGATGTAGCGGCAGTACATCCGTACACCTCCCTCTTTCAAATAAGTGTTTCTAGTAAATAAATACCCTTATAAATGAGATAAATATAAAAAAAACCCATACTATGGGTTGTGCTACCAATGATAAACGGCCCTGAAGTCGATAACTTACAGCCGACTGCCCCGACTGCCGTAAATCTAGTTGATAGCTGCCGGATAACTGTTCATCTGCCTTTTCTATTTGGCTGGCATTTAGTGGGTAATTATTTTGGTTTATGACGTTAAGGCAGTGCTTAGCAAATTAGTTTGACATAAAAAGGGTCCAGAATTCAATGTTTCAAACATTGATAGAAGATTTTATAATATAGGAGTAACAGAAGAGCATGCAGTCCACCTGTTAGTATATTGCTACTGCCGCCCATGGACAACGATTATAGTCCTCAGGGGTAGCGGCGCATTTGTGACCGACTACAGGTAGAAATCTAATCTTATCTGGGGTTGATTTCAGATGTCCATGGGCGGCAGTAGCCACTTAACATCAGATGGACTAGATCATCTGATACTCCTATATTATAAATAATAATAATAACGTTATTGACTAGGCGTATCATTTATTTATTTACGTAGCTGTAACCCAAGTAAGTTTATAGTCACAAACTTCAAGAGCTTGCGAGAGTCAGCCATTAGTGAAATTTACGGCACTTCCAGTTCTGCAAGTTAGTGTTCCACCTCGGTATCAGTTTCAGATCTAGTAATATGTTACGAGTAGTGAAAGACTGTGATAGTCTAGTTGAAACTTGCGGGGTCCGAGGTTCAAATCCCAGGCACCTCTGATCTTTAAACCATTAATTAACCACTTTACTCTAACGGTGAAGGACAACATAGTGAGGAACCTTTCATAGTGCATATTTAGAAAATCTTAAAAAATAATACCCTCAAAGGTATTTGACGTTTATCAATACACATTTGGTCAGCGCGGTAGTTTATGACCTAATCCTCATTCTGTGCAGCAGTGGGATAGTAATGGGTTGACAATTAACAATATGTTACAGCAAAAGAGATTGATATGGAGCGGACATTATCAATGTAGTATATGTACTGCTATTCTCCTGATGCACTGGCTCGACAACTCACTATGTGCGCAGGCAGCCGTCCGCTCTCGCCCTTGGCTCTCGCGATACTGACGCCGCGCGCCCCGCCACACCGTGAGCACGAGACAGTGTTTACAGCTGTGCCGTACTTTAGTTAATAGTCATGATACGAACACTACAATCAATATTTTACAAACGCTCAAGGAACATTACACTCCACAGCCGGATAAAATAACGAAAAAAAATTAGCATAACAACACCACAATATCAAAATCACACAAACAGTCTATGATTTTAGACTAAAATTATCGCGGAATTGAGACATTTTATTATGTAACGGGTACTCACGATATGCGTTCAGTTACCTCAGGTGATCTCCACTGAGCGTCATTACTTTCCTCGTTTAGTAAGAGAAGCAATAGAGATCAAGAAACATCCTAGGTACTTCAATAGAGAAGATGGTTTTAAGTTAGCCCAAACGTGGAATCCAGTGGTTAGTTTATGCAAGTCACAAACAGTGCAAAGTACGGTGCGTAAGGATATTATCAGTGTTGTGTGTCGTGATATGAAACCTAGAAAAGAAAAACGAACTAGACGTAGGGTAGATAGATTAATCTACCACTAGTACTTGTCAACGGGTTCTCCCCTCCACCTCAGTTTCGCCGTGACCACGATCCATGCAACTGGGTCGAAATATCGGTAATAAAAAACGCATATCGTGAGTACCCGTTACATAATAAAATGACACAAACAGTCATAAACATGTCAGAATCAGTGTCGCCGTCTACTCGATACATTATTTGCAAAGCGATCATTGCTAAGACGAATATGGTCTTATGTGTAGATAAGGTATTTTTTACTAGGCACTGACGTCAATAGATTAATTTAAGACCTACTGCTCAATGCATAATCTTTGTTTACAAGTAATTAGGTATGATTGTTTTTGAAAATTGTTTAAATATAAGATAGTCCGTCGCTGAGTTTTTTACGCAATATTTTTGGAGGAAAAAGTGTCCCGTAAAATATAATACTTCTGTCTGAGAAATGAAAATTCCTGTCCATGGTATTATTAATGAAGGTGGTAGAACCCTTTGTGGTTCGACTCCGGCGGCACCACCGCCACACCTATTTCTACCTAATAACCGCAGTGTTAGGCGCTGCTGTGTTCCGGTTTGAAGGGTGTGGTAAGGGAGACAGACTTTTGCGAGGCGTTTCAGCTTAGTCCTCAGGGGTAGCGGCGCATCTGTGGCCGACCTCAGGTAGGAATATCTAATCCTATCTGGGGTTGATTACAGATGTCCATGGGCGGCAGTAGCCACTTACCATCAGGTGGACTGCATGCTCGTCTGCTACTCCTATATTATAAAAAAAAATAAAAGTAGAAATTTTGGGCCTTTAAATAGGTATCTAAACTATTATTCAGCCAATTCATATAAAGAGGATCAATTGTTCAAGAGATGCAAGATATACTCCTGAAAACACGTAGATATTGAGCCAGCTTCATAAACAACAATTAAATTGTAGAATCATTATAAAGACAAAAACCCAATTGCTTAAAAATATGCACACACACACTGTAGACGAATTTAACGACACTTCAAATTCAAATGTCATTCAAAATTGATTCGTTTCAACTTTTTAATTTTCAACGTTAGGCCATCATAGATATCATACTTACTACTCCATTAATTGTCCTAGAAAACAACAGTGTTACGTGCCTCTGTGTTCTGGTTTGAGGAGTGTGGTAAGGGTATACTTTTCCGAGGCATTCCAGCTTAGTGCTCAGGAGTAGCGGCAAAAATGTGGTCGACTTCAGGTAGGAATCTAATCTTATCTGGGGTTGATTACAGATGTCCATGGCCGACGACCACTTGCCATCAGGTGGACTGCACTCGCCTGCTACTCCTATATTTTAAAAACAGTCCAGCCTTCCCTAGTACTATAGATACCCATGCCCAGGTTGTAAAAGGGTTGCAGCCACAGACATACACTTCAATTATATTTATTAGTTATTTTACTACAGGGAATTGTGCGAAACAAAACATTATTCTTTAATGGACCTAAAGGTCACGCATAAATTTGGAAACCCATTTCACTAATGGCATTGATTTTGTTCATACAACTTATGGCTCGTGGCTTTACCTTTATACTTTATGGAATATACTTATGTGAAGATGGCAGCCGTGATAGCCTAGTGGATATGAAAAGCGGCCTCTTGATCGAGGGGTCCGAGGTTCAAATCCCAGACCTCTGATTTTCAAATTTTTGTGTGTATTAATTTCCAATTTATTGTCACTTGCTTAAACGGTGAAGGAAACACATCGTGAGGAAACCTACATACCTGACAGATTTATAAAAAAAATCTCAAAGATATGCGAAGTCTACCAATACACACTTGGCCAGCGCGGTGGACTATGGCCTAATCCTTCTCATTCTGAAAGGAGACCCGTGCCCAGCAGTGGGACAGTAATGGGTTGATGATGATGATGAAGATGGAAGAACCGTCTATGGCGAACCACAGACCATGGAGCATAGTTCTGTTACCTTCAAGTCTACCTTCTAGTCTTACCTTAGAGTCGAAACTCCGGCGGCTTCATCGTCACATCTATTTCTGCCTAATAACAGCAATATTAAGCGCTACTGTGTTGTAGTTTCAATACATTCCACCTTAATCCTTAAGGATAACGGCTGTGGCTGATCTCGGGTAGAAAACTAATCTTATCTGGGGTTAATTGTAGATAACTGCTAAGGGCTGCCGTAGCCACTCACCAGTCGGACTGCATGCTCGTCTAATAAGTTTAATATCAAATAAAAGTAAAGTTTGGAAAATCCAAAAGTGCACGACTCATAATGCTCATTTAATTAATAATAATAAAAAAAAAAAACTTAAGTCGTTCAAAATTAATTGCCGAAAAAACAGCTGTAGTAGGAAGAAGGTACTGCACAAGCGCCCCTGGTGGAATAAATGTACATAATATCTATAGATATAAAGTCTTGTAGTTTTCGTTTTTTATTAATTGCAATTAAACGACACTGAATTAATTAATCATTCGCATTCAGTGACCTACAATCGTCGATTAGAATTAAAAAAAAATAACTCAAATGATGGATTTCTTCACAAGTTACAGTGTTTTCAGGTTTCACACATGACGGAAAGGAAAATTTTTTGACCTATTTTGGTGTTTTTTTCCAATTGTATTGCAGTAAATCAATTTTTAAAAAGTATGGAATTAATCTCCATTAAATTATCTCGACAATAGTATGCAAAATATCTTGATTCCGTGAACTATCAAGGCTATAATAATAAAAATAGCCGCCAAAATGAAGCGAAAAAAATTTTTCGATCGTAAAGCACTCTCTGATGCTTCGCATCATGAGTCGTGCAAAAAAGTTAAGTTTTCGTTTAAATCAGTAGAATAAGCTGTTATGAAAATTGGTACCTGGTAATATCACAACTTTTTATCGGCAACAAGAATAACCCCGAACAATGTTTGTGCCGAACTTTACCCTTTCCTCATTAATGTTTTTCGTGAGCACTTTTCCTCTATTTTAGAAAAGATTTTTTATATTTTTTTTATAATATAGGAGTAGCAGACGAGCATGCAGTCCACCTGATGGTAAGTGAATACTGCCGCCCATGGACATCTGTAATCAACCCCAGATAGGACCAGAAATTCCTACCTGAGGTCGGCAACAGATGCGCCGCTACCGCTGAGGACTAAGCTGGAACGCCTCGGAAAAGTATGCCTCCCTTACCACACCCTTCAAAACGGAACACAGCAGCGCTTAACACTGCTGTTATTAGTTGTTTCAAATAAACGATCATTTTAATTCGAATGACATCGTATATGTACCTATTTGCTACCAAAAGATAATAATGTTTAAATGCCCAAATATTGAAATGTCAATGTAAATATGAATCGGGCACTGGTAAAGTGACCCAATCATGTCCTTTGATATCTAATGTACTAACTAACTAACTACTCTCGATAATCCTTTAGTAAATTCTAAATCTTTACGCAACAGTTAGACTGTTAGATAATCGCCGAAAACAGCCAAGAGGCGCGAATATGTATTTGCGTATGTAGATAACTTACTCGGGTGTAGTCGGTATTCGCCATGAATAATCGAGATTCGTGGCGCGAATCAAAAGACTCGCGTGGCGGAGCGGTTATCATACCAGTGTGACACGCTAAGAGGTCCGGGTTCGATTCCCAGCCAGAAATTGAAAATGATGAATTTCGATATTTGTTCTGGGTCTGGGTGTTCGTGTATTCATCTTTTTGTATGTTCATGGCACCCACGTTCCATTGTAGTAGTGTGGGGCTTATAGTGTAGAGAGACCTTTTTCTTTTTACTGCGTCCGTATTTGTGCTCGGAGTTGGTCAAATTATTCGGCGGATTGTTCGCGGTAATCACGATAATTTAAATGAGGCGTAACAATATAATTATAACCGTAGCCGTCGGAATAACACGTGGAGCAATTCACGTGTTAGTTAATCACCTACTTTAATATAATCATCTTTGTGACATCACGTAAAGGTTTTTGTTAGATTTTTTTTAATAATGTTGGCAAATGAGCGTGCCGTCCACCGAATGGTAAGGGGCTTCTGCCGTTCATGGACATCTGATGCCAACATCGGATAAGATTAGATTTCTATCTAAAGTTGGCCGCAGATTGCTACCCCTGAGGACTAAGTTGGAACGCCTCACATAAGTTTGTTCTACTTAATATACCCTTCAAAGCTGAACACAAACGGTTTACCCTCCCTTTATTAGTCCCTCCGGTGCTCTACCACCTTCAAAACTGCACAAGACTTTTTAATTATTCGTCATAGATAATAATGTCCTTATAAATAATCACCAATACGCACTTGGCCAGCGCGGTGGACTATGGCCTAATCCTTCTCATTATGAGAGGAGACCCGTGCCCAGCAGTGGGACTGTAATGGATTGTTGATGATGATGAGATAATAATGCATCTGTGGCATATTTGACTAATCCTACCTGGAGTTGAATTGGTTCCATGGATTATACCTAATTGCTTCTTATCATCAGTTGGACTGCATTTTCGTTATCCTTACTTCCTTACTAATATTATAAATCCGAAAGTAACTCTGTCTGTCTGTCTGTCTGGTTGTCTCTGCTTCACGCCTAAACCACTAAACCGATTTTAATGAAATTTTGTACAAAGATAGTCTGAGACCCGAGAAAGGACATAGGATAGTTTTATCCCGGATATCTCACGGGAACTAGGAATGGCGATCTAGGATCGATTAATCGGAGAATCGTTCTTTCGGACCAAACATTCGATTACTTATATGATATTAGTAAGGAATGAATCGTAAACTATGCATTTGATCAAGTGATGATCTTTAGCAAAGTCGTTGTCCATGAGCCCACGAATGTTTCAGAGTTGGTACGACCAATTTTCGCCGGATGGCGCCACTTTCATTCCAATGAAGGTACAAATTTTCAGTTTTATGTATGTTAGTATGTCAGCTTACAGAATATCTTGTTGCGAATGACATATTACCTGTGCACCAATCCGGTTTCAGGAAAAAACACAGCACAACCACTGCACTAATAAGTATAGTAGACGATATCTTGACAGCGCAGTCCCAAGGAGAGGGCACTATCTTGGTCCTATTGGATTTTTCTCGAGCTTTCGAAACTATAAATGTAGATTTGCTACTCTCAAAGCTATCATATTATGGAGCAAGTACAGAAACACTTATGTGGTTTGACAGTTATTTCAAAGACCGTTTTCAGCGGGTCGAACTAAAGCAAGGTTTTGACGGATCAAAAAAAGTGTCTAAAAACTTACGTGTCATTCGCGGTGTTCCGCAAGGATCCATTTTAGGACCGCTGCTTTTCATTTTGTATAGTGCTGACATCATTAACAACATTAAGCATTGTAGATATCACATATATGCGGATGATCTGCAGATCTACATGTCCCATAAGCCCGACGATGTTAACATAGCTATCGGAAATCTAAATTCGGATCTTGAACGTATATCCTTATGGGCCGAAAGAAATGCATTGGTCGTCAACCCGATAAAAACTAAATTTATAATTTTAGGAACTGCGGCACAAATAAGAAAAATTAGTTCAAGAAACCCCACTATTGTAATAAATGGAGAGGTAATAGAAAGGGTGGTGACCGTTCGTAACCTAGGGATAATAATGGATGAAAGCCTACGGTTTGAGAAACATGTGGTGGACATTATTCGTAATTGTTTCTATAGACTCAAAATTCTATACCGCATACGTAACTACCTCAGTACAGCAGTACGCATTAGTCTTTGTGAGTCCCTAGTACTTTCTAAATTTAACTACGCTGACACTCTTTTAGGGCCCCGTCTGCTGGCGCGTTCCAAGAAATTAATTCAAAGGGTTCAAAATGCCTGCGGAAGGTTCTGCTTTAATATCCCAACTCGGGCACATGTAGGTCCTTTTTTAAACAATGCAAATATTTTGAAAATGGAATACCGCAGGCGGCTACATTTTGCTACTCTTCTGTTTGGAGTTGTTAAATGTCAAGAACCCAGTTACTTGTATAGGAAACTGATATGGGCCAGGGACCAAAATAAAAGAATTGGCATGAGGTCTACCCCTCATAAGCTTTTATATCCCTTTAATCGTGCGGCATCTTTCAGGAGTAGCTTTAAGCACAGCGCCACGAGGTGCTGGAATAACCTTCCGCCGCCTCTTCATACCACGAAAACATTGAGGAATTTCAAAAATACATACAAGTCATTGTTGTTGGAAAAACAAAAATATGATTATAATATGGATAGCGCACAAAAGAAATAAATATATATATATATTGTGGAAGCATCAATATGTACGAGTACTTCATCATAAGAACAGTGTTTTATCAAATTAAATCATTTAGAAGTTTCCTAATACATAGTATACGTATTGTCATGGTAAACTAGTCTCTTAACTTAATTTTATCGACCCTCAGAGTTGTAGCTTCTCATTAGGTTTTAGATTATGTTTATACTAAAAAGTTAAATTTTGATACTACTCATAGGATAATACATAAGCATATTCCAAAAAAGCAAGAATGAAAATAAATATACACACAGACAGCCGTCCGAGTTACTTCAATACCAGGACCGGACTGAAAATCAGTGTCGTGAACCATGTTTTCGCGACTTACGCTGAGTTCCGGTAACCTTTTTGCGAGCTTGGCCTGCAGCACGGTATGCAAAACATTGTCCGTAAAATTGTAGGTATATTTATAAGTCGATTTTTTTTTATTTTTTTGTGTTTTTATGTGATTTTGTATTTTGTCATAATGATTGCTGTAGTCCTTGTTCTCGTGAATAAATGTTATTATTATTATTATTATATTATTTTCTTTGAAACGCGGGCGAAGGTATATATAGTCTTATCAAAAACCTTATAGGCTCAAACCATATTTTATTAATAGCCTTGGAAGAGGTTTAACCGTGCTTTTTATTACTGTTTTACGATTCCAGTTAAATTGATCGTGTAAAATTTTCCAGAAGCGCCGCTGGTTCTATTGCTAAACTAATTTTCACCTTATCCTCAAAGGTTCTAGGTTCTATTTTCCTTAAATTATTGAAGGCACGTATTTTCTGAATTAACCTATGACTGTAATCCTATTTTGCTGTTATAATAGTACTTTTAATGTAGGTAGTAAGGTTTAGTTTAGTTAAAATGTATGAATTTTAATGAGTTAACAATAAGGTAATGGTGTCATAATAGTGTTTAAAGTAACAATGGTATTTTATAAGTGTCATATTGCTAAGAAATTAGTTAGGTTTATATTGATAAGGTTGTAGATGAAGGAAGCAAATAGACTCCCATCAGCATCAACCCATTAACGTCCCACTGCTGGGCACGGGTCTCCTCCCATCAATGAGAAGGATTAGGCCATAGTCCACCGCGCTGGCCAAGTGCGTATTGGTAGACCTCACATACCTTTGAGATTTTTTTTATATATCTCTCAGGTATGCAGGTTTCCTGACGATGTTTTCCTTCACCGTTTAACAAGTGATAATTAATTTCTAATACACACATAACTTTAAAAAATCAGGCGTGCCTGGGATTTGAACCTCGGAACCCTCGATCGAGAGGCCGAGTTTATTAACCACTAGGCTATCACTGCGGCAATAGACTCCCAATAGATGAAATTTATTGGCTGTTGTCATTGGAGTAAATAGAGTGAGGAGGGGGTAGGAGGTCTATATTCCCCTAGTGACTAAGCCTTTGACCAAGAAACTACTTGTCAATCTAAGGACTAAATCTACCTTTTATGATCGGAATACGAAAATTAAAAGAAGAATTATTACGACTCTAGAAGAATTATTCCAACTCGCACGTTTTAATTATTATAACTGTGAATGTATGTGTATGTGAATCATTTTTTAAATTAATTTAAATTCCTAAATTCAATTAGAGACACTTAAAACTATCTTCTGAAATTGACGGGATGAAGAATTGATTATACGTTCTTTATCTGAATGAACTGAACGATCAATCTCTTATGACTTTGATGAGCAGAAAAGTAAATATAATGCTATGATTGATGTGAATAAGTCTATAGAAATATATTATAGTAGAAGTCTGAACAAATTAACTTTTTATGCACTAAACTAATTTGAATCATTTTTGTGTAAACAAAAATGATTCAAATTAGCAAGCAAGCTGCAAGGTGTGCAATGAATGAGATATGCGTACATGCATTGCAGGAAAACATTACTCTCAGTAATCGAATCAGTAATAATCTTATATATAAAATTCTCGTGTCACAATGTTAGTTACCGTACTCCTCCGAAACGGCTTTACCGATTTTCACCAAATTTTATATGCATATTCAGTAGGTCTGAGAATCGGCTACTATCTATTTTTCATACGCCTAAGTGATAAAGGTTGTTCAATGTTCACCCTTAACATTTTTTTTATTTATACGGCAACACAACGTTTGCCGGGTCAGCTAGTAAAATATAATCGGGAATCTCACAGATCTTTCACAAAAATTCGAATACACATCGCAAATTTATTCGTCGCAATATTATTTGTGTTGTGAAAATTTTGAGCTTTGAAACGGTATGTGCCGGATGGACCGCGATGACGTATTTTAATTCAGGGACTAAAACTAAATTTTCAGTTGTTGTGTTTTGGAAAACAAACATTCGCACGCCATTTCCATATTTATGTTTAGAGAACTCAATTTCAACTTAATTTAAATAAACGTAAATTGAATTAGGGCAAAGATTGTTACGTATTCGCTGGTAGGGTTTAATGAATTTAGTCCTTAGCCCTTTTAGTCTTTGAAGGGATGAATTTTCAATATCTATTTCTTATTTAATTGTTCATCATCATTATAAATAAGTTGTTGCACAATTAACAGACGTGCACGCAGTCCACCTGATGTTAAGTAGCTACTGCCGCCCATGGATATCAGTAATCAACCCCAGACAAGGATAGATTACTACCTGAAGTCGACCACAGACGCGCCGCTACCCATGAGGACGAAGCTGGAGTGCTTCGGAAAAGCATGTCTACCTCGCTCCCTCCCTTACCACACCCTTCAAACTAGAATACAGCACCACTTAACACTGCTGTTATTAGACGGAAATACGACCGAACCATATAGGGTTCTATGGCCTTTAAAACTTACATAAGAGGCGGGTATCTAAGTCCTTAGGAGTGGCAAAGCATCTGTTACCGTCAAGTAGCACCACCGTCCCAAACAACTTTAATAGGCAGCAATTATCCTGATCACTTACCAGGTTGACCGTACGCTTGTTTCAATTTCATATAACATATTTACATTTACATCACAACTATAAACCCCAATATTTTACGCTGCCCTTGAACTACTTTGGTAGGGCAACACTCCGACAGGCGTTCAATGGGATTTTTATATGTAGCTACCTTACACATCTGGTTTATTCAGCCGGCGCCGTATTGCCATAAAATTTATTTAAGGGCAAAGTTCTAGTTTACGTGTGGTGCAATGGACAGGATGTTGCGTTATTTTTTGTTTATTATTGTTGTTGTAATAAAGTGTTTCAAGGATGATCGAGAATATGGTCCAAGATTGTGCTCGTGGGCTTGATTATATTCAACCATCTTTTAGTATTTAGAAGTCTATTGCTAGAACTAACCATAACACTTTCATTTTAGATAGGGTTTTAGGTAGGTATAGGTAAGAAATTAAAAATTAGATCTTTTTATTGTGACTTAATAGTAGAACCGTTTAAAAATAATCATAACACATCAGTTTTTGTACTACTAAATGGACGGTAAGGGTAGGAAAGAAAGTTCTTAAAGGTATATTAATATAATAGGTAATAATAATTTATAGGTAGAAAACTTTCAATACACACTTGGCTAGCGCGGTGGACATAAAACCTTCTCATTTGGCACCAGTGCCCAACAGTGGGACAATAATAAGTTGACAAAATAATAATAACATAAGCTTATAACTTGTACCGCCAAAAACTCCCGTATGAAATAAAAAGCAAGTACAAGGCCAGGTATCTATATCGGTCCGATCTACAAAATAAATATTTAGTGGATGCACCTTTTTAATATAGTTTGGCCACTGTATACGTTAGTTCTAAAATAAGATAACCTTTCGTAAGCCATGATTAAGTGGAGAAGCTGCGTTGGGGATTTAATAACTGATTTTCATAATTTTCTTCTTGGCTTTAATTTTTACCCTTTCGTAAACCATGATTAAGTGGAAGCTGCGTTGCGAATTTAATAACTGATTTTCATAATTTTCTTCTTGTAGTAATGTAGTAATGGGTACTACGCGTTTCATACAGCTATTGCTGTCTTTTGACCGTGTTGAGTGCTGTTTTGTTCTTGTTTGAAGGATGTGGTAACGGAGGCATACGTCCAGGCGTTCACACTTAGTACTCAGGGGTAGCAATGTACCTAGAACCCATCTTACGCAGGACCAATCTTATCTGTTATCTTAGGTAGGACTCTAATCTTGTTATTTGTCATATTTAAAAATGAACAAAAAAGAAAAAATAACCCGTTATAATATTTTTGTATTAGGTATTTGGCGAATATTCTTATAAATGCTTATCAAATCAGCTAACCTTTATTCCTTTAACTGTTATAAACCAGGACAGTTTAGTTGCAGTTTTAATTATCCGAAATGACTGAACCCCCCTTTTATAACCCTTCTTATACTACTGGCTCTGCTATTACTTGATTCAGTTACCGGGTTATGGGTATATCAGACCCAGCATAGCTTGAATGGATGAAATATGTGCATGAGATACGTCAGAGGGCGTTTAACTCGACTGCATCGGCCCGCATCGACCGTTACACGATGCGGTACGGTAAATCAGCTGCTAGTTTTACCGTCAGCAAAAAAAGCGCTGCGAATTTCCCCGTTTTTCATTTTTGCGAATTTGATGTAGCGATAGGATAGCTTGACATAGGGCTCTTGAAAAGGTTTAATTAGAGGACTGTAAATCAGCTGCTAGTTTTAAAGTCAGAAAAAAAGTATTTAAGATTTTTTCCTTATTTTGTTTTTTTTTTGGGAATGAGTAGCGATAGCATAGCATGTTATAGGGCTTTTCAAGAGTTGTAACTAGCGATTATTGTAAAAACAAAAACCGGACTGCTTAAATGTATAACCTATGTTACTTCCACAATTTAGACGAATCCAACGATACCTTTAGTGTTGAAATCCATCAAGCCGTTTGGGTTGTATGGCGTGAAAGATAAACCATACATATATACATATAGTCTGATTCATAATTAGGTGTCCAAAATGTAAGCAAAGAAATGTCCCTGTCAAAATTAACAAGAAACAAAAACTTTAACAAACTCAACAAAAAACAAAAACTTTAACAATTTCACAAACGCGCTATGTAAACGAGACAACATTCGAGTTCGATCATAATGACGAAAATGAATAACATCAGCTACGAAACATAAAAATGACTGCACAAGAAATGTTTTGGATTCCGATTGTGTTACCATTGTCACATTTTCATTTTCTACCATAATCCTTGTTTTTTATAATTATTACTGTATGGAACGAAATTGAGGTAATATACTCGTAAATATCAGAAAAAGTGAATTGATCTTCATTTATTTAGAATATTATTTTATTATTGTTGTATTACTTTAATATTGACAAAAATACGAAACTACCATTTGAACGTATTTTCTTGATAGGTCAACACCTTTGTTTACATTTTGGACACCTAATTATGAATCAGACTATACATACGTACATACGTATATAGCTCGAAAAACATTATCCACAGCACTTACGTAAAAGGAGTTGCAGACAATATACAACATATACTAAAAATATACCTTAAAAGCAATTACGAAACCGTAAAAGTTAAAGTAGAGCACAAAAATTACCAACGTAAGATTTCTGCGTTAAAACTTAACGAGCAAACTGCGCTAATTACTGCTCTAACTCCGTTCTTTGAACCTCAGATGAGTTGGGGAGTAGAAAATTGGCTTACATAGGATATATAGGAGTAGCAAACGAGCATGCAGTCCACCTGATGGCAAGTGGCTACTGCCACCTATGGACATCTGTAATTAACTCCAGGTGAGATTAGATTTCTAGCTCAGGTTGGCCAAAAAGTGTTGCTACTGGATAAATATGCCTGCCTTCAAACTCTAACACAGCGTTGAACACTGCTGTTATTAGACAGAAATCAGTGTGGCGGTGTTGCCGCGGAGTTGAACCACAGAGGGTTCTACCACTTCCACGAATCGATCTACGATTGCTTTCCAGCCCTCCCTCAAAAAAAGCCCAACCGTGGGACATAAAATATATTTATATTCAGTAGTTTTGAAAGCGCAAAAATAGAACACAAAAATTTTCAACGTAAGATTTCTGCGTGAAAACTTAAAGGGCAAACTGCGCTAATTACAACTCTAACTCAGCATCTTGAACCTCAGGTGAGTTGAGGAGTAGAAAATTGGCTTACTTACCAACTTGTCTACTAGTATGCAAGGTAATGCTGATGTGAAGACATTAGACTAAATAACAAGTAATATTAAGTAAGATTTACGGTATTATACTGTTTTTGAAGTGAAAGCTTTTTTAGCGGCGTTGTGCACTTTTTGTGATGTTAAACTCGCGTCAGGACACGTGGCCTGATCGAAAATTCGTAAGACGGACAAGCAAATCGCAAAAGTCAAGATGTCATCCGGTGTCAAATAAAATAATTTAAAATGTAAGTATATTATGTATGAAAAAATAATAACTTAAATATCAAATCATTACATATCTATTCCTTAATTAATAATGCGCACTTACACGCATCAGCCAAAAAGATCATACGAGAAGCCATGCGAAATTATTTTTGCGAAAACATTAACCAATAGAATATTAGTAGTATTAAGGAATATGCGTTAAGAATCATATATTGAGTGATTGAATAGACATTTGACTTAGTGCACACGCTTTTGGTAACACATCAGTCTAAAAGATCTTATGTAATGCCATGTAAAGCTAACTTCGATGCCATTTCTAATTACAAAAGATATCCGGAAGTAACTGAAGACATTATTACACAGAAAAATATCTACTATACAGTACAGTGAGATAATATGAGGCAGCATGGTTATACTTTTGAAGTATAAAGTACCAATCTGAAGTGATTTTTCGAAATATCAAAAAGCTCTTACACTCATAGAACACCAAAGTTTTCTAACAACACACCGTAGCTAAAAAGGCTTTTATTTAAAAAGTTTGTCACCAATACAACCTAAAAATATATTTAACGACCTTCAGTAAAGCAACGCCCACATACACGTTCGTGCGTGGTTTTTACAGTACCCTTACCATGAGTTATTACGTTTTGACAAATATGACTGTTTTGGTATTTGTTTACGTATTTGCCCATACAAATGCCAATCAGCGCTCCTTGCGGATTGTATCAGAACTATAGTGTCAGTAACGTAACATTACATGCTTAAATTGAGAAAATGGCGCTTTATGTTTTGTCTCTCTTTTTTGCGACATATTGTTACTTTTACTCAGTCTACTGAAGCGAACGGATCAGAATAATGGATTGAGTAAACGTAACGTAAAATTGTGGAATGTTTTGAAAACTTATGGTAAGGGTACAGGCATCTAACTTGCCTTGTTAATTCATATGTGTAGTGTATTAGTAAGTACGCTCATAATTAGACACTAAACATACATACGAGTACTAGTACGGTAGGACGGTAGTGGACCGATTTACATTATATTTGTACTAACCGAACCAGTACAATATGTATGTGAGGGCGAACTTGCTACTAAATTTTGGACTAGTTTACTTCAACCGATTCAGCTGAAAATTTGAATACATATTTGGTTTGATTAGCAATCCATTATTAATCCAAGATTAAAGCTTGGTGACGTAATTCAAATTCAATATGGCGGGCGCCTCAAAAAGACGGATTAATTATTTTTCAAATCAAATGAAAGGGTTTGCTAAGAAGAATACGAAAAACAAATGTCGTTACCAAAAAGCTTGTGTTTTTAACTATTTTTATTCAACAGTTTTATGTTACCTAAATACCACCTTAGTTATACTACAACTACGATATACGATTTGTGTAATAAGTTTCGGTATTTCCATTCAGCTTAATTCACTATATTTTTACCTTGCAAAATAACAACAATTGTCTAGAAGCATGGAGTACTTGATATAATATTTCGCCCCCTAAAGGCAATAAATAAATAAATAAATAAAATCGGTAATTATATACACTCTTGAAGACAAAAATAAAAATTAAAAAAAATACAAAATAAAATCTTATCATTTCTGCTGACGGTACAAAATACTTTGTCGATCCCACTAGCTCGAGATTAGTCTACATGACCCAATCTAAGATTCAGACATACATCTCATCTTATAAAACGGAACTAACAAGTATCTATTTTACAAGATTTTCTTGAGTTCTTGCTGTAACGAGATGGAATAGACGATGCATCTCTTGAAGAAAATATATTGTACAATGGAATCTGTATATAATGAGAAATGACAATCTAAATAGTACATTGAAATGTTACATTTGGTTTGCAAAAGTCAGAAGACGCCATTTTACGTTGGATACCAAGGTTTGAAGCTGGTAGAACCTTTTGTGGTTCGACTATTGCTGCCTATTTGCAGAAGTAGTAAGCGCTGCTGTGTTCTGGTTTGAAGGGTGTGGTAAGGGAGACATACTTTTCCGAGGCTTTCCAGTTTAGTCCTCAGGGGTAGCGGCGCATCTGTGGCCGACCTTAAATAGGAATATCTTATCCTATGTGGGTTTGATTGCAAAATGTCTACGGGCGACAGGCGCTACTAACCATCAGGGGGGCTATATACCCATCTGCTACTCCTATATTATATAACAAAAGCTAAATCCAAGTTTGTAGGGTCGCAAAACCCTCGGGTGCCATCTTGTCCATAAAACTCATTAGATTTTCTTAATATCCTGCATCTACAAGTTACGATTTAACTACTGGAGTGCTTAGTCATGATCTTATCCTAGAAGATAGAACGTTATCTGCCAAGTGCCCACTTACCCTCTTCAAGGTAATTGACAATATCTATAACAAATTTAATTGTCTGTTTGTTACATCAAAATAGCAGTTTTTTACTAAATACAAATATACGGTACTTATGACGAAAAATCAATTGCACAAATTTTTGTATGTTTGTTCAGGCTATACATCGAAACGGCTGGATCGATTTCGATGGTCTTTCACTGGCAGTTAGCGGATGTTATATTGAGAAACATAGCCTACTAGTTATACACACCTAGGCTAGGCACACCTCGTCTACACAAATAGTATAAAGAGAAAATATTGAAAAAATAAAAATAAAATTAAATATTAAAAATTGATTGAGAAAAGTTTGTTTGTGTGTAATGAACTCAAAAACTACTAGACCGATTTCATTTTTTTTTCATTAATATATATTTTAATTTCCCAATTAACATAGGCTAGATTATAATCTACACTAATATTATAAAGAGGAAAACTTTGTTTGGTTGTAATGAATAGGCTCAAAAACTACTGGACCGATTTTAAAAACTCTTTACCATTCGAAAGCTACATTATCCACGAGTAACATAGGCTATATTTTATATGAAATATATTTCATAAATAGATTTTGAGGTGGTACAAAGTTTGCCGGGTCAGCTAGTAATATATAATTTCGAAAAATAAAAGAGATTTTTTATTAACACGGATGAATCCACGAGGCACAGTTATAATAAATTACGTTCTTCATTCACCGCACAAACAGTATGTTTACATTCAGATAATAATCTTGGCAAAGTCCATGAGATACCGAAATCACACTCGCTATTTATAAGGTTTACTTGTAACACCTAATAACAGTAAAAAGGTATATGCAGCCAAAGAAAATAGGATACAAATAGAGGCGAAGTTTGGCGAACATTATCATAATAAGGGATATAGATTTGATCAACGAGTAACTAACAATGGAGTCGGTATTCTGAATATTGAGCGCTTATTTGGGTAACTGGTAGTGTATTGTTTCACAGTATTTTTATTAGGCTTGAATTTTATCTAGTGGATAAGAAACTCGGCCTCTTGATCGAAGGGTCCGAAGTTCAAAGCCCAGGCACGCAACTCTGCTTTTCAAAGTTATGTGCAATAAGCAATTAATTATCACTTGTTTACACGTTAAAGGAAAATATCGTGATGAAACTTTGCATAACTGAGAAATCTAAAATAGATTAGAAAAGTTTTCAAAGGTTTTTGATGGCTACCAATATGCACATTGCCAGCACGGTGGACTATTGCCTAATCCTTCTTATTCAGAGAAGAGACCCGTGCCCAGCAGTGGGACAGTAATGGGTTGATGATAATGTAGCAAGAGCAGTGATAGACGCGAATCTGAGTTAGCCAACTGAAAGCCAATAGCAGCCAATTATGTTAAACAAGCTGACCAAGCCATGCTATCAGTGTGACGTCACAGTAATGTCGTCATTGTTATAATCACAAGTGACAAATAAAAGTTAAATATGACGTCACTGTGAGAAATAATTTGTGATTTTAAATTTTTACTCCGATACCTGCCCAGACGAATCTCGATACGTTACGTCGATAGCTCTAAAACAACTGTAATTAAGATAAGTGTCTAATGCTTCATTAAGATGTGGAAATTGCATAAATTGCATAAATTCTTAAATACCACAGATATCCTATTACTTAATGTTTTCGCAAAAATAATTTCGCATGGCTTCTCATATGATCTTTTTGACTGATGCGTGTAAGTGCGCATTATTAATTAAGGAATAGATATGTCATGATTTGATATTTAGGTTATGATAAACGAAAATGAAAAAGAGAATAATTATTTTTAAAATTAAAAAAGACAAACCCACTGAGTTTCTTACCGGATCTTCTCAGTAGAGGTCGCGTTCCGATCCGGTAGTAGTTTAAGAAAATATTGTAACTGATAATTTGTAAGTGCCGCCGTTGGCCTATATAAAATAAATATATTTCATTTAATTTCAAAATAGATTTATAAAAAATCTCATAGGTATTTGAAGTCCATCAATGCGTACTTGGCCAGCACGGTGGACTTTGGCCTAATCCGCGATAGAGCAGTGATAGCCGCGAATCCCAGTCAGCCAACTGAAAGCCAATTATGTTAAACAAGCTGACCAAGCCATCCTATCAGTGTGACGTCACAGTAATGACGTCATTGTTATAATCACAAGTGACAAGTAAAATATAACGTCACTTTGTGAGAAATAATTTGTGATTTAAAATTTTTACTCCGATACCTGCCCAGACGAATCTCGATACGTTACGTCGATAGCTCTAAAACAACTGTAACTAAGATAAGTGTCTCTAATGCTTCATTAAGATGTGGAAATTACATAGCTTATAGCTATGTCACATCACTACTCTACATTTTAGTCTTACTGAAAATATTAGATCTAATGTTATTATGACTTGCTCTAGGAGTCTATTTATTTACTTCGTCTGCGTCCCCAACCTTCACTAGTGAAATATACTCACAGTTAAAAATAAAACTTGTTTTCTATCATTGCGCAAATAAAAATTAAACTGAGAACTGGACTATAAATAGCCGTTGATGCTTTGAAATATAAATGAAATATGGCTGCGTATTGAAACTCTGAAACGAGTACGGTTGACGTGATTTATGTTTGAACTGAGGCTTTTCTGTGAAATAGTAGCAAACGAAGTGGTATAAAGGTAGAACCCTGTGTGCTTCCAATAGCGACACCACTGCCACACCTATTTCTGTCTAATAACTGTAGTTTTAAACGCTGACGTGTTGTTGCTGTGTCTGTGGCCGACCTCAGGTAGGAATATGTAATCCTATTTGGAGTGATTACAGATGTCCACGGGCGACAGTAGCCACTTACCATCAGATGGACTGCCTGCTCGTCGGCTTCTTCTGTATTATTAAAAAAGGTGGTATCTGTTGCACATGTAGTAATCTCGTCGGTCGCATATTCGTTTCTACCTCTGCTCAAGATAAAACACTTTCAAGTTAATGCCCATTATTAATAATCAACCTATCCTATCGTATCAAGGATAGAAATTTATTTATTTAATTATAATTTGTAGTAGGCAGTAATGGTCAAGTTTCGATCTTAGCCAGGCAAAACATTATTGTTATAAAGCAAAAATAGGTGTGGCGGTGGTGCATGGTACCTCCGAACTAACAAGGGTACTGCCGCTTTAAATACGGATTACCTACTAGAGTAAAATCTTGAAATGCAAAGATATTTCTGCCTAATAACAGTAGTGTTAAGCGCTGGTGTGTTCCGTTTTGAAGGGTGTGGTAAGGGAGACATACTTTTCCGAGGCGATCCAGCTTAGACCTATCTAATTCTATCTGGGGTTGATTACAGATGTCCATGGGTGGCAGTAGCCACTTACTATCAGGTGGACTGCGTACTCGTCTGCTACTCCTATATTATAAAAAAAAAAGATATGGCTTTGCGAACTCTATGTAGAGGCAGAAAATGCAAATTACCTACATTGCTGCACTATATATACAATTGAACGGATTTTCCATTCCACCTCACAGTGTGCAATATAAACACCGTTTATTTCGCTCAGTGGCACTGTAATCGGATTCCGCGCGAATATTCTAGTTTGCAATGGTCATGCGGATTTCTCAAGCCACTTCGCTTTACTTTGATACACTTGGGAAGGTACAAAGATCTGAAGAACTGAACTAGTTTAAGAATAAAATGAAATTAAACTTGAATTAACAAAGTTTTCCATAAAATGGATGTTTCGTATTTTTCTCAAAAGACTTTAATTTCTTACATATCTATATCATGGGAATGAGTAAAAATAATAATTAATCCACCATCTTGGAGAGTCCTGGCATCTTGGATTTAGACTGACGTCACTAAGCTAATTGTCAAACGAAGAGTGCATGCAAAATTTCAGCTCAATGGATTGGACTTAACTGGCGAACATTGGTGTTGGAAGGCAGAAATTGGTATGGTGGTGGTACTGGTGGTATTTGATAAGAGAGGCGTTCCAAATTATTCCTCAAAGATAGCAGAGCATCTGTGACATATACTAAAAAAAACTCCGGAGCCGAACAATTAAGTGCTCTATCAGTTTTACAGCGGCTAAATAGAGTAAAATGATAACAAATTCGAGAAAATTATGTATTTGCAAACTCTATGTAGAGGCAGAAAATGCAAATTGCCTACACTCCTGCACTATATATACAATTGAACGGATTTTCCATTCTACCTCACAGTGTGCAATATAAACACCGTTTATTTTGCTCAGTGGCATTGTAATCGGATTCCGTGCGAATATTCTAGTTTGCAATGGTCTTGCGAATTGCACAAGCCACTTCCCTTTACTTTGATACACTTGGGGAGGTACAAAGATCTGAACTGAGCTAGTTTTACTGAGTAAAAGAAAAAAAACTTGAATTAAAAAAGTGTTCCATAAAAAATGATATTTCGTATTTTTTGAATAAAAATTCTCTCTTTTGCTGTTATAGTTCAACAATCAAGTCGTTTTATTTCAAAATCACTTTATATTGTTGTATGTTACACTTTAACGGAGGTCTTTAAGGTTTTTAACGAATCTACCTATTTACCTATTTGCCTCTGGCGAGCTTTTCAGTAAATTACCCAAGGTATTTTCTATGGTAAAAGTGATAAAATAAACCTATTTTACCGTTGTTGGTTGTTGAGATTGTATCACCATCATCGTCGTCTTTGTTATAATCACCTTTACCACCACTACCACCATCATCAAGATGTAAATGCTTATTTGCGAGGACTTTGCTTCTAAGAAACTAAAACACTAAGAACTTAAGCAGTAAATAGCACAGTATGCTAAAAAACTATATATACAATTGAACGGATTTTCCATTCCACCTCACAGTGTGCAAAATAAACACCGTTTATTTTGCTCAGTGGCACTGTAATCGGATTCCGTGCGAATATTCTAGTTTGCTATGGTCATGCGGATTTCTCAAGCCACTTCGCTTTACTTTGATACACTTGGGAAGGTATCACAGAGGTACACAAAGAGAAGGTACACAAAGATCTGAACTGAGCAAGTTTTACTGAGTAAAAGAAAAAAAAACTTGAATTAAAAAAGTATTCCATAAAAAATGATATTTCGTATTTTTTGAATAAAAATTCTCTCTTTTGCTGCTATAGTTCAAAAATCAAGTAGTTTTATTTCAAAATCACTTCATATTGTTGTATGTTACACTTTAACCGAGGTCTTTAAGGTTTTTAACGAATCTACCTATATATCTATTTGCCTCTGGCGAGCTTTTCAGTAAATTACCCAAGGTATTTTCTATGGTACAAGTGATAAAAATAAACCTATTTTACCGTTGTTGGTTGTTGAGATTGTATCACCATCATCGTCGTCTTTGTTATAATCACCTATACCACCACTATCACCATCATCAAGATGTAAATGCTTATTTGCGAGGACTTTGCATCTAAGAAACTAAAACACTAAGAACATTAGTTAAGCAGTAAATAGTACAGTATGCTGAAAAACTATATATACAATTGAACGGATTTTCCATTCCACCTCACAGTGTGCAATATAAACACCGTTTATTTTGCTCAGTGGCACTGTAATCGGATTCCGCGCGAATATTCTAGTTTGCTATGGTCATGCGAATTTCACAAGCCACTTCGCTTTACTTTGATACACTTGGGGAGGTACAAAGATCTGAACTGAGCTAGTTTTACTGAGTAAAAGAAAAAACAATTAAATTAAAAAAGTATTCCATAAAAAATGATATTTCGTATTTTTTGAATAAAAATTCTCTCTTTTGCTGTTATAGTTCAAAAATCAAGTAGTTTTATTTCAAAATCACTTGATATTGTTGTATGTTACACTTTAACCGAGGTCTTTAAGGTTTTTAACGAATCTACCTATTTACCTATTTGCCTCTGGCAAGCTTTTCAGTAAATTACCCAAGGTATTTTCTATGGTAAAAGTGATAAAAATAAACCTATTTTACCGTTGTTGGTTGTTGAGATTGTATCACCATCATCGTCGTCTTTGTTATAATCACCTTTACCACCACTATCACCATCATCAAGATGTAAATGCTTATTTGCGAGGACTTTGCTTTTAAGAAACTAAAAACTAAGAACTTAAGCAGTAAATAGCACAGTATGCTGAAAAACTATATATACAATTGAACGGATTTTCCATTCCACCTCACAGTGTGCAATATAAACACCGTTTATTTTGCTCAGTGGCACTGTAATCGGATTCCGCGCGAATATTCTAGTTCGCTATGGTCATGCGGATTTCACAAGGCACTTCGCTTTACTTTGATACACTTGGGAAAGTATAAAGAACTGAAGAACTTAGCTGGTTTTACTGAGTAAAAGAAAAAAACTCAAATTAAAAATGTTTTTAATAAAAAGGATTTTTCGTATTTTTCTCAGAAAACTTATATAACTTACATACCTAGATTATGGGTGTAATGATTCGCTATTTTGGGGCGTCGCCATATTGGATTTAAATAACGTCATTAAGCTACGAGTAATTGCATTGTACAAACCAAACGAGCTCGCAAAATTTCAGCTTAACCGACTGGGGTTAATTCTTTGCAAATTCAGTTGCAGGATTTGACACATATACTAAAGAATGTTTTTTTTTATAATATAGGAGTAGCAGACGAGCATGCAGTCCACCTGATGGTAAGTGGCTCCTGCCGCCCATGGACATCTGTAATCAACCCCAGATAGGATTAGATATTCCTACCTGAGGTCGGCCACAGATGCGCCGCTCCCCCTGAGGACTAAGCTGGAACGCCTCGGAAAAGTATAAGTCCCTTACAACACCCTTCAAAACTGAGCACAGCAGCGCCTAACACTGCTGTTATTAGGTAGAAATAAATACACTAAATAGGCACGTTTAATAAAAACTCACATTAGTCAAAAGTATTTTTCTTATAAATGAGAAAAAAACAAAAAAAAAAAAGTGTGTGTGTGTCAGCTACGACGCACGATTGGAGTTTACTCCTTACGAATGATAATTATGATATATATCGAATAGAAAAAAGGGTAGGTAAATGAACGCATCTGCTAAAATGATAAGAGAAACAAACATATATCTGTAATTATTCGGATTATTTATATTACTTCAATAATGCGTATTACATAAAGTATGTTACAAAATAATATAAAATAGCGCCATCTAGTGGCAAGTTTTATAAATTGTAAGTTTGCAAGTTTATCAATCTATGTATTTTGGTTCCAAATATTATAATGGTAACTTAATATAATTGTTTATATTAAAGTAAATTTTAATATAATATAATTATTTATATTTAAAACAATGTTAAACGTTTTATAACTTAAAACTTAATAATTATAATTTCTTTGCCATCTATAAAATATCCTTGTTGCAATTTACGGATGAAATTTATATGAGACTCAATAAACATGTTATTATATGTAATTTGGATTGTTTCTGAATGTTTTATAATTCTAGAATTCATTCAAAACGTATTGCTAATTTTATATAACTTATTTTGAACATAATTCATTAGCAATAATTCTGTAATAAATATTAAATAATACTGTTTTGATTTTGCCCGTTTATCGTTGATAGATGGTGCTGATCAATAATGCATCCATTTTTATAAGTTAAATTAATATATCAGTAACTTACAAAAGCCTCTTTATGTTAAAAACTTATTTTGCTAATATTATATCTTATTCAATTGCTTACTGATTTTATATGTTACTCTTCTTTAAAAACGTTCATAAAAGATTGTTAATCATATTATGGCGCCAATGTTCATATTTTTCACAGTGTTTATAAATGATCAAACCTATAACTTAATTTATGCAAAAATGTAAACAAATTAGTTAATGACGTTTTAATGTTTTATATATTGCTAATTATTTTTATTGTAATAATTACTTTCATATGGGATTTGAACTTACTGTATTTTAAATTAATAAAAGCACTCTTGATTCATATTTTGGTTACCGTTACGCCTCAACTTTTCGTGTTACACTTGATTTTACTCCTCATAAAATTTCCGTACCGGGCCTTATAACTCAAATCGTTTCTTAAGGAGTAAACTCCAATAATTTCGTAAAATTGATAAAATAAAATAACAAATTATTGGAATTTTGAAGCCCGTTTCGTGCTTAACGCGTTCCATTTCCTTGTTCCTTTGTTATCTAATTGAACGGGAACATCTTAGTGTTGACACCACTTGACGCGTCCCGCGGGATATAAATGTCACGGAAACGGCTGTTTTTCGGAAATCCTGACATGTAATTTATATCACCTCGGTGACAATTTAAGAGAAATAACATGTTATACTCAAATATATACGGCATTGTGTTGTGTGATCCCATATGTTACAGTCACATCACACTAATTCATGTATAGACCACATAATTGCTAGCTGTCGACAATTTACGTCACTTATTCTATTTTTATATTTTTGAAACATTCAGTTATAGAACGTCTTTGTGCTCGTATAACTTATGAATGTCTTTTATTAAGAAAGTATTATAATAAATTAGTGGATAAAGATGTATTATTGTAAATGTTGGTGGTTATGGAATAATATATTGTATTTTTGAATCCCTTCTGATCGATTCTGTCTATCTATCTATCAGCCTTTAAAAGTCCACTGCTGGACATAGGCCTCCCCTAGTCTGCGTCACTCCGACCGGTCTTGAGCCGTCAGCATCTAGCGGTTACCCGCCGTCCGCTTCAGGTCATCAGTCCACCTGGTCGGGGGGCGTCTGATCGATTAAACACATATATTTTATGTTTAAGTCGCAAAAGAGTTCCACACAAGGTAGGGTATTTATTGCCTGTCGCTCATGCAAATTTGTAATTGATCGCAAAGGGGGATGGTGATAAGGGGGAGTGATGGCAATAAATGCGTTATTCAACGTTTTGAGTACGTGTCCCAGTCGATAAAATGAGGATATTGATGATAGAAATTGTGATTATGATAATGACAATGATGGTTATAACGTTCGCGATGATGATAGTTTTAATAAAGATGATGATGATGACGTTAGTGATATTAACACTGATGATAATGATATTCATGATCTTGACATCAATGAAACTAATGCTAATGCTAATGCAAATAGCGTTTTGGGGGCAATGGTGTAGAAGGATGCAATTTAAATAATACTCAATTTACAAAACCATCGGAAGTAGAATGAATATTTTAATATGTTGGAACTATGTATATGAAAATATGTTGGACCCGTAAAACCTAACTGAATTATATATCGCCGCATAGCCTGTGACCCCGGCTCAGAGGTAACGAGTGAGCTTAAAATGTTACGGAAGAAATGTAAAAGCGAAGCTTTTTTCTTCGCTATGCAAATTTGATTTTTCTTTGTGGATTCCGACTGTTTTAATAAGTAGAGAGTGGCATGGTATGGTATATTCCAAATCGACTAAAAGGCGTGAGACAAAGCACGTCACAAATAAGCCGGAAACAATGGTTTCCAATTATGGAAATGGGCATACGAGTAAGATTAACTCAAGCTCAAATCATTTATTATCGGACTGTTTTTCATTATTCACGCTAGTAACTCTCGACCGTGTCCATCGTTGATGCATTATTGTCCCACCGCTGGACACCGGCCTACTCTCAGAGTGAGGGAGATTTAGGCCATAGTTCACCGCGCTGACCAAGTGGGAATTCGTAGACTTCACACAAATTTGGCTTCAATTGCTTTAAATTTCTTTAATTTAAAATTGTGTAGGTTTCTTCACGCTTCCTTCACCGTTATTGCAAGTGATAATTAATACTTTGAAGAATCACAATGATTGCCTCAAAAATAATTAAATTTGGTACTATGGAGGCCAAAGATTAGTAAATATTAATGAGCAGGCCTTAAGCAGAGGATAGTGGCATATCTCGGTATGTAGGACACGATACTGAATTATATAACGCAGCGTAGCGTGCCTCGGTCTGGATACAACGAATGAGTTTAAATTTTTTAAGGTATATTCCAAAAACTACCTATTTGCGCACGGAAATTTCGTTTTCATTGTAGCTTTCCTTACTACAAGCAATTATATGAATTTGTTTTATAATTTGACTAATATTGGAAGTAAATAATGACATTTTGTTCTCATTAAAATTACTCGTACTATTAAAACTGTTGGCTTGTGGCAAAATAATTTGATATTATTGTCTATGAACTTCCAATGTTAATCTGCAATACTGACGCTTTATAATGTTCCATTATCTATTTTTGTCTTTGAATAAAAATTCTCTTTTTTGGCTCTTGTAGTTAAAAAATCAAGTCTTTTTTTTTCAAAATCACATTATTTTGTTGTATAACACACACTTTAACCGAGGTCATTAAGTTTTTTAACGAATCTACCTATTTACCTCTGGCGAGCTTTTCAGTAAATAACACAGGGTATTTACTATTAAAACTGATTAAAATAAACCTATCTTACCGTACTTCAAACTTGTCGACATTGTACCATCATCATCACCATTAACATATTCAGCTCGATCACTAACATCATCATCTAGTCATAAAAAATCGCCTCGAAACTAAAATAATAAAAACTTTAGTTAAGCAATAAATAGCACAGTATGCTGAAAAACTGATTTTACTGTTGTTCAAATTTGTCGAGATTGTATCCTCATCATCATCACTATCATCATCATTGGTGGTGACATCAACTTTATCATAATCACTTCTACCACCACTATCATCATCATCAAGACGTAAAAAAGTACGATAGAAATTTGCTTCTAAGAACCTAAAAAACAGAACGTTAGTTACTTAAGCAGTAAATAGCGCAGTATGCTGAAAAACTGATAATAACAAACTTATTTTACTGTTGTTCAAACTTGTCGAGATTGTACGGAATGGACGAACTCCCATAAGACTGGCGCGAACAAACATTACGGCAGGACAAGTTTTTTCATTATTTTGTTCGGGGAAATATTAAAACTTAGGTATTGCCCATTTTTGATTCTTTCGTGGAAGTTTTGCCTGATGTTCTGTGTCCAGACTGTTGCAGTAATAAAAACTATGCCTTACAGTTTAATTTGTGTATTAAGTGGAGTATTGAAGGTGGTAGAACCCTTTGTGGTTCGACTTCGGCGGCACCACCGCCACACCTATTTTTGCCTAACAACAGCAGTGATAATCGCAGCTGTGTGTGTATACTTTTCTGAGGCGTTCCTGCTTAGTTCTCAGGGGTAGCGGCGCATCTGTGGCCGACCTCAAATCTAATCCTACCTGGGGTTACAGATTTCCATAGGTGGCAGTACCCACTTACCACCTGCTGGACTGCATGCTCGACTGCTACTCTTTTATTATAAAAAACAAGTTCTTCGTAACGACTATTAAGATTTTTATTTGGCCTAACTGGAGCTAGTGACTAGTGAGTCCAACTAATCGTGACCTGGATGATTATTAAAATAAGGCATATCCACACAATATATTGACTCTTAAATACTTCAAACTTTTATGAAACAAACTTATCTTAAAAGTTTTTAAATATTCGTTTCTTGTATCGAATTTATTACTTTCCATTTTAGAACGAATCTCGAATTTGAATTTGGAGATCTCTTGCCAAAATGTATATTATTTTTCTTTCATCATAGTTTCTTTCGTTATTAACATTGCTACTCTATTATTATTAAACTACATTTTTTCTGGGTAAGAAATTCTTGGGAACCTTATTCCCAAAATTACTTTCTTCAGGATTCCTAGCTCGAGGACGCAATGTTCCCTCGGGAACCGAAGACCTTTTGTTGTAAATATAAAAATGAACATTGCTGCCACTAGAGTTGTAAATATATTACTTTATTAGACCTATGACCTGTAAAAAGTAAAGGCTTTTACAGGAACCTAAAGAAGAGAAAATATGGTTTATAATATCATTGGAACTGATTGCAATTTTATAAATATGTTATTTTGTATATGTAACGTTGTATTTCATTATTTACTAGTTTCTCGCCCGCGGCTTCGCTCACGTTTAAAAGAAAATAATATGACATACTAACATACATAAAACTGAAAATTCGTACCTTTATTGGAATGACAGTGGCGCCATCGGGCGAAAATCGGTCGTACCAACTCTGAAACCTTCGTGGGCTCATGAACAACAAGTTTGCTAAAGATCATCACTTGATCAAATGCATAGTTTACGATTAAATCCTTACTAATATCGATTAAAATAATCGATATTATATTGTAAATCTGTAACCCCAGGTAGGATTAGATTTGAGGTCGGCTACAGATGCGCCGTTACCCCTGAGAACTAAGCAGATTATCGATAAGGATTACGTTATAGATTGTTATGTTTGTTGTGTCTATTATGGCTATGTTATTGGCTAACAAGTCATATTTTTTTATATTTCTATTTATTAATCATATCTACCTACCATTAATTACTATTACTACCACAAATTTCATATGGCATACAGTGACGTTAAACGTGTCAGACGCGTGTCGTATCAGTCAATATTTTGTCTGCTCGCTCGTGTTACGAAAAATATAGCTATAATTCGCGCCAACTGCTAGTCCACTACAAGTTGTTGCGACCAGGTGTAGTCATACAATTTGCTATGGCGACGCGATTCATTTCTATATTCTCTTGGACAATAACTATGCTAAAGATCATCACTTGATCAAATGCATAGTTTCCGATTCTAGAACTACTTACGAATTAAAAATTAATTAAGAAAATCTTTTCGCACGGACTAAATTGTGAATCTAAACCATTCTCAAGTCCCCTTGAACACACACAACAAATTTCATCAAAATCAGTCCAGTCGTTTAGGAGGAGTTCAGTGACATACACACGTACATAAGAAATATAAATATAAAGATATTATTTCAAAATTCCCTTGAAAGCGGAATTTTTAAGTTTAATGTACTGAATATATAACTAGGCCATAAGAAAGTCTAGACGCTTGTTTGAGACAAAGGGTGACTATCTGAATTATTTCAAGCGAAAATGAAAGCTTAGGTCTAGACTAGTGTAATGTGCTGGAAATGTAATGGCTTAGTTCGCTTATCGTCATAATCATAATAATTTATGGGGAACTTTACCTGAGTGGCATATAAAATTTGAGGAGTGACTGTACCTTAAATGACGAGTATAAGCTGATTTAGTAGACTGAAGATAAAAATAAAATTAACAAAAAAATAAAACCGACTTCTATGTCACTATAAAGTAATTTTTTTTTAACAAAAATACAACCAACTTCTATGTCACTACAAAGTAAAAAATAATTGAAATAAATGTTGGTTTAGTACATATTTCTGAAGTCGGCGCTCAATATATTTCGTTGGATAACGATGTAAACAGCATGTCTAATATGAGCGCCGACTTCAGAATCCTCGGTTAAAAATGGTGGTATTGTATATGTGGACGGGTAAATTCAGTCCAAATTATACGAGTACTTCTTTACCCTTACTAGGAGTTTTTACGTGTCGACAAATGTGGTTGTTTTGGTATTTGTTTACGTATTTGCCCATACAAATTCCAATCAGCGCCCCTAGCGGATTATTTCAGAATTAGGTCATATTTGTCGAAACGTAAAAACTCCTGGTAAGGGTATTGTGACAATATACTTTTTTACCGTCTTTCCTTGAACTTTGAAAACTAAGATTATTAACTAAATATAAGTGCAAAATGTTAATTTAAAATATTTTACTTTATTTAACTAATCCCTGTCTTTATTTATTTACAGGTAAGCGTGTTTTCATACCTAAATCGGGTAGTAATTATAAGGATTTTGGGGTAAGTTATTTTAATTGTGAATTAAATCAGGATAAGAGTATTACCTAAGATCGGCCATAGATAGCAGTGCATCCTGTTGTTTCCCCTGGGGACTAAGTGGAACGCTTCATATAAGTGACTCTATACTAGCATAATATCAGCGTTTGACGTTTTGTTATTTGGCAGAGATGCCTTCGGTGTCGAACCAAAAAGAGTTTCTACCAGTTTTAAATATTCATAAAAAAATCGATAGAGAAATCTTTTAAGAAAATACATTAAGTCTTTTGCAAAAATACGCTGCTATTCTTAAAAACAACAACAAATGGTCGTCCAATGCCGCGGCGTGACTTCGCCGCATGGCGCAGGGTTTTCGGGCCTCGTGGGACCTGGGCAATCTCCTCAGTGGGATCACTGCCCACAGGTGTTGTAAACTTCCGTGAGGCAGCGGTGCAGCGTTCGGTCATCTATGTGACCTGTGCCAGGCTGCTAATCTTAAAGCTTAGTTATAAAGTCATATTTTATTATTTCTGTCGTACCTTTAAGAAAAACCTTACATCTTTAAAAAATAATCTGCTCCCTTCAATGAGCATTTTTTACTCAATTTTTTTCGGAAGACTGTTAATTAGGACCCCCACAAAACGAGATAATAAGTAAAGCCTCAAAAATGCAGAGGTCTGATTAAAAAGGCACATTCTTTCCGGCTCTGTGGTTTACATTTTTGACGGATAATCTCTTTCTTTGCGGTACCTACATTTGGGTGTAAAAAAGGAATGCGTAATGATTAGCTGATTTTTTATAAATTTTAGCAACCCTAAAATGTTTAAGACACTTTTTGAAACTTAGTTCTCAACTAAGTGCAGTTAGATCGACTTTATGCTTTACTTTATAAATAACTTAAGTAGGTACTATTCGGGGGTAATAGAATCCATTATTTATTATTATTAATATGTATATACAATAGATGATAATAAACGCAATAATAATTACCTACATGTAAATGAAACAAAGAATGTAATGTGAAGATGTATTTGTCTTAAAATATTCTAAATCTAAGGTCACACTGCACACAACTATCTAAGTTTATTAACCAAATTAATTACATATAATTTATAAATTACACATATTGCATGTAGGACGGTCATACTGTGTTTAACATTACAATATTATAACATGTTTTCCCGGTTTTCCAGGAAAAACTGTCAAAAAATCCCTAATGTATTTTATACTAAAACCTTCCTTGTTAGATATGCTTTTAAATAACCAAATCTCCATCCAAATTGGATCAGTAGTTTCTGAGAAACTCGCGGATATACAAGTTTACATACATACTATTACATACATAGCGGACGAATACAGAACCTCTTTTTGGAGTCGGTTAAATAAGTGAAAACTTTATAAACTTTAATTAAAAATTTAATTGAATGCATATAAGAATGTGTGATGTTGTGTTGTGGTTACTGTATCTTACTTGTAGAGAGTTCCATAATCGATCCTCTGTTAAGTATATATTAAATATCTTAAAATTACTTCTGGGTACAGGTAAGTTAAAAGAATGAAAATTCATTAAAATTTAAGGCATTAAAAATTATACTAATTAAATAAAAGTTATACTAATTGTCAAAATGTGGAACTAATTGGAGTTCTTAATGAAGTTATTTAGCTCGCCTAATTTGGCAAGAATTTTATGGAAATGGAATGGAATGAGTCATTAGTAAGAGTAAATCATTAGTAAGAGAGACCACAATAATAGAAGAGATAATGGAAGAATCATAGATTAGTAAAGATACTTCGCCGCCTTGAAATTGAATGAAGCCACAAACGGCTTCTTAGTAAATTCTTTTTTTGAATTCTTGACAAATAAAAACATTTTTAGAAAAAAAATACGAATAAATAACTAATACTGCGTAATTTACATAATAAATAAATAATTATTTCAAATATTTTAGGGACATTTTAGCACGGAGACGTGGCAAAACTTTTTTACGCAACTATTTCAATTCTCAAAACTGGGTACATTTTCTTGTTAGGAGTGAGTAATCTTAACTAATCTGTGGGAAGAATAGAATTGTTATTAATATTAACATTACATAAAATTATTTTAATTACGATTAAATTAAAACCAAAAAATACTTTGGACTTTTGAGTTTAATTTATTAAACAAATTATTGTTTTTAAACTTAAACTATAAAAACTCATTGTAACATTTAAGTGGGCATTGAAAACTATAATAATGTTTTCAATTAAAATTTAAACAGAAGTCAAAATTTGACTCAAAACAGTCATCATTAAAGTTAACGATGACTTACTACTGGTATAGTATTAGTTATTACAAAATTAAATGGCGTGTAATGTAGTTATGTAAAAGTAAATGAGTTACGTTATAAATGATAGCACTTTTTTCTTAAAAAAGTTAAAAATACTTAAAAGGTATATATATATATATATATATGGGTTGGCTAGCCGTAAATAATTCTGTCACTAGAATTGCGTGTGTTCTCCGACTTTGGTGGACGCACTGCCGTGCATCTAGATGTCAATATTTTCATTAATTTCAGCCTTTTTCATATAATTATAACAAAAAAGAGTTTTGTCGACAAGTCACTGTATATAGTCTGACTACCTAGTCGACAAAACGTTTTTGTTTGTTTTTTCGTAAATCATGATTTGCATTTAAATTTTACGTAATAGTTTTACAGGTGAATTTTACGTAAAGATGGTAATTTTGTACTTAAATTCGTACCGAATTATGTATTTGTCTGTCCCTTTTAACTTGATTGCCGTGTTTTTGTCAGACGGGTGTCTTGGCAAAATACTACGAGTACATGAAGCGTCCCAGTTTAGTCTAAGGCAGAGACGCATCTCTTATCAATTTTAGGTGGGATTATTTCCTATTACATAATATGTATACAGTATTAGTACTAAGTAGGCCAAAGCATAGCCCTTCGTGTGAAGACTTTAAATGCATTTTTAAATACGAACTTAATAAATTAAAATAACCTAACAATAAACTGGCTGACTAAAATTAAGGCACTCAAAAACGTTAACTTTCCAGCAGAAGACACAGGTCTTGGTGGTAGATAGTATCTGTCGTATAAGGCGTTCCAGAAGTTCATTTCCTCTTGGTTGAGATTGACCCTGATTTCTTCCTTGAAAATGGTTTGCTCGGGTGCAACTTCTTCCCCACTGATGTACAGGACGTGGGGTGTGGCGGTGACTGGCAGCCAGGTGGTGAATGACCCTCCTTCAGGGGTTGGATTCCTGGAAAAAGAAGATATTCCCATTATTTATCATACATTAGTAAAGATAACTCACTCCTATCAAGAAAATGTAACCAGTTTTGAGAATTGAAATAGTTGCCGAAAAAAGTTTTGCCACGTCTCCGTGCTAAAATGTCTCTAAAATATTTGAAATACTTAATTATTTATTATGTTAATTACGCAGTATTAGTTATTTATTCGTAATTTTTCTGTATGTTTTTTATTTGTCAAGAAATAAAAAAATAACTGACAAATCAGCCTTTTAGTGGCTTCATTCAATTTCAAAGCGGTGAAGTATCTTTACTTATCAAAGTTATTTATATGATGTTTTGATTTTTTGTATAATATTGAAGTAGTAAACAGTCCATCTGGTGGTTAGTGGCTACTGGCTCATGGCCATTTGTATCAACCCCAGATAAGATTAGATTCCTATCTGAGGTTGCTTCACAAATGCTAACGCCTCTCTTATCCAATGCTAATCTAACCTAACCTAACCTAACTTTGAAGACTGACGCCCTCACATGCTTTGCTGAGCGAGCTGAGGACTAAGTTTGAACATCGGTAAAGTATATAGGAGAAGGAGAAGAGAAGGAGATATTCCTTCCGCTGAAAGGTATGACCCTTTTACACAGCAGCGTTTTACACTGCTTATTAAAGAGTCAAAAATACAAGTTCAATCTATAAAACCTTATCGTTTTTGAAGTCGGTTAAAAATAAACCGATTTCATTGTGTAGTTGAAAAAATAAAGAAACGCATGTGCAGTTTTCAGTACGTGAGTTACAACACAATTGTTGTAGCCGTTACATAAAACTATTGTTAAATCTTTGCGAAATTCAGTGAACATATTTTCAGTAGTTTCTGCTATATTTCAAATATCAGATATACATAGTATACTTCAATGAAATATTATTGATAATATGCTATTTGAGAGACAAATACTTATGTGTGCCAATATGAGTACTGATATTTCTATAAAAGCCGTTAATATGCCGTCAGTTCATAATATTGCACAATTTGATTAAATTGTAATCATGAAATAAATCGTCAAATAAATGTAATTATTTGAAGCCTAAAATATAATTATAAATTAATTTATAGTTAATTTATAAAGATTTTGAAAAAAATATGAGCAATGAAAAAGGGATATAACATTTTTTTTATCAGTGATTATTCACGAATACGATACCGAAGACGCACTTAGACAAATAATAGTGATTTTAACTTGAGCTGATAAGATACTTCCTATATGATAAATTAGATATATACTTAAGATTACATAAAGTGGTTGCCACGTGTCGATATCTAACCAAAAGTTATAATTTTATCCCTGTTATAGTCCGCGCCAAAGTGCTAGTCCGCTCTGAATATGTCGCGAGCAGGTGTAGTCATACAGTTTGCTATGGCGACGCGATTCATTTCTTTATTCAGAGCGGACTAGCAGTTTTACGCGGACAATACACAGGCATCTTTCTCATTCTAAGAGGAGATCCGTGCCCATCTGTGGGACAGTAATGGGTTGAGGACGTAAAAGACGTGCCTTATTCATTTATTACAAGTGGATCGGGGAATATGAGAAATATTACATTTACGAAGCGGGAATCGGGGATTGAGATTTACAAAAAAGTAACTGAAATTATAGCCACTACGGCTTTGTGTGAAGGACGTCCATAAAAATCATCAATCATATGCTGCAACAAAATCTAATAATTAAAATTACGTATAGTCCATTCTGATAACAACTTACCCGGTATATGCGAATGCCTGAACTCGTCTGAGGAGTGTGTCCCTCACGATAGCATCGGAGGCCTTAAGATCAAAATCAAAGAGGTAGTTGAGGATTCCACCATGCTTCACGCCCTTTAGAGGTATCTGCGTGAAGGGCCAATCTGAGTTCAATGTACCTCTGTACGCGAACTCAAATAATCTAACTTCAGAACGAGATCTCAACGCTCTTTCCCTCGCATGCCTTATAACTGGCACAAGAATTATCGTGTCTCCCATGTAATTCAAGAAATCTTCGATTGTTTCCATGTTGATTGGTCTCTGCGCGAAGTAGAATTCTCGGATCGAGTTCACAACGGTCGTAGCGTTATCCGCCGATGCGAAATTTAAGTCCACTTGTATGAATTCTGTGAAATTCGCTTGCATCCTCTCCAACCATTGTCGGAAAGCGGCCTGCTCGGCTCGTATTGAGCCTTCTCTGTTTGTGTTGGCTCCGATGTAAGGGATATCACTGTAATTACCAGCACGAATCAAGTTAATGGGGTTGTCAGCAAGGAATGTGTCGTTTGGGTTTAAAGTAGCATCTTCAATACACGGGCCGAATAATACAGTGTTGTTAGGAAACTCGAAGTCATGAAGCGCGCTTTCTAGAACATTTAATTCGGTTGTAGTTAGTAGTTTGGCTAAATCTTCTCTTTCCTTATCAGTGTAACCGAGCTTATCACCTACGGCTTTCGCATGACCGATAGGATCATACGCGATCGCCCACGGTGCTAATCCAGAGCCGCTCAAAGCCATAGCCTTATGTATTAGTCCTGTCGCAAGCGGTGATAACGTAATCAGGTCAACCATGGCTGCTCCTGACCCGTGCCCCATGAGAATTACATTGTCAGGGTTGCCACCAAATCCTGCAATATTTGCTTGGATCCATTTCAATCCCTGGACAATATCTTTCAGACCAGCGTTGCCTGGCGCTTCTGGTACCCCTAAACAAAGGAACCCGAAGATGGAAAGACGGTAGTTCATTGACACGACCACGAGATCAGATTGTACCAATCTGTCGTAGGAGTAAGTTCCAGTGTTGTATGAAGTGAAGTCTTCTCCTTGAATCCATACTAATACTGGTTTAGGTGTCGTGAGGTTTTTCGTATGGATGTTCAGTTTTAAGCAGTCCTCTACGCCGATGAGACCTCGAGGACTCGGTTGGGCGCATATTACGTTGTTCTCGATGGCATGGAAGACCCCTGGAAAGTTAGGAGCTGGAACAGGCGCCTGGAAAGGAAATATTATTATGTAATACATGGTAATGAGTCCATCTCTTTGTGTATAAAGGCGCTTTCTACACTCATAGCCCCATACTATGATTATCTGTGTCGTGGTTGTCATGAACACACAAATACAAATAGACAAATACTCAGACACAGAACACATACCGAAATTCATTGCTCAGATATCTGTGTGGGAATCGTATCCAGGACCCTTTGCGTGTGAGATTAGTCTAATGATACTACATATAAGTAAAGAAGTAGGTAGACTGGTACAAACATTAACATTTTTTATTTCCTGGAATTATTTTTCCACACTTGATAATTAGCACTGCCTCGCACATAGAAATAGTAATATTTGTATTAGTAATTCGACGTATAGCTTGGTTCAATAAATATTGTAATATAAATGAAGGCAATCTATGCTAGTTGAAAAAAGGTAGAACAAACATGGTTGAAAAGTAGAGGTACCGTCGCCACCGCTGTTGCGGTGGTGCTGCCGGAGTCGAACCACAAAAGGGTTTGGCAGAACCCTTCAAATATTATTTGTATTATTATATATTATAGTATTATTTAATCATCTATAACATTGTGATAGTATTCTCCTAAATATCGCGTAGAGTAGACCTATATGTTTTCCAATCACTGATAAGTCGTTCCGATCCGTCAATAAGATTACACAGGTCATTGATATTGACATAATCGTATCGTACAGTGTGAAGATATCTGATCTAAATATAAATATATTTTGAGAATATCATGTTTTTTAAACGACTGCAGAGGGTAATGTTTCTATCTTTGGCACCCAGTTGTTCAAACGGCTTGACGCATGTTTACATATGAAGTGTCGCCGGATTCGTCTTATTTATGGTAGTGATACATATGCCATACATTTTTTATAATATAGGAATAGCAGACGAGCATGCAGTCCACCTGATGGTAAGTGGATACAGTCGCCCATGGACATACGTAATCAACCCCAGATAGGATTAGACATGCTGAGGACTAAGCTGGAGCGCCTCGGAAAAGTATGTCTCGCTTATCACAGCCTTCAAACCGGAACACAGCAGCACTTAACACTGCTGTTATGAGGCAGAAATAGGTGTGACGGTGGTGCCGCCGGAGTCGAAACACAAAGGGTTCTACCAACCACAAACAAAGCCATTGCAAAATGTAGTGTATATTTCCTTTTCACAGGCGAAGATCGCAGATTGTCAGTAATTATTGCCAACAAACACACACACGTATACATTATTTACCTCAACAATTATGTTTTATAATAACAGGTATGCGATAGTCATATGACTTGCCATGTACCAAGGCACCTTGTAAATACCTAAAGAATTCTCAGTAGTGAAATCGTTATGTAATACCTAAGGCAGTGATTCTCAAACTATGCGCCGGACGCCCTTGGTAAAGGTATAGGTAAAGTGTGCCCGCAGGCGACTTCAAAAAGCCGCCTATTTGAGAATATATGCTTGCGACAGCAAACTGACCATTATTATAATTGTGTCGTTTTTGTTCCTCTATAATATTCCGATTTAATATTCTTTGGGGGTTTGAATGATAAAATAATGTCTGCCACAGTTACACACAAAATATTCCTCTGTAATATGTAAAAGTAGCAATAAAAAAGGTTGAGAAACCCTGACCTATGCGATAAGAAAGTCACGTCGTAATGTGAAACGAAATGTAAATGAAGTCCTTTTAATTCGCATACAAGGCCAATGCCAGTCGGAATGGTTACAGTTGCCAAAAACAATAATGTTGTATGAATCATGTGTTAATCAACTTTATGAGCTCATCTTGATGCTTGTCTAAGGTTCAGTCTGATGTAAATAAAGAATTTTATAAAGTTCCCGTGGGAATTTCGGGATGAACCTTATATAAAAACACTCCTAATTAAACATGCAATATTGTGTAAAGAAATCAAGTTAATTTGCGCACTATTTTCTGAGTTTTGCGGATACAAACATAAAAAAATCATACATAAAGTACAAGACATAAACTGATTCACGTAACCGGTTGAACATAACCCAATAACGTGATAACCGGTTTAAACCATAACCTACCTTAAAGCGATTTTCGCCGGCCGTAGACCCAGCGTATGGGATCCCATAAAACGCTATATGGTTCGCATTAACCACATTGCCGACGACCACGCCTTGAGTCGTGTTCACTGACGGGCCGTCCTGCGCCCGCGCAAGCGCGCACACACACAACAGTAGCCACAAATACATCACTACGCACAGTTGCGACACGTGCGTCTCTCACGACGGTTGGAGTGTAAATGAAGCCTAGTTGTAGTGCAGTATCGGACTTTTTATCGGGCAGATACAATATCAATGAGGTCATCATTATCGTGCGCTGTGGCACAGGTAAAGTTTGTTCGTCATGTCTTGTTTATTATATAACGCCTTTTTTAAATGATTTTAGATAAAGGTTCAGTTTGAAGGAAGGAAGTCTTTGAACTATTATGGAATTTAGGAAAAAATGATATATTAAAAAAATAATAGGTGGCAAGACTTAACGGCTCTATCAATATTATTTTGCATTTAGTAGAGTAGTTTATTGTACAGTGAGAGTATAGTTTAGTTGTAAAGAAACATTTCTACTGTAACTTTCGTTAATAGGCTATTGTATTATTTTGACGCATAAAATCCTTGATGACGTTCTGTACCCTTACCATGAGTTTATACGTTTTGACAAATATGACTGTTTTGGTATTTGTTTACGTATTGGCCCATACTATTTCCAAGTTTTGACACAATCCGATAGGGGCGCTAATTGGAAATAGTATGGGCAAATACGTAAACAAATACCAAAACAGTCATATTTGTCAAAACGTAAAAACTCATGGTAAGGGTACTGTTCTGACGGTTTTGACGAAATATGAATTATTGTAGAGCTAAACCTCCGGTCAGAACTTCTTTGAACCTCCCAAAAATGATTTGACACTAGTAATATTAACTTTTAGGTCAATGTTCATGTCAGTACACAAGCCGAGAATTTTTGAATGATTCGGAAAATCTTTAACAAGTAATCGTAATAAACCGTCTGCTTTGAAAAGGATATCAAGGCAGGTACAATTATGTGAGGCGTGCCGTCTCTTTTTATGACTGCTTTTTCCATTTTAAAACAGTAATAGGGCCGAAGTCCATATTGCCATCAATATCTATATAATTATTGGTTTAGTTTCGTGATGACATGAAATGTAGTTGTCCATTTAAATAGCTCCGAGCCATACCGTGTTTTTGTAATTGCTATGTACTTGTTATTTAGGTCAGGGACGGAAAATGAAAATAAAGCGACGAAGTATAAATAAAATATTTACTTTATGGAGTATAGTGTACATTATAATGAAGGGAAAATGTGTTAAAAAACTAATACCAAAATGCGAAAAAATACTTTTAATAAGTATGAAACAAGGAAATATAAGTACATTTTTATTTAATACTCATGCATATGATGATCAGATTATATGTCATGGATTATTCATACAGTTACAACAGTACATATAACAGATATACGCAATAGTTAAAAACAAACTAATAATGCATATTTGTAATGTACTAATTAAGCCCTTCAATTTGATACCTCATAAAAAAATGACTAACCACTTTTTGCGTTCTAGAGATGCATTATTAAATTAGAGTGACGTCACATAGTTTATAATCAGCTGACGATCTATGTACTTAAAACTAGTTTTTGCCCGCGGCTTCGTCCGCGTTTAAAAGAAAATAATATGACATACCAACAAACATAAAACTGAAAATTCGTACCTTCATTGGAATGGCAGTGGCGCCATCTAGCGAAAATTGGTCGTACCAACTCTGAAACCTTCGTGGGCTCATAGACAACAACTTTGCTAAAGGTCATCACTTGATCAAATGCATAGTTTACGATTCAATTCTTACTAATATCGATTAAAATAATCGATTTTTTTGGTCCAAAAGATCGATTCTCCAATCCATCCCTACTTCCCGTGGGATTTCCGGGATAAAAGCTATCCTATGTCCTTTCCCGGGTCTCAGACTATCTTTGTACAAAATTTCACTAAAATCGGTTCAGTGGTTTAGGCGTGAAGAGACAACCAGACAGACAGACAGACAGACAGAGTTACTTTCAGATTTATAATATTAGTAAGGATAAGGATAAGGATAAGGATAGTAAGGATAATAGGTCATACGTCACAATTATGGTTAATATGTAGTGTAGGTTTCATGAGGGAACAGATAAACACACATATCCACATACACACGTACATACATAATCAAAACCATAACCTTTTCCTTCGCCCTAGTCGAATAAAAATAGGTGCCATGTATAAAACATTATTTTAGAAGCATTAAAACTCAATTATACTAACTGATCGAACTCTACAGGTTCGACGCCGGCGGTGGTACTGCCACGTTTAATAAAATATTTATGCTGTATAACAATTATAACAGTGTTATAAAGCTGTTTTGTTTTGGTTCGAAAAGTTTGGACTAATGAGTTTGAATCGATAGTCCACTGTGAGGTCAAATAGACTCACTAGTTCGTCGTCAATTGCATCCATTTTTAACTATTTACAGGTATGAAAAATTGTTTAAAATATTAGATTATTATTTTATTTATTTTTCATTAACTTCACACCTACTAGAATAGATCAAAAAGAACTTTTTTAAAAACGAGTTTTTAAAAATAACTTTATTTTACGTATTGTTCTCAGAAATTCCTTTGATTGGATACCCGCCCTCTAAAGGTCGTCCGCCATTTTGGATTTAGAATGACGTCACTAAGCTTATCATGCGTTTTAAAAAATTCAGCTCAATCGGATACCGGGAAATAGGTCAAATTAAACTTGCAAGATTTGACCCTAACATACATAACCTTTTTTTATTTAACAAGGGGGAAACCTTCAAAACGTCACCTCCACCACCTACCACCTAAAGGCTCCATCCAGGTGAGCATGACACTCGTCATACTGTCTGGTGTGCACGACGGTATGCGAACACACATACAGCCCTCCTATCCGGGGTCGCTGGCCGGGAGGTTCGAGCTCCCAGTCTTGCCGCCCGCAACCCCGGAAGTCCTCTTTTAGTCGCCTCTTACGACAGGCAGGGGATACCGTAGTCCTATTCTGCTCTCGGAACTACAGGGACGTACAAAACTAACAAACTTATGTACAAGCGTTTTAAAAAAACTAAGAAGACCTTTGTGGTGTAAAGTGCGGCGTGGCAATCAAACACGATTATTCATACCAGTAAAGCGATTACTGTGAAACGTGTAGAAACTTAAGGAAAACTAATTACTGTCCTACTGGGCATGGGTCCTCTCATACTGAGAAGGATTAGGTTATAGTCCACGGCGCTCGCCAAGTGCGAATTGGTAGACTTGACATACATTTGAAACCTTTTTTTATGATATCTCAGGTATGCAGGTTTTCTCACTAAGTTTTCCTTCACCGTTTAAGCAAGTGATAATTAATTTCTAATACGCGCATAACTGAAAAGTCAGAAGTGCGGGCCTGGGATTTGAACCTTGGACCCCTCGATCAAAAGGCAGATTTTCGTAACCACTAGTTTATCACTGTTTATAAACTTAAATAACAAATGTAAGTACAAGTTTTTAATTAAACGAAGGTATCTTTATGGTGTATACTGTGGTGTAAAGTGCGGCGTGGCAATCAAACGCAATTATATGATTTTAGACTAAAATTATCGCGGAATTGAGACATTTTATTATGTAACGGGTACTCACGATATGCGTTTTTTATTGCCGATATTTCGACCCAGTTGCATGGATCGTGGTCACGGCGAAACTGAGGTGGAGGGGAGAAACCGTTGACAAGTACTAGTGGTAGATTAATCTATCTACCCTACGTCTAGTTCGTTTTTCTTTTCTAGGTTTCATATCACGACACACAACACTGACAATATCCTTACGCTCCGTACTTTGCACTATTTGTGACTTGCATAAACTAACCACTGGATTCCACGTTTGGGCTAACTTAAAACCATCTTCTCTATTGAAGTTCCTAGGATGTTTCTTGATCTCTATTGCTTCTCTTACTAAACGAGGAAAGTAATGACGCTCAGTGGAGATCACCTGAGGTTTGTGTAATTCAATCCAGTGGTTACAACCTGAACTGAGGATGTGTTCGGCTACCGCAGATTTCTTAGGGTCATTATTTTTGACTGCGCTGATATGTTCCTTAATGCGTTGTGATATGGCTCGTTTTGTCTGCCCAATATATGCCGCGCCTTTTAAAAAGCTCGCGGCCTATCTTCGTTCCCCCAAGGATACTATTCCATACCAGTGCCCAGGGGTCTATAAGGTTGACTGTAGTTGTGGTAGCTCGTATATTGGGCAGACAAAACGAGCCATATCACAACGCATTAAGGAACATATCAGCGCAGTCAAAAATAATGACCCTAAGAAATCTGCGGTAGCCGAACACATCCTCAGTTCAGGTTGTAACCACTGGATTGAATTACACAAACCTCAGGTGATCTCCACTGAGCGTCATTACTTTCCTCGTTTAGTAAGAGAAGCAATAGAGATCAAGAAACATCCTAGGAACTTCAATAGAGAAGATGGTTTTAAGTTAGCCCAAACGTGGAATCCAGTGGTTAGTTTATGCAAGTCACAAATAGTGCAAAGTACGGAGCGTAAGGATATTGTCAGTGTTGTGTGTCGTGATATGAAACCTAGAAAAGAAAACGAACTAGACGTAGGGTAGATAGATTAATCTACCACTAGTACTTGTCAACGGTTTCTCCCCTCCACCTCAGTTTCGCCGTGACCACGATCCATGCAACTGGGTCGAAATATCGGCAATAAAAAACGCATATCGTGAGTACCCGTTACACAAACGCAATTATTCATACCAGTAAACCGATTAATGTGAAACGTGTAGAAACTTAAGCAAAACTAATTATAATGAACCATTGTATTTTATCGACGTGGAACGCTAGATGTAATTAGCTTATGACTATGATTATTATCATTGAATGCGCTGGCATTATAAGTTAAAAGACAATTATACATCGATCGGTTACTGTACCGTTCTGACGCGTAAAGGGTTTTGGGTTCGATCCCCGGCCAGACAACTGATAATCAAATTACTGTCCCACTGAGAATGGATCTCCTCTCAGAATGTGAAGGATTAAGCCATAATCCACCACGCTGGCCAAGCGTGTATTGGTCTCCAGGCTGGCCAAGATTATCAATATATAATTGATCAACCAACATTTAAGGTAGTAGAGCCCTTTGTGGTTCGACCCCGGCGGCACCACCACCACACCTATTTCTACCTAATAGCAGTGTTAAGCGCTGCTGTGTTTTGGTTTAAAGGGTGTGGTAAGAGCGACATACTTTTCCGAGGCGTTTTAGCTTTGTCCTCAGGGGTAGCGGTGCATCTGTGGCCGACCTCAGGTAGGAATATCTAATCCTATCTGGGGTTGATTACAAATGTATATGGGCGGCAGTAGCCACTTAGTTCCACTTATCAGGTGGACTGCATGCTCATCTGCTACTCCTATGTCATAAAAAAATAACAAATTATGAAATTATGACTACAAGAAAGTATATTTGTATGTGTAAACCCTTTGTACTTTGGAATGTGACATGATAATCTGGACTGATTATAGGCATGATAAAAACTATTTTCGTAAAGTGATAGGATAATCTGAATTGTTTTGCTCTATATGTCGTGTTTATTATTTTGGTTTATGAATTTCAAAAATATAAGCCTAATGCGAGTCAAACCCGCGCACTGAGGGTTCCGTACGGCATTTTTATTTTATTATTTTATATTTTTAGTACTACTCGTAGTATCGTTTTTGGAACCCTTTGTGGTTCGCTACACCTATTTCTGCCTCATAACAGCAGTGTTAAGCGCTGCTGTGTTCTGATTTGAAGGATGTGGTATTGTGGTATGGGATACTTTTCCGAGGCGTTCCAGCTTAGTTCTCAGGGGTAGCGGCGCACCTGTGACCGACCTCAGGTAGGAATATCTTATCCTATCTGGGGTCGATTACAGATGTCCATGGGCGGCAGTAGACACTTACCATCAGGTGGAATGCAAAAAACCACCGCCACATCTATTTTTGCTTTATAATAATAGAGATTCAGAGATAGAGCTCTGCCGTTTGTTTGGTTATAGATGAGTAGTGATGAGGTACAGACATTTATAATAGTCTTTGGTTTTCTATAACATCTTATACTCAGAAGTTATATTTATCATCATAACTACAGCCTACACTATTTTAATAGCTACTCGAGATAATAAGACCCTAGACGCACTTGACCCCTTTTATAAAGGTCTTAAATGACTTAAAATAAAACATATCGTGGACAACAAACCATAGGGGCGTTTTGTTTTATTACGTCATTCGTTTCCAAATTTTTCAATACTAATTTTTTAATGGATCGTATTATGTATAATATAGAACTAGCAGTGATAGCCTAGTGGTTAAGAAACTCGGCCTCTTGATGGAGGGGTGCGAGGTTCAAATCCCAGGCCTATGATTTTTCAAAGTTATATGTATTAGATATTAATTATCACTTGTTTAAACGGCGAACGAAAACATCGTGAGGAAACCCGCATACCTGAGAAATCTTAAAACAAATGTTTCCAAAGGTATTTGAAGTCTACCAATACGCACTTGGCCAGCGCGGTGGACTATGGCCTAATCCTTCTGATTCTGAGAGGAGACCTGTGCTCAGCAGTGGGACTGTAATGGGTTGATGATGATAAGATAAAACTCGTTGGCGGTAGTGTCGAAACATATAGGGGATTTCCATCTTCTATAATTTATTTCTATTATACACATTTAAGTTCGTTTAAACTTTAGTTGCTTACATTAATCAAGGTGTAGACATATCATGGTTTTAAATCTAGGGTTTATTTTGTAGCAACATAAAAATGTCATAAAATACCTAATATTTATGTAACACGAATTTAGTTTTAGTCACTTTATGAGTATTTTACACGGCACTTTGGTAGGTATATCATAGAAAAATTAAACTTAAATTTTTTTTTCTAGTTCTATTATGGCGTGTAAAGATTTGTATAATGGGGAATGTACATACAATTTCAAAGGTACTATCAGAGGTGATTGAACTCAGCACCACTATAAGGCACCTAATAAAAGGTGGCAGAACCTTGATGTTAGAACATTTGCGAAAATAATCAAAATTTTAAAAATCAGTGTCGGTTCAAGAGATAGGGCGTTGTGAGAGACGGACAGTTAGCGGAGGATTAGTAATAGGGTTCCGTTTTTATCCCTTTGGGTACGGATCCCTAAAAACATAGTTTTGACGACTGCGTACAGGATATGCATAGATTACAGAAACATTTCAAAAACTGACGCAAAAGAAATAATTGAATCTGATACATTATTACCTGCACATGACTAATATATTGTAAACATTTCTGATATACATAAGGAAAAGTATGACTTATTTATCTATAACTAATTTATTATATACATTTCTAAGTAAACATTACTAACTTAAAATGATTGATGTACACATATTGTTATCAATGGTGATAAGTTCCTAGAAAGGTCGAAAAATATTTCTGATTAGATAAAGCTTAAGTAACGACTTGGTTTGGTATCAGTTTTTACACGATCGTGGAAGGTAATGTTTACTTAGAAGATAGCGTATTTATGTATAATATAATATATGTCTCATTCTTTGGCACGCTCTGTAGCCCAAACGGCTTGCCGGGTTTTAACATTTTTGGTAATAATATAGGAGTAGCAGATGAGCATGCAGTCCACCTGATAGTAAGTGGCTTCTGCCGCCCATGGACATCTCTAATCAACCCCAGATAGGATTAGATATTCCTACCTGAGATCGGCCACAGATGCGATGCTACCCGTGAGTACTAAGCTGGAATGCCTCGGAAAGGTATGTCTCCCTTACCACACCCTTCAAACCTGAACTCAGCAGCGCTTAATACTGTTGTTATAAGGTACAAATAGATGTGGCGGTGGTGGGCTGTCAGAGTCGAGCACGAAGGGATCTACCACATATGAGGTGTCTTTGCATTTGTCTAAATTGTAGGTATAGGCTATAATTTTGCTCTTAATACTCAATAACAATAAAATGTGATTCATTTCGAAGTAATCCCTTTACCAGTACTCGGTGGGCGAAACCTGGAAGGGTTTTGTTGCAATTAATTACATAAATTTATTAGGAGAGCAAGAAGCATTCGTCACTGTACAATTTAACAACTGATGCCTTTGTTTAAAGTATATATAATTTTATTTATAGAATCTTTCGTCCCCTATTTGGCATATTAACATTCGTTATTAATAATCGATCTATCCGAAGTTTTGCTTAACATATTTCGACATTTAACAATTTCGGCTTACGAAAAATTTAACAAAAAAATCGACTGACGGCTAAGGATGAATAGATTATAAGTACCGAATTAATTAAATATAATATTAATAAGTGTTTGAAAAGACGTATCTAATGTAATCATACACTGTCATCCACATTCCAGACCCAAGGTGTGTGCAAAAATTCTGCTCAATCGCTTGGGGTTCACAGGTTTAGATTTAGCTGCAAGATTTGATACGATATAAGATGTTACACTAGAGATTCTCTAGTACAAAATTAGAACTAAACCAAGCAGGAAATTTGACTACTTTATTAAAAAATTAATCAATTATATTATTATATTAAATATATTATTATATTATTAAATATTAAAAAATAATAATCTGTGACACTTACACTATTTATACGAATCCAATGACAACTAATATGTAAAAACCCGTCAGGCCGTTTAGGCTGCGGGGCATGACAAAGATGTCCCTGTAGTTTCGGGACCAGAATAGGGCTACGGTATCCCCTGCCTGTCGTAAGAGGCGACTAAAAGGGGCTTACGGGGTTGCGGGCGGCAAGAGTGGGAGCTCGATCCGCCCAGCTAGCGACCCCGGGAAGGAAAGCGGTATGTGTGGTAGCATTCCGTCGTATACACCAGACGGTGTGGTGATACAAACTCACCTGGGCGGTGCCCGAGGGGGCACCGCGCTAAGAGGACTCCGGTTGCGTTCCGTTGGAGATCCCGGAGTCCTCTACCCAGCGCCGAGGACGGCCACAGTGGGGTTTTAGTGCGGTAAGAATCCCACATAACCTGGCGTCGCTCCCACGTCGTCGGGTACCTTTTGAAGGTTTCCCCCTCGAAAACAAAAAAAAAAACGGTCATGGCAAAGAATGAATCACACATATATTCTCGAAAAACATTACCCTCTGTACCGGATAATAAACAAAACCACAGCATCAAAATTTCACGAGCACCCTATATTTATTCCACCCGTAATAAAGTTACGCGTCGGCATTTCAAAGGTTGTTACGGATTAGTGAAACACATGCAAACAATGAAATATTCAACGTTACGTTTTACGAATGAGGTCGAATCGATAACCCTGTTAAACCCATGGCCTCGTGCTATTAAAAAGGGCTTATAATTACAGTTTAAAGAGCTGGTTTTATTATAAAGTACATTTTAAGTAGCACCCTTCGATTCGGGAGCACTACCGTCAATTTGTGCCTAATAACAGCAGTGTTAAGCGCTGTTTTGGGTTGACGGGTGTGGTAAGGGAGACATACTTATCCGAGGCGTTCCAGCTTGGTTCCAGCGATAGCAACGTATCTGTGACCGACCCCAGACAGACCTGATTAAGGATGGCAATAGGTGGCAGTAGGCACTTACCATCAAGTGCTCGTATGCTACCTCTATATTATAAAAAATACTATCTGACCCGTCAAACGTTGTGTTGCCATATAAATAAAAAAATATTAAGGGTGAACAAACCTTACCACTTAGGGGTATAAAAAATAAATATTAGCAGATTCTCAGACCTACTGAAAATGCATATAAAATTTGGTGAAAATCGGTAAAGCCGTTTCGGAGGAGTACGGTAACTAACATTGTGACACGAGAATCTAAATATATATAACTCAAAGGTGACTGACATAGTGATCTATCAACGCACAGCCCAAACCACTGATGTTATGACGTATGCATCCGCTAAGAAAGGATTTTGATCAATTCTACCCCCAAGGGGACAAAATAGGGGATGAAAATATTGCTTCGTAACGCGAGCGAAACCGCGGGCAAAAGCTCGTTTTATATATAAGATTAACGCATTTTTTCATTTATTTCGGAAAATTAATTCACTTGTTTTTGATGTGAAACATCTATAGCCGCACGTAAAACCGATTTCTGGCGTGGCGACGCATGCCGTGGCGTCGCGTCGCCACGCTATACGATGGTATATATATATACAGCCTATATGCAGTAGTGTGTGCGGTGTGGCGACGCGTCGCCATGCGCAATCGAATTCAATAAATAGTCATCGTTATCTGGAAAAAAATCGTAATATTTTATTTTATCATTATGACATATTTAGTTCCTATCACAGTATGTTCTTTTCTGCATATTACTTTTACAAAATAATGTCGATGTTTCACATCTGCCAGGCGTCCCGTGACGGCTCACATTTTTTTATTTATCTCAAAGCTAGTAAGACTAATGTACCAAGATTCGAATCCCTGTTGGAAACAGATAGCGCCACTTACGAGTGCATCACTAATGAACAAAATGCATTAAACATTCGTATTCGCGAAGATAATGATTCTGTATCAACATGAGATTAAAATTCAAGGTCGTTAGGTGAGTTTTATCTGTGGGTCTTGAAATTTTATTATTGTCTTTGTGTGTAGCTAAAATATGGACACCTATGAATTACGTTTAACTTTTCATAAATTGGTTTAAGCCACTCCTTTTTTAATACGCTTTTTTTATAAATTAATATAGTAATAATATATAATGTAATGTTGAATCTTTGTGAATTCATTGTATTTAATTGTATTGAAATTGTTTGAATTGTAATATTTGCATGCTTTTAAATTAACATAGCTGAATATGATACTAATGTATATATTGTAAGACCTGCAATGACTGTAATATTCATGGCAAATAAATGATTAAAAATATAAATTAAATTACGAAAACTCCAACTGTATCTATGATAGTTCGGTATCTATTAAAAAGTTGTTCAAACTTTAGTTTAATTAGTAATTATTTTAAAAATAAAAAAAATAAAACTTGACTTCTTATAAATAATAAATTGTAAAGGGAAGTAATGCAGCCTATGTCACTAACACAATTTAGACAAATCCAACGACATGTCACATGTTTAAATCCGTCAAACTGTTTTATTACAGCTACAAGACTTGTATACGCTACAAGGACATTTCCCTCCGCAATCGTGAAAAAACTACTTTCAAGGTCCCTTTTATAATTCACAAACGTTTTCTTTAAAATAAGGCATACGTACACTCAAAGAACATTACTCTCCGCAGTCGGGTAAAGTGTTATCAAGGTCAAGAACATGCTCCCTTCTACAATCCGCGATCAGCAGTGATTTAGATCCGTTCAAAAATAGTGCTATTGTACCCACATATACAGCCCAAACAAAAGTATAGTTCCACTCAAAAATAGCGCTAACCCACACGTAGTAATGTTAGGACCACCTAACATTTGCAAACTTTAGCATTAAGATAAGCGACAGGGATTGGAGATTGATCGCACAATCCATCTTATAACCAATTCAGAGCGATGACTTTGAAAACATAGCCTAAGAGAGCCCTAGGCTTGAAATATCACGAAGAAAGTAATATGGAGTAACAATTTATCATCCACTGAGAGTAATGGTTAATCTAAGTAAAGGTCAGACTGATTGTTGATGTTATTCTTTGGCGCATTAGGACAGGGTTTCTCAAAGTTGCGTAGTAGTGTCTGCGTTATTTTAGTATATTTAGTTTTAAAAATTGTACTGTGTGCTGAAATTGTGGTGAATAAATGATATTATTATTATTATTAATTTACGCGTGCAAAAAGCAGGATATTGCACGCACGTCTAAATGAAAGCTAAACAGCTTTTACAATATCTTATTTTTTATATTTATTTCAAGGAATGGGTAAATATTTTTTTTTAAACTATAATATTAATTTATATAATAGAGACCAAAACGTAATAGGGGCACGTTGAATTATAAGTTTCAGAAACCCTGCATTATTGGGGTTAACCCTAATTTCGGTACTGTCAGAAAGTTACGGATATATCACGCGCTGATTATTAATATTCAATCTATCCGACGTTTGCCTAACAAATTTACACATTTAACAATTTTAGAATCGTCACAAGTATACACAATGTTTTCGTCCAATCCTTGTCAACTTGTAGGTGGGTAGATGTAAAATTTACAGTCGTCTTTCAATGTCACATCGTGCGACCAGTCGTCGTCTTGAGCTCGGCGAGAACATACTGTCTGTCTGTCGGTTTGTTTTCCACGTGGACTAGTCGGGCTACCGCGTGTGCCTTGTTAAGTACATAGACTCCTCAGGAAAACCAGACCATGCCTATTTTGACCTCTGTGATAGTGCCGTGCATCACCCCTGACACGATTAGAGTCTTCAGATCGACTTGGAAGACAAGGTTGGTGGTTTTATGTAATCATCTGAGGATTATGTCATACCCATGGGCGGCGGCAGGATGTACAATGAGGTATTAAAAAACGTCACCGGGATCAAACAATTACAAATATATATCTGTCAGCGAAAAATGGCAACGCACCTCCGTGAAAGTAATCCTGGCAGCGCTCATAGTCATACCTCTCACATCTTAATTCCATAGATAATATAGTCTACTATACCGTTATATCGGCGTGCGAGGCCTGTGTGGTTTTTCTTTATCGAAAACGCTATTTTGTATTCGTTCAACCCATAGATTAGTAAAGATACTTCGCCGCCTTGAAATTGAATGAAGCCACAAACGGCTTATTAGTAAGTTCTTTTTTTGAATTCTTGACAAATAAAAACATTTTTAGAGAAAATTTACGAATAAATAACTAATACTGCGTAATTTACATAATAAATAAATAATTATTTCAAATATTTTAGGGACATTTTAGCATGGAGACGTGGCAAAACTTTTTTACGCAACTATTTCAAATCTCAAAACTGGGTACATTTTCGTTAGGAGTGAGTAATCTTTACTAATCTATCGTTCAACCCTATAGTATTATTTACAATCTAAATAAATAACATTTATATCAACTTTTGACCTTTCGTGCAGTTTGGTTATTGAAAAGGGTATAAAGAAGGACAGTACGAAAATAGGGCATTGTTGAACTAGGTCGTAGGCATGAACTAGAAGGTCCGATACGTTCATAAGTGAACAGTATAGGCTATACTTTCATAACACAATTTATACCCAATTTCGTGCAATGACTATGAAGCGACCTAAGTAAATATGATGCGAGATCTTATCCTCCTATGATATTTACTTGTAATACTATGGGTCTGCCATTGACCTAGCTACTAACTAATTTATAACGCCTCTGTGCTCAAAAACGTCAAAACTTAAAGTAATATAAAACGAAATAGTGCTATTTGCATATCCATAATCCAAATTTTCTTATTCATACTATTTTGGTGTTTGGAGACATACTTGTCCGAGGCATTCCAGCTTAGTCCGCAATGGTAGCTGCGCATCTGTGGCCGACCTCAGATAGGAATATAATCCTATCTGGGGTTTACTACAGATGTCCATGGGCGGCAGTAGGCACTTAGTATCATGTAAACATGCAGTTTACTCGGTTTGCTCGGTTTTCTTCTAAGAATTGTATATTAGGTATACAACAAAACACCTTCTCCATCAGTTATCAAGTTATTGCTTAAAGTAGACATAATTTTCGCGATCGTAAGCAACTTAGGCACATATGACCCTTGGCTCGGGTCCAAAGAACTGTTTCCTTAAATAGAGAATTTATCAACCCATCATACGCTCCGTTGAAACGCGTTCATCTGGAAAACCTGACAATGAAAATGATTTTATAATTTAACGGCTTTGTCTCGTGAAAATTTACGATTTCCATTTCTTTTTAAAGGACAGGAAAGGAAAAAGACCTATATTAATACTCGTACAACCTTTCTCGATTCGACAGTGAAGGTATCGCTACCTTTATTTCTGGCTTAAAATTCAATTTCTTGGCTAAGGCATGTTATTGTCGAAGTCATAAACGATTCTAGATCATACCTAACTTGTCAAGTTTGATATAACCATCAGAATTATGAGACAAAGTTAAAGGGTTAATTAGAAATCATGACGTCACGATTCAGATAAGCCGAACTTGGCCTTTTGGTTGACACTGTCTGCGATAAAGTCAACATTTTGACAGAAATGTAATTAATGTTTGTAATAGTTTAGAAATGCTTCAGATTTATAACGTTACTAGTGGTGCCCGCGGCTTCGCCCGCATTTTAAAGAAATAATATGACATACATAAGACGGAAAATTTGTACCTGCATTGGAATGACAGTGGTGCCATCTGTCGAAAATTGGTCTTACCAACACCCAAACCCTCGTGGGCTCTTGGACAACAACTTTGCTAAAGATCATCACTTGATCAAATGCATAGTTTCCGATTCTATAACTACTTACGAATTAAAAATTAATTAAAGAAACCTTTTCCCACGGACTAAATTGTGAATCTAAACCATTCTCAAGTCCCCTTGAACACACAACAAATTTCATCAAAATCAGTTTAGTCGTTTAGGAGGAGTCCAGTGACATACACACGCACATAAGAAATATATATATAAAGATATGAAGAGATGTTTAAATTTGTATCTAAAGTTGCGCGATTTCTTTAGAATATTAGATTTTCAAGTTTTGTGGCATTGATAGCGAACGAGTGTGCAGTTCTTCTAATGGCACTGTCGTCCATGGACATCTGTAATCAAGCCCTGTAGCACTACCATGAGTTGGCATAGAAACGCCACTATAAAAATTGTAAATAGAAAACTATTGTCATTTTGCTAGTGAATAACATAACTACTATCGTTACGGTATTTCTTGACAACGTCTGTCAAATTAATAACTCATGGGACCGAATTTGTATGGCAATAGATCATAATGACATTCGCTAGCGATTTGATTTCGATAGGTTTTTTACGTTACGAGTGGCTCACACTACGGAATTTAGTTCTACGAGTAACCACCAGAGGCGCTGTACAATTTTTCATACATTTATTTTACGCAGTCGCTAGCGAGTAATAATTTTGTAAACTCATGGTAGTGCTACAGATGGCACTGTCGTCCATGGACATCTGTAATCAAGCCCTGATATGTTGCTATCTGATTTTGGCAAAAGACATGCCGCTACACTTGAGAACTCAGTTTGAAAGACGTACCAATGGGTGCATATCTATAGACAACGTGTCAGGCATGAGTTGTGGCAGAATAAAATTGTAAACAAAATGTATGAACGTTTTTATATCTTTCATAACGTGAGCGTGCAGACACATGCCGTGCCATGAAAAACATGTTTTTGTCTGACAAGACACTTTTAATGTGAGTACATATAAATGGAACTTAAATCTCATACTATTTTTTTCGAATGCTTTCGAAACTTATTTGAACATACATTTTAGTTCAATAATCTTTGTAGTTGGATACTGGCTGCATAATTTGAGAGGTCAGGGTTCCGGTTCAGACCATCTCCTGACCGCAGCTCTCAGTAGCGATGCAAAATTAATGTTTGAAATGTTAATTATGTAGTGATTACCGCTTCATCCACCCACTATTACAACAGGTAATCGTTAGGGCCAGCAAAAATTTAGTTTACCCTTTGTCAACTTTCTGAAAACTAATTTTTTACGCTTTTACATTTTAAATTTTATTTAACTTGCGTCACTTTTTATGTAACTTTAGCTCGTCATATGTTTGTGACGTCATATGTTTCAAATCTTGCAAGTAAATTTTAAACCAGTTACCTCCGAGCGACAACTACTTCGTTGTCAACCCAACACTGTCCTACTGCTGGGCACGGGTCTCCTGTCACAGTGAGAGAGGTTTAGGCCATAAACTACCACACTGGCCAAGTGCGAATTGGCAAACTTCACACACCTTTGATAACTTTTTTCTTAGAAATCTCAGGTATGCATTTCCTCACGATGTTTTTTCGTCACTTTTAAAGTAAGCGATAATGAATTTCTAATAGGTACGCACATAACTTTGAAAGATATCTAAGATACTTAAAAATACCTGAGTTCGAACCTCGTATTCCCTGATTGGGAGCCGAGTTTTTTCCACTAGGCTACCACTGCTTTTTTTATGAAAACTTGATTTACATAAAACAATTCATATAATTGAAACAGTGTTTCCACGATAATTTGCAGCCAAGTCCTTGGTTCAGAACAGCCGGAATGGCGGAGGTCAGGGCTCCGGAAGTCAGGCTATTTGCCCGCCCCCGCCGCTTGGGGCAGCTCACGCAACGCATGTTGGGTGTTTTAGATTTTAATTATTTTAATACATGCTTTAAGTCCGACCTCTGTCTATGTACGTGTAAAAATATGATTACCTCTTGAAGTATGATTTTTTGACAAAGGGAGATCTTTTGAAGGTGGTAGAACCCTTTGTGGTTCGACTCCGGCGGCACCACCGCCGCACCTACTTCTACCTAATAACAGCAGTGTTAGGCGCTGTTGTGTTTTCGTTTAAAGGGTGTGGTAAGGGAGACATACTTTTCCGAGGCGTTCCAGCTTAGTCCTCAGGGGTAGCGGCGCATCTGTGGCCGACCTCAGGTAGGAATATCTAATCCTATCTGGGGTTGATTACATATGTCCATGGGCGGCAGTAGCTACTTACCATCAGGTGGATTGCATGCTCGTCTGCTACTAAGACTCCCGCCGGGCTAGGTGATCATGCCCGGGGAGCGGCCGTGCTCCAACAGTCTCAGTTTGGAGCTTGTATATATGCCAGATATTTAGAAAACTTTGATGGCGTGATTCAGAATACTCGTAGCGCCATCACTTGAGGAGTAGCGGGAGGTCGCCACAATTTAAAGTATACATTAATTATAACTTGCTTTAATGTTGAAGGAAAACGTCGAGAAACCTGCATACCAGAAAAAAGATCTCAGTGGAATGTAAAGTCTACCAATACGCATTTGGCCAGCGCGGTGGATTATAGCCTTATCCTTTGCATTCTGAGAGAGACCCGTGCCCAGCAGTGGAAGAGTGGGTTGCTGATGATGATGATGTTCTGTTTTGAAGGATCTAATAAAAGAGAATCTATACAACGCGTGCCAACTTAGAAGTATTAATCAAGTATTAAGTGACAACTGCAACCTTCGATATCTATAATCAATTACAGATTTAGATTCCTATATCAGGTACGCAACATATAGTTGAAAGACCTGGGATAAGTATATCTTTTACCACTTCCTTAGAACCGGAACATTCTTTCTTTAGCGCTGTTAACACTGCTGTTATGAGGTAGAAATAGGCGTGGCGTCTGGGTCGAGCTAAGCTTCTAACACTTTCAATTACTGACGGACGGACGGACGGAATTTTATTATACAGTTAACTAGCTGACCCGGCAAACGTTGTGTTGCCATATAAATAAAAAAAATGTTACGGGTGAACAACCCTTATCACTTACGGGATTGAAAAATAGATAGAATATTTGAAACTGCGATGGTAGCGAAGTCTGTCGAATCCAATATAAAACATTCCAAAATCAACAACTACTTACGAATTAAAAAAATATTTAAAAAAACCTTTTCGCACAGACTAAATTGTGAATTTAAACCATTCTCAAGTCCCCTTGAACACATACAACAAATTTCATCAAAATCAGTCCAGTCGTTTAGGAGGAGTTCAGTGACATACACACGCACATAAGAAATATATATATTACAGTTAATATAGTGTCACGTAGCGCGCAACTATTCAGAATATCAAAGTTGAAAGGTTAATTAGGCTTTGCGTAGGTAGCAAATCATGTAATTACTGAAGCAAAAGGGGTTATTAAACTACATAATACTCGTATTTAATACTAGCTGCACTATTAAACTTTGTAGGGATCAAAATGTTTCACGTTGAAAAATACCTAATTTTTGCTTTAAAGCTCTGAAAAGGAGAGAAAAGGTCATTTTTAAACTACACACAGCTTTTAATATTGGGGAGAACTTTTGGAAATAGACTTCCTTATCATAATTTACGTTTTTTTCTGGTCATCCAATTATTGCCCCCACAGCTGTGTCTATTCTTCATAATTCGAATTAATGATTTTAATACTCATAATATTCATGGCAAATGTTTTGGTTGGTAGGGTGTGGTTAGTTCTACTTGCACGGGCTTTCTACTGTAATGATTAAAAAAAATCAAAAATATAAACGTTTCACCGATATGATATATTAAATCTGATGCCTATGCGTATTTTGTTTGTTACCTCAATGTCGATTACAACACCTTTTCGAAGTACTAAGAATTAAAACGACCCATTTAAGAACTACTGACCTACCCTTATACAGATGCATGTTTAGTTATCAGTACCCTTACCATGAGTTTTAAAACATCCCACAATTTTACGTTACGTTTACTCAATCCATTATTCTGTTCCGTTTGCTTCAGTAGACTGAGTAAACGTAACAATAAGTAAGAGCTCAAGTCTTTTTGTCTACCTCACATGTTCGCAAAAAAGAGAGACAAAATATAAAACGCCATTTGTCAATTTAGACATTTAATGTTACGTTACTGACACTATAGTTCTGAAACAATCCGCTAGGGGCGCTGATTGGATATATGGGCAAATACGTAAACAAATACCAAAACAGTCATATTTGTCAAAACGTAAAACTCATGGTACTGTTCCATATTTGATACTGTATTGGAGTGCTAAAACGAGACAGCTATATATAGAATGGCAGAACATGCGCGAAAAGAGACAGACAGAGGTTGTTGACTTTCTGCTCATTTTAGTGATCGTTGGTACATGCGCGCACGCTACACGTGGCTTCGTTGTCAAATAATCATTTTCATAAAAAGTTTCACATAAATATGGATTTTGTTTGTTTATTTCGATTTTGAGATAGTGTTGAATTGCTTGTGTGTTGTAAATATGAAGTGGTGTGTTAAGGAAGGATTTTGTACTAAGATTTTGAAGTGTAAAAAGATATAGTTTGTGGAAATGTGCGCGATGCTAATGCAATATATCAAGGTATGTCTCTCTCCTCACATTATGTATTTTATGAATACCTCTATATTAATAAAATACATAATATAGTGTGTCCTTATAAATTATTAGATGGTAAGTATTTATAGAATGGATGCTGTGCTCATAAATAAGATGTATAGCGGAGTGGAAGGTCATTTTTGTTTGAAAATGTGTTAGTTATATACATTTTTTTTATATTAGTTTCTCATAATATTTTTGTATGTATTAATTTAGTACAAAATAATCGGATCGAAAAATAAATAAAAATTAGTAAAAGTTTGGTACTAAGTAAGCACGTGCATTATGAAAAGTGACTATCTATTACGATTCAATAAATAGACTGAAAAACGTTAAAAAATACCGGTAACGTATGGAAATTTGTTAAAAGTGTTTGTTGTTGTACCGACCATAGTAATACGATTATACAGTGTAATTTGTAGTAATGTCTTGTCTGTTACCGTTTACGAGATAGCCATGTGACAGTCTGACAGACAGCGGGGGCTTAGTAATAAATAGGATTCGTAATATAGAGTGTTTGCCTTTGAATACGAAAGGGTTACTATAGGGTTTTTACCTTTAAGTGTGGAAACCTAAAAACACTCCAATCGTTAAATAAAATACTACATAGTGTAGAAATAAGATACTTATTCCCAGTTGCTACAAAAAAGATTCGACGCAATCCTGTAAAGAAAAAGTTCTTCAAGATTTCTTCCAGAACTACCGTTGTTGGAAACCTTTGTGTAACTTTTAATAGGGCTTCGGTGACATACTCGTCTAACAAAGGTTTTTCAGTTGAAAAAATGGATGGATAGTCTATTTTTTTATGATATTTTAGGACATAGAGCCCTAATATACGAGTATGTGTGGCCGTTTTTTTATTATCAAAAATATGTGCAGGTACATATGTGGCCGTAAGTATGCAACCACGTTAAATGATGTATTTTTTTATAACGTAGGAGTAAAGACGAGCAGGCAGTTCAACTGATGGTGAGTGGACAATGCCACCCATGGACATTCGTAATCAACCCCGGATAAGATTAGATTCCTACCTGAGGTTGGTCACAGATAAACCGCTATCCCTGAGTACTAAGCTAGAATGCCTCGGAAAAGTATGTCTAGCTTACCACACCCTTCAAACAAAAAAACAGCAGCGCTTAACACTACTGTTATTAGGCAGAAATAGGTGTGGTGGTGGTGCCGCCGGAGTCGAACCACAAAAGGTTCTACCTTTAAAATAGTCCCTGTAGTTTCAAATATGTCACAAATTGTTGTATTTTACCCGACTGCGGAGGGTAATGTTATTTTGAGCATATAAGATTAGTTTCTTTTACATCGAAAGGCTTAATGAAATTGTGTCTAGAAATCTATAAAACTGTTCAACAGTTTAGGGCATGAAATCTTATAAGACATTATTTAATGATTAAAATCTGCAACAGACTATACAATATACTGTAGATGGTAAATTTTAATTAAAATCGTAATTAAAAGCACGTTGTACCATATTAATGCATTTTAAATGTTTCAATTTAAATTTTAACCAACGTATATTGAATTTAAGGGCGACGCAGACATGCTACTTGTACCTGCGATTAATTTAGTGGCTTTTCAGCTACATGTAGCAATGAAATGCTACAGTCTACACAAGTTTGCGGTCGCAGAATTAATGCAGTCGTTAAAACGTGCGTTTTTGATTTTGTCTGAAGGTAGTAGAACCCTTTGTGGTTTAACTTTGACAGCACCACTGCCACACCTATTCTGGCTTCATAACAGCAGTGCTAAACTGCTGTGTCCTGTTTTGAAGGGTCAAATAAGGAAGACGTACTTCTTCGAGGCGTTCCAGCTTTGTGCACAGGGATAGTGGCGCAACTGTGACCGACCTCTGGTAGAAATTAGCCACTTACTATCAGGTGAACGGCATGTTCGTCTGCCACTCCTATGTTATATTAAAAACCACTACCAAACGCATCTAGTCGGCGAAACGTGCAGCATCAATAAAATCGCAAAATCGCAATCCCCGCTTAAAGTAGCATGTCTGCCACGCCACAACATGGTCTATACTTTAATTAAAACTTAAATTTACATTTCGCTATCCGCCCCATGCGAAGCAGGTGTTGTGAAAGAACTTATTTTTATGGCAACATGGAATATTTTTGCATAATTCAAGCAAACACCTGTAGCTTTATGAAGCGACGTTCGGCGAAGTTCTTTTGTTTTATTTAGGTTTTGTTCAGGTTTTCATGTTTACGGTATCTTTTGTTTAGAGTGTTCGTCTAAAAATACTACTTTTGTAAGGGTACATTGGAGCATACGGATTCTATCGACTTGTCTCCTATACTCTGTATACGATGTAATCGTATAGGTGCCAATAGTGCAATGGGTAGGTAATTTTGATTTTTTTAAATACATTTTGCTTACATTCCCTAAAAAATATTGTTTCAAAAAAATGTAGAAATATCACATTTTGCTTACATTCCCTAAAAAATATTGTTTCAAAAAAATGTAGAAATATTTCTACCTTAGGTTGCAACCTTCCACAGTGATCTAAATCTCTAGTAGTAAAGATTATAATTAGGTATATGATATTTCTACATATAGTCCTCTATACTCCTATCTGGGGTTAATTACAAATATTCTTGTGCGCCAATAGCCAATTTTCACCAGGTGGTGTGTATGCTCGTTTGCTACTTTAAATTTAAAAAAGAAGCTGCAATTTTTTCCGTTTTTTTTCGAAATTCTAGACCAACTTTTTCAGATAAACGTGAATTTGCTTGCAGGAAAGTTGTAGGGACCGGATGGCAGTACCGGCTTTATATATTTTGTAATTCTAGAACGGCTAAACTTTTTCGAAAAACCAACTCGTCTATTTAATAATTTACAGTAAAACGCGGAGAGTAACAAGAATTGTTTTAATTAATTATGAGATACTTTTCGTTTAGTTCTCCTAGGCTTGGTGTATACATTTTTAAACTTAGACCAAAACTTTAGGAGCTTTGAATCAAAGACGACTCTGTATTTCGGTTTGATTTCAAGAAATTGCTGCCATATTTATTAATTCTATATAACAGCAGTAAAGAATGAGTTTTGTAAAATATTAGCAATCAAGAAATTAAAACCTCATATCGTGTTACATATTTAAATGTCTCAATTCTAGTTAAATTTTTTCTTTTTTATAATATAGAAGTAGCAGACGAGCATGCAGTCCACCTGATGGTAAGTGGCTACTGCCGCCCATGGATATCTGTAATCAACCCAGATAAGATTAGATATTCCTACCTGAGGTCGGCCACAGATGCGCCGCTACCCCTAAGGACTAAGCTGGAACGCCTCAGAAAAGTCTGCCTCCCTTACCACACCCTTCAAACCGGAACACAGCAGCGCCTAACACTGCTGTTATTAGATAGAAATAGGTGTGGCGGTGGTGCCGTCGCAGTCGAACCACAAAGGGTTCCATCACCTTCGAATAATAATTTTATAACGACAATAAATATTACGCGTGTTTTGGTTTAAGATGTTATAAGGCAATTTTCTCTTTAATCGTTTTTTTCTGTTAACTTGAACCCTTAACGTTATAAATAAACTTAATCTAATTTTATATTTTCTTTTTTAGGTAAGTCGAGCTAAATTATTTATTAAAAGAAGGTGGATAAAAGGTAAGTTACTTTACGGTTTCCCATTTGTAGGTGTAGAGTACTATGTAAGACGTTCAATTAATGAATTGTATTAATAGTCGGTGCAATCAGGTTTATAAGATTGAAGTTGAAAACATCGAAGAATTAATTGATTAACCAACAAATTATTCAATGTTATGACTTATGTATTATCCTAAAGAATTATATTTAAGTCATATGTTATGTATTTAAGGATTAGTATGTCAATGTATGGAAAAATGTGTATTTTCTTCAAAATTTTCCTTTTCCTTTAATTTGTTACATAACATTACTTCCCAGAATTTGGTCCTTATAAGCGACACTATTAGATAGTGGAATAATATAGAGAGTGTATTTTTTCTAAATGAACTCGATCGATTCCTGGCTAAGGGAAAATATATTTTAAAAAACTAATGATGCAGTTTTACTTTTTATCAAAATCGGCCTCGTATCTCCTTTCAGCATTTTTCGCTAATCCTTATATATTCGGATTTAGCCCTGAAGGCCTATTTGAAAAAATCACCCTGTATATTTCGGAGTAATATAAATCCCTAAACATTGTTCATTAAATGTATTTTCTAAACGTTACAGTCTTAGAAGTGTGAATGGTATTTCAATAAACGATTTATTTATACGAAAAACAAATTAAACAAAATAAAGGCACTAACGCAAATTGTTAACATTTAATTGCCTTTTATCCAAAATCCTATTACAATCGCTTGAAACTGGGATTTTTAATTAATTTACGATACATTTGCAAAGAGAACATAATTGCATTATGAGAATATGCAATTGCAATATATATAATATAATCTGAAGGTGGTAGAACCCTTTGTGGTTCGACTCCGGCGGCACCACCCCCACACCTATTTCTACCTTATAACAGCAGTGTTAGGCGCTGCTGTGTTCCGACTTGAATGGTGTGGTAAGGGAGACAGACTTTTCTGAGGCGTTCTAGCTTAGTCCTCAGGGGTAGCGGCGCATATGTGGCCGACCTCAGGTAGGAATATCTAAGCCTATCTGAGGTTGATTACAGATGTCCATGTGCGGCAGTAGCCATTTACCATCAGGTGGACTGCATGAGTGTTTGCTGCTCTTATATTATAAAAAAAAATCATAAAATGATCGACGATTCTAAACAGTGTGCGATATATGCCTTTTCTTCAAGTGATTTCAAGAACTTGAAAGAAAATCTTGAAATGCAGCGCCGCTATTGACCATTTAATAAGAATAGACTCTACTTTCAAAGTTTCTCAACTACTTTCCAAACAAAAAGTAGAGCGTTCTTGCGAAGATGCTAAAGTTTTTAAAAAATACAAATATTTTGAACTCTACCATTTCGGAGTGAACTTTTGTGAAGTTTTCCTTTGAATTTCCAATGCAGTTTTCCATTACTGAGCTCGCTTGAGCCTCTACAATAATTCTTACTCCCAGACCTAGGTACACCATGATGTGCGTTTTAGCAGGGTTTTCCTATTTTTAGAAATGTGTATTAAATCAGTTATTAGGTTGTATATCTATTTTATCATTAGACCATTACTTGATGGCATCAGTGCTATAATGACCATGTTTGAGCGATTACAATGAGGAGGCCATAGATCTATGGGCTGGTCATGGTCATGGGCGTCAAATAATATCGAATAGAACCTTTATGTTATTAGGTATTATATATACTCGAGCTCTTTACACTTATTTTGAGCAGGTAAAATATGTTTCTTACGCGTTACAGGCAAGTTTCTTGTTTAAAAAGGAGGGTATAAAATTGTCCTGATTTCTTTACATGATACGTGGAGGTCCTACCCGGGCTTGAGTGAGAAAATGGGCAAGCGTTGAGTAATGCGCGACCGGGAATGACGAAGCACTGCCCCCTAATGGGGAAACTCGGTACTATTGTATGGACAGCGCCGATATTTCAAACAGAGATATTTAAGGGCGAGAAAATCAGTTTGATTTTCACACATTTCGCTTAGCTCCAATTTTATTTTTATATCTGGGTACTCATCTTCCCCCAAAACAAATCGTGTCGTTGCACCTGTCTTAAATAATTTTGATTGTTCTTTGTTTTATACAATACTACTCGTATTAAACAAATGCGTTACCATCCCTGTAGCATTACCATGAGTTGGCATAGAAACGCCACTATAGAAATGGTAAATAGAAAACTATTGTCATTTTGCTAGTGAATAACATAACTACTATCGTTACGGTATTTCTTGACAACGTCTGTCAAATTAATGACTCATGGGACCGAATTTGTATGGCAATAGATCATAATAACATTCGCTAGCGATTTGATTTCGATAGGTTTTTTACGTATCGAGTTACGTCACTACGGATTTTAGTTCTACGAGTAACCACCAGAGGCGCTGTACAATTTTTCATACATTTATTTTACGCAGTCGCTAGCGAGTAATACTTTTGTAAACTCATGGTAGTCCTACTGTAGTCTAACATGGACGGACCGAAATACAAAACTTCTTCACACCAGATGGTCCTCATTCCTCATTCGAGACATACATACTACCATATGTTACTACCAAATTTCAAATTGAAATTATCTAAGTAAAAACAATAAATTAAATATTTACAGAAAAAAACACATCACCACAATTTCGCAACGTTTTGCAATGAAGAAATGTCACGGATAGCTGAAATATTCAATTATAACGAGGATCGTTCATCATTCCCGTTTATTTAGTGTTTAAAATCATTTCAATTTATATTAAAGTTCCACGCCATTTACTGACGGACCCTAAATCAAAATCCATCGTATAACAAATCAGGGCCAGTTCACAAAAGGGCTGATTAAATCGAGATGATAAATATTCATGCATATTAATTTTGTTAAAGTACCCAGGATTTATTAAAGCCGTTATCTTGATTAATTTGATACTTTAAACTTTATTGTGATTAATTATAGTGATGATAATCCTAAGGTTCGACGGCACCACCGCCACACATATTTCTGCCTCATAACAGCAGTGTTAAGTGCTGCTGCGTTCTGGTTAGAAAGTTGTGGCGAGGGTTGCAGTAGTTAGATGTATGTTAAGAGGTCGATTTTTTTATATAGGAACTTGGCCCTGATTTTACGTGATTTTTGGCGGAATACTTGATAGTTAAATTAAAGTCATGAAGCACATTGATTTTTATTGACACAATAACAATTGAATCTATCGATTCCGTTAACAGTGTGTACGGGTACGGTAATATTTCACCCTCATATTTTCATTTAACACGCCTAGAGATATAACTTCAAAACAGAAGAATAATTTAATGAGTGAAATTTGCAATTGACGGAATGAATAAACAAATAAATCTTAATTAATATTAGCACCAATGAATTAATTAATACGAGTATTCATCAATGATTAGACAAATTAATTCCTCATTCAATTAGACTTCAGTCAGCTGAGCGGACATTAAGGGTAGGCACACATCAAAGCGTGACGGTACCGCAATACAACGCTTTAATGTGTATCGACCCTAATCATTTGGTTTGAGGAATTCAAAACATTTTCAGATGATTTCACTCTATATTTAAAAACAATTGTAGTGTTTTCAAATGTTTCAGAAATTCCGTATTCCAGTGTACTATAAAAAACGTAAGCCTGTCTAAAAAATTAAACTTCAATCAAAGTATAATTTTTTTCAAAATCATATTTGATCGTATTCGAAGCTATATTGGATGTGTAAAGCAGACCTGCTCAATTAATATTTGAACATCAATAGTACAGCTACGTTGCACGAACTTAAAATTGAAATTTAAAAATACATTTATGTACAGTAAAATTACATAAAATGTTTTACTTGAGCTGTAGCGTTTTTGGAGAGCACAAAACCAATAATGTAAAATAATTAAATATCAGAAAAAAAGTTCCCAAACTTTGACTTTGCGACCCTTTCCACCCCAGTGCATCCTTCAATGTAAAGTACATTGAAGAATCTCAGCAAAATATTCCTTTTAATACCCTAGAAGCATTCAGAATGTAAATCTATTCTTTCAAAGAAAAGAGAATGTATTCGTATAAAAAGGACTGTTGAATTTGAATTTGAAAATGATATTCAAATTTAAATCGTAAAAGTATAATAATGAATGTTGGAACTGTGAAAGAAAATATGGTGACGGGTTTGAAATAGCGAGCATGCATCTATAATATAATCGACCACAGATAAAACCTAAGTTAGGTTGGCTACAGATGCGTTGCTACACCAAAGGACTAAATTGGAACGTCTCAGATATGTCTAAATTAATCGTGTACACCCTTCAAAGCAACAGCAGCAGCGCTAAACACTGTCGTTGTAAGCAAAAATAGATATCGCCGTGATGCCTTATGCGTTGAACCACTAAAGGTTTTAGACCTGTGCAAAATTTTGAAGATGGTAGAACTCTTTGTGGTCCGACTCTGGCGGCACCACCGCCACACCTATTTCTTCCTCACAAAAGCGGTGTTAAACGCTGCTGTGTTATGGTTTGAAGGGTGTGGTAAGGGAGACATACTTTTCCGAAGCGTTCCAGCTTAGTCTTTAGGGGTAGCGGTGCTTCTTTGGGCGACCTCAGGTAAAATATCTGGGGTTGATTACAGATGTCCATGGGTCAATAGTCACTTACCACCAGGTGGACTGTATGCTCGTCTGCTACTCCTATGTTATATAAAACTTGGTGCGGCGATGATGCCTATAGTCGAACCAAAAAAGGCTGCACCTTGAAAAATGTGCAAAACGCCATTATTTGTTATTGGTGTGTCATAGAAATAAATTAATTTACTTTTTACGTCCAGACTGTGAACAAGCTTTTTAGTTTGTAGCAGAAAATACCGAAACTAATTTAGAATTTTGTACCTAAAAATTAAATGTTGGAATTGGAATTGGAAAAACATTCATTCTACCAACGATTCGAATTCGTGAAACCGAAATGCTATTTTATTAGAATTAAAAATTACGAATTTGGACTGCAACGGGCGAGTTTTAATAAAAATCCAAAAAATCACGTTTGAATTAAATGTCTTCATAATTACTAACATTTTGACATTTTCAGTATCATCTTTGTCACAACTCTTTAAAAGCCGCAGTAATTCAGTTACTTCATCTACTTCATTAACTTCAATTTAACTAAAAGCATTGAAGATGAAGTTACTCGATTTTATCCCGGCTAAGTTATAATGGTCGAAAATATTATATTTAAACATTAAGTAATTTCTAAGCCTCACCGGCTACTAGAGGTTGGCCGTTAGCTCAAAATCTCTTCTTATTCAAAACAAGTTTCAATAGTGGCTCTTTTGAATTCATTTCAGAATGATAGAATCTTTATATACATTTGCTGATTTTGCTTCTACATATTTTTCTTATCAAATGGCATGTGCATACTTGAATTAAATTTATTTCTTCTTAACGAAAATCATATGAAGAAATCTACATATCTTCGATTTTTCTGAATTGTCTCAACGTTAGCAAAATACATACTTAACTACAATAAAATTTAATTAAAATTAGTCATACTCGTCATAGTTGTGACACTAATGAATATTCATTAGTCATCCACTCGCATAATGCAGCAATTAATTTAAATTCTTTCAGTTTACGTTCACTCCTCTTTGTGTAAGTCCTCTTTATAACATTAGACTTTTTTGGAACAAGATTTAACATCCCCTTCCGAATATTTTAATGTTTTGATAGTTATTTTATTCCCCAATCTTCGTTCCTTCCTGGAGAGTATTTGAAACAAAAGTAGTATAAAAATGACTTATTAAACTCATAAATTTATTGAACAAAAATTCTGTATCTTATTAGAATTCGTTCTATGATTGTTTTATAATATCTTCGTCTATTACCATATCAATCTCTTACCTACATCATAAGTAATCTTTGCCTTGTTTAATAGACACTTTTTTTTTAATTTTCACTTTGAAATAGATTCTTATACTCTTCAAATATAGTTATCACGTATTAATGTTCACCTCACACGACGACCGTCAGAGCGAATCCCATCTCGCTAACACAATCTCCAGATGACATCTCGTTCCCGGTGATATCGTTATCCGTCGGCGTAATTTGTTCTGCGTCGTTTGAATACTTATGATTTCCAAATTCGTTTTTAACTTTGTGATTAGGTCCTCTACGGCACAATTTTCTTGCTTTCTTGCACAAATTTCCGCGGAATTGGGTTTTCTTTAAAATCTTACTTTGTTTCCCTATTATGTATATATGTATTATTTGTATTTATTTGTTTTGCATCTTATGTTTTTTCAATGATATCATATTGAACTGTGTTAATGTTTACTCACTTACCAAGAAACGAACAAAGTTGATTTAAAAACTTCAGCAAATTAAGTCATTTTTTTTTGGCTTTAAATGCGTTTTTTAAAGTTTATTGGAATTGCATACTTTTTAAGAGATCTTATTTTATCAATAATATGTCACTTTAAGAAATGCCTGTATTACTTTTACTTTTCACTTTTACTTTTACCTCACATGACGTCCGTCAGAGCGAATCCCATCTCGCTAACACAATCTCCAGATGACATCTCGTTCCCGGTGATATCGTTATCCGTCGGCGTAATTTGTTCTGCGTCGTTTGAATACTTATGGTTTTCCAAATTCGATTTTAACTTTGTGATTGGGTGTTCCTCTAGTACAAGATTTACATGTTTTTCCATCACTTTCTGCGGAATTGGTTTTTCTTTGAAATCTTTTCGTGTTTGGGGTATAGGTCAAAGTATGCATTTTTGGATTGACATGATTTTAATCTGTGGTGAAGTTTTTGATTTACTGAAAAGCAAGTTATATCACCAAATTAGTTGTCTTAGTTGACTTTGTTCGAAAGAAATTTCAATTACATTAGTTTTTTTATGTCACAAATAAATAAATAGGTCTTTGTATATGAACTTATCTCATTGGAACCAAGGATGCTGCCTTTCACAAGATCCATTTACTTAGTTAAAGCTTAATTATCTTCTCTAAAAACTTCCTGGTCATGTACCATACAAGTATCATAAAAGCCGATGGAAGCTTAGACTTTATGACATCCAAAATGACATAACTTTAATAGCTTACGTGATGTCCAAAGTTAGTTTTATGTATTCCGGAATTCTTCTTAGTATTGTGATCTTAAACGATCTAAGTTTTTTCCTGCGCCCACTCAATTAAAGTTTAATGGGACAGATACGTGACATACAATTTGAAAAGGGTACAGAAATTGTACCCTTTTCAAATTTTGTTAACGTCGCTTGCGGGCGTCTACGTTTTTTGATGTCTAGTGCTGAAGTAGCTACTGCTTGGTCATCAAAAAGTTATTCAGTTTTGCTTTTGACAAATTTATTTGTTACTAGCTGACCCGGCAAACTTTGTACCGCCTCAAAATATATTTATCAAATATATGTCATATAAAATATAGCCTATGTTACTCGTGGATAATGTAGCTTTCGAATGTTGAAAGAATTTTTAAAATCGGTCCAGTAGTTTTTGAGCCTATTCATTACAAACAAACATACAAACAAAGTTTTCCTCTAGTTACGTGTAAGGGACAGCCCTACACGTTAAGGATGCATCGCGCCAGCCCTACACCGTTCTCACGCTGCATCGTGTCTTCGCGGAACGGCCAACGCTGACGAGGCGCGCAGGTGGCCGTCCCACGCGCGGGTGGCCGTCCCACGTACAGGTGGCCGTCCACCATGGAATCAGTTCACCTCCATCGCGGAAAGTGACTCGACCTATCCCATCAATTTATTTTTTTATTTCATTTTTGTTAAAACTTGTGTAAAATTTGTGTTAAATTTAAATAAAAATTTAATTTGTTCGCGAAATAGACTGCAATTATTTCCTCGACGCCCAGCTCCCATAACTCTCTTTATAATATTAGTGCAGATGAAAAAATCTTTGAAGTTTAATATGATTTTAGAACATTTTTACCCGGGGTGGGTAATTTTTTCGAGCGTATGTATTTATATCTCATTCTTTAGTATGCCCTACAGCCAAAACAGCTTGACGGCTTTTAATGTTAAGGTGCCCTTGATTCATCTAAATTGTGGAAATTAAACAGGCTACGTTATTTTCCTTTTCCGTTTTTTTTTTAAAGAGGAGAAATTTTGTTTCTATGGTAATTACTCCTTGTTAACTTTAGCATAATGCTCCTGTGATTTGATAAGAAGAGTTTAGTCTTCAGTACCACGCTATTTATGATTGACCTTGGATAGGATGCTTTTACAGTCCTTCCAATTCTATTTCTTTAGTACCTCATCATTCTTCCGTTATCTGTTCTTCTCCATTCCTGAAGTGCACCACTGCTTCTTTTATATCTGTACTATGAAAATACTCTTGTCCGCAACGTTCTGAAATTTTAATTACATACAAAAGTGATATTTAAAATAGCGGTCTAACCATTAAAGCGCTTCCCGTTTAAAATATTTTGTCTCTCTTAATAGCTTTCATGTTTTGTAACCTTTTTGGTGTAATTTTCAACAGATCATATTAAAATTGTTTTACCTTCGTCGTGAATTCATTACTGTCCCACTGCTGGGCACGGGTCTCCTCAGACTGAGAGAGGTTTAGGCCATAGTCCACCGCGCTGGCCCATAGAGAATTGACAGACTTCACACACCTTTGACATCTTTTTAAATTCCCAGGCGTGTAGGTTTCAACACGATATTTTCCTTCGTCCGTTATAGCAAGTAATTTTTATTGTTAAACTGCTTTAATGTTTACCTATGAAAACTCAGAGGAGCGTGTCTGGATTCGAACGTCGGCCCCTCGATGAACAGGCCGAGTTTCCACCACTAGGCTCTTGTTGCCTCACTTTAACTGTATATCTTGCTTCTATACGTATAGACATTAGTAAAACGAAGCGTTAAATTGAAAACCATCTGCTTTTTACGTTAATTGGATGCATATCGCTCGACAGAACTCTCCACTATTAATTGGATTTTGATTGAGATGATATTTTCAAAATAGACCATTACACATGCCAATAATGTTGATGTTTTATGACCATGAGGACCTTTCCTATGCAGGAAATAACGAGGATTAAATTCGGATGAACAATTTAATATTTCTGTATCATCATCAACACATTACAGCCCCACTGTTGGGCACGGGTTTTCTCTCAGAATGAGAAGGATTAGGCCATAGTCTACCGCGCTAGAGCAGTGCGAATTGGTAGATTTCACATACCTTTGATTTTTTCAATTAAGATTTCTTAAGTTATTTCCTCACGATATTTTCCTTCACCGTTTAAGTAAGTGATAGATAATTAATTTCTAATACGCACATAACTTTAAAAAATCAGAGGTGAAGCCTGGGATTTGAGCCACGGGATGCCTAGGGGTAAAGAGATGATAGCACTGCGTGCTTTCTTTAACTGATGAAGAATTTACGCTAATTCGCTTCCAGTGTACCCAATTGGGGCGGTGGAGATTTTTGATCTTCAGAGTGCCTTACCCTGAGTAATTCTTAAGAGAATAAAAGCAGCTGCAACGTTTTAGCGTGTTATGGATTCACTTTACTTATGTCCATTCTTCTCTATAGCAGATATGTTGCCTTGACACTGGTACTGATGAGGAATGAAGAATAACTATGTAAGAAACTACAAAAATCACAATAAACTATACTATTTTTTAACGTACAGTTCTTTAATAAAAAAAATTTTAACTAGATAAACTAAAACGATCGGATTCGAAATATTCATAAACACTATGCACTATAGAAACAATGAAATCTCTCTATATAAATCCTTTATTTCCTTATCCAATAGGTAGTTCAAATTTCGAAGTATTTCCTTAGTAGTCTCACTACTCGAAATGTCGTAATATTTGATTTAATAAAACTTTGTTGCATCTAAGCTCAGATGCGGGTCTCTGAATTGAATTTCAATCCTAACTAAGGCGCACTGAACAAATATTTGTATTGATCAGTGTTCCGTATCATTTGCTTAGAGCAGAGGTTCTCAAACTATTTCGTATATTTCCCACTTTGGATTTAATTACTTTTTAGCGCCCTCACAAGTTCTCCCAAAGAAATTGTCAATTACCTTTAGCGCTCTCTGAGTTTCCTAAAACACTGTGTCTGAAATAGGTCTGCGAAAAAGGTTATATTTCTGTCTGTAAAAAGAAGATCTCGATATAAAGAAGTCTGGAGTAAGAGTCATGCAAATCAACTTCCACACTTAGTTAATTACAACACACGACTTAGTAAAACACAAACTTAAACCGTTCAACGCTGCAAGATTTCTTTGGACCCTTCACCACCTCCTATACGTCTCTAGCTTGTATACGGGAGCGTTATCGCCCACTTTAAGGACCACTGACTAGAGGATTGTGCACAGATACCACAGAATAAATAGGACTACGCTGATACTATAAGCAGTGTACGGTTTGTACATTATTGGTTTTGGAAATCAGTTTACCTTGCAGGAATCCAGTTGTTATTGGTAGAATTCATGTAACCGTGGTCCTTTATAGCTTTAGATTCACTTGATTCATTTATTTAATCTATGAATTTAAAGTTTTTTATACATATATGTAATGGATACGTAATCATTACTTTATTTTCGCTTTATCTTACGAAATATAAAATGCTTTCATTAGCTCCATTTTTCTGAGGTACAATATATTATTTATGAATTACATTTTTATATGAAAAATATGTGCATTTACGGAGTATCTTTCGCCACTTTATGTGGTGAACATGCTCATTGACATAAAATATCTACTACGAAAAGTGTTTGTTGTTATAGCGATACGAAACCTTAAAATTACATATTTCACAGGTATTGATCGTCATAACCAACTTTTTTCTTTTTCTTATAATATAGGAGTAGCAGACGAGCTGATTGTAAGTTGCTACTGCCGTCCATTAACATATACCCCAGATAGGATTAGATATTCCTACCTGAGGTCGGCCACAGATGCGCCGCTACCCCTGAGGACTAAGCTGGAACACCTCGGAAAAGTATCTCCCTTACTCCTTCAAACCAGAACACAGCAGCGCTTAACACTGCTGTCATTAGGCAGAAATAGGTGTGGAAATAGAACTATATCTAAAACACAGATACGCAACGCCTAGCGTGCAAGGTCGTTGAAGGCTATGCGAGAAAGTTACCTTTGAACCACGCGAACGCCTATTTAACCCATTACCTTCGCAATTTGTTAAAATTAGACCCACAAAACATTTTTCGATTCATCATCATTAACTTTTATAATTTAATTCACATTTAGGGCTGACACTCACAAAAGCGTTGCGGTGTTCCACCGCTAGACCGCTATCGGTGTCGTCCGTCGCAACGTAGATGTTTGTATTATGCAACCATAGATTAGTAAAGATTACTCACTCCTAACAAGAAAATGTACCCAGTTTTGAGAATTGAAGTAGTTGCGTAAAAAAGTTTTGCCACGTCTCCGTGCTAAAATGTCCCTAAAATATTTGAAATAATTATTTATTTATTATGTAAATTACGCAGTATTAGTTATTTATTCGTAAATTTGCTCTAAAATTTATTTGTCAAGAATTCAAAAAAAGAACTTACTAATAAGCCATTTGTGGCTTCATTCAATTTCAAGGCGGCGAAGTGCCTTTACTAATCTATGTATACAACACGCTGCGTATTCCAGCGTTTGATTGAAAAGTGGTCTTCGTAAAGCGGCACGATTTGCGACGCGCTGCCTTAACGGTTCTCGCTGACAGATGCGTTGCATTGCGGGGGTTGCGGCAACGTTATATGTAGCTCTAATGTTATTAGATATATGATTTAGATTTATTAAAGCCGGCGATGCATTGGCGACTCCTCTGGTGTTGCAAATGTCCATAGGCGACGGTGACTGCTTTCTATCAGGTAGCCCGTTTGTCTTTTCGCTAGGTTAAATTTAAAAATAAAATTAAAAAAAACCAAACACAATTTATATAAATAATATATACCTATGTATATATTAAACATAAAATAAATGGTCGAAATCACTGTTTATGTATCAAAGAAATGACTGAAAAAACCGACTTCGGAGTCCAACCATGAATGAAAATGGCTTACAGCTTTAGTTTCAAAGAAATTGCTTGCATACATTAAGAGTTGATAATATGTTTCAAGTCACAATTTCAAATCCAGACGTATCTTGAAAAAGTTATACAACAAAAGATAAGAAAAACCTGTTAACACATTACGTGGTAAGGCCGCTAAGCCTTAGTTGTTACCGCTAAAGTGGATAAAACTCTGCTCCTTCAAGATTCGCTCCGGTGGTTTTACACACAAAACTTTTTGTAGCGATTTAGTTTGTATCAGAAAACCAATCCTTACTGTTATTAACTGTTGGAGACAGACTTTTCCGAGGCGTTCCAGCTTAGTCCTCAGGGGTAGCGGCGCATCTGTGGCCGACCCCAGGTAGGAACATTTAATTATAGATGTCCATGGCAGCAGCCAATTACGATCAGGTGGACTGCATGCTCGTCTGCTACTCTTATAGTACAAAAAAAGGTATATATTTATCCGAATCGTTCCAACTTAGTCCTCAGGGGTAGCGGCGCATTTGTTAGCGACCTCAAGTAGAACTCATCTTATATGGGTGGTAATTACATGGGTACATTAGCGGTAGCTACCACTAACCATCAGGCGAACTGCATGAGTATGCAGTTTACCATGAGAAGAAGGAAACGAGTGTTTCCTTCTTCTCATGGTAAAACCAACTCAGTTCAATTTACCCTTCATCATCAACAACCCATTACTGCACTGCTGGGCACGGGTCTCCTCTCATAATGAGAAGGATAAGGCCATAGTCCACCGCGCTGGCCAAGTGCGTATTGGTTGATTTCACATACTTTTGAGATTTTTTTTTATAAATTTCTCAGGTATGCAGGTTTCCTCACGATGTTTTCCTTCACCTTTAGCAAGTGATCATTCATTTCTAATACGCACATACCTTTGAAAAATCAGAGGTGCGTGCCTGGGATTTGAACCTCGGACCCCTTGATCGAGAGGCTGAGTTTCTTAACCACTAGGGTATCACTGCTATAGGCTACTACACTAGGCTTCATGCCATTACCAAATTATTTGTTCAATTGCGTGTCTAAGTACCATTTCTTATGTAACAACATATTTATATTCAACACATAATATTGGCGTTGGTTAAGGCACTTGACAAATGACTTACATTATGACTTCGTGGCTAAGCAATAATCGTAAAACTTAACTAATATCCATTAACATTATGTTTTGTTATTTACATGTAAATAAAGTACTTTTCTAGAAAACAGTAAATATATGAATTTAAGGTCACTGGTTTATTCCGAAATGAAATTTAGAATCCTTGTGCGCTAGTGACGATAGTGTAGGTGAAAAGAATGATAAATACTGATGAGTGGTGCGCTGTCCTTCGGCGACCGGTCATCCTTGATGCACACACTCGCGACTCTCGAATAGGTCCACAGGACCCATGTAATAATATAAAATATACCTAACATACGTCCTGTGACGATTTCCGAATGCCAACTGTGTGTATAATTATGTGAGTAATGAACGAAATGTCAACATTAAAAATTTTGAATTTACTCTTTTTATTTATAACTAGATGACCCGGAAACTTTTAACCGCCTCAAAATATATTTATCAAATATATTTCATATATATAGCCTATGTTACTCGTAGATAATGTAGCTTTCGAATGGTGAAAGAATTTTTAAAAATCGGTCCAGTAGTTTTTGAGCCTATCCATTACAACCAAACAAACAAACGAAGTTTTCCTCTTTATAATATTAGTGTAGATAAGTATTTCAGCCAGTCCAGTCCGAAATACTGAACAGTAAAATATAGTGACTTACCATAAAAGCAGTGATAAGAACTCGGCCTCAATCGATGGGTCCGAGATTCAAATCCCAGGCAAGTTACTACTTATTAGAAATTAGTTGTTAATTATTACGCTTGTGTTATTAAAAAAAAATATCAAAGTTGTGTCAAGTCTACCAATTCGCATTTGACTAGAGCTTGACTGGGGCCCTCTCACTCTGAGAGAACCGTGCCCAGCAGTGGGAAATAGATTTTCCTTATATCGTGCCATCAGATGTGAAGTGATCTTATTTAGTATTTATAATTTTATCGGCCATAGAAATACACATTATAATCTGCCTTATGACGTAACAGTTACCCGTTGTCCCTTAGCGTTCAGAACCCAAAAACTATATTAATTTTATAGCTATCATTTTCTCAAGCTGTAACGAGGTAGTTGTTACCAAATGGTCTTAAATATTAAACAACACGAAGGGAGGCGTAGCGTTAATACAAATTAATCCCCCTGTCGCAATACGTCCAATTACCTCACACGGGAAACTCCCGAGGGAATTCTAGGAACTTGTCTTATTAAGAATACATAAACGGTGGACGAAAAACTTAGTAAAGGTCTAAACCCTTATCAGTAAAGGAGTATGTACATTGTAATATAGCTGTCTGCAGGTTAGGTATCTCTTCTATTGTGGATGCTATGGGCCACTATCATGAACCAACCCGACCCTTTTTTTCTTTCTTTTCTTTATGAGGAGATACCTTCAAAAGGTACCTGACGACGTGGGAGCGACGCCCGGTTATGTGGGATTTTTACCCCACTAAAACCCCCCCGGTGGCCGTCCAAGCGCGTAGCCCCGATCGGGCTCCACTCTAGGGGAGCAGTTTTAGCTCCTCCCAAACCATCTGGTGTTCACAACGGTATGCAACCACACATACCGCCGTCCTTCCCGCGATCGCTTACTGGACGGTTCGAGTTCCTACTCTTGCCACCCGCAACCCCGGAAGCCGCCTTTTAGTCGCCTCTTACGACGGGCAGAGGTTACCGTAGCCCTATTCTAGTCCTGGAACTACAGGGAAGAACCACCCTGACTCAGAACTGAGAAGTCTAACTTCAATAATATAACTGTGTGATCTACTGATGATTCATGACTTCATTATCAGTTTTAACTAAAATGCCGTTAATAATTCCGTTCACTATCCTGCTGAATGTTTTAATAGCGGCATTTCTAAAGCTATAAGCTCCTAAACGTTGCTGAAAGCGACTTACTCGTACTTTTTTGTAAAACTACACTTTAAATACTTTCAAATCATGTACAGGCTATACTATGGCTATTTTACTTTTGTCGACAATCCATTACTGTGCCACTTATAAGAATGGGTTTCTTCTCAACGTTAAAGGGGTAAGAATAGTTTTACCCCTTTGACGTTGAGAAGAACTGGGACGACTGAGACGGACTATCCAACACGGCGGCCTAGTGTAAGATGGTAGGGTTTTTACCGCCTTCAAAAAAGGAGGTTCTCAATTCAACTGTGTTTTTCTTTAAAAGAATCCTCTGGTCTAGTATGTTCGTTTCTTCACGATGTTTACCTTCTATCGTTATAGCAAGCATCTTTAATTTTCGGAAGACATTGAAAAAAAATATATTTTCAAATAGTTCTACATAGGTGAAATCATTAATTCCACGTTGTGTGAAATCTAAAATATATCAAACTAGCTGACCCGGCAAACTTTGTACCGCCTCAAAATCTATTAACACGCTTTTTTATCAAATATATTTCATATAAAATATAGCCTATGTTACAATGTAGCTTTCCAATGGTGAAAGAATTTTTAAAATCGGTTCAGTAGTTTTTGAGCCTATTCATTACGACCAAACAAACAAAGTTTTCCTCTTTATAATATTAGTGTAGATTAAAGATAGTATTTCATTTAAACCATTTTCACTCACTAGTTATTGGGTAATTTAAAAAGTTTGTATTTTTCCAGACATCACATTATCCAAATTTTATAATTTTGTCTATAAAACAAAACAATATTAAAAGAATTTAATTTTTCCCATGCGGCAACAGTTCCAAAAATAAGCCTGAACACAAAGGCAGGGAGGAACAAAATTAGGAATTTATTTATTGCCAACTCCACGGACGATGTTTAAAATATTCAATGGTTACGTTTCATTTAGGGCACTTTCATTTGCGAAGGCTTACCTTTTAATAAGTACGAAAGTACCTCATCCTGCCTTTTTATCTGTCGGGCAATAAATTAGCATAAATTCTTAATCAACGGTAATGTGTTTTTGCTAAAGTTTTTGTTCTAAATATACTCGTAATTACGTAAATGCCAGTAACTTAGCTAAGTAACATTAATTCTGTTTTGCCCGTAATTTTATCTGTAAGATAAGATCCGTTAATAAACTTTTGGATCCGTATGAAAATTTGATGTTGTCTGGTGAGATTACACCTGTCAAATTAAACTTTTTGGATGGCGTAGAGGCGTCTATCCCGGCACGCATGTACGTTGGCACGCACATCACACTCGCACGCATGAATGCTCTGCAGTTTGTTTGTGAGTGTGCGCATATTAAAGGATAGGATATAATTGGCACGCGTGCGTGCGTACACACGTGCGACAAGAAAAGCGCTCGTAAAGCCAACGTTAGTTATTAGTTATCGAATACTTAATACTATGGATGTCGGTTAAAAATGAACGCATTTTTCCTAAGGCCCGTAAGAAATGTCCGCGTGTCTGTCCGTGTCTATTTTACAGTAGACCAAATTAGGAAATTCGAAAAATGGTGAACACAAGCACAGGTATCAAGCGTACAGAAAAGAACTGCTAAAACTGAAAAGCTAAACTTGTAAAAAATAACTTTTATACTGTTTTTTTTTCATAATATAGGGATAGCAGACGAGCATGCAGTCCAGTTGATGGACATCCGTAACCAACCTCAGATAGGATTATATATTCCTACCTGAGGTCGGCCACAGATGCGCCGCTACCCGTGAGGACTAAGCTGGACCGCCTCGAAAAAGTATTTATCCCTTACCACACCCTTCAAACCAGAACACAGCATCGCTTAACGCTGCTGTTATGAGGCAGGAATAGGTGCGGCGGTGGTGCTGCCGGAGTTGAAGTTAAGGGTTCTACCACCTTCAATACTTGTAATGTAAATATTTTAAACTTTCAATTAAATGTTCAAACCTTAATAACGGCTTCTATTGTATGTTTCCAATTAATTTAATCCAGTTATTCTAATTGTTACGTGGAACAATAGGTCTCGATTTTCTCCAAGCTTAAATTTAAAGTGGCTCTCATTGTTTGTTCTCAGTTGTTTGCTTGTTCTTAAGTTTGTTTTAGTAATGCTTGAAAGAGCTTTCTTATTGAAATTAAATCAAATCGAATCTTTATTTGAATATCATTAAATGTTGATTACGTGTGATAATGTCTGTCTCTTATTTAAGGTATTCAAATAAATTAAAAAAAATACTCAAAATATTTTAATATTGAATTTTATATTTAATTTGGTGAATATTTGCTAACGCCTTGATTTAATTTTTTTTAATAATATAAGAGTAGCGGATGAGCATGCAGTCCACTTGATGCTAAGTGGCTTCTGCCGCCCACTGACTGTAATCAACCCCAGATAGGATTAGATATTCCTACCTGAGGTACTACAGATGCGCCGGTACTACAGAGGACTAAGCTGGAACGTGTCGGAAAAGTATGTCTCCCTTACCACACCTTTTAAACCAGAACACAGCAGAGTTTAACTGCTGTTGTAAGGCGGAAATAGGTGTGGTGGTGGTGCCGCTGGAGTCGCACCACAAAGGGTTCTACCACCTTTAAAAACTACTCTCAATTAATTAAAATTAAAATCAAATATATCATTTTCATGGGTATAATATAAGGTATCCCTACGTTCAACAGGCGCAAAACAGAAAAAACAAAGTTAAAATACAGCATTTTAATATGTCTTATATATAATTACATAGCGTTAATAAATTACTCCACTAAGAAGAGAATTTTACTATATAATACACATAATTATTTTTCAACTTAAGAGGATTTTAGAAGTCATTTAGATTTTACCTGAATAGAGCCGGAATCATCTTCTTTCAATTAAACTAATGCGCTCTTTCTACTTTCTGTAAGGGAAACAATGAAGTCTTTGTCTTGTCACAAATTATATGTAGGTATTGTAGACATTATTATAGATAGCTCACCGCCTTATAATTGAAGGAAGCCATTAAATGGCTAACAATTTTGTCAGCCATTTAATGGCTGCCATGGTGTAATTTACGAGGAACAATGCCGACATGCGCAGTTAAGTGGTGCAAAAAACACAAAATCGAAAAAAAAAAGTGCGGAGAAATATCGTTTCATTTGTAAATGATCTAAAAACTATATGTTTTAAATATTCATCAACCACGAAAATAGATGACAGTGACAATGTCAATTGTCAAAACTGGTTACATTTTCTTGTGAGGAGTAATCTTTACTAATCTATGGGCATTATATAGGGGCATAATAGTGCATATAAAAGTGCATATTACTGAAAATCTTAAAAAGAATAAATTAATATGAAAAATGTTGATAAAATAAACATTTTAGTAACGTCATTTTGTTTTTGTATTTCAGAAAATACTTTAATTTGATACCCATGTGATGTGGGTGCATAAAAAATTGGGCTGCCATCTTGGGATGTCCGCCATATGGATTTTAATGGTAGAAACCTCCATGGTTCAACTTCAGAGACACCATGCCCAACAGCCCACAAAAAATTCTATCTTAAGATATCTTAAGATAAGATCTATATCTTAAGATAATATAAAGTTCACAAATTTCTATCTTAAGATTAATATCTTATATAAGGTCTTATATCTATATAAGGTATAAGTATAAGTATCTTAAGATATCTTACCTTAAGATATCTGTCTTAAGATAGAAATTTGTGTGGAAATTTGTTTTTAAAACAGCAGTGTAAAATGCTACTGTTTTCTTGTTTTAGGTGTGTATTAGGGTGGCCTCCTAACACACCCTTAAACCAGAAAACATTAGATATGTGTGTAAATATTACTATATTAAAAAAATACTTTTACTTGCTTCACATCGATATTGTATTAGATTAAAACAAAGCGTTGATTAAAATCTGTATACACGCGTCGCAATAAAACAGTTAAAAAATTAAAATATAAAGTTTACCTAACATTAAATTCCTACATAACATTCAAATTACTTTGTATTTGCTTACTTTCAACTGAAATGAGAACACTTACGCAATTACGTACATACCGCTAGAAACTTTTTTACTTTTTGTCGACCTGAAATAACTTGTTTTAACGCGATCAGTACCCTTACCATGAGTTTTCAAAACATCCCACAATTTTACGTTACGTTTACTCAATCCAATATTATGTTCCGTTTGCTTCAGTAGACTGAGTAAACGTAACAATAAGTAAGTGCTCAAGTCTTTTGTCTGTCTCACATGTTCGCAAAAGAGAGCGACAAAACAAAAAGAGCCATTTTGTCAATTTAGACATTTAATGTTACGTTGCTGTCACTATAGTTCTGATACAATCCGCTAGGGGCGCTGATTAGAAATTATATGGTCAAATACGTAAACAAATACCAAAACAGTCATATTTGTCAAAATGTAAAAACTCATGGTAAGGGTACGGTTGGGGTGATAAAACACTACAGTTACTGTGTTTTTAAGGGTGAATAAAAAGTAAGGAACATATTATGATATGAGGCATTCCAATTTATAGTAACCTCCTGTTTAATTGTTTATAGTTCCTGCAGGGAGCTACTAATTCATTAACAATAATTAATTAATAAAAAATAATTAATTATTATTAAACGAGGAACAATAAAACAAAAAGCGCGAAATTAAAGTGTCCCGTAAAATAAATGTAACTATCTGCCGTCATAAGTGTCTTTCTATTTTGAATATATAAAAACTAAATATCACAAAAAAACAATAAATATATAATATTTTTGGGTATTACTGCGTTGTATGACAGTTTAATATATAAAAACATATACGAAACAAAGCCATAAATTAGACATTTTTGGCAATTTTCTGATTATCAACTACTATGTCGTACTTTAAATTTACTTTTACCGTAAAATATAGTAGGTATATAGAAACAAAAAAACTCGAAATTTGAACTAAATTAAAACCCACAGTAGTACCGTCATTCAAAATAATCACATCGTAAAAACTTCATACAAACGAGGGCCTAATGCCCCTAATTAAGATAAACAATTCTTTCATTTCACCATCAGGTCACGTGAGCTCGCGTGTTTGTATGGGCGAGGGGAATGAGCATTCCCATTTTATAATTAGGTTGCAAATATGTCAACTTGCTAACACCGATCGTAAAACTGGGCAGGGGCGGAGAAAAATGTAAAATAATGACATATGTCAAGCTGGGTACAGACTCTGGAGTGTAATGTATCGAAAACAACGTTAAATCAATGAGTAACAAGCAAAAGTAGATTTACGAATGTCATGTATTGCAACGTTTGAATACTTGCCAAGCACAGACAAATAAGTGCAAATACGACTTTGTACGTAAATAAATTATTCGTGTGTACTTGATACTCGCCACGATGCTCGTCTATTCTGAGATGTAAGTTTATCTCCGCGAAAGGATTATGCATATGTTTGTGTACTCATGTGGGCGTTAACATGCTTCTCATTATTCGGCGTTACTCGGGGAATTGTTAGCTAGTATGTAAATATTGTATAACATGTACAATGTACATACTCCTTGTCAGTACCCCACTTTACGTTTTACTTTTTGTGTTTTTGTGAAATATGAAGTTTGAAGCATCAGATATTTCCTATTTCGAATAGTTTACGAATATCTGTTCAGATAGACTTCACTGATAGAATTTTGTGAATTCTTCCCCATTCGAAAATAGAATTTGAAACATATTCCATCTGATTTGGAGTCAAGTCTACTTAAGACAGAACCGAAACTTTATTAAAACATTTATATGTACTTGTTTACCGTGTGTGTACGTACTCGACCTTCTGAAGAAGATTTTTTTTCATTTTATTTCGTAGTATTAAATTAGTAATTTTTGAAGGAGGTAGAACCCTTTGTGGTTCGATTCCGGCGGCACCATCGCCACACCTATTTCTGCCTCATAACAGCAGTGTTAAGCGCTGCTGTATTCTGGTTTGAAGGGTGTGGTAAGGGAGACATACTTTTCCGAAGCGTTCCAGCTTAGTCCTCAGGGATAGCGGCGCATCTGTGACCGACCTCAGATAGGAATATCTAATTCTATCCGGGGTTGATTACAGACTTCCATGGGCGGCAGTAGCCACTTACCATCAGGTGGACTGCATGATCGTCTGCTACCCCAATATTATAAAAAAAATTAACACTGTTAAAAGTAGTCAGGCGCTGATACAATCTTCCATTTCCCTACAAAAGATACTAATTGCTTTCAGAGTACAATTATACAGTTACACAATATTTTATCTTTTACAAAGGTTTCTTAGAAAAAGATATTGTGACAGCGTCGCCCCTTACAACAATTAAAATATTTAAATGAATGCACCGATTGAAATTGGGCGTGATTTTCCATTTCTTGCTTCCTTCGTCTTTTTCAAAAACACAAAAAGTCCATTAGCTTTTCTTTTAAAACATTTTAAAGGTAACCTTTTAAAGGTAAATGTTTTGTTCTTATCGCTATTTAAGTTCTTTGTTCTTGCGATAGGGCTGCTATCAAAACTTTGGAAATTGGGCTGTGAAACTCATTTTAAGTAAATATTTATTTTTGTTCTTAAAATAGGATGCTATCAGAACTTGTCAATCTGTGATTTCATGATTTTCAAAATATATAATAAATTGTACTGAAATATTTTGTAAGATGTTTTGACATAAAATTTTAAAATTAATTAATAATACCTAACTACATAATTACCTACACTATAATTACCTAACCGAGAATCGAATCTGATTTGGACCCCTTTCAATGTATGTGTATGAATATACAAGTTACATACATACCACATTACTTTTACCTGTTTTCTGAAATCTATACATTCAAATTAAAAATGTGTACCACATATATAAACAGACAAAGTAATAATATGAAAAAATACATATTTTTTAGGAATATAGAAACTAGATAAATAATCAACTTTACCAAAAGTGTTTCTTTATACAAGGCTAAAGTAAAGTATTAGGTACCTAAAAAGTTCCCAACTCGAGGCACGAGTGATAATGGAAGGCTTGAAGGTGTTAAAACAATAGAAATAAGGCTCTCTCAGACAGCTCAAACGATGCTTTAGAAAGATTTATGTTTCAGCTTTCAATAAGAATTTCGATATCAATACACGAACGTTCTATAGAGGAGTAATGTACGCATGAGAAATAAATTTCTCTATATAAGGAAAAAACTTTTGGTAAAGTTGATTATTTATCTAGTATCTACTCGTATATTCCTATAAATTATGTGTTTTTTCATTTTATTACTTTATCTGTTTATAAATTTGGATTATTTGCATACGTAGGTAATGTATAATTTGAATGTATGTAACTTGTATGTATATGGTCTGGTTAAATAATATCAATATCATAATTGTATACTCGTATATGATGAGTGTTAAAGTTTGAAGGTGGTAGAACCCTTTGTGGTTCGACTTCGGCGGCACCACCGCCATACCTATTTCTACCTAATAACTGCAGTGTTAGGCGCTGCTGTGTTCCGGTTTGAAGGGTGTGGTAAGGGAGAAAGACTTTTCCGAGGCATTCCAGCTTAGTCCTCAGGGGTAGCGGCGCATCTGTGGCCGACCCCAAGTAGGAATATCTAATCCTATCTGGGGTTTATTACAGATGTACATGGGCGGCAGTAGCCACTTACCATCAGGTGGACTGCATGCTCGTCTGCTACTTCTGTATTATAAAAAAAAAAATACTTATTCTCTGCTTTATATTACTCAGCAGTATTTTTGACACTTTATTTTGGTCACTTTAATCACTTGAAATATACTTAAGGTTAAAAGAAATGGATACGTTACGGTTAAAGAAACATATAGTCGAATTGAGAACCTCCTCCTTTTTTGAAGCTTAACAATAAAAAGGGGGATGGGATTAAAACGAAAACAATGTTGCATGCAATATATTTAATTAAACTACAACGAAAACACAGTAAATACAAAACTTAACGATAAAACAACAAACAAAAACATCACCAAAGTATATAATAGTAAATAATAAAATCTCAAAATAATTATAAAATCGGTTAGTACGTATATAATATAATTGATGTTTACTTATTTTATAAAAATATATGTAAAAAGTAATGTACCTAAAATTGTTCATAAATTTATTTGTAGTTATTAATTATCCCAGTAGCATTTTAATTAGCCTTTCTGTAGTCAGTTAAATACAGAATATACAATAAAAGTTCCATATCAAAATATTAATATCATCAAATTCTAATATACTACACGGCATCATTGAATTCCATATTCCTTAACTGAAGTTGCAGTATTAACAATACTAGTCAAGTGCGAATCGAACTAGCGCACGGGGAGTTCCGTTCTATTTTATTTTTATTTTAGCAGATAGAAGTAAATATTTTGTGAAAAGTTTAAAAGTTCAAAATATAAAGCACAAATCTCCGAGAAATAACGGTTTCTTGTATGGCGACCTCCATTTATTTTCAAGTTTTGTTTTTTTTAGCATTTGTTGTTAGAGCGGCTACAGTCACACTTACTCTGTAAATAATGCAATTGTCTATTACGGTTCAAAAAATAAACAGACGGAAAGACAGCGAAGTCGGGTTCCGTTTTTACCCTTTCTACGCTACGCTTTCTACGCTTTCTACACTCACAGCCCCACACTAGGATTCCCTGTATTGTGGGTGCCATGGACACACACAAAGACAAATACATACACCCAGACCCAGAAAAAGAAACCTAAATTCATCATTTAGATATCTGTCTGGCCGGGGATCGAACCCGGGACCCTCTGCGCGTCAGACCGGTATGATGACCGCTCCGCCACGCGGGTCGTCTTTGGGTACGGAACCCTAAAAACGATGAACATAATCAAATACCGTTGAGTTTATTACCGATGATTTATGCATTGCTCTAGAAGCGTTCAATTTATTTCAAAATGGAATTATAGTCATTTTCCTCAATACCGATGCTCAAGATCGAATATCTAGGGACTTTTCAAGGCACGATTTTCTTTTCAATGTAATTTGTCGTCGATTAAGGAAAATGTAAAAACCGGTAAATAAGACTTAAGTGTCTTTATATAAACGGTAGAGGGTAGAAATATGATAGGAAAGACATTTTTAATTGAAGAAGGAAATATTAACATTTTGTTAAATGTCTTTTCTATGAATAAAAATATTAGGTAAATCTATATCTACAGGCATTAAGCGTGTCAGACACGGGTCGTGTCAGGCAAAATTATATTTTTATACAATATTTTGACAGGATGGCACGTGTTAATACTACGGTAGATATACATATATAAATACACTGTATATAACATATGTCTGCCACAACACGTATCTGAAACGCCCTTAACCTGTAGATGTAGATGATAGCTCATAAACACATAGCCAATATTCAAGTAGTCAATAAAGTTTGTTAATAAAGAAAGTATAAAAGAAATAGATCACACATGCATACAAAACACACACAAGTATCCAATATACTTCAGAATATAGAGAAATTTTTGATTAAATAAATTAGGAAGGCAATTTAAAAGAAGAACAATAGAAAAGCAATACACATACACACATAAATAAAAGGTTACACATACACACAAAAGTCACAGTCAAAGGGTTAGTAATGTCAAAGAAATCCCATTATCCATACGAATTACTTCGTGAACTCAACGAATAAGAACGGCTTAAATATATTTCCTGTCTATGATAAGAAAGAGCTTCCTATTTGAAACTATCTTTGTAAGTATTTCTAGTAGCCCAAAAGTAAAGCCGAAAATGATTCTAAATGTAAAGAGAGAAATGTGACTTAAATAGAGGCACTTTTGCAAATGAAAATATAAGAAAATGATATGATATGATATAAATATAAGAAAATATAAGAAAATCTATGATATAGGTAATGTACTAAAACTTATTTGTGGAGTTATTCCTATATCGCATGATCATATTGGAAATGAAAGTATTTGTTATATTATATATAAATAAAGTTCAAGACAAGCTCTTTTTTAAGGAAGCCGCAGAGAAAATTTAATGATGGTTAATGATGACCAAGTATCTAAACTTCATGATTTTTTACGAGAAATACTTGTTATATTACATATAAATAAACTTAAAGATATGCTCTTATATTTGAATGAAACTGCAGAGATATCTGGTATCGTAATGACCAAGAATCTACTCCAAGGTCATCATATTAAACGTCGGGTTTCTGAATAAAATTTACTATTATTATCTATACTAATATTATAAAGAGGAAAACTTTGTTGTTTGTTTGTTTGATTGTAATGAATAGGCACAAAAACTACTGGACCGATTTTAAAAATTCTTTCACCATTCGAAAGCTACATTATCCACGAGTAACATAGGCTATATTTTATATGAAATATATTTGCTAAATAGATTTTGAGGCGGTACAAAGTTTGCTGGGTCAGCTAGTTGAACTAATAAACAGTTTCTAATGTTACCAAATAATGAACATTAAGTAACGAAGTAACTAACAAACTTCTAAGTTTTCTTCACTTAATATTTGCCTAATATGCATTCGAAAATATCATTGGTATTTGGATTCAAATCCTGAGATGAATTATTACAGTCATCTATTACATCAAATTACATTTAACTTCTACCATATTTAATTTTAGAATCTAACTGAATAGAATATTATTCTGCAAGCAGTTTCTAGGATTCTTGAATTTTACACTTTAAAGTTTAGATATTTTGTTATCAACAATGTTATATCTCATGTAACTGTTTGAAAGGTTTATAGTTTTCGAGTCAGAATATATTTCATTATTTGTCAGACCATATTTTAGTCCATAAATATCATAATTATTATTTTTCATCTTAGGTATGAAGTCTTAAATCTAAAATTAGTTATTTTTAAATAATTTAAACTAGATTTTTAGTTATATGAGAAGCTTCTAAGTTAAATTTAATAAAAGCTATAGTTTTTGGATTTTCATGGTTTCTATGGTTATTGGCACAACTGAGTCTTACTGTGACGCTTGGATGTCTTCAAACTCTTTCTCATACTTCTCTGAATAGATCCTCTTCGGGTCGTAGGTCTCAACTAGTTGTTTCCACGCCTCTTTCTCGTATTTCGCTAAATGTTTGATCACTTTTCGTATATTTTTGCGTTGCTTTTCTGTGCATTTTTCACAACCAGTCTTGAGTGCGTCTGTTATATGTGCTAAAACAAAAAATATATTACTAACACATCCATATCATAACATAACCTATATTGTCATGGAAATTGCATTTGCATAAATTTACATTAACGAAGTTATTAAAATCAAGCCTTTTGGTAACGTAATTTTGTTTTTCTTATTCTTCTCTAAAAACCCTTTCATTTGATACCCATATCATGGACTTGCGTAAAAAAATATTGGTCGGCCATCTTTTGGCGTCCGCCATATTGGATATTTAATAACTTAACTTCATAAACGTGTATGCAAAATTTTAGCTCAATTCGTTGCAGTTTAATATTCACTTGCAAGATTTGTTCCTTATATACGAACTAATGAGGAAAATTAAATAAAAGATCGTAATAAAAAATATGATTCAATGTCGAGTAAATTAAAAAAAGAAAAGAAAACAGCACACCTTTTAATACAATGCCATATCACATATACCAGCATATTTAGTTAATAAAGCACTGTATTACGACCATAAAAGCTGAAATCCCTATTTCGTGAGCATTCTCTTCTTTTGTGAGCAATATACCAAATAATTTATAACAACTCTCATATTTACGACCTTCTGCATAGAATCTTCGTCTAATGATGTGCTATTTTGGAACAAAACGCGCTCCTCTGTATAATGTCTATATAACTGTGGATAAAGGTGACCGTCCAATCTCGTACGGATTGAACGCATCCGTATCGGACGTACAAATCGGATTATATAGGGGTACTGCGTTCGCTGCTTGCTGTAATCAGTTGCCGATGCGACGGCCTTTTGCAATTGGATTTTTTCAATAGCTTTCGGATTTGCGAAGCAATCTGAGTGGTACCATTATAAACCATTTCGGCTCTACTGCTTGGCATTACCGTAAATTCTTCTCATTCTTAGAGAATAAGAAGGATCTACGCCGTAAGCCACGATAACGACCAAGTTAGATTGTTACATTAGTATATTATACCTTTGAGAACAAGTATACACGTATATATTTCTTTACTATGTATTTTTTTCAATAGAATTTCGATTTCCGTAGCAAACGAGTAGAAACTGCCGTGTCGGTTATTCACTCAGAAATCCGTATGACGTCATCAGAATTGCCTACGAGAAATTGCGTCGACTACGGTCGGAACAATGTATTGTCGGTTAAATTCGGATCAGTACCCTTACCATGAGTTTTTACGTTTTGACAAATATGACTGTTGTGGTATTTGTTTAAGTATTTGCCCATACAAATTCCAATCAGCGCCCCTAGCTGATTGTATCAGAACTATAGTGTCAGTAACGTAACATTAAATGTCTAAATTGACAAAATGGCGCTTTATGTTATGTCTCTGTTTTTTGTGAACATATGAGGCAGACAAAAAGACTTGAGCACTTATTGTTACATTTACTCAGTATACTGAAGCAAACGGAACAGAATAATGGATTGAGTAAACGTAACGTAAAATTCTGGGATGTTTTGAAAACTCATGGTAAGGGTACAGATTTTAACTCACTAACAATGTATTCTAAATGTGGTTGATTCAATCCATCGATGACTAGATGTGAGATTGTGCATCTACCTTTATTTTAACACTGTTGCATTTATACTGTTTGTGGGGATTTGCGCTCAATATACGATACCATTGGTATGGTTCATATAAAATGTATATAATATTAGCTATATTTAGGGAGATTACATAGATAATATATGATTCATTCATGCCTAAATTTCCTTACTTATGAAACGTATTTTACACTTAATAACAAGTCGGTGTATTTTATAGTAGTACATAAGCTCTTATTATAAAATAGTACAACGTAACGAAATGGTGGGCTTAAATACTACAAAGTTTATTTAATTAATTTCTTTGCATATTGTAAAAATATTTTTTTATTTTTTTTTTAAACAAGAATACCTCTTCAACTTATGTACCTACTCGTAACTAAAAATGATAAAAAATATTTTTGATTTTTTTTTTATCTGACTCTAATTTTTTTGTTCACTCACACTAATGCAAAGCTCAGCTCATACCTCGCGGACTATACTGTTTATATCGTTATAGATTTAGGATATTTTTTATACAAAAACCTGAGACAATTCTATATATCCCACAAAATATATTAGTGTAAGAGTACTTGTTCTTAGAACTACATATATTGTGAATTTAATTTGAAATTTATATTTTTTTTAATTAATACGTTTGAACTTCGTGCCGTCATTCTAAATTCAATATGGTAGACGCTCCAAGATGGCCAATCAATATTTTTTTTTTTAATTTAATGTTTTTTGAGAAGGATCCGACAAACAAAATGACGTTACATCACCATAGCAGATTTTATAAACTTTTTAGCATCCATTTATTTATACATACATAACATTTATAATAATTAGATATGTGCAATGTTGTTTATGTATATAGGTGGTTTGCCATATTAAACCATAGATTAGTAAAGATACTTCGCCGCCTTGAAATTGAATGAAGCCACAAATGGCTTATTAGTAAGTTATTTTTTTTTAATTCTTGACAAATAAAAACATTTTTAGAGAAAATTTACGAATAAATAACTAATACTGCGTAATTAACATAACAAATAAATAATTATTTCAAATATCTTAGGGACATTTTAGCACGGAGACGTGGTAAAAGTTTTTTACGCAACTATTTCAATTCTCAAAACTGGGTACATTTTCTTGTTAGGAGTGAGTAATCTTTACTAATCTATGTATTAAATAAATAAATCCTTACATTTAAGTTCCTTCCCTTCAGGCGTACACCGGCCCGCATCAGTCATACACTTGACATACGCTGTCAGCAATCTCTTGTTCGCCAGTACTTCATCTATGTCCAACTTGTCATATTTACTCGTGTAACTCTCAGTCTGAACTGAGATCCAAAACACTGATAGCATCACGGCGAAGAGTAGGAACTTCATACTGCCAACAAAGAAAAACAAAATTGAAGGTGGTAGAACTTTATGTTTCGTCTCCTGCGGCACCACCTCCACACCTACTTCGGCCTCATAACACAGTGTTAAGCGCTTCTGTGTTTCGGTTTGAAGGGTGTGGTAAGTGAGACATACTTTTCCGAGGCATTCCAGCTTAGTCCTCAGGAGTAGCGGCGCATCTGTGGCTGACCTCAGGTAGGAATATCTAATCCTATCTGGGATTGATTACGGATGTCCATGGGCGGCAGCCAAAGAGTAGAAAGAACGTGTACAATACACGTTGAATTAGGGTTCACTTATTTGAGATTATCACACTTCTGAAATTAATAAAATAAAACTATTTCTTGATCCAATTTACTTTTATTATTTCCGCGCAAAATACAACTCAAACGTCGAGAGCGTTCTTTTTTCTTTTTTATGCCAAGTCATACAGTCGTACCGGCCAGTTATTATTATAAAAATAATACATTATGAAAATTACATAAAATAATTAGTTAAAGTCATACTATAATTCAATAATTTAAATGTATTTCTAACACCTATATCTACAGACATAAAGCGTGCCAGACACATACCGTGCCAGACAGAAAGTATCAACTTTTCCAGGAGTGTATTGTGTTGAAATAGATTTCATTTACTTCTACAGGCACAGAGCGTGTCAGGCACATGCCGTAGCAAACAGTATTGTCTTATTCAATGGTTATCTACTTTTACAAGGTCAGGGGTTCGATAGACGGCTCGTGCCTGTCAAAATATTGTATAAAATATGATTTTGCCTGTCATGACATGTGCCATGTCTGACTCGTCCAATGTCTGATATAAACGGAACACCAATGGTATGGTCCTTTAAAATATGGTTTCCTTGCAACTTCTTTTGAACGTCACCCGCTTCAGAAAGTATTTCTTCACGACAAATATCCTTTGTTTGTAGGAACTATTTGTTCGTTTTGAAGAAGTAAATGTAAGTGAAGATATGAATTTGTTCTCATTAATTGTCTCACTAATTGTTCTCATGTAAGTGACTGTAAGTCTTTATGAGAAATAAATTCTTTAAACCCATTTGAAAAATAATATGCCCCTACGTCATGGGATCTATTAAATTGTGTCAGTTTACAATTTTTGAACTATGAAAATATACTTTTATTTAATAATTCATTGACATCAAGTGACTTAGCATAATTTATCTATTAATGAAGTCTTGAATAGAGAAAATAAATCTACCGGTTTGTATACAATTAATAACAAAAATAAATCGCTACAAATTCAGAATGAAACCAACGAAAGTTCCGTTCATTTCATAGCAATTTATTCCAGCTTAATCCTGTGGGACTTGAGTTTATACAGCTCTATTAAGATTTATGTGTTTGTTGTTTGAATAACTAAATATTATACTGCTCTCGGCGCTTTTAGTCTCAATAGAATTCCTCTGTGGTGGATACACATACAAATATAACGAAAACACCCAGACCCAGATTTTTTTTATTATAGTTTTGATGTCTAGAATCGGGAGTCGAATCCAGAATCCTTTGTTTGTCAGAGTGGTAAGGTGAACAACAAAGCTGGAACGCCTCGGAAAAGTATGTCTGCCTTACCACACCCTTCAAACCAGAACACAGCAGCGCTTAAACTGCTGTTATTGGGCAGAATTCGGTGACGGTTGTGCTCCCGTAGTCGAACCACAAAGGGTTCTACCACCTTCAAAGGGTTTTCAGGTCATATTTTTTAAGCTCTCAAGTTTTTTTCGTTTTTGTAATAATAATGTAGTTTTATACTTACTTGATATAAATGCGATCCTTGAAAATTGTCACTAAGTCACTTTTCTATATTTCTTAATTCTAATTATGTTTTTATATCATTGCAGGTAAGTGTTTCAAGAAGAAGTTTTAACAATCGTAAGTAACTAAGATGACATCTGAGGAGTATTACGGAGTTACAGTACTAAACAACACTGTAGTGAAGTTCAAAACTTAACTGTGGTTATTGGAAAATATTTTTATCTTTTATAGTATCTATCTTATGAAGCCCTTGGCCGATAGAATAGATTATAGAGAACACGCAATGAATGGTCTTCGGATTTTCCTTATATATCAAAATTATGCTTTGTTGCGGATTATTGTCTGAATTTATAACAGTTTCTTAACCAGTAACCTTAAAAAGGTATATCGTAGATTGGGCTGTAGAGCGAATATTTTCAAAATTTTCGTTCAAAAAACTTTTATTCCGTTTCACACTGAAACAATCTCTGATATATTTCAGAACTTATTACCAATTAGTAATAAGTATTGGGTTATATCCTTTCCATGTCACTTGCTGCTATGTAGTTAAAATACATCAATTTTAAGTATTAACTCTTATTAGCATACTATAATTAAAAAAATAAAATGATAGCAAATATATCTTAAGTTAATATACCCTTAAGAACGATATAAATCAATAATATTAAACTACCTTTTACCTTTATTATTATAGATCCTTCTAACCAAGGTAAAGGCGAGACGGACCTCGCCTAGTAATTAATATCGGTATTTACATTTTTAATTAAGTTTCATCGAGATTGGACGAGATTATTAATTTCTTTGACTTTGTCCTAATTTTAATTTCCTCGCAATCTTTCCTTAATTAATTACTAGCCTTTGCCTGTGATTTTGTCTGAACAAGGGCCATTAAATGATGTATTAAATGAAATAAAGATTGTAACGCCTTTGTAGTATTACTACCGCCTGTATACGCTAAGAAATTTAAAACCCCTCTCCAAATCTTAAATCCTGTACTTAAGACCATCTGTGACCTTTTATAGGGTGGTAAATTTACGGAAAAAGTATCTAAGCCTCTTGCTTAAACCCCTACTTGAGTCCATGTGTTACCTTTTCGACTGCACACTTTTATTTTTTTATATAAAAATCTTTTTATTTCGCCATAAAATTCTTTAAGTGCCTATCTTCGTCTGGGTCGAGCCAAACGAAAATCTTCAATGTGCCTGAAATAATATCAGTAGTAAACGAGCAAGCAGTCCACGTGATGGTAAGTGATCACTGCCATATATAAACTCGTATGGTGTTCACAAAAAACCAAATCCCACTTTAATAGAATTAATAATTAAAAATGCATTTTCAACGTATAAAGGCTCGGCCACACAGAACGCGTATTCTAGCGCCGCGCTAGGGCGTCAGCGCTAGAAGTAAATCCTGACGCCGCTGAGTTGTATTGTACTGAGTTAGTAGAAGTACCTAGTAACCGGTTACGGTTTTTTTTCTTAACGAGTGGGAAACCTTCAAAAGGCATCCGACAACGAGGGAGCGACGCTGAGTTATGTGGGATTTTTACCGCACTAAACCCCCCCCGGTGGCCGTCCTCAACGCTTGTTGGAGAACTCCGGGATCTCCGAGGGAACGTAACCGGAGTCCTCCAAACGCGATCCCCCGATTGAGCTCTGGGGAGCAGTTTTTGCTCCTCCCACACCATCTGGTGTTCACGACGGTATGCGACGACATACCGCCGTCCTTCCCGGGGTCGCTTACTGGACAGTTCGAGCTCCCACTCTTGCCGCCCGCAAGCCCGGAAGCCCCCTTTTAGTCGCCTCTTACGACAGGCAGGGGATACCGTAGCCCTATTCTAGTCCCGGGACTACAGGGACAGACAAGAACGCCTAGCGCCGCGACAGCCGTCTGCGGCGTCAGGATTTACTTGTAGCGTCAACGCCTAGCGTGGCGCTAAAATACGCGTTCTGTTCGACCAATCCTTAATTCAGAATATACGAATATTCCGAATTTAATCTCGTAAAACTGCAATTTGGTTGAATAATTTAACTAATTGCTACTCTTGTTCACACAGGTGGAAAATTTTAATTCTCTACATTGCTGGAAATTTGACCATTTTTCCAACTGACCAGTAATGAAAGCGCATATTAATTAATGCGGTAAAATTTTGGGGCTTAAATTATGCTTAAAATGGACCTGTGTTTTTTAATTCAGGTCACATTTTTTTCTTTTTTTATGGAGGGCATAAAGTATCTGATATGAATACGCCAAAATAGAGTACGATAAGGTTTTTTACGATCTTTTATGAACATATATAAAATACTTGTCTTTCTACGTTATGATGTAATTTAAGGGATGTTTTTAAATTTCTACAAAAAGGGAGGTTTGTTGTAATTTTGGTATTCCTTAATGGTTAGACTTTGGAGGCACACCAACATCGTACATGAGGCATTTCAACTTAGTTCCTAAAGTTAAAAATGACGACCTGAGGCCCACTTTTGTTAGGACTCCATCATTTTTTGGGTGGCAGAACCCTTTGTGGTTCGACTCCGGCGGCACCACCGTCACACCTATTTCTACCTCATAACAGCAGTGTTAAGCGCTACTGTGTTCTGGTTTGAAGGGTGTGGTAAGGGATATACTTATCCGAGGTATTCCGGCTTAGTCCTTAGGGGTAGCGGCGTATCTGTGGCCGACCTCAGGTAGGAATATCTAATCCTATCTGGGGTTGATTACAGGTTTCCATGGGCGGCAGTAGCCACTTACCATCAGGTGGACTGCATGCTCCTATAACCGAAAAACAAAATATAACCAAATAGCAACCAAATTTTTTTAGCATCAATAAAGGTAGGTTTTTCATCATAAGGTTTATATAATTTATTTGATTTAATATCGCCAATTCGGCAGTTCTATAATTCTCTTATTCGGTACTTATTATTCAAATTAGCAAGCGCTGAGTTTTATAGATAACATTGAAGAGTATCTTCATTCATTACGGAATTGGACGATTATTATATAATTATATTCTGCAGAGGCGACATTTTCTTAGATCTGACGGTATATAGTTTATCTGATTATATATTTGAATTGAACTTGATTAACTAAAGTAATAATATAAGGTGGTAGGATCCTTTGTGGTTCGACTCCGACGGCACCACCGCCACCACCTATTTCTGACTAATAACAGCAGTGTTAGGCGCTGCTGTGTTCCGTTTTGAAGGGTAAGGGAGAGAGACTTTTCCGAGGCGTTCCAGCTTAGTCCTCAGGGGTAGCGGCGTATCTGTGGCCGACCTCAGGTAGTAATATCTAATCCTATCTGGGGTTGATTACAGATGTCCATGGGCGGCAGTAGCCACTTACCATCAGGTGGACTGCATGCTCGTCTGCTACTCCTATATAATATAAAATAATAATAATAATAACTGTCGCTATTGTACACTAACAACCCTACAATGTAATTCCGGTGCCATGAACATAAACACTCTAACCAACATATAAATTCTTCGTTTATATCTGCTTAGCCTGGGATCGAACCCTGATTCTGTCACAGACCAACAATTCACTTAAATATTAATATTATTTTATAAAAAGTTCGTTCAAAAATTGTCTTCTTATCTGTAAAATTATCCATGGACGGGAGTGACCATTTACCATCAGGCGGACTGCTTGCTTATTCTCTACTTCTATCCCATAAAATGTGTCGGTGACTTTGCAGTTAAACTTCAACCACCGTCAAATATTCTACTCTATTATTTAGCGTACTAAAATTTAATTAAGCTTATAGTTTACCAAATGGTTTCGCGTTAGATACACGGGCGTGATATAGTTTTAATTACATATTTTACCGCAGTATTGACGCAATGTTATAAGTATATTAATATGGAGTTTGGGTAGGGTATATAGGTTAAATTAGAGACCTGTTGAACTTATGTGATATTTTGTTTTAGAGGTTAAATGAGGTTTTATAGTCGCCATCACTGTCCCACTGCTGGGCACACTGGGTTCACTGCGCTGGCTAAGTGCAGATCGACAAACTTCACACTACATTGAGAACATTATTCAGGAATGTAAATTTTGTCTCTATGTTTTCCTTCACTAAAAGGAACTAATAAAATTAATATTCCACATGCACTTATTTCAAAAATTAGGTGCGTGCTTGGGATTTGAACCTCGGCCTCCTAGATTGAGAGGTCGAAGAAGGAGGTAGAACCCTTTGTGGTTCGAGTCCGGCGACACCATCGTCACACCTATTTCTGTCTCATAACAACAGTGTTAAGCGATGTTGTGTTTTGGTTTGAAGGGTGTGGTAAGGGAGATGTACTTTTCCGAGGCGTTCCAGCTTAGTCCTCAGGGATAGCGGCGCATCTGTGGCCGACCTCAGGTAGGAATATCTAATCCTAGCTGGGGTTGATTTCAAATGTCCATGGGCGGCAGTTGCCACGTACCATCATATGGACTGCATGCTCGTCTGCTCCTATTTTGCCATCATTTCTATGATTAAAATTTAAAATATTAACAAAAAACCGTGACATTTTAGTTGTAACCATAAAACTATGTAATCAAATCTTAGCTTACAATCATAATCACTATTTAGTATTCAACCAACGTTTCTCCTATCAGACTAATAAACTGAACCACTAATGGTTGCAAATCAAATTCAGTTTACGGATATTACCCTCGAATTTAATATCAGTTTAATTGGTAATACTTATTAGTATCTGTTGCTGACGCTCTTTATTGGGGTGTAAAACTAATATGTTCTGGTAAAAGGTGTAGGTTAAAATCGTTCAGTTTTGAAGGATCTAGATCTCTTCGTGGTTCAACACCGGAGGCACCAGCGCCACATCTATATCTGCCTTGTAACGGTGTTAGCGCAACTGTATTTCGCGGTGTAAGAGTCAGATGAACGTATCTACATTTTGTCAATTTTACAGGAGAGCAAAAATAGTGTGAAAATTCGCCACTTCAACTTTACCCGATTATTAATAGAGATAATATACAGTAGTTGAAATCAAAATATTGAATATAGCGTTACGTCGTTTTGCCATTTCATAAAAGACTACATTGTGGACCGTTTTGTGATAAAGAAACCATTTTTGATTTTTTGTACATACGTTCATCTGACTCTTACACCGCGATTTAGTGTTCTGGTTTGGTTCTGGTAAGGTAGATACTGACTGGAAACGTTCCAACTCAGAGTAACTCATCTGTGGCCACCCTCAGTTAGTTAACTTCTAACTTATCCTTTCTGCTGCAGCAGTAGCCACTGTCAACGGATGCCATATCTACCACACCTATTTCTACTGTAATGCAATTCTTGCTTTTAAAATATAAATCTTATAAAAAATACCGCGAAATTCAAACCCTCTAGAATTTCTTCACCGCTTTCAATTCCAGAATAAATTGTTAATTTTAGTCTAACAAAACTTAAGAGGCCCTGAATTTATATTTCTTAAAGTCAAACGCTTTGTTTCACGGCATATTTGAGCGTTTCTATTGCTACATTCTTCAAATTATGTAAATTTTGTTACCCAAAGCAATATAATCATGATATTAAGAAATTCTGAAACTTTTGTTGTGTTTATTCTTCTTGTTTCAGAATATTATAATGCAAATGTAAGGAATAAATAATTTGTTTAGGATGAATAAATAAATAAAGGAATAAATATTTTGACGGTGATACCATAGCCAATCCTATTTCTGCCGTATAACAGCAGTATAGCGCTGCTGTGTTCTAGTTTGAAATATGGTGTGGAAGACAAACTTAAAAGATATATTCAAATTAGTCTTGGGATAGCAACTTATTATAATAATAAATTAGAAAACGAGCACTGCAGTCTACCTGATGGAAAGCCAATCCCAGATAAGATTAGATTTCTACCTGTGGTTGGTCCAAGGTGCGCAGCAACCCCTAAGGATCAAGTTGGAATGCCTCGGATATGTATGTCTTCTTTACCACATCCTTCAAACCAGAACACAGCAAGGCTTCTCACTGATGCTATAAGACAAAATAGGAGTGGCGGTGGTATATCCGAAGTCAATGGAAGTTTCTATCACCTTTAAACTGTAATGGGTCCTTAATCTGGTCCTTTTGAATCTGAAGGGTGGCGATGCTATCTTCGCAGTCAAAACACAGATTTTCATTTTCAAAATGGACCATTTGTATGTAAATTCTGTATGTACAATATTCCGTCTAGACAAGACTCTTAAAAACTTCGCAATCAACCTGTAGCATTACCATGAGTTGGCATAGAAACGCCACTATAGAAATGGTAAATAGAAAACTATTGTCATTTTGCTAGTGAATAACATAACTACTATCGTTACGGTATTTCTTGACAACGTCTGTCAAATTTATGACTCATGGGACCGAATTTGTATGGCAATAGATCATAATGACATTCGCTAGCGATTTGATTTCGATAGGTTTTTTACGTATCGAGTTACGTCACTACGGATTTTAGTACGAGTAACCACCAGAGGCGCTGTAAAATTTTTCATACATTTATTTTACGCAGTCGCTAGCGAGTAATACTTTTGTAAACTCATGGTAGTCCTACTGTGGTAACCTTTATCTTGTAGTACCAATCAACAAGTTACTAAATTAATGGAAACTTTGATCTTAGCTGTTTAACATTTATTTTTACGTCAGGAAAAAGTACAAGGTTTTCGTGAATCTTATTGAAACGCAACTCGCACTTGTCCATACAAGTGCGAGTTGCGTTTCAGTTACTCATGTAACTCTAACCTGCGTTTAGAGTTACTCATGTAACTCTAAGGAAGATTACGAGTACATACGAGCGACAATAAGCGATGATCGCTGGCGACTGGCGCCGGCAGTATGTAGCGGTTGCTTGCGACAGGTGGCAACAGTGAGGAATCGTCAGTGGCGTTATTGTCGCTTATTTATCAGCCCCCTGAAAGTAATACATCCTTAGCACGTTTTGTGAATAGTGCGAATGTGAACGCAATATGTGACTTCGAATTATATTTGCTACATATATAATTTTAATTTACTCTAAGCATTTAATATCGTACGATGTAACCACTCATCCAGAATCCTGCTTTATCCTGAATAAATGACATGATTTGCATTTTACGTGTGTGCTATTTATGTATAAGCAAATCGGCAGAATTTGCTTTGCAAATTTTTTGTAAAGTGCCAAAGTAATACACTTTGAGAACCGTTTTCAGCCTCCAGTTCAGCTACCTTATTTGAGGTTTAAATACATGAAGAACCTTATCTTATTGACAGTTCAACGCAGTAAATTTAGGGGTTACACACTTTGAGAACCTCATTCAGTCTTTTAAAGTAGAATTTAGTTCCCAATTCCTGACCGAAGCAGGTAATAAAGTTCGTAACGCAATACTCTTGTGAAGCGACAAGCGCGTTCGTTTTACAAAGGCATTCCGGGAAGTACTGAAGAAAGAAATGTGGTACAAGTCACAGACTTGTATTGCGTTGCGCTCGTATAAACCAGATTTTTATTTGTACTTGCAACTTTTCGATTATTTTTATATGATCGCGGAGGGTAATGTTTTTAGAGCCCAAACGTTGTCGACGAGGTTTCGTTGGTTTCGTCTAAATTTTGGTAGTGATATAAGCTATTTTTTTGTTCCATTTTTTCAATCTTTATCTAGTTCAGCTAGTTCATTAGTATAAACACTTAGTAAATAACCTTTTTTATTGACTGAGTTCAACTTTTTAAGTTTGCAGTAGTCACTTAAAAAGTTTGATGATTGATACTTATTTTAATTTTAATTTACCTGGTTTCAGGTACTCCTAAACTAAGATTAAAAACTTTGAGAACCTCTTTAAGTTAAAGTAGGGGAATTTAGTTCCCAATTCCTGACCGAAGCAGGTAATAATGTTCGCAACGCAATACTCTTGTGAGGCGACAAGCGCGTTCGTTTTACAAAGGCATTCCGGGAAGTACTGGGGAAAGAAATGTGGTGCGAGTCATAGACTGTCGTATTAATTTCGTCAAAATGAGGACTTTGTCTTACAATTCTGTGTTTTTACTCGATGGCGGAGGGTAATGTCATCTAAGGGTATATGTGTAGATATGTCATTCTTTGGTACGCCATTGCAGCCAAACGGCTTGAAGGATTTCGATATATGAGATTTCGGACGAATTGTGGCATAGGTTAATAATCAACAAAATTAAACAACTTCATTTTCTTTCCTTTTACCATGAAAAGAATTATAAATGTTATCTAATAATGTTACGTTCAATGTGATCGCTTGGCTGGATCCGTTTCCACTCTGTGGGTCTTTATACTCCTTTGTACTATTGTTCTCCTTTGATCACCACCACCTTAATTGGCTTTTTCAAACATTTTTATAGAAAACAAACGGCCTTTCTGCTTTAGATTTGTTTTATTTTCTATGCTAACAATGTTTAGTTCCGCAATTATTAGAAACAAGGGGCCCAAGTACAAAAATGTACAAAGTATAAAATTATGTAAATACTAAGATTTAGTAAGATTTTTTTATTTAGTTTCGTATCTAGTGGTTACCACGACAGACAGCTAAAGTATTTAAAAACAAGCTTTTTATTTACATCAGTCTTTCGTATTCTTCTCGGATAACTTTTTTATCCCCACATTCAGGGGTGCATAAAAAATAATTGGTCCGCCATATTGGTTTTAGAATAACTTCACTAAACTAGTCATGCAATGTTATCCAAACCAAATTTGTACACAAAATTTCAGCTCAATTGGTTATACCTATTTTAAAATTCAGTTGCAAGGTTTGACCCTTACATACATACAAACTTTAATTAAAGCTTATAAAATGTAATAAAAAGGAAAATTAATAGCAAATGCTATAATAAAAATGTTACGTTCAATGTGATCGCTTGGATGGCTCCGTTTCCACTCTGTGGCTCTGTACACTCCTTTATACTATTGTTCTCCTTTGATCAGCAAACTACCTTAATTGGCCTTTTCAAACAATTTTATAGAAAACAAACGAACTTTCTGCTTTAGATTTGTTTATCTATCTATGTTATCTATGTTTAATTTTGCAAGTATAAAGGACAAAATAGCCCTAGTACAAAAATGTACAAAGTATAAAATTATGTAAAATACTTATATTACCCAGTAACGCATGTAAGGGGTCCTGATGACTTAAGTAGTTGACTACATTTTTTTTTATAATATAGGACTAGCAGACGAGTGTGCAATCCACCTGATTGTAAGTGGCTACTGGCGTCCATGGACATCTGTAATCAACCTCAGATAGGATTAGATATTCCTACATAAGGTCGGCCACAGATGCGCCGCCGTCCCTGAGGACTAAGTTAGAACGCCTACCTTACCACCCCCTTCAAACCAGAACACAGCATCGCTTAACAGTGCTGTTATTTGGCAGAAATAGGTGTGGTGGTGGTGCCGCCGGAGTCGATCCACAATGGGTTCTACCACCTTCTTTCGTTACCAACATTACGTATGTGATACATGTTAAATCAGACGGCAGATGTCCATTTCGATTCAACGCACTAATCCCCATTTACATGTAATTGGTTTGTTAATTTGATTAATCCAGTCTCATGTGCACCCGGTCCGAATCCCATTTATCTTAATTCGGATCACGGCCGGATTTCCTTTCGGATAAATGTTAACAATTTCTATTCATAGTCCCCATTCGTAATTTGTAGGGAAATTTTAGTGTTGATTTATTTATGGATGGAAGCAGAGTTACTGCGTTTTGTTTTAAGAACGGATACGAAACCGTTCCATACCATGACTGTGCTATGAACGTGTCAGACAAAAATGCTATTTGTATTGAAAAGTAGGAGACTTTGACAATGAGATTGTCACCAATTATCATCTTTAAGGATTTATTTACATCTTCAGACAGAAAAATACTTTCCTATAGTTCCTGTACAAAATGTATTGACGTATACAATTTATATCTACAAAATATTACATGTAATATAAAAAAATATATAAAATACGATTAGGTCTGTCATGGCCAGTGTCTGACACGTGCAATGTTTCAGACATATATGAACAGGGACTAACTTTTAAGTAAATACATTGTATCTGAAGATGGTAGAACCCTTTGTGGTTCGACTCCGGCGGCACCACCGACACACCTATTTCTACCAAATAACAGCAGTTTCAGGCGCTGCTGTGTTCCGGTTTGAAGGGTGTGGTAAGGGAGACAGACTTATCCGAGGCGTTCCAGCTTAGTCCTCAGGGGTAGCGGCGCATCTGTGGCCGACCTCAGGTAGGAATACCTAATCCTATCTGGGGTTGATTACAGATCTCCATGGGCGGCAGTAGCCACTTACTATCAGGTGGATTGCATGCTCGTCTGCTACTCTTATATTATAAAAAAAAAATAATTGACTCGTTCCTAACACGGTCATGGTATGATGCGCTGTACCTAGTGGCCGGACGCTTATAAATTGTAAATACCCACTGTATATTTTAATCAAATTACGGTATAACACTACGTGACTGAAAATATACATAATTTATAAAGTAATTTAATGTAATTTTATGAAACGAATAATAATGATTCTACTAACCGCTCCCATTAGGGCGTGCGACTATCATAATCAAGTATTCTGTCGTTTTTGAGTGCCGGTATATGAACATAAATAAAAAAATCACTTATTTTCACGCATATACACTTGTTCTTTCTAAAGATTCTTGTATTTTTTCTATATAATATTGAAGTACCAGATAAGCATGATGGTAAGTGATCAGGTTCAACCTGAAGCCTACATGCGTTGCTTCTCCTGTCGACTAATATGGTGGCCTCGTGTAAGTTGTCCAGTATTCATATTTAATGATGATACCATAAGGCACGACATTGTGGTTACTTATGCACGAACTCTCATGCATTGCGAGAATAGCAACCCTTGGCTAAGCCACTGTTTACCTGTTTAAAGCCTAGCCAAGAGCTGTGACGAAAAAAAGTCAACCTAACGTTTACATATTCTATAGGTTTCGTATGTAATTTGACTATTAACGAAACCAGTGAAATGTTTAAGAAAATAAAAGAGTCAACCAGTTTGCAATATATTTTTTAACATATTTATTTTGATATTAAAACGTTTCATCCGTTAAGCAGTATGGAGCAGATCGACCTATATCGGGATCTAGGACCTATAGTGGATCTACTATAAGGTTAAGCCAAAGGAAACATCCCAAATCATGTTGCAAAAGGCACAAATAGATGCACATTGCACACGTTGCAGTAAAACTACGGAGAATCGTTTCATCAATCGAATTTCACAAGCGCTTTGTATGCAACATTTCACACTATTCGTCGCTTCATCTGGATTTCAACAGGACATTTGTATGTAAGCTTTATTGCCTGTACAGACACCTGATATTTGGAAATGTACTATGCGCAGGACAGAATCAAATGTTGAATGTGTTGATGAAAATTGATACTTTTATTTCTATCTATTAACAATAGTTTAAAGTGCTGCTGTGTTTTCATTTTAAGTGTATTTTAAAGGAGACATACTTTTTCGAGGAATTTCAGCGTATTCTTCAGAGGTAGCGGCGCATCCGTGGTCGGCCTCAGGTAGGTATATAATCTTGTCTGGGATTCATTACACATGTCCATGGGCGGTAGTAGGCACTTACCGTCAGGTGGACTGCACGCTCGTCTGCTATTTATAAAAACAGAAGTCTATGTCTATGAAGACCCTTCGTGGATATGACTCCAGATGTACCACCTATTTCTACCTTATAACAGCCGTGTTAGGTTCAGTTGCTGTTTGATGGGGGTGATGAAAGAGAAACATAATAAGGCATTCTTAGTTAGTTCTCAGAGGTATCTGTATCATCCAGAGGTGCCTATTTGTGGCCGAGTTCAAAAAACTATTTGAAGTTAATTACATATGTGTTGATTACTGCTCATAATAATGGCTTCATACCAGGTGGACTGCTCGGTTACCACTTCAATTTATTAAAAAGAAATCCTGCAGTGGGATTACACAGAATTCTCTCGCTATAAATGAATGAACAATGCAACACTTCGGACCATTTCGAGTGGCTTCATCTGGATTTAAAAAGGATTTCTGTATGTAAGCTTTATTGCCTTTATGCAGACACCTATTTGAAAATGTACTGTATACAGAACCTGAATAATCAAATGTTGAAAGTAGTTTTATTGCCACGAGAATTGTTTATTTTCTAAGTCAAATCATTCCCTGTAGGTTCGTTCGTTAGGTGTAGGTAACGTTCGTTAAGAATGATTAAAAATGTATACGAATTATCTCAGGTCGTAGAACCCTTTATGCATCAACAAACCCTTTATCAAGATTGTAGTAGATTTTTTTAAATATTAAGTTGCGAAGGATAAATGACATTATGTCAACCGCGCAAACTAACAAATGGTTGCAAAATGTAAAATAGCAAGATATCCCAGGTATAAATCAAGGAACAAAATATGTGAACTGTACAAAGTAAATAGTCCAAAATACAAGACTCGCAATATTAAAATTAAACGATAAATAAACTTCCTTGCTAATAATATTGGTGAATCGGAAAAGTAAAACAAAGAAAAATTTCAAATGTGCTATTTCAAGAACAGTAAACTAAACAAAACAACAAAGACAAAACTAAACCTCGTCAGAACTTCATGGGTTGCTAATGAATGTAAATTCTTTCAAAAGATGACGTTTGAAACATCATTCAAAGTGTAAGGTAATGACGCGGCCAGTGATTCTCAATCAGATCCGATCTCGGAAATCATTAGTGAAGGTGCATCACTTACGGATTTTTCTTTTTTCACTTTGAAGCGTTACAAAGGCAGTCTAACGAAGTATCGATCGATTCATAATGTTTTCCGCTTATTCATCAATTTTTACTCGATTGTAAAGGGATTGTAGCATGCCCTACAGTCCAAACGGCTTGACGGAGAACATATGAGGTGTCATTGGATTCAACTAAATTATTTGTCTATCTATCACTGGGACGTCTTACCCCCCGGGCGCACATATATTGCGGCAATGTCAACATAAGGGCGGTGGGCAGGAAATTCGGGTCTCGCGGATACCCTCTTTGCCGGGCAGATTCTCAGGTGGTCGAATTCCCCCTGGATTTATAATATTTATTCATAATAATATAATGTTATTTAAAACATTATAATATAATGAACCAGTATCAAAAATGGACCAACCCCATTGTTAAGTGGGTGGTTCGGTATTTGTCGAATTTTTTGTGTGACATAGCTACATTGCTTAACTTTTCAGTTCATTATTTTTAAGGAGTCAGTTTTTTTTATTTTCACAATAATATTTATACTTGAGGTTTTATATAAGACATTGTGATTAATACACTATTTAATATAATCAGAGCAGCATATTACCTCCCTTCTATCATTATATATATAATTCATAATAGACCTGTATTTTGACTGATGGATAGTGTTTCATTAGAATTTCAGCGCTTGACTTATAGTAATAACTTCAAAGGAAGATAATGCTGTCTCTCAAGATTTGATCCCTTAGGAGTCCTCGTACAACATGAGCGAAGTAAGACAATGTGACGCAAGGGCCATGATGACAGTATTAAATGATTTAATTAAAAACAATATGTTGAAAGGATTCTCAAATTGACTTTTGATATAAACTTTAACATTTATTATATTTTCAATAAAATAAAAGTATAAAATACTGCAGTTGGCCATCTTGTCTGAAACGCTAATCGGGGCGAAATGACGTCATTTTTTGGCGTGTCACCATTTTTCTTGGCCCATTTTATGGGACATCGAAGCGTGATGTCACTTGAGGACGCCATGACACCCGTGAACGTTTTCGCGCTTAATTCAAAATTTGTTTTAAAAATGCTAATATTTTCGTTAATACTGAATTTATTGCTAAAATAATACGATTTTTGGAATCAGTGGACATGTACCTACCTACATTATAGGAGGGGATTTCAATTTTTTTCATCATTCCAAGGTGTCACTATAATAGCAAGTCAAATCTTTCACAAATTATTACATGATAAAAAAACGAAAAACAAAATTACTTTAGGAGTGCTATAAATGCGACGTCCTAACATGGCAAATATTTCTGTGTACTGTACTGTGTACTGTATAGTAAATACAAAATTTATATTATACACATTATTGCTTTATACCTTAAATTCTTTTTTGTCGCCAAAGAAAGATGAAATCCACTGATTTATCGGCAAAAGTGAGTGCCTCTCAAAGTGTGCGGTGATGACGCCCCAGTGATTCTCAATCAAAACTCGTTCACGGAAGTCATTATGCTGAAGATGAACACTAACGAGGTTTTTCTGCCTTTCGAAAAACGCTTACCTAATCATGTTTCATAATTTGAAGGTTGGATAAGCGTTCTATTTTAGTCTATGCTTGAGGATCGATGTTAGAGGAATGATTGTTAATGTGTAATGATAGGAAATATACAGGTTTAACCTGGATTCCTGGCACCTAATTTTATGATACTAGAAACCATAGGATTATCATCATCACTATCATGGTTATCCTCACTGTAACCAAAATGCTACAACCACGATCTTCACTAACACTACCGTCATCATTGTAAACGACATTGTCACCATCCTTTTTATTGTTATCAAACATATTAATGTAACAATCGATCATCATCATCATTACTATCAGCGTTAGCACTGTCATCAAAACCACCTTCAGTGGTACTATTTTCATCATCGTTTTCATAATATTATCATTGATGCGAACATCATCACGTCTTCTTCTTCACCTATCTTTGTTCTATCTTTGTATCATCATCATCAACAACTCATTGTCTCTTAGAACTATAAAAAATCGTATAATCATATATTAAACCATTTCCCCAATTAGAACCCGTGCTCTGTTCGTGTCTTCATCTTAATTGATTCTAGCAAAACTAACTTAATTGAATAGTTCCGTAGTGTTCAAACAATAGTTCAATCTCCAATCACCGTCCGGTTTTAAACTTCATTTTCATAAAACTCTGATAAATTTACTTTGTATTTTCCGTACTTATGAAAATAATTATTTCGATACTATTAAGCTCGGTGCAAATGAGTGGAGCGAATGGGCACTCCGAATAAGCTATGGAGGGATAAACCAAGTTAGTATACTGCATTAAATTCAATAATACTATTAAAATAATGAAAAGTCTTGAAATTATTATGGAAATTAGCCGGAACGAAAAGACAACTAGAACATTAGACGGAACAAAAAATATTTTTCTAGTTATAATTACCGTATATACTTTCATATTTATCTAGTAAAAACCTGTTATATTGGAATTGCAAACAGACACTGCTATTTTAATATTTCGACAATAGCGCCATCTATCTACTGCAAAGGATTCATGTCTTTCAATCTGGAACACGTCCATAAAACATTGAAATAAATATTTCTGCCACATGTTTATAACGCGTGTTAATACACGATGTATTTTAATTTTTTTGGTTTCCTTTTAATATTTCAAACTTGCATACGAGATCTTTATGCTCGTACTGAATATGCTTTCCTTTTGCAATTTGCTAATTCAATTTAAAAACGTACCAACAAAACGTACCATATTAGGCACTGTAAAAGAAATTTGCATTTTTACGATTTTCCTTCCTGCCGGCTGTAACAAAAATGTATGCTCAAAATAAAACTGCAAAGAGGCATTAAAATTCTACGAGTTGACCATGAAATGGGCCAGCGAGAGCATAAATTTCATGCCTCATGTATTTTATTTTTAAGGAAGGTGATCCCATGGGGCTATTTTATGTTATTAAATAGATCCTTCGACGTCGTAAAATTTGTAAAAATGAATAAAATCACATTTAACATTTAACCTAGAATGACGATCAGTGAAGTGCGGTAAAGAAAACTACTAGATGAGAGAGAAAGATATGTACAAAAAGATCGATTAAAATATCAATTAACATGTCATGATATATTTTTGCCATGTCATTAAAAACATATTTTAAAATCCCGCCTTGCTGCCGCTACCTTGCGGTTTGACGGATTTCATCTTATGAGGGGTCGATGAATTCGTTAATGAAGGAATGGCATAGGCTATATTTAAAAACATTTTTTTTTGTTTTTAGTACAATTCTGTAGTTGTAGCAAAAATCTATTGGAGCCTTCTGTCATTCTGCTAATATTATACTCGTATTACAAAAAAGATTATTTACCCAATTATGATTAGATCGTATGATATAGGATATAATATGACGTAAAAGGAAAAATGTATCTACGTGCTTGTAATCGTGATATAATATTCCTTTCGACGTGCTTTTGCGCTTGGTTTCGCCCACTAAAAACTAATAAGTAACGACGTAAGGGATATTGAATGTCTGCATTTTACAAGCTTAGCCTGTACAGAAAAATAAACAAACTTATAATACGATGCGCTCGGCTTCTTAAACACACTTACGTAGTTCCATAATTATAAAAACTTGACTACCCACTTCTTGCCCACTTCTCTCAAAATAAGGATTAAAGGTATAATCCATGCTCGCCAAGTGCTCTTACACAGTGAAATTCGTACCAAAAATAACGTTATTTACTAAAGAACTTCCAACGGTCATTTACAAATTGGTGCCTCGTATGTAATTCGGACAGAATGAGGGGAAAACGGAAGCAGCCCGCATTAGACCATGCAAGCAAATATGGGTTTGGACCGCATTAATTAGGGTATGCGGACCTTTTTCGTTTTTATCACTTCCCTTTATGGTATGAAAAGCAGGAAGGTATGGAGTATTTTCGCGGTAAAAGACGTTACCATAACATGTATGTGTAGATCACTTTAAAAGACCGTGTATTTTAAGGGGTATAGATTGTTGCTACCTCTAACAATTATTAAACAATATACTCAAACACCCAGACCAAGAACATAACTCTAAATTCATCATTCAGATATTTATCGGACCAGGTACCGAACCCGGAACCTTTTGCGCATTAGACCGGTATGCTGACCGCTTCGTCACGCGGGTTGTCAGGCGTCTTCAAATAAAATGAAACAATAATAAAACTGAAATATCTCATATCTGACTACTAATTATAGAATACTATAGCTTATATATTTATTTAATCAATAGGAAATAAGAAAAAGCCTTTCGATGAAGCATAGAAAAATATACTATTAAAAGTTAAATATGCACGCATCATACAAATATGTTTGCCTCAGTAACCAATATAGCTAGGACTTATAAAAGCATTTAAACAATGAATAATGTTATTTTTTTATAATATAAGAGTAGCAGACGAGCATGCAGTCCAAGTCAAGATGGTAAGTGGCTACTGCCGCCCATGGTCATCTGTAATTAACACCAGGTAGGATTAGATATTCCTACCTGAGATCGGCCACAGATGCGCCGCTACCCCCGAGGACTAAGCTGGAACGCCTCGAAAAAGTCTGTCTCCCTTACCACACCCTTCAAACCGGAACATAGCAGCGCCTAACACTGCTGTTAAATAAATGTGTTCTGTAACTGTAAATGAAAATAATAAAATTTCGTAACCGAACAAAAACACAGTAGTAGGTGGGAAACAGGAATTTTGGAACAAATATGTTATAACACAGCGTGAAGTATCCCACATGGGATCAGAGCACCGGAATGGAAGCTACGGAACGGGAAACACTTCAATAAATTATGGTACACAGGCAGACCTTTATGGTTTAAAATTTATTAAAGTTGCCTCAGTTAATGTTTGAATGCGTATTTTTATTTTTCAAAAAAACACGGCCATTTACATCTACAGATACTGAACGTGTCATGTTAGGCAAAATCATATTTTTTTCTGTGCAATATTTTGTCAAGCACGGCCCATGTCAGCGCGAAACTATTAGGGAAGATATAATCTAATATATAAAATTCTCGTGACACAATGTTAGTTACCGTACTTCTCCAAAACAGATTTACCGATTGTCACCAAATTTCATATGCATATTCAGTAGGTCTGAGAATCGGCTACTATCTATTTTTTATACCCCTAAGTGATAACCCTTAAATTTTTTTTATTTATGTGGCAACACAACGTTTTCCGGGTCAGCTAGTATGTTTATAAACTTTGTATAGAATGATGTGATTTTGTCTCGCTACGGACCGTGTCCAAAGCACGATGTTTGTAGATATAAATTCATAATAATAAAGCACTACGTGGGATACGGGAATTTCGTATTAAATATGTTGTAACACAGCGTAAAGTATCCCACATGGGATCACAGCACCGGAATGAGAGCTACGGAACCGGAAACACTTCTATAAATTAATGTTTACCTTTATGGTTTGCAATTTGTTAAAATTGCTTCAGTTATGTTAAAAATATGCATTTAAACATATTTTTTACCAAAACAACATTGCCCATTTACTTCTACAGATACTGAACGGGACATGTTAGGCAAAATCATATTTTTTTTGTACTATATTTTGAAAGGCAAGGCCCGTACCCGCGCGGTTTTATTACGGAGAAATATAATATGTTCATACACTTTGCATAGAAAGATATAAATATGTTTCACCATAGACCTTGTATGACACCTACTATCTGTACATATAAATGCACAATAATAAAGGACTAGATGGGATACAGGAATTTCAGAACAAATTTGTTCTGTATATATATAAATGTATCATAATAAAACAGTAGGTGGGATACGGGAATTTCGTAACAAAATGTTATAGTAAACCGAGTGAAGTATCCCACATGGGATCAGAGCACCGGAATGGAAGCTACGGAACCGGAAACACTGCTATAAATTATGGTGCAGAGGCAGACCTTTATGGTTTGAAATTTGTTAAAGTTGCCTGAGGTAATGTTTGAATGTATATTTTATAATTCGCGTAAATAGTCAGAAATAAACTCTAAAAGGTTTATATGTTAGTAGTACAGTGTTATGGTTATTTATGTGTTATCGTGCGCTACGTGGATTTTCTGTAAAGTCTTCTATCTTTCCGTGAAATATATGACACTGTATGTTGACTGTATAGGATATACAATTCCCGCCTAGTTTTATCTAAACTTGTCTACTTTTGAACTTTATTGGACAAAAATTGGTTACGCTAAATAAAAATAGTATTCACATTGACAGATGCCTCTTACTAAGTTGGACTTGACATTTGGTTTGCATGACAATGCATGATTAGGTTCATCATCATCAACCCATTACTGTCCTACTGCTGGGCACGGGTCTCCTCTCGTAATGAGAAGAATTAGGCCATAGTCCACCGCGCTGGACAAGTGCGTATTGGTAGACATCACATAACTTTGAGATTATTTTTATAAATTGATATACGTGAGACGTATGCAGGTTTCCTTACGATGTTTTCCTTCACCGTTAAGTAAGTGATAATTAATTTCATATACGCACATAACTTTGAAAAATCAGAGGTGCGTGCTTGGGATTTGAACCTCGGACCCCTCAATCGAGAGGCCGAGTTTCTTAACCACTAGGCTATCACTGCCTATGATTAGGTTAGTCACTTCATTTTAAATCCAATATGGCGGACGCACTAAAATTGCGGACCAATTAATTTTTATGAACCTCCGTAATATGGGTACCAAATGAAATGATTTTCTACGAAAAATATGAAAAACAAAATGACGTTAAAATTTGCGTTAAAAATGTTTTTAGTATAAATTTAACATAAACTAAACAGAACATCGCGTGTTTAAAATAACATTACAATGTCATAGCATGTAAATTAGCAATAAATATAAAAGCTATAAATAATAGCGACCTTGTCTCCACGTAAAGCATGGAAAGGTGAAAGGAAAATTGAATTTCCATGAAGTACGGCGTCCTGAAGTTCGCGTTTTACATTTTTCACGCTTAGCGCCAGAATTGTATTTGGATTTATGCGTCCCTAGACCAAAGTGTAAGACAACGCCACTAGAAATGTTCCATGGAGGTACTGAAAAAATAGATGTAGGCGTCTTTATTAGTAGTATATCTATGGTTGTAGGTATAAATAAATATTTCTGTACTAATTAAGTAGCAAATTATGTTGTATTTGTATCATAAATCTGAAATAAATAATTTCATTTCATGAATTACAATTAGCACTCGACCTTAAATTTTGATGATTAAAAGATGATTCTATAATCATCTAAGAGTATTTTTGTAATGAACGCAATCCACACGATTTGAATTTTGTAAACATTCGTGTACCCTACGTAACTGGTCTCTTTTAGTCTGTGTTTGCATCTATCTCGTCTTCGACGGTTTAGGGTTTGTTCATACAGGTGGTGGTTCATACAAGACCATCGTCAACGGTTGCTAGCGACAGGCGGCGAGAAGCGGCTTTAAGAAGATGAACCCTTAACTTAACTTTAAAAAGTTGCAGAAGAACCCTTGTTCTTCTTCTTGAAGCCACGGATAAGTTGCTACTCCTGATATTAATCCCCTTATATGTCAGTTGGCATCAACATTCCACACGCTTCCGTGGAAACGTAACGACTGTTTCACTCTAGAAATAGGCGTGGCAGTGGTACTTATCAGGTCACGATATTGTTTCTACCTTTCAACATCTTCAGCCCATGTCAGTCCTCTGCTGGACATACGAGTATACCTCTCCCAAGGCATGCCACTGAGCCCGGACATCGACTCTCCGCATGCAACTAGTTCCCGACGCCCGGCGCAGATTCCACACCACCTTTCATACCATCATTCATTACTCTAGAAACCCATACAAGATCGACTACAACGCTGTATGTAAACACAGCCTCATACAAACATCTACAAACTTAGCATAACTTGTAGACGTCATTATGTTGATTCAATTCTGAAACGCGCCACGCTAAATGGCCTCGTAAATTTTACATAACGCTTAAATTTGAGTCTTTGTTTTCCACGATAAACTTTCGAGATAAGGTGCCGGAGGGTGGAAAGATTAAGGGTTAATTGAAAAAAGATGGGGCGATAAAATAAGAGATTAGGGTGAGGATAATCGCTGGATCTACAGGTGGCTTGATAGAATTAAATAAAATAATCGAATCATGATAGTATTATCTCTTCGTTGTTAGGTAGATTAGCTACAATTTTATTCAATTATTTATTTAATTTTTATGTGCCTACCTATATTTTATAGAATCAAAGATGGACTAAATTTTATAATTTACCATTCAACTTGGTCCTTAGGCTTAGGGATAGTTTTTTTTTTTATAATATAAGAGTAGCAGATGAGCATGCGGTCTACCTGATGGTAAGTGGCTACTGCCGCCCATGGGCATCTGTAATCAACCCCAGATAAGATTAGACATTCCTACCTGAGGTCGGCCACAGATGCGCCGCTACCTCTGAGGACTAAGCTGGAACGCCTCGGAAAAGTCTGTCTCTCTTACCACACCCTTCAAACCGGAACCCAGCAGCGCCTGAAACTGCTGTTATTAGGTAGAAATAGGTGTGGCGGTGGTGCCGCCGGAGTCGAACCACAAGTGGTTCTACCACCTTCATACCACCTTTCACCTATAGTAACGCATATGTGGCAAAACTTGCCAAACATAAAAGACTCTAATCCTATCTGAATCATGGGCTTGATGACATTCATGGAGGATAGTGGCTACTTACCACCAGATGGGCTGCATGCACGTTTTCGGCTTGTGTATTTAAAAAATAAATCATGACTTATCATATTCCTTTACAGTTTCCTTAAATACTTAAGGAATTATCAAAATTTTAGTATTTAAGATTTAGTATGAAAAAGTTAAGATGACACTTTGTAAACAAAAATCTTTCTATTACCATTCACTATGTCGTAAGTATCACACAAGGATAAGAACACCCACACGAATTATAAAAATCTTAACTCATCATTTAGATGACTTGGCCGAGGATCGAATCCGGAGTCTTCCAGATTGAAAGCGTGAACACGTCGGCAGCTGAAGTTTGTCTAACCCTAATTGGAATTCGAACGTTTTATCCCGGAAAAACTCTAGGAAAGTTTAGAAAAGTTTTTTACAGCCCAGTTCCAATTTTGTTCAGGAGCCGTAGGAAATTCTATTTCTGAAAGCTGGACTTTTTGGTTCTATCTCCGAGATTGGTTCTACTGCAATGGTGCAGATTCCAGGCCCAATCTCAAATACTAATTAGTATTCATTTATCTTAATCTTTATGTATATATTTCTTATGTGCGTGTGTGTATTTCTTATTTGTGTGTGTTCAAGGGGACTTGAGAATGGTTTAGATTCACAATTTAGTCCGTGGGAAAAAGATTTTTTAATTAATTTTTAATTCGTAAGTCGTTGTTGATTTTGGAATGTTTCACATTGGAATCGACAGACTTCGCTACCATCGCAGTTTCAAATATTCTATCAATTTTTTAAACCTGTAAGTGATAAGGGATTGTATACCCTAACATTTTTTTTATTTATATGGCAACACAACGTTTGGTTTAGATGACAATGCTGAATGCATTACAAGCTTAGTGACGTCATTCTAAATACAAGATGGCGGAGCATTTACATTATTTTTTATGCACCCCCAATAATACAGGTATTAAATGAGAGGGTTATCTGAGAAGTATGCAACTTAGCTTATTTTTAACAACATTTTATTATACATTTTTCTTCTATCCGATAAAAAATAATAAATACCTAAAGTCACACGTGCATGCATTATTTATTAAAAAATTAAATGAAAACGACGTACTTAAGGTAAATTTTATAACTCTTCTGAAATTTCCACTATAAGTACTTTACTTTGCTTTTCCGTGGCCCCATTTTTCAAACTTTAATCGTATTTTATGAGACTTTAGGCTAAGTCCCGAACAAACAAATATTATGCACCGCAGTGTGTAGTCATAAAAATATCATATTTTACTAGTGCCTGCACTCATGGGGCCGTGTAACAAGAGAATTCCATTTACATTTCTTAAATTGTAAGTAAATATAGGAAGTAAGTAAATATAGGAGTAGCAGACTAGCATGCAGTCCACCTGATGGTAAATGGCTACTGCCGCCCATGGACATCTGTAATCAACCCCAGATACTATTAGATATTCCTACCTGAGGTCGGCCACAGATGCGCCGCTACCCCTGAGGACTAAGCTGGAACGCCTCGGAAAAGTATGTCTCCCTTACCACACCCTTCAAAACGGAACACAGCAGCGCCTAACGCTGCTGTTATTAGGCAGAAATAGGTGTGGCGGTGGTGCCGCAAGAGTCGAACCAAAAAGGGTTCAGCGACCTTCAAAAAGTACCTACATTTATGTAAATTACTCGGTTTCTAAATGGTAAATGAGGTAAATTGGTAATTGAAGATTTAACTTTTTTATTTTTATTATTTGTTGTTATAGCGGCACCCCTATATATACTCTGTAAACAATTCAAGTGACCTCTACACGGTTCAGGAGATAGAGCCCTGTGACCGTCTGACAGATGGACAAACAGCGGAGGCTTATTAATAGGGTTCAGTTTTTACCCTTTAGGTACGGAACCCTATTTTTTTAACTTCATTCAAAATTCTAACACCCAGCCCCACAGGTATATCGGTAACCCTGTAAATTCACGTATGTTTTCCGGTTCAGTTGTATGGGTAACTGAAGACGTCTGATTGCGCGTAAATTCTTCTATAGCATTGGCAGGGTTGGGTTAATAAGGTCCCGATATAAATCCCGATTTCGGGATCATTCTAATAGCAAATCAATATATTTGTGCTAATTTTAAGTATATACCGGTAAATGAAATTAAGATAAGAAGATTTGAAGGAGGTAGGACTTAAACGTAGGCATTATTTATGGGGTTGATTACAGATGTCTATGGTCAGACGCCATTTACCAGCTGGTAGACAGAATACTCTTCTGCTACTCATACATATTGTAAATATAGAAGAAAGTAGGACCAAATGAATTCACAAATAAAATAAAATTATTGAACCTCACCTATTTAATTTTATATCAAGTTTATTTCGTAATTTTTTGAGATAGTTTTATGATTATTAATTGTTAAATTGTAATTTAATATTTATTATAATACATTGATTAATAAGCTAAGCGTTAATGAGCAGGGCTTTTTATACCTTACATTTTTAATTTTCTCTTAACATAACTTGCTTTAAAGAAATCTAACTTCACTTTTATTATAATTTACATATTATATTTATTTTAATTATTCAATGTAAATTCCGTTGATATTAATTATGTTGATATTATTAATTATCACTTGCTTAAACGGTAAAGGAAACCATCGTGAGGAAACCTGCATACCTGAGAAATCTAAAAAAAAAATTTCAAAGGTATGTGAAATCTGCCAATACGCATCTGGCCAGCGGGTGGACTATGGCCTAGTCCTTCTCATTCTAAGAGGACGTGACCAGTACCCTTACCAGGAGTTTTTACGTTTCGACAAATATGACTGTTTTGTTTGTTTACGTATTTGCCCATATAAATTCCAATCAGCGCCCCTAGCGGATTGTGTCAGAACTAGGAAATCGTATGGGCCAATACGTAAACAAATACCAAAACAGTCATATTTGTCGAAACGTAAAAACTCCTGGTAAGGGTACAGCAGTGGAACAGGTGAGGTTGATTATTCCGTTAGATTAGAAATAGGTTAAAGACATATATATACATGTTTATACTATTTTTAATTATATTTAGCTTATATCTTTAAATAAATTGCAACTTCAAAGCTTAAATTCTCTTTGATTCGTATATCCAGTGAAGCGTGATACTTATTGGTCATTGCTTGAAGAATTTCAGAAGAAATACTGAAGTAGTAAAGTTTTAATGGGCGAAGTTAGCCTATGGAGTATCTAGGCGGCTAGTTCTTGGCTCCTTAGCTCGCCGTAATGAGATATGAACATTGACGAGGTAAACATATAGAGTCCAAATGTATTATAAGTAATAATATTTAAAGTTATTGATTACTGTGCCTATGGTTTATATTTTGTGTGTTTTCTAATGAAGGGCACGTTAACCCAAAATTAACGATAATGGTACATTTTTTATTCATCATAATTATCAACCCATTACTGTCCAACTGCTGGGCACGGGTCTCTTCTCAGAATGAGAAGGATTAGGCCATAGTCCACCGAGCTGGCCAAGTGCGTTTTGGTAGACTTCATATACCTTTGAAACATTTTTTAAAGATTTCCGGGTATGCAGGTTTCCTTCCGATGTTTTCCTTCGACGTTTAAGCAAGTGATAATTAATTTCTAAAACGCACATAGCTATCAGAGGTGCGTGCCTGGGATTTGAACCCTTCGATCGAGAGGCCGAGTTTCTTAACCACTAGGCTATAACTGCTTATAATCTGTACCTATTTATAATCTGTTAATGGTTAAATTTTTGATGGGGTTTGTACTTAACCCAAAATAAACTAAAGATGTTACAATTTAATTTATTAGTTAAAATTCGCAATTAAATGTATCCTACTACAGCTACCCTTAAAATAACCATTGAGAAAAATTTCGTCGTAGTTATTTCATTTGACTGTATATAATGGTGACCATAGTAGATGAAGAAGGGATGCTGGAAAACGCTTAACTTCTTCACCTTCTTAGCTGTGAAGAAAATGGTTATTCTAGCCCTAAATACCTACTCAAACTAATATTTCCTATACATTCTACTCATCCGTCTCCAAATATTATCCACGTTAGCTTTGCGTTGCCGCCGAGGCTTCAAAACTTCATCTGAACCTGAGAAATTAATTTCGAATATTTTGATTTTCAATAAAACTTTTGGATATGATTTCGCAAGCGTACAAACAACACAGTCAAAACAAACTGAATGCTAAAAATGATTAACAGTTTTTATATTCAGGTGCAATTTTGTTGAAATAGAAAATTGGAATATATGCATGATATATTACCAATATATCATGCATAAAGGGTAGTTGTGTTGCGTTCAAAATGATCTCGATATTGGGGTAATGTACAATCTAAATACAATATGGACGTACTTCTTTCATTGTGACATGATATAACATATAAACAAATAGTTTTAACAGGTGGTACATTACTTTGTGGTTTGGACTCTGGAGGCACCACCGCCACACATATTTCTGCCTAATTACAGCAGTGTCAAGCGCTGCTGTGTTTTGATTTGAAGGGTGTGGTAAGAAATCATACTTCTATGGACTTTCAAACTCAGTTTTCAGAGGTAGCAACACATCTGTGTCCGACCTCAGGTAGGATTCTAATATTTTTCAAGGTGGTAGGACACTTTGTGGTTCGACTCCGGCGGCACCACCGCCACACCTATTTCTGCCGAATAACAGCAGTGTTAGGTGCTGCTGTGTTCCGTTTTGAAGGGTGTGGTAAGGGAGACATACTTTTCCGAGGCGTTCCAGCTTAGTCCTCAGGGGTAGCGGCGCATCTGTGGCCGACCTTAGGTAGGAATATCTAATCCTATCTGGGGTAGGATTAAAGATGTCCATAGGTAGCAGTAGCCACTTACCATCAGGTGGACTGCATGCTAGTCTGCTACTCTCATATTAAAAAAAATATCCGGGTTGATTACAGATGTCCATGACCGGTAAAAGCTACGTATAATCCTCGTAAAACTGCTAGTCCGCTCTGAATATAGAAATGAATCGCGTCGCCATAGCAAATTGTATGACTACACCTGCTCGCAACAACTTCAGAGCGGACTAGCAGTTTGGCGCGGACTATACAATCACGTGGATTGTGCCTTCATATGCTACTTCTGTATTAATATACTTGATTTTTTAAAAATGTCGATTGACGAAAACTAAAAATAATAACATTATATAGTTTTTAAGGGCTGTCACAGCTATAACAGTAAAAACTAAATTTCATAATTGCTCTACATTTTATCGACACAAAGCGTGAGAAAAATTCTAAAATAACTCGAGGAAATTAAATAAAGTTTTCGGTACAAATTCTCTTACTCGACACTAAACCCCGCAAGAAAATGTACCTATTTGTACTTATTTTGTACCACAGTGGCATTTAAAAGCGAAACACGATTCAGTTGACTTGGAATTTTCGATAACTTAGCTCAATTTCAATTTAGTAATTTTATTTATATTTTGGTAAGGTTTTACAATTTTTCGATGTTGGTGGGCTTATTAAGGCAGTAGATTAGATTAGACTAATAAGTTGAATCCACGCCTAATTAAAAAACAGCAAAGCAGGTGAAAATGTATTATAGTTGGAGCAAATAAATGTACACTTTAAATTCATTATACCTTTTAAATAACACACAATCACTATGCCAACTAACGCCTGTTATTCATATTAAATTTATCCAATATTTTGCCTTCGAAAGAGAGAGAGTTCATTTGGTCACTTTGCCTGTGCTACACGAAAATATTATGCAATTAGATAAACCGAACATAATACCAATAATAATTAGATTCTTTTTACCCGATAATGTTTTTCGAGCGTATGTTTATATGCATATCTTATTCTTTGGCATGTCCTGCAATGCAAATGGCTTAACAGATTTTATTATATTTATTCCTACCTATTTCTACCTAATAACCGCAGTGTTAGGCGCTGCTGTGTGCCGGTTTGAAGGGTGTGGTAAGGGAGACATACTTTTCCGAGGCGTTCCAGCTTAGTCCTCAGGGGTAGCGGCGCATCTGTGGCCGACCTCAGGTAGGAATATCTAATCCTATCTGGGGTTGATTACAGATGTCCATGGGCGGCAGTAGCCACTTACCATCAGGTGGACTGCATGCTCGTCTGCTACTCCTATATTATAAAAAAAAAAAATTGTTTATTTTTTTTTCTTAAGGGCTACCAACAGAACTATATGTTATACATGACTGACAATGTTATTTTATTAAATAATATAGCTTATACACATAATTCCATTTACAGGTAGTCACAACATGCAAAATAGTTAGTGGTTATACAATAGGTAGCTAGTACAGTTGCTTCTAAATTAGCGTTTAATTATATTTTCATACTAGCTGACCCGGCAAACTTTGTACCGCCTCCAAATCTATTTATCAAATATATTTCATATAAAATATAGCCTATGTTACTCGTGGATAATGTAGCTTTCGAATGGTGAAAAAATTTTTAAAATCGGTCCAGTAGTTTTTCAGTCTATTCATTACAACCAAACAAACAATCAAAGTTTTCCTCTTTATAATATTAGTGTAGACAAAAAAATAAATAAAGTATGAGATTGCAAGTAGTAGTTGTAATGATGATTAAAGTGTTCATGAAGTAGTATTATTAAGTATATTTATATGGGGAGTAAGGTAAATAAGTTACCTTGCTAGCTATAATTTTAAGTTGGGTTTTCGTTTAATTATTTAAACACGTTGCATATTGCGAGAATAGCACTGGTTGTATCATAATAAATGATGACTGCCCTAGTGTATTGTAGGATCCTGTTTATAATATTTCCCTGAGGTATACTGCCATTCGCATTAACACGCTAACAATTCTTATTTATAAAAATGTACATTCATTCTTACCTGTTTTTAATATGCCTTCAAAATTATCTCGAGAAAGAACTGTTTCCTCTTTATATTTTATAACATTATTCCTTAATTACTCAAGCATTTTTTTAAAGATGTGTGTTATGGAGTTTCTTCCGCCGCTTCTTTTCCATAACGAAACACCTTGTGAAGTAATGTTTTAGGAGCGCATTTAGATATGTCTCATTCTTTGGCACGCCCTGCAGCACAAACGACATGACGGATTTCAACATATGTGTATAACAGCGTGTGTGTGTGTGCGCGCACACACACACACACACATGCATGCAAGCATGCACGCACGCAGTTTAATTAATGCTCTTAAATAGCTAACAAAACTGAAAGCATACACCAGAGCATTAAACAAGGTTTAGTTTAAAACCAAATCCCGTCAGAAGTTCAAGGAATAGACTGCATCCACTAGTCGTAATGACTGGAAATGCCAGTCAAAGCGCTTTCCCTCGGGATTCGAGCGGAGCAGCTTTGTATCGACCTATATTACGAGTACTTCCTACCTGCATTTGGATTATACAGTAAAGATATCTAATAATACATATTGTAGTATTATTACATAAGATACGAACTACATTATTTGCAGTTATAGTTTATTTTTGGTTTGGATTGTGTAGTGCGCTACAAGCTTTTAAAATCAATTATGGGCGGTAAAATATTTCGAGCGAAGGTATGTTTAATTTATAAGAATGCCCTACAACCCAAATACTCGTAGCTTAACAGATTAGAGAGATCTAGGTTATATTCTTCAGTCGTCGACTGTTCTGCTTTTATTATACTTCTTTAATTATAAAACACACACACACACACACACACACATATGCATGCATGCATGCACGCACTTACTCACGCACGCACACACGCACGCATAAATTGTTTGTGAATTTGATTACTAAGCAATGTTTTAGTTTAAAACCCAATCCCGTCACAAGTTCAAGGAATAGACTGCATCCACTAGATGTAATGAATGGAAATGCCAGTCAAAGCGCTTTCCCTCGGGATTCGAGCGGAGTAGCTTTGTATCGACCTATATTACGAGTACTTCCTACCTACGTTTGTAGTTTAATGTCAAATAATACCTACATATTGTATTATTACATAACATCTTATATATGAAATTCTCGTGTCACAATGTTAGTTACCGTACTCCTCCGAAGCGGCTTTACCGATTTTCACCAAATTTTATATGCATATTCAGTAGATCTGAGATTCGGCTTCTATCTATTTTCATACCTCTAAGTAATAAGGGTTGTTCACCCTTAACATTTTTTTCATTTATATGGCAACACAACGTTTGCCGGGTCAGCTAGTTTACTTATATACTCGTAAATGAGACAACATTCAGTTACGATCTTAAATAAAATTATTATTTTCATTTTAGTGCAAATAAATACTTGTAAAGACTACCTGATTGCGTAGGGTAATGTTTTTCGAGGATTCGTATGTATTGGTCATATATGTATATTTCATTATTGCCCTGCAGCCCAAATAACTTAACAGAGTTTAACATACGAGGTGTCGTTGGATTCATCTAAATGGTGAGTGACATAGTCTCTATTTTTAAGAAGTCTATTTTTTTATAATTCTGTAGTTAAACATTGATTTATGTTAATACCAGCTGACCCGGCAAAATTTGTACCGCCTCAAAATATATTTATCAAATATATTTCATATAAAATATAGCCTATGTTACTCGTGGATAATGTAGCTTTCAAATGGTGAAAGAATTTTTAAAATCGGTCCAGTAGTTTTTGAGCCTATTCATTACAATCCAACAAACAAACAAAGTTTTCCTCTTTATAATATTAGTATAGATATATAATTAAATCCATCACACTAAACCTGCGTAACGTTCTTAAGGCTTCTCGTTAGCAGTTAATTAAATTTTCAAACCTTTTATTCGAGTTGTTTCACGTGTACTCTTAATTATTCTAAGCTCACGTAATTGATATTGTTGTCTCCGAAGCAATCTTGAATCTTGTGGTGGTTTAACGTCAAAACTTTGCCACAAAATCAGTGGAATATTAAATGGAGTTAGAATCGAAATGGTTTGGGACATATTCGTGGTAACACCACCATTACTGTTACTAGCGTAAATCAGTATTTGCATTTTGATCTCGATTACAGATCGAACTCAAAAATGTGGTCAATAGTGAGATATAAAACACGTTTTCAATAAGTTTTTGGAGTTTACTCCTTAAGAAACGATTTTAGTTATAAGGCCCGGTACGGAAATTTTATGAGGAGTAAAATCAAGTGTAACACGAAAAGTTGAGGCGTTACGTAGAAAGAGACAAACATATATATCCACACTTTACGCGCAACACCAGTGAAGTCACTGAATAGAAATGTCATAATTTTATTTTTGTGTACTAGTGACGTGAAGGAATGCGTTGTATCGGTAAAATAGGTTCACAGACTACATACTCGTATTAAAAGTATTTTTAGCCACAAATAAAACATAGATAATTTAAAATAAGCCAAATACGAAGGTGCTAAACTCGGACATGTATACATGTCCGTGGACGGTTACGGTACATTTCGTTTCGGACATGTATACATGTCGCTGGGCGGCAACGTCCATTACAATCCCTCCTTTTTATTACAATCATCATATCCTCTCAAAAAGGAAGTAGCGTTTTTAACCAAAATATGAATCAAGAGTGCATAAATTAAGTTATAGGTTTGATCATTTATAAACACTGTGAAAAATATGAACACACAATTATTATTATTATTATTATTCATATTATTTTGTAACATACTTTATGTAATACGCATTATTGAAGTAATATAAATAATCCGAATAATTACAGATATATGTTTGTTTCTCTTATCATTTTAGCAGATGCGTTCATTTTCCCTTTTTTTCTATTCGATATATATCATAATTATCGTTCGTAAGGAGTAAACTCCAATCGTGCGTCGTAGCTGACACACACACACTTTTTATTTAACTTGCCGTGTTAAAAGCTGGGTCAAATCAAATCTGGTCAAATCTGGGTATACACTTTTGGTGTTGATTAGCTTAGTGACGTCATTCTAAATCCAATATGGTGGATGTCTTAGAATGGGGGACCAAATATATTTTATGCACCCCCATGATATGAATATCAAATAAAGGGTTTTCTGAAATACGAAAAAATATGACGCTACTAAAAAGCTTGTTTTCTTAAGCTGTCTTAATATACATTTTATTTAGAGATATATTTTAAAGACTTATAACCTAATCGTCAAAATTAGCCATTTAAGTTAATTGTTCAAGCCATCAAGACAGCCTTACTCAGCCTGATTAATGATAGGCTTATCTTGATGAAGAATTAACCACCTGTCAACCCTACGTAAGGGACAGCATTTAAACCTTTGTCGCTATTGTGTATTTAAGTGGTAAAACTACTATGTAAACAATAAATAGTTAGTCGTCGTCCACCCATTACTGTCCCGTCCCACTTTTGGGCACGGGTATCCTTTTAGGCCCTAAGATTTAGTGAGGCTTAGGTCGTACTCAACCGTAGACTTCACACACCTTTAACAACTTTTTTATAACTTTTTATAGTTTTAACAATATATAACAGATTCGATTTAACACCGTACATAGACATTACGTTATGATCCGTATAGAACAGTACCCTTACCATGAGTTTTCAAAACATCCCACAATTTTACGTTACGGTTACTCAATACTTTATTCCGTTCCGTTTGCTTCAATAGACTGAGTAAACGTAACAATAAGTAAGTGCTCAAGTCTTTCTGTCCGCCTCACATGTTCGCAAAAAAGAGAGACAAAACATAAAGCGCCATTTTGTCAATGTCAGACATTTAATGTTACGTTACTGACACTATAGTTTTCATACAATCCGCTAGGGGCGCTGATTGGAAATCGTATGGGCAAATACGTAAACAAATACCAAAACAGTCATATTTGTCAAAACGTAAAAACTCATGGTAAGGGTATTGAAGCATCTTTTCTTTTCAATTTTATACAAACCAACCCTAGCATAACGAAGTACATACATACCTTTCAAGAAACTAATGAGTTTTAAATAGTTGTTCATAATTGAAGTTTCAGGACCTGTCAATACTAATATTAGCTTTGGCTTAGGCAATCCCTTGTGACCCTAAGTAATATGAGGTATCTTATGTTTGAGAGTAGTTTGTTATTAACAAACTTGAACTATGTACAACCTTTAAACAAAGATTTACTTGTATCCTGAGAAGTTGGTATCAGACCGCTCCCATTTTAAAGCTAGGAGTGTCTGAAAGGGAAAGGGTTATTAAAGTGTTTATTTTTCGACAGTCTAATAAAATATTTATCGCGAAAATAACAAAACATCAAAAAATGGAAGTGAATAATACATCTCGGTTTCATTTCGTCCCGTAAATAATATAATACCGTTGCGGCCGTTTACCATATGAATAATTAACCATAACGTATAACAGAATGTACGATCTTCCTTTTACTGTAAAATATTTTTGTTCAAACAGATAGTAATATAGCCTGCGGGAGAATTCCGCTGTCCGGTTTGAAAAAGTTAAAATGAGGAGTTCTTTACAATATAGGAGTAGCAGACGAGCATGCAGTCCACCTGATGGTAAGTGGCTACTGCCGCCCATGGACATCTGTAATCAACCCCAGATAGGATTAATTATTTCTACCTGAGGTCGACTACATATGCGTAGCTACCCTTGAGGTCTTAGCTGGAAAGCCTCGGAAAAATATGTCTGTCCAAAAATATTTTACAGTAAAAGAAAGATCGTACATTCTTTTTTACGTTATGGTTAATTATTCATATGGTAAACGGCCGCAACGGTATTATATTATTCACGGGACGAAATGAAACCGAAATGTCTTATTCACTGGCATTTTTTGATGTTTTGTTATTTTCGCAATAAATATTTTATTAAAGACTGACGGATAATACTTTTGCGGTATCTCGTGTCAGAAGAAATAAGCTTGTAATAATAATATGATCTAGAAATATTTGATATTTCGCAACTTTTTTTATATATAGATTATAGGGATTATTTATATGGAATATATGTAGAAAGGCAGAAAAATATCCACAATATTGGCAACCTTCGTTTCGCTATAAGCCGTTATAAAAAGCGTAAGCGATTGAAAACACTTTTTACTCTGTCGTTTTGTTTATCGTGGATATCGTATATCGTGAATTGAATATCGTATCGTATTCGTATCTATCATATCACATAATACTATACCGATATTAACCAGATATGATTATCACAACATAACGCTCAAGAATAACAGTTTTCATTACAAAAAAAAACGTTTCATCACTTTGCCCTGTCATGGCGTCTTTAAATAAAGTATAATCTGGAGGCACGGCAGTGCCTCCGCAAGTCGAACAAAAAAAATTATTATAATAACTAAAAATACACCATTACGACGTTGGTTTTGTTGTTATCCAATTTTATGTGACAAATGAATATTCCTTTAATATGTATCAAAGTCTTAATTAAGTATTAATTAAAAAAAAATGTTTCCCGAAAAACCAAAAAATAATTTAACGTTCCGATAAAAGTTGCTGAACTTTAACCTTTTCGCTTTAAATTTCGGTTTATACGGCCTGACCTTCAGAATTAGCAAGTTGGTATTAACAATGCAGTAACTTGGGTCTCGGGAGACCCACATGTTTGTGGCAGAAACTGATCCCATAAACCCAGCTCCGAGCAGATTTACATTAAGTATGGACACGTATACGTATTTGCCAGTCGAAAAATACTAAAATTCAAAGTTATGTGATTTTACCCGACTGCGGAGGGTAATGGTTGAGCTTATGTCTATGTCTAAATTGTGGGAATGACATAAGCTACATATTTCCATGTTATACAAATGCACAATGGCTATAGAAGGGTATTACAAAAGATAGAATATAATCTATAAGTATTTTTTGTATGTATAAAGTACCAAGTGACTAATAAGGTATTTTATATAATTTACGATTTAACCTAATATGTATAAGAGTAATGAGTAATTCTACGCTAACTTAAACTGCTAAGTAAATAAAATTATATAATGCTGATTGTTATTTTGTTATGTTTTTGGTTAAGGTTATTTGTGTTGTACACACAAATAACCTTAACCAAAATAATACTAACCTAACCTAACCTAACCTAACCAGAATAAAAACAACAAATACACATAATATAGTTAAAAATGTGTGTACACACCTATGTCGCTACTCTATGAAACGATACAAAATTTATCAAAAACTACTCAGAACGAAGCACCTGCCAAATTTATGTCACCCCCATAAACATGAATTCAAGTGGATTGTATTTTTACTACTAGTTTACGATGTCTTTTATGGTTGGATATACACGAAAGTTGCAACAAGTGTATTTATTTATCGCAACTTTACTATCTTTATCTCACTACATTTTTATTATGATAAAAGTTTTTTACGCTTTTAGCCCCTTAGGGGTTAAATTATCTTTATTGTTTACGTTACGCAAGGGACATTTGTACAAAACTTTGTTTGCTTATCAGTTTAAGATTTTGGTGTCAGTTTGTTAGAGTTAAAATTTTGTTAAGTAGATGAAGATAACGCTGTCAAAAACTACCCTTAAAAGGGACCAGTAGCATTACCATGAGTTGGCATAGAAACGCCACTATAGAAATGGTAAATAGAAAACTATTGTCATTTTGCTAGTGAATAACATAACTACTATCGTGGCTATGTGAACTTGGCACCCGACTTCGGAAAATTGAACTTTTTTTTTATGATTCCTATAGACTATGGTAAGTAGTTGTTTGTAGTAAAAAATATTTCGTTTGTAGTTGCCCCAAAAAAAAAATTGGTGACCTTGAAAAAAATCTCAGCACCCGACTTTGAAAAATCGAACTTTTTTTTTATGATTCCTATAGACTATAGGAAGTAGTTATTTGTAGTAAAAAAAATTTCGTTTGTAGTTGGCCCAAAAAAAAATTGGTGACCTTGAAAAAAATTCGAATCCTATTTTGAAAAATCGAACGTTTTTTTATGATTCCTATAGACTATAGTGGGTAGTTCCTTAAAGTAACATTCTTTTGATAAAACTAACTCAGAAACACACCTAAAAGACTTTGAAAAGTAACCCATGAACCCTAGATTCGATCGAGATTCCAATAAAATTATTACAACTACCAACAAAATTATCGCCAATATTAACAAAAAACAAGTACTACAAACTAAACTTATATACTGCAAACAACATAGAGTTACTACAAACGTAATTATCGCTACTACAAACAAAAATATCGCTACTACAAACGAAATAGACTTACTACAAACAAAAATATCGCTACTTCAATCGAAAAAGAGCTACTACAAACGAATTATCTCCAATATGAACAGAATAAAGTTACTACAAACGGAATTATCCCTACTACAAATGAAATAGTGTTACTACAAACATAAATATAACTACTACAAATGAAATAGAGCTACTACAAACGAGTTATCGCCAATATGAACAGAATAGACTTACTACAAACGGAATTATTGCTACTACAAACGAAATAGGGGAACAACAAACAAAAATATTACTACTACAAACAAAATAGAGCTACTACAAACGAGTTATCGCCAATATGAACAGAATAGAGTTACTACAAACGAAATTATAGCTACTACAAACGAAATAGTGTTACTACAAACGAAAATATCACTACTACAAACGAAATAGAGCTACTACAAACGATTTATCGCCAATATGAACAGAATAGAGTTACTACAAATGAAATTATCGCTACTACAAACGAAATAGTGTTACTACAAACGAAAATATCACTACTACAAACGAAATAGAGCTACTACAAACGAGTTATCGCCAATATGAACAGAATAGAGTTACTACAAACGGAATTATCGCTACTACAAACGAAATAGTGTTACTACAAACGAAAATATCACTACTACAAACGAAATAGAGCTACTACAAACGAGTTATCGCCAATATGAACAGAATAGAGTTACTACAAACGAAATTATCGCTAATACAAACGAAATAATGTTACAACAAACGAAAATATCACTACTACAAACGAAATAGAGCTACTACAAACGAGTTATCGCCAATATGAGCAGAATAGAGTTACTACAAACGAAATTATCGCTACTACAAACGAAATTATCACTACTACAAACGAAATAGTGTTACTACAAACGAAAATATCACTACTACAAACGAAATAGAGCTACTACAAACGAGTTATCGCCAATATGAACAGAATAGAGTTACTACAAACGGAATTATCGCTACTACAAACGAAATAGTGTTACTGCAAACAAAAATATCACTACTACAAACGAAATAGAGCTACTACAAACGAGTTATCGCCAATATGAACAGAATACAGTTACTACAAACAAAATTATCGCTACTACAAACGAAATAGTGTTACTACAAACGAAAATATCACTACTACAAACGAAATAGAGCTACTACAAACGAGTTATCGCCAATATGAACAGAATAGAGTTACTACAAACGAAATTATAGCTACTACAAACGAAATAGTGTTACTACAAACGAAAATATCACTACTACAAACGAAATAGAGCTACTACAAACGAGTTATCGCCAATATGAACAGAATAGAGTTACTACAAACGAAATTATCGCTTCTACAAACGAAATAGTGTTACTACTAACGAAAATATCACTACTACAAACGAAATAGAGCTACTACAAACGAGTTATCGCAAATATGAACAGAATAGAGTTACTACAAACGGAATTATCGCTACTACAAACGAAATAGGGGAACTACAAACAAAAATAGTAGCTCTATCTCGTTTGTAGTAGTGATATTTCGTTTGTAGTAGTGATATTTTCGTTTGTAGTAACACTATTTCGTTTGTAGTAGCGATAATTTCGTTTGTAGTAACACTATTTCGTTTGTAGAAGCGATAATTTCGTTTGTAGTAACTCTATTCTGTTCATATTGGCGATAAATCGTTTGTAGTAGCTCTATTTCGTTTGTAGTAGCGATAATTTCGTTTGTAGTAGCTCTATTTCGTTTGTAGTAGTGATATTTTCGTTTGTAGTAACACTATTTCGTTTGTAGTAGCGATAATTTTGTTTGTAGTAACTCTATTCTGTTCATATTGGCGATAACTCGTTTGTAGTAGCTCTATTTCGTTTGTAGTAGTGATATTTTCGTTTGTAGTAACACTATTTCGTTTGTAGTAGCGATAATTTCGTTTGTAGTAGCTCTATTTCGTTTGTAGTAGTGATATTTTCGTTTGTAGTAACACTATTTCGTTTGTAGTAGCGATAATTTCGTTTGTAGTAACTCTATTCTGTTCATATTGGCGATAACTCGTTTGTAGTAGCTCTATTTCGTTTGTAGTAGTGATATTTTCGTTTGTAGTAACACTATTTCGTTTGTAGTAGCGATAATTTCGTTTGTAGTAACTCTATTCTGTTCATATTGGCGATAACTCGTTTGTAGTAGCTCTATTTCGTTTGTAGTAGCGATATTTTTGTTTGTAGTAAGTCTATTTCGTTTGTAGTAGCGATATTTTTGTTTGTAGTAGCGATAATTACGTTTGTAGTAACTCTATGTTGTTTGCAGTATATAAGTTTAGTTTGTAGTACTTGTTTTTTGTTAATATTGGCGATAATTTTGTTTGTAGTTGTAATAATTTTATTGGAATCTCGATCGAATCTAGGGTTCATGGGTTACTTTTCAAAGTCTTTTAGTTGTGTTTCTGAGTTAGTTTTATCAAAAGAATGTTACTTTAAGGAACTACCCACTTTAGTCTATAGGAATCATAAAAAAACGTTCGATTTTTCAAAATCGGATTCGAATTTTTTTAAAGGTCACCAATTTTTTTTGGGCCAACTACAAACGAAATTTTTTTTACTACAAACAACTACTTCCTATAGTCTATAGGAATCATAAAAAAAAAGTTCGATTTTTCAAAGTCGGGTGCTGAGATTTTTTTTTTTTTTTTTTCAAGGTCACCAATTTTTTTTTTGGGGCAACTACAAACGAAATATTTTTTACTACAAACAACTACTTACCATAGTCTATAGGAATCATAAAAAAAAAGTTCAATTTTCCGAAGTCGGGTGCCAAGTTCACATAGCCCTACTATCGTTACGGTATTTCTTGACAACGTCTGTCAAATTAATGACTCATGGGACCGAATTTGTCCTGCGACTGCGTTCGGCACCGCCATTGGAGCTCGTGCACAGAACCCCCCTCACGCGCATTGTGACGGCGCCGGCGCAGCCCGGCTACTTACTTGGCCGCCCCAACACCCACCCTTTGATGGCAAAGGGTCCCGGTGTTGGGACGAACTACGCTAAAAAATCGACTTGGCATAAATAATGAAGAAGGTGGGAGCGAATCCGAAGACCGCCGTCTACCCTCAGGAAGGAGCAGAAGAGGGAGACGGCGAAGAAAGAGAGGCCCGATTTTCTGAAAGTACCCTCACGTCGGCTTTAGAAAAGAGGGACAGAAGATCCAAGAAAGGGACGGCTGCGGAGCCATCCAGGATCCCGAGGCAGGTGGTGAAGAGGAATATTTTCACACAGGCCATCACACCAGCTGAGGTCGGCCAGAAAAGTGCGGAATCCGGACGCCAACCAGGAATCTTCGGCCAACCCATGACGGGGAAGCCGCAAGAAATCCCAAGGAGGCCGACGAAGGTCCCGCGCCAGCCTTCATCCTCGCCGGAGAGTGTTCAGCTGCCGGCGAAGGTGCAGAGAGTGGAGGAAGAGGAGGACAGCTCCGACCCACTCTCTCAAACTTCATCCGAGTATGAAGATAGTAAGGAGGAGTCTGCGGAAACTGGCGTGACGGTTGCTGCTGCTGGGGTGAGTCTGCCAGTTAGGCATAGGTCCCCCCCGCGCTCCCCTACCCCCCCAACTCCGTCCACAGGGACCGCGGCCATGGACGCCGGGCTGGACTCGACGTCGTACGCCGCACTGGCATCGACGCCGTCGCCGGCGCCCAGGGCCGCGACCCCACCAATCCGTCCACCCACGCCCCTCGCTCCCGCATCCCCTGTAGCCGCGTCATCGCGTATGGGGTCGTATGTGGACGCCCAGCCAGGGACGTCATATGCCGCGGTGCTGACTTCGCCTGCACCGCCGAGCGCAACAACACCGTTAACACCAACCGCGCAAGGTAAACCCACCCAACAGGTCTCGAGTGCTGCGGCGGCCGGGAAGGCGTACCCCCCCCTGGTGGTGGAGCGGATGCCGAACTGGCCCACACACTTCGCGGCGCTGCGGGAGAAATTGGGCCGCGCACCCAACGGGCGGCCCTTCGGGCAGGGCATACGGTTCGTGCCACTGACGGCGGAGGAGTACCGGGTAACCCAACGGTACCTGACGGACCTGTCCGCCACGGAACCAGGACTCTCCTGGTTCTGTTATACTCCACAGGACGACCGCCCCACAAAGGTGGCGGTAAAGGGCCTGCCGAGTATGACAGACCCGGATGCGGTCACCGAGGCCCTAAAAAGGCTTGGGTTCCCGGCACGCTTTACGCGTCATATACCACCTAGGCGAGGTAAGCCCGGCTGTGTTTACTACGTACAGCTGGACCGGATGGCCGAGGCAGAGCTCGCGCGCCTCTACGGGGTAAGCGAGCTCTTGTTTATGCCGGGGGTCGTCATCGAGGCGTGGAGGGGTCGTTTCGGCCCCCCCCAGTGTCATCGCTGCCAGGCAGTGGGACACTCCTCGGTGAACTGCCACCGGCCGGCCAGATGTGTCCGCTGTGCGGGGTCACACATAGTCGGGGACTGCCCAGAGCCAAGGGACGCCCCCCCCAAGTGCGTCAACTGTCGCGGGGCGCACACGTCCAACAATAGGTCGTGTGCGTACCTCAAGAAGATGGCGCGCGTAAGGGGGATGACCGTCCCGCCGCCCCGCCCGCCCATCCCTACAACATCAGCAGCCCGCAAACCATCCGCGACCGCCGCCAGGGAGCCAGTACCCCAGCGAGTCGTGGAGGAGTTCGCGCCCACCGAGGGCGCATCGCTTATGGCGCCGGCCAACCTCCCTACTCTGCGCGGCACGAGGGCGCAGGGCAGCAGGAGGAAGGCCAAAAGGCACCAGCAGAGGACCGCCCAGCAAGTGGAAACACAGGCTGAGCGGCCTCTGCTGAATAAACCGAAAGCGGTTCTACATCCGCGCCCTCCGGTGGCTAGCGCTCAGTCTGCTGCCACACCGGCACCGACTCCGGCAGAACATCGGCCACCTCCTCCAGCACCGACTCCAGCCCCGGTTGCTGCACAGGCGGCCCCCTCCCGCAAAGGGAAGGGAAAGGGCAAAGGTAAGCAGTCGCAGCGGGAACCGGAAGTCCCCACGGCCCCACCTAGCCCCACACCTCGCCCACGGACGGTATATTTACCGACCCCTGCTCCTCGCCCCCTACAGGCTCTGGGGATCAACACGCCGGCCGATGAGCTGGTGGAGGCAATCGCCACCATCAGTGAGGCTATTGCGCGGTACCCAGAGCTTGTAGGAGCGATAAAAAATATTATTTCGAACACTCTCGGGTTCCAATATGGCAGTACAACTTAGGCTGCTGTATTGGAACCCGGGAGGCATAGTCCCCCAACAACACGGGCTCAGGCGTCTCGTCCAGGAGCAGGACGTTCACGTGGTGCTCCTGGGCGAGACGAAGCTGCGCCCGGCCCAAGACTTCCGGTTGCCCAATTACACCGTGTACCGCCGCGACGAAATATCGCCGAAAGGCACGGCCTATCGTGGCACCGCCATAGCGGTTCGTCGCGATGTGGTACACGACGTACTACCGCTCCCGCCGTTCACTCACACACGTTCCATTGGGGCGGTGGTGAGTGCGGCGGGCCAGGAGCTGCGGCTGTTTGCAGCCTATAGACCGCCTGGACCCCTCTTTGACCCGCAGGACATCCATACCATCTTGGACGATGGTGCTGCGACCTTACTGACCGGCGACCTCAATGCCAAACATAAGGCTTGGGGATCCAGAATCGCCAACCAGGTGGGACGCAAGCTGTACGAAGACTCTGAGGCGAATGGCTACGAGGTGATTGGGCCAGAATCACCTACGCACATTCCCTCGGACGAGTCCCATCGTCCCGATGTCCTGGACATAGTGCTCCATAGGGGTCTCCGTTGTCCCGTCCATGTGGAGGTGCTGTATGATCTGGACACTCAGCACCTCCCCATACTCATCACGCTTGGCCTAGGGGCCGACTCAGTGGCTTTTCAGCGCCAGACTCGAAGGGTGGACTGGGGAGCTTTTCAAGCCACCATGGGTGGCGTTAAACTCACCCATTCGCTGCACACGCCGGAGGGGGTGGAAGCGGCGGCCAGCGCCTTCTCGGCTTCAGTCCGGGAGGCGCTGGACGCAGCGACCACCCTCACACCGAAGACCTACAGACGCGCGCGGCTCCCAGCCCACCTGGAGAGGAAACTAGCGTACAAGCGCTTATTACGCCGATTATGGGCGCGCACCCGCTGCCCCCGGGTCAAGCGTGACCTCAATGCCGTGGCGGAGGAGTTGGCTGCTGGGATGGCGGAGTACCGTGGGACCACCTGGGAGGCGAGAGTCGACCAGGCTGGAGAAAACGAGACTTCACTCTTTCATCTCAGCAGGCAGCTCACCCGAGCCAAAACACCCGTCTGCCCGCTTCTAAATGGGGCGGGCAGGCGGTGCTATGCACCCAAGGACAGGGCGGAGATCCATGCGGAGCAACTAGAAGAGCAATTTTCTCCTCATCCCGCATCCGCCGCCGCCGCCGAACACCACGAGATTGTAGAGGCGTGGGTAGAGGACTTCCTCGGGCGTCCGACACCGCCACCCCAGGGCTTGGAGTTTATCTCCCCCACGGAGACGCGGAAGGTCGCCTTGCGCCTGCCGAAGCGCAAGGCGCCAGGCCCCGACGGTGTGCCGAATATGGCATTGGCTATGCTGCCAAGAGGAGCCATAGTCACTATGACTAGGCTCTTCAACGGCATACTCCGCACGGGCTACTTCCCTTCCATCTGGAAGTTGGGGAAGGTGATAGTTCTCCCGAAGCCGGGGAAAGACCGCCGTCTCCCGGCCAGCTACCGTCCCATCACGCTATTACCCACCATAGCGAAGCTGTTCGAGAGGCTGGCGTTGAAGCGACTGCACCCGTCACTTACTTTAAGGGACGAGCAGTTCGGCTTCCGCGCCGGTCACTCGACAACGCTTCAGCTCACACGGGTGATCCACCATCTTACAAGCGAGACCAACTACGGACGACACACGGTCGGCGTCTTTCTCGATATCGAGAAGGCGTTCGACCGCGTATGGCATCCTGGGCTCGTTTTTAAGCTGTTGGAGTCGCCCGTGCCGGCTTTGCTGGTGCGGTTAATAGCGTCGTTCTTAGATGGGCGGCAGTTCATAGTAGCGGTTGAGAACGTCACCTCAGACCCCCGCCCAATACGTGCGGGCGTGCCGCAAGGCAGCTGCCTCTCGCCACTACTCTACGCACTCTACACGAACGACATTCCCACCCTCGAAGGTCACCTCGAGGAATGGGAACGGGACGTGGAACTCGCGTTGTTCGCGGACGACAGCGCGTACTTCGCGTCCTCTCGTGATCCTGTGCTAGCAACACGCAGGATGCAGCGCTTGCTGGACCTGCTCCCAGAGTGGCTGGACAAGTGGCGCATGGCCGTCAACGTCGGTAAGACGGTCGCGACACTTTTCAGCCGCAGGCGTACTATGCCGCCGCCGCTACGTTTCCGTGATCGGGAAGTAGCTTGGCAGCCCACAGTTAGGTACTTGGGATGTCACATTGATCGCTCGTTGCACATGAAGCCTCAGGTGGACCACGTGATCCGACAGGCCCGTGCTGCACGAGCGATGCTCCGACCAGTGTTGGCATCTCATCTGCCGACCCGTACAAAACTAAGGGTGTACAAGTTGTACGTCCGATCACGCCTAACTTACGCGGCACCAGCATGGTACGCTCTGGTGTCAGAGTCCAATCGCAAGCGTATCCGTTCCGTGCAGAGCCAGGCCCTAAGAACGATCGTGGGGGCGGGACGTTACGTTCGGAACGACGTGCTGGAGCGCGACCTCAAGGTTCCGGCCATAGACGGGTTTGTGGCCGGGTTGGCGCGTCGTATGTACGCACGCGCCGACAACGGTCCACATGCCCATCTCAGAGGCTTCGCGCCCCTCCACGCTCGACCCCCCGACGGTCGCCCGCTCCCTCGTGAACTCGAGGGGCAGGTGTCCTCCGACCATCTGGAGGACTGAAAATCTGCACACGCAGCCTAGCACAGGTCACGTTAGGACCGATTGCTGCACCGCTGCCACACGGCAGCTCACAACACCGGTGGGCAGTGTACCCACTGAGGAGATTGCCCGGGTAAGGAGGGATCCCTCGAGGCCCGTATTCCCTGCGCCATGCGGCGAAGTCACGCCGCGGCATAGGACGACCATCTTGTTGACCGAATTTGTATGGCAATAGATCATAATGACATTCGCTAGCGATTTGATTTCGATAGGTTTTTTACGTATCGAGTTACGTCACTACGGATTTTAGTTCTACGAGTAATCACCAGAGGCGCTGTATAATTTTTCGTACATTTATTTTACGCAGTCGCTAGCGAGTAATACTTTTGTAAACTCATGGTAGTCCTACTGCTAAATCCTATGTCACTGATAAACATGAATATACATGAAAGTTGTAACACATTGCATTTGCATTGCATTTATATTATGATATAAGTTTTTACGCTATTTAACCCCTTGGGGGATGAATTTTCTTAAATCCTCTTAACTGTCTACGTTATGCAAGGGACTTTGGTGTAAAGTTGGTGCTCGTAGACCCATCGACTTAAGCTGTGTGTTGTTTGTTACTTTGTGTTAAACTTTTGTTAAGTAATAGAGATTAGTTACTAATTATTTTGTAGTGCTACAAAATGCAAGATATACATAAATATAAGGCGAGTAGCAGACACATAATTTAAAAGATAAATACAATTATTATAAAAACAAAAACACGACTGCTTAAAAATATAGCCTATCACTTCCACAATTTAGCCGGATCCAACGGTATCTTATCTTTTAAAATGCGTCAGGCCTTTTGTGCTGCAGGACGTGCCAAAGATGTTATATACGTTAGAAAATGATTACCCTCAGAAGTCGAATATTAAAAGATAATGTTACGAACTTAAAAAAGAGTGTATGTGGGCAGTTATAAACACCAGAGTCTCGGTTAAACACTAACACCGGCTACAGACTCACGCCGAGAACCCCAGAGAACATCCGAGAATGTGATAACTTTTTTGCCTTCTCGTTCTCGCGCTAACCTGTTCTCCGAACGGTGTCGGAGAACAGGCTAGCGCGAGATTTTTGCCCGTTTCAAAGGGTTTCTCGGGCGAGAAAAGATAACGGCATCACAGTCTTCTGAGCCCCTGCACTGCCGTCGAGAAGGTCGCATGCGTAGATGCCTGCTCGATTCTCGCACAATTTCTCGGCCAGACTTCTCGCGTGAGTTTGTAACCTCCTTAACGTGTCCTTTCAAATGTATTAAAAATTATTACTTGGTTCAAACCTGCAAACAAAAGGGAAATAGCTTTTCTTTGTCTTGTCGAAACAGAGGGGACGCATATGTGAATTATTATGTCACAGTCATAAACACAAATTCAAGTAGATTGTATTTTTACGAGCCTTTTACGAGGCTTCGCGGCTCACACCAGATGTAGTTTTCACAAGTGCTCTATCTATTTCTTGGCACAAAGTTTTATTTTTTGGTTTTTATTTTGTTTGGTTTTTATTTATATTATAGACGTCGCAAGATGCTCGTTTATTCCACATGATGGAAAGTGATAAGCCCTTGAGGACCTTAAGGTCGGACAGACATGCGTTGCTTCCCCTGAGGACTAAGTTGGAACGTCTAGTAAAATTGTGTCTGTTATACCATTTTCTTCAAACCAGAGCACAGCAGCGCTTAAAACTACTAGTATACGACAGAAACAGATTCGAGTTGGTGCTTCCAGTCGAACAACGAAGGAACCTCTAAAAAGTGTACCTCCTGCATGCTTGTTTTTTACTTCAATCTTGTACAATATGTTATGAAATATGTTATATTATTGATAAACAAATAAAAATATCTCGTTTTATCAACAACACTAGCCATGCATTATTTATAAGTCAAAACGTATATCGGACAAAAATACGGACCATCGTAAAATGATAAATCAATATCGTAAATAGTATTATAAATATGTATGTGAGTTTGTTTGTTTCCTTGTTTTTTACACTTTCACGCCTTAACTACGTAACCTATTGCCATGGTTTTTTATACACAAGTTGTCAGTGTTTCATAAAAGGACTTGGACCCCTTTTATCCCAAAAAAAGTACCGTTCCAGCAGGGTAGATAAAAACCTCTCACTCCGAGCGAGGTCACGGGTAAAAGCTAGTAAAATATAAAACCTGAAATTCGGTACTTGAAATAACATATTTGTTTTATACAAATACAAGTTTTTATTCCAACATAGGAGTACTTCAGGTTCAAGTGAGGAAAAAATAACACCCCCATTTTAGCGAAGGGTAAGAAAAACAAAAGGTCAGGTCTACGAGTGAGCATGGTTTCTTGGCTTAACCTTTCTTGTTTAAAATATTAATGTGTGTGGGTTACTGTAATATACGGTTAGGTAATAAATACCATTAGAATCGCACTGCGGTCTCCTGAGATGGAATAATTTGAAGGTGGTAGAACCCTGTGTGGTTCTACTCCGGCGGCACCACCGCCACACCTATTTCTACCTAATAACAGCAGTGTTAGGAGGTGCTGTGTTCCGGTTTAAAGGGTGTGGTAAGGGAGACAGACTCTTCCGAGGCGTTCCAGCTTAGTTCTCAGGGGTAGCGGCGCATCTGTGGCCGACCTCAGGTAGGAATATCTTATCTTATCTAGGGTTGATTACAGATGTCCATGGGCGGCAGTAGCCACTTACCATCATGCTCGTCTGCTACTCTTACATAATAAAAAAAAAAAACTTGAAAATATGAAGTTTAATACTTCCGTTAAATCTGTCTATTTGCAAAGTAGGACAATCAGTATGGTTTTGCCGAGAAGGTTCTTATTTCAGGTAGAACCTCGGTATAGAGTTGGATATAGTTGTCCATAGGAGGGTGTGACTTACTATCAGCTGGAATATATATAAGTGGACTATACGCTCGTTTGTTGCTTCCATAAAAACAATCCAAGTGTGGCAGTGAACGCAGGTGAACGTCAGAGAACTATTAGCTACGAATGTGATGTATGTCGCAGTCGCAACGTAGCAACGAGCTACGGCGTAGCGTGCGAGTATTTTCACAAGAATTACTTCAAGTTATTCTTTCGCTTTTGAAATACATTTAAAAATTTAAAATGGAAATTATCATGCATACATCACAGAATAATATAAAAATAAATATTATATCAACGTAATATTATTTTCACACCTGTTCCTATAAGCCTGTATAACATGTGCCATTTACGGGTAGAATGAATATTGGCATGCTACGCCGTAGAGGCTATATAGTTAAGCCAAAACTATTCGGCCTCAGCATGTACGAAATATTGGTATAAACGATTTTTAACCTCTCTTTCCCGCTCTCGGTCTGTCTCTTTCTTTCTCTCTATTAAGCACATGTGTTGTTTATAGCTAAAAGTTCTTTGTTTGCTACGGCGTAGCGACATTAAATTTTCGAAGCTCCCGAGCCCAGCGGTTACAGCGGTTTATAGATCTTCTCCCATCGTTTTAGCGGTCGTTAAAAATGTTTACAATAACCTTAATGCATATTACTCCAACACTTAGAAACTACACATGTATGAATGATAACCGTGTAGAAAATATTTTAAATCAAATTTAAAAAGACAAATATAAAAGAGAAAACAAATAACAAAAAACATTCAATTTAGGAAAATGTTTACTAACATTTTACCATAATTATTGTATGTCAAAATGGTAGCCATATACAATTTAGTAGCTATTCTATGAACACGTTTATTTGCCAGAAATTATATGCTACGTCGTAGAGGAAGTTAAGATGCATCTGTTCAAACTCCCCTTACCTATCTCTTCCCGCACCCCTGTATGTCTTGATTAAACTTATAAATAATTCAACCACATCTACTTAATCAGAAGTTACACGTATAATTATGTCAACTATATTGTCATATTATATCTTGTTTTAACATGACATGTTTTGTTATTACTTGGGAAACATTTCAAATCAAGTTAAGAATTTAGGATTATAATCTATTAATCATAGATTCATTTAAATCATGATTTACCACAACATTGATTCTCTGTTGATATCATTCAGTTCCTAAGAAAACTGATAAAAAAAATAATATTATAAATATCCATCAAGTAAATAATAATATTAGGTTAATATACGTCATATTTTCAAATGAGTTAATAGTTAAGTTATATGTGTAGTATAGTAAATTGGACTAAATTGGCTTCGTAGCAGAGCCTACGAACTGACTACGTCATTCACCGCTACGGCGTAGCCACGATCAAGTTACGTCATTCGAAGCTACGAGCATCAAGGCTATTAATTCACGTCCGTTTAGTTCCTTCACTCTGAATTTTGCTAACCATTAAATTGTTTATATTCCCGAAAGGTGTCTAGCGCTGTTGTGTTCTAGTTTGAAGAGTGTGGTACGAGTAATTCAGACTTTCAATTTATACCTCAGGGGTATCAGGGCTTCCATGGCTGACCTCAGACTTCCGATATCAGATATCAAGATCCAATCCTATCTGAGGTTGATTACATATGTCAATGGCTGTCTGTAGCCACTTACCATCAAGAGATCTGCATGCTCTTTTGCCACTCTTATACTATTAAAACATACTGCAATTCTGTCTTAGATTGATTATAGATATACATGGGCGATAGTTGCTACTCACCATCTGATTACGTGGTCACTACAACTATAATATATAAGGACTAAATACAAGATTTTTTTATTTCTTTCTTTATCAAGGTTATTACCTTAAGTTAATTTTTATGTACATAGAGAAAAGTAGAGTTTAACGAAATTCAAATAGTACATAACTAAATTTACTCTACAATAGAATTTCGTAACTTCACAAACATTTCGCGTTAGTGCCCCGGAAGTGTCTTACCGCAACCTGACATAGCCTTAACAACGGAAAGTTTGTGGGTAGGCTAGACGTATGCCGAGATCCTACATGTACAGTCAGCTTCATTAATAGATGAGCAGATCAAAATTCCAAAAATATATGTACACCTAAAAGTTGATATAGCTAAACACTCCTAGCAACATAATTAGATGAATATCGTAAAGCGTCAAAATTAGATGAACACTAACGCTTCAAAATTAGCTGAACACTGTGTGTGTCTATAACTCTTCATCAAAAGGTTGTCTGGAAGAGATCGCTGGTTAGCGATAAGACCGCCTTTTGTATTGTCTTTTAAATTAGTTGTCTATTTTTTATATTTATCTTCTTTTATTGGGTACAATAAAGAGTATTGATTTAATTTGATTTGATTAGTGTATTGGCTAACGTCGCTAATATGATATGTCACTGTTCAGCTACTTTTAACATTGTAGTGTGCATCTACTTCTAAAATTTTACGACATTCAACTAATTATGGTGCTAATACGAACCTGCTACGAACGCTTGGATGTATAAGTATTTTTGAAACCCTAATCTGTTAATCTTCTTTTGGAGCTGACTGTACAGTGTACATACATGTTAACTACATATGTCTTTATACATTGTAGTAGTAAAGGATTCACTCATGTGACGATAAAGGGTAACGTATGAACTTTTGTAATCATGACAAAATAGTTAAGTTTAATCGCTTGATGGCAAAAGGTCATTGCTTTTCATGTGTAGATACGACCTTATGTATTTATGATGTATGTATGTATGTATGTATGTATGTATGTATGTATGTATGTATGATATATGTATGATGTATGTGTGTATGTATGATAAAAACGCTTTCTACACTCACAACCCCTCACTAGGAGTCCCTGTAACGTGGGTGCTATGGACACACAGAGAGACAAAGACACAAACACCCAGACTCCGAAACAGAAACCTATATTCATCTTTTAGATATCTGTCTGGCCGGGGATCGAACCCAGGACCTGCGCGTCAGACTAGTGTGGTGACCGCTCCGCCACGCGGGTCGTCATGATATGTATGACATGTGGACAATTTTGCAATATTTTAACTTCTAACATTCACATAGTAAGTTGATGTAAACTTCCTGCCAAAATGAAACATAAGTTAACAATTTCAAAAGAAACCTCTTTCACTCTTTCATTTTGAAAAAGGTTCTCGAATATTCGAAAATGTTCCAGTAGCGAGATCCACTAGGATTCGTTTTTATGTTTGTGCCTTTACCGTGTCGTACCTTTCTGCATGGATTTCAAAAAGGCATCCCAGGTTTTTATACGATGTAAGAACAGATCCTATAAAATGTATTTTGCTAGGTCTGACATGATCGGTTTAAGATTTTCGAGGTTATAACGAATATACGGATAGATAAAAAAAACAGTTTTGATATTTCGGTGTTGGTGTGCGCCTTTGAGCTTAACGCCCGTTATTAATAATCGATCTATGCAACGTTTTGCATATCAAAGATCGACAGAGTACAAGATGTACAAATACGATGATTAGTAATAATTAAGTGAGAATCGACATTTGACTATGTCATCATACTAGACATTGTCAACGATGGCATAAATCCGTGTCCAGCAGTAGGACAATAAAGTATTTACGATGATGATAATAACAGCAGTGTTAAACGCTGCTGTGTTCCGGTTTGAAGGGTAAGGTAAGGGAGACAGACTTTTCCGAGGCGTTCCAGCTTAGTCTTCAGGGGTAGCGGCGCATCTGTGGCCGACCTCAGGTAGGAATATCTAATCCTATCTGGGTTTGACTACAGATGTCCATGGGCGGCAGTAGCCACTTACCATCAGGTGGACTGCATGCTCGTCTGCTTCTCTTATATTATAAAATATATATATATATATATATATATATCTTACGTAAACAAATAATTATCCAAAAACAAGCTTAGCCTTTTCCAAAGCTCTCTAACATTATACGTATCTGTGAGCGAGTTATAGAGGAGCCCCACGCTTGACGGATTCTATATAACAAGCCCTGGAAATTACGGTCAGCGCGTATGCTCCACTGTATCTCAATCATAAACTTAGTTGGTTGTTATAGCAAGGTCCAGTCTGAATTTGTGCTGTTCATTCTATATTTAGAATTTCAAATTCTACTGAATAATAGCGTCGTTATTTCTTTATATAATATAAGAGTAGCAGACGAGCATGCAGTCCCCCTAATGGTAAATTGCTACTGCCGTATGGACATTTTAAACCAACCCCAGGTACGATTAGATCCTACCTGAGGTCGTCCACAAAGGCTGCTACCGTTGCGGACTTAGCCGGAACGCCTCGGATTAGTGTGTCTCCCTTACCACACCCTTCAAACCAGAACACAGCGCCGTTTAACACTGCTGTTATTAGGCAGAAATTGGTGTGGTACCACCTTACTTAAACTAAAGCGATTGACGGATTCTTAATAGCCCTTGAAACTACAGTCAGTGCGTATGCTCCACTGTATCTCAATTATAAACTCTGTTATAGCAAGGTCCAGCCTGAATTCGTTTATTCTATATTTAGAGTTTCGATTTCTAGTGAGTAACAGCGCAGTTATTAAACTTTCGACACGTTCTGTGTTAATATTCAATCTTAAACAATTTGTACCCAGCAAAGGACAAAATTTGATATTTTTTGTAGGAAATTATTGTTAATTTTGAATCTTGATACAAAAGATGATTAAGACTTAAGATTGATTATAACTAATGAGCGCTAGTATACCCTTGCTTTTTCAAAGTGGAAACATATTTCAAATGAAGTCAAGATCATATTTTTCCAATTAATATTTTGAAAGGCACATCCCGTCTTGTGCGCGTTACGGAAGACAAAAAACGTTCTTACACGTTTAGGAAAATAATATTGTGTCTGTGACAGTATGTGACTGATACGCTCTATGTCTGTAAATGTAAATAATGATATGGGAGTAGTTCATGTTAACTTTATTTGCGAAAAAACGCCTGATTCTTTAACTAAACAATCAACCACTACAATACTATTAATATAACTGTAGTTCGAACGAAAGTACGAGTAGATTTATTTCAAAACCCTCCACGACGTAGAGTAAGCTTAATGTCCTACAATAACAAGCGACCCTTGCATGGTACACTCACTCGTTTCGGTACAAAATTTGTACCTTTCTGGGTTTGTCTTTCAAACTTTGTCGAAATTCTGATATATTTTAAGAGAGATGTAAATTTTGGAGTTATGGCACACTATGATATTCTACCTTTACGTGTGGGTTTTGCTTTATAATAGAAGGTAAATGATCATGTAAAGTTATTACATCGTATGTTAGAATCGAAGAATTTTTTAATTTTTATATGACAACACACTTACAAAGAAAACGGCGTAGTCTTTAAATAAGTATACGAGATATGTAATAGAAAATTGCAATAATTTTGAAATATACTTTCATTTTCTTATTGATTTTGAAGGTGGTTGAACTCTGTGCTTTACCTCCAGTGGTACTACCGCCACACCCATTTCAACAATGTTAGGCGCTACTGTGTTCTGGTTTGAACGGTGTGGAAAAGGAGACATACTTATTCGACGTTTTCCAACTTAGTCCTCAGGGGTGCATTGCTGCACCTGTTGCCAACCTCAGATAGGAATGTAATCTTATCGGAGGTTGGCCTTTAAGCGGCAGTATCTACTTCCTTCAGGTGGACTGCATGTTCGTTTGCTTCTTCCGTTCTATATAAATAATACTTAGTTAATTAATGATACTTAATTAATTAATGATTGTTTATCACGCTAATCAAAGTCTTGTTAACTTCATAAATCCGCTCAGCATAACGTGTGGGGGAGCTTTATAAAGTTTTACGGCAAGCTTACTGTAACAAACTGTTCCTGTACGTCGTTCATATCCCTGCAGTCTTAACTACCGGGAATTTATGAACTTTGTTATTATTCTATAGGTTTACTACTTAATGATGTATTAGAAGTGGCATATAAATTTTCTTTACTAATTGTATATTTTTAATAATATTAAAGTAGAAAATATTCCATTAACATGATCACTTTCTGTAAAGGAACCCGCTCTGCCAGCTTCAATGAGTTTTATGTTAGGATATTATGGATATGATATTCCGAATCGGATATGTTCTATGGTGCTAAATTTAATAGTTTTTTTTTTTTATTAAATTAACGTCTGGGTGCAAAAAATAAAGAAATTAACAAAGATATTATGTTGTTTAGTGTCTGAATAAATTAATTCGTCATCTTATTCTCATTCTAGAAGAGAGAGAAGTTACTCAGTACTTCTTGGAAATATTGAATACCGTTTAATATAATTTCATATTGCTTACATTGGCTGCTAATTGTTGTACAAAATTTCGATCCGAATTTAGTTAAATCCAAACAAACCAAAACTCGTGAGCGAGAGTAATTAAACCACACGTGAGCGAGCGAGCTGGGACGCTTCACGCTTGACAAACTGCACAGTACTGAATTACCTTATACCTATCACTACTTGTTGTAGGACTAGAATGTACTGAACATTCTATTTTTTGTAATAAAATTAAGTAGGTATAATGTGTTGAGACTTGAGAAGTTATAAATGGTTTCTAAAGATGATAGTATAAGGCAGGGGTTCCCAATCTTTTGTAACCCGCGGCGCAGTTACAAGTTTAATATTCTTTCACGGCGCCCTGTGCCCTGTCCTAGCTAACTATTTGAAGACAGTCGAAAGAAATAGGTAACTACAATAATAGTAGTTACCTTAGGTTGATCGAAACGAATTTAAAACACCACAATATGAAATTGTACAATACGTTATTATAAAATAATTTAAACGGAAAACAACAAGAAAGACTTGAGGATAACAAAAATAAAATACGATATGTATTCAGTCAAATCAACGTGAAGGGTGAGCTAAGTGATCTCCGCGCAGTTTTTCAAAGCGGGGAATATCACTTGACACTGCTATTCTCATTTCTTGCTCCACATTGATCCTTAGCGATATTTGTTCTATATCACAGCTACAGCTGAAAACCCAGCTTCACATAGATATGATGTTGCAAACGGAATGAAAATTTTTAATGCTTTGGATGTTAAATTTGGATATTCATTTTGAATCCATGACCAAAACGCCAATATTTGTGGTATACAGTTAAGATTAAAACTACTTCGCAACAATCCGCTACAAATATGTATGATGGTATATATTTTAAACCATGTAGTATGTACCGACCTCCCTCCCTCAAAGGATGCATGCAGATGCAAAAATTAAAAATATACACCACCATACATACCACCAACACGTGTTTCGCTACAAAACGGAGCATCATCAGGGTAAGTTGACTCTACGACGGTTAATCGCTAAGCGATCCTTAATAATCCTTAAGTAATGAAGTAGTTTTAATCTTAACTTAATAGCATGGATTTCCGCAAAGTAACGCCTGATACAATTAACAATATTTGTGGTGTCCAATGATTAGAGGATCGACTCACGGCGCCCCTCTTTACTGTCTACGGCGCACCAGGGCGCCGCGGCGCACACTTTGGGAACCCCTGGTATAAGGTATGTATATTTATGTTTTTTTTTATAATAGCAGACGAGCATGCAGCCCACCTGATGGTAAGTGGCTACTGCCGCCCATGGACACCTGTAATCAACCCCAGATAGGATTAGATATTCCTACCTGAGATCGGCCACAGATGCGCCGCTACCCCTGAGGACTAAGCTGGAACGCCTCGGAAAAGTCTGTCTCCCTTACCACACCCTTCAAAACGGAACACAATAGCGCCTAACACTGCTGTTATTAGGTAGAAATAGATGTGGCGGTGGCGGCGGCTACCACCTTCAAATATGTATATGTTTATGTATAGTATAGTTTGACTGAAGAGGTACCACAGTCACATTTATTTCAAGCGTGAAGTATTTGTGTCGATTTGATGAAAGGATATGGATGTCAGTTGATTTACAAACGAGGCGACTATTTTTAGCCATCAGTAGTTGCAATGCAGTGATCGGCTTTAGGTGGAACCTCTACTCTATTCGCAGTTTGTGATAGATATCTATGAGCGACAGGGACAACGTCCAAACAATATTTTAAATAAATGTATAGGTAATTATATGGTTGGCAAGAGTGGGAGCTCGAACCGTCCAGCAAGCAACCCCGGGAAGGACGACGGTATGTGTGGTCGCATACCGTCGTAAACACCAGATGGTGTGGGAAGAGCCAAAAGTGCTCCCCCAGGGTAGAGCCTGATCGGGGCATTGCGCTTGGAGGACTCCGGTTGTGTTCCCTCGGAGATCCCGGAGTTCTCCAACAAGCGTTGAGGACGACCACCGGAGGGGTTTTAGTGCGGTAAAAATCCCACATAACCCGGCGTCGCTCCCACGTCGTCGGGTACCTTTTGAAGGTTTCCCCCTCGTAAACAAAAAAAAAAAAGGTAATTATATGGTGTGAAGGTACAAACAACATTACGATGCCAAAACATACAAAGTTTCTTTTATATCCAATTCCCCTATTACAAACCAAAACTATTTGTAAGCGAGCATGATTAAACCTCACCTACGTGAGCGCTTTGAAACTTTACGCTCAAACTTAGAATATGTTGGAATAACCTATCTCTACACTCAGCATCCTAAGTTATAATAAAGGATTTCCTCCAAGTGACAAGGTAATGAATGAATTGCTTAAGTTTAAACTCGCGTATTAAACCCCTCTGTTTTGTGTAGATTTCGCGAAATACCGGTACGATTCAGCGCTGGCTTCTGTATAGGGTCGATATAAGGGTGTGATCACATTTAATGGAATAATTGGAGTCCATAGATCAGTAAATATTTACTCACTCCTAACAAGAAAATGTACCCAGTTTTGAGAATTGAAATAGTTGCGTAAAAAAGTTTTGCCACGTCTCCGTGCTAAAATGTCCCTAAAATATTTGAAATAATTATTTATTTATTATGTGAATTACGCAGTATTAGTTATTTATTCGTAAATTTTCTCTAAAAATGTTTTTATTTGTCAAGAATTCAAGAAAAGAACTTACTAATAAGCCGTTTGTGGCTTCATTCAATTTCAAGGCGGCGAAGTATCTTTACTAATCTATGTTGGAGGCTAATAATGTGATATACACAACATTTTCAATGTGTCTTTAATACAATTTTTAGACACGGTAAAACGAATATGATTTGACGTGGAAGGTACCACTGCCACACCCATTTCTAGCATGAAGCAGTCCTTGTACTTAGGTGGAAAGGCGTGGATGCCGGCTGACTTACATATAGAGCGACTTAGTCATCAACAATGCCTATGCATCTGTGATCGAATTCAGGTACATCCCTTGTTTTATATGGCGTTGTATAAATACTTTCTGGGCGACAGTAACCACTCATCATCAGGTGGACTGCATGCTCGTTTGCTGTTCCAATACTATTTTATTCGGCAATTATTTAAGTTATTCGTACGCTAAAGTTTTTAACTCGGGGAAATACGTTATTGAGCGTAAAAGGTATGTTGGACTCTTACCAACTAAAGCGCCACGGCCTTCGTCTGGACGCTGGTGCTGGATTATGAGAAATTATTATAAGAGGTACGTGTAAGGGACAGCCCTACACGTTATGGATGCATCGCGCCAGCCCTACACCGTTCTCACGCTGCATCGTGTCTTCGCGGAACGGCCAACGCTGACGAGGCGCGTCCCACGTGCAGGTGGCCGTCCACCATGGGAACAGTTCACCTCCATCGCGGAAAGTGACTCTACCTATCACATCATTTATTTTTTTATTTTGTTACAAGTTGTGTAAAATTTGTGTTGTATAAAATAAAAAAATAATTCATTCGTGAAATAGACAGCAATTATTTCCTCGACGCCCAGCTCCCATAACTTAAGCATACAACACCAAAATATTACTCTTAAAATAAAGCATATTTTCAATATTCCTGTTTATTTAGAATCTTGTTTTGATATTCACATTGCAAATTTGCAAATAGAATTTTAAAGCTTAACATGACTCCCAAGTTTCTCGCTTTCCGCACGTCTTAACAACATAACCAAAGTATTCCTCTAATGTTTCTATAAAGCAGTGCCTTTGATATGAAAATTTCCGTCTCACATGATTATAATATGAACTATTCATACACGGAGTTTGTAACGTAAAGCTTGGAAATATGGTGTAATCTTAATTCAGGGTGTAATGTGTTCGTCTTTATGTGAAAGTGATATGAGTATGTGTGCAGAAACATACAAACAAACGATGACCAAACGAACAAAGAAACAGTCAAACAGGCGAACAAACAAATGAATGATCAATCACGCAAGCAAGCAAATTATGACTAACGAACGGAATGACAGATAAACACGCTTCAGTTAAAATTTCAGTATGCAAAATCCCATATTTAATTATATTTATTGTTAAAACTTAATTATATAGTTTTCAAAAGTGCATAAATCTATACATGGTTTACAATTAAGATTTTTTTAACTTAAATTAAAATTATTTTCTGATGTTTGTCACTAATTACTTCCCAAGTAGGGCGCTTTTTGTAAACCTTCCGAGATTTATCTCCGAACTTTATGGTGATTTAGAGTTGTCGCATTTAAAAAGTTACGGATTAGTGAAAAGAAAAAGACAGTGTTGGTGAAAAATAACTGGAAAAACTTTATTAAAAGAAAGAAACAAATAAAATGAACCAATATAGATTTTTTAAGAAGGCTTTTTTACGTCATAAAACTAAGGCAGGTTCGCTATTAAATGGGTCGTAAAAAATCACAATACACTTTGGATAAAATAATATTAGCTCAACTACCTTCTTAATTACAAAAAGGAGGAGCAGAAATCTATTCAGTCACGCAGCGTCGAACCCAAGACACCTAAACACCCGGAGTTAATAAACACTCGACGGCATGTGACCCTTAACCAAACGCAGTTAAAAATCTTTATTATCTGATTTTAGACTAAAATTATCGCGGAATTGAGACATATTATTATGTAACGGGTACTCACGATATGGGTTTTTATATTGCCGATATTTCGACCCAGTTGCATGGATCGTGGTCACGGCGAAACTCTTTATTATCGTCGGCGTGAAAACCAAATTCTAAAGGAGTACTCATGACCATTATCTCCGCAAAATGGTAATGATTTGGAAAATGGTAATGATTGAAAATGGAAGGTGCGTGAAATTTATTCAATAGGAAAATAAATGTTAAAACATTTTGTGAAATTTTCATGTTATTAAATGTAATACGATTAAATTAATGACTTTTGTTTAAAACCTTTTAAATGGAAATGATTATTATAAATGTATTATAGGTAATTTAATTAATTCCCTGTCCAATAAATATTGTTTTTATTGATGTTAAGTTTCGAGTAATGTTATTTGATTTTACTTACTTTACTGTTAAATATTTATAAACGTAAATCGCTATTAATTCATTATTAATAACTTTCCCTATCGCATATACATTACGAGTCTTATATTAGCGTTCAGATCAACAAACTATGAAAATGTTGGTTTAATCTTAAAACGTAAGCAATTGCTGTTTAATGTAATTTATCCAACAGGACAAAAGGCGAAGTAAGTAGATGAGTAATTGTATTTACTCACGGGGAAATACTGCCCCCTAAAAGGTCACGAGACTTAAAATGGGTATCATTTGGAAACCTTAAGGGCGGTTCCGTCCCTGGATTCGCCACTCTTACTTTCTTTTTCACTTCACTAAGAATTGTCAAAATGAATGAATATCGACATGACAATTTTTTGATACAATTTAAACGAATGAACAATATTCGAGCGACAACGCGAATAAATAAACGAAAAAAAAAAATAAATGACAATATATCTGTGTGTACAAATAAATATTTTATTTAGTGCAACTCAAACAGACGAATGAATGAACAATATCGAATGTTTGAATGATCAATCAAATGCAAACATTCGCAAACATATGGGTGGCTGACTACGAAAACCACTTAAGTCCTTTATTATTCGAAATGCGCTTTTTGATAATACGAAAATTGGTTAAAAATCATACATAAAAGCAGTTATAGTTTAGTGGTTAAGAAACTCGTCCTCTTGATCGAGGGGTCAAAGGTGCAAATCCATCCTTTGATTTTTTAAAGTTATGTTCGTACTAAAAAATTATGATTACTTGCTTAAAACGGTGAGGTGGCGATATTTTTTATCGTGCGAAACCTACAACCTACATACTTGAGAAATCTTAAAAAAAGTTTTCAAAGTTATGTGAAGTCTACCAATTCGCACTTGGCTAGTGCGGTGGACTGCGGCCTAACCTTTTCATCCTTAGATGAGACCCGTGTGATGACGAATTTTTACATTCAATGTTAATTCTAGCTTTCGATTTTGCATACATTTAAGAACAGATTCCATCAATTAACGTCTAACATATCAAACTAAACAAACGGCACTCACCAAACGCTTACCAAATCAAAATGGCTGACAGACACGTCCAAACAATGGAGTTGAAACCGGATTACCGCCATCGTAAACTGATTTCTAACCAGAGAGCTGTGTGTTGGTTTTAGAATGTCGCTTCCATGTTGTGTTTAGGTTGATGCAGGGCCGGATTAGGTAGTAGAACCCTCTGTTTGACTCCGGCGACACCACTCCTACTTCTGTCTAATAATAGCAGTTTTAAGCGTTGCTGTTATCTGGTGTGAAGGGTGTCGCAAGAAAGAGACATTCCAGCTTAGTCCTCAGGGGTAGAGGCGCATCTGTGGTCGATCTCAGGTAGGAATATCTAATCCTATATGGCGTTGATTACAGATGTTCATGGGCGGCAGTAGCCTCTTTCCATCAGGTGGCCTGCACGCCCGTCTGCTACTCCTATAGTATAGCATAAAAAAGGCGGTCCAATTGCAGCAGCACCACCGCCATTTTTTCTGCCTAATAACAGCAGTAATAAGCGTTGCTGTGTTCTTGTTGTGTTTTGAAGGGTCCGATAAGAGTACCTATACTTTTCCGAGGCATTCCAGCTTAGTCCTCAAGGGTAGCGGCGCATCTGTGGCCAACTTCACGCAAGAGTCTAATTTTATCTCGGATTGATTATAGATGTCCATGGGCGGCAATAGACACTTACCATCAGGTGCACCCCATGCTCGTCTGCTACTCCTACGTTATAAAAAAAGTTGAGGCAACCAAGGAGTGGAGGCACTTATATTTTCTATATAAAGGGAACCATTTTATCCGCCTTTCAAAACTTTACTGCAAAGAAATAAAATTATCCCAACACTGTTTAGAAGAACGCACACTCTATTGTTAGAAAAAAAACCTTACAAGTTGTTGTGGAACCCTCGATATTAGGATTTTTTTTCACTATTATGCAAGCCCCTCTCATTGAAAAAATAACTAATTTGCTGACCTGTGGAATAGGATACATTTTTCGCTATTATTCGGGCTCCTCTCTTGTAGACCGTCCACAGTAACCTGCTTGCCCTCCCCTAAATCCGGCCCTGGTTGTTTGTTTATCAAAGCCGCCCATTCTATGTTTTTATTGCTCCATTTTCACGAAGTATCAACGGACCGGCGACTCGCTAACAACGAACATTGAACACGATATTCGACCTTATTTATTTGTTTGTCTCGCATTTATGACGTGCTTACTATAAGCAATACTATAAGCAATCAATAATAGTCATATCATCATCATCATCAACCCATTACTGTCCCACTGCTGGGCACGGGTCTCCTCTCAGAATGAGAAGGATTAGGCCATAGTCCACCGCGCTGGCCAAGTGCGTATTGGTAGACTTCACATACCTTTGAGATTTTTTTTTATATATCTCTCAGGTATGCAGGTTTCCTCACGATGTTTTCCTTCACCGTTTAAGCAAGCGATAATTAATTTCTAATACGCACATAAATTTGAAAATCAGAGGTGCATGCCTGGGGTTTGAACCTCGGACCCCTCGATCGAGAGACCGCGTTTCTTAACCACTAGGCTATCACTGCTTTTCATCAATAATAGTCACATGCCATATGGTGATGATGGACTATTGTAAAGTTTATGTTCTAAAGTTTGAGGACTTCGACTTTAGGGTAGGTTCAAAGTATTATTATGGACGTGTATATAAAACGTCAATTTTCGTTTGCTTTAAGAGTAAACGTATGTATATATGTTATACATGTAAGTTCACAATAAATTGGATGGTGTATGTAAAATCTATGATCGTGCAAGTGTCCAATATAGAAAACTTGTTTTACATGTAATATAACATATTATGTCTATCTAATTTGTAAATAATTTCATACAAAACATGAATTTAATAAAAAAAAAGATATAGATTTTACACTACACTGTTAAACTAGAACACCCACACTACCTTCCTATAAGGCACCAAAATTAAATATTTATCATGTTTTTTTTAATTAATAAAAATTACATATAAAAAGATATATCACGAAATATTATGAACAAGTTCAAGTCAAACTATTTTAGAACAAATTTAATCAACTCCGTAAAGATGTAAATGAAAAGAACAAAGAAATCCAGAGAGGTGAAGACATAAAAGTAAGAAATGTAAACGGACCGGTGGATAATGTTTAAAGCTTTGAATTTTACTCACTTGTTCTACTTTAAACCAGTAAACGATACACGATTGTTCGCGAATAAAGAATCTTCGCTGTACAGTGGACAGCGAAGAATCTTTCTTCATCAGAATCAGCTTGAGTTATTATTACGTAATCCAATATACTTATAATAATAATCATTTAATAAATAATACTTAGATGATTTAAAAAAAGTATACTTTTTAAAGTGTTATAATAATATTAAAAATAAAGTGTCATATTTACCATGGATTAAACATATATATACATCCGCGGCTTAATTTATTTGAAATCAAATTTAATTTAGTTCGGAAACAGGCGAAAAGTTTTCGATAGGATATTCGTCTTTATATTTCACTACGTACAACTTAAAAACAGAAACAGATATCCTTGCATTCGTACACGGGAACATATGTGCATATCCAAGGAGAAAATGAACAAATCCTTAAGTAAGGAACATAACCTTAATGACAATAAGGATACATAAGCGAATTACCAAAACATCTTTCAGCTCGCTATCAAGCAAGTCCTTGCGAGCAGGTGAAATAACGGATTCTGCTAAATATAAGCTATTTAGGTGCAAATTCGCTGGGGTATGCAAATCTTGAGACATTAAGAGCTACATTTACTTTTACTATACTCCCTGCGAGACTACAAGGTTTTAAGATTGTAGCTGTAACTTTGCACTTGTGGTTTATTTTGGTACAAAAGTTCATTTCTTAGAGTTGTACATAACCATATAGTAAAACTTTTTTTTATAATATAGGAGTAGCAGACGAGCATGCAGTCCGCCTGATCGTAAGTGGCTACTGCCGCCCATGGACATCTGTAATCAACCCCAGATAGGATTAGATATTCCTACCTGAGGTCGGCCACAGACGCGCCGCTACCCCTGAGGACTAAGCTGGAACACCTGGGAAAAGTATGTCTCCTTACCACACCCTTGAAAACGGAACACAGCAGCGCCTAACACTGCTGTTATTAGGCAGAAATAGGTGTGACGGTGGTGCCGCCGGAGTCGAACCACAAAGGGTTCTATCACCTTCAAAAGTAGTAAATTAAGAAGTAAATAAATATTGTTTACGCTGGGCTGTCCTTTTTACTTGACTGTGGAGGGTAATGTTTTTCGGTAGTATGTATGTATGTCTCATTCTTTGGCACGCCCTGAAGCACAAACGGCTTGACGGGTTTTAACTCGTGATTAATGTTTTGATGTGTTGATTATTGTTTTGTAGAGTTAGACAGACAAATGTTAAGTGTCTACATGATAATTTATTGTCCCTGTAGTACCGGGACTAGAATAGGGCTACGGTATCCCCTGCCTGTCGTAAGAGGCGACTAAAGGGGCTTTCGGGGTTGCGGGCGACAAGAGTGGGAGCTCGAAACGCCTGACCAGCGACCCCGGGATGGACGGAGGTATGTGTGGTAGCATTCCATCGTTTACACCAGACGGTGTAGTGAACCTATCACACCTGGGCAGTGCAGTGCCCCGTCGGGCTCCGACGGGGCACTGCACTGAGAGGACTCTGGTTGCGTTCCTTTCGAGATCCCGGAGTCCTCTACGCAGCGCCGAGGACGACCACCGGGAGGTTTTAGTGCGGTAAAAATCCCACATAACCCCCTGTCGCTTCTACGACATCAGGTACCTTTCGAAGGTTTCCTCCTCGAAAAGAAAAAAAATATCATAATTTATACTAGGTAGGTACGTAATACTTAATTCTGCAAAATGTTAACTTAGTGATGCGTATTCACATACAGTAACTTACTCGGGACAAAGACTTAAGTAATAAATTTTCCATTAGAACAGCTTTGTCTTTCCTAAATCAGGATTTATCTAGATTTATATATAACCAACCTCCTAACTTATTCACTACATCTAGTCTAGTCTGTATTTTTAAAACCCTCGAGACCCTAAGCGCGTGTTCACATCGACAAACTTTCTACCACTGCCGGAAATATTGTAAATGATCGGTATACAGTATTACCAAATCTTTTCAAGTATTAGCGAGGAAGCAGGATCGTAGTTAGGGGTTAGCTAAAGGGACTACTATATGCAAGGTCTAAAACAGGGGTTGTTATATAAATTTTCAAGGACAGTCATCTCACAGGAAGCCTCTAAAATAATCCTAACTAAAAGTTGTAAATTGTGACGCGTTTTTTTTGACGCCAGTAAGGTTTTAGTCCATTACGTATTTAGGTATAAAGATACAAAAAATTGGAAAAAGTACAAATGAACAGTACCCTTACCATGAGTTTTTACGTTTTGACGAATATGACTGTTTTGGTATTTGTTTACGTATTGGCCCACACAATTTCCAATTTCTGATATAATCCGCTAGGGGCGCTGATTGGAATTTGTATGGGCAAATACGTACACAAATACCAAAACAGTCATATTTGTCAAAACGTAAAAACTCTAGGTAAGGGTACAGTACAATTTTGGACGTTACTGTAACATAACTTTGGAATGTCCAAACGAGTTTTACATTCAACCTGTGTCCCAAATTGTAATCAACATTTGTATAATTACGCAGTAATTAAGTATATTAAAAGTAGATGAAACATTGTAAAAAATCGGAAATAGTAAAAAGGTTACATTTCCAATACGTAATTGAAATGTAAATTGCTTAATTACACTGTAATGGCCCGGTCCGATAATTGGCCAAGTGCGAATCGAACTCACAAGCTTAGTGCTATAGGGCTTTGACCCTTTTGATACGGAACCCGAAATAGTGGAAATTGGTGGTACGGAACCCTACGTATACGAGTTCGACTCGTACTTGACCAATTTATTTAGCAGTCATAGCAAAACACACTATGTGTATATTTCAATAAATTTTAAATTTAATTAAAATTACGTTTAAAATAAATCGAGCCCTGTAACAGACGGACAGACAGCGGAGGCTTAGTAATAGATTTCCGTTTTTGCATTGATTACGGAACCCTAAAAAGGTTTCCGACGCAAGTGATAACAGAACTATATAAGTTAGGATTTAGGGTCCACCAATTCGCATGTAAACGAAACCCATTCTCTGGTTATTCTGGGTGAAAGTGGGTCCTATAATTTGGAAGTCTAATGATATCATAAATAATATCGAACCGGTCAAGCCTTGTGGCGACATATTGACTGTTTTTGTGTACAATGTACTCGTACAGTCAGCTTCAAAAGTAGATGAACAGATTAACACATCTAGTATCATAATTAGATATCATCGTAATGCGTCAAAATAAGATGAACACTAACGCGTCAACAGTAGCTGAACTGAACCGAAGCAGTAGTAGAAATTTACAAAATTTCTACTAAGGAAATAAAATAGCTCTAAGATAGTTATAATCAGGCGTTGCTTTGCGGAAATCCATGCTATCAAGTTGTCAAAGAGGGTTGGATACCATTATAAAAGGCATGCATTAGGTTGACGATTAACCGGCGTAAGGTCAACTTACCCTTACTCCGGTTGTGTTCCGTTGGAGATCCCGGAGTTCTCCACCAAACGCTGAGGACGGTCACCGGGGGGTTTTAGTGCGGTAAAAATCCCACATAACCCGTCGTCACTCCCATGGCGTCGGGTTCCTTTTGAAGGTTTCCCCCTCGACAAAAAGAAACCCCTGATGGTCCGTTTTGGAATAAAACACGTGTTGATGGTGGTATGTATGGTGGTGTATATTTTTTATTTTCTGCATCTGCATGCATCCCTCGTGGGAGGGAGGGTGGTAAATAATGCAAGGTTTAAAATATATACACTTCATACACTTACGAGTATTAGTAGCGGATTATTGCAAAGTAGTTTTAATCGTAACTTAATCAAATAGTTCTAATATAATATAATAATTATTAATAGTTCTAAAATAGCGTTTAGTTCAAATCACTGGTTTGTCTTTTATCTAATATCGAGACACTTATACAACATTGCTATACAAAACCGTCCCAGCACTTTCAACTGCTTGTTTTAATAGTACCGAGAGTACAATAACATTGTATATTTAACCTTTTATGGGTCATTTGTGCTAATGTTTTGGCTAGGCTTTTAGGGCTGTTGGAATTACAATGTTATGTTATAACATTTACAAGCATTAAAACTTCACTTAAGATTTAGACTTTATTGAGAAAGTTTCCTCCCGAAGCAAGTCGTCTTTGTCTTTAACCGACCTCAAAAACGGAGGTTGTCTTCGACCCCATGTAAGTATGTAAAGTTGTATATCCCCGATCTCACTACTGATACAATTTGGATGGAGTTTCAGTTATTTAACACAATAATCAGCATGTTTTTGGAGTATCTAATTCTACTATATAGTGTTAATTGCTTCTTCTTAAAATGAAACAACATTAGTCTCTGTGGCTGATCTCAGGTATGAATATCTAATCCTATCTGATGTTGATTACAGATGTCCATGGGCGGCAGTAGCCACTTACCATCAGGTGGACTGCATGCTTGTGTCCTACTCCTCTATTATAAAAAAATGATTACGTTTAGTCAAACAGAATAAGACTTTAAACGTAATGAAAATTCGTAGTCAAAGCTCACAGTTTTCTATTCGATCAATCGAAATACCTCCGTCATATGAAACGGGCACACAAATGCCATCAAGTGACACTTCTGACAAACGAGAATGCCAGTGCCGTTCTATTGAAAGCGCGATTCAGGTAAACTGGTTAACTGGCACAATCATAGCACAACAGCTTTCTAACAATAAAATATTTATTAAATAATTATAGTTTAAAAACTAAAAACCACGCTAAAATCGCACAAGGAAAATAGTTAATCCTGATTCCTGACGACCCTGATGAGTAGAGTGCGATAAAATTAAAATCGTGTATTGTCATCGGTTCTTGATCATTGTTCAAAATTTTAAACTAATCGGACCATGCAAAGTGGGTAAAAATCGAGTTCAAAGATTCCGTTACATACATACATACATAGATACAACCCAAGCTCATAAAAGCGTGGTAAATCTAATTAATTAATTATATGATAATATTAATAACATTAATTGTTATTATTTTTGAATTAATTTAACTAAATATGACATCCAAACCCATAAGTACAAAGTTTCGTTTTCATACAATTAGAAATAGTTTTACATAGTAAGTTACTTACTAATGGAGCTTATATTATCGTGTAAAAAACCAATCTAACGTCACTGTAATACAGTTACAGATAATAACGATGTAATACAGATACTAACGTATAAGATAACATAACAATGATAGACATAAAGACGTTGTTTGCAAATATAACTTTCTTGCTTACTGAAATATGCATCTCGTTGTCGATCAAAAACAAATAGCTTCCATTATTACGCGATATAAGGGTCGACCCGCACACATCAGTCATACCCGCTCCATCAGTCAACAAAATGGTTCATATAGACATCGTTCAATAACCAAGCTGACAGCGGTTGGGCTTATTCAGGACTTATTCAAATAGTGATATATGAATACATTTCTTTGTGACTGATGTGTGCGATTGACCTTAAAATGTCAAGTCAATACAGTTTATTGCTTACATCACTTACAATAATTGACGGTTTACTTATAAATTGCTTATATGTAAACACAATAATTATCGTGAAGTGTGTTAATTATATTGCGTTAATTACTATTGACAATTAATAACGAAAAAATGTTTTATTATCACTTATTTCTTTACGGAGAAATTGTGAATTGCTAAAGTTAATTAAGTAATAAGAACATTTTTTTGTACAAAATGTACAGATGTCCAAAACATACCTTTTTTAAATCATTTTATTACACTGTACAATTACTTTTAACAAAAAATACATCGACTTCTATGTCACTACAAAGTAAAAAATAATTGAAATTAATGTTGGTTTAGTACATATTTCTGAAGTCGGCGCACATATTGTCACGCTATTTACGTCGATATCCAACGAAATATATTGAACACCGACTTCAGAACTATGTACTAAACCTATGTATAAATTATTGTTATTATTTATTTTTAAAAAAATGTTTGTGTAGATCAACATATTGTAAATATAAGTGTTAACTTTATACACTTTTAGTACACGTTTTAAGTTTAATTCTACTAATTTAGTTCTTTACTTTTATGTTGAGGCAGCCCTAGATCGGGAGTCCCCGCCTAGTAGTTCCCGTAATTTGATCACCTCGTCTTGTATTTCGTTGCCGCAATTAATGGACGTAATTAGTGGTCAGTGGTTGCGGTTCATTATGAATGACAGGTGTTTCAGCTCAAATGATGTTCAATGTTCAGCTCAGCTCAATTCTAAATGAAATGAAATTTTTGCTCAATCATGTTGACGTTGTTTTCTCTATTATTCCGTTAGACAAAAAATATGTACTGATTAAACATATTCAGTCTGATTTTTTTTCTTCTATGTTGTATAAGGATAAACGGGCATGATGATAAGTGCCTACTGCTGTCCTTGGACATCTGTAATTAACCTTAGATAAGATAAGAATCCTATCTGAGATATTACATATATGTTATATTGCTCTTCTTGAGGACTAAGTTGGAACCTCGAATAAGTACCTATAGTTCCTGTTATTAGGCAGAAATAGATGTGACTGTGATAGAGTCGAATCACAAATGGCTCTACAACTCAAGTACATTCATCATCATCATCATCATCAACAACCCATTATTGTCCCACTGCTGGGCACGGGTTTCCTCTCATAATGAGAAGGATTAGGCCATAGTCCACCGCGCTGGCCAAGTGCGTATTGGTAGACTTCACATATCTTTGAGATTTTTTTTATCAATCTCTCAGGTATGCAGGTTTCCTCACGATGTTTTCCTACACCGTTTAGCAAGTGATAATTAATTTCTAATACGCACATAACTACGAAAAATCAGAGGTGCCTGGGATTTGAACCTCGGACCACTCAATCGAGAGGTCTAGTTTCTTAACCACTAGGCTATCACTGTATCACGCTTGATCAAGTACATTAGTTTCATATAATGCAGTAACTGAATACGTCCCAATGCAGTAATCACATATGTAATCCACATGAGTTGTAACCCATATACTTGTATATGGTTCACATATGTTAGGTGAGCTCAATTCACACTTGACCCAGCACACATCAGTTTACATAACACACCAATTAATTTGGCGTCGGCACTAATTGTCTTGCTTTGAATGGGGCTACACGTAAGAACTTGTTCCACTAAAAGCGATTAACGAATAAAGATGTAAGCGATAAATTAAAAATACTAATAAACAAACTTGCCCTTCCTCCTTTTTTTATAATGTTAGAGTAGCAGAAGAGCACGCATTCCACCGGATTGTAAGTGGCTACTGCCGCTCACGGACATCTATAATCAACCCCAGGTAGTATTAGACTCCTACCTGAGGTCGGCCACAGATGCGCGGCTACCCCTGAGGACAAAGCTGGAACGTCTCGGAAAAGTATGTCTCCCTTACCACACCCTTCAAACCAGAACACAGCAGCGCTTAACACCGCTATTATTAGGTAGAAATAGGTGTGGGGGTGGTGCCGCTGCAGTCGAACCACAAAGGGTTCTAACCTTTAAATAAACTTTTTCTAAGTTAGCACACCTGTGAAGACAACTATTCAAGTCTTTGTTCATACAATCACGATCAAATCAATATCCATATGTGTCACACATTCAAACATTCAAAGCCGTAAGCCGATATGGAAATAGGCAACATACAATTGATTCTCTTTAGTATTCATATCTGGATTGAATCATAGATAGATGTGGGTGAGAGATTGCAGCTTTCAATATGTAGGATGCAATTCTGTGATGCGACTGTCCATATGAATAGGATGGACACCACTTTTGTTACTAGCTGTTATTATATGCTAACATAGGTATAAAATAGTTGCTTAAATAATCTTAAGTCATTTTACACACTTGAAATTTTCGCGGTATATTTCCCATCGATTTTGGTTTTTCAAATTTACTCAACGGTACTAGTTGCCGAACGGTACCGAAGGACGCTCCCCTAAAAATATTTTTTTTGCAAAACTTCCAATATTTGCTACCTATTAGGTATGATGTATATGGGATTTTTTATCGGCGATTTTGTAAAAAAAACACTGACATTATTTTCCCAAACGCCACACAAAAGTAAATAATCTCTTATTAACATACACCTATTTTCTCCTATTTGTATACACATGAAAAGCCACTAAGTAATTACAGTGAGTTTCCGTTTCATTAAATAATAAATAAATCTCCACTTCCGGTACGAAACAACGAATCGAACGGAGCGAATGAATGAAGCAAATGAATGAATCTCCACTTCCGGTGGAAATGCCGGAAACACACCGTTACTAAAGGCGGGAAACAAATACCGTTATTAAAGGCGGGAAACAAACACCGTTACTAAAGGCGGAAACAAACACGTTAACACTAAAGGCTTGAATTAATGAGGGCATTTATAAATGTCTTCCCACTGCCTTTTGTGTACCGATACCGAATGGCACATGATTTCCAGAATTATGCATGAAATATGTATTCAAATGTCCAAAATTTCGTTTTGTTTAAGGAATTTGTGTTCAAATTCGGTATTCATAATTCATTCGTCGGGTTTTTTTGTAATATTAAAGTGGCAAACGAGCGTGCAGTTTACCCTTACCATGAGTTTTCAAAACATTCCACAATTTACCGTTACGTTTACTCAATCCAATATTCGGTTCCGTTTGCTTCAGTAGACTGAGTAAACGTAACAATAAGTAAGTACTCAAATATTTATGTCTGCCTCATATGTTCGCAAAAAAGAGCGACAACATGAAGCGCCATTTTGTCAATTTTAACATTTAATGTTACGTTACTGACACTATAGTTCTGATACAATCCGCTAGGGGTGCTGATTTGAATTTGTATGGGCAAATACGTAAACAAATACCAAAACGTAAAACAGTCATATTTGTCAAAACGTAAAAACTCATGGTAAGGGTTCAGATGATAAGTGGTAACTGCCAAACCGTGGACATCTGAAATCAGCCCCAGGTAAGTTTAAAGTCCTATCTGGTTGGACTCAAACGCATTGTTACGACTAAGCTGGAACGCCTCGGATAAGCATGTCTCTTTTACCACACCAAACCAGTACCCTTACCATGAGTTTTTACGTTTTGACAAATATGACTGTTTTGGTATTTGTTTAAGTATTTGCCCATACAACTTCCAATCAGCGCCCCTAGCGGATTATATCAGAACTATACTCGTAGTGTTAGAAACGTAACATTAAATGTCTAAATTGACAAAATGGCGCTTTATGTTTTGTCTCTCTTTTTTGCGAACATGTGAGGTAGACAAAAAACTTGAACACTTACTTATTGTTACTTTTACTCAGTCTACTGAAGCAAACGGAACAGAATAATGGATTGAGTAAACGTAACGAAAAATTGTAGGATGTTTTGAAAACTCATACTAAGGATACAGAACGCATCATCGCATAACGTTGCTGTTATTAAGGGATCATGGGATTTTCGTAGTCAAACCATAAAGAGCACGAACGAATTTCAATACAACTTATATATTTACGTCGAAGAAACTCATAACTTCTGAAAATAAAGCAATAAAGCGAACAAATTGCTAGCAAATGTTATTTATATTCGTTACACTAGAAATTGTGAGGATTGCGTGAAAACGGAGGAAGTTTCGCATTTTGTCAACTTAAGTGCTTGGGGCTGTCTTTTGTCAAATATTATTAGAATAATTTGAAGATAGAATGGAATTTTGTCTTATTTTATGAGTTTTATATAAAACGGTTAAGGGTGATAGAATCTGTGTTTCGACTGCGACGGCATCACCGCCACACCTATTTCTGACTTATAACAGCAGTGTTAAGCGCTGCTGTGTTCTGGTTTGAAGGATGTGGTAAGAGAGACAAACTTTTCTGAGGTATTCCAGCTTAAGCCCTCAGGGGTAGAGGCGCATCTGTGGCCGACCTTAAGTAGGAATTTAGTCCTATCTGAGGTTGATTACAGATGACCACGGGCGGCCGTAGCTACTTACCATCAGGTGGACTCCAAGCTCGTCTGCTACTCCTATATTTAAAAAAAAACATAACAAGACACATAAAGTCTCACTTTCTTATTGAAACACCGAGCGCAGAAGAATATTTTCAAAATTTAAGGTTAAACTGGTAACGGTGACTCTCAAACTGTAATGAAGCTCCATCAAAGGGTACTCAAGATGTGGAATGAACTTCCTTCTGAGTTATTCCCGGAGCGCTATGACATGGGGCTCTTCAAAAAAGGTGTAAAAAGAGCTCTCCTTCAAAGCTGGCGATGCATTGGCGACTCATCTGGTGTTGCAAATGTCCATAGGCGACGGTGACTGCTTTCCATCAGGTAGCCCGTCTGCCTCATCGTTTAGGTATAATAAAAAAAAACACATCCTAATATCGTAGTGAATGCGTAGTTACGATCAGTATCCTTAGTATGAGTTTTTACGTTTTTACAAAAATGACTGTTTTTGTATTTGTTTACGTATTTCCCATACACTTCTAATCAGTTCTGATACAGTCCGCTAGGGGCGCCGATTGGAAATTTATGGGCAAATACGAAACCAAATACAAAAACAGTCATTTTGTAAAAAAATCATATTTAGGGTACAGTTAATGTGAATATGAATCGCTGATCATAAAGATCGTTATTTGCTAGATTTCGCAAACATTAAATCGTAAACGCGGTGAAACATCAATGATTGCTCTGCGATTATTTACGCGAAAACGAAATACCTACGAGTACGAGTATTAATAAAACCTTACAAATTGGCACGATCATTTATGTGGTAAATAATACGTGAGTTTCCGCTTACGACATAAAATTTAAATGATGTATCCTTATATAAGTGACGTAAAGCCCCTTGATTATTTAGTTCAGTTCATGTTTGAAGATACTAGAACCGTTTGTGGTTAACTCTAGCGGCACCACCATCACTCCTTACCTATTTCTGCCTATTAACAGCAGTTAAGTGCTGCTGTTCTGGTTTATGGATGTGGTAAGGGACATAGTTTTCCGAGACATTCCAGCTTAATCTTTAGGGGTAGCAGCGCATCTGTGGCCGACATTAGCCTAATCTTATCTGGGGTTGATTACAAATGTCTATGATTCCCAGTAGCTAATAACCATCAGGTGGTCTGCATACTCATTTACAACTTGTATATTATTAAAAAACTATATCACCATGAAAGTAATTACCCTAAATAATTTTACAGACCAGACCAGAGTACCAACGCAAATTAAGCCAAAACTAATTAAACAAGCCATTGTACGTGCAGACAATTGAGCCGCCAAACTCGGCACCAACTTTGAACTAAACCAAAATGACAAGTTTCCTAATGAATGCCATATTGTTTCAGAAAACAACCCGGAGTTGGATCGAGAGTACATTCCAGAAGCGCGAGTGCAAGTACTTCGTGCCAAGCGCCAAGGATGAGCATGTGTGAGTATATAGAACCATCATTATCATCATCATCATCAACTCATTACTGTCCTGTTGGGCACGGGTCTCCTTTCTGAAAGAGAATTAGACCATAGTCATACATATGAACAAGTAAATAAATAAACTCTTTCTACACTCACAGCCCTGTACTAGGATTCCCTGTGTCGTGGGTGCCATGAACACACACATAGACAAATACAGAAACACCCAGACCCAGAAACAGAAATCTAAATTCATCATATTTTAGATATCTGTCTGGCCGGGGATCGAACCCGGGGCCCTTCGCGCGTCAGACCGGCATGGTGACCGCTCCGCCACGCGGGTCGTCAATATATAAAATATCACAAGTGCGAATATATAAAATCATCATCATCATCATCAACCAGTACAGCCCCATTGCTGGAACGGGTCTCCTCTCTGAATGAGAATTAGACCATGGTAAAACTTATGAGCATGTGTAAGTATTTAAAATCATCTTCAACATCATCATCAACCCATTACTGCCCCAATGCTGGCACGGGTCTCCTCTCTGAATGAGAATTAGACCATGGTAAAACTTATGAGCATGTGTAAGTATTTAAAATCATCTTCATCATCAGCACCAACCCATCATTGTCCCACTGCTGGGCACGCATCTCCTCTCTGAATAACAATTAGACCAGGTCCACCGCGCTGGCCATGTGCGTATTGGTAGACTTCACATACCTTTGAAAACTTTTTCTTTGATTTCTCAAGTATGCAGGTTTCCTCACGACATTTTCCTTCACCGTTTAAGCAAGTATTATGCTAGGATTAAAAATACTAATAGTAGTAATGCCTGATATAATGAAGTTATAATATAAACATAACTTTGAAATATCAGAGGTGCGAGGTCTGGGATTTGAACCTTGATCCTGTCGATCAAGAGGCCGAGTCTCTTAACCACTAGGCTAACACTGTTTTTAATTTCAATTTCAATTTATTTTCACCCAAAGCTGAAAACTGTTAAAGATGATTTTCATCTTAAAATTTTAACTACTTCATATAATATTCTTTCAAATATGACTATTACATATTTAAAACTTTTTCAATTAACATCCTTAGCAACATCTGTCCAAAATTTACAATTTTCATTAATCATATGAATATTTAATGCTATCTTGTCCTGACATGTTAAATTGAAGTTAAAGGTCGACTAAGTTAAACGACTTTGTAAACTTTGTTAACCAAATTACTTTGCAATCAAAGGTGGTAGACATCTCTGAGATTGTGGGGGCGACATATCGCTTCTTTGCAAGAATAATGGCACAAGTAAAAAAGGCAATTTTCCAGGAGAGCCAGTTTAAAATTAAACAATGTTTTTGTTTGGAAACCTTTTATTTAAATTAGAATTAAAATAATGATAAACACAATTATAAGTAGTTATGTATATAACCACAGTACTATTAGGACACATTAAAATAGGAATTATTTGGGATTAAATTGTATCTTTAACAGAAAAAATAATTTTGAGTTGTGCCATTCTTGCAAAGAAGCGATATGGGGACTATGTCACACTGCTGTTTGTTAAAAGCTGGCAAGTCAGATCTATATTAAATGGGTGTTAACTTAACAGTGATAGCCTAGTGGGTGTTCCTCGGAGGGTCTAAGGTACAAATCCCAGGCATGCACCTCTAATCTTTGGTTTGGTAGAAAATAATTATTAGTTGCCTAAATGGTGAAGGAAAACATCGCGATGAAACATCAATACGCGCTTGCCCAGCGTGGTGGGCTTGGTCTAATCCTTCTCAATCTGAGAGGAGACCTGCGCCCGTTAGTGGGACAGTAATGGTTTGATGATGAATGTCTCCGTGATATTACAAGTGAAAGACTAACACGCCCATTTTTTTTTCTCTCTTACATAAGTAGAAATAGCTCCGTCAGTTCTAAGCCTTAAGCTGCCGCATTCTGTATCAAAAGGTTTTGTTATAACAAAGCTATATAACAAAAAAAACTAAACTTCTAAGATTAAACAAACAATCTTCGTAACACTAATCTACGTCACTACCTTTTAATTACCATCAGGATGAATAATTTAGCGAACAACTGCAGTACAGCAAGATCAAAGTTTCGAAGTAATGAAGAGATAAACTCAAAACTTAAACCCTACACTGACAAACTTTATGGATTCAAAATGGTTTCCGGTTAAATGACTTGTTCTAAACCAAGAAGTTAACTGTTTTTTTCTTATTGATTATTTTTAACTGACTTCCCAAAGGAATAAGGTTATCTGTCCGTCGCATAAATACTTATAAACGTTTTTAGATGGTCTTTGCCGCTCGCTTTGTCATATTGCAAAATGGCGAAAGATTTTGAAAATATTTTCTTTTAGAGTCATTTTATATAAAAAATGAAACCAGACAAAATTTTGTACCATTTATTTTGTAAAATAATTTTGGCGTATGAGTGCCGTAAAATTACGAGATGGTAAAGTTGAAACTACATAATTACCCATTTTCAAAATACCCAGAAAATACTCCAGGTAAAACCCAAATTGCTAGTTTACAAGTAACATCTTGAGACAGAGCCGACAGTGTCAAATTGAATTCTCCTCAAGTGGAACAGGCCAAACCACTTATAAACGAAACTTCTCAACCTTTAAGCCTCCAAACAAGCAGACAGTTAGTTGGCGGATATCCAAAATACATAAGTATCAAGTTCTTACATTGTGGTAATATATTCGTAGGGTATATGGTGTGTGATATTCGGTCATAAAATTTATATTTTTATGATTCCTTCGTATAAAAGAAAATACACCACTTTTATTTTACAGTAGTATAAAAAATTTTTTCGATCGTAAAGCACTCTCTGATGCTTCGCATCATGAGTCGTGCAATACAGACTCTCATTGTAGATCGCAGGTAAAATATAATATTTTAAAACCGTACTCAGAGGTTCAAATCTCAGGCAAGCATCTTTTCTACTGAAAAGTTTTCCCTCACAATTAGGTTTAATTAAAGATTAGGTTCAATAAGGCAAATTGAAAGTATTATTTACATCCCTGTTCCAATGTGGATTACAAGGAAGCTACAAGTTAAGCTAAACTTGTGCTTTATTTTCAATACCGCCCAGGCTATCAATAATCGACTGCTACCCAATGATAACACCGGCATAGACAGCATATCAGGTCTTTCAAAACACACGAAATTAAGCCACTACTGGTCCCCGATCCAACCACCGACCACGCTTACGATCTACACAAGTTATTGCTATGTGCCTATGAGTACGTCCCCATTTGTCTTTGAGTATTTTATACTGTACAAAAACGAATCCTCAAATATTTCGGACACATTGTCCGAAATCAAAACTCCATGGAACGGCTTGTTGTCCAAGGGCACAGGAAGGCGAGCGGTCACGCGGACGATCTCCTACGCGTTGGACCGACTTAATAAAGGGTACCACACAAGCGTCCATTATCCAATGTTGCCGCAACGCTGAAGACCGCAACAAGTGGAGGCTTATGGCAAGCGCGGCATCATCCAGAAATGATGCAACATCGTGAAACCACGACCACTCTTTCAAGAGTGAACGACTACAGAGAGAGATTTTATATATCAAAAATTATGCTTCAATATTTTGTTTAACTTGAAGAACTCGGAAGTTTTGTGTGACTTAGAGATGTAGCCTTTAGTTTTATTCTCGTAGATTTTAGTTAATTTCTGCCTCCCACAGTAAAGGAAGGCTATTATTTTCATGTACGGAAGTTGAAACGAGGCTTCTGTAAGAATTCCTTAATACGAGTAAGACTTGGCGGCTTTCCAAGAAAAATAAAAATGGCGGTCTGAAATTCATTGAAATAGTAAATTGTTTGTGTGGAAAATTTTGTTATTTTCAAAGCTTGCTGGTTAATTATTAAATTGTTTTTGAACGGCTGACTTACATATGAGGTCGTCTTGGTACACAAGCGTGGTAATGCATCTGTGATCGACAGGTAGAACCATAATCATAATCTTTATTGCATAATGCAGTTATCACATACATATAAAGGTGTTACAGTGGCAAGAAATTCTGTAGGGGTGTTGCATTTTAAATTAATTATAAATAAACATACTAAGCTAAAACGAACTTTTCTATATGAAATTCATCACTCATGTCCATGGTTTGTAGTGATCTCTTACTATTAGATGGATTGGAAACTTATTTTATACTCCTATTTAATAAAAAGAAAATCTATTAAAAGGGTCTACCACTTCTAAAGGATTCTAACCCTTTGTGGTTTGGCTATGGAAGCACCACCAGTTTTTGGCATAACATCAATATTACGCGCTGTAGTGTCATTTTAGGAATGTGGTAAATTGGAGTCTAAGTTGAAATGCATTGTGATACGAGTCATTCCAGTTAAGTCCTCAGACTTCGATTAATATTAAACGGCTAAACTGATTTTAAAAGAGGTTCCACTCAAAGTAAGACATGTTAAAGATTCATAAATAAAGAAATAGAGTAGTTTACTTCAAAAATATCTGTTTGAAAGTAAATACAGTAACTTAATAATATGATATTTATATTCAGAACCTAAATAGCGTGAACAGCAGTTTGTGACATTTCACAAATTTCATTTCCAACTGATATGGCCCATACAATTCTGACACGCAAACACTTTTCGGTTCATTCAGGCCCGCTGCGACATGTTACGCGATAACATGTGACATGTAGCATGTAACATGTTATACAATGTGACATGTAACATACGATTCGAATGAAAGCATCTGCTACCGACAGGCAAACTCAAATACTGTTGAAGGAAACGATTTTAAAGTATTAGAGTGTACTTTTATCGTAAATATGGTACAGGAAATCAGAAATGGTGTCCTAAACATTTCTTGTTTTCTATTTCTGCCCTATTAGGGTGGAACCCTGCTGTATTCTTATAGGTAGAATTAATAGAAAGATATACAGAGCATTCCAATTTAGTCCTTAGGGGTAATTTATGTGTGACTCCATAGATTTGCTGTTAAATATGCACATTTTTTAAGCGGCTTCTACACTTACAGCCCCTCACTAGGTTGCCCTGTATCGTGGGTGCTATGTACATACACAGAGACAAATACACAAACACCCAGACCCAGAAACAGAAACCTAAATCATCATTTAATATCTGTTTGGCTGGAGATCGAACCCGGGACCCTCTGCGGGTCAGACCGGTATGGTGACCGATCCGCCCCGTGGGTCGTTTTTCTGAAGCTCATTTAGATTTCAATGTATACATGCTGTGATATTCTGAATGCCACTTCAATGCAGTACGTATTCCCAGAATTCGTAAATTCCCGTACCGAGAACGGGAATTCTGTATTTCTTCCTGACCTTTGCTTTGAAGTAAAAAGTGTATTTCGAATAATTTATTTGAGAGTAAAGTCGCAATATTCAGTGCAAATTGTATTCGCCGGCCATTCATACATAAAATACAATTCCTGCAAATCTTTACGCTCCACTAGGCACAGTTCTTCTAGCTTCTTTTTTATAATATAGGAGTAGCAGACGAGCATGCACCACCTCATGGTAAGTGGCTACCACCGCCCATGGACATCTGTAATCGATCCCAGATAGGATTAGATATTCCTTACCTTACCTTACCTTCCATCTTTATCTTACTAGATAGGATTAGATTTCCTTACCTGAGGTCGGCCACAGATGCGCCGCTACCCCTGAGGACTAAGCTGGAACGCCTCGAAAAAGTCTGTCTCCCTTACCACACCCTTCAAAACGGAACAGCAGCGCCTAACACTGCTGTTATTAGGCAGAAATAGGTGTGGCAGTGGTGCCGCCGGAGTCGAACCACAAAGGGTTTTACCACCTTCATCTGTTTCTATCATCTGTTTTGAAAGTTCAAAGTAGCTCATCTCTATGTGACTTTACATCTTCTTCAATTGCATTCTGATTCAGCGCGCAAAATAAATACATTCGAAGCCTCTTGTGATCTATTTTACTTGCTAAAGACCTAATAGAATTTTAAGCAAGTACAAATCAAAGTCAGACCTAATAAAAACAGAAGTAGGTGGCTCTTCAGCAAAAAATAAATCTGAGTTAAGCTTCTACACAAAGAAATAAAAGAGTAAAAGCTCCACAGAAAATTTATTGCAAAATTACAATGAGCTTTACGAGTATAAGCTCTACAAGGCTAAGATAATAGAAATATTGTGCCAAAAAATTCGCAGACTTCAAAATTTATCTTACTTATTTGTGTTTATTACACTCATAGCCCCACTGTTCACGGGCTATGAACACACACACACACACACAAACACCGAGACCGAGGAATCGAACCGTGAACATTTGGCCAAAGTAAACTTGTGCCAAATATTCTATAAATTCCGTTGACAAAACATTTTACATACGTCACAATTTTTTTAATGTTATAAGTAGCAAGATTCCTTTATTTTGTCATAGAAAGTCTTATTTCGCTCCGGTTCTTTATTGTCAGGTGTCTGAAATAATAAAAATACATTAATATCTAATTTGGGTACTTAAAGAAATAAAAAATATATTTAAAACATATTATTTACTAGCTGACCCGGCAAACTTTGTACTGCCTCAAAATCTATTTATCAAATATATTTCGTATAAAATATAGCCTATGTTACTCGTGGATAATGTAGCTTTCGAATGGTGAAAGGATTTTTAAAATCGGTTCAGTAGTTTTTGAGTCTATTCATTACAACCAAACAAACAAAGTTTTCCTCTTTATAATATTATTATTATATAGTATAGACTAGCTGACCCGGCAAACGTTGTGTTGCCATATAAATCAAAAAATGTTAAGGGTGAACAACCCTTATCACTTAGGGGTATGAAAAATAGTCAGTAGCCGATTCTCTGACCTACTGAATATGCATATAAAATTTGGTGTAAATCGGTAAAGCCGTTTCGAAGGAGTACGGTAACTAACATTGTGACACGAGAATTTTATATATAAGATAATCTTATCGTATTATTTTTACGAAACCGTTTCATTTGTCACCCATATAATGTAGGTGCATAAAAATATTGGTAGCTTCTTGGGGCGTCCGCCATACTGGATTTAAAATAACGCCACAAAACTAATGACGCAAACTAAATGTGTATGCAAAATTTCAGTTAAATCGGATCGAGCTAAATCTCTCACATATATTTTTTTACGAGGGGGAAACCTTCAAAAGGTACCCCATGCCGTGGGAACGACATGAGGTTATGTGGGATTCTTACCGCACTAAAACCTCCCCGGTGGCCGTCTTCGGCGCTACGTAGATGACTCCGGGATCTCCAAAGGAACGCAACCGGAGTCCTCTTAGCGCATTGCCCCGTAGGGCTCCGCCCACATGAGCTACACCGTCTGGCGTGTACGATGGTATGCGACCACACCACTACAACCGTCCTTCCCGGGGTCGCTCTCTCACATACTTACGAACTAACGATGCAAGTTAAATAAAAGTTTGTAAAACTAATCGGGAATATAATTCTCACGCCCACCTCCTCTTTCTTCGTAACAGGCCTCATAGTGTCGATGTAGGCCTGCCAGAACTGTGTCACGTGGCTCTTGGTCAAGGAGCGCTGCTGCAGCGCCGTCGGCAGGCACCAGTGGTCCGGAGTCAAACGGGTCACAATTCCTGTAACAATCAGTTAATATCTACAGTCTTTGTATGGTGAGGGAGACATACGAGGCACTCCAGCTGAGTTCTCAGGAGTAGCGGCGCATTTGTGGCCGACCTCAGGTAGGAGTAGAATCTTATCTGGGGTTGATTACGGATGTCCATGGGCGGCAGTACGACCAGGTGAACTGCACGCACGTTTGCTATTCCTATATTAAAAAGTGTCATCTTTTACAAAAAGGTACTGGAATAGTAAGAACCTTTTAAGGTGCTACTATGTTCTGTTTCGGAGATACTGGTAAGGCAAGGTTAACATAATGCTTTCCAACTATGTCCATGGTACACGGCCATCTGTGGCCATCAATGTCAGGAGGGCGACATTCATTATTACTAGACTTTACTATGTTATAGTGTGTAAGGTCACATTTATTATTATACCTTACTGCGCTAGTTCAACATTATAAAAATAAATAAAATAAAAATTAGTTAATAAATAAATAAAATTAAAACTCTTCACTCGAAAAATAATGCTGGCCACATATTTAATTGGCTGTAACGCTGTATACGTTATTAAAAAAAAAAACAAAATGGTATTATCGCGGGAAACGGCAGATATCAAAGACTATGTTTGTCTATGTCTATGTCTATGGAGGTCTTGGAATTAATTTAAAAAAAAAAACCAGCTGGATTCAAGTCTTTCATTGGAGATATCCCCACCAAGTGAATGTACAAGTCTTTCATTGGAGATACCCCCACCAAGTGAATGTAATAAAATTCACGTACCAATGATTGCGGCTACTCTAAGCTTTTCCTCCAGTTCCGCTGATAAATTATTGACATCAGAATCTACCGGATAGTTGTTCTGTAACAAATTTTAGAAATTACATATCTGTCAGATATAGTAGATTTAACTTTATCACTTTAAAATAAATCAGTTGTAAAATATTACTACGAGTATATACGAGTAAAATGCATTCATTTTTCGTCCAAAAATTCGTGACCGTCAGAATGGCCGGTCACTACCCATATTTTATATCGAAATAATTACTAAAAGTTGCTATCTAGTTGCTACTAATTGCTACCTTCGATTAAAAAAAATAAACTACTTTTTAATTTTAATTTACTAACCGGCCATTCTGACATCAGGATGGTCACCTATCTAGTGAGAAGAAACTGCGCAAATGAAATTGCTACCTTCATATGCATCGTATCGTACTTCATAGCTTTTAACGATAAAAAAATATTACGGACTCAATATAAGAGGTCTAAACGCCTGAGAGATGTATAAGTATAATATATTAATTTCGGATTTGCTCTTTAAATTATACAAATTTCGATGTAAAATATGGGTAGTGTCCGGCCATTCTGACGGTCACAAAAATTCGTCTAAACTTTCATTTTGTATTCCGATGTACATCCAAAATTCTGATAGCTCAATAGAGATTTAAAGATCTATAGTCTGATTCATAATTAGGTGTCCAAAATGTAAACAAACAAATGTCACTGTCAAAATTAACAAGAAACAAAAACTTTAAAAAACTCAACAAAAAACGAAAACTTTACAATTATTCACAATTTAACGAACGCGCTATGATGAAAACGATAATACATTTGAGTTCAATTACAGTCACGAAAATGAATAACATCAGCTACGAAACTTAAAAATGACGGCACAAGAAATGTCTTGGGTTCCGATTGTGTTACCATTATCACATTTTAATTTTCTACCATAAACCTTGTTTCTTATTATTATTACTGTATGGAACGAAATTGAGGTAATATAAATATTAGAAAATTTGAATTGATCTTAATTAATTTAGATTATTATTTTATTAATGTTGTATTAATTTAATATTGTCAAAAATAAGAAACTACCATTTGAAACGTATTTTTTCTTGATAGGACAACACCTTTGTTTACATTTTGGACACCTAATTATGAATCAGACTATAACAGCTAAATCCTACCCTATATGGCTTTAAAACAGTATGAAAAATTGACTTGACAACGCTCACACAGGTATTTCATAGATTTCGTTGGATGATAATGTCAATATTTGACGGCGAAATAACAGAGAATCATTCTCTGCACCGATATTGAACGTACACAGTAGAATTTCAAAATTGCTCTGTTTGATATGCGCACTGATAGTCTGATGATAACAATCATCATCATCAACCCATCACTGTACCACTGCTGGGCACGGGTCTCCACGCAGAATGAGAAGTATTAGGCCATAGTCCATCGCGCTAGCCAAGTGCGAATTGGTAGAGTTCACATACCTTTAAAAACATTTTTTATATCTCAGGTATGCAGGTACCCTCACGATGTTTTTCTTCACCCTTTTAGCAAGTGCTAATTAATTTGTAATACGCTTACATAACTTTGAAAAATCAGAGGTTTGCCTGGGATTTCAACCCCGAATCCCCTGATCAAGAGACCGAGTTTCTATTTAAATGAGGCTATTAGCTACTGCTTTTTTATAACAATACTCATTCATTATTATCATAATCACCGCAAAGTTTAATTCACAACTGCTATTTTTCATTCAAAAACAAAGTTTAGAGTTTAATCTCTTAATTATTATACTGTTTGCAATGAGCCGCGGTATGTATTCTTTGATCAGAGATTTACAATACTATACAAAAGATACTACAACTTAAATATTCCCGATAAACCTATGTAATATTGCTTGCAATCTTGCAAATCACATGACATACAAGAATAAAAGCAAAATTTTAATATTCCATCCACTGAACAATGCAGCAGTCCCTCAGCGACAGCATAGGCAAGTATTAGTGATATTGACTGAAAATTCAGATTTCCAAATCTTGTTTGGAGCGTCGAAAACGAGCGTAAATCCTCGATACTTCGATAGGCTTACATTTGTATTCCAAAAGGTTTCCCCACAATGGCGTACAAGATTAAAGTGGTTTTACGGGAAACGATTTATACCTTTACCAAGTAGTTCTGCTGAGTGTAAGTCTAGATTGGATAAGGATACCTATAAACTAGAAAATTTACCTGAAAACCTTTTGCTCCGACAAGTTTTGTTGTAGAGACGTTACAAGTTCAGGTCCTTCCCGGGGTAACATACTGGACGGTTCGAGCTCCCACTTTTGGCGTCCGCAACCCCGGAAGCCCCCTTTTAGTCGCCTCTTACGACAGGCAGGGGATACCGTAGCCTTATTCTGGTCCCGGAACTACAGGGACCAACTTTAATTTACCTATATTTTCATATCTACGCGTGTAACGGTTCCGCGTCCGCACACGAAGAAAACGCTCCGTGAGTTCTTAGCCTAACGAGAACGTAGTTTAATATTATATTACAAGGAAGCAACGTTTCATTTTATTTATTTATTGGCAAGGGAGTCATTTTGCATCCAGAGGCAAGAATTGTAGAATAATCCCGAGCTCAGGAAGGACTCAATATACGTCGTCGGAGGATAAATAATTTTACGACCGAGAGACACTACTTTTCATTTCCGTCTACGAGGAAAATATATAAAAGACTCTTTTTGATACAACTCATGAATATATTGATATAAATTTGTATTGCAATCGTTTTATTTAATAATCAGTAAGTAATAAAAGGTTGATCATCATTTTTAGGGTTCCGTACTTAAAGGATAAAAACCGAAGCCTATTACTAAGCCACCGCTGTCTGTCCGTCTGACACAGGGATCTCTCTCTTGAACCGTTATTGGTATACACTTGATTTTTTTACAGATGACGTATAACGGTGGCCGCTATCACAGCAAATACTAAAAATAAAAAATCTTGACAATAAATGGGGGTCGCCGTACAAGAAACTGCTATTTTCGGCATTGTTAGCTGTATCTCTTGAACCGTAATAGAAAGACCGTTAAAATGTTCACAATGAATTTACTTCTATGGCTGCTATGGTAACAAATACTAATAAATAATAAAAAGAAACTTTGCTGCGACAGAACCCTCCATGTGCGAGTTCGACCCCCACTTGGTCAATTATTTAGGTATACGAAGGACAGCCCCCGCCTCATTATTGTTCTCATGAAAGTCTCTTAAGAAAATACAAAGATTGCTTGCATCTATTAAAAGCGAATCATTGTTCATCGGAGATAAAATGAAAAGAATAAATTACTTCCGTCGTTCTCATTGAAAGAAAGAAACAACTATCAATACGCGGTTGTATACTTGTAAATGTTAATAAAAAGATTTTTGACGTGACAACGTCTTATAATTCGATGAAGCCGGCTGCACGCACCTAAAAACATGACTCATGCGGCGTTACCTCGCTCTGAGGCGTTCCATTTAAGGCTTGAAGTGCGATGCGTCCGTATACTACATTGACAATTGACATAATTGTATTTATGCGTACAAATAAATGTAATTTGATCGATTCCATTATGATTTCCATTTACCTCCTTCTCCATATCCATACAAAAAAATCTATCAAACAAACAAAGTTAATTTTTTCTTTTGAAAAATGCAACCATTCCATCAGTATTTTCTTATGACGTTGTCACGTTCAAATATTGTCGGTAAACCGAATTTACAGACAACCGGTTTTTTTAAAGACGGAAGTATAAAACGAGCAAGATCTCCACCTCATCGTAAGTGGTACATACGCCCATAGACATCTGACCAACTTCATATAGTGTGGGTGGTAGAACCCTTTGTGGATCGACTTCGGTGGCACCGCCGTCACACTTATTTCTGCCTACTAACAGCTAAAGCCCTGCGGTGGTCTGGTTTGAAGTATGCGGTAGGGGAGACTTATTTTTCCGACGAATTCTACCCTCGGCGCATCAGTAGTCGACGTCATGTTGGAAACTACTTTGAAGGGTGTGATAAGGAAGACAGACTTTTCTGAAGCGTTCCAGCTTAGTCCTCAGGGGTAGCGGCGCATCTGTGGCCGACCCCAGGTAGGAATATCTTATCTGGGGTTGATTACAAATGTCCATGGGCGGCAGTAGCCACTTACCATCAGGTGGACTGCATGCTCGTCTGCTACTCCTATATTATAAAAAAAAATCTGAGGTTGATTACAGATTTCCATGGGCGGCAGAAGCCACTTACTAGGTGGACTGCATGCTCGTCTGCTACTCCTATATTGTAAAAAAGTATACACAAGTGGCTCTACTTGAAGTTAATCACAAATGCTTTGCTTTTCTTTAGGACTAAGATAGTCGCCTCATTTGTAAGTCATCTGACATCCTCAACCTTCAAATGAAACGTTGAACTGCCTCACGCTAGAAATAGGTGAGACGGTGGTACCCCGATTAATCCGTACGGTTTTTCCAGTCCCTGATTTGTATAGACATAAAAATACCTCTAGCACATAACTAATTAGAAACATAACATACTCGTGAAATATAAAAGTATTCCGCTATGTTAAACAGACTTAAATAAACATAAAATAAATAAATAAACGCTTTTTACACTCACAGCCCCACACTAGGATTCCCTGTGTCGTGGGTGCCATGGACGCACACATAGACAAATACACAAACACCCAGACCCAGAAACAGAAATCTAAAATCATCATTTAGATATCTGTCTGGCCGGGGATCGAACCCGGGACCCTTTGCGCGTCAGACCAGCATGGTGACCGCTCCGCCACGCGGGTCGTCAAATATTATCAGTAATGAATGTATATCAATAACGTGTACAGTGTAATTAATACATAATCCGATATAATCTCTTAAGACATCTCGAGTAAATTACTGATGTATTAATAAGTCATTAAATGCTAATGTCGGCGATATACTCGTAATTATTGGAACTATGTTTGTCACTTTTTTTTTAATATAATATAGAAGTAGCAGACGAGCATGCAGTCCACCTGATGGTAAGTGGCTACTGCCGCCTATGGGCATCAGCAATCAACCCCAGATAGGATTAGATATTCCTACCTGAGGTCGGCCACAGATGCGCCGCTACCCCTGAGGACTAAGCTGGAACGCCTCGGAAAAGTCTGTCTCCCTTACCACACCCTTCAAACCGGAACACAGCAGCGCCTAACACTGCTGTTATGAGGCAGAAATAGGTGTGGCGGTGGTGCCGCCGGAGTCGAACCACAAAGGGTTCTACCACCTTCACATTTACGAGGCGTTCTAACTTAGTCCTCAGGGGCAACGGCGCATCTGTGGCCGACCTCAGTTATAACTCTAACCCTATGTATGGAATGGCTCCTACGTAAGTGTCTACTGCTGCATCTGTAATCGACCCCATATAAGATTAAGATTCCGAGGTTCAAATTCCAGGCACGCCTGATTTTTCAAAATTATGTGCGTATTAGAAATTAATTATCCCTTGCTAAACGGTGAAGGAAAACATCGTGAGGAAACCTACATACCTAAGAGATTTATAAAAAAAAAACTCGAAGGTATGTGAAGTCTACCAATACGCACTTGGCCAGCGCGGTGGACTATGGCCTAATCCTTCTCATTAAGAGAGGAGACCCGTGCCTAGCAGTGGGACAGTAATGGGTTGATGATGATGATGAGTCATAATTATATAACATTGAGTCCACACTGTCGTCGGTCCAAATACATCACTACGTTTACGACATAGAACACATACATACACCTTTCAAATCTTTAATACAGATCCGATGTAAATCTACTTTGCTTTGAAACGCTGACAAAGACCTAGACTGAATGCTAGCTAGTTTATGTATTCAGGGAAACACTATCTTTGAAACTGAACGTGTTTACTGAAAAGTGCTGCATTGTATCTTCTAGGTGCTTTTGTGATTGTAAAACATCTTTGAAACGGAGATTTGTATATTTTCCTGATAGTATATCTAAGATTTTCGTTAGTTTTACTAATGTTGAGTAGATTGTCTCTTTGTGTTAGACATTATTAATGAAAGTTTACATTGAACTGAAAAAAAAATATGTAAAGTAACCCCTAGCGTTCATTTTGAGGAGGAACTATGGGATATATTTTAAATACTTATCTTTTCGATATTAATGTTTTCAATTATCGCAAATTTTATAAAAACACATCTATTTTTTTCCATACGCCTACTTTATAATTGTAAATAGTTACAATTTGAAAATAAAAATTGTGTAACGGTATAAAACAAAACGTCCGGTATTCGAATCCGTCTATATGGTATTCGGCGCACGGTATTTTTCGAAGAGTGCCCATATTTTTTGGTATAAAAAGTCTATGAATACGTACACTTTTCAAGATTGGCTGGTACAGGCAGCAAAAAACGGATTTTGTAACAAAAAAACTGTTTCATGTTTAATCGGTAGCCCTAGAAGGCTTACTTAATACATTATCAGAAAGGTTTACTTATAACTTTTCAACTTTGTGAAACTTACGCACCTTGTTAAATAATTAATCTATTCAATGCTTTGATTATTAAGTTAAGATCAATACTACTGCGCAACAATCCGCTACAAATATGTATGGTGGTATATATTTTAAACTGTATTTAAACATGCAGTATGTACCACCCTCCCTCCCATAAAGGATGCGTGCAGATGCAAAAATTAAAAATATACACCACCATACATACCACCACCAACACGTGTTTCGCTCAAAAAACGCAGCATCATCAGAGTAAGTTGACTACGATGGTTAATGGTTAAGTTCGTATCGTTCTTAACGATTATATATTAACAACAACATGGATTTCCGCAAAGTAACGCCTTAGTTTTTGATTACTAAAGATCAAACTTTGCTAAATTCTAGTTGTTTTCGTTATTATTAACCAATCTGTCCATTCAACTTCAGCCCTACCCTGTTATAATTGAGCTTAGCTGTAGTGGTCTATAAGCTCAAATGACACAACTTACCACTTAGCCTATTCATTTCATATTTCAAAACTATACATATTATCTTATATATAAAATTCTCGTGTCACAATGTTAGTTACCGTACTCTTCCGAAACGGCTTTACCGATTTTCACCATATTTTATATGCATATTCAGTGGCTACTATGTATTTTTCATACCCCTAAATGATAAGGGTTGTTCACTCTTAACAATTTTTTATTTATATGGCAACACAACGTTTGCCGGGTCAGCTAGTTTACTTATATATCTTTTATTATTTCTCATTATACCAAGTAATTTAAATTAAAAGTTCAACAACAAACAAACAAACCACAGATTTCCTAGCTAAACAACCATAGTAACGTGACTCGCTAAGCAAATTAATTTATATAACACACTTCATAACTAGCCAACATCCCAAACATAAATTTGCACAGCATCTAAGCTACTCCACAAAATTACATATTACATATTATCTGTCGTTATCTAGGACACGATACTACGGAGTTGGGATAAAACTACTTTGCAACTTGCCATCAAAATGTTTGAACATTTTCTAGCAACACGTGTGCTGATGTCGGTGGTTGCAAATTGTTTTAAAGTGAAAAATATTTTCATAATAACTTTATGGTATGAATTTTCACAGAATATCCTTCAGCTGATGCTATCAACCTTTTATAAAATAGTTGGCAAAGATTCCTGAGAAGATATTTTTTACGAAATAAAGACATATTTTGTATTTTCGAAAAAAAACACTACTTGGATTCTGCGCTCTCTCCCTCAAGAACCCTGAACCAAGCCTCCAATCACCAATAAGACAGCTGCCAAATCCAAATAAGGTCGACAGAAGACCAAACTGTAGCAATCATTACCAAGGATACCAGATTTAAAAATTGCCCGAATAAAAATCGAGACCCAAAATCCCTTAACGAGGCAACAAAACCACGGAAAAAGGAAAGTTTTTCCTAGACTGTAGGGAAATTTACTTAATATAAAGGTATTCTAGGCACGAACTTCACAGCAGAGAACTGCGCGGACGTGTTTGCAATATTTGAGATCAAAACTCTACATAACTTTTGTAAAAACCTCGAATTACTTCCTACTAATATTATTTTTAATTATTTAATGAAACGATTTTTGTGTTTAAGCATGGCGCAAATAACAAAATAAATTCAACATTATGCCGATTATTTTGAAATGGGAGATGATTCAGTTTTATTTCGTTCATTATATAACTTGTGGTTGACGCTTTGATTCGGTAAAATAATTAAAATTTCAATTTAATACTTATCACGATATTGAGTTTAACATATTTCTCGAACACTTATTATTCCAATAAAACACAAAATTATCAATCGACTAGGTACTTTTAGTGACCATTTATACCGTTGCGTATAATTCAAATTGTATAACTTTGAATCAAATAATGAGCTTAAGAAAAATCTATGTTAAATAACAAAGAAATTAACCTTTATATACTCCAGGATCGCGTCAGATTTCACTCCTTGCCTCCGCATAGTGAGTCGCCTCAAGGCTTGGTATATCATTTCTGGTGATATCTGTAAAATGGATACATGTTACCTTTAGATACTATAAATATCTTCTTATTACAATTTAATAAATTATACGTTCTGTTCAGATATTATTAACAATATTTTGCATCGATTTGCTTTCTGAATCCAAAAAGGAGGCTATAAGTACACCACGCTGGTTGAGTATAGAATAGTAGAATTCACAAACATTTGAGAACCCTTTTAGAATTTCCCGAAACATTCTGTTGTATAGGTTTCCTCACGATGATTCCCTCCACCTCACCATTAAAATAGATGATAAATCCAAATATGCAGGTAACATCAAAAAATAATAGCACACTTGTAAACTTCGACCCCTCAATATGACAGGTCAAATAATACGAGTACCACTAGGTTATAACTTCTAATTACTTTTTATCTCGAGCAATCTTTAAAATACAACTCATTTCACGACTCTAACACAAACAAACCTCACCTATCTCTCGTATCTACATAAAACCCCAATTCCACTCTAGTTAACTCACCTCGCAGTGGGGTATGTCCTGGGGATCCTGCTCCATCGGCGAGGAGTTAGTCTTGATAAACAGTGGCGATAGCATCGCACAACGCGACCCCACTTGGTTAACTGCCCCTGTAACACTCTCATATAGTTCTCGTTTGTGATGTAATAAAATTGTCGAAATTTACTTTTTTTGTTGACTAAAAGCTAAAACGTTCTGATGAAAAGTTGGGCGTTGCACGTTATTCAAACATACAAACATTTACATTTATTATTACAGATTATGGAAGTAACAATTGACAAGCAAGCAGGTCATTCAATATTGTTGCGTAGTAGGCAAAAACTCAATTTGAATTTTTCACTTCTACTTGCAACTTAAGAACATGCTAGGTTGATACCCTGGTGACTCAGATAGAACAGCACACTCTTCAAATCATAGTAACTCTGTGGCATATGCCAGCCCTGCCACAAAGTTCTGACTACTGGTTTATCGTCAGAGTTCTTCAGAAGCTTAGACCAAACGTTATTTTTTGTTTTAAGAAATCTCTTTAAATAAATATTTTATTCTAACATAAAAATGTCTCTACTAAACCTTTGCTCCTAGTGTCCTTGCCCCTGCCATCTTTATAAACTTCTTCTTCCATATTTCTTTCATCACGTTTTTCTCTTCTTCTGCAAAAGTATTCATATCTGTAAAATAAATCTTATTCTACAGTCTTACCTAACGTTAACTTTCTAAAAACGGATTATTAATAAAATAGTGACAAGTCTACCTTCTCTGACAACATCGGTGGCCACAGTGCACACAAGCTGGAGTCCTGGAGCCCGATGAGAGGGTTGTTATGATTGTTGACATGGACACTTCCCTCCTACGTCTCTCTGCTCTCGTGCGAGGTCTCCGCCGCGGCGCCCGTCGACCTCGACGCTTGGTTGTATACCGTCTGTGCTTCTCTACTCTTCCACCAAGAATTTTCCTATTGGCATCCCTCTCATTATCCTTATCTCTCATCTCTTTGTTTTTGTGGAAATACCTCGGCATGTTTATTCCGGATTCCTTCACTTGTATTTGGCTCTTTATAGAGGATTTATTGGAAAGCGACGATTTACTGTAAGACTTCTGATCTCGACTGCCATCATCTGCGTCAGAATTTTCTCCTTCTCTTTTTGATTGTTTATCAAAGTTGTGTTCTTTATCCATTTTACTTTCGAAGGTTTTATCCATTAGTAATTTATAAGGTGTATTGTTACCTGATAATTTTGCACTGTAAATAACTCATAATTTTATTGTACTCTGATATAAAAATGTAAAATACACTAGAAACGTCAAAGCTCAAACATTTTCTTTTTCTCTTTTGTTTCACGTCGTGTCTTCTTTATAACAATCATTTAAAATAGTTTGAAATAGATGTTCTATATGTCAAATATAACTTTTCAATGATTACGTTCTGTGTCTATGTTTATCTGTTGCACGAAACAAGATTAATACTATCTCAATATTTTCATTGAAATAATGACTTTATTTTCTCTTTCATTAATAAGTATTTATTTAATATAATATATTACCTAAGTAAATGATATTTATCATACATGTCTCTGTGGTAAAACCAGTATGGTTTGACTGGTGTATAAGCACGTCAGCACCGTATCTAGAGAAATTCTGTGTTTCGGAGGAAGGGTGTGGATTTGAAGGTGGTAGAATCCTTTGTGGTTCCACACCGGCGGCACATATATTTCTACCTAATAAAAGCAGTGTTAGGCGCTGCTGTGTTCCGGTTTGAAGGGTGTGGTAAGGGAGACAGACTTTTCCGAGGCGTTCCAGCTTAGTCCTCAGGGGTAGCGGCGCATCTGTGGCCGACCTCAGGTAGGAATATCTAATCCTATCTGGGGTTGATTACAGATAGACGGAGAAGCCATTTACCATGAGGTGGATGCTCGTCTGCTTCTCGTATATTAAAAATATATATACTGATTAACTTATATTATGTGGCTGATCGGGTTTAGGTAGAACCTGTTCCATGTAAAGTACCTATTAGCGGCAGAGTCCAATTATCTTTAGATGCAAAAGCTCGATTGCAAAGGTCAATTTCAGTAGATATTCTTATAAAAATCGATATCAGCTTTAGGTATATCAATGGAAACTGTCAAAGTACTTGCAACACTATCTATTTGCATTTACATGACAACTGATTTGAATTGCATGAGTTCAGTGAATTCAATAATATTGTAATAGTATGAGATCTGACTACGTGACTACGTCCATTTACTTTAATCGAACTCTGTTATTTAGAAATAAATATTGATACGAAAAAACATGTCCTTTATATTTAAAACGATGTTTATTCCTTAAATTCGAATTTATAAAAACGTTTTCTACTCCAAAGTCACATACTCATACTAGCTGACCCGGCAAACGTTGTGTTGCCATATAAATAAAAAAATGTTAAGGGTGAACAACCCTTATCACTTAGGGGTATGAAAAATAGATAGTAGCCGTTTCTCAGACCTACTAAATATGCATATAAAATTTGGTGAAAATCGGTAAAGCCGTTTCGGAGGAGTACGGTAACTTACATTGTGACACGAGAATTTTATATGATTACATGTGACGTAAGTGACATAGACACACAAAAAGATGAGAACACATCACCCAGACCCAGAACGGATATCAGAATTCATAATTCAGATATGTCTGTCCGGAGACCGAACCCGGAACCCTTTGCGCGTCAGACCGGTCTGGTATTCTCTCCACTACGCGGGTCGTAAAATTAACAAAACAATGTTTAATATTGACCTAAACCTATAAGTAAAAACAAAAACATTAAACTATAGCCTTCTATTCCCGTATTTAATCTCTTTGAGTAGTAGAGTGAATGTCATCGATCATTTTATCACTACAATCAAATACTTTTATAAGTGAAACAAGCGGCAGGTTGTGTCGATAACTAGGGTTGTCACACGTGGGTACTTTATATTAAAGGTCAAATTCAATTATCGTCAAATTATCGTCAATGCATTACTGTTTTACTTCTGGGCTCGACTGAAGGACTTTTAGGCCATAATTAACCGTGTTAGCTAAGTGAGTGTTGGTGGAGTTACACACCTTTAAGAAACTTTAATTTTTTTGACATTTTCCAAGTGTGTACTTTTACTTATTACAATCTTTTTTTAGAAGCACATGTATTTTTTTAAGGTAGTTTTTTAAGGCAGTTAATAGGTACCTTTGATTCAGAGTGATTGCGAGTGAGATCTGGGATTTGAACCCCCGATACTATGATGACTATTCAATTCTATCTATCGCTATCACTGCCTTAATTATCAAGGGTAGCAGTCATTATGTTTTGTCGGAGACCTTAAGGTCATTTTCACAATAAAGCATCATGGAGTCACTTTGGGTCTCCCTCTATTTGTAGAGACTGACTCTATAATTCAACAATGTGATAATAACAAGGGGTAATGATAAGTAAAAATCCACAGATGCTGGTGTGGACTCAGCAAGACGGCTCATGGGTCGAGCGTCACCATCGCGGCGCCGGGTGAAGCCTGGGTACCGGCGCGGCATACGCAGCCGGCACCCACCGACGCATACGGCACTGTGGAGTTCCAGGGTGGGCCGCATCCGACTAAAGCTCAGGTGACTAATGACTAATGCAATTTGTAATCTATTTTTCCATCTTTTTATTTTTTTTATAATAAAGCAAACGAGCATGCCGTCCACCTGAAACTAATGGTAAGTAGCTACTGTTGCCCATTAACATGAATAACCCAAGATATGATTAGACATCCTTACCTGAGGTCGGCCTTAGATGCGCCGCTATTCCTGAGAACTAAGCTAGAACGCCACGGAAAAGCAGTGGCGGATTTAAAAAAAATAAGGTGTAGGCTGTACAGGTTTTGCCGCCCCTGCTTCTACAATTGTCATGTTTTAGTTTCTTGTTGACACGGCTCCCGTTTTTTTTTTTTTTTCTCTTCACGCCCGCTCGTGACATTGCACGTTTAAGGCAGGAACGATTCGGTCCCCAAATTTGCCGCCCCAAAAATATAAAACATGCCGCCCTAGGCTGAAGCCTACTCAGCCTATTGGTAAATCCGCCACTGCGGAAAAGTATGTCTCCCTTACCACATCCTTTAAACCAGAACGCAGCAGCATTTAACACTTTTTGGAATTTATAGGTGGGCCACATCCGATTAAAGCTCAGGTGACTAATGACAAATCGATTTTAACAGTATCTATATATTTGGAGATAATGGGTGGGCCAAATCCGAATAACACTCGGGTGACTAATGAATAGGCCAGGTGAATGAAATTTTTTTGTGTTTTACATTATCTAGGGTGTTTCCTAATTCCTATGTATGTTACCTTGAATTGTAATTTTAAAGAATATAATCGTGTGAAAACCTCATCTCGAGATCTCAAGAAAATCTGTTTTCCAAGGAGTTTAAATTATGGCACTTCTAATATAAATTCTTGTTTCAGTACGTCCGTCTATCCCACGACACCCGCCCAGATCTCATAGTCCAGCTGTTGACCAGAGAGTGGGCTCTGGACAGGCCCAAGCTCCTCATCACCATACAGGGCGGCAAAGCCAACTTCGATCTTCAACCCAAGCTCAAGAAAGTGCTAAGAAAAGGCCTGCTTAAAGCTGCGAAGACCACGGGCGCCTGGATTTTTACCGGAGGGACCAATACAGGTATATTTTCGGACATCGGTTAATAATAATACGTTAAATTATTTAACCACCTTATCTTTTATGGTGTAGAAAGAATTATTTACTTTGGTCACTCAAAGACTGCATTCCTGATAGAAATTAAAACAAAAATCTAACTTGTCAAATTCGGCGCGTCGGCGTACCGACCCGAAGGCAGCCAAACACAATCCGAAAGTTCACGAACATATGTTTCGGTTGTGCCGAAAGGTTCGGCTGATTTTTTGGCTAATACCTGTGGTTTTGGCCAGAAAGTTTAACCGAAACCTCTTCTTTGACCAAAACTTGAATGAAACCGAAACTTCAGTCGATTACTAAAATTAAACCCCTAAGGGGCTAAATAGGTCATGAAACCTTGTTCCATAATCCAGATCGGTAGTCGATTCCACTCGGTGCAGATTAAAAAATATGAAGCGGAGATTTCAACTGATAATATTAAAAGTTTTGTACAATTCAAATGATGGCCGCCATTATGTCAAATACTCATTACGGGGGAGTCCATTGTATTCTATCTGGAAACCTGCCAACTACTTGTCGTATCATAGTGTTATATTAAAAAATCTACATTTATATTGCTTAGTTTATCCGCGTTGGTGCAGCGTGGAGTTGATGTCCCCTGGGCTAGAAAATTTATATTCCAGACCCCAAATTATACATGATTCCTTCATTTTTAAATTTTCGTAATATCTTTCATAACGTATAGATGCAATTTTTACGTAGGTATAAATATAATTTTCCAGAACAAATGTTACAAAATGTTCAATTATTACGAAAGATTTTTCTGCTAGAAATTTTATTTTCCAAAAAATTATATAAAATATATACATTACATAAGTACATAAGTACATTTCGAGGTATATAAAAACGTCAAGTTTTATAAATAAATGAACACGCTTTCTACACTTTCAACACCAGGATTTCTTCTTTTTGAGTTCCATCGACACGCGACGGGACGAGGCTACAAACACACAGACTCAAAACAGAAATATACATAAATTAAAATTTTGATATGAACCTACAGCGTGTCAAGCTAAGTAAAGACTATGAATTATTAATATATTAAGAAGCACATGAATATCAGATAGCTACGCAGACTACCTTACGGGTATTCACTAATATATATTTGAACGAGCTCTTTGAAACCAAACTCATATAATCCTCTCTCAAACGCGAACGTACTCGAATGGAAGGCTTGCCAAAACGCTCCGACCTGGACCGAAGCCAACAGCTGCAAGTTGGCTCCTTCCTTATCAATGCATGACCTGAATTGACCCTAATTGTTAGTCTGGAACCACAGACGTAGTAACATCATAGACTCCAGATTTAATCATTATCACAAAAAAAAATACCCCAGCTCCAACTATGAGCTGATCATGTTTGAAGAGTGGGACAAATTTTCTTTAATCATTCATAGCTTTTCGATTGGTGACTATTTAACCAAAAAATCAAATAAGCTAATCAGTTAAGGAGTTATTTTACCACAGTTAAATGCATAGATACACACCTTACTAACAACTGTTCTTTTTGCGTCGAGGTTAAATAATTGAAGTAACTTATGGAAGAAATATGTTGATTACAATATAAATTAAACCTTATCAGTATCTAGACACCCTAATGAGGCTGATAAAATTCTCAAATGCGACCTTTAAATGAAAATAATTTGTGAGACAAATTTGCATTTCCCATTTAGTCCCTCAGGGGATGACTTTTCAAAAATAATTTTGCCTATTTACGACGTTTATGAGCTGTGGTAATATTAATTAGTGATTACCACAGCTCATAAATTTGATTACTGGTCTGTATATTTAAATACTCATTGGGGCTGTTAATTTTTTTTTATTTTTTACGTAGATACAATTTTTATTTGTGAATTAAGTGTTCATGGGTTTTTAGGGTTCCGTACGCAAAGGGTAAAAACGGAACCCTATTACTAAGACTTCGCTGTATGTCCGTTTGACACAGGGCTCTATCTCTGGAACCGTAATAGGTAGACACTTGAAATTTACAGAGGATACATAATGGTGGTCGCTATAACAACAAAACTAAAAATAAATAAAAGTTGAAACCAAATGGGGGTCGCCATACAAGAAACTCGACATTTTTCGCTTTATCTATAGAGCCGTAACGGGCAGACAGTTCAAATTTTCACAGTGTGCGTTTTCAATGGCTGCTGTAATTACAAATACTAAACATAAAAAAAAAAATGGTACAGAACCCTCTGTGTGCAACTTCGACTTGAACTTGGCTAATTAATCATTTTTATTTACCGACGTATACTATACAAACCGACTTTCCAGGTGTGACCCGTCAAGTGGGTGACGCGCTGCAGCTGGAGAGGTCACAGCGCGCTGGTCGGGTGGTCAGCATAGGTATCGCGCCGTGGGGTATCGTAGAGGGCGCGAACGAGCTGATCGGCAGGGGGAGAGATGTGCCTTACCACGCTATTGCATCGCCAAGGTAAGCTTATAAAAAATATTTTATTTCTAAAGTTGTGTGTTATGTGTATTATGAAATGGTGGTAGATATATTGACGTGTTCTTAAAGGGTTCTAAAAGGGGTAAACAATCTTCTTCAAGCAAAGTGTTGTAGATTTGATTTGATTTGGTCGAGACTTCGTGGACGTAAATCATAAATTAAATAATATAAACTTTAAACTTATTATTTATTTTACCTCGTTAGGATAAAATAGAAAATAAAATAGAAAAAAAAAATAGAAAATAAAACGAAGTTATTTGTTCGACATCCAAAGGCAGAAGAATTTATTCAAAGAGTAATGACAGAGACAAGTAGAGTGACAAGCGTTCACAGATTATAACAGATACAATTGTTTATTTGATGTTGCCATTAAATATTCTAACAGTATTATATTCCAAAAAGGTACCACCCATTGTACCTCATTTAGCAAATAAGGATTATGATTAAGGGTGAAGTAGATGTTTCATCATTTGAAACTAGGAAGCCAAATGCTGCTGTTCATAGTTTTCTTCAAAATTGGGAGATTTTCAAATAATCTTCCAACCTCTATATAATGCTCTTAAAGCTACAATATTTAAGATTCCTTCCTTCGTGGTTGCCCGCAGAGTGCAAAAGCGGTGCATAATGATAGTTAAAAGCGGGTTTTCTGTGCTGTATTCAGCAGTCAGCTGAAAAGATCGTTATTGCGTTTCATTTCAAGTGTCTCGTTACTCGTTTCAGTGTCAAATAAATATTGAATAGTTTTGATTGCATAATTGTAATCTCAAACTGTAATATTATATTTTTATGTATCTATGGCATGCTAACTCTATTTTATAGCAATGTTTTAATATTGCCATTGTGAAATTAAAGTGTTATCAAATTGTAAAATATATTTTAAAGCACTACTGAACCGGCTCAATGGCGACTTTCTGCAGTCAAAAGATGGCGCTTATAGTATTTTTGAATTACGCTATCGAAGTTTTCTCACTATCTTGCATATGCTAGAAAACTATTATATAATTTTTTCAATATATTGTTACACGTTACTTCCATTGCTGGAGCACGACATAATTTGTGTCGATCATAAGCACCGACTTCATAAGTGCGTACTTAATCAACTGAAACTTAAATTATTGTTCTATTTGTAGTGATATTGAAGTCTGTTCTATTTTAGTGTTATTTTTTTAAAGAAAGGTTTGCAATGATTTTTTACCGTTATAGAATGATATACCTAATTAGGTTAATTGTTAAACGCCCAACTACAGCAAATTTAAATAAATTAACTAAAAATAAAACAACACTTTTAACTTAATAATATAATTAACAGATACATAACATTAGATATAAGTACAAGTTAAACTTAAGTTACTAGGCTAACATAACATCACACGTCTTGTTTGAACGGATCTGGAGTGGAGATGACAGTGGCTGACGTCAGCCCATTCACCTGGGCTTGGAAGAGCACGTCGTTGACCAGCTTCTCTGCCAAGATCCTCATGTTGGGAGGAAGACTACGTAGCTTCGCTGCCACGTTTATACCTGTAGACAAAATTATTCGTATTGGCTGTAGGCGTTTTTGGGTCGTCCGTGGGTTGTTGGGCAAGGGACTATTTCCACAACTGGGGGAGGTCTGAAGTGTACTCCACTATATTGGCCTAATGCGTATTGGTATTGGTTAAGGTATCCAAATTATATCCTTATTATGTCCCCGCGACTTCGTACGTGTAAAGTATAACATAATATAATAATAAAAATCAAAGCTTACGTTTTCCCCTTAGGGGTTATTTTTCCAATATTTAAGCAGGTATTATATCTAATAACAAATATAATTTTCATGTTGCTTACTTCAAAATTTTCAGATTTCCATATTATCAACCCCGACAACTATTATAGGTACCACGGACGCACACAAATTCCTAAACCCAAAATAAAGTGTATTTTCACCTAACTGAACCTGAGACCTTTGCGCAATGACCAAAATTTCATATTATCAACCCCGACAACTATTATAGGTACCACGGACGCACACAAATTCCTAAACCCAAAATAGAGTGTATTTTCACCTAACTGAACCTGAGAGCTTTGCGCAATGACCAAAATGTGCCACGTCCAAAAAGGCAGTGTCATAAAGTGGTCATAAATACTTTCCACAAATACATTTTCTTTGCAAAGTACGGCTTTTTGCTGGTACAATATTCATGCCTTATGTGGCCATACGTCTTACTTTGGATGGGACAGTCCCGCTCTCCGGTTCTGTCCAGTTGTCCTTAGTGAATGTGAAAATGTTTTACTGTAGCGTTACTTAATGATTAATATCTATTGCTTTATCAAATAAGCTATATCCTTACTTAAAAAAGACTAAATGTTATTACAATAACCTGCCTTGAGATTACATAACCGTCTGATGAAATATATTTAAAAATCATTACTATTTACAAACTTTTAACTAACTTACAATGTTTCTTTTGACAAAATTCGTCCCAGATAAATTAGGACCACATCTTTAGAAATTTGAGGACCACCTTCTTATTCTAGAAATTTGAAATTAACTATCTTCTTTTTAGCGTGTTTTAATTTAAAAAGTACTTTTATATTTTTAATATTAATGTATTTTTCATAACATTTCGGAAACGTTTCGCTCTTTTAAAAGCAATTGGTCACCCTATTCATGCCGCAACACGAAAAGCAAGCAACACTGTGCAAAAATCGTCGCATAGAAAACATTTTCCTGTTGCTGCAAAATGTCTCCTTTATAAACAACTTTACAGGTAAGCAGAACTTTTCATATCAGATCTCCGTGGTTAGCGGTTGAATGGCTTTAATACCTTTTCTTTGATACTGAAAATAGACTAAAACTTTTATAAGTTAGATTTAGAAGAATCATAAAAAACATTTTTTTAAAGATGTGTGTTATGGAGTTTCTTTCGCCGCTTCTTCTCCATAACGAAAAGCCTTGTGAAATGGTGGTAGTTGTGTTCACATTCAAAATGTGCTCTGTAAAGAACCTATTTTGAATAAAAAAAATATTTGATTTTGATTTGATTTGATTATATCCTTAATGTTACCAACACTAAGGAATCTAAAGAACCTTTATGGTTCGACTCCGGCACCACCGCTACACCAAATCTGCCTAATAACAGCAGTGTTAAGCGCTGCTGTGTTCTGACTTGAAGGGTGTGGTACGGGAGACATACTTTTCTGAGGCGTTCTAACTTAGTTATCAGGGGTAGCGGCGCATCTATGGTCAACCTCAGGTACCTCTAATCTTATCTGAGGTTGATTACAGATGTCCAAGGGCGGCAGTAGTCATCTACCATCAGATAGACTGCATGCTCGTCTGCTACTCCTATATTATATAAGAAAGGTTTTTATAATACCTTAGTAATCTAACATAAAGTTAATGACGTGATGAGTATGCATACCGCAGCTTTTATAATATTAATGTTATTTTGCACTTAGCTTGCAACATTACTTTAAGTAAGCTTATTAAAGCATTTCTTAGTAAGTATGCTTATTTTCATACTTAAGACAGGGACACTTTGCATTATAATCATATTTTAGACAAAAAAACTATGCAAGTTATCTAAAATTTCAGTTATAATAGTTTTATGTAAAAAAATGTTAATGTAAATAAGAGTTAGAACTTAGAAGCATAGTAATAAAATATCTAGAGAGTATATGCATACAAAGTAAAGGCTGTGTTCTGTTTGAAGGGTATCTGTTTGAAGGTTTGAAGGGTATGGTCGGAAATGCACTTAATCCAGGTGTTTCATCTTAATCTTCAGTAATAGCAACGGTGTGATCGATTATAGTTAAGAGTCCTGCTATACAAAAATTGGTTACAGAATCGATTTGGAAAATCTACAAATTCCACAAAGTAAACAAGTTAAAAGAAAATGAAAGCTTGTTATGAATTAAAATAATTATGTAAAGAAATATTCTGAAGATTTTTTAATTATTTATTATAGTAGTAGCAATCCATCTTATAGTAATTTGCTACAGTCCATTGACACCCGTCCCCATCAATCCCAGATAGATTCGGAGCCCTACTTTAAGTCAGAGATACCATGCTACTGAGTCTTACTATAAGTCACAGATGCGTTGGTATTTCGAAAGACTAAGTTGGGACGCTTTGGACAAGTAATACCTACATTAATTTTAATTATCATTCTAACTTACCAATGGCATCATATTCGTCATTAATCTCCGTACAATGGCGTTTGGTCTTCACATCGTCATCATACATGGGGTACCGCTTCATAGAATTGTCGGTCACTTCCACCATGCTTGAAGGAACGTTGTAATCCACTGGATAGTTCTCCATCGGTTGTGCGAATGACATCTCCTCGTGGTCGTCTATATCGTCAGCAATTTCTTCTTCTGACTCCTGAAGCAATGATATTTGAGTTAGGTTAGGTTGGCGTGCCCATGGATCTAATAAAGTTGTCGTGTTGTTGATTTTAACTGGTGGTTTAGAAATACCGTTAGAAGAACTCAGTAGGGTTTTAGACGGTAGAAGGCTGGCATAACTCTCAATCCATGTGACTGACGGATTGACGGATTTCGCCGCGTAAAAAGGTTAGGTTAGAAAATTCGTCACGTATTGCAATGTGCTCTGAAGAACAAATAAAGCCATGGGGACTACGAAAGATTGCCATTACGTAGTCAAAAGGATTACCAAAAAAACATCACAAGAGCTCGTTAAATCGAGCACACTTAAAAATTCAGTCGAATTGAAAAGCTCTACCCTTTTTTGAATTCTTTTAAAAAGGGTTTTAGTAGCTTCAAAATTTATCTTTTTCGATTAAAATAAATAGTATTTTAGACTATTGTAGACATTCTAGACCCGTCCGTTTAATTCGAAAAAGATACGAAGGTATTATTTTTATACAAATGTTTTCATTTTGTCACGGAATGTTAACCAAATGTTTGTTTAGGTCACGTGCCCACGGTCCCATTTATATACGATCCTTATAATCCTGGGATTACTGGAACGCTGAAACTTTAAACCTTGTGAAAAATTATATTGCAGTGGCATATTTTTATATTTTTTATATAAAATAGTTAATATTTTTATAGGTTTGAAATGATAATTGGTCGAGCGTCCAATACTCGTTATGTTTTTTTTTTCTAACTTATTCTAATATACTCTTGAATTAAATTATAGCTACTTAGAATTTAACTTAGCTCCTTTTGTCTGGAGCTTTTTCTCCATAGGGTAATAACTTCAACTGTAGAAATAGCACCTGAAAACTGTTATGTAATCACGGACTCTACGAATTTAATTAATGCTGCCAGCATTAATTAACCCATTCAAACAACAAATTGAATGCCGGGGCGGCAGTGGATTAGGTGACTGCTCAGCTGGCAGCAGCTTAAGCGACGAAATGGTAGCTTACGCAACTGTTGCTTACACGATAGTAGATAAACTGCTCTTTGACGAGCAGTCAGCCTAATTACTTTGCACTACCCAGTGTACAATGAGGCCCGGACCGGAAAGTTGAATAAGGCCCCCAGTCTAAAACGTTGATTGATCCTGAAGACCTTTTTTTCACCGATACATACACATTTCAAAAAATGCTCGTGACGAATGTTTGTTCGACGACTGCCTTTTAGTTCGGAAGAGTTGGCAACTGTGTTGAGAACCCCAGGATAGTAGGCCCGAGGCAGATCGACCCTTCGGCTTTCTTAGTCCCCCCTTACTCCCCCTTAGTCCGCTAGAGGCAGTACCATACACTATCAGTAAAATGAAAAGATAGAATTGAATCTTCAGAACTTCAATAGTTACTTAACAATGTTAATAAATCAGCTGCATACAGAGAGATAATTTGAATCAACTCAACTTCAGCGGCCACTTAACAACGCTTACAGGGCAAGTTGTATTCAGAGATAATTTAAATAAACTCGAGAACTTCAATGGCTACTTACGTTAACACGATAGCAAGTTGAGAAGGAATTTGTAGTAACTTGAGAACCGCATTGACTACTTAACATCGTTCTTAGATTAACATAACTTAGAATGTAGAAGCGATTATTCTTCGTATAATAAGGCAAATATTAACATTGCTAAAGCGAGCTAAAAGAGAGCCTTCTTTAAGAACACCATTATAATAGGAAACTGTATAATCGATGTAATAATATAATTGTGCTAATTGGGGCCAATTAGGGGAAGCCTATGTCAAGCAGTGGACGGTGCACCCAAAAGGCTGATAAGTGCATGGATGGGAAAGTAGCTTAGACCTTTGTCTTGTAGAATAAGGTCTTTTACCCGATTATGGAGGGTAATGATTTTGGCCGTTTGTATGTATTATTTGATACGCCCTATAGGCCAAACGGCTTGATGGATTTTAAAATATGAGGTGTTGTTGAATTCGTCTAAATTGTTGTCTTATTGTTACACTTGCTTCCCTTTTCAGTTAATTATTTTTAAACAGTCGAGTTTTTGTTTTTATAATAATTAACCGAATTAAGCCGAACCTGTGTTGATGTATGTCGAGAGAACCTAAAATCTTGTAATTATTATCAATATCTTTAAGCAACATCGCGGGATTAAAATCGTCATTCTCCATAACACGTCCCCTTTTTACACGCTTTTTATTAGCTTCACCTGTATGTTTGTTTGTATGTTTGTAACCGACTTCTTTGGGCGCGATTTTGACCCACTTTAAACGGCCAGATTTCGTTCAAACTTTGTAGATTTATTGAGGACCGATGACAATACAATAATTTGATAAAATTATTCTATTTTTCAATTTGCAAAATATTATTTTTGTTAATTTATATAATTCAGTAGAAAGAGATCAACATACATCCTTATCTTACCCTGCATGTATGAAAGAATGGAATAGAATACCGAAAGCTTTTTAGTTGATTTTATCATAAAAGCGTGTTTTCTAGTTTTTTTGAACTATATTTATCTAAATGCTAAATGAAAAGATGAAATTTACACAACAATCTACTTATGATAAAAGCAGGAATATGGTAATGTTAGTCTTTAATCTCCCAAAATGTTCCAACCGACATTCGTGGAACATTCGAAGATTAAGCAAACTACTTGAGTTTCACGAGGGAACAAACATTGGGTGAATGGAAAATTCTTTTATATATTTCGTTAGGTAAAATTCACTTATATGTTTAGGTATATAGATATCGTTATCAACCATTATCGTCCCACTGTTGGGCGCGGATATCAGACTAAGAGGGGCTTAGACCATACTTCACCATTCTGGCCAAGTGCTTATTGGTAGATTTCATACACTTTTCAGAATTTTATTAATACTTTGAGGCATGCAGATTTCCTCACAATTTTTCCTTCACCTCTTAAGAAAGCGATATCTATTTTATTTATAATACGCATACTAGATTGGAATATCAAAAAGTGCCGAGGCAGATTGTAAGAAGAATTGAGATCCTTGTGGGTTGTCTGTATGTCTCTCCATAGCACCCATGACATAAATAATACTAGTGTGGGGCAATGAGTGTATAAAGCCTGTAACTTCAACCTTTAATGTCTCTACAATCATATTTTAGGCATTTTCAATCAGTGAAAAAATACAAATAATTAGGTACACAATAAGAAAAGAAACTTCAGAATTGATAAATCAGAATAATTTAATTGAAACCTCCACCGACACACAACGGAATGAGATATTCAATCCACTGATGATTCAACAATCTGGGAGCCTAGAAATCCAATACAATTCTCCAAATCTGTATTCAACCCGCACCTGATCTGCCAGGTATCGATAAAAATACAATTTGAAAGAGCTGAAATAATCTAGTTCGGAGATTCAGTAGCCGAGACGGGAGACGTGTTGCCCATGTATAACATGAGTAAATGAGGGCAGTGATAGATCAGATGTCCTAACATTTCACTTTGTATATTTTCCATTCTAGTTTTATTAGAAACTTTTAATTATTTAGCAGCTTCGGGAATTAAATTCTATATCAGTAACTCCTGTGCATAATTTAATGCTCCTAGAGTCTAGACTCATCGGCTTAAGCTATATGTCGTATGCAAATAATTATTAACTCATAATAGCAGCGTTAAGCGCTGAACCTCAGGTAGGAATATCTAATCCTATCTGGGGTTGATTATAGATGTCCATGGGCGGTAGTAGCCACTTACCATCAGGTGGACTACATCTGCTACTCCTGTGTAATAAAAAATATTAACGTAAGTTCGTAATAATCAATTTTAACTATCATAGTCAAAAACTTGGCAATTATCTATTAAAAATAAATACCAAATGTAGAACTTTACTTAGTAAATTGGTTAAAATTGATTGATACTAATAAACAGAATTGCTCCTATGATAACTATGTATAATTATAAAGTTTTTTTAATATAAGAAGTAGCGTTGGCGTAGCTATAAGAAATACATTAAAATTTGTTATTACTATAAAGTAAATTAGTCTCGAAATAAACTTCGTCCTAAAACGAAGCACATAAAAACTCCACATGCGAAGCTAGTTTCAAATTTATTAATGAAAAAGTATTCGATACGGTTCTTCGAATTCATCGCCGAACAATCGTATATCATTGATCCTCAATTTATATTCAAGCCCTTAATCCGACCTTTGGGAGGATATTCTCAGAGCTTAATCGTTACTGAGATACTATCTATGATAATACTAATTTATTCTAATGATACTAGAATACTGATCTGAAACGGATCATCAAAGTATCTAACGCAGCGTCGCTACATAAATTAGACGGCCTTAATTCAGAAAACTATGTTCACGCTATATCAATATACCCCCGTTATTTTTAATAAATCTATCCTTTTTTCGTCTCCCAAATATCGAAATTTCATAAAGCAGAACTAAACATAATTATATACAGTAGTCACTCAAGCTATTATAATAATCTGCATAATGATAAGTAAGGACCCAAGATTGTTTTATATTTCAAACAATTTAATACAATCAAATTATAACTGACACTTCCGAGGCAGTGTTGCCATTACATCAATTATACAACACAAGTAAAACTTCTAAAAAGACTTCGAAGCCAAGAATAATGATCAAAAATAATACAACATATAAGAAAATAGAACCTCCTTATGCGATATTTTCCTTCATATAAAAGGCACACAGAGTACTATACCAAGACCTTAGTTCATAAGATTCTCGTTCCTTGTAAGTCTCAGGGCACTGGCATTAACTTCATTACCGACACAATCATGTCGGGAAACTGGCAGAATATCCTCTCGAAATAACAAGATACCAAATCCAATTTTCTGAAGATGTGCACAACTACCCGAGAATGATGGTCCAGGTGAAATGGTTGGATTACAAATGAAAAATACTGGGTTTAAATTTGAGTCTGTTATTTCATTTTCTCTCCAGATATTCAAGCTTTTTGATGCAGAATTTATTACGTGACATTTTTACTCAGTTTGCCAAAGAGATTGCATCGAATCTTATTATCTGTGTATGTATTCGTCTTTATAATGTAATGTAGATCGAGTCGATTGATTGAGTGCTCAATTAAAAACTAACGCAAATGGTGTAACTTATTGAAAATAATGAAGTCTTATTTTTTGTAAACTCATCAGAAGAGAAGTACTTTCGTTTAATTGAACTTTGAAGGTGGTAGAAATCACTGAGGCTTTACTCCGGCGACACCACCGCCACACCTATTTCAGCAGCAGTGTTAAACGCTGCTGTGTTCTGGTTTGAAAAGTTTGGTAAGGGAGACATACTATTTCGAGGCGTTCCAGCTTAGTCCTCAGGAGTAGCGGCGCATCTCTGTCCGACCTCAGGAAGGAATATCTAATCTTATCTGGGGTTGATTACAGATGTCCAAGGGCAGCAGTAGCCACTTACCATCAGGTGAACTGCATGCTCGTCTGCTTCTCCTATATTATAAAAGATAATAACCATGGTTAGCATTTATCTTAATACCGAACAATTTATTTCATGCTACCAAGTGGTTATACAACAATTAGTCTTACTTAAGTGTCTACCATATAGTTGTCTTGTGAATATGCGTACATTTGTTACGCCTTCTACCCGGTTACAAATACCCCCAATTGTTATTATCCAGACCTTCCCTTAATATTAATTAATCATAGAAGCTAAGCTATTCTCCGTAGGCGTTCCAGCCTCGTAAATTAGGCGAGACGGTCCAAGATAAAATTTATTATGACTATTAGTGTTATTGAACTATACGTTATTTGGATCAGATTTATCTAATTTTATTATATCTTCTTCACTTTTACTTAATAATGTTTTATTATTACGTTACATTATGATATTTGTTATTAATCACTTAACATTTCTTGTAATTTTTGTCATTCCTTTCATTTTATTTTTTGATTCCTTATTTCTTATTGTTAAAGTTTATTTTATAATTAAACCTGCCGATAAAGCAGATAGGCTGATTAGAAGTAATACCTGTTGCCGATAGACATTTTGATTAGATATCAAAAATACTGGAAGGGTCGCTAAAGCATCGTTTGCTTTAAAAAGCTCTTTTTGGACCATTTTTGCTGAGCCTAATATCTTATTTGCAACAAGGAGTACTATCATATATCGTTATTTGTTACAGATCAAAGCTAGCAGTTCTAAACAACCGACATGCATACTTCTTGCTAGTAGACAACGGGTCGGTGGGAAGATATGGTGCTGAGATAGTCCTAAGGCGAAAATTAGAAAAATATATTGCTGCACAGAAACTACATCCATGTGAGTATTGTTGGAAATTATTAACTTTATGATTATTAATTGCTCCGATTTACATATACTGACTTCTGTCAAAATTATAGTGATAGCCTATTAGTTAGAAATTTGGTCTTACGATCTAGAGGGCTGAAGAAAAACTCCAAGCACGAACCTCTTAGTAAAAGAAAATACTTATTACGTCAAACTTAACGTTCTTTACCGTTTCCCATAATTATGGTCATCTTTCTGAGAGAGTACCCTTGGCTGGCAGAGGGACAATAATGTGTTACAGACTTTTCCGAGGCGTTCCAGCTTAATCCTCAGGGGTAGCGGCGCATCTAGTGGCTGACCTCAGGTAGGAGTATCTAATCCTATCTGGGGTTGATTGCAGATGTCCATGGGTGGCAGTAACCACTTACCATCAGGTGGACTGCATGATAATAAGATAAGTGAAGTGATAATTAAGATACCCTGGCTCATTATAAATTCTATGAATTTTGTAGCAAGACGAAACTCCTTTCTTCAAGGTCTCATAAAAATCCGAAAATAAATCTCTTGTAAACAATGCTAGTCCAATTTCAATAAGAAAGACGATTCTCTTAATTTAACTTAAGAATGTTCCTTTGTTCCGGCGCTAAGTTAGTCTGCTAAAACTGTAATGAAGTTTATGTAACAGGTAATTTTATACCTCTCCTTATATATCTCCTTTGTTCTGAGCCTAATCAATCTTACTAATAGGGTAATTAAAGATGTATAAATAGGAAAAGACAAAACAGTTCCGTTTCCCTTTGTTTGTCGTCCGATTTTCTTTTTTGTGTGGTAGCAATTGATGAGCTTTAACTCACAATACATAGGGTATTGTCGTGAGCGATAGTTGCGTTGACTACCATCTTGTCGCTTAAGATACTGAATAGTTGCGCAGTTGCAGCTCCGGCGACAGATTTGGTGTTTGATCATTTGAAAATTTTTGTCAAGTGTCGATCGCCTACGCGTCTGTATAGACACATAAGCCACTAAATAGTTACCGAGCAACACTTTATAGACGCGTTAATAACTACCTAATCCCTAAAAATACTAGTTGTTCAAGCAATAGATGCTTATGGGCTATCAGCCTTAGTATCATCGACAAAATTGGAACCTTCATGATATTGATCCATTTTCGACCACTGGGTGTATTTTTAATCCACCAATCTTTTTTTTTTTTTGACTGCCAATGAATACTCATTTTAACCAATGACTTATTATAATGACTTAATAATCATTTATTTTATCACAATTAATTAAATCTTTTAAAATATACATACGCTCTGAATCTGTTCTGTCCCATTTCATCGAAATATACTATAACTTTATTTTATTCTGGGTCCTGTATTAAATTTAATATATTATCTTGAAATAATACTTGAAATAGAATTGAAGCCTAGAATTGAAATACGTAAGCCCACAATTTGGCTCTCATTATTCTCTAAAAACTTTCTGCAACCTTATTCTTATTTTACTTTCAATTCTCAATTTTATTTCATTGACTGGAAACTATTAAAGTTTACAATTCTTATTTCCTTTACAAAAATACCTTTCTAAAAGTGTTTTCTTTGTTTCTGAAACTACATTACGTTTTACTATTACCGAGTGCTGTTGTCGCAGTAGTAAAATTTTACTATCAGATTTAAACAACGTGTACAATACTAGAATGGTTGTGTTCTCGTCTGGGTGCAATAAAACGCTTCAACATAGTCTTCCCTAACGATAGATTTGATCTAACGATGGGATTTTATGAAATGTTGATGTTGGATAACACTTGTTCTTCTTACGTCAAAACATTACCAGCACACCCAACTTTTTAACTTAATGAAAATTAAATTCACCTGATTCTTACGAAACATCTCAATACGACGTGAATTTTGATATTTAAATCTTTCTTCCGAGTTGCAGAAGTACTGCACGTCTAAGTAACATGAGTTAATTATAGGTATGTATGACCATAATGACGCATCAGTTAATGTAGAGTCGTAATCAACGTTTTTAAACATGAAAGAGTTGCTAAATATTTTTAGAACGAGCAAAACTATTTTCCCATAAAAATGTCATTACGTTTCGCTCTGGCAACATTCAATTTACGATTGCTAACACATAACTGCACCGCAATTCGAATTGCGAACTCACCGCATTCTGATCACTGGAGCCTCGTCTCCCCTGGTAATTGTTTCCGTTCTCGCCGAACACGAACGAGCACAAGTCGTAATACCACAAATGCGGTGTGTACACCTCGTCCGGGCTCGACGCCTTCTCCCTGCTATCAATAACTCTTTTGTACTCCCTACGCACACACGCGCGCAAACTCTCAATCTTTCTCAGCACGTGTACCCGAGTCGCTTTGGGATAGTGTTGTTGTAGAAGCTCTGTGAGTTTGGAGACGGCCTCGTGACGTTTTTGTTTGTGTTTGTACGTGCTGCACTTACGGTTCCATAGACAAGGCAGCTCTTTGTAGAGGAGAATGAATTTTATTAATAGTTTGCGCGGGAAGATGACCATGTCGGCCATTTTGCGTTCACCGAGCGGCGCGGCGCGCAGGTCACTGGACGTGTTGGCGGTTGGGTCGACGCGTTCGACGCCCCTTCGCCCCTCCGTTGCTCGTCCGCTCGTCTTGCCAGCAAGTTGCTCGATTTGTTGCTCGACGTCCATGTTGCACGATTTAATTGGCGTTACACTCAAGTCGCAATATGGAGATGCAAACCGTGCGCGATAACTTGATTTACCGTGAATCGCTGTGAACTATTAAACTTCTGTACTTATCTGTTTTTGTCGTAAATTCTTATTTTATTGTTACGTTAATTTTGCTTTCATTAGTATCAACCATAAAAATAATACGCTCTAATCAACTCTATGTGAAGGGTGATAGTATCCCCGCAGCCCCGTAGTGAAACAAGAAACAAACAAAATAATTGTTTTTTATGAACTGAGGATATAACTTTAAAGATTAATTATGATCTACTCAAAGATTGTATCTAAGATTGTATCTAAGATTGTATCAAAGATTGTGTACAAATGGTGTAAATCATCTGGGATCAAAAAACTAATCTCTCGTGATTCCCAACCTATAATATTACAACAAAATCTCCCAGTAGACATTTAGCTAATCAACCTTTTAAGGCAATGTTCCGTAACTTCATTAAAGGCCAAAAAATAAACGATTCGGGCCGAACACCTCTCCGTGCTTTAATAATAAATATTCTTGTCTTCATAAACTTTTTACGGCAGCTCCCGAGCTCTGTAATCAAAATTTAAATTGAAAATTCAGTTTCACAAAGTTCAATACTTATTTTCTCCTATCTTGTTCGGAACAGTGTTTTTAAATATTTTATAGGGGTTGCAAACGGGCATGCCGTCCACCTGATGGTTAAAGTCATGTCGCCCATTGACATCTAAAACTTAGATAACATTAGAATCCTATTTGAGGTTGGACAAAGATCGTTGTTACCTGGGGACTAAGTTGTAACTCCTCGGAAAAGTCTCTCTATCCCCTAAACACACCCAGAACACAGCAACGCTTAATATTGCTGTAAGGTAGAAATAGGTATGGTATTGTTACCTCCGAAGTCGATGCATAAAGGGTTCTATGCTTTTCAAAATTATTACTAATATACTTATTAATTATTAATTATTGTCCGTTTATGGTTGAGGGTTTTTAATTTCTTTAAGTTAACAAAAATAACAAATGACAATGCAACTTACTTGATTCGCTCACTTTACTATATATATGTATGTCCAAACTCCAAACAGTACTGCTACCGGAGGTCGATCAAACGATGCATTCTTATCCCTAAGGATTTAGTTGTAGCGTTGCATATTGACAGTATCTCTGCGTCATCCCATGTGGAAACAAAACAAGTAGTTAAACAAAGCTAGATGTAAGTGCTATAAATAAAGAGATTGAAATCTGTAGGGCTACAGATTCATCATTTTCAAAAAAAATCTTTCAAATACTTTTATCCCACTTCACACTAACACTATTTTGGATTTATTGATAGTTGTCGTATAAGGCAGATTGACTGACTACCAATGGGTAATAACTAATATTTGGTATATTTTAATGTATTTTGTTTATTATGGCGTATATTCAGTGTCCATATATCTATCTGATTTCTCTTATAACTACAGATTTAATACAAGATATCAGCACTCTCAATTAAGGTTTTAATCTAGTTATCAATGGATCAGCTTTTCTGTTACACCTGAAAACGTAAAATATGTTCTTCTTCAGTATTTCTATCGAAATATCTCCTTTGATGCTTTATTTCATTTTCTGACACAATTTTATATTTCTACTGCATATACTCCTAACTCTAAAAATATATTTGATATTACTCTCTCCAACAAATTTCTATTGAAATGAGGTGGATATTATTAAAATCACTCGAACGCAAAAATATTACATGTCTCGTCCTCGATAAATATTACTGTGGTTTATCTCGAAAAATAAAATACTATTACGAGCTATGAAATCGCTCATTCGTAACTTTATTATAGCGAGTACGTGAAGAATAGGTGTACTGCTCAATTTTATGTTTGGGAATCACCTAAAACCATATTAGGGTTTATAACCTGTGGTATTTCTTTATGAGTGTGGTATTTCTTTTGTGGTTTTTTTTCATTTTTGGTGGTGTTTGGTATATTGTGGTATACACTTATTAAAGTCTCGTCATTAAAATAAATGACATTTTATTTTTATTGTGATACTGGTATACGTACCTACATATTTCATTATTTTCTTAGGTAACGTTATTATTTTAGCCATTAGTGAAATCATGGAAATCATCTACAACAACAAACAAGTAACATGTGATTAACATAAAAAAAATGATATTAAGACAGGCCGCTCATATTTTCTACAATTGTACCTCTAATGTGGTAAGGCTTTGTTCTGCTCCTTTTATATCCCTAATACTAAAGATGTACCTATATTTAGTCCAAATGAAATGCATCTAAAACCTTCTCTGACTCCATTTCAATTGATTTGACTGTTTTCTATAAAATTATTAATTGAAAAATTTAATCCTTTCCCACTCCAAAGTCATAAAAAAGCAATCTTAAAAATATTTACCTTATTACAATTTTTATTACAAAATTGTGCGGAACACAATAAACTTAAATGACAAAATGTCATAAATCCATTCAAAGGATTCGATAATCTTCTAATGGATGAATTTTATCGCTCGATCTTAAAATAGTCCCTTACCCCATATTGTAAGCCAAGGGATCTCTGTGGGGTCACGACATCATCCCATCTCAATATCCATAAAAGGAAATTAAGGTATTTCCTGCCATTGTACAAGGAAATGACAAAATACCAACACGGTGTGAAAAACGTTCTTAGAGTATCGATCACTGTATTTCTTTGTTAAGTTAATCTACGTGTTTTTATTATGTAAGTGATGGTATCCAGTGGTATTTGTCGCCCATGGACATCTGGAATCAACTCCGCACGGGAGAAAGGCTATACTTAACGACATTGGGGTATAACTGTGATAAGGCGTCCAACGGTGGCGTTTTTTCATACCACTTACTATGTTAAGTAGGGGAATAAATAGAATCTGAAATTAACAAAATAAGTTCCGGTTAAGTCTGAACACCCTGTAGGTATCACTTTAACCAAAAATATAGAGTTAGTTCAAATTTGGCAATTTATAATTATAATAACCAATAGTGCTGTGGAAAGATTTGGTAGCCAGCTTGACTCATATTTGAGGTAACTATATTAGTCAAGACACATCTGTGATCAGCTCCGCTAAAACCTGTTCTTTAAGGCATTGGTCACAGATATTCATGGACGGCTGTAACTATGTACCATCAGGTAAACTGCAAGCACATTTGCTCCTATAAATTCACAACATTCACAAAATCTACAATTCAGTCTAAAATTTGTTAGGATGGAAGCTCGTAAGAAATAAATATTGCCCATCCAATATATATTGTCGCAATAAAACTCCCGAGGTATTTTACCGCCCATCTTGTCACCGCGTATCCAAATATTCAATGCCGTAAAAATAGTGTCATTTTATACACCTTTTACGACGTGACAACAAAAAACGTTCTTTATAACTTCTGATAGTTTTTATGTTCACGTATAAAATTGATTGATTTCAAATACCTTATAGCACAATCTATAGGCGTTTATCCTGACGCGCGTGTTACGCTCCCACGCGTGTCTCACCAGCATGCGTGCTAGTTGCATCCTATCGTTACATACGCATATACACATGACTCGGAAGCTTCGATAACAATTGTTAATGCATGCTACAGCCGCCCATGGACATTTGTAATCGACTCCAGATAGGATCAGATATTCGTACCGGAGGTCGCCCACAGATGCGCCGCTACCCCTGAGAACTTCTAAGCTGGAACGCCTCGGAAAAGTATGGCCCCCTTACCACACCCTTCAAACCAGAACACAGCAGCGCTTAACACTGCTGTTATAAGGCAGAAATAGGTGTGGTGGCGGTGCCGCCGGAGTCGAACCACAAAAGGTTCTACCACCTTCAAACCACCACCACCACCACGTGTACGGATGGGACGCGCATGCAGTCGTAGAAACGTGTGACAGGAAAATACATTACAAAACAGAACACTGCTCTTTGCACTGCGGCGAATATACACGCTCCTTCCTGACATTCATCGTTTATTCTTTCAACGTTTGTAAGGGACTTTCTTTCGTCGCTTCTGCTCTATAACGAAACCTTGTGAAGTGGCCGTAGATGTATTAAAATTCAAAAATAATTTTGAAAAAAAATCTATTTTAAATAAAACTTTTTATGTTTGATTTTAATTTGACCAACGAACTATGGATCGACAGGTAGGATGAGCAACAGGTCAAGGAAGCGAGTAACACAGCCACACTACGTCTGAGACCACTTTTCTTGTATTTCTCTCGCTACTCGAGTGGCTGTACTATTCAAATCGGCTGTAAAATCAAAGAAATTATAAGAATGATTCCTTTGTTTTTAAATGAAACAACAATCAAAGGTGATCAAGCGACATTTTATTAAGAACGTTAATTGCGAATTTCGTTTTGTTCTCCATTTTTAAAACTTCTGAGAAACGTGATAAAGGGAATGGATACTTTGAAAAATTGTTTTGTATTTTGATATTGTAAATGAACATTGTATTTATTATTTATCTATTTTACTTTTTTATCTATTCTCCTTTATGACTTTGGCTCACAAATGATAAAATTAAAATGGGATGAGGGAAATACCTCACATAAATTAGTGAGACGCGCGTAGTGCGGTCTAAGGGCTCGTACACAAAACTGCGATGCGACGTCGCATCGTAAAAAATTGCGAGCTCCCCCGACGCATCGCAAAAACTTGCAAATTAATTCGTATCGCACATTCCTGCGATGTTTCGTCACACTTGTTGACGCCATTTTTAGTTCGTTTTGGGACAGCGTGTGGGAAAAACGTACAGACCTGTATTTGTTGGGTGGGAAGACGTATACTTTAGTGTAAAAAAATTACAAAGTACGTCGTTAACTTTTTATATTATTGATTGAGGAGCGCCCTGTTCTTTGGGAAACTAAATATAAAATATATGATATATGATAAATGGATGAACCCAAAATTTTTTTTGTTACTCTTTCCTGTATCTCTTAAGCAGTTACAAAAGTGCACACTTCTTTTTACGGTCCATGTCACGACCTAATTTTCAAAATACGTTCCGTACGGTTGTATAGAGAATGGTCACCCTGAGAGACGCTATGCCGCACGATATCGCATCGCAGCAATTCGTGTCGCAATTTTTTGCGTTGCGAATTCGCATCGCGTCGCATCGCAGTTTTGTGTACGAACCCTTACACTTAAAATATTCTGGGTTCGATCCCTGGCGAGGCACAAGTCTGACTGATCAATTTGTCAATCAATTTGTGTTGATCAATTTAGGTTTCTGTACAAAGCAATGTTTATTTTCATGACAACCACAAGGAATCCTTGTGGTACTTTAAGTGTATCCTTGTGATGCTTTAAGCGTTTTTAATAAAGAAACAACCATAAAAGTAATCTTATGTCTAAAGCCTAATATTTTAATTTAAGCCTCTGAAAGCCATTAACCGACATCTTAATTCTTTTCTTATAACCACCATAAATATTTAACGAAATTTTAATTAACTGCCTGAAATTCTTTGGATTCCATTATTTTATATCCTATTAATTAGAAGTTAATTAATAAGGAAATTTCAGTGGGGAAGGAAACTCATTTTGTTGCGGAAATTTTTAATTTACACGGTTCGGTGTAGATTGGAGAATAAAAATGAAGAAGATAAGTAAACAACCCACGTGGACCTCGCGCACGGTTTTTGTATTCACACAAACAATTCATTTCAATCAATATATTCAAAGTTCTACAACATTTTTGACTTAATATATGATGTGTTGGATTCGAATCCCGAATCCCCAACATAAGATGCGTAATTTCTAACCACTAAGGCTATCACTGCTCCCGTATCAGAGATCCCAGCGTTCTCCGCAAAGCTCTGAGGATGGCCACCGGGGGGGTTAGTGCGGTAAAGACCCCACATAACCTGACCACGCTCCCTACGGCGTCAGATACCTTTTAAAGGATCCCCACTCGTGGACAGAAAAGGGCTATTACTGCTGCGTACTGTGAAGTCTGCCAATCCCTACTCCGTTGGCATGGTGGATGACTTGAAGCATCTCATGTTGAAAAGAGACTGGTCTAACATTTTAATTTTTATGCTGTTGACGTACAAATAACATTTAATTAATTTCATAACATTTGTCCCCAGACACACACTCATCAACCCCGGTAGTGTGTCTCGTGATCGAGGGCGGCACGAACACGGTGCGGGCGGTGCTGGAGTACGTGACCGACACGCCGCCGGTGCCCGTCGTGGTGTGCGATGGCAGCGGCCGCGCGGCGGACCTCATCGCGTTTGTGCACAAGTTAGTATTATGTTGGTAATGCCGCAAGCTTGTTACAAGGGGCGGCACAAACGCGGTGCGGGCGGTGCTGGAGTACGTGACCGACACGCCGCCGGTGCCCGTCGTGGTGTGCGACGGCAGCGGCCGCGCGGCGGACCTCATCGCGTTTGTGCACAAGTTAGTATTACGTTGGTAATGCCGCAAGCTTGCTACAAGGGGTGGCATATTAATTATAACTTTTATATTTTGAAGGTGGTAGAATCCTTTGTGGTTCGACTCCGGCGGCACCGCCACCACACCTATTTCTACCTAATAACAGCAGTGTTAGGCGCTGCTGTGTTCCGGTTTGAAGGGTGTGGTAAGGGAGATAGACTTTTCCGAGGCGTTCCAGCTTAGTCCTCAGGGGTAGTGGCGCGTCTGTGGCTGAGCTCAAGTGGGAATATTTAATCCTATCTGGGGTTGATTACAGATGTCCATGGGCGGCAGTAGCCACTTACCATCAGGTGGACTGTATGCTCGTCTGCTACTCCTATATTATAAAAAATGATTTCTAATTAGGAAACAGTATTAACAGCAGCTTCCACCAAAGTGGAGATAAGCGGAGCGGAGAAGTGAGATGTAAATGCTCAATCAACCGGCCTACTTCTTGTGTTTCGGTAAGAGGGTGTGAATACCGGCTAACTTACATATGAGGTGATCATCTTAGTCCTTAGAAGTGGCAGTGTATCCGTTATCAATTTCTTATGTGTCGTGGTGTACGTACTATGTAGTGGTGTAGTGTATTGTAGTGTCATATAACTATAGCATCGCGTCACCATTACCAAATATATAAAATTTTAAGCAAAAAAATAAATTTGTCATTTTTTTAACGTATCATTACAACGACGAAATATCAGAGATCTTTCGAACGCGTTCAAAACTTTGTTAGCGGATATACAAACTAAACCTCCAACTATTAATACATAGAGCATTGTTAAGGTCCATTTCGTGTTATTACCGTAGCGTTCACGACCGCAGTCCGTCATGTGCCTGACAACCGCAAACGTGATTCTAATGTTCTTCACGTAATTTATATTCTCCATTTGTGAGTGACATATTGGAGAACCTTCGAACGCGTCTAAAACTTTGTTAACGGAAATGCAAACTAGACCTCCAACTATTAATACATAGAGCATTGTTAAGGTCCATTTCGTGTTAGTTTCGTGGCGTTCGCAACCACAGTCCGTCATGTGTCTGACAACCGCAAACGTGGTTCTAATGTTCTTCACGTCACGTAATTTGTGACTGACATAATCTACATGAAATTAAATTGCAGAAGCTCTGGAAGTAACGCAATTGTGGCGTTTTGTTTTGTGGCTTAATTTTATAAGCAGTTGAGTTTTCTCTAATGAGCAAAATCCGGCGAATTACTATCGTTTGCTCATCTACTTTTGAAGTTTATGTAAAAGTTATTCCTATTACTTTTCCAATACACTTTGTTTTTTACACATACTTGTGGTCTTCGTTGTTCACAAGTTGATCGAGTAGGAATATAAAAAATATTTTAAGTACCATTATATTCCCCATAATATGCAAGATCGCAAGCAAAATTACATAAACATTATTTATTTTATTAAACATTTTGAAATCAAATTTCTAAAATGTATTGCTGTTAACTTCGCTGAAATGATGTTTACCTATTCATCTCTGAAATCATTAATTATCGAAATACCAGGCGATATTACTAACTGAAGCGATTTTCGTAAAATGACAGATTAATACCACTGGTATGTTATTTTGGGAATTGATACAGATCGGTATAATACGGCAGTATAGTTCTGCTGTCAAAACCACAAATCTATTGAACATTTCGTACGCAGCGTTTCAAATCACGTTGAGCATTGATACAAATCGTTATAATACGGTAGTATAAGCACAATTGCTGTCAAAACCACATAAATAAATCTATTGAACATTTCGTATGCGTCGTTTCAACTCACGTCCACGGCTTACGAATTCGTGACCGTCGTGATTCGTGCGTGAAACGCTGCCAAAATACTGTCGCGATTGTCACGAACACGAATTATACAAATTTTATATTTATTTTAGCTTAGTTCACAATGAGAACTTTGATTTTATAAATGACAATTCACTCGCATACGTATTTCCCTTTTTTTTGTTTTCTTGTGCACTATTATTCTACACAATAAATATAAAAATGTATAGTTCTCTCTCACCAGCACTTCGGAAACTCTGGTTGGAGTAAAATGACAAATAAAATTAGTAACACCTACATATCTTATAATTTATATCATTATTTTACAAACCTACACTATTTCTTAAAACTACTGCAGTACTTATTTCATATCTCCTGATATTTCCATCCTTTCCGTGTTTATTAATTTTTTTTGCTCTAACGGAGAAGATAAATATTAAATGGTAGCTTTTCAGCCCAGCTATAATATAAGTCGATGAAGATGCTGAACACGCACGTTTTCTATTAAAGTCATCAAAATCCCTAACAGCCAAAAATAAATCCTTTCTTTGCAACATTTCCTGTTATACAGTTTCTGCATAAGCAACATAGATATTGCAAGCTTTACACAAACCCCACGGAGTCGAGTACAGTATATTGTAGCATTCGTCTAAAGCGGTTAGAGCAAGAGTTCCCAAACTTTGTTATTTCGCAGCGCATTTACAGGTTTAATATTATGCCTCGGCGCTCCCAGCTCGAAGTATACGTAATAACGTTTTTCCTAGATACTTGGTGTATAGGAAAAACGTTAAAACAAACAAACATGAAGCTGTTTTTATATTACTCGTATTTAAGAAAAAATAATCATAGTGATGTGTGCTTGGTGATCACACTATTTTAGTTTAGTCAAATTTAGTTTCTAAATAAAGCCTGACGGCGCCCATCTTTATCCTTTACGACGCACCAGAGCGGCACGGCGAAACTTTGGGAACCTCCGGGTTAGAGGATTGCAAACCTCATCTTAAAGGTAGGGATAACAGTTGCGTGCCGGAAACACGTACAGTAGTTACGAATTTGTCACGTTCTTTGCTTCGGTTAACAAAGCCGTGTTTTGTTATGAATATAACAAAGGAGCGTGCAACCCACCTATTAAATGGCCAATGCGCTCATGATACATTTATCATTTTTTAAACTAAGCTTTAGCTGGTGGGACTAGTCTTATGCGATTTTCAGAGATGTTACATAAATATTTGTAACTGTTTTTTACTAAGACAGTATTTTTGATAAATTCATCGCCTAACAAGTTAAATTTTGACAAGAAATGTTGTTTAATATCATCATTGATCATCTAACGGGTTGGCATTTAAATTTATAATTTTTGACTTATCCCATACTTATCTAATTTCCCTGGAACAAATATATTGTTGAGTACATTAATAATAATGTATATTTGTAACTAACTCAAAAATATAAACGTATTTCAAGTGAACCACAAATGCACAATAGAGCTAAAAGATGGAAAATGCAAAGCTCTTCTTAACAAGGGCCATAGGAATAACAAGTTGCGTCACGTGAGAACACGAATCATTGTCACGGAAGTGTCACGTTTATTGCTTCGACTAATACGCGTATTGTCGTGCAAAAAGAGCACTTACGTTGGCCGTTATTATATTATTCTTTCGTCTTTTTTGTGATACATTTTGTTGATATTAGTAAGTATCATTGCAAGTTAATTAATTTTAATGTTACGTAATGTTTTATGCTTTTCTGAAAAAAAAGAATGCCGCATATCAGTTATAAATCGTGGTTACAAAATCTAATTAAAATTAAATATATTTTGTTTAATAAATATCTTTATCCTTTACGTATAACCTATTATATCAATTATCTTTTTCCCAGACATACAATTTACCTTTTGCTTATACACTTAAGAAAATATTTTAGCCAAATTCAGATGTTAGTACAAGGAATTGCAAACAATTTTCAGACGTCACGTACTTTGCTTCGAATAATACGTGTCGCATACGGAAGTACTTCACTTTATTTCGCGCAGTACTTTCTACTTGATATATCGTATTCGTCCACTTCGCAAAAGCAGTAACTTATTTACGTTCTTCAGAATCTACTGCTGTTTACAAAATTGAAGTAGCAAACGAGGGTGCAGTCCACCTGATGATAACTGTACCCTTACCATGAGTTTTTACGTTTTGACAAATATGACTGTTTTGGTATTTGTTTACATATTTCCAATATACGCCCATACAATTTCCAATTAGCGCCCCTAGCGGATTGTATCGGAACTATAGTATAAAATTGAGTGATGTCTAAATTGACAAAATGGCGCTTTATGTTTTGTCTCTCTTTTTTGCGTGATGTGAGACAAGACAATGTGAGACAAACAGAGATACTTGAGCACTTACTTATTGTTACGTTTACTCAGACTACTGAAGCAAACGGAACAGAATATTGGATTGAGTAAACGTAACGTAAAATTGTGGGATGTTTTGAAAACACATAGCAAAGGTACTGGTTCCTGCCGTCTTAGCACATATGTAATCAACTTCGTATAGAACTACGGTACGGTTCTACCTATACCCGGTGCCCTAAACCTTCTGAAGCGGACCTGTGTTGCTACCACTGAATACCAACTTGCAGTGACGGACTAAGGTCGTTGGAGGCCCGGGGCGGCAAGTTAAATGGGGCCCCAGTCTAAAAAGTTGATTTGGTTTTACAAATATTCGCCTGTGATTCGGTGACCGTTTTTTTTTTTCGGTGACTAATACACATTTCATTTACTATGTAGGACTTTTCATTTACTTCATAGGTACTGACGACCTATTTTTAGCAACTGTATTTGGAGGCCCCCAGGATCGAAGGCCCGGGGCGGACTGCCTCTTCCGACCTCTCCCCACCCCTTAAGCCGCTAGAGCTAATTTAGCCGCCTCATATCTACAACAGCCAGCTCCACCACCCATCCACCGAAATGCAAGAACTTCTTCACTTAGGCGGGAAGGTGAAATCATTCCCGTGATCGGTGATACCGTATACCTTTGATCATCTATGAAATTTTGCTTTGATATAATTCGATCAGATCAGATTCGATTTGAATAACGACCGACGAATTCACAGAAGCCGATTGGTATTCGTCGATTTATGCATTTATACACATGTCACGAACCCGCATTTAGGCAAATTGTATTTCAGAGTATGAACTGACATGCAAATTGTATTTCTCGCTCAATGGCTGCCGTTATTCAGAATAATATGAGCATTCGATTCAATTTGCCGTTAATAGCGATTAATTGAGCATTCAGTAAATTAAATGATTTGATTAGTTAATATAAAACGTGTTTATGTTACGGCATTTTGATGGAAAGCTGATGATAACTATTCATCTTAGGCACATAATACACGGGCGTCCCCCCACGTCGACGTAGTTCACCGTTGCTAGAATTTTCAAACAAAGAATAGTATGTTCAAACAAATAAAACTATTTTTACTATACATAAAGTATTATTTCATAAAATCCTGCTAAATAACTTAAGCCCAACTGCACCTCATAATTCACGCCTGTTAAATACTCAACGGGAGATCCCATTATTTATTGTCGCTGGTAAATTTCGCAATCAAGCAAGGTTTTCTACATGAAGCAGTAACGCTAGTACTTTGCCAAATAACTTGCAGCTCGGCTGCATCTCGCATATTTCACGCTAGTTTAACGCCCGAGCAGAGATCCTGTTATTTATCGTCGCCAGTAAATTGCGCAATGAGGCAACGTTGCCTGATTTACGTACGATGTTATTGCCGAAATCGGGAGTTATTCGTGGCACAAAATCGTCAATAATCTGTTTTTGGTTACCCTAACATATTCATGGTTTTAGACATAATTTTTGTTATAAGTTAAAGCGTGCTTTATAATATTGTCGATTGTATATCAGTATAGTGGGCAAAGTAAAGTATAAAATATTAAAACCTCTCTTTCCCGAAACTGCCACGCTAGAGAACGAAGTCATAAATTTTAAATTAAGTAACTTTGTCCAAATTTACAAGCTGTGTTATGTGTTATGAGAGGTTTTCTATATAAAAAACATCGACCTATGAGATTCTTTGTTATTAATCTCTTTAACGTTAATTAATTTCAAAATGCCTTTCATGCTCCATTTAACTGCACACAGTTTATAATATTTTTTAAAATGTAACACTGCATCTCGCATATTTATCGCTTGTTAAGCTCCCGACAAGCGATCCTGTTATTTATGACCGCCAGTAAATTGCGCAATCAAGCAACGTTGCTGAATTTACCAGAGCTATAACAGGGTGAATTTTTAAAACGGGCCTTCAGGGCCAAATCCGAAACTATAAGGATTAGCGAAAAATGCTGAAAGGAGTTACGAGGCCGATTTTGATAAAAACTAAAACTGCATCATTACTTTTTTAAAATATCTTTTTCCCTAGCCGGGAATCGAACGAGTTCATTTTTTAAAAAAATACACCCTCTATATTATTCCACCATCTGATAGTGTCGCTTATAAGGATCAAATTCTGGGAAGTAATGTTATGTGACAAATTAAAGGAAAAGGAAAATTTTGAAGAAAATACATATTTTTCCATACATTGCCATACTAATCCTTAACGATTATACATAACAAATGATTTATGTGTAATTCTTTAGAAACATACGTAAGTCATACCATTGAAGAATTTGTTGGTTAATCAACTAATTATTCGATGTTATAACCGTGACATACGGCTTAGTATGAGTAAGTAATAGTTTGGCAAGTAAATTACCGCCGTTTTTAGGATTTATTTTTTAATAAAAATAGATAAGTGATTAAATAGTAAATTGTTTTTGTTTGTTGTTTATAACTAAGTTGTAACAGTAAATATAATTTTCTATATCTCTTTGTTTAGTTATCACTCGGATTTGACTCTAAAAAGACATTCTCGCAAATTGTCAATTTTACATCTGTATTAAACGAAACTCGGCCCATAGCAAGTTAAATCTATTATAATGGTCCTAAAAGTAACCTTAACTAAGTCGGACATAAAAATATAAATTCTTGAAGAACAAAACGTCCATTTCAAATGATTTGAAACATTGAGCCAAAAAATTGTTAATACGCGAAATGTTTAAATTGATGAATGGCGGGAACTTAACTGCCAAATTGATATAAAAAATATGTATTTTCTTAAAATTGAGGCTTTTCCTTTTGTTTGTCATTTATCATTACTTCACAGATTTTGATTCTTATAAGCAACACTATCAGATAGTGGAATAATATAGAGGGTGTATTTTTTTTCAAAATGAACTCGTTCGATTCCCGGCTAGGGAAAAAGTTATTTTAAAAAAGTAATGATGCAGTTTTAGTTTTTATCAAAATCGGCCTCGTAACTCCTCTCAGCATTTTTCGCTAATCCTTATAGTTTCGGATTTGGCCCTGAAGGCCCGTTTTAAAAATTCACCCTGTATTGTTGTGGTGTTGTTTTCCAGTGAACATAGTAAATGATATATATTGAGAATTGATTTTAAATGTTTTGCATGATAAAGACCATCGTTCGTGATTGTAATATCAAAAGTGATATTAATCTTATATCATGTCAAACGAATTGATGAGGTCGTAGCTTTTGACATATTGCCAATTACTTAAAAATCCAATAGTTTAATTAAGTTCAAATTACTTTGTTGTTTTATTTAAAATGTTATCTCGTTTATTAAATGAAACACCTTCACCATGACATACGATACACACGAACAATCGGGCTCAGAACAAGAATCAAATTTTGTTACATATTTAGTTTTTCCGAATTCACATACACAAAATAATCTAAACACTGTTTAGTCCCGACAGTTATCAAGAAGATCAATTCAATATATGAATATGTCTTATATCACCCAGGTATGCCTCAGAAAGTGGCGAGCAGTCAGTCCTGGAGTCGATGCGGGATTACCTGATCAACACCATCCAGAAGACCTTCGAAGTTGGTGTGCAGCAAGCGGAGTGTCTCTACAGCGAGCTGTTACAGTGCACTAGAAAGAAGAACCTGGTATGATCTTAAGAAACATTATAGGCGTTCTGGAGTTATCACCATACTCCCTATTTCTACCTTATAACTTATGTTATAAGAGCTGCTGTGCGCTGCTACGTGAAATTACTTTTTTTAACGAGGGGGAAATCTTCAAAAGGTACCCAATTTCGTGGGAGCGACACGGAGTTATGAATACTTTGAACAAAGTTTAAACTAAGTTTGAACCAATGTACAAACTAAGGAGCTGGTAATAGAGACATACTTATATAGGCCATTCCAATTTAATATATAAGAGTAGAAAAACATAGTTGGCCGATATAAGATAGGATTCCAATTCAATCTAAGGTTGATTACAGATGTCCATGGTAAGAAATTGCTGCTTAGGTGATAAAGGTGATAAAACTGTTTTTTGATTCCACAAGAACCACCATAGACTTAGAATATTTCTGTCTTTTTGTTCCTATCAAGATCTTTGTCTTAAGGAATATTGATCTGCTGTATATTGACGACCCGCGTGGCGGAGCGGTCACCATGCCGGTCTGACGCGCAGAGGGTCCCGGGTTCGATCCCCGGCCAGTCAGACAGATATCTAAATGATGAATTTAGTCTGTTTCTGGGTCTCGGTGTTTGTGTATTTGTCTATGTGTATGTTCATGGCACCCACGACACAGGGAATCCTAGTGTGGGGCTGTGAGTGTAGAAAGTGTTTTTTTTTTATTTTATTGAAGGGTGTGGCAAGTTACTTAGTCCTCAAGTAGGTATTACACCTTAGTTATTAACTTGAGCTGGAATCCTTGTATATGACTTTATTACTTATTTACGGTGATCCCTTAACATCAGATCTGCAGTGACTTTCAATTCTCATCAAATAAATGAACAAACACAAGGTGTTTTGCCTTTAACATATATTAACTTTGAAATTATTTTTAGTATTGGTTAACTAGCACTTTTGTACAATCAACTCTAGTGAAATCAAGTTTCCACTTGACAAATTCTCTCCAATGAAATTGTCCAACAAAGGACAGGGTCCAATCAAAGTTGGGCTCCAATTAATCTTGGAAACAAACTTCACCATGCTCTTGTTACAATGGAGACGGAAGCCATTAGCAATGACAATAGACTGACCACGTGTATACAGTAACACATATACAGACACTAGCGGTGGTCGTTGAATCAACGAACTAGTTAAATCAACCGTTGATTCACTTTCAACGAATCAACGTTAATCCAATAGAAATTAACTAGTTAAATACGTCATCGACGTTGAACGGAACGTTTCGTTATTTTCAACGTAAATTGTATTTTGTAACGGTGGTCGTTGAATCAACGAACAAGTTAAATCAACCGTTCAACGAATCTACGTTATGTCAACGACGTTAAACGGATCGTTTCGTTATTTTCAACGTAAAATTGTATTTTGTTTAGAATTAAACTTACGTTAATTTTTTTTTTGTAATATACGAGTAGCAGACGAGCTTGATTGTCGGTATAATAGCATAATTTGAACTCCAATTATGTAGAACATATCGAATTAGTTCCTAATAAATAATTATAATTATAAATATCAAGAATTGATATTTATATCAATTGTTGATATTGATATTTAATAACACGCACTATGTCAAATTGTTTCTAAAATAACATTTACCGCACTTCAGTAGAGAAGCGTTGATCGTTGCAGCATAGTTAAAAACCGTTTATTATTGATGCAAGTTGAAATTAGTAACACGTTAATTCGTTGACGAAATTAACTAGTTGATCAATGGAAATTAACGTTGACGTTTCGTTGACCGAAAAAACTTCAACGACCCACCGCTAACAGACACACACACTACAGGTGTGCAATCTGTTGCTTTTCATTTTGTACCGTAAATACACACACATATACATATACAGACACACACAGGTGTGCAATCTGTTGCTTTTCATTGTGTATCGTAAATACACACACATACATATACAGACACACACAGGTGTGCAAGCAGTGCACTGTTGTTTATACAGTAACCATACATACAGACACATTGGTACACAAATCTGTTGTTTTTCATTGTTCTAAAAGTGATTAGTTGGTTAATTAGCGCAATTACTGCATAGTTTTGTATGGTTACTACTTTGGTTGTGTTGGGGTGGCCGAGCCCACCATTTGGATTTGTCGCCTTTATGTCACCATGTATGGGTGTTTTATTTTTGTACGGACCGCGCCATTTAGTTTAATAAACATTTGTTTGCGAAATTTTACTAGGCTTGTTATAATCCAGCTACTGCATAATGTTTTTCGAGCGTATGTATGGAAAGCCCTCTTTATTTTTAACTGTTTTATATTTAGTATTTGTTGTTTATAGCGGCCATTTGAAAAAAATACTCTGTACTCTATAAAAAAAATAATGTGTATGACATGACAGGCGGTGCCTGTCCAGCCTGTGCTAGCTCTGAGAAAGACGGACTGAAGGACAGACAGAAGTTGCTTAGTAATACCTAGAATTATATTTTACTTTTTATAATCAAAACCTTTTTATTTATTTTTGAACTCTGATGTGCGGCTATAAGCTTTAAGATTGTAAACTAATATATCTGGTCCATGAATACCTAATAAATTACCTAATATAAATTATTAATGCGTCATTTCAAAGTAAGCAACAGAGAGTCTCAGTAGCCATCCAATAATCCTTTTGATCGGTAATTCGTAGATAGGATCTAGCCAATTTAGCGGTTTGCCTCCAAAATGTGACAAAGTGGGCAATTACCCGCTCCACTCGCTCCACGATCTGCTTGGATTAGCTCTTGAATATTGTTTGAAGTTGAGATCATTTGAAATGCGGTTCAACATTGTCCCTGTCGTATTTTCAGTATAATGTGATAATCCTAGAATTAATAATGATCTAAATTTCTGCCAAAAAAATCCTCACTACGGAGGGTCTTTGGAGAGATTAAAAAATTTAAAAAGACAAAATAATAAAAACTATTTTATAAGCAGCAGCAGAAAGAATTTTCAAAAGTAGGTATTTCGGCATTACTTATTTGAAATACATATATATAACGTACACGGAACTGTGCAAAATTGTATGCTTGTACTGGTATAACGTGTGAATTGTTTGTCATTGGAATTTTATTAAACAAATATTACAACATTTTTTCCGTTCCTGAAATGTTCAAATCAAACCCAAAATTGGTTCCTTAAATTGAATAACTCATGAAGGGACTCTCCGTCGTTTTACGATCTTTTCCGGGTTACAAAGGAACCCTTAAGAAACCCCGAAAGGGTCCGAGATAAAAATAGGACGCCGACACGAACAGGAAGCTACAACCTTATCCTGAGCTCTCTTGGTCAAGAAAAAAGGATTAAAGGAACCTGCACATTATACTAATATAATAATAATAAAATTAATTTATTTGTTTCATCACAAAGCAGTCTATCTTTTATGGTGGTATTAAGGTAAGTCTATCTTTTATGGTGGTAGAACCTTTTGTGGTTCGACTCCGGAGGCACCTCCGCCGTAACCATAGACTTAGAATTTTTCGCTGCGCTACTGTGTCTGCCTAATAACAGCAATTTTCTGGTTTGAAGTGTGTGGTAAGGAAAACATACGTATCCAAGGTGTTTCAAGTTATTCCTCAGGGGGAGCAATACTTCTGTGGCCAAGCTCAGGTAGAACTCTTTATCTTGCCTGAAGTTGATTACTAAAAATTTTAACAAAAAAATGCAACATACTTCTATGTCACTACAAATTAAAAAATAATTGATATAAATGTTGGTTTAGTACATAGTTGTAAAGTCGGCGCTCAATATATTTCGTTGGATAACGGCGTAAACAGCGTGTTCAATATGACCTACGATTTTTGAAAGTTCCCCTCGATTTCCCTGGTCTGCCATCATCAGATCCTAATTTCCTTATAATGGAACCACCTTGGAAATATCTTTTTTCAACAAAAAAACATCAAAATCGGTTCATAAACGATGAATTTATCCCCGAACAAACATAAAAAAAAATAAAAAAGCATATACGAGTATATTACGGTCGAATGGAGAAACCTCCCCCTCTTTTGAAGTCGGTTAAAAATTTCCATTGTCTATGGATACATGGTGACAGTAGCCACTTTCCACCAGAAAAACAGCTCGTTTTCTACTTCTACATACGTTATAAAAATACGCTCGGAAAATATTACCCTCTGCGGGGAAAAAATGGCGCAGCGGTCATCTTTTGACACAGAGGGTATCGCGTTCGTTGCCCGGACAGGCTATCTAAATAATTTATTAGATAATTGTTTTAAATTCGGGTTTTTATGTACTAATTTCAGTGTATACATATGACCCATGTCACATTTAATGCAAAAACACTGTTGTTGTCTAGTGTGCGGAGACCCTTAAGCCAATGTCAATTCTTTATCTAAATGTTTAGTTGACATCTTAAAAGTAATGGAGGCTGGGACCACGGCCTAAAGCATACATACATCACAAGTGATGCGGGTTTAGTAGGTTTTAAATTTGTTATAAGCATAGTTATAAATAATGGTATAAGTTGAAGGCATACTTAAAAGAGGGTATAACTCGTCGTTTAAATATGTTTAAAATATACCTAGGTTCTGCTGTGTTCTAGTATGACGAGCGTGATAATTTAGGCATGCGTGAGGCGTCCCAGCTTAGTTCTAAAGAATCGCAATGCATTAATTTATTTTTACCACTCTGTAGATTTCGTCTTGGTGTCAAAACATTTTTATTGCAGTAGATATAACTTAGTTTTTAAATATATGACCCAAAGTTTAATAATAAATATACCTAAACAGCGATTAATGATCACTTGCTTAAACGGTGAAAGAAAACATCGCAAGGTGTGCAGGTTTATACCTGAGAAATCTTAAAAAAAAGTTTCCAAAGGTATGTGAAGTCTACCAATACGCACGTGGTCAACGCGGTGGGCTATAGCCTAATCCTTCTCATTCTGAGAGGAAACCCATGCCCAGTAGTGAGACAGTAATGGGTTGATGATGATGTTAAACAGACTATAATAGAATATAGTCTTAATCACGATGTTTACCTTCATCGTTTAAGTAAGTGATAATTAATTTCTAATACACACATAACTTTAAAAAATTAGAGGTGCGTGCCTAGGATTTGAACCTCGGACCTCTAGCTCAAGAGGCCAAATGTCTTAACCACTAAGCTATCACTGCTTATAATAGTTAAATACTACTCCTAGTATTATAACAACTAGTACTACTACTAAAGCCTCAACCAGTGTTAACTTTCAAACAAGTTAGTCAATTAATCCAGAAGCCCCATGTAACGGTATCCTGGCTCTAAATTCACCTAGATCGAGTGTTAGTTGCAGACGCTAATCAAATTTGAGCTCGAGAGCCGTTGGTCCAAATTACATAACCTCAGAACGTAGAGCGAGTAATGGAATAGACTTATGAAATAGATACATGCAATTGCTGCTTTAAAAAAGATTTGTAGAGTCACAGCTCCACACTAGGATTCCATGTCGTGAGTGCAGTGAACACACAACAAGAATACATAAACACCCAGACCCAGAGCAGATATCTAAATTCTTCAGTAATTATTTGTTTGGCTGGAGATCTGGTATGGTGACCGCTCCGCCATGCAGGTGGTCTCATTGCCCCAAATTAGAAATCTCTATGTTTTGGGTAATTTTTTTATTCCGATACAAGGGAGTGGATGCCGGGGTCTTAGAAATGAAGCTACCATCTTACTCTTAGTCCTCAGGGGTAGCATCTGTGGCTTACCCATAGATATAGGATGTCAGCTCGCGAAAAAATTCTAAGTCTATGGGCTTACCTTAGGTAGGATTTCCTATCCTATCTGGGTTTGATTAACGAGATTCATGGCCTGCAGTGGCTACTTACTTACAATTAATATAAGAAATGTATTCCCCAATTGTAAGAAAAAGTAAAAAGAGACTTAAAATGGTTGCAACACAGCCATAACATCAGCCAAGTAGAACGTGTGTAACGCCACGCCTATATTTTATTGGTTTTAGAAGGGAACCCTTACAGTGCTCCCCCGTGGACGATTTTCCAATTTTACGACGGAACCATAGATAAGTCACCCCTGAAAAACCTTTATCTTAATGTGAAAGACGAAATTCAGCCATTTTAAAGATTAACAAACGGACAGACCTTTTATTTCTTATTTTTAGCAAAATTCCAATATACATAAACTTACTAATTTTCAATTACTTGTTTTTAAAATTGCTAAAATTTAAAATGTTTCCGCTTCATATAGAAATTACAATACTTACTTTGTTTTTGTTCAGTTTAGGAGCCTATTGTGTTAGTTCCTCTGTGCCGTGATCTATTAGACATCTCGCCTGCACGAGCATTGTTAACTTAATTATTGTACTGAATTGAATCATTTATATATGAACGTGGACAAGGACAAAAGATAATTCCATATTAATATACGAAATAAAGATTAAGATTGTATTTTTTTCTTTCTAATGTTCAAATTTCTTTAACACAACTGGGTAGGTCTGGAGCATATCCTGTTCCCACAGAAATGTTACCCTTGAGGCCTAAGCTGTAACGCTTTTTTTCTTATCGAGGGGTAAACCTTCAAAAGGTACCCGACGACGTGGGAGCGACGCCGGGTTATGTGGGATTCTTACCGCACTAACCCCCAGTGGCCGTCCTCAACGCTTGTTGGAGAACTCCTTTGGTGTACACGACGCTACCACCACGACGGCTAGACTTCTTGCCGCCCGCAACCACGGAAGCCCCCTTTTAGTCGCCTCTTACGACAGGCAGATGTTAGCGTAGCTCTAATCTAATCCCGGAACTACAGGGACAAAGCTGCAACGCCTAGCAAAAATTTGGCTCTCTTACCACATAGCGCTGCTGTGTTCTGGTTTAAAGGGTGTGGTAAGGGAGGCATACTTTTCCGAGGCGTTCCAACTTAGTCCTAGCGTGGCCGACCTCAGGTAGGAATATCTAATCCTATCTGGTGTTACAGATGTCCATGGGCGGCAGTAGCCACTTACCATCAGGTGGACTGCATGCTCGTCTGCTACTCCTAAATTATAAAAAAGTCACTTACCATCAGGTGAACTGCACGCTCGTCCGCTACTTTTAGTTACAAAAAAAGTTACGTTTTACACAAGCTCTCACAGCGTTTACAACGAACCTATATGCACTTCTTTATTCTTCGTCGATGCAAAAAGCAAGGTTTCCAGGCAGAAATGGAATTGGAACGAAATGAAATACTGATCCCGAACGGATATTTTGAACAAAGCGTACGAATCCGGTGGCTTCCATTGAATGTGTTTGAAAGTTTCCGTCGTTTTATTAATGACTTTCCTTATATGGAAAATCGTTTGTGATTTTCAATTAATGTATGAGATTTCCTTATAGAAATACCAGCTGACCCGGCAAACGTTGTGTTGCCATATAAATAAAAAAATGTTAAGGCTGAACAACCCTTATCACTTAGGGGTATGAAAAATAGATAGTAGCCGATTCTCAGACCTACTGAATATGCATATAAAATTTGGTGAAAATCGGTAAAGCCGTTTCGGAGGAGTACGGTAACTAACATTGTGACACGAGAATTTTATATATAAGATATTAGTAATAAAACTTTCTACACTCGCAACCACAGTAAACACACGCGAAGATAAAGATACAAACACCAACATAATTATAATTTGGTTTGGCCGGGTATCGAACCTGGAACAAGTAATATGTCAAACCGGTATAATATTTGGTGCACCACTTACGATATTTTTTTTTTTTGATGGATTACGCGATTTTTTATATCCGATGAATAATGTTTTATTTATTTTTCGATTTACGTATAATCCATATCTGTATTACCTATAGATTCATCTATAGGTATAGAACTCAGGATATGCTCGAATCTACTGAGTATATACGAGTACTTGTATAAACTTGTTATATTTAAATAGAGTGTTTCATCTACATTCCAAATATTCCACTAGCAATCCTATAAAGTCATAACTATCATCATATATGTGCTTTGTTCAACTATCCGTATTTAAGGATTTGCAATGTTCTATCGGGAAACAATATCCAATATCCCGGCTCCTCTCTCACCGCGGACGTGGAGCCATTGGAGTGTTCAGAACTGTTTCAATTGACACGTCCGTTTCGTGAACGCAAACTATCAAATGAAAAGTTTACATATTGGATATCGGTACGATCATAAGATACGAGTATGTTTTAGTATTTTTGATTCTTTTCACTTTTTGTCTATATACTCTAAATCCAATGTTTTGCTATACCATTGCTGGCTATGAAAGTGAAAAGGCATCAAGGTCATATTCTATAATAGCCAAGAGCATATTGGTATGCTTTACATAATTATTTTTTAGAAAAATTTTTGGAGAACCCTATTTACGAGTAGAGTCCTTTTAAGCGCTTACTTTTTCTCGCGTTTATTATGTAAAGAATATGATAATTATGTTCTAAGACAAACGTGACATTCAACAACAATCAGATAAGTGTGCTATATGACAAATAATTTTGTAATATAGCCTTCAATATAGCACACATATCTTGTTGAAAGTTTTGAGTAACTCATACAAATCGCATAGTTATAACAACTGTCCGACTGTATGTGCTGTGTTCAAATATCCGTATTTGAGGATTTGCAATGTTCTATCGGGAATCAATTTCCAATATCCAGGCTCCTCTCTCACCGCGGACGTGGAACCATTGGGGTGTTCAGAACTGTTTCAATTGACACGCCCTGAGAAGCATGACCACCGCCCATCGATATACTACTAATAAAGACGTGTCATTGCCACCGCCACTATATGTGTGACATAGTTATAACTATCCGACTATATGTATGTGCTTTGTTCAAATATCTGTATTTGAGGATTTGCCATTTTCTATCGGGAAATAATATCCAATATCCCGGCTCCTCTCTCACCGCGGACGTGGAACCATTGGAGTGTTCAGAACTGTTTCAATTGACACGTCCGTTTCGTGGACTGTCAAATAAAATGTTATCTAGCGTTTTCATGTTACGAACCGATATAAAATTGTAAAGTATAGTGTCGTATCTTTTGATGCGTTTACTCTTTATTTTACTGTATTTACTTTCAACTGTATATAACATGTGTCAGGAATGCGATCATCACAGTTTTTCTATCAGAATGAGAACGGAAATTGGTAGAGTTTACATACCTTTGAGTAAATTTTTGGGGAATTCTTAATTTTGGTGTTAAAAATAGATATTCAAAATTTCACATATTATGTCATTTTACATGTTATTATAATATATCTATCCAATGTTGCCTATCCAAGATTGACAATTCTTCATAGTAGGCAAATTTTGACTCTTGGTAGGTGAAAATTGTATAGTACCTTTATTATTAACGGGCGTTGAAGAGGTTCTTTAGTAGATACTGACCTTTAACATTTACTATGCATGGTTAACTCTCATAGCCACCTCTACTTTATATTTCACCGCTTCGAAAATATTTACACGTTGAAACAACCAATAAATTCCCTTTCGACAATGCTTTTTCAGCAAATATAAAACGCAAAGAACTCGTCGTTCCACATTATGTACTCTATGTCGTTGTAAGTAAGGTAGATTTTCATAAATTATATAGTTTCGACTAGCATATCTTATGTATAAACATGGTAAACTTTATTCCAGTTTCCTTTAGTACTATTTTTAAATAGGTATGAGTTATGTTTTTATGTTATGCACATGAGTAGTAAAGGTATATAATATGGTCCACCCGATAATAATATTATGTAGGCAGTAGTAACCCACTTCGTGTACATTAGAAATCTTACCTGATTTTCTTTATAATGTAGAACTAACAGACGAGCATGCAGTCCATCTGATGGTGAAAGGCTACTGCCGCCAATGGATATCTGAAATCAACCCCAGATAAGATTAGATTCCTACCCGAGCTTAACCACAGATGCGTTGCTACCTCAAAACTAAGTTAAAATGTCTCTACAAGTCTCTGCCCTACGACACCCTTCAAACCAGCTCACAGCAGCGTTTAACGCTGCTATTATTAGAAATAAATGGGACGTTAATGCTTCAAAGACGAACTACGAAGGCCTGTAACACCTTAAAAGGGTTCACTTAAAGTTTCAGACTGGCTTTAAAAATTAATATTCGTTATTAGACACATATTTCATAGTAGGATTTGTAGGACAGTGACAGGTTAGTGGTTAAAACTCGCCCTCTCGATCGAGGGGTACGAAGTTAAAATCTCTGAACCTCTGATGTAGAAGTTAAAGATTAATTATCACTTGGTTTAACGGTGAAAGAATACATCAGGCAGGTAGCCTGAGAGATCTTAAAGGTATGTGAAGTCTATATGCACTTGGCCAGCGCGGTAGACTTTGGCCTAACTTTCATTCTGAGAGACCCGCGCCCAGCAGTGGGAGCGCAATGGTTTGACGACGACGTCTTAATTCTACACTTGTTAGTTTTGCTGTAATATTCGGCGATATCGCCGCCAAATTAATTAAGCCAAAACTAACTTAACGGACTGATTTTACGTATCTTATGTTTATCGTACACGCCCCAACCTACCCCAAATAACGGGTAAACACGCAAGCACTTAACCCTTTTGACTTACCTTGCGACATTTATTAAGGGAATTCCCTTATTTCTTGCCCTTGCTACATACTAACGTGATTAACCGTACAGTTAAATATACAACCGCATAACTACATGGGTACTTAAGCGCTACAAAATGAAGAGTTATCTAAATATATATAACTCAAAGGTGACTGATTGACATAGTGATCTATCAACGCACAGCCCAAACCACTGGACGGATCGGGCTGAAATTTGGCATGCAGGTAGATGTTATGACGTAGGCATCCGCTAAGAAAGGATTTTGATCAATTCTACCCCCAAGGGGATAAAATAGGGGATGAAAATATTACTTCGTAACGCGAGCGAAGCCGCGGGCAAAAGCTCGTAGGTATATATATAGCTGCTTGCCTTAACTGCGGTTAGGCCTTTGTCTAATTTAATATGCAACCGCTTGTAATTGTGCGCTCTAACCGCCACAAAATGAAGAGATGCTATCCGCGCGGTTAGCCGCCCCTGCGTTTAACCGCTACTACTTAGGAGGGATTAGCCATGTTCTTTAAATATTTAAAATTCAGCGTGGTTGTTAATTACTTTTATTAGTGTTAATATCACGCGCTATTTCTTATACCTATAGCGTTATAAAACTGTGTTTCAGTCAGTATTTATTACTACTTTTACCATGTAAAGGGAATTTATTTTCTACTAATATAATGACAAATAGATAAAAATAATGTATCACGAAAAATAATGAGGAAGATTTTAGAATTCAATTTAAAAATCAACTCATTGGGCATAAGAGTCAGATATTTACATTCACTACGAAAATTAGCGTTAACCTTTTAAAATAGATTATACCTGTCCCAATTGCAAAATCGGGACACTTCCTCGGGACTGGCCTTAAGAGTAATAATAATCCATAATGGGGCTGATCGGAATAGAACATCTCGCTGCACCACCACAAAGCCTCTAACAAACTCCTATCAGCAAATAACAGTAATATGATCTCCCACCAGATAACAGTCTTCAGGATCCAAGAGCGCGCAGAGGGTGGCGAGGTCCAAGAGCTGGACCAGGTCATCCTCACAGCGCTGTTCAGGGCCCAGCACCTGTCACCCAGCGAGCAGCTGTCCCTGGCGCTCACGTGGAACCGGGTGGACATCGCACGGTCGGAGATCTTCGTGTATGGACAGGAATGGCCACCAGGTAAGTTTATCTTCAATAGTTTTTTCGCTTAATCATGTCTACTTTTATTGTCCAAAAATATGTGACAATTATGCTGTCAAACTCAAGCCTTGATTCTACTACCATTTAATTTTTTTTTAAACTATCACATGACTACATATTGAGCGACGACAATAAATTTGACAAGTGACTACGCTTTAGATGAACACAATACATGAAAGATGACTAATCATCCAGTAAAATCTCCTCGACGACAAATTAGGTCATATCATATGTAGTCGCCTCATATTACATGATTACAGATTAGGTGACTTCGCATTAGATCACTACATATTAGGTATCTACACAGGATTAAACTAACGCTCAGTAACAATATCTTTTTTTTATATAATATAAGAGTAGCAGACGAGCATGCAGTCCACCTGATGGTAAGTGGCTACTGCCGCCCATGGACATCTGTAATCAACCTCAGATAGGATTAGATATTCCTACCTGAGGTCGGCCACAGATGCGCCGCTACCCCTGAGGACTAAGCTGGAACGCCTCGGAAAAGTCTGTCTCCCTTACCACACCCTTCAAACCGGAACATAGCAGCGCCTAACACTGCTGTTATTAGGTAGAAATAGGTGTGGCGGTGGTGTCGCCGGAGTCGAACCACAAAGGGTTCTACCACCTTCAAATCTATAATCTATATCTATTTTTTTTCTACAAAGGGCCGAAATTGGAAAAGTTTAAGTCGCAGGAAATATCAAATTTCAATCTATTATAGGCAAAAGATTGGATAGATTGATTATTAATAACGAGCGTAAGTGCCTATTCTGTGTATAGACTGTGAAGTCATCTAATATGCACATTTAATAACTACACACGTGAACTGCAAGCTCTATTTAAATTACGTGCAAAATACACTAGCATTTTTATATCGCACGGAATATATTTTAATTTAATTGCACATGCTGAAAGCGAAGAAAAAGCTTGCATAGCATAATGTCATGCATAGAGACGGTCTAATAGAGTTCGTTAAGCAATTTGTTTTAATTTAGAGATCCAATTTAGTAGTTTATTTATGAAGCCACAAGCACTATCAGATTATTCCACCGCTGAATTGCAGAGATGATAGTGATTCAAATTAATTAGTTTTCATCTTAATATCAAGTGACTACGTTTCAGGTGACCACAAGTTAGGTGACACATGCAGTAAAAACTGAGCGACTACGAATTAGGTCACTTCTTATTTATTGGTTTCACATTAATTGACTACATATTAGGTGACTACGTTGCAAGTGACTACACAATAGGTGACTACGTTGCAAGTGACTACGAATTAGGTGACCACGTTGCAAGTGACTACGCATTAGGTGACTACACATTAAATGACAAAACTAACACTCATATTGTTTATTATCAATCTAACCAATGTCTAGCAATGATCGAAATAAAGACGGTCTAATAGAAGTTCGTTAAGCAATCTGTTTTAATTTAGAGATCCAATTTAGTAAAGTTTAAGTCACTATCAGATTATTCCACCGCTGAATTGTAGAGATGAAACTGATTCAACTTAATTAGTGTTCACTAATTTGTGTGGATTAGCGCGATTATTGTTAATGTTAAATAGAATTCTAGACTTCTATGAGGCACACTAGAAACGGTTTTTATTTGAATATAGGACATTTAAAAGGTGTTAGCGTCCTCTGTGGTTCGACTACGGCGGCACCACCGCCACACCTATTTCCGCCTAATAACAGCTGTGCTAAGCGCTGTTGTGTTTTGGTTTAAAAAGTGGTATGGGAGAAATACTTTAACGCGGCATTCCAATTCCAAAATTTCAAAAGTCAAAATTCCAAAATTCAAAATTCCAGAATTTAGTCCTCATGGGAAGCGACGCATCTATGACAGACCTCATATCGAAATCTTATCTTATCTGGGGTTGATTACAGATGCCTATAGGAGGTTGTAGCCACTTAAAACCAGGGGGACTGCATGCTCGACTGTTACTTTATTTATGTAAGACATTTATGTAAAGGTGTTATCGCAATTATTTATCGGTAAGCTATTTGCCAGCTTATTTAACTCTTAAATCTCGTTTAAGCTTAGCTTTATCAGTAACGTAACCAAATCCCTGTTCCAAACGAGATTGAAAAATACTCCAATAATTTGACAGATTACCAAAAGTATATAAAACTCCTGAATAGACATTATTATTAATTGTGAGTTTGCTCGTCCCTTGGTCTATACGAAATCATTTTTCCCAAACGCAAAAATGAAAATCAAAAATTCAAAAAAGTTAAATAGCGTCCTGTACCAACACCAGGTATTGTATTGTAACAAGAGTGCTCAACGCTGTTGGAATTCCAACGTACGAATATTTCATTAACGACAATTTCGGTGCCGTGTTTTGTTTCGCGAAATTAAATAATTACACTCAAACAGAACCGTTTACAACAAAAGATTTTATTCGGGCCCTATGAGTAATAATTAGAATAGAGTGCGCCATTATCGCCAACGCTTTGCAAGGAATCACTTGAAATTGTCTGTTTCTTTTTTTTTTCTTTTCTTTTCTTTTTCAACTTTTAAACTAAAAGTAGTTTAGCTGTGAAATCTACTCCTATTTTTCACGCTAGAATTCACCATAATTGCAACATTTAAAAAATTATTTTTTAAATGATTTTAAACAAAATAATCTAAGTAATCTAGTCGCCAATGCATTGCCGGATTTAAGGGAGCCCTTTTTTGTAGATCATCGTGCTCCCCTGACCAGCAGCAAGTTCCCTAACTGTAGGAAAAAGTTCATTCCGTATCTCGTAATGATGGTGGTTTGACGTGTGTCCACTGTTCGTACTGAGTGAGCTCACCAACCCGATACTATCACACTGCTGGGCACGGGTCTTCGCACAGAATGAAAAGCATTTATATAATCCACCGCGCTGGCCAAGTGCGAATTGGTAGATTTCACATATCTTGGAGATTTTTTTAAATCTCTCCGGGATTTAAACCTCGGACACCTCGATTAAGAGGCAACGTTTCAACCACTAGGCTATCGTATATTTTAAGTAAGCTCGCTCTATACTTTATAATTACTCTGAGGTCAGTCTCTTTCATTCAATGTAAATACACGCAATATTCAAATTGGACCTGTTAGCCCGGTGCAAAGGGTATTTTAGAATTATTTATGTTGTTTGTTCTGTGTAGATTGAACTTTCATTTCATTTTTACTGGCCTGAATACAGCTATTGTGACATACTTTTACCTTTTTCCTATTATTGTTAGATTTTTAAACTTTTCATACATCTATACAAAAAGAATAAAATGATGAAAGCTTCATTTCAACATAAACAAAACTATGTTAGATGTATATTTTAATTAACGTTTGATATTAAACTCGATTTAATTTGACAATTTTGGACAGCAATATTCCTCGTTATAAACAATAGATACTATTGGAATTAATATTAATTGATCTCCACAACTTGAGAACATCACATTTCTTTCTTATTTCGTAAGATGTTTTCTTTTTCGTAACAATGAAAGGAAATTAAATATCATTTCTAATACAATGCAGTTGAATATAATGCAGTCTCCTACTGTCCTGAGATTCTTTTTTATTAGAGATTGTTTCACGCGTTAGTAATTCTCACTTTAAGTTAAGATTAAAACTACTTCGTAACAATCCGCTACAAATATGTATGATGGTATATATATTTTCAACCATGCAGTATGTACCACCCTCCCTCCCACAAATTAAAAATATACACCACCATACATACCACCACCCCGTGTTTCGCTCCAAAACGGAGCATCATCAGGGTAAGTTGACTCTACGACGGTTAATCGTTAATAATTTTCACTTTAATAGGGCAATATCTCAAATCTTCCCAAGTCAATAAGACTGTCGAATTTCAGTTATCGTCTTGCATATGTCGGGTCATAGATACAAGAGTAAAAGCACAATTCTGATTGTCAATCCACTTATAAGCAATGAAAAACACAAGCATGTCTAAACATTTTAGCTTTCATCCCGAATCTAAACCTTAAAATTCATACTATGTTCTGCCCTTTAAAATAACCTAGGTCCTTAACTTGGGCTCAGTAACGAGCAAAGTGGCCAGTCTCATATGCTAAATGGCCCGAACGGTGCTTTACTTAACGATGTCAGTTTTATGGCCACTTGGAAATTCAAGTCTCCTCCATTATAAGTTTTAAGAGATCATATTAAATGTTTCTTTAGTCTCGTAAGTTGACGCTTTTATAAGGAAAGAAGCCCGTAGAGGAAATGCTTTTATACCTACTTCTATTTTTAAAACGAGATTTGTATTTTTTAAAACGTCGTTTGATTTTATTGATGTTCTAGAATGGATGATACTTATCGATAAATCCAAAAACAATTTAAAATAAGGTTTAGTTCAGGAGGTTCTATAAACAAGTGGGCAATGTCCAGGTTCGTCCAAAAATATTGTATTAACTTCAGGTCAATAAACTAGTGCAGATTGGATTTTTTGTAAGGAAAAAATGCTTTTTTGAATTATAACAGCAAAAAATGGGTAAAAAATATAGTGCCACTAACGGGAAAATAAATTAAACTCGATACGAGGTACAAAGGTGAAATAGATTGAACTTTTATGGGTGGGAATGGTTTTTCACGATTTCTTGCGAAACTTTCTATTATAACAAGCTTGTAAAACCTAAATGTAAGAGTAAGCTATGAAAAGGCGCTATAACTTGCAATTCTGTAAATTTTGTATTTTCTTCTGTGATTTTAGTTTTCCGTGATAAATCGGAAAAAAAACATTTTTTTTATTTTTTCACTTAAAAATGCACGAAAACAAAACGCAAAAAAATATACTACTGAAAATAATTTTGCTCACGGTACGTGTATTGAAAAAACTTTTATTTATCTAGAATAATAATAATTATATCTAGAATTTATCTAATACTTTGATATTGAATCAAAAATTTGTCACTACATACAATATTTACAAATAAAACGTGAACGTAAACAATGTATTTATTGTTCTTGTAAGATAGAGCTGGAGACTCCGAAACCACAAGTACGATAATTAAAAAGAATAGCAACAGTAAACTAAGATAGCAGTTAGGACAAAACCACATTGCAGCATTGTTCTCATTGTTTCGTTTGACCCGTGCTCGAGAACAAAAGAACAATTTATTATAACAAAAAGAACAATTTATTTTCATTCCCCCGCCAATATTGTTGTACCTTCATGTTTATAGCTCCAATATTTTGTACCTTTTAATTCAGCTGAATAATGCTTTGGCTTTGTAGTGACGATACACAAACAAATAAAAACTAAATATCAATATTTGTTTGTGATACTCCGCGTATCTGAATTTCTGAAATAAATATTCTTAAAAAAAGTATTTGCTGTTTTTCCAAAGCATTTTATTACAAAAGTGTGTATGGAGAAGGTATGGAATATAAAATTATTTTTTATGTCAACACCACAATCACACAAAAATCCAGACTTAAACAGTGACAGTGAGTCAATGACTTTGATGACCCGGGTGGCAGAGCGGTCTGACATGAGGAGATTGTGGGTTCGATGCTCAGACGGTAAGATAATGTAAATCATGAATTTAGATATCTGTTCTCGGACTAGATATTTATGTATTCATGTTTTTTTATGTCCATGGCAACCGCAGATGAAATCCTTGTGTAAAAAACTTTTTACCGTAAATAATATAGCCGTTAGTGAAGCCAATCATAATTTATCTTCTCTAGGAGCGTTGGATGAAGCAATGATGCAAGCGCTGGAGCACGACCGGATCGACTTCGTGAAGCTGCTCCTCGAGAACGGGGTGTCCATGAGGAAGTTCCTCACCATTCCCCGCCTGGAGGAGCTGTACAACACGAAGAGTGGACCCAGCAACACGCTGCGGTACATCCTGAGGGACGTGCGCCCGCATCTTCCCAGGGGATATGTCTACACCCTCCATGATATTGGGCTTGTCATCAATAAGCTTATGGGAGGTGCTTACAGGTATGTTGTTATTACTATTGTTTTAATTCAGTATAATGAATATGTATTTTGCGCTGTCTTTATATTTTCTGCACATCCTTAAGGTTGACTGGTAGAAAACGTTACTTAGCATTAAGTTCGCCTATTGTACCACGTTTTATTGATCAATAAAGTGTAATAAAAAATAAGAACTATGCTAGAATGCAAAATATTATAACATTAAGTATTTTAGCATAATATAGTGGCGCAGTTAGTTTTGTACACTTGATACGCAAATGTATACGAAAGAGACAACGCAACGACTGCAATCAATCAACAAAACGCATATCACTAATGCTAAAATTACCTAGTCTGCTAAAATGGAATACCTCAAAAAAGTATCTCTATTTGATGGCGGCGTGAAGCCGTATTCACATTAATTTATCCTAAAAACGATGTAACACATTTTATTTAGCACCCTTGAGAAATTGCAAGCCCCTGACAGACCCGACACACACAAATATAAAACATAGTTAATTATAATCACCATAGGTAATAGGATAACGTTACATTTCCGTAAAATAGGGCAAGTGTTGCATTTTCATGAGTCCATCCCTCAGATTGGCAGTGATCGATTGGTTTCCGTTGGCGGTAACAAAGCCGGTAATCTTACCACACAATAAGGTTTAAGAGTCAGTGAACTGCGATAGATATAGAGTCCACACTTTACTAGGTTCGGAAACAATAATAAAGTAAATATTTAGGCTTCTATACTATTCTTCTTCATTACTGTCAGGTAGTTAAGTATTTTCTGTATACTTTTTTCTTTTAATATGAAATAATTTCTTCTTTACATATAAAAAGTTACATTACTAAATGCCCTACATTACATTGGTGACAATTTTCAACTTAGTCTATTAATTTATTTATTTCTTCTATTCTAAGATATTCTAAGGCATTCTTAGATAAGTCTAGTGCCCAGTAAGTAAATATAAATATGTCCTTAAATTCAATCCAAGTACCCTTAATTAATAACTACAATTAAACTTCAATCACCACAAATATTCGTAACAATTTTTGCTCATAATTTTAGTCATTACACTGCCGATTGTTTTATATCGGCAGTGTAACTACATAGTATTACATTAGCAAAAATTATTAATATAATAATGTCTATTTTATAATCATATGAATTGTATATAAATACAGACTAACAAATTCATTTACCTACCCATAAGAAAAAAAACTTAATTCTAAAGGTGCTACTACACTCGCCGCAAGTTCCGTCCGATCTACGCGAAGGTGATGAACAAGAGTGTGAATGTGCACCGCAACAGCGCCTCCTTCACCCGCCACAACGCCGGGGGCCTCTCTCTCATCACCGGGTTCATGCCCGTCACCACCGAGATGGCGCTGTTCGACTATCCCTTCAATGAGCTTCTTGTAAGTATAATGAGTACTGTTAAGAGGGTCAACATGTATTACAACAGCGCCTCCTTCACCCGCCACAACGCCGGGGGCCTCTCCCTCATCACCGGGTTCATGCCCGTCACCACCGAGATGGCGCTGTTCGACTATCCCTTCAATGAGCTTCTTGTAAGTATAATGAGTACTGTTAAGAGGGTCAACATGTATTACAACAGCGCCTCCTTCACCCGCCACAACGCCGGGGGCCTCTCCCTCATCACCGGGTTCATGCCCGTCACCACAGAGTTGGCGCTGTTCGACTATCCCTTCAATGAGCTTCTTGTAAGTATAATAAGTATTGTTTAGAGTGTCACCATGTATCGCAGTAGTGCCTCCTTCTCCCGCCACAACGCTGGGGGCCTCTCCCTCATCACCGGGTTCATTCCCGACAACACAGAGATGGCGCAGTTCAACTACCCCTTCAATGAGCCTCTCGTAAGTATCATTAGACTATTTAGACTATCATTATGTATTACAATAGCGCCTCCACACACCTATTTAGGTGTATGCCCATCACCACAAAGATGGCGCTGTTCGACTATCCCTTTAACGAGCTTCTTGTGAGTATAATAAGTACTGTTTAGAGTGAAAACTTCCAAGCAACAGCGCCTCATTTACCCACCACAACGCCAGAAGCCTTCCTCATCACCGGATTTATGCCCGTCACCACAGAGATAGCGCTGTTCAATTATTCAATTAATGACCTTTGTTTGAGTATAATATTTTTCAAAGTAATCGCCTTATTAATTATTTTGGAAATTTAATGAAATGTTAGTTAGTAATAAAACGCCCGTTAGTAATAAAAATAATCAATCCAAGTTTTGGCCACTAAATACTATTTTTTGGTAGGGAAATATTAGATAGATTGATTATTAACAGACGTTCCGCTTTAGACAGTCACATACCAATGTGTCATTTTGAATTGTGCAGTTCAATGTTAATGTGATTACAACACACGCGTACGAGTGTATATGATACAAATATTACAATTCTCAAAATAATATAACGTTTTCCACGAGTAGGGCTTTATTTTAAGACAACCAAAAAACTATAAGTAAAAGTAGTTAGGATTCAAAAGGTAGATTATCACTTTTCTAAAACCATCCTTATTGCAGATGTGGGCAGTCCTTACAAAGAGGCACCAGATGGCGTTGCTAATGTGGACTCACGGGGAGGAGGCATTAGCAAAGTCGCTGGTAGCTTGCAAGCTGTACAAGGCGATGGCGCATGAGGCTGCTGAAGACGACATGGAGACGGAGGTGTATGAAGAACTACGGCACTATGGCAAGGAGTTTGAGACTAAAGGTAAGCAAAAACTTTTTACACGTTTTTATGATTGGAGTAACAAATGAGCTCGTATGCCACTTAAGTCACTGCTGCCCATCGACATGTGTTACTGTACACTTCCTCAAGCAATTATTGTCCCACTGCTGGGCTTGGGCCTCCACACTAAGTGAAGCGAGAGAGTTGTCAAGTACGAATTGGTAGACTCCACATACCTTTAACAACTTTTTAACTTCTATTTCACAATTTTAAAAATCTGAGGTGCGATCAACGTGTTCGAAATTTCAATCACTATATTACTTCTTTATTCGATATTAATTAAACAATCAATAAATATAACTCTATAATGGCTGGTCGGTATTCAAAATATTAATAGAAAATTATTTTCAAAAACGTTGAAAATCTAACTAACGCAAACATATTCAATGGAAACAAAATACTAAGTCAAAAACAATAACAGCAAATGTATGAAAATAAAATTGGTTATGTATAGCTAAACGTACCCATTGGAAAACCTTATACTTTCAACTTATTCAATAACCTCCACAAAATGTATAGGAACCGACAGCCGAACACGAAATCGCATTAGCATTAATGTACCCCAGCCACTATTCAAGTATATATACAGGGTGGCACCTAAAACAAAGGACTTATTTGAGAAGGGTGTTCAGTATTCAACTCTCATACTAAAACCTGAAAAATATGACGATATTTTTGTCAGCATTATCCATTCATGTACATTGAGCCCGCCGTAGGTCGCATATAATACTGTGATCATGTGGTAAAAAATGCTGCGCTTCATAAGATAGATTTAAAATGGTAAACCTCTTTTGTTCGACTCCGAAGGCAACACCGTCACACCTATTTCTTTTTTTTAAATGAAATGTTTTAAAAGAGTTAACTATTTCTGTTTAAATAGTTTCTGTTTAAATATATTATGTTTAAAAACGGAAAAGGCGCTGGTGTGTTATGGTTGAAAGGTGTAATTAGGGAGATATATTTATCCGAGGCGTTTCCACTTAGTCCTCAGGGGTAAACATCTGTGACCAACCTCAGGTAGGATTCCAATCTTAACTGGGATTGATCACAAATGTCTATGTGCGACAGTAACCACTCACGATTAGGTGGACTGCATGGTCGTCTGCTACTCTTACATTATATAAAAAAGACAAAATTCACTAGCTTTCTTTCATAAAATACGACAATTATTGCATTTATTTATATATTAAATATTTTTTTATTTAATCGCCATAAATAATCGTAACCCTGAATATGTCATTCGGAAAACTTACCATCCTGTATATATAGAAACTGTATATATAGAAGATAAAGCAGTGATAGCCTAGTGGTTAAGAAACGCGGCCTCTCGATCGAGGGGTCCGAGGTTCAAATCCCAGGCACGCACCTCTGATTTTCAAATTTATGTGCGTATTAGAATTTAATTATCACTTGCTTAAACGGTGAAGGAAAACATCGTGAGGAAACCTGCATATCTGAGAGATTTATAAAAAAAAATCTTAAAGGTATGTGAAGTCTACCAATACGCACTTGGCCAGCGCGGTGGACTATGGCCTAATCCTTCTCATTCTGAGAGGAGACCCGTACCCAGCAGTGGGACAGTAATGGGTTGATGATGATGATGATGATATATAGAAACTACAGAACTCTATCTGAACTCACAATAGTCGTGGAATATAATATTCCTATTCCAAGAACAACATGCAGATATCGAGAGACATTCGAGCACAAGTTTCAATATCTAGTAATTTTGGAAAACACTTTCCATAAACTATGCCAAAATGTATAATGCATATGCTTAATTAATTTGAAAGACCACAGGCTGTTATTACCGACCGTTACCGCTAAAATCATTGCATTAAATATTGGCATTATTTATTACACGCGATTATATGGCAGTCGGTTTTGTATATTCAGTAGTCATTTGATCATAAGTTGTTAAATAAATATTAAAATTTAGTTTATTATCAAGCGGAATGTAGTGTTTTTCGATCGCATATATGTCTTATTCTTTGGCAAACGGTTTAAATATTAACTATTATCCTATTAACCTATGAGGAGACATTGGATTCATCTAAATTTAGTTCAGTATAGTTTTCAGTCAATTATTTTAAGCAGCCAGGTTTTTGTTTTTAGTATAATAATTATTACTAGTATTCAGATGCATTTGATTAGCGATTCATTATTCTCTTGCAGCTTTAGAACTATTAGACTATTGTTATCGGCTGGACGACGACCAAGCTCAGCAACTCCTGACGTGCGAGCTTCAGAACTGGTCCGGACAAACTTGCCTAAGCCTTGCCGTTGCCGCAAATCATCGAGCACTTCTAGCCCACCCTTGCTCCCAAATCATCCTAGCCGATCTCTGGATGGGAGGCCTTCGTACAAGAAAAAACACCAACTTAAAGGTAAGTCCTCAAAAAGTTGTCGATTCAAATCTTTCTTTCCTCATTCACCTTGTTAACGCACAGACTTGTCATTGGCACGTCGTAGCATAGATATTGTTAGAGAATAACTCTTAACATGATCAACCGTAATGAGTAATTACGAGTCATAGATGTCTGTGTGTCAATGAGCTTTGTAACTCGGATCTGCATGATGCCGACTCGACGCCGATTATTCCCACGATCGAATGTTGTAACTCATTTTGTACTTGTATCCCTTTGTGTATTAAATACTTCATCGTAACAATTAACTTTGACGGTGTCAGATTAAGCGTAATCGGCGTCTCGACCCCTTTGGATTAGTTAAACGTAGCATGTAACGCTTAAAGTCAAAGTGAGTTAGTTAGCATCGATCGAGCAGCATTTCCTTTGCCACATCGGCTTTGTCGTGATGTCAAAGGTAATTCTGAGCCTGCTGTGTCCGCTGTACATTCTACAACTGGAGTTCAAGTCGAAAGAGGAGCTGCAGCTGATGCCGCAGACTGAGGAGGAGCACTTTGAGAATGAGAGCATGGAGGACGACAGGAGTACCAAGGGCCCTATGGACGCGGAGGTAACGTTTCATGTTTAGTTGCTTCCCATCTCGCTTTTTATGCTAGTCGTAGATCTCATAAATAGGGTCTTTCAAAGATAGATATAGGTTTCAAAATCATTAGATTAGATAGATTAACTCAGAATCCTAGTTGGTAAATCAAATGGGTAGTTAAATGATAATATAACAATATTAGATATCACTGATTCACTTACATTCGTATAAAGAATTGCACGAATAAACGCCATTTGATTAGAAGCATGATATAAAAAGATCTAAAGACTTTGAAACTTTACTGTTGTACATGTACGATTGTATATACATTGTGACTAACAGCTAATTAAAAAACTAAAACTTACTAACTGAATTGTAAATAATCTAACATTGACAATAGATAGATATTACATACCTGTAGGATGATGTAACAAAAATGTAAATGGACTTGTTAAAATAGGTGGGAGTAGTGAAGAAGCGAACGCTCTCGATCAAGAAGATCATTCCACCGGGACAACCGAATAAAAGTACACAGGTAGACGGTTGGCTAGCCTTTTTCAAGTCGCAGATATCTGTGATACGAACACAAATGCACATAAAGTACTTATAAATGCACATTTCGTATGTAAATATAAACACTTGAAATACACTTTTGAAAATCTTGCAACAATATATAAGAAGCCTCTTGCACTTTTGTTGATGACAGGACAATACCTCATTTAATTTAAATTAAGTTCAATAACAATGATTACGATATTTTCAATACTTTCGCCAAAAATTCGACTATTAACTTTCCATATCTAATTTAAAATTGTTTCTGAACTCTACATATTGCATTTTGTTCTTAAAATTCTTTGATTTGAATTTATAAAGTAATTTTCTATTACTATTGTAAATGTTCTTAAACGACTTTCTTCTCGATTGGCGTTATTCCCGAGACGATTCATTTTGTAATGATTAGAACTGCACTTCAATTAAAGTAATTAATTAGTGCTTCAAGTTTTTTATTTGCCTTGTTTTATCATCATTAATCTCTAATATTAATATAACTTTCAAATACAGTATTAACATAACGAATTTTCAGTGGAGTTCAATGTACATACCTACTGTAATATTTATTAAAAGTTTTTCATCAGCAAATAAAAACTTTCATAATTTTTTTGATGGTCTTAATCCTTTGAAATTTATCCCATCATTCAATAATAAACTTGGACAAGAAAGTAATTAGAAAGTTAAAAATATAAAAGAAAAGCCTGAGCTATTTATAAAAGTGATGATTAAAGTTTGAAAATATACTTCTCGTTAAATATTACAATTACCAGTTTTAATCAAGGTCTTTATACGATACTTATTTTCAGTTTTATTGGTACCTATTATATTTTTTAAAAGTTGTGGGCCTCAGAGATTCTTGGAGGCATTTCTATTGATATACTTGCTTCTTTTTGAACATTTGATTATTTATAATAAAAAGCCTTTCTTCTCATTATTTATTTCTTTCCCTTAATTAATTTTAATGAAACGTGTTAATTTACTGTAGAGCATTTTAAGGTTTTACTTTTTCCTAAGATAGTTACATACTCATTTATTTAGAATTTACATAGTGATAATTTGTCGTGTCGTTATATCGATAGTTAAACCATATCATTTTCTTGATTATATAGGACTTATAATAGTGTATGTCTATTGGTACCACCGTGATACATAAACATCACCGTATCTTACAATTATAAAAGTACAATACTGTTGCACAATTGTGTTCGTATTACATACAAGCAACCGTTGAATGTGGCATTGAGGCTTATTTTATAAATATAGGCTTCTCATCTTGTACAATCGCAGTTTATTTTTCATTGATTGCGTCTATCTACATATCTATTTCTTTGATTTTATTGTCACTTTTTTGACCGTTTATGTATCACCATTTTACGTCCACGTTTACTTTTTCATATTCAAGTGTTTAAAAATAAAAGAACACTAAAATTTTGTAATAAAAAGTGAACCTTTCTATCGCTACAAAATTTTCTTTATGTTCGAGAAGTGTGAACGAATCTTGGCTTTCTTTACGATGCTATAAAAGTGGTGCCGTTAATTAAATACACTTTACAATGTTGAATTTAACACCCAAGCCTAAGGTGAGCCATGAACGGGTCATTTCAAATTTGTCTGATATTTCAGCTGAAGTGTTTGTGGTATATTTTGGCTAATGGTTTCTTTAAGTTATAATATTGCGTATTATATTACCTCTATAAGCCATTTCGACTGCTTCTTCAAATTTAATGTTGAATTTTCTGTACTTAGATACTAAGCTATTTTGTTATGTTTCGTTATCTTATAACTAAATGGGTCGATTTTTTTATCATACGCTTTTTGCTTACATTTTTTGTTTACTAATTATATTTTGTATCCATTCCGCAATTGCTACTTTTGACTTTATAAAATTTTATGTTAACTTAAAAATATTTTCTATACTTACATAAATCTCACACATACATAGTTCTCTACTTAAATAATTATTAATTTCTACTCTACTTCGCCAAAATTTCTATGTCGAAATTAATAGAATGTTTCGTTTGTATCTCATTATCATCTTACTTATAACATCAAATTAATCAATTTCGACTAACTTATCTTACATCTCTAATAAATCTAATCTTGTTACTTATATCGCTCCACATTTCTGGACTTACCAAGCAGCTTCCTGAACTTGCAACTTCTTTCCGATACTTTTATCGCCTATTTTCCTAACTGAACGTCGTGATAACGTCTATACGATTTTCTCTGGACTCAAGCAGGCGTTGATTGGCTCAGGGGCCGAATGCGAAACCCGTGTCGATCAGAATGGGAAAGTTGGTAAAATAGGCTGGGAGCCCTCGTACAGAGAGTTGCCGGAGTACCACGCGCCAGAGGACAAGCGTATGAGGCCTTTGAGGTTGAGGAAGAAGATTTATGAGTTCTTCACGGCGCCTATCACCAAATTCTGGGCTGATTCGGTGAGTATATTTTTTGGTTTCGATTTAGAACTTAGATTAAAATTCACAAACTACGTATCTAAGTCCACTAAGCTTTGCTGTGGTGCAATGTTATATTCCCAAGATATCATCTCATGCAGAAATGCTGCTGAAAAGTTGTATAAAAATTTTAAATCAAGTAATCGACAATTTTTCAAGTTTTTTTTATAATACAGAATTAGCAAACGAACATGCAGTCCACCTGATAGAAACTGTCTACAGTCCATGGAAATCTGTAAAAAATAAAAGATAATATTAAATGATCTACCTAGGGTTAGCCACAGATGTTTTATTACCCTGAGGACTAATTTGGAACGCCTCAGATAAGTATGTCTCCCTTACCACGCCCTTCAAAGCTGAACACAGCAACACTTAACATTACTGTCAATACACAGAAAGCGGTGTTGCTGGAGTTGAACCACAAAGGATTCTACGCTAACATAATAATATTAATGATATAGAATCTTAGATAGATAGACAATAATGATTTGAAGGTGGTAGAACCCTTTGTGGTTCGACTCCGGCGGCACCACCGCCACACCTATTTTACCTAATAACAGCAGTGTTAGGCGCTGCTGTGTTCCGGTTTGAAGGGTGTGGTAAGGGAGACAGACTTTTCCGAGGCGTTCCAGTCGCCGACTTCAGGTAGGAATACCTAATCATATCTGGGATTGATTACAGATGTCCATGGGCGGCAGTAGCCACTTACCATCAGGTGGACTGCATGCTCGTCTATTACTCCTATATTATAAAATTAAAAAAAAATCTCATTTCTCATAAATAGAGATGGCACAATATAAGTATCTCTAATCAAAACTTATTAATTAGATAGTTCTAATGAATAATTAAACCAGATAGAATTGAAGACGTATATTCATTTGATATCTATTTAGGGAAAACACACGATGTTATTAAATATTATAATTATTTTGTTCGTGAAGCGGTAGCCGACGTAATTGGATTTTCAAATGAATATTAAATGCAGTTTTGTTAGAACGACGTGCCCTTATTACACACAACTTTAATTAAAGTTTTAGTTTTTATGAAAAGTTTTTAATTTGATAATTTTCACGTCATTACAGTGGCAATAACAATTTCTAGTTATAATGTTAGTGTAAGGTAGTTGTTGGTGTTATTGTTTCGTACTTGGTTTATTTTCATATTTTATTTGTAAGTACTTTAAGTGATTTCTTTTTTCCTCTGTACTACCGTGACAACTATTTTTCCCTTACGGCAGTGTTTCCATTATTTTTTTTAATAACTAACAGTAGCAAGGAAGACATGTTGGAAAGTAATCGTCGTAATCATGTCGTAATCTATAGATATTCGCAACAATAGAGGAATTACTGATCATTTGAAGGGAAGCTCTTTGTGCACATTTTTTACGGTTTTGTGTAATAAATTATAAGTACAAAAGTTATTAGCCGTTACTTACCAACGTAGCCCTTCGAAATCAACGCACCTTGATCACCGTAAGGTAAAATTCCTATTCAATTTGTAATCGACTACTTGAACACAAGTAGAAAAATAACCCGCACTAAACATACTTATACTTTATTATTTTAATGAAAATTTTGATAAAGCCCTTTTTAAAACAGAAGTACATTTACGTTAGTAATTATTCAACTTAATTTCAGGCTGTTATTTTACTTAGTATGTACTCAGTATAATGTTTCAGGCTTTATTTTTTATTTTTAAATCAAAACGAACAAATTGTTGTGTAAGATAATAAAAAAATATAAATTACAAAAAACCTACCTATTTTTTATCTGGATACGGCAGCTGAAATAATGCGTAAATTTTAAAACAGGAGAGACCCTTCATTACTTTTAATGAATGCTCGCGAAATATTTATTTTCGCGCGTAATTTTATATTAATGAAGGTAAATTTTTAATCATTGTAATGTTGGATGTATGTAGTGCCGTTATAAAAAAGTGTAAAAATTACTTACGTCAACCAATAAAAATCATTGATTATATTTTTTATATTATATACTCCGCAATAGGGCTAAAATAATTAATTCATATCAAAATTTTTTTTCAATATTACGACGGAATTGGCAGAATGATAATACGACTAAGTTGGCTGAACGTTTTGCTAACTGTGCTACACGGACTCGGCCTCTTGAAAAAATCACAAATTTAAAAAGCGCGGGAAGCACTAATAAACTCGGAAAGTACTTCTCTTGGGGTGAATTTACAAAAGTGAAATTATTAAAAGATTAAGTATCTAAATTGTCATAATATCACAAAAGCATAGGAATTTTTTCAACTATTGGTGACAATACAACTAAAATCTATCATAACTACAAGTCTATAAGTCTGAGTTTATAATTATCGCTCGAACTGTGCGCCGCCATTTTCGCCGCCCCGTTCCGAACTTCAACTTTAGCTACCTACGCTCAAGTAATTATGATTCAGATTTGTCGATAATAAGTCTGCTTCTGACACGTATTAACGAGGACCGTCTTAAACGATAATCGATACTCCTTTTAGTAGCGTAAATGTTTTTGTTTTGTTTACCGAAACGTTAAGTACTTTTTATACATACAATCGGAGCAAACAAGCGTACATCAACTCCTGTAATCAATCTCAGGTACTATATGAGGTCTACTTAGGATTAGCGACCGATGCGTAGATAGATCTTTAAGTCTATCCCTTACCCGTTTCACTTTACATTTCAACCAAAACACAACAGGGCTTATACTACCGTTATCTATACTTCTATACTAATATTATAAAGAGGAAAACTTTGTTTATTTGATTGTAATGTAATAGGCTCAAAAACTACTGGACCGATTTTAAAAATTCTTTCACCATTCGAAAGCTACATTATCCACGAGTAACATAGGCTATATTCTATATGAAATATTATGATAAATAGATTTTGAGGCGGTACAAAGAATGCCGGGTCAGCTAGTTAGATATAAATAGGTGTGACGGTGGTGCCAGCGGTAGCGAACGATAGGGATCTACTTACCGTCTTTACATGTACCTATTACACGTAACGTACTCTAACAACTGATTACTATAGAAATTGTAGAAATAATAGAAAAGAGCATTTAACAACCAATAAACAAGAACACCTGTACTTTTGCGAGAGACTCGTCTAAAGAAGATATCAATTTTAAAAAGTAGAAATATAGAATACCACTGATTTTATGATTCTTTAAGGGTGACAGTAACTAGAGCTATCTTTTAACAAACTGGAAACGCCGGAGGATCCAAAATAATTGGTACTGTGTTTTAGCCTCGGTAAAAACTGACCTATTTTAATTTTTCTTTCACGTTTTATTTACATTATTAATGATTTGAAAATAGACATAAAGATAGATTAACAGAACTAAATTGCTAACATTAGAAAAGATTGTTCGCTTATAAGATAAATTATGAAAATGAATGTATTTGTTATTCCATATACCATCATAGCGTGTAATTCACCTACTCCGAAGGCACCCCTGCTTCATATCAATTTATTATCATATCATATCGACTTATTTCAGTCTAATAACAACACTGTTAAGCGCTGATGTATTCTGCTTTGAAGGGTGTGGTAAGGGAAATGAACTTATCCAAGGCGTTGTAACTTTATATTTATCTTTATAACAACACATCTGTGGCCAGCCCCAGGTAGTAATCTTATCTGCAGGATTACAGATGTCCATGTACGGCAGTAGCCACTTACCATCTGATGGACAGCCTGCTCGTTTGCTACATTAAATTTAAAAAAAATGCACTGCATATTCGTTTCATCCTATTAAATATCATATTAAATCATCCCCTATAACATTAATTTGTTTTGTTTGTTTCAGATCGCCTATATATTGTTCCTACTGATGTTTACATATACAGTATTAGTCAAGATGGACCTCACTCCGTCTTGGCCGGAGATATACTCCATTTGTTATATTTTAACGTTCTTATGTGAGAAGTTAAGGGAAATCATTACGTCCGAACCTGTTGCTATTAGGTAAGAACTATCTATTAATCTTGTTCCTTCTCTTAAGCTATCTATCTTAGATTCTGTAACCGACATTTCTGTTACTTCAGCGGATATATTTTCTACTTTTTCTTCAATAAATTTACAAACGTAGTAATCCTTTTTTTAACAATTAAAATAATTTCTTCCCGTCCGTACCTTTCAATTAATTTCGAGTCATTAATCATTAAATATTTAATTAATTAAATTTTAGCTGTCAAACTTTTCTTAAGCCGTCAAAAATTCAAACACCTCATTTTAAATCCGGTCAGTTCCAGAGATTGAGGCTCTGTTTGTTTCTTCAGACATTAAACCTCTCAGACACGGCTCGTGGCAGTGAAAAATCATATTTCTCTATACGATATCTTGACCGGTAGTGTCTGCGCGGTCGTGTTATGGTAGTTATAAATATGTAAATATAATAAATGTATTAAACACATAGTAAAATATTATTTTGTCTGCCACGGCACGTGCCTGATACGCTCCAGTTCTGTTGATGTAAATAAATGTGACGTCGCTATTGTCGCAGATGTGATTTTCTACTTCTACCCTTCAAAAAAATATCAAACCATTCGTTCATTCCCTACCTTATGTATTCAAATGAATAAAACAACAATTCTCTTTAGCTTAATAACATTAGCATAGTAAAATATATATTTCATTTTTTCCCCACAGACATAAGTTCAGTGTGTGGGCATGGAATATGTGGAATACGTATGACGCGGGCTTTATAATATTTTTCCTCGTGGGCCTAACGCTGAGGCTCCGGGCCGGCTCCATGGACGTCGGCCGGGTTATATACTGCGTCGACATCATCTACTGGTATCTCAGGATACTCAACATTTTGGGTGTTAATAAGTACTTAGGTAAGTACATTAACCTCATAATTTATACCTTTAACAAATGGCTCGATGTAACTTGGATGTAAATTGGAAATTTCATAAATTAATTTATTAGTCATCATAAGCCAACGAAAAAAACCAGCGTAACTTACACGTTGAGTAACACCTTAAGGTAAACCTTAAGTTAACTCCACTTCGGTTCGGAGTGTAATGTTTTCCGAAATACATGTGCATGAGTTGTATGTATGCCTCATTCTTTGGTATGCCCTACAGTCAAAAAGCTTAACGGAATTTAACATTGAGGTGACATTAAATTCGCTTAAATTATGGGATTGCAGGCTTGTTTTTAAGCATTCGGGTTTTACATTTTTCTAAAAAATCTGTAGTTAGTTTATTTTATATTTTGGAAGTAGTCAACTGGCATGCAGTTCAGTGGAACCTGGTAACTGCCCATTAACACATATAAGATAAGATAAGAGTCCTGAGGGAGAAACATCACTTTTAAGAGTTTACCTGACCATATCCATCAAAGCAGAACACAGTAGCACTAACAACTGGTGTTATTAAGTAAAAATATATATGGTGCTAATGTTACCGTTGTCAAATTGCACTTTAAAGATTGCATATGTGTCTTTAGACTTTAAAAGTACACATATATTATGTCAAGTGTGATGTGTACATAAAATAATTTTACAACATTGAATCTAAATTTAGTAGCGAAACTAAATAAAAGCTTGTTTATGTGAGTGACTAAACAATTTATCTAAATTGAATGAGCGGTTACTGAGGCTTCGTTCCTCTTTACGACCTCTTAGGGAACGAGGACAAATTGGGAAGGACATCAAATTAGGAGTGTAGTTTAAGTATAAGAAGTTAACCGAATTGTGTGACCGTGGAACTGGCAGGGTATTAATGTTTAATGGGGAATGGTTTTCGTTACGTATAGTTCGCAAAAACTTTAGCGGAACTTTTTGACTTTCAGCCAAAGTAAATATTAGATGTTGTCGTTTTACGAGGTTTCGAGCAGTATGATTGTTTTATATCTAATATAGGAATAGCAGACAAGGTTGCAATCCATCTAATGGTAAATGGCTGCTACCGCCCATGGACATCTGTGATCAACCCCAGTTAGGATTAGATATTCCTACCTGAAGTCGGCCACAGATGCGCTGCTACCCCTGAGGACTAAGTTGGAACGCCCCGAAAAAGTCTGTCTCCTTTACCACACGCGTCCAAACCAGACCAGAGCAGCGCTTAACACTACTGTTACGAGGTAGAAGTAGGTGTGGTGGTGGTGCCGCCAGAACCACAAAGAGTTCTATCCTTTTAAATATATTTTTAAATTTAAAACTTGTTCCAGGTCCTCTAGTCACGATGATGGGTAAAATGGTTAAGAATATGATATACTTCGTGGTGCTATTGTTGGTTGTACTGATGTCATTCGGAGTCGCGCGGCAAGCTATATTGTATCCAGATAAGGAAGCCAGTTGGTATTTAATTAGAGAAGTAAGTATATTAGTCTGATTTTTCTTATAGCTTCAAATCGATATCCTATCCTTACTTTTTTAGCAGATATTCAAATATTGGAGATCGCATTCAAGTTGATTGTCAAAAATTTAAAAAAATCAAAAAATGCTGAAACGTTTATAAGGAATCGTCAGAACAGCTTGTATCTTTTGAAATACATACTAACAATTTCATTTTCATAATTATTATCAGACTCACACACACTTAAGTCAAATATAGGTTAGTTCTGCTGGCAGGCTCAAATTTGGGCACATCTTGATATTATGTTCATACTAATCCTTACTAACTCTTTCATTTATCATAAAGATCATCATACTAAATGTGCGTTAGTCAAATACGTCGATTGGAACCAAACTGTGATCACCCGTTATTAATATTCAATCTATCTGATCTTTGCTAACCAAAGATCTAAGTCTGACAATTTCTAATATGCGGCAACTGTCAAATGTCTTTGGAAGGCAAAACATTGGATAGAGGAATAATTAATATAAAAATCAAAACTAACATTCACACTAGCCGCTACATCCACTAACGTTTGCAGGTTTTCTTCCAACCATACTTCATGTTGTACGGTGAAGTGTTCGCCGAGCAAATGGCGCCGCCGTGTGGCGAGCCGGGGCTCGAGGAGTGCCGAGTAGGCCACTGGGTCCCACCCGTGGTCATGAGCGTATACCTCCTCATAGCGAACATCTTGCTCGTCAACCTCCTTATCGCGGTCTTCAATAACATCTTCATCGAGGTCAACGGCGTGTCGCACCAGGTTTGCGACCTGACGACTTTCGTGTCGTGTCGTAGTCGTTGTCGTATAAGCCTGTTGCGAGATTTGATTCGGTTTAGCGTAGTTTGAGGTTCGGTAGCGAATGTAGATATTGCGCTTTTTTAGATTATTTTCAGTAGATTTTTCAGTTTCGTTTCTATTGTATTATGTAGTATTCGTCATTTTTTTGTTTCGTTTCAACGTTATTATATCACCCCATTTTTGTTTTATCAAACAATTCATATAAATCCATGACACGACGTAATTTGGTCGGGGCATACAAAACGCTTGTTCATGGCAAGTTATTATGGGTTACAAGGCTTTAACATCAAAGGTTTCCATAACACGACACACTTTTCCTTACACCTCGTAAAAATATTTTTCTTTCGTCACAAACATTTATTATTTTAGTCTCTGTAGTTGTTTCTTTTATGTTGACTTTACTATGATTTGTTATATCGTTTGCTATTTTGTTATTTATTTTGCATTTTTTGGGATTCCGTACGAAAAAACAAAAAAACAGAATCACTCGTGCAGTTATCCGTCCGTCTGTCACAGACATTTTGCTCACTGCTGAATTTGGAATTGGGGGACGAAATGGAAAATGTAAAACAAAAAGTTTTTCAAAATGTGTCGAGCATTTCTAATGAGATACAAACGTAAATTTTCAGCTGGTAAACATATTTTCCCACCCAAATGGAAGAACACGTTTTTCATTTACAACGATCAATTTGTCAATTCGTACGGAACACTCTCCACGCGTCACTTCCATTTACAGCGTTCAATTTGTACGGAATCCTCTCCATAAACCGCTTCTTCCCTCTAGTGTACTAAGGGCCGGAAGCCGCTTCACCCCGAGCCCCCGATCTTGGGGGGCCCCAAACACAGTGAAATGTGTATAAGTCAATTAAACTGTGAAATGTGTATAAGTCAGCGAAAAAAAGGTCCCCGGAATCATACGTATTTGTCGGCGAATAACTCTATGACACATATCAAATAACTTTATAAACTGGGGGCCTCAAATGCACTTTCCGTCCCGGGCCTCTGACCACCTTAGTCCACCACTGCTTTTCCCGTATTTTTTACTATAATTTGCGGCTTAATCCCACCGTTGTTTGTAGATATTCTACCAACCGTACTTCATGTTGTACGGCGAGGTGTTCGCGAACGATATCGACCCGCCTTGCGGGACCGGCATCACCGACCCCCAGTGCGTCACGGGCCGCTGGATCACCCCCATCGTGATGACGATATACCTCCTCGTCGCGAACATCCTGCTCATAAACCTCCTCATCGCGGTCTTTAATAATATCTTTAACGAAGTCAATGAAGTCTCGCATCAGGTTTTTCTTTTTTTATTTTCGCTTTTATTTTGCCTGGTTTCGCTGTAGAATCTGTTTAATTTTTTAATTGTATGAATAAAAGTTCATTAAAGAATCAAAAGAAGAAACTTTTGAAACTTGCCACTTTCACAAAGTAAAAACACACGAGAAAAGGCAGAAGCTGTGTTAATTATATTAAAATAAATATTTCTTTCTACCACAACTTTCTACCATAAATTATCTATTCCTACCTTATAGCTAGCAACAATTGCCTATCAATTTTGTAGCTATAAATTATTTATAGCTCCTTTATTTTGTAATTTGAAGGAAAGGTTAAGGTATAAATACTCGCACTAACCTAACCTAACTTATCCTAAAACTAAATTATCCTAGGACTTGTTAACTAAATAGATTCTAGAGCGAACATACGAATGATTTGCAATTTAATATCCTTTATTATTTGACAATTGAATGACCCACAAACAATATAAAACAAAGTAATAAAAACAAAATTTTAAGTCGTTTTTATTGTTGTGTGTTATTTATTTTTTTAATTATATGTTGTTTAAATTAGTGCAAGCTAACGTTTGAATGTTTTATGCTTTTGATGTGCATTCTTTTTTTTTAATAGCCGAGACCGTAGGCAACTTAGTTTATCAAATTTTACTTAATTTTATAGCAGTTATTTACTGAATGTAATTCGCGGAAAGTAAGTATACATCGATTCTTAAAAAACACAGACCAGATCTATAACATATTCCCCGTTTACTAGGTGTGGATGTTCCAACGGTTCACAGTAGTGATGGAATACGAACAGAAGCCGGTGTTGCCACCCCCGTTGATAATATTCTGCCACATATACGCGACATGCAAGTGGGTGACGAGGAATGTGTCGCACAAGAGATTACAATACGACAACGGCTTGAAACTGTTCTTGGAGAAGGAAGAATTGGAGCGGCTTTACGATTTCGAGGAGGAGTGCGTTGAAGGGTATTTTAGGGAACAAGTAAGTTGAAAGTTGTAGGGAATATCAATGTATCTCAAAACGTAAGTTTAACATCCGTTAGTAATTATCACTGTGATCATCAAAAATGATTATGGTTAATTATTTTTAACGGGCTTAAATCTTTTTGTGCTAGACTTTAGTAATAAAAGTATTAGTCCATACATCAAAGTATTTCAGGGAACTAGTGATTTTTAATTTATAGAAGAATAATTGAAGCATATTCCTTTTACCACTTGAATGGTGGAAATAGTCCTTATATTTATTATTGCATCCAAATGTGACCTATTTTTGTGATAATTAAATTTTGACATTATCCTATAGTAAGTAAAGTGCTTCACTGGAATTCAGCTCTTATCAGTCAGAAACAAAAGATTGTTCAAACATCTCTAACAAGTCTAAAAGTATCGTATTTTTAAATCCAATTTAACAGACGTTCACGCAATCACAAACTTGATTGCCGCCATTCCCGAGTTTGACGTTTTTCCTCGTTATCACGTAATAATTTCCATTCTTTGTTGTTTCGACAGCAAAACACTCTTAAGATGAAAAAGCACTTATTTCTTTAAGAAAAGCGAATGTTTTTTTGCAGGAAGTTAAATTATCCAATTCAATGGAGGAGAGAGTGAGGAATACTACAGATAGGGTAGAACATATCACGACCAAAATTGAAGACTTAAATCAAAAAGCTATTTGCCAAATACAATCTGTACAGGTATGTGGTAAAAAGAATATTGTGAGTGATTTAAAAAAATATATTTATATATCTTGGAGGCTGTGTTTATAGGAAATAACATATTGTTTAATAAACATTATATGTTACCTTGGATACATAAGAATGATTATTATATTTCGTATGATAAGACAGTATTTACGTAGTACTTGTAATTTGTAGTATAATAATGATTTATGTTTACCTACTTATCACAATGTTTAATATATATCATTCAATATACCTTACAGTAAATTTAAATTTAATCAAAGCTAATGATGGACAATAATTAACAAAATAATAGCCAAATCTTCTTCAATCTTTTCATTTTACCCTTAACCCTTAATTTTCCAGAGTGTAGAATTTAGGTTAAGGAAGCTAGAAGACGTAGCGGAACAAACCATGAACCACCTGGCCGTGATCCACCGGTTCATGGCCACGCATCCGTCGTTAGTGAACCGGGGCTCCACGGACACGCTGGGGCCTCCGCCCCCGACCTTCCAGGCGGGAGGGGCTCGCCTGAGGACAGCTAGTGATAGGTCGGAGGTAAGAATGGTGTAGGTAAAATGTTTAATAACCTTTTCGATGTTGTTTTAAAAGAATTGATTATTGGATTCATAGATGAAAGGCAAATCAAACTTGTGAATGTAAAATTGTAAACGAATTGATATTTGGATTCATAAATGTAATGTTAAGGCAAATTAAATAATTTAGATGTGTTATAGATAGGTAGAATGTAAAACAACAGAAATAGAATTTATTGTTGGAATATTTAACAAATATAACAACAACAATTGGTAACAATTTTATAGAATTAAATAAATTATTCAACATTTTGTTCCTGTTAATAGTCCCTGTGTTGTCAAATGCGTGTGCAACTAATTTGCCTTCCAATATTTCGAACTAATGCAGCATTTTTGTTTGCTATTTCAGCATGTCATTAACTTCGATGTTATTTAGATTACTTTATTATTATTGTTTTCACTTGATGTGTTGTGTTGTCGGATCATCAGAATTTTCCAATGTTTCGAATATATTTCGTATTTAGTAAATTATAATTTTATTGTTTACCTTCCATTTGTAAAATTCTGATGTTTTGTCTGTGCTTTTTGCGTATACGTGTTGGCGTCATTCGGAGATACTAACTACAAAATGTGTAAGTTTTAATAAAGCTATATCTCTATCTCAAGAAATCTCTATCTCAATAAATGTGTCTAATCAAAACTGCTTGTCTACCAATTTCAAAATTTTATCTCATCTATCACCATGTTGAAATTATGTAGCTTATAAGTAAGGCATTAGTAGAAGAATACTTGTTGGCAAAGTCAGCTAACCTTCTTGCCCGTGTCTGACTGTTTATGTTCGATAGCTTTTGTTAGATTTATAAAAATCATAACTTCAAACTTTTATGTCGTATCTACCATTATGAAACAAATACCTAACAACAATACACTGACAATACAGACAAGTAGATCTAACGTAAATGTTTTGTGTCACTTACGAAACAATGACGACATGCTAACGTTTCAAATTTATCTAGATGGAGATAAACATACCACGAGCGGTACTAAAAGATTCGAATACTTTGAAACTATTCTTAAAAGTAAAGCTCCGAATGACGTCACATGCCGACGTGGAGGTGTTAAACCTGGTGCCGCGGCAGGTGCTGTCGGACAGCGACACGGGCGCCGCGCGCTTCGTGGTGCGCCCCGTGCAGGAGGAGGACGAGCGCACTCAGCCCTCCGACGTAAGCACTCTAGTTAGGTCTAACGATGCGGATAGCTGTCCCGATCAACAGGTTCTTCATTTAACTTTACTAAATTACTCGTAGAATGCGTTTTCCTGTATTGCGACTTTTTGTTGGATTTGTTTTCTCGTTTCCGTTTCGTATGGTATGCACCAAGGCGACGTTTATGGATCCCAACTTTTGTAAGTTTCGTTTCCGCTTGTCGAACCTTGTGTTAAATGTTGTTAAATGAAGAATTGATTAATGAAGTAAATATGTAATCAGTCAATTAATATTACTAGTGAAATGTTTGGTTTTTAAATTAAATCTAATCGTGAATAAATTTATATAATTACTTCAAGCAGAAAATTCGATTTGGGCAGTAAGACGCGTGGTTTTCTAAAATATAGATTATATTATTGGCTAATAAAATACTTTTAATTACAAAATATAAATTCATACGAAGTGCATTTAAGATAAAAATGAATACTTAAACTGAAATATAAATTTGTAGAGATAGCGCTTGGTGTCGCGTGAGACAGCACCATTTATGTGTACTGTTCAGTTTTGCTTGTTTTACATATTTTTTCTCATATGCACCTGTAAAAGAAGACGCTACACGAAAGCTTTGTATTTGTAAATCTTCATTTATAATTCAATCTCAAAAGCTAATGTAATCGATGTTTCCCTGATTTTAAATGAGACTATTAATTTTCAAACGCTTTTAATAGCCATATATTCATTGTTTATTGTACCTTGAATTCAATATGTGTTGTTGCATCTTTGGTATTTTATCTGAAAAACAGCATTAAGCATGTTTTGTCGCATTTGGTTTAAAAGTTGATATGAAATGTTAATAAATGAACTTATATCAAACATTTTAATTGCTTTATAATCGTGCGAATTAAATATACAGTAGCTCCATCTATATCCATAGCAGCAATACTATAATTTGTCTCATTGGTCATGTCATTAAAACATTATCTAATAGCACAGTATTAAGTAGAATTCTGATGATTCGTCTAAACATCCATGCCAATCCTTTAGGATGAGCTTCCACAGTCAGGCCCCGAAGTAGCCGTGGAGAAAGAAGCAGACGCGGATTCCATATCAACTTCATCAGCAGGGAGTGTAGCTGGACCAGATATAACTGTTGTTAGGCCACCAGCACCAGTCACCCCGGCCAGACAGAGGTCGTCTGATAGCAATAGGACCGAGCCTAGTGATGAAAGGAAAGGTAATTATAAAAAGAAAAAAAATTAATAAGCTTTGGTAAAAATAAATTGGACTCTTCAAAATATGTGCGAACAAACATCTCTTTCAAAAATGGTGATATATCAGTGTCTTCTCTAATATACTAAATGTCCCTATAGACATCGGTGACGTTGACTACTTTCCATAGCAAGTCTGTCTTATCGCTAGCTTTATTGTAATTTTTTTTTCAATAGGTTATCTGTTATGTAATATGATTAAGAAATTTAATAAACCTGTTTTACAACCCTCAGAAAGGAGTCAATGTGAAGTGACTGTAACATATGTTATTGACGATCTACAAAAAGTAACAGTATCAGACTTTATTTTCCTTTATACAGCGCCATCAACAACAGACGACGCGTTCTTGCCTGAAATGCGAGATGCTCCTTCAGATGTGCACAGCTTGCGCCCGCGCACCACGTCTGCGGGTACTAGGCGCACTGCAAACGCCAGGAGGTAAGTTTTAGTACCCCTTATTAGTGTAATAATTAATAATTACTGTAATAATAATGAAAAATGTCTTTACAATTTAGGAAGAAAACATTTTGTGATGGATTTATATAAAATTGATTTCTATAATTTAATTGACTTGATCGAATTGAAAATAGAAGACTATATAAATAAAAAGTTGAAGTACGACAAATTATTGTGATTAAGTTAAAGTGGTTTGAAGTTTCATATTGTATCATATAGCAATAGAATAGAAAACATTAAAATGAAGCACAGAATTCTGAAAAAATTAGATCAATGACAACACAGCTAGTATCACGAGGACTCATTCATGATTATTTTGTTTAAAGCATGAGAGCTGTTTAATTTGTTTCGTCATCAGCATCGGTGGCATTCATACATCGTTTACCATCATATACTGAATTGGCGAAGATCGTTAGCGATAAACCAAAATTGTCATCGTCATGATTGTTTTTAATTTTATTTTTTGTTACCTTCTTGCATCTGTTAGGAGACGGTTGTGGAAACAGTAAGTCAAATAGACGTTTCGCGAATGGCTTCGCTTGTGAATAGCTGCGTAGTTAGTTTTAGTGCCTTTGTATCGATGTATCGACATAATTCACGTGTTTTTTAAGTAGCTTTCACACGTGTTCACCTACTTGAGATATTAAGTTCGCAATACATTAACAGACTACTGCACCTGTGATTTCTGGTCACTCACACGAGCAATGACTTATTGATATCTGTTTCACACATTCACATTTACAGTATTCGTTGATTATTAAACGCATTATGTCGTATTCTGGTACTGTATTTTTAAATCCGTATTTAAAATTTGTCTATAAAGCAAAGTTTGCCTTGACTTTTAAATATACATTAAAATATTTTATCTTAACTTCTGCATTAACACCATTTGTACTTCTAACATCACTGTCTCGAAAGTATATCGTTTTAATCTCTATTAAATAGTTATTCTTCTTTCAAAATTCTTCTATCAGTACAGCAGTACTTTCTCTTATATTCACTACATAGTTAGTAGTACTTTTGATAATGAAACAAGTTATGGAAGGTAAGATCTATTTTTGTATAGTAAACACGTTTGGCTACAATTTAAATTATTAAAATAAATCTAATCGATTGGATAATTACTTTCTTAAACCTACCTTAGAGCTACTAGTGAAGACAAGACAAGCCTACAATTAAGGGCTGGACATTATTGCAGATGAACCTTTGAAGGTATCTAAAATACGAAAATTAAAATGAGTAAGATTCAAAAGGTGAGAAAAATGACAGTTAAAGTCTGTAAATGTAAAGAGAACGAAACTATATATATGCAAATTCTATATGTCACATATAAACCTTATGATTTACACACCAACACAGTTATATTTTTGACAGTTATCTTAAGATAATTTTAAAACATAGCATTATCTTCACTTAAATCACACTATTTCACATAAGCATACAATCAAACAAAACAAACCTCTATTTTACACAATACTCGAGTATTTCGTCGATACGAAAGAAATATTGTCAAAAGTCACGCATCAAATCAGGATAAAAAAAACGACAGACAATAACTGACTTAGGCGCGTTATTAATAATATCAATGTTTTGCACATCAAAGTTGGGCATTTCGGCAATTCGTACAGCTACTATAAATTGTCACATTTCAGTTTTGAAACATTGAATAGATTGTTAATAATGAAAAAGACATTCTTACGACAACTTACAAGTTTGACACACGATCTTCTACTCGACATAACTCACACATATCTTGAGGTAGTCATAACAACTGAATTGACAACTTGATCTGATGATCTCTAGGCGATCGGAAGGTGGCAACGACTGTGGGATGGGCGGGCCGCATTCGACCCACCACCTGGCGCCGCGGCGACAACACAGCCAGACGCACTCCGAGCCCGACAACTCCGCTGTGGACGCCAGCTCGCTACATAACTCTGTGACGGGTAAGAGTATGAGACTGTAATCTCTAGGCGATCAAAAGTTGGCAACGACTGTGGGATGGGCGGGCCGCATTCGACCCACCACCTGGCGCCGCGGCGACAGCACAGCCAGATGCACTCCGAGCCTGACAACTCCGCCGTGGACGCCAGCTCGCTACATAACTCTGTTACGGGTAAGGATTTAGAAATCTCAAATGAGAATATTCAAATAAGAAATGAATGACAAAATATGCGTTCAATTGAATGCACATTTTTATATATTATGCAAATTCGATTCAATTCAATTCGACTATAATGATAATCAATCTATCCAAATGAACATACCTAAGGTTGAAATTTGAGAATGTCTATTATTGTGTAATTGTCGAATTCAGACCAAATTTACCAAATTTTATTTTAAAATTATTTTAATAAACGTAACTTATTTAAACGCTTGTTGTAAAAATATTCCTGCCTATAAAAAGCTGAACCAACCATTTGAAGTGTCATATGAAAGTCCGCAATAAATCAACCACGATTATTCTGTGGCGTAGTTCCGTTAAATATTACGATGCTCCGTTCAGAAAATTTATAACGAGGAATATTTCAGTAGTTGTTTGTAGTTTCCTCGCCACTGGACATTTATAATAGAGCTTTGTACGGATTATAGAGCGCCGTGGAACGAAGAAATATGGCTTATTATGAGACTTTCTTGTTATTACTGAGAATTGCCTGAAGAATTACCAACATACAAAGGTATACCTGATACGTAATTATGATGTACGACATATTTTAAAATGTTGTAGTTTGTTCGTCGTGGGACGTTTTGTACGAACGAAGAAATATAACTTCCTGGTACGGTCACTATGACTTAAATGTTCCTAATAAGTCATATGAAGTTTTTCTTGCGACTATGGCGAGATATACAACGGAAATAGCGAGATAAATGACAATATACAAGAAAAACCAAGAGTAAAGGCAAAATTCTAGACATCCGGTCCTTGATAACCTCCAAGGTGGCTTACAAAGTACCGTTTGCTACCAAGCCGTCAGTCGGGCTGGGAGGCGACAGGCGGCGGGGCGAGCATGCCGGCGGGACGCGCCACGGTGCCCGTTCATTCTTTATTTCTGTTTCAAAAAAGACGTTATGTAAGTTCAGTGGTAGTTTTGTAAAAGTTCATGGGAGGCTCTTAGGGACCCGATTCTAAAGATATCGGGTCTTTGATGACCTCCAAGCTAGATTACAAGGTGGTAGAACCCTTTGTGGTTCGCTTCCGGCGGCACCTCCGCCACACCTAATTCTGCCTAATAACAGCAGTGTTAGGCGCTGCTGTGTTCCGTTTTGAAGGGTGTGGTAAGGGAGATATACTTTTCCGAGGCGTTCCAGCTCAGTCCTCAGGGGTAACGGTGCATCTGTGGCCGACCTCAGATAGGAATATCTAATCCTATCTGCGGTTGATTACAGATGTCCATGGGCGGCAGTAGCCACTTACCATCAGGTGGACTGCATGCTCATTTGCTACTCCTATATTATATACTAGCTGACCCGGCAAATTTTGTACCGCCTCAAAATCTACTTATCAAATATATTTCATATAAAATATAGCCTATGTTACTCGTGGATAATGTAGCTTTCGAATGGTGAAAGAATTTTTAAAATCGGTCCAGTAGTTTTTGAGCCTATTCATTACAACCAAACAAACAAACAAAGTTTTCCTCTTTATAATATTAGTGTAGAAAAAAAAATACAAAGAACCGTTTGCTGCCAGGCCGTCAATCGGGGTGGGAGGCGACGGGCGGCGCGGCGGGCATGCCGGCGGGCCGGCGCGCGGCGCCGCGCTCCTTCCTGCTCGCCATGCACGAGTACACCAGCATCACCGACGAGCTCGAGACCGTGTATGGGCTGTTCTCGCCGCCTCACACGCCTATGTAAGTTGCATTACTTTTACCATTATCGACATCGCCTTCGCAATTGTCTTTTAGGATTCCATACCCAAAGAGTAAAAACTGAACCCTATTACTACGTCTGTCACAGAGCTCTATCTCCTAAGCCGTAATAGCTATTGAACCGTAACAGGTAGACAGTTCACATTTTCACAGTGCATTTACTTCTAGGACTGCTATATAACAAATACTAAAAATTAAAATAAAAAGATGGTGGTACGAAACCTTCCATGTGGGATTTCGACATGCATGCACAATTATTTAAATAAATTTTCATGGATCCCCTATCTCCTCCTTAGTAGCATGTTGGACTCATACCAATTAAAAAAGAATATCCTCCTCCTTTTTCGAAGTCTATAAAAACTTCGCAGCGACTTTGGACGTCTGAACAATACTGAACGTCAACATAAAACTGTAACTAAAATTAATTATAAGCGACAACCTGATTATAAAAAGTTTCTTGTTGTGTAGTTGTTGTTGTTGTTGTGTTGTGTAGATACATGAGACTCAAACGACAAGCGACAGTTGAAGAAATTGTCCTTCAGTAAAATTTCAGAGTTAAAAAAAAAGGAATGATAATCTAAACCTAAATAAAATACATTTTTATATATTGACGCAAACGAAGAAATATGGGTATTTCGAACACATACTAACATTTCGTAGGTTTGAATATTTGTTTACGAGTCTCTAAAGTAGGCAACGAACTGGGGCACTTTTAATAAATAATACTTTTACAAAAGGAGTTTTCTTATTTATTGATTATACGTCGTAGTCTCTACACTTGTGGAACGTTTATTATTTAAACTAAAGATCGTATATAATAATAATAGAGCTCAAGGTGTTAGAATATGCCCCAGGTCTTCGTCAACACTATAAGAACGAACTATAAGAACCCAAGATTTTCATCTAGTTACATTCTAATAACAAAGTAAAGAGCCGTTGAGAGCCAAAGGTATCCGACCCCTCTTAAAGGACGGACGTAAACAGTGCAGCTTATTTGCCATTCCAACTGCGAGGCTCAAAGCGGAGCCTCGTATTTTGCGGTAAAGGGGATTAGCAAACATGTCTGCGGAACTCTGGGGGCTCGAATGTGTGACCCTTAATTGACTTATTAAAATAGTTTACTTTCATTTCAGCAGTCTCAGGAGTTGCTCTGTAAAGTTCCATGTGTTTGAAATTTACATTAATTTAAGTTGTTAGTGGTTAGATTGAACGAAAAGTAAACTATCAAAATTTTTCATTATTTTGGGACGTATATCTATTGCTGAAATGTTTTACTTATTACATAATACCAAAATGGCAAAAGCAACAATTAAACAAAAATATTTTACACCTAGTGCGGCATGTCATTTACATACACTACAAACGTAGTGCGTCGCGTCCCTAACAGTTGTCTAAATTACATCTTTACATATAAATAATATACCTTTGATAAAATTAATACACGCGTGGCGCAGTGGCTAAGCTTACTGTAACACCCGATACTACGTTTCATCTAGTTACATTCTAATGACAAAATAAAGAGCCGTTGAGAGCCAAAGGTATCCGACCCCTCTTAAAGACGGACGTAAACAGTGCAGCTTATTTGCCGTTCCAACTGCGAGGCTCAAAGCGGAGACTCGTATGCGGTAAAGGGGATTAGCAAACACGTCTGCGGAACTCTGGGGGCTCGAATGTGTGACCCGGAGCCTTAATTGACTTATTAAAATAGTTTACTGTCGTTACAGCGGTCTCAGGTGTCTAACGCTAAAATGTGTTATAAAATCATTTAAAATTCTTAATTTAAGCACAAATGAATTTAGAATAGCACAGCATGCACTACTTGTAAAGGCAACTGAATTATCTAGACTTGTAACGTTGTAGAACATTTGAAGGTTGTAGATCCCTCTGTGGCTCTACTCCGCGGGACTCCGCTACTATTTCGGCCTGATAACAGCAGTGTTAAGTTGCTGTGTTCCGTTTTAAAGGGTATATGAGAGACATATTTCTTCGAGGCGTTCCAACTTACTCCTTAGAAGTAGCAACACAGCAGCGAGTAGAACTACCCATCTTTATGGAGCTGATTACAGATGTCCATGGGCGGCAATGAACACTTACCATTAGGTGAACTCCATGTTCGTTCGCTACTTCATCATATTATTTAAAAAGTTGTTTATGTTGTAATGAAACGTATGTATACTGGTATGTGCAAGTTATTATATACTGCATCATACATAATCAATATGCATTGTCTAATCATTAGGCTAAAACTAATTAATCATGTCATTGAGAATCGTATCATTGTGCGTTATGATATTAATTACTTTGGTAATTAATCTTGAATACAAGTGAATTAAGTGTAATAAGTTCCTTTGGTAAACAAGGTTTGTTATGGTAATATCGGCTGGAGTAATCGACACGTGATTGAAATGGGAGGCTAATTAGACCATTTTTAGTGTTTCGTGCGAAAAATAAATAGAACCCTTATGGGATCAGTCATGTGCCTTTTCGTCCGTCTGTCATAATTAAATCTCATCCATTAATTAACTCTGAAATTACTGCAAAAAATAAGTTGAAATATAGTACTCATTTTCTTATCTACATAGGTATTCATGTATTATAATGTAAACTAGAAAGTTTTGAAACGAGGACCTAACCTTTGGGACGCAATAAAAATTTAAAAAAAAATGCAAACTGGAGCAAGTGGCATATCAAATGAATTAGAGCTTTGTGCCTTGAAAAAAACAGCGAAATTCCTCCATATTGTATGCGAACAAACTTATTCGTACTAACTCTTCCGGAACCCCCGAGCTCCATCTTACCCCGTGCGCCTAGCCTAAAAATCCCAAAATTAGTCTGCCACAAATTTTCCTGATAAGGAAAGTTGTATTGTAGCACATTACGATGCTAAAAAAATCTGTTTATTTTAACGGTTACAAGGATAAACATATATCCTCCGTACGAAGCAGCAAGTCAGATTAAATATAAACATCTTAATTGGATCTTATAAGTAACGTGACAAGATCCGCACTAATCCTAATTTATATAACTTGGGAGAAACGGAGCTCTGTAGATAATATATCTAATTAAAGCAAGGTTGAAGTATTTAAGTTTCGTACGTGCACCCTTGGTTTTCTTTAAGATAAGGGCGCGTTTGTCCACAAATATTAAATATGAGACACGGTTTGTGATGGTTAAAATGATATTATTGCATACGAAATTTATTGCCTTATGTATATGTACTCGGTACTCGGTATGACTACGATAGGACAGGTGTTAATAGACACATACCGCAAAATAAAAACCTTTCAAGGCACCTTCATGGCAAAATCCGAAACTACAGGGATTAGCGAAAATATTTATTTTTGCGATTTTGATAAAAAATAAAACTGCATAAGCAATTAAAAAAAATAATCCCTAGCCGGGAATCGAACGGTTTCATTTTGAAAAATAAACACACGTCGTACACGTAGAATACGTGCACAATGAACATACCAAATACACCACCGAGCATGCCAATATTGGTTGCACCAGATTATCGCGAGGTACAGTCACCGCCAAACTGCAAGTCCGCTCTGAAGTTGCGAGCAGGTGTAGTCATACAATTTGCTATGGCGACGCGATTCATTTCTATATTCAGAGCGGACTAGCAGCTTAACGCGGACTATACTTTCCATCCTACCTTCACAACCCATACCAGGCGATTAACCCAAGCATTTTACAGAACGCCGATCGCGAACCGTTTGCTCTCGCCGTCGCGGGCCGCCTCGCCGTCCGTGCGGCGTCGCCACGCCAGCGAAATGTCCAACCCCGAGTTCGCGCTCTTCATGGAGAAGGAGCATCTGCGCGGCGCTGAGGAGGACGACTACAATATCATGGAGAATCTTATACAGCGCCGGTGAGTTTAGTTTTGGGTAATGCATCGTAGTTATAAATAATTGTTGATACATCCCGGTGATTTTTTCGATAAAAGCCTATTTACAATGATACATTTAAACTCTTCCACAAAAAATATTTATTAAATGATCCGATTTTGATGAAATTTCTAAAGTAAGTGATATTTTTTTTGTTGGCATGTAAAGTCTTAAAACAGCTTTAAATGTTGGGATTTACTATTTAAATAGTTAAAATTAATATTACTAAATGGTTATTTTATATAATGTTTAGTGTATATTATTTGCTAATCATAATAAATAATGTTTTCTTTTTGCATGTTTTAAATAATTAAAAAGTATATATTCTTTTAATCTATTTCAATAATAATATCTAGAATTATATAAAATGTATCTTAATAACAATAAATATATTTGGTTTCTAACATGTAGCATATTTTAGCTGTAATACTTAAATAAAAAGAAAAATAATTTATAACTAACATACGAATAAGTGCTTCCTAACATCCCTCATACACAAACACTAACCCTTAACAACACACACATACACACACACATAGACGCAACTAAATCAACTAACGACCTAAAAACACAATTACATGGGAGCATTCTGGACTGAACTGTAGCCTAGAAATGGAGTCTGTCCTGGGCAGATACGAGGAGGAGGAGGGGGAGCGGGGCGAGGGGGAGGGCGCCGGCATCAGCATCAGCGTGTGCGTCAACACCAGCGGGGAGGAGCCCCCGCCGCCCGCGCAGCCCGCGCTGCTCACTGTGGACAGGCGGATCCCTCATCAAAGGTAAGTAGATTTACCAATTTCTTAAAAATTACTTTGGACTTCGGGTTGGAAAATTGTCCGAACGAAATGAGCTACAAAATGAGAAAGAGCTATGCACCGTTGTAATTTCTATGTGTAATAGATCGAGCATCATATTTTAACGTAGTTTCAGAAACTTTTTAAAAATCCATTTCTGGGACCATATAGTAAGATATTTACATATCAATGAAGCCACATTATAATAACAAAGTTGAACGCGTGTGTATTGTCGGTCAAGAGCGTTGAAATTATAAAGTTCATGTTTGGGTCTTTAGGCAGAAATTAAATTCTGGGTTTAAAAATTGTTAGTAAAAAGAATTAGGACTTATATCTTTATATCTTTAAATTTCTTTTTCATTCACTTATAAGGATGTCTTTTATCCAGACACTCATTACGAAGATCATCAGCGATAGACAGTCGAGAACTGCCGTCTCCTCTACAACCACTGCTTGGCGATGACACGTGTGGGGAAGTGTCGTTACCTGTACCCAGGCAGCCCTCTGGTAAGATGTGTCTTGATATAAAACACCTAATTTTATAAATGGTTATTTTATGATATGACTTTTAGTTTCAGCCCCCACAACCAAGTTAATTAAAACATAATAATAAATATAAAAACCCCATAGTTATTCACCTAAAGTAGGTATTACATTAAGATGCAAATTATTTTACCCAAGTTAAGTGTACGAGCTCGCTTTCACTCTTAACATATGTCCTTAGGCGACACAATCTCTTCAAGCGAGTTATCTTCCATTTAAAATATAATTTAACCACAACAATAACAATTACCAGTAGGCAACACATCATGTTTCTTTCCTAATCTAACCAAACCTAAATCATATATCTTAATGCGACACAAAAATGCTAGGTAAGCCTGAGATGAATATCTTTAAGACATGAATTGTAAAATAACTTGTGAAGGTGGTAGAACGCTCTGTGGTTCGACACCGGCGGCACCACCGCCACACCGATTTCTACCTAATAACAGCAGTGTTAGGCGCTGCTGTGTTCCGGTTTGAAGGTTGTGGTAAGTGAGACAGACTTTTCCGAGGCGTTCCAGCTTAGTCCTCAGGGGTAGCGGCGCATCTGTGGCCGACCGCAGGTAGGAATATCTAATCCTATCTGGGGTTGATTATAGATGTCCTTGGGCGGCAGTAGCCATTCACCATCAGGTGGACTGCGTGCTCGTCTGCTACTCTTATATTATAAAAAAAAGACACATTAACCTCAACATATTTTATTACCTCCCAGGCGACACGAACGCGTCGAGCGAGCTGTCGCTGTCGCACATGGTGAGCGAGAGCCTGCCGCCGCGGCCGTCCATCGTGCTGGACTCGTCGCAGCTGCCGCGCCAGCGCTCCGCCGAGCGCGCGCCGCAGCCGCCGCAGCCGCCGCCCGCACCGGCCCGGCCCGAGACCATGTGCTAGACGTGAGTACACCATAGTGTTAACTAACACTGTTGGTAAGGATATTTTCCAAGTTTTGGTTAGTCGTAACCAAGCATGCAGGGTGGCACAAGCATTGTCCCTGTAGTGCCGGGACCAGAATAGGGCTACCGTATCCCCTGCCTGTCGTAAGAGACGACTAAAAGGGGCTTTCGGGGTTGCGGGCGGCAAGAGTGGGAGCTCAAACCGTCTAGCAGGCGACACCGGGAAGGACAGCGGTTTGTGTGGTCGCATATTGCTCACGGTCACTCCCGTGGCGTCGGGTACCTTTTGAAGGGTTCCCCCTCGTCAAAAAACGTCACAGAACTTGAAATGTATTCAGACTGTTACTATGGCAACTATGTAGAGGTGGTAAATCCCTCTGTAGTTCCACCCCAGCAGCACCACTAACGCACCAATCACTACCTAATAACAGCAGTGTTAAGCGCTACTATATTCTGGTTTGAAGGGTGTGGTAAGAGAGACATACTTTTCTGAAGTATGCCAGCTTTTTGAAGGTAGTAGAACCTTTTGTGGTTCGACTCCAGCGACACCACCGCCACACCTATTTCTACCTAATAACAGCAGTGTTAGGAGCTGCTGTGTTCCGGTTTGAAGGGTGTGGTAAGGGAGACAGACTTTTCCGAGGCGTTCCAGCTTAGTCCTCAGAGGTAGCGGCGCATCATGTGTGGCCGACATCAGGTAGGAATATCTAATCCTATCTAGGGTTGATTATAGATGTCCATAGGCGACAGTAGCCACTTACCATCAGGTGGACTGCATGCTCGACTGCTACTCCTATATTATAAAAAAAATAAGCTTGTCCTACAGGTTAGCCGCGCATCTGTGGCTGAATCTAATCTTATCTGGGTTCGATTATGGATATCTATGGGCGACAGTAACCAATCACCATGAGGTTGACTTGCTCGTCTGCTACCTCTGTATTTTTAATAACTTTATTCAATTCCCGACTTGGATTTGTTTATGATTGTAAAGGATCATTAAAATAGGCCTCGTAACTCCTTTCAACAATTTTTACTAACCCTTATAGATAATTCGGATGACATCATGTACACAAATTCGAAAAATTCTCCCTATATAATCTAAGCGAATGTCTAGGCATCCACCTGGTGCAATGAAGCTTATTAATATTTAAAATACACACATTAAAGCCATCATAAATTATGTAGCTATTAATTCATTGTAAACATAATTATTCACCTATTAATAATGTATGAATCATCTGCAGTCATGCCGTCGTTTGTATAACGATTGTTAAGACTTGTTACATTGATGTATGCTAAGTTATGTCTTAGGAATATGCATTAGGAAAAAAAATGTGTTCATAAAGCGTCACAAGACAATGACAGATTCAATGACCTTACGATATGTGCATATATTGCTATACTACCGAAATGAAATAATTATATATCCATATTGTCATTATTGTTTATATTGTCAATATTGTCGTTCAAATAACTTTCTATATTGTACTTGTGTCATATTTAAAAAACAATAAATGTATATTTTTCTTTCACAATTAAACTAAAATTAAATATAATTTCCGTGCAGTTACAGAGTTATTTTTAACCATTACGTTAATTTAATGCTACACCATAATACTGAGGGGTTATTTTTTCGCGCATAACTTCTTTTTTGTCATTCTTCCACTATTTGTAATAATAACAAACGAATATAGTACAATATAATATAATATCCATTTGATATTAAGTGCTAACCAGTTATCTATCACTGAATCGAATATCTAAAGCTAGATAGAGGTTCAAATCGTGGCAATTATTGAGAATATCCGCCTTCGCAAATAGAACTCGTCGATGTGAATCGTCAAGGGAATAAATTATCCTGATTTCGGTACGAGTAATTCAATATCACACTTTTATCGCTCAAATTGTTGGATAACGTAATTATATTTGCACAGTTCGTTACAACTCATAAATGTTGTAATTCAATTTGATAGAAATAAATCGTGAAACACAGATTTATTTGTAGGTTCGTCGTTTTGAAATCGTGTCGTTATTTGTACCTTTTTAAATGATATTTTTATTTAAAATAAAAAATTAATAAAATAAACTTTATCCATCATCACTCATCAGATCAACTTAATATTATTGATTTGTCATCGAGATTACATATATGATCGATTACATAAGGAAACGAACGTATTCATTATAAACCTTTATTCCAACAGCAGATAGTGTCCTTATAAGGATTAAATTCTAGGAAGTAGTAGTAGACAACAAACTAAAGGAAAGGTTCATTTTGAAGAAAACCATTTTTTCTATACCTATATTCGAAGCTCAATCGTTTGGGAGTTAGCTGGTTTAACATTTTCTTGCCACATTCTAAACGCACAAACATACGAACAAACAAAGCAAGTTAAATAAAGCTTATAAAATACCACTTACAAACTTCCGTTACCGTTAGTGACAGCTCAATATAACCTTGTAAACAAGTAATTAATTTAAAAAATCAAAAACCCGACTGCACCAAAAAGGCTGAAGTAGAATTTCCAAAAGCAGTGAAATAGGCATTTTATTATTTTTATCCAGAAAACCAAATACAAAGTTTCAAAGTAGGTGTCTGCTTCAAAAACAAAAGATGTTCTAACAATATTATCCTATTTTATCCTCGTAGTGTTCATTTACGCTATATAAAGAACCTATGTGTAAAATTCCAGCACGCTTAAGTTCAGCGGTTTCCCTTTGCGTTGATCTCTGGCACAGCAACTCTCTCATTTAGTCAGACAGTCATCTCGATGTGTATATACGAGTATATATGTACTAGCTGACCCGGCAAACGTTGTGTTGCCATATAAATAAAAAAATGTTAAGGATGAACAACACTTATCACTTAGGTGTAAAAAAAATAGATAGTGGCCGATTATCAGACCTACTGAATATGTATATAAAATTTGGTGAAAATCGGTGAAGCCGTTTCGGAGGAGTACGGTAACTAACACGAGAATTTTATATATAAGATATATTATATAATGTATGTGTAATCTCCTCTTAATTTCCTTTATTTTGACACCCTACTCGATAGGTTTGGTTAACTTTTTTAAAATGTGTTACTATTTCGCGCCAAAAATCCGCCATTTTGTTTTTTTTTTACTAACACCTATCTAAGGACACTCGGGTCATTGAGACAAATATAATGACACTTTAACTGTTGAAATTCATCCAGCCGTTTGTTAGATCGGATCAAATAAAGAAAGACAAACATACAAGATACGCGCGAAAAACAACCCTTCCTTGGCAGTCGGGTAATAAAAAGAGCACTTATAAACAATTTCGGTTACTTTAGTCACGGTTTCATCACATGGACTGCATGTCGTTTCCTAAATCTGTTGAATAAAAAATAAAGGAGTAGTGCACGTGTCGGGTGTAGATCATCTGCAATGCGGATGTATCACGCAGTACACTGGAGTATATCTAAGTAACTAATGTGAATGCAAATCTGTTTTAAGAGTTAATAACACACGTGTATCATGCTAATTCTTTATTTTGTACTTCACTCTATCCTTAGGGGTGCCTGAAAAATACTTTTCTAGCAATAAAGTTGCCTCTTTTTACGTTTTATTGTTTATTTATTTATATTTTTGTGTGTGTTAACTACTGAATTGATATATTGGTACTACATTACATATTATATAAGTGTATTTGAACTTCCAACTTCAAATAAAACTTGTGTATTTTTCACACACAAATTTTGGATTAATTAATCACTTAATCTGGGTGGTAAAACCAGCCAGTCTTCGGAGGCACCGCCGCTAGACCTAATTTTGCCTAATAAGAGCAGTGTTGAGCGCTGATTTGAAGAGTGTGGTAGGGAATCATACTTACCCGTGGCGTTCAGGCCTCAGGGGTAATATCGCATCTGTGGCCGACTTCAGTTAGTTATCTGATACCAAGGCTCCTTATGCAACCTACCTGTATTGAAAACATGAAATATTAATTAATATTTGTTTCTTGCTCAGGTAACCCAAAGAGAGGACGACAGTGAACCAACTGCATGGGAATCAAGTATGTATAAGAAGTTCAACCAAAGAACTTGACAGTGATGTGACTAAGAAGTGTGGTACGAAGCAATATCTATATAAGTAAGTGTTTTATATTACGAGGAAGTGTGAGAAACACTTGTTACGAACACTGTACAGAACTTGTAAAGTGTAAAAGTTTCTTAACGTTAACTTTTACTCGCTATGTAATGTTTTATATAAAAGACTTCAACAGTACTTAAATACATTTGCATGTTAAATGTCGAAAATTTGCCCAAAATCGATTATTGTATTATTTCTTGACAAGTTTTTTGACCCCAATTTATGAAATTTAAAATTTTTTCAATTTATATTTTTATTATTTTCATAAATATGAAATTGTGATGGTATGACAAAAACGACGTTAATCTTTCATGTTTTAACAGATTTCAAAATTTTTAATTTTTATTTTAAAATTTTTACTAATGAAATATTATGGATTTATTACAAATCATATTACACATATTAATGAAACATTATTTACATTACTATAAATTGATTAGCATAGCGAAAAATCTCAGCCTTGAAAATTTACTTTTACAAAATTAAATTATTTATCAAATTAATTTATGTATTTTATATACAACGTTGGCTATGTATAAATGGTCTATACAGCAAGATTATTATGATTGTCTTCTTGTCCATTTATATACCTACCTATCATACGTATGAAATGCATAAAAGCAAATCGTATGATATTAATCATTAACATTTATTTATAATTTCAATTATTTGACCTACTTCCACGTCACCAACGTCACGTAATGTAAACATTCCGGATACCCCTGAATACTAATGACGTGCTCTCGAATTTTGGAAACGAACTTTTCCAACGAATCGCTTGTTTACCCCTGTTCACCTTTTTCGCTATATTCTATTTACGTTTCCTTTATTTCCAAATGCAACTCAAAGAAGACCATACAAGAACACTTAAATAATTTAAAGTAATTTAAATAAGCTTGTGTGTACCTATATATGCATTTAAAATATAATGATTAATACTTATCATTCCGTTCGAACTTCATGATATCGATTTTTGACATTGTAAAAATCGCTCTCATCATTTTTGCCAAACGCACAAAGGAAATATTAATTCAAAAAATAAGAAATTATCAATAGCATGCATTATTTTATTTTACCATTTATTCGTAAAATAAAAATCATGAATCGTAAATGTACTTTTTTTCATATTATTCGTAAAATCAGCGTAATTTCCAATATTGTAACTGTCGTTGAAATGGCGCGCGATGTGTCACCGTGACGCATGGTCTTATTTCCGGTGATATATTCACTTTTTTCAGCTGATCTACGTCCGTTGATTCAGGGGTTTTTGCTACATTAAAATATAACAGTTATGATTATAAAAACATTTGTTTTTTATGTTATAGAACTTTAATCTGGAAAATGAGATAATCAAATTTTATTGTAGCTCAAGTTTTTTTTTATATGTTAAATTTGTGTTATTTAACTTGAGTTTAATATTTAAATAACACATTTTTTTTTACAAAATTACGACAAAAGAGGACTAAAATAATTAGTATTGTACTTCTCCAAGCTTCGGCAAATCTTCATTGAAATTACAGAACGAGCTAACTTATCCCGTATTTACTAATAAAGTCCCCTAAACAATGCACAATGGGCATATAAGCTCATTATCACGCGAATACAAACTCGCTCAACTTCGTAATAACGACATAGTAGGATCATAATTTCATAAACCGTTGTGTTGGAAAACATGTACGTGCTAACAGGTATTAACAGTCTAACTATCACGTAGGGGCTTAAATATATAATACGTTATAACGTTGTTACGAAACGAAGTCGTGTCGTAGAAATGTACGAAATTCATCGTATAAAATCACGACACGGTGTTGTGTTGCAACATGACGTCGCAGTGTGCCACGTCGCGACGTTGTATGTGTGTCTGTAAGCCCTAAAGCATGAATAAATAGAAATATTTAGCCAATTTTCCTACATTTTACCCAACCATTTATCGCTACCGCCACCAATAACACTCATTTGAAATATTGACATATCCAACCGATTATAGAATTCCACACATCAACATTGAACAACAACCTGACAACAACAAACCTGAACCTAATTCATCATGAGACAAACCCAGCTCTAGCTTATGGTACTGAAGATAATAATTATAGAATAAAAAGTCAATAAAAGTTATCAATATCAAAGCTTAAGTATCAAGAAATTCTATTAAATTCCATCTATGTGTTGCAATAAGCTATTTATTACCAACTATATCCATGAAAAAGCGAGCAAACTTATACAGCGACCCGACAATGATATCAAAAGCAGTTATTTGGTCCAGCTATTTCAGATGAAAGTCTTTTGATATCGAAGTAAGCGCTACGCTGGGCGGGAATTCAATAAGCAACTTCAGGCACTTTACGGCGTCGCTGGATTGAATTATTTCCTTTCACACTTTCACTTCACTCGTTTTTAGGAAATCTACACTTTTAGTTTACGCCTGCATATAGACCTTGCAATTTTTGTTTCTAATATCTCAGCACTATAAATTTGAATAAAGGTAGTTCTATGATACCATGTATTCAGCGATAGTTTTGTGATAATTGTTTCAATTGATGCCATTTATGTATCGTCTTTCTGTTTTTAGTGTTTTGTTACTAATTTGTGTCAGACAGATGAACAAAAAAGACAGACAGAAAAACAAACACAGGTGAAGACCGATTGATAAATGGAAACAAAGTTAATAATTTGCAAATGAGCATTCATCCTTTAGTAAGACTTCGAAAAGCTAATGTTAGACAAAGTTCTCCTCTTATTTCCATCTCACAATCACTTACCAGTACTTTATCTTGCATTTATCAATTTCCTTTTCGTAGATCATTAAACCAAAGTAATAAATGGACGGAAAATGGTCAAGGAACTCGAAATATTCAATTAATATTCATTGCAAGCCCAACTTCATTAAATTATAATTTCTCAAGGCAGATAACCAAATGCTTCCAAAATTGGATTTATATTTTATTAATCGCCTTACTTGTCATATTTGTCTGCTATAAATCACTTTGGGATTGAGCATAAGATTTCAAAGCTACAATTTGTGATTGAAGTAAACTCCGGGAAGGAATTTAATAAGCAACTCCGGAAAGGCACTTAATGTCAATGCGTAAATTGAATTGTTGCCCTTTATAACTTTGAATCCGTTCTAGCTCAATAACACTGAACCTAAACATTATTTATCTATACTAATATTATGAAGAGGAAAACTTTGTTTGTTTGTTTGATTGTAATGAATAGGCTCAAAAACTACTGGACCGATTTTAAAAAAATCTTTCACCATTCGAAAGCTACATTATCCACGAGTAACAAAGGCTATATTTTATATGAAATATATTTGATGCGGTACAAAGTTTGCCGGTTATGAATAAAGTAGTAGATGATTTTAAGAAAACTATAAAGATATCAAACTTGAGTTAAATATAAATGACTTAGCTTTTTTAAGCTTAGAAATCTGGTGTCATAAAATATTCAGTAGCTGTCGTATTTTCCTAAATGTAACGATATCGAAATATAAGTCGAAAGATAAGCCACATAAGCTTTTCTACTCATGGAGCGCTGACGTCATACTTCATAAAATATTCAGTGGTTCATTGTTTTATTGTATAAAAAAATACACTCGTCATTGGCTGTATTGAAATATTATTTCCTGTTTCAACTCGTACATTTTATATGTGAATCTATTTCCGTTGAAATAAATTTTAAATGTGTGTTAAAATCGTGACACAAACTTTACTAAACATTTTGAAGCTACATATTTCGAATCCCCAGACAACGGTAACTTGATCCGATTTTATCGATACAAATAGATTTTACTGTTAAAGTATATTTATTTATTAAATGTGAGTTGTAAAGTTAATGCAATTTGCTTTTCTTTTGTAAACTTTTAGTTGTTTCGTTTCAATTACTTTCTAGGCTATAACTTACGGCACTAAAGGCACTTCAGTTGAACGTGACGTTAACTTCATAGTACTTTTGTTCAGAAATAGTAGCTACTTAATTAAATCGGTCTCATGTGACCGAATCCGAATGAATGCATTCGCAAGCAATGAGTGTTGTCGTGCGCTGAACGAACGAAATTGTGAGCCGATATCAATGAACCTTCAATAATAGGGCTGGCGTTTGAAAATGTATATAACTTTGTCTATATAGATTTAAATCTGAAGTGAAATCAGATCAACCCACTTATTACACTATGTCTTTTCTGTGAGATTTAAAATAAACAATGTGCCTGTTACTTAAAAAGTGCGAAAGTTTAAAAATGGCTACTTACGTTTTATACTTCCTTTAATGCCTCATTCGCGTATAAAGTAAATACACCACACATCACTTTTTATGCCTCATTCTTCCTTCATCTTTTTACGACTATCATCAAAAATTTGTATAATCAAGTTGTATAAAAATACGTTAAAATGTCAAGAACACTAATTTAAAAATGCATGAAACGACAGAATATCCCAACAAACATTAGAAGTTGGAAGTTAACTGTCAGAATTTTCACAAACGAAGTTAATTTCGACCCTTTTCATTACGTATATCTACCTAGAAGTCTACGATTTTGGTCAAGTTTTGGAATTTTTCTAATTATAATTTATTGAATCCCCAAAAAGCATCCTGCGTGTGGTTTGCTGATTTCTACCGAAATAAGTAAACAATTCATGACTTTATTTTCAAATATTATCAATTATTTTGTGTCATTATTTACTTGTGTAACGCCACTGCTAGCTTATCAAAAATCGACATTTGAAACTTTCTGCATGCTATAAATTGAGAAATGTCGACCTTTGGTGCCTGCAAATAATAAATAACAAAGTAAAATTGTTTATTCCGGCATGCATTATTTATGCATGCCAGGTTTACATATTCGCCAATTACAGACGAGTAGGTTCGAGTACAAGTATGTAAATGACTACTCGAGTGTACGCGGCACTCGCCAGTTCGCCCGTCTGGCTGATTGCTCGTTAGTATCTTAAATCTGGCATAACATAAGAGAAATTTCAGTCGTAAAAAAGTTACCAGGTTTTCAATACAAAATAGGAACTGGATGTACTTATTTTTATTTTATTTTACCAACTTATTTATTATTTAAAAAATAGTAATATATATTGGGGACTTTTACTTACTTTTATAATGGTTTGTCGTGTGAAATGTTGAAATTAATACATTCGACAATACAAAAAGCACAAATGCTCACATTCTAAATACATGTACTGTTGTCGAAAATCATAGTGATTAAATATTTATGTCAGAACTGAAGATATAATATTATCATAGGATACTGATAGAATAATTAAACATTTTTATAATATTGTAAGCATTATGGGATTTATAGGATAAAATATCATTGCCATGGATAAGCATAATGTAAATTGGTTTTATTATCACATTTGAACATTGCTTTATTGTGAAAATGCTAAGATTTTGGCCAATTTATACAATATATTTGCGTTTATACTGATGCTTATAAATATTAAATAAATAGCAAAATGAAAATGAAATAATTTACTTAAGTACTTAAGTACTAGGACTTTTAAATAGAAAATTAATAAAATATATTTAATTTTATTATTTTTATTACAATTGAATTAAGTTGCGTACCGAGGAGATTTAAACGTTGTTCCTCTTAACGACCACAATGAGCGTAAGCATTATAGATGTTGCATTCTGAAAGCATAGATTAGTAAAGATTACTCACTCCTAACTAGAGAATGTACCCAGTTTTGAGAATTGAAATACTTGCATAAAAAAGTTTTGCCACGTCTCCGTGCTAAAATATCCCTAAAATATTTGAAATAATCATTTATTTATTATGTAAATTACGCAGTTTTAGTTATTTATACGTAAATTTTCTCTAATAATGTTTTTATTTGTCAAGAATTCAAAAAAAGAACTTACAATACTAAGCCATTTGTGCCTTCAATCAATTTCAAGGCGGCGAAGTATCTTTACTAATCTATGTCTGAAAGCTACAACCGTAATAATCTCTGAACTTTCTTTTAGTTCGTGGCGTTTGGAGACCACGGTCATTTGGTTACTTTTGTAATCTCCATTCGTGTAACACTGTTTGCAACCAAACACTAGTTTCGTGGCTACTAACATCGCGTTACAAAAAGAAAAAGATATAAAATAGTACCTACACCTTGGTCTCCCTTATCTTCTACTTTAATGGCGCACATCATTGTTGTCTACAAGTGGAACACGGTAGTTAATTTTTCTATAGTAAGAAAAACTTTTCTGTGCGTGAGGTGTTTTTTGGAAACAATTACATTCTAATATTTATCAATTTCTATGCTTTGTCTATTATTGACAGCTGTGGGCTATTTTTTAATTTCTCCGTGTAAAAAATATAGACTTTATGTAAGTTATTTGGCAATGAAATGAATAATTGAAACATTATTATCAGAGAGTTAAATATTGCAAACGTAATGGTTAAATTATTGTTCTTCCTAAGTAGTTTTGTGTACCTGGCAATATTTCTTCACCAATAACGCTGCTACCACACGCATAGAAATATTATTCGGACTATAATTTCGCGTACTTACACTATAATTTATCTGTGCGTTAATATTGTCGACGCCACAGATAAAACTACGGCGGGAAAAAGCAAAATAAATCACTGATATTTTTTTTATTTTTCCCGATTCCTCGGTTTTAATTACCTTTATTACATATCAGTGTGTACAGTAGCGCAATTGTTTAAACATAATCATTTGTAGTTTTCTTCGACCAATAAATAGTTTTAGGCATTTTTTAATAATTTGTACAGATGCAAATGATTTTTTAATGTTTATTAAACTGTGTACATGATTAGTAAGATACCTGAAGTATATTGTATTGTTTTAAACATATTTCCAAATATTTTTAGTTACATTTATGTTTTATCATAATACTTTAGCAATAAATATAGATAATACAAATAATTTAATATAGTTATTACAATTAATTCGTATTGATTTGTTTACATTCGATCATCATTGCATGTATTTAATTTGCTTTCTTTCTTTCTTTTTTGATGAAATTACTGTAACATTAAAAAAATAAACTGTGTGGGTCAGTTTTACTTTATTGTATTTGGGGGAATCTATGACTTTTGTTACGTAAGTATTTATATTACATAAAATCAAATGCATAAATACATAATATAAAAAATGTGTTGTGTGGCAGGGGGCGCCACTGGCGCCAATAAAGTTGCGAGGTTGCTACCTAAGATGTGGAAAATTTAACGATTACATCTACAATATTATTAAAAATCTCGAATAATAATTTAACAAATGTTAACAAATATAAGTTGTAAATTTTAAGATAGTAATATTATTGATATTGAATCAACGTAATAAAAATACTACGGGAAATTGAAAACTCGTTCATAAAGCTGGCAACAAATATTTATTTCCGAAACCCGCCACACGCACACGCCACGCACAGAAATATTATATGTGATTTTGGAACATTTTTAACCTGTGTACCGTTAGCTTATCTACTCTGTGTATTACCGTAGCAAAAGTCACTAGATTCCCGCCCTTTCCGTTTCTAAATCTGTCATCACAATGTGTTCATTTATACCAAATATTTTTGCAAGTTTTACCATTGTTCGTGGCACAGAAATAAATCATCTTTGTATATATTCGTAGAACAATAAAATATCCACAAAGTGACTTTGTATTTATTAGATAATATTTTAATGTTACTAATAACTTTAGTATTGATAATTAGATATCTGTAGTAAATGCAATAAATTATATTATTTGATAGGTATTAACGAAACGTTCCTTATTTAACGAAATATATTGAATCGAGCAATATGGGTTACCATAACAGAGAAAACAAGAACTTGTAAAATAATTATATCAATTTGCAAATACGAAATGAATTTTACTAATAATGTAATACATATCAGCACAAATAAATATTGTGAACATATTATTAGTTCTAAGTACCTACCTATTATAATGCTTTATTTGAAGGTTTTATTTTTATGAAGCTATTAAATTCTGAAGTTACACTGCTCTAGCTAAAACATTTCAGAAACAAATATTTAATTGTTTTATATTGTCTACATAACACAGGTACGTTACATTTTAAGTGTAAGAGATTTACACGCCAAATATAAATTGCTGGATATGACTAAAGTATTTTTTTATAATTTGATGGTTTGAATTTGATGATGATTTGGACCATGAAATGACCGCAAATAAATAATTTTGCATATTAATTACACAACTAAACAATGTACTTTAAATATAACAAAATTCGAATATTCATTAGCAATTCCATAACTCGTTAGTGGTCGTGATGTTTATATGAAAATTGATTATTAAAATTAGTAAATTATGGCTAAATGTAAATATTTTGTGTGTAAGAGCTGTTTTATACCAAATGAGGTGATTGGGGCGGATGGAACCTTAGCTTTCAACAAACACACGAGGGTTGATCAGACCGCACACCTAGATCAATTGGGCATCTTCCAACGATTTAACAAAGAGTTTGCTAATAAAAATGTTTGTATTTAAGATATATATAGATCTAATACTACATGAATACAGTGGGAAGTGACTAATGTGATCTTGGTATGTTGGTCTGGTCGTTAATCATAAATTTTGCACTTTTATCTTGTCTGAGGCTGTTCTTAAACTGAAACGCAGCAGTGACTTTCCTTTCTCAATATTTTAATATATGTGAGTAGAACTTAAATTTGAATTTTGAAAGTGAAACTATAAAAACTTTAATTTGAATTGTCAATTTAACAAAAGTTTATTTTCAGTCCAATAAAATGTAACACGCCATTGAATATTTTTAAATAAAGCAATTAATGCTTATTTTAGCAAAATTCGTAGCTTCGATAACATCGATTCGAAGTGATTCAAGCCACTGTTGCGTTTAAAACATAAAATTTTAATAACAAAATTCGTATGCTGTCCATTCTGATTCAGAAACACAAACATCTGAACATAAAAGTCCAGATAAAATCTGTGTACCTATTTGAAACGTCATGCTAACAAAAAATCTCAGGAAAATGAAAGTTACGGTCGCATTAGTACATTAAAATATAATACGAGTAGTAATCAATAAAATTTTCAGATTGATTGGGAAACCGACTTTCTAAATTTTGAATGAATTACGTGTGTTTTTTATACAATGCATTAGAATTAGATACTTAATATAAAAGTTCAAATTTGCAATATTCACGAAACCAAAATGGTTCCAATTCACTCTAATAATGTAAATTGTACTTAAATGGAACATTTTTATAGGCGTATCTTCTTTATTATTTAGAACACTAAAGGGGATGTAAGTATCTGAAAGCAAAGTTTACATATTATAAATTCGTACTAATGCGACCAAAAAACGTCAAAACACGAAATGCACTTTCATAACACTTAATTCTTAAATTGCTTTAGCACATCCTTATATTAGAAACATTGTATGAAATCTTATAAAATCTTCAATTGCTGATTTGTATTCAATATCTCAGAGTGATGTACTACCTACTTCGTCTGTGTTATGTAACCATATGTACAATAATGCAATAAATTTATTTATGTGATATATTTTTCCGTATTTTTATTTCCATCAAAAACCTTGTAATGTATCTATGTTTTAGTTTAGGTAAATACCTATATATAGCATGGAACCTTTAAATCTACTGAACAGAAGAAATATAGAAACGTCTTTACAAATCTTTCTAACAAGGGTCGATCAATTAATTAAAGCTACGAAAACTAAAAAAAAATCAAATCAAATTTTCAGCACATCTCGATGTTAAGGGCAAAAATATTTAATTAATGTGTTTTATTACATAGGTAGTAGGTATGTAATAAAAGACTTAAATATTTTTTATATCACGGCGTGCGTAAATTGACGTTTTACGCACGCTTCGCGTGCGCAAAACCCCCATTTCCGACCCCGTAATATAAAATTTTATACAACACGCGGACGAAAAATGTTTTTCTGACTCGTGTGATTGCAGTCCTCGCCTGCGGCTCGGCCTGCAAACTCACACTTGTCAGAAAAAAATTTTTCGTCCTCGTATCGTAATGTACTATTTAAACAATGAACAACAATTTTTGAATTTTTTATAACTTAAGAATAAAATATTTAATAATTTATTATAAATAACTCACAGTAGATAAGATTTTTCTTTCTAAATTTAACCAACACCAAAACGCGCATTGTGGCTTCCATACCTAAAGCAGGTTTTTTTAGCTTCTTTCTTAAGAAAGAAAAGACAAATATAAAAACAAGAAGCTGATTAAAAAAATATCTTTATGTCGTGCCATTTCTATTTATCCTTAGGTCTATGAACCGTACACGAAAGGCACTTAGTGGGAATTGAGCGGACACTTCCATTGTCGTTCCATTTATTACTGCTACCTCTATAAAGTAGATAGAACACTACATCATTTTCACGCGAGTAAACAAAGCCCATATAACAATCCACTACTGATTTATGGGTGATCCATGACCCCCGTGAAAAAGAAATGAATATTTCACGGGCTGATGGGGTAGTATTACATTATACGTGTGATATGGGTTTCCATGCATACTAAAGCAACTTTGAGCAGTAAATCATTTGAATATATTGCTCATAAAAAAGAATATACGGAAAAATAAGAAAGAATAATTAAAGTTACTATGTATTTATGAATTAAACAGGCAGAATCACAGTATTTATATCATGTAGGTAGCATTTTGCAAGGGATAAGAAACTTTACTTTCAAGAGGTGTTTAAAATGCTCGACCAAAGCACAGTTTTCTACGGCACTAATTGTTACGAGAATATAAAGAAACACGCTTTCGTGCCTTACAAACTTTTTGAGGGTGAAAAAAAGCTCTTTCTTAGTGTTCATCCAAATTTTACATGGATCTTTTATTTCAAAATTTAGTTCATTCGATTAGTTCAATCAAACGGTTGCTTAGTTTTAAGTAAATAATTGGACAAAACATAACAATTCCAAAGTCAGATTTTTAATTTCACGTAATAAACACTTTACAATATCAAGGACAAAGATTTTATTCCTGGAAAAAAAATACGTTAGTAAAATTCTGCCAGCAGCGTTTCACATGACTAAAGTTTTAACATCACACCTCTATATTTTAGCTGATAAGTAAGCTCGTTCTTATTATCCTGAAAGGAATGCTTTCAATTCTTATTACGAGCATCATAGACTATGGTCATTACCTACTGCATGCAGTATAATAGTAATAGTAATTTAATAAAGGAACTATTGATACGCATTTCCTAAGTAGGTATATCTAATTGTAATGATGTAAGAATTTTGGTTGGGCAATACCTGAAACCATGTGTGTATCATACGATAGTGAATAGTTGAATACCGCATGAGCTATAAACTAATAAAACCATAAACTAACCAGAATCGACGCAAAACGGTCTATCGGGAACCATTCACTCAGAATTTATTTGTATTGCCGCTAAAGGCTTAGTAAATCTATTTAATATTTTTTGCTCGACTATTATTCAGTTATATAGGTAGGTATTGCAACTGAATAAGCTATAAAGCAACCATCTCTGTCCATAATAGTAAATGGTTGCAATACCATAATTGCACATGATTAAGTTGTCACGTCTCATTGGAATTAAGTTACGTATAAAAATCGGATTTTATGTAATAATTACACAAACAGCATAAAAAGATACTTTTTTTCTTAGTAAAATATTTTATTTCTTATTATTGTGTATTAACAACTAAGAGCACCTTTTTGCAAAGCTAGAAGACAAAAAGATGAAATGAATTGTCATTTTTATTTCTGTTGAAGTTCGAAAATACTTTTTATTTTATACCGCTTGTTACATGTTGTATTTATATTTTTTGCAATGAAAATATATTAATTTCTTTAAATTTATATTAAAATTGTTGTCTTTGTCGTACAATGGAAGCTGAAAATGTGAACAAAGCAAACTCGCACTCAAAATTAAGCGACAGTAAAACTGCAAGTAAAGAAGATATAGATACTCAAAATCAAACTCAAAACGAAAACAACATCAACAATCTGAATAGCGGAGATGGGAATGGACACGCCCAGAGGGTTAAGCCTGTTGAAGTATTTCAAGCTCGGCGTAAGAGACCGCGAAGGAGACGTCAGTATGAGAAAACTCGACCTGTTCTTCACAGAGCAGCAAAAACGAGAGCGAGAGAGTTGGTAAAGAACATAATAAAAGGAATGGATGAAGCAATGCAACAAACGAAAAAGAAGCCAGTACGGGTTGTGTGGCGAAGAACGACGACGTCACAATCTTCTGTAAGCCAATCGGTTGTAAGCAGCGTCTCAAGAAGAGTCAACTCCACGTCAACAGAGTCTTCTGGCAAAACGTGTTCGCGGTGTGAGCATTCGTGCTGTAAGAGATATCGAAGTTAGCTAGCTTAGCATGGATTAATTTTGAATGCTTTTATCTGGAGTTTTGGCTTTTTGATATTACTTAACATGATTTAGAACTTATTACTTATTAATTTCGATACCTATAAATTTTAACTGTATTAATTATGTTTTGTTTTATTACTTATTAGCAGCTACATAAGCAAATTATAAACATTAATTATTTACATACAAGTACACCGAGTAGGTATTTAAATACATGTTAAATAAAGCTCAGGGCAGACGCTAAAGATTGCGCGAACACATGGAGCGGTCGACCGCTCCGGACAGGCTGTGTACCGCTGCGGGTAAAATTCTTTAGGCAGTGGTGGTCAACGGATTTTGAGAAACAGTATATGAGAGGCACCCGCCGCGCGTGTCTATCGAAACAAAATCCGCCGGCTATAGCACTGCTTATACTATATTTCAAACACAAAATCATGCACCTGCATCAGTTTTAGCCGGCGCCCTCATTTAAAACACAAAGAAAAAAATATATATGAAATTATCTATAACTTACATGTCAATCTGGCTGGTGACGGAACTCTGCCTATCAGCTCGGTACGGTAACCGCCACTCATATAGACAAAAAAATCGATACTATATTCGTTTATAATTTTAATACCTATTATCAATTGCTGAAGTAAGTTTCATAGTTGCTGACAGACTGACAGTTTCCTACCCACGGAAGTCACTTTAAGAGGTAAGTATAACAAGAATTAATAAACAGTCATATTTAGTAAAAAATGGATTTATTTTAAGATATTCATAAACCTTAAATTAGCTTAATTATAATAATATACATAGTTTATATAAAACATAACTTATTTGTCGTATTTGAACACAGTATAAAATTAAATTAAACATTCCGGAACAAATAATTATAATAAAAAATGTGGATAAATTTTATTAAAAGCTTAAGTTTCAAATGCAATTTGTTAATTTGTACGTAATATTTTAAAACCATCACTGATGTACTGGGTTGCCATGTGATGAAATCTTTCTCTAGCTAGTTATATTTTGCTAACAGCAACACTGATATAGAATATTTCATTCATTTGCGTAATTTTCCTTCTTAAATTAATTCTATTTAAAATTCTAAATGTATGGTTTTATGGTGTATCCTGGAGTAGACAATAAGTTGCTGAACATTCATAGTTGTAGTGGAGGGGAGAAGGGGTAAAGCGATCGTCCGTTTCTCCTGTACTTACGTCCGTTATTACTTATCAATCTGGATCTATTGTTGCCTACTGCACCTCTACCTAAATCACTACTAAGTTTTGATTTGCAGTAGACAAAAATTCTATAAAAAATTGGTAAACGTAAAGTAGGTAAAGATAAGCTAAATATTTAAATGTAAGGTAGGTAAAGGTAATGTAGAAAAAGATACATTTCATTTGATTTTATGTCATTCCTGTCCAATTTATTTTTAGGGATGTGCAAACATTTAGATACTTTAGTATTTTAAAGAGGGCATCTGAGTAACTGCTGACGGCAGTGGCGGACTAAGGTCGGAGGCCCGGGGCGTAAAGTTGAATGGAGGCCCTCATAGATTAATAAAGATTACTCACTCCTAACAAGAAAATGTAACCAGTTTATAGAATTGAAATAGTTGGATAAAAAATTTTGCCTCGTCTCCGTGCTAAAATGTCCCTAAAATATTTTAAATACTTATTTATGCATTGTGTAAATTACGCAGTATTAGTTATTTATTCGTATTTTCTCTAAAATGTTTTTCATTTGTCAAGAATTCAAAAATATAACTGGCAAATCAGACTTTTGTGGCTTCATTCAATTTCAAGGCGTCGAAGTATCTTTACTTATCAAAGGGAAGCCTCAGTGTAAAAAGCTGATTTGATTTTACAAAATTACAAATATGTCATAGACTTATTCACCGAAAAATACGTATAATTCCAGTGAACTGTTTTTTTCGCTGATTTAAACACATTTCACAGATTGTTTGGTTCTGACGCCCTTTTTCCCCCACCTTTTCCCCCCTCCCCTTAGTTAGCTAGAGGCTGACGACTCAAGGTCATACGCGCACGAATGAATGAAATTATCTAAATTTCTGCATAACTATGCATAAAGGTACTCATGATCCACGTCCAGCTTCTTCTGGATTCGCGTCGATGAATCCGGAATAATATTTATTGGAATTTTATCTGAAAGGAAAATAAATATCATATAAAGCATAACTATTCTAGCGTGAAGCAGTTCTTGCAGTAGATGCCAGCTACCTTATCTAAATGTACATTATAAAACGACTTTTTTAATCTCCAGGACTGACAACGAACCTGTACTGCTTCAAATAGAATAAACCCTGTTCATTTAGAGTTGATTACAGTACAGTACGATTGGATCGGTGATCATTTGCTATCAAGTGAACCGCATCCTCGTTTGTTACATTTTTTTATAATATAGGAGTAGCAGACGAGCATGCAGTCCACCTGATGGCAAGCGGCCACTGCCGCCCATGGACATCTGTGGTCAACCCCAGATAGGATTAGATATTGCCTGAGGTCGGCCACAGATGCGCCGCTACCTCTGAGGACTAAGTTGGAACGCCTCAGAAAAGTATGTCTCCCTTTCCACACCAAGAAACCGCAGCATTTAACACTGGCATATTATGAGGTAGAAATAGGTGTGGCGGTGGTGCCGCCGGAGCCGAATCACAAACGATTCTACCACCTTCATACTTACAAAAAAAAACCCTACTTCTAGATATACCCACCGTTGCACCGGTACATTAGGTTCGACCAGATGATCATCTCCTGCGAGAAGCAGAACACCCCGAGCCGCCCGCCCTTCAGCGTGAAGTCGTACACATTGCCGGAGTCGGCCACGAGGCGGCTGTTCTCGTATATCTTCAAACGGATGAGACCGATCTTAGGACGATGGAGCAGCTTCCAGCGGTACGCGGTCCTCTCCTTCCAGCCGACGACGCGAGGATCCTTCCAGAGGAGGGTCACCTGAAATCCATAACTCGTAAGCTTGTTTGTCCACCGCACCGTCACCGAGCCGATAAGAACGAGATTATTTTGTGACCGATTTTAATATGTCGTGACGGCGATAGCTTGTCCACCGCGACCGATATCGGCGGTTTATTTTGTTCCAGCTGCCACGCGTGTGACGGCAGTGTATGGACAAGTTCCAATGTGTATAATATTGCCGGTACATCGGCCCGACAAATATCGGCGGCCGGGATGACGGTTCTCGGGTGACTGTCATGCGGTGGACAAGCGGCTATAGTAAATGTATGTACGCTACTTCGGCGCCGTCAATAATTATCGGTATCGGCTCGGTGGCGATGGACAAACAGCGTTAGTCTTATAAATTAATTTATGATACATCTCTTCGAACTCTCAGTGTTTACTACAGTAACAATACAGTCGCTGAAAAGGGTTATTTCCATTTTAGGGCTAGATTTTTTTACATATTAGATACGTAACATAGGTGCATGGACCTGATTTAAAAGCCACAAGAACCCATGAATATCTGTACTCAATACCAGATAGGTTTAGTCTAATCTAGGGGACAGCAATGTATTTGTCGACGACTTCAAGGAGGACTCGTCGGAGAAAGGAGGAGTCGTCGATATATACATTGCTGCCCCTGAAGACTATATTGGAATCTCTCATATCAGTGTTCTCTTTCACACTTTTCAAACTTAAACCTTCTTAGCAGACATATTTTCTTACTTTTTATTTTACTTAATTCCTTCAAATTATTATTTTTCACACTCTTCAAACTAAAACTCATCAGACATAAAATCCATTTTCATACTTTTTATTTTACTTAATTTCTTCAAATTATTGTAAGCTTACCTCATTCGGCGTAGATTCGGAGTTCCACAGGGAGTTCCCGAGGGTTCTTCAAATGATTGTCAGCTTACCTCATTCAGCGTAGATTCGGAGTTCCACAGGGAGTTCCCGAGGGTTCTTCAAATGATTGTCAGCTTACCTCATTCAGCGTAGATTCGGAGTTCCACAGGGAGTTCCCGAGGGTTCTTCAAATGATTGTCAGCTTACCTCATTCGGCGTAGATTCGGAGTTCCACAGGGAGTTCCCGAGGGTTCTTCAAATGATTGTCAGCTTACCTCATTCAGCGTAGATTCGGAGTTCCACAGGGAGTTCCCGAGGGTTCTTCAAATGATTGTCAGCTTACCTCATTCAGCGTAGATTCGGAGTTCCACAGGGAGTTCCCGAGGGTTCTTCAAATGATTGTCAGCTTACCTCATTCGGCGTAGATTCGGAGTTCCACAGGGAGTTCCCGAGGGTTCTTCAAATGATTGTCAGCTTACCTCATTCGGCGTAGATTCGGAGTTCCACAGGGAGTTCCCGAGGGTTCTTCAAATGATTGTCAGCTTACCTCATTCGGCGTAGATTCGGAGTTCCACAGGGAGTTCCCGAGGGTTCTTCAAATGATTGTCAGCTTACCTCATTCGGCGTAGATTCGGAGTTCCACAGGGAGTTCCCGAGGGTTCTTCAAATGATTGTCAGCTTACCTCATTCAGCGTAGATTCGGAGTTCCACAGGGAGTTCCCGAGGGTTCTTCAAATGATTGTCAGCTTACCTCATTCGGCGTAGATTCGGAGTTCCACAGGGAGTTCCTGAGGGTCTTCCCGGGGCCGGTCTTGGAGTTGACCAGCTTGATCTGTATGCCGGGCTCGGCCACCGCGCGGAAGGGCGTGGTCTGCCAGTACGTCTGCGTGTTCTTCTTCCACATCACCACGTAGAATCGCTTGTTGCTTTGGTAGCTGAAAAAATTAAGAAAATAAATAATAGTTAAAAGAAAACTAAAAAAACACGCTTTTATTGCTAATCGAATGAGACTGAAATTTCATGACAAAGAGTTAAAGAGTAAAGAGTTTCAATTCAGAATAAAAAGCGTGGTGTGCTTGATATTTTAAATGTTACAATCATTCTATTGGCAATTATTTATTAGAGAATAGTTATGAATCGCAGTGAAGCGACTAAACATTAGTGTACCCAAAGTATCAGCAAGGCAAGCTAAACTTACTTACTATAGGATTTATGGACCGTTTTAGACATATCCCAACAAAAATAAATATGCAACAAATTCACCAATGAATCTTACGCAAAAAAAAATTATCTTAATATTTAATAACATTGATATCGATATCTTTGCAGATTCATTAGGTCAATTTAAGAAAAAAATTAACACAGCGTTATAAGACATCTAAACTCTTTATACTTCACTTTACCTCTTACTCTTAGTTTTTTTTATCACTTCTTAAATAGATTTGTTTACTTATTACTTCTCTTTTCTTTCTAAAAATGTTGTGCAAACCTTTGATTTAAGTGCATATAAATGTAATATTGTGATTTTTTTTTATTTTGTATATTTTTGCATAATATGTACTTAGTTGGTATGCCTGTGATAAATAAAATAAATAAATAAAATGCACCCCACGATTTTTACTCTGAATTGAAACTCTTTACTCTTAAACTCAACAAACAAAGAAACAAACAAATCTTACCCAAAAATAAACCCAACGTAATCATCATCAATCTGGGAGTCAACGAAGAACGTGCCTTCGAAGTCGACGCCACCGAAGTTCTCGAAGCCCACAGCCAACCCAGGGTCCGAGTTCAGGGTCTGCTGGATCTCCGCGCCCTCGTTGGTGATCTCCCAGTTAGGGTCCTGCTGCGACTCCCCCTCGGGGTCCAAACGGACCGTCATGTAATTCCTGCAAATTGTGACGCATCAACCCATTATTGTCCCACTGCTGGGCACGGGTCTCCTCTCAGAATGGAGATTAGGCCATAGTCCACCGCGCTGGCCAAGTGCGAATTGGTAGACTTCATATACCTTTGAGACTTTTTTTTATAAATCTCTTGGTGTACATGTTTCCTCACGATGTTTTCCTTCACCGTTTTAGCAAGTGATAATTAATTTTTAATACGCACATAACTTTGAAAAATCAAAGGTGCGTGCCTGGGATTTAAACCTCGGACCCCTCGTTGGAGGCCCAGTTTCTAAACCATTAGGCTGTCACTGCTTTGTAAAATTGGAAATACTGTTTGTTAAATATAGTGAAAAATGTTTTCATGCTCCAAAATATTCGTAATACCTTTTTTAAGTTTGGATATTTTTATTTCTTCTCTTTTATTCCTTCGTGGACTAATCGCTTAATAAAATATTATCTTACCGTGATTATTTTTGAAAATTAAACTGTTGGCTCCAATGCAATAAATTAAATAAGTTTTTATGCTATCAAAATCTGGAGGCACGACAGTGCCTCTGCCAAGTCGAGCCAAAAAAACAAAAAACAAAGCGGTACGGCCGTACCATTTCTCGAATCAAATCAGGCCATTTTTGACGCCCTTTAACTTTGTTGTATATGAAGCTAGAAGCCTGAATTTTCAGGAACCAACCAGGCATTGTATAAATAAATACGGTTTATTTGATTTGAACCATTCAATTTGAACCAGTACTCAGTTAAAAAGTAAAACTAGTCAAAGTTCCCTAATTAATATGTCAATTAGGATGAGTATAACCTCTTTCTTTTTGATACAGATTTATTATATTCTTATATGAGTGTAAGAAATATGGTACCTGAAGTCGGTCCTGAATATTTTCGAGTTATTCGGGCAGTTGTCCAAGCCATCCGGTACTTTGTCACCATCGCTGTCCTTAAAACAAGCGTCACCTATTCCATCACCTGGAAAATAATGCAGACCATTGACAAACTAAATCGAATTTAGAATGAGTGAGTAAGAAAGTTACAAGACTTTCCATATTGTGTAAATTATAGCAACACACATGCAATCCACTCCATTAAATAAAATTACACTAACTAAGCAGTGATAGCCTAGTGGTTGAGAAACTCGGCCTCTCGATCGAGGGTTCCGAGGTTCAAATCCCAAGCACGCACCTCTGATTTTTCAAAATTTTGTGCGTATTAGAAATTAAAAAAATAATAATAAATTAATAAAAAAAAATCTCAAAGGTATGTGAAGTCTACCAATACACACTTGGCCAGCGCGGTGGACTATGACCTAATCCTTCTCATTCTGAGAGGAGATCCGTGCCCAGCAGTGGGACAGTAATGGGTTGATGATGATGACACTAACTCCATGCTAAGATTATCTGTGGGTGCCATAAAAACACTAACAAAAAAACATTTTTCGCCATTTTTGCTTGTACATATTAATGTAATATGTACAAGTATTATGCCAATGGGCAACATTTCTAATAATGTAAAGGACATAAACGACGATGATTAAATTTAACCCGATAGCCCTGCTTTATTTCTACATCTATACTAATATTACAAAGAGGTAAAGTTTGTCACTTTCATTGTTTGTTTGTTTGTTTGTAAGGGCTAATCTTCAGATATACTGAACCGATCATGAAAATTATTTCACAATCAGAAAGTTCACTATTCAGGCCTGCTATAGACTATATTTTATTATGATTGAACAAAAAGTGGGCGAAGCCGCGGGTACTAGTGTGGAATATATTAAAAGCAGTTAAAATACAATAATAATAATATTATTTATTCAAGACAATTGCAGCACGCAGTACAATTATAAAACTAAATATACAAAGATGAAAATCAAAAAATAAATTGAAATAAAAGGACACAAACTCAAAAATAAAAATAACGTTAACAATACAATCACAAGGGACAAAAAACAAATAAGATTATAATTACCTAGTTTTATTAAAATACTATGCGCTGCAATAATCGCGAAAGGGAACAAACTCAGCATTATGCCATGAGCGGTTAAAACACCTACCCCACAGCTCTGAAAATATGAGTGCATCTTACCGTTAGTATCTAATTGATCAGGATTGTACACCAAGGGACAGTTGTCCTCCAAGTTACGTATCCCGTCACCATCAATGTCTTCATCACAAGCGTTGCCTTTCCCATCGTTGTCCACGTCCAGTTGGTCACTATTGGCCAAGTTCGGGCAGTTGTCCAAACCATCCTGGATACCGTCCCTGGGGAATTTAAATTGGTAAAGCTCAGTTTTATGATGAGAACTCCAACTTTAGAATGATCAAACTAAGATGGATAGATATAATGGATGGATGGAAAGATAGATAGATAGTATTGATATATCACCATTATCAATACTATCTATCTTTACATTTGTTATTTTTGCTAATTCTACAAAATCAAGATTTTGTTCTGTGAAAGACAACGATTTAAGAATGAAACAACCATCAAACTTTGTGATAGATAATCTTTTGGCAAGTCTCTAGACAAATCCAGTACTAATATTAAGTATAGGGAAAGACAGACTAAAATGTAACGATAATGGGAAATGCATACTAACTGAATATTTGTTTTTTAATCTTAAGTAAGTATATTTTAATTTTTTATACTTTTTTATAGGAGTAGCAGACGAGCATGAAGTCCACATGATGGTAAGTGGCTACTGCCGTTCTTGACATCCGTAATCAACTCTAGATAAGATTAGATATTCCTACCTGAGGTCGGCCACAGATGCACCACTACCCCTGAGGACTAAGCTGGGAAATCTCGGAAAAGTATGTCTCCCTTACCACACCCTTCAAACCAGAACACAGCAGCGCTTAACATTGCTGTTATGTGTTCTAGCAACTAGCTATTATAGCAAGTAGCTAACTATTATTGCAATTCCATTTTATATCAATTAGTCGATGTTGTTGATAGTAAATCCAAAATCAATATTTCCGACAGCACTCACTGGTGCCTATCCACGTCGCTATACAAGCTACCACGTTCTCTCTATCAGCATTAGGGGTCGCAATCCGGTATTCGAGATTTCGAAAATACCGGGATACCGGGCCAAATTTACGTCTTATTAATACCGGTTTTAATTTCACAAAAACCGGGATATTCGGTATTTTCGGTTTTTAGTAAAATAAAACAAAATAAAGTTATAGTCATATAAATTGACTCCAATGGACTCTGGCACAATGCAAAAGTCCATATTAAACAAGCGTTACAATCGACACAACCTATGAAAATCAACAAACATCAGCATTGGATGTCAGGTGAGACTTGGCGTATTGTATATTGCTTCGTCGGAGAGCTAAAGAAAAGGTTCGATTTGAAATAAAAGATCTCTTAAAAAATCCGATGTATAACCCATCAATTTAAATCCAGAACATGGGCTATTGAGGATTCTAATGGTGTGAATGTGATTGTTACCGAAATTAAGGAAATCGTCAATGTATGACAAAATACTTCATATCACTTTTCTCTAATAGTCGATCTTATACACAACATATGCCAAAAAATGATATACAAAAAGAACCATCTATGTATATTCAAAGATGAAGTACGCGCTGCTATTTAACTTATTAAAACGCGACAAAGCAATTAATATAGATGATATTCCTATTGAAGTGTTTCGATCAATGGATGAACTCGAGGTTGACATTTTGTATACCATATGTAATCGTGTCTGGGAAAATGGACAGTGACCACGACACTGGGCCCACACTACTTTCATTACACTTCATATAAAAGGGTCGACAAGGAAGTGCAGTAACTATAGTTTTATGCTATATTTCTTGAGTGTATCACAATAAAAGAAACATTTAGAGGAAGATGATACATTTTCAAAATATTTTATAACAATGACAATTATGACAATAGGCGTCAAGAAACAACCCGCCAACAGTGTTGCCGCAAGGCCAGCATAGAAGGCGGTGGCGAAGGATCGCAATAGCGTCTGTTCAAGGCAGCTGTGGATGACTGACCAGTTGTCATCATCATGCCACGACCACTCTGTCAAGAGTGCACGGCTACAGAGATATTTTTTTCCAGCTTTCCACATATATTTTTATATAATTCATTTATTGATGAATTCGGAACTCATAACGTCGTTAATAAATCATAAACTTCTGTAATTAACTTGGTATTAAGTAATAGGACATATTTTCCTTCGGAATTCCACTAAATTAACATTACATAGTAAAATGCTTAATAAAAATTAGTAACTTTATCTTAATCTCGAAAATATCGAAAAAACCGGAATACCGGGATTTGTCTGGGGTCAGTACCGAAAATACCGGTTTTGCTTAGATGGTCCGGTATTGCGACCCCTAATCAGCATCGTCCTACGTCTCTGATAGTAAATATAAATAAATATTGCCGACAGCCACTCACCGATCCCTATCCACGTCGCTATCACAAGATTCCCCCACGTTGTCTCTATCAGCATCGTCCTATGTTTCTGATAGTAGATCTAAAAGAGTATTTCCGACAGCCACTCACTGGTCCCTATCCACGTCGCTATCACAAGCATCTCCAACATTATCCCTATCTGCATCATCCTGTGTAGGGTTTCGTACGCGGAGACAGTTATCGCAGGCATCTCCCACGTTGTCTGTATTAGCATCCTCTTACGTTTCTGATAGTAAATCCAAATCAATATTTCAGACAGCACTCACAGGTCCCTATACACGTCGCTATCACAAGCATCCCCCACGTTGTCCCTATCAGCGTCGTCCAACGTTTTTCATAGTAAATTAGTATAGTCCTCGCCAAAATGCTAGTCCGCTCTGAAGTTGCCGCGAGCAAGTGCAGTCATACAATTTGCTATGGAGACGCCATTCATTTATATTTTCAGAGCGGTCTAGCAGTTTTACGTGTACTATAACAAGGTAAATATTTCCGACAGCACTCACTGGTCCCTATCCACGTCGCTATCGCAGGCATCTCCAATTCCATCCCTATCAGCATCGTCCTGTGTGGGGTTCCGTACGCGGATACAGTTGTCGCAGGCATCGCCCACGCCATCACCGTCCATGTCCTCTTGCCCCGGGTTGACCACGCGCGGACAGTTGTCCTGCTCGTTGAGGATGTCTGGGGAGTTATTTATTGCGTTTTAATCATTGTTTTGAGGGTACTTTACATTCGATTATTATTTTATTATTGTATTTGGTGATGGAATTGGTGAAATTCCATGTGAGAGAGAGGTCACTGTAAAAATTGATTTAGAATAAGATAATTACACATCATTAACCTCAGGAAATTCAGGGCATCGCGTCCAAAACTGGTTAAATTCACCTTGGTGAACTTCCGACTGATTAACATATAGAGTGTCATTGGATTCGTTTCATTCTTGGGAGTAATATTTAAGTTTTTATTCGTCTAATTAGTCACAATACTTACAGATTGCGGTTGGAATACTTATCGCTACGGCCCTCGTACGGTCTAGCTGGTCTGGTACATCAACTAAAGGGATAAATAAAATTTAAGGTGTCGCGGACAGTTGTAGCTGCGGTCCAGCAGGTCCGGTCCGGTCCGGTCCGGTACGTCAGCTACAATGGATACGTTACGGTCGTTGTCCATGTCGGGGTCGCACACGTCGCCGATGTCGTCGCGGTCGGTGTCCTGCTGGCCGGGGTTGTAGCTGCGGTCCGGTCCGGTCCGGTCCGGTACATCAGCTACAATGGATACGTTACGGTCGTTGTCCATGTCGGGGTCGCACACGTCGCCGATGTCGTCGCGGTCGGTGTCCTGCTGGCCGGGGTTGTAGCTGCGGTCCAGCTGGTCCGGTCCGGTTCGGTCCGGTACGTCAGCTACAATGGATACGTTACGGTCGTTGTCCATGTCGGGGTCGCACACGTCGCCGATGTCGTCGCGGTCGGTGTCCTGCTGGCCGGGGTTGTAGCTGCGGTCCGGTCCGGTCCGGTCCGGTACATCAGCTACAATGGATACGTACGGTCGTTGTCCATGTCGGGGTCGCACACGTCGCCGATGTCGTCGCGGTCGGTGTCCTGCTGGCCGGGGTTGTAGCTGCGGTCCAGCTGGTCCGGTCCGGTCCGGTCCGGTACATCAGCTACAATGGATACGTACGGTCGTTGTCCATGTCGGGGTCGCACACGTCGCCGATGTCGTCGCGGTCGGTGTCGTGCTGGCCGGGGTTGTAGCTGCGGTCCAGCTGGTCCAGTCCGGTCCGGTCCGGTCCGGTCCGGTACATCAGCTACAATGGATACGTTACGGTCGTTGTCCATGTCGGGGTCGCACACGTCGCCGATGTCGTCGCGGTCGGTGTCGTGCTGGCCGGGGTTGTAGCTGCGGTCCAGCTGGTCCAGTCCGGTCCGGTCCGGTCCGGTACATCAGCTACAATGGATACGTTACGGTCGTTGTCCATGTCGGGGTCGCACACGTCGCCGATGTCGTCGCGGTCGGTGTCCTGCTGGCCGGGGTTGTAGCTGCGGTCCAGCTGGTCCGGTCCGGTTCGGTCCGGTACGTCAGCTACAATGGATACGTTACGGTCGTTGTCCATGTCGGGGTCGCACACGTCGCCGATGTCGTCGCGGTCGGTGTCCTGCTGGCCGGGGTTGTAGCTGCGGTCCAGCTGGTCCGGTCCGGTTCGGTCCGGTACGTCAGCTACAATGGATACGTTACGGTCGTTGTCCATGTCGGGGTCGCACACGTCGCCGATGTCGTCGCGGTCGGTGTCCTGCTGGCCGGGGTTGTAGCTGCGGTCCAGCTGGTCCGGTCCGGTTCGGTCCGGTACGTCAGCTACAATGGATACGTTACGGTCGTTGTCCATGTCGGGGTCGCACACGTCGCCGATGTCGTCGCGGTCGGTGTCCTGCTGGCCGGGGTTGTAGCTGCGGTCCAGCTGGTCCGGTCCGGTTCGGTCCGGTACGTCAGCTACAATGGATACGTTACGGTCGTTGTCCATGTCGGGGTCGCACACGTCGCCGATGTCGTCGCGGTCGGTGTCCTGCTGGCCGGGGTTGTAGCTGCGGTCCAGCTGGTCCGGTCCGGTTCGGTCCGGTACGTCAGCTACAATGGATACGTTACGGTCGTTGTCCATGTCGGGGTCGCACACGTCGCCGATGTCGTCGCGGTCGGTGTCCTGCTGGCCGGGGTTGTAGCTGCGGTCCAGCTGGTCCGGTCCGGTTCGGTCCGGTACGTCAGCTACAATGGATACGTTACGGTCGTTGTCCATGTCGGGGTCGCACACGTCGCCGATGTCGTCGCGGTCGGTGTCCTGCTGGCCGGGGTTGTAGCGCCGCGGACAGTTATCGCACGCGTCTCCGCGTTTGTCTTCGTCCCGGTCTAGTTGGTCCGGGTTCGGGGTGAACGGGCAGTTGTCCTGGGGGATACATTGTATCTGAGTCCGATTTATATTGATAATGATAATATTTCTTTAAATGTTTCAGTTCCGTTGAAATGATCTTGGATCGTCTCAATCTTGCTAATACTAGGAAACGATCCCTATTTGCATCCTTACTGCCTTTGGATTCTATTACAGTTTTACAGTTTTTGAGTCTAAAGAAACTCTAATATTCATTATCACCTACATTGTGATCAATATTCATATGATCATCAATATTGGCCATACACATACATACTAACAAGAGCTACTTCGAAACTAACCGGTATATTAGGTATGCCGTCCCCATCAGCATCAGGGTCACAGGAGTTGCCGTGGCCATCCCCGTCCGCGTCCTCCTGGCCGGAGTTGGACACGTCGGGGCAGTTGTCCGCCTTGCAGTGCTGCTCCGAGCACTCCAGCGCGTGGTCTGGATACCCGTCGAGGTCCCTGTCCGGACCACACACTGAACCGTTGCCGGCCCAACCAGTCTGTGAAAAGATACGAAGTCGAGATTTACGAAAATTTTATAGAGATCTAAATGTTATTAATAAAATCAGCTTGATTACTTACTGTCAGCCTTTGATAGTTCACTAATGGATGAGACCTCCCCTAACCTTCGCCACTCCGTACGGTTCTTAGTCATCTAAAAATTACCCTCCATCTTCTGTAGATCATTAATCCATCTGCACGTGCCACTCCTTTTGACCAGACGTGATCTCCATTCGAGGACTTCATTCGTACACCAGAGATTCTTGGGTCACCTTTGGTCACCTTGGGTAATATTTTTTAAAAGTGGTAGAACCTTTCGACTCCGGCAGCACCACCGCCACACCAATTTCTGCCTCATGACAGCAGTGTTAAACGCTGCAGTGTTCTGGTTTGGAGGGCGTGGCAAGAGAGACAAACTTCTCCAAGGCGTTCCAGCTTTGTCTTCAGGGGTAGCGGCGCATCTGAGGCCGACCTCAGGTAAGAATATGTAATCCTATCTGGTGTTGATTACAGATGTCCATCGGCAGCAGTAGCCACTTACCATCAATTAACTTCATGCTCGTCTGCTATTTCGATATTATTATAAAAAAAAGCTATTGATAGCTGACTAATGAACGCAGACCTCCCCTTACCTTCGCCACTGCATCCGGTTCTTAGCCGGTTGAATCCAGCAAACAAATTTTATCTCCTTAAGATCATAAGTCCACCTCGTCCAGGTCGACACGAGCGACTCCTTTTGCCCATTCAAGGACTTCATTGGCGCACCAGTCTCTTGAACCTCTTAATGTAAAATCTATATGCAATAATGGAGCAGAAGTAGCAGTGTATATGATATTAGACTAAATTTATCGCGAAATTTATCACGATATGCGTTTTTTATTGCCGATATTTCAACCCAGTTGCATGGATCGTGGTCACAGCGAAACTGAGGTGGAGGGGATAAACCGTTGACAAGTACTAGTGGTAGATTAATCTATCTACCCTATGTCTAGTAGTAGTAGTAGTAGTAGTAGTAGTAGTAGTAGTAGTAGTAGTAGTAGTAGTAGTAGTAGTAGTAGCAGCGTACTCACGGCACAGACGCAGGTGTTGTGGAGGCCGCAGACGGCGTGGTGGCGGCGGCAGCGCGCGGGCTCGCAGCGCACGCGGATGTACTCCGAGTCTACGCAGGCGCGCGACGTGTTCACGAAGTAGTGCCCGCCGCACGGCACGCACGTGAACGAGCCCTATAGGATGTAGGAACGGATATAAGAATAGATAAACATAAGGCCCGATAGCTTTGCTTACCAAAGATTGAAATTTTACAATTTATACGAGTTGTTATTGTGCTCTGGCCCATACGGCAAAGGGGAAAGCCGACCCTCTTTGCCTCAAACTCGAGTCTTGATGACGGAGGGGCCACACCGCCTACTATCCCGCGGTGTGAGAGCTCTATGCGAGATATCCGCTTTACGCTGAAGTCTATCAGGCGAGCTCTATTGTCCCTCGAAATCAAGAAATCGAGTGGGCCAGTTCGAAGTCGAAGGATGAAATTCCATCCACATCAACTGGACCCGTGGCGGTCCTCCACGGTTTTCCCCAAATAAACTCATTACTTTTGAACCAAGTGTACATTGTAATCTTTATTAAACCAACTTATACTCGATCACTTACCAGGGTGTTAACACACAGTCGTTCCTTCGGACAACCATGACTGGAGGTGGCACACTCGTCGACATCCACACAGTGTTCCCGTCGTCTCTCGTCCCCGGCACCTCTCCAGCCCGTACTGCCTTCATACCCGGGCGGACAGGCGCCGCACACGAAGCCGCCGTCCACGTTCCGGCAGGACACCAGCTCATCGCACGGACGGATCAGGTCGCACTCGTCCATGTCCTTGCATGTGTAACCTGAGTGAGATTTGACAGTATTTATGTTTGATTATGTTTGGATAAATGGAAATGATAAGAAAATATATTTAACATATTAAAAGTTGTAACAATTAACGAATATATTAAATGATTTATGAATATTCTTCATAAAATAACTCTTTAATGTAATATAATTACTTAAAAAATTAATGCATATTTTAATTTTCACAACACCTCTTTTCATGTATAATAAAGGAACAGGCCCGATAAAATTAAATAAAATGAATGACAATTAAAATTACATAACATGAAAATCACATGAAACCTTATATTTTTCGAAATCTAATTGCGTCATCGGTAAATCTCTAGCAAACAGCAAATCACGAGATAAAATTAAACAAATGAATTAATATGTTGTTTTTGAAACTTTAATACAAAAATATAAATTCTAAAAACATATCGATAAGGCTTCATGAAATACAATATCCCTATTTTCCATATCCTCCATATCCTCCCGAAACGGAATCTTATCTCAAGTAAATAAACCATTTGCCTTTTTAGTGATACCTACCATTCCACTCATATCCTCGGGGACATTCTTCACACTCATAGAACGGGCTTGTCTGTGAGGGTATGCACCGTCTGTCGCCACACGGTTTTCTCGTCTCACAGATTTGTTGACAACGTTGCCCATTGTCTGTGAAGGCATGCAGATACAAAATATGAACAGGAAACAGCATTTGTTAAGATTTTTAATGCAACAAAGTGGTCCTGGGTTTTAAAAACCCTAGAATGTAAGTTATCAGGTTTTACTTTAAGGAAAGTGTGCAAAAACACAAGTGAATACGCACGTACGCATGCGAGCTTATGCGTGTGCATATGTATGTGCTTAACTCTATGCATATGTGCATGTGTACATGCTCTCGTGTGCCCGTATATGTGTAAAAATATATTTTTTTGTTTATCATGTCTGAAAACCCCCCACGATACTACTACAGTATTTATTCCATTATATAATATCAAAATCCATATTATAATAACAACTTCTAGCTGAAGTTATCTAATATTGTCGACTACAGCATTACCATTTAACTTTACTTAGAAATCGTGACCCCATTCAACTATCACTTTAAGAACAATCTTCATCAAACCAATACCAACTGCCACAAAGGTTAACAGGAAATGCTTTAATAAGATTCCCATTATTTGAATTACATTCTTTATATTTATTCGAGCAGAAATTGGGGATTTCTTTGATCGCCATTTTATTATTAGTTTTGAAGCTTCCGTCAGCGATCACAAACGTTATAAAACTACAATGGGTCAGGAAAATTCGTAAACAAAACCAAATATAATTACATGAATTAAAAATACTGTTAAGAAGGACTCTGAAGAAATCAGGATTATTCAGAATATACTCTTTCTACACTCCACAGCTCCAGACTAGTTTTCCTTGTGTCCTGGGTGCCATGGTCGACATACATAGACGACACCAATACTTATACAGGACAGAAATAAAAGTTCGTTTAGTTCATATATATTTATTATGTTCATTTATTTATATGATATATGATAGATATGATTTTTGTATGCGTCTGTTGTAACTAGTATAGCATGTAGAATAAATGTTTTCTATTCTATTCAAAATATGTCTGGCTATGCCTTTGCGCCATCAACTATAATAAGCATGTGGGGTTTGCATATCGAACACGGTCAGGAATTGGATGTTTGACCGCTAGTGGCTGTAACCTTCAAATTCAAATTCAAATCTCATTTATTCAAAATTAATTCATATAGAATACTTTTTGAAAGTCAACAAACTACCACCGCTTCGGAAGGTGTTTCGCTATGAGAAGAAGCGGCGCAGGTTCCAGTATGCTCGTAGTTAACCTTTGTCGGGCTTAGGACAGCTTGAAAACGGTACAGTATGATCCTAAATTCATACCTTCCTGCACTAACGTCCCTTTTTTTCATTTTATTTTATTTCGTATTTGTTATTATTTTTTTTAGTATAGTTGTACCGCCTTCAATTTTTCTGCACATCCCTAAGGTTGACTGGGAGAAAATTCTATTTACCCCGCCTTTTGCACCACACTGTTTTTAACATGGTCCATAAAGAGTAAATAAATAAACGTGCATCGAAGCAGAGTAGCGGAGTCTTAACACCACCATATTGTGTCCAGCTGTGGGATAGAATAAGATTCGCCACTCACCAACCAACTCATACCCTCGAGGACAGCCTTCACACTGGTAGAACGGACTTGCTTGTATGGGTGTACACCGCCTTTCGCCACACGGTCGGCGAGTCTCACAGATTTGTTGGCAACGTTGAGCATTATCTGCGGAACCATACGGATGCAAAATGTGAATTAGTAATAGATCCTTTCGTTTATACACAAATTTTGAACCAAAACGAGTATAAAATTCCGTAATACTGGATTATGAGTTTTTCCATTTTGGAAAGGTTTGGTGTTTCGCTAATTAGACCAAAATGCAATGAGTCAGCTTTGCAAGGCAGGAATAGAAGGACCTTTTTTTCATCGTCTTATTGCTATTTCGTGCAGGATAATGTTTTTTTTATATTCACCGATCATTCCAGGAACGCTAGAAACTAATTGATTTTAAAAGTGTAAAAATTACCTTTGAGAACATCTTCTGTTGACAAGACTAACCTAACCTAACCTAACCTCTTCTGTTGACGTATATTATTACGCGTCTTACTTACCCATCCACTCATATCCCTGTGGACAGCTCTCGCACTCGTAGAACGGGCTGGTTGGTACGGGAGTGCAGCGTCTCTGCCCGCACGGACGACGACCATCGCAGATGTGCTGACACCGCACTCCGTCACCATCGAAACCACTGGGGCAAGATCCGCAGTGAGGACCTGATGCTGTTTCTTGACATTCTACTCCTGTAAGTAAGAAGAGAATACGTATATCAAACAACCAAACCAAGTCTACGCGGTAGCGTTGCAGTCAAGTTCTACAGAAAAATACAATAATAAAAGTCAAGAAATCAGGACTTTACTGAAAAAGGTCCAATCTTACAAAACGTAAAACGAACTATAATGACGCACCAGTTGTTAAAAATATTAGTACAGTGATTTTCTATAGTAAGTAAGGTCTGGTAGGTAAGGTATGCTTGACGTCAGTAGCGCTGCTAAGGACTGACATTAAAATACCACGTAAATACCTATACATATAACAATGCATTCCCATTGGTTACAGCACAGCGGAAACCAATTTTATAATGTACTTATATACATGAAAATATACATATTTTCTTCGGACATTTTTTCAAACATATAGTACTAGTCCCGCCGTCCATTTGTTGCTAGGTCAATAACCACATGTGTATCGTTATATCCATTGTACTCGCTGTGCTATTGCATTTTTTGTTACCTGAAGTGTTAGTGGGACAGCTGGCGCGTTAGATGAATTCAAACTGCATATTTCAATAACAGTTTATATTTCGCAGCTGCGGATAAAGTCGTGTTATTTTATATTTGGGCATTGGACTACGATTGAACAATCTACATGGAATAGCGTGGTAAATATTTTGAAGGTGGTAGAACCCGTTGTGGTTCCACTCCGGCGGCACCACCGCCACACTTATTTCTGCCCAATAATAGCAGTTAATCGGTGCTGTCTTGTGGTTTGAAAGGTGTCGTAAGGGAGACATAGTTTTCCGAGGCGTTTCAGCTTAGTCCTCAGGGGTACCGGCACAATAGTGGCCGACCTTAGGTAGGAATATCTAATCCTATCTGGTGTTGATTATAGATGTCCATGTTCGGCATTTACCATCAGGTGGATTGCATGCTCGTCTGCTACTCCTATATTATAGAAAAAAATACTCCAGACGTGAACTCTCCATAGCTAGGGTATAACAAAATCTAACATTGGACAATTTACAAAATGCTCAAATTAAAATTTAACTATTTCATTTCATTTCAGACTAGCGACGCTTCGCTGGGACTCAGACTAATGTTTCCCGTGAGAACTTCAGGATAAAAAGTATAAAAACACTTTTATACAAAAACTGAACGTTGTATAAGAAATTCAAGTCGAACCATTGATTACTTTTCGAGTTTTGCTGTTACAAATTCTTTAAAAGAAGTTTTCAAAGGTATGAATTACATTTTCGATATTATATTTTCAAAGGTATGTGAAGTCTACCAATTCGCACTTGGCCAGCGCGTTGGACTATGGCCTAATCCTTCTCATTCCCGACCCCGTGCCCAGCAGTGGAACAGTAATGGGTTGATGATGACGCTACTAATATATGGGAATCTAATTTCAATTTAAAAGATTTACTGCAGTATTCTTGTGTGAATAAAAGGTCTCCAATTTCCTTATTATTTTTAAGCTGCACCAGTAAGAAAGAGGGAAATAAGAAAGTAACCCGACACAGAAACTCTAAGCCTTGCTTCAGTCATTTCATTATAACTTGAGCGGAATGAAAACCAAGCCAGCATCTAGAAATGTCATAACGGCTTTGCAAGAAAATCAGTTTTTATCCGCGGCTTCCTAAGTAGCCATTATGTCAGACATTTATATGTTACCTGTTACACTCGGGAGTTATTTTAAGAATAAACTAGATTATGTTAGTCGCTATTCGTTTTGTGTGGGTAAAAAGGCTGCAGGGTGTGTGTGTGTGTGTGTGTGAAAAATTAATGTGTGTATATGTGTGTATGTGTGGGCCTAAATATTCACGAAAAGGCACACAGGAAAAGCGACCTATGTTTTATTTTAAATTATAAGAGAGCTAATAGTCTAATCCATACGCTACAACCCACGCGGACTGCTGGCGACGGTCACCAAGGGCAGGTGGTCACAGTCATCAACTCAAACTGTCGCTGATGTATTAGCTGACTATCGCTCTTGTGTTATGTCCCTTACTCGCATATACTTTTACGGAGGTTTATGTGGTATTGTCTAGTGTAGACTATAAAATTCAACAAGTGCGTATGTCCCTGCATGTGTGCGTATACGCGTGCATGTGTGCTTGTGTGCGTGCAAACATGCATACGTGCGTGTGTGTATATTTACAAATACAATGGAAGTATATGTATGTTCAAAGTTAGTTAAAATAAGGATATCACAAGTTATATGAATAAAGTATTCAATTACAACTCGCAGTATCCTCCTGCTAAGATTAATCTGAGATCAACTACCAATTCAACTTTGTTTACAAGATAGAGTGGACGTTTTACTATTTGTATAAGGGCAGCTTTCACAATCGGAGTAAAATTGTATATATTTGTATATATTTAGCGAGTTTATGACTCGATAAAATTACCTCAAAATTTAAAATGTCATTCTTCAAATTAATGTCAATCCAATTGATGTCTATCTCAATACTTATAACATAATTTTCAATTTTTTTGGCTTTAATTCTTAAATTGGAACAGACTACATCAAATTTACACAAAACGACATAATGGAGAAGAAAATATTATAATACGAAGATGACAATGTAATATACTCAATATTTATTCCGGCAGTAATGGGAAAGATCTTGTTACTGTAATTTCATAATGAATTTGCCAGTAACCTGCCGCCTGGCAATTACAGCCACAAAGCTACAATGGAACAGGAAATTTCTTAAGGAAAAACAAAAACAAACAAGATATCCATTACATTCATAGGATTTTCATCAGGACAACTTTTTCCCTTTATAAAATTAAATATATTAAAGAGAAAATCGATTGAATAATTATTATAATGTTATTGGTATAATTGATCACAGCTTAAGCATATTATTTAATACAATTAAATTTTATACATATAATTATATTTTCATAAGCTTTCAATGATTAAAAAAGGTAGAAAGTATTTTTCTTCATATTATTAGTTTATGGCGCTTTCACAATTAATTCCAAAACGCCAGAGCTTAATAAAAGCTTTATTAAGGAAAGCTTGCAGATGAATTCTTTACATTTTCTAGATAAAATGAAGGAAGCCATATGACAGGTTTAATTAAGTTTTCAATTCATGGTCTTAAAGTGTTCGATCATTTAATAGAAAGCTATTAAATTAAGTTCTAGGACTTTTTAAGTCTTTAACGATACTATATGAGGGAAAAAAGCCTTCAAGGTTATTTTATGTATGTCACAGCTTCTTCTCAAATTCAGTTCTTCTCGTAACATTCATTAATCCAGATTTAACCCGAAACTTATTAAGTCTAGTGCCAGGTGCCCCTCTTGTTGTGAAGAGCTTTGTCCCGGACTCATTAGGGCCTCTGTATGCATAATTGATAAATATGTAACTGCTCGTATAACAGAGCTATATCCCTTAAACAGTTATAGTAACGTAAAAGTTTTACAATGTATATTGTACTTTTATAGTTGTTGTAATAACAAATATTAAAATTAAAATAAATAGTTTTAACAAAAGGTACAGATACGGAAATAAAATGGCGACATTTCTATTCACCCCTAGTTCATTCGTTATAATAAACAAAAATATTAATATACAAAAGAATAGCAGCAAATCTCTTTAGAATTATACATGACGAAATAGCCTATGATGTCAGCATTGCTGACGTCACGAATGTCAGGGTCTCGATCACTATCCATCTTCGAAGGTTCCAAGGAAAACGCAGGAGATAATCTTCTTCATTATAATACACTAGCTGACCCAGCAAACTGTACCGCCTCGAAATCTATTTATCAAATATATTTCATATAAAATATAGTCTATGTTACTCGTGGATAATGTAGCTTTCGAATAGTGAAAGAATTTTTTAAATCGCTCCAGTAGTTTTTGAGCCTGTTCATTACAATCAAACAAACAAACAAAGTTTTCCTCTTTATAATATTAGTATGGATAAAAAGACACATAAAAAACAGTAAAATTTCATACCCTGAAAGCAAGTGACATGTCGACAGGATATCCTCACGCACTCTTCCCCGTTGCCCGTGTACCCACTGGGACACGCGCCGCATTGGTAGCCACCGTTAGGCAAGTCGTGGCATGGTACACCTGAATAAATACGATTAAGCTTTATATATCGTCAGTTTATTGCAAAACCATCAATGACCAGTTATTCAAATTTATTAATACAAATATGAATAATACATATTATTACTTGGCTTATGCACTGTCGTGTTCCCACAAATTTTTAATGCTACTATACTTGGCTATATGTATTTTTTTAATATGTTGTCGAGGATTACTTACAGAATTTAAGTTAATATGGAATTATTCTTGAATTTCTTTGTGACTACCGAAAAATATTTTATGAAAGACATCTTTATCTTACGAGCAGCCGCAAGGTTAAGGTACTAAAATTGTTTACAGCCACTCGAAGTTCCAAAAATACTCATATTTTTACATTTTTTATATCTTTTTGTAACGCATGTATGAGAAAGTATATGTTGTCGTTGCCATAGAAACACGCGGACAAATATAGGTAGAGCCCGCGCCAAACTTCTAGTCCGCTCTGAATATAGAAACGCCCACGCCCACGCGTACATAGTGCAGTTCTCTAACTCAAAACCTTCTCATTATTGATCCCAATTGCCCCAGAAAGTGTGACTTCAGAGGCTTTTGAAATACTTACGTCCTCCAAAGCAAGGGTTGGCGCTGCAGGCAGTCTTGCAAGTTTGCCCGTCACTGGTCTGCCGTCCCGGACACCTCTTACACTGGAACCCTTGCTCTGAGTCCACACAGTACTCCGCTAAAAGTCAAAAAAATTATTATACTAAGCACCATACAATATATTAAATAGAAGAAAAACAGTTTGGATCAAATTAATAGGTAAAATTATGTCACAGCTGGCTTACGGGTGCACATTACACGAGGTGGTAGAACCCTCTGTGGTTCAACTCTGACGGCACTACCGCGACCCCTATTTTTGACTAATAATAACAGTGTTAAACGCTGCTGTGTTCTGATTTGAAGGGAATGGTAAGGGCAGCATATTTTTCCGAGGCGTTTCAACTTAGTCCTCAGGACCTACCTTCAACTAGATATTAATAATCTAGTACCAAAGCTTAGTCCTCGGGGTAGGGGCGCATCTGTGGACGTCATTTAGGAATATTTAATTCTATTTGGGTTGATGGCAGATGTCCATGGGCGGCAGTAGCCACTTACCATTAGGTGGACTGCATGCTCGTCTGCTATTCCTATATTATAAAAAAATACACAATCAAAACGACGAAAGCACCAAATAATGCGCTAAAGACACTTACTCTGTGCACAAGGTCGCCTACTGCAAGGTATAGGTCTGCATCTCCGCCCATCGCCCTCCATGTTCCGCGGACACGGCCCGCACTCGAAGCCCGTGGCCGTGTTGTGGCATTGAACGCCTGTTGCCAATATATTTATAACCTTTTTAATAGGTTCATGGCTCAATAGCTTTTGAGTCCTTGAAAGTTTATAACAATATATAAATAGGTAAATATGGATGTCAATCTGTGATGTTAGAATAATATAATTTTCTTGAGAAAGTAGTAAAGTAATAATTATTTTCATTTCATTTCTTATCTGCTATTCATTTTATTCTTGTGACATTAAAAATCCAAGAAAAAGTTTTGACTTGTGGTGATCCTTATTTCGGAATAAGGTGGATTTTAAAATTGTCTAGTACGCTTTCATGCATCTTTAACCACATTATTAAAAAAATGGGATATGCAAGATTTCTCACATTTTTTCTTTCATTTCTAATACTTTGATTGTGCCTGAGGGTCGAACCTCTATTTCCAAAATTTTCTTATTAATTTTCGTTAGATTTAAAAATATTCAGTCAACAATTTCAGTCTACAACATAAAGGGTATGGGGTCTGCATGTTCCGCGGACACGGCCCGCACTCAAAGCCCGTCGTCGTGTTATGACATTGAACGCCTGTTCCCATATTTATAAACTCTTTATAAAAACCTAATTTACGTACTGTATGGCTCAATAGCTTTTAGAGTCCTTGAAAGCTTATAAAATATAATTAAACATCGGTCTGTGATGTTAAAATAATATTTTTTCTCAAGTAATAATGTCTGATTATTTTTTGTCTGCTTTTCATTTTATTCTCACGGCACTAAAAGTCGTTAAAGTTTATGGTAAATGTTATTTCGGAATAAGAATGGTTTTACCATTGACTGGCACGCTGGCTTACATTTTTAACCATCAAGCCTCTTTGAGAATCTACTTATAAAAAATCGGATAAGCAGGTTTCGTTGAAAAATTATTTAGCTTTAAAACAAGCCATCCTTGCTGATACTTTCATTGTGCCTGAAGTTCGAACCTCTATCTCTTCTCATTAGTTTTCGTTTAATTATAAAAATATTAGTCAACAATATAGATAAAGATTACTCACTCCTAACAAGAAAGTGTAACCAGTTTTGACAATTGAAATTGTCACTGTCATCTATTTTCGTGTTTGAAAAATATTTAAAATATATAGGTTTTAGAGCATTTACGAATGAAACGATATTTCTCCGCACTTTTTCTTCGATTTCGTGTTTCACTTTACATGTCAGCATTGTTCCGCGTAAATTTCACCGTGACAACCATTAAATGGCTGGTACATTTGTCAGCCGTTTAAGCCATTTAATGGCTTCCTTCAATTACAAGGCGGCGAGATATCTATACTTATCTATGGTCAACAATAAAAAAAATTACAATAAAGTCTATAATACTTACTTAATAATAATATGAACCAGAACTGTCTTCATAATAAGACTCGTTTAACATGTAATAAAATTTCCAGTAATAATTACGTTTTGCAGTGTAGAGTGTAGTAGGTGGATCATTAAATTCTATTAAAATGTCATTTGCATTTCGACGTGGGTAGCACTACGTACTTACTTGGCCTTAATAAATCAATTTGTGTCGAAGTTTCCAGACTATGACTAGACGAAAATCTATCACAGTTTAAAATACGTAAAAGCTTTATGAATAGATGCGTTTGACAAAAACGCATCTATTCATAAAGCTCCTATGTAGAATTATGAAATAAATTTTCCGATTACAGAATTTTAATGTCAATTTCATGATAAAATTCTTCGATATTTTGATTTATAATAGCGACAAACAACTTCCTAACTATTTCCTAATATAACAAACAATCTTATGTTTTTTTTTCTATTATAATATTTTTCTTTGTTCTCTCTCCGTCCTCTTTATTAAAAATAGTTAGTTCTAAATATCTAATTTCAAAATTTACTACGTTACGTATTATTTTCCTTAACTTTAGAACTGATATACAACTGCTACAAACAAAAGCTCACAAAATGCAGTCGTCGACTTATAAGAAGCCTTTGTCAAAGAACTCATACTAAAGCCTTTTTGATTTAATAACAGAGTTTCTGCTGACCCCGTCGACCAAAGATAAAAAGGAAAACGATCCATTGAACAGCAATCAGTACCTTATAAGGTCCGTCAAGGTGAATCAAGCAAAACCGATATCGACGTGGGCGCAACAGAAACTCTGTATGTAAAGGGATTGAAATAAAACGCGGCTGTGTTCACTAAACATTTAATTAAACCCACACTCTCATACAAACTTTGCTTGATTTACCTTATAGTAATGAATATGATGCTAGTGATGTTAGTAAGGCAAGGTGGTCCTAAACGTTTTGGTGAGACGAACAAAAGTAATATCAGATTTGGTCGATTTGTTGATTGAATAATCAGTGTAAATTAAGTTTGATCGTAATTCTGTAAGTAAAGGTATTAAGAAATTAATATGTGTTGAGTACACTGCAAATATTTTACAGATAACATCGAAGAATTAAAAGTGCGGATTATGTCGCGATACAAAATGTAGTTAAAAATATGGCACTATGTATGTTGTCTGCGAAATAATCGACTAACAAACAGTTTTGTTCGTCTAATCAAAACCTAATACAATAATACAAATACAAATATAAATATAAAAAATAAAAATAATACTACATCTACAATTGCATATCAAATATGACTAAATGCCTATAGCATAATTATGGTAATATGGTATAGTCCGCGCCAAACTGCTAGTCCTCTCTGAAGTTGTTGCGAGCAGGTGTAGGCATACAATTTGCTATGGCGACGCGATTCATTTTTATATTCAGAGCGGAGTAGCTGTTTTACGCGGACTATATAATTATATGCAACGACATAAATAATTAATAACCAGGATAACAGGAAGAACCGGAGCATCTTTCCACAGGTGTGGGGCGAGAGCAACATTGGCGTAACTGGTTCCGAAGGCCGTCGATAAGACCCTTCTGATCTGCCATCTCATGACGGAGGTACTCCACGGTTTGACGGAGGAGCTTCAGTTGACGGATCACCTCGTCTAGGGAAGAAAATAAAAATTATGTTGAGAACTAAAATAATATAGGTAAAGTAGTAAATGATGGACGTTACAAATTTCAATAAAAGCAATATAAATGTTTTTTTTATAAGGTAAGAAATATAGAAGAATTTCAAAAGAAAGGGGAACAAGAAAAAATCTTTAAAAACCCTTTTCTGAAGTTACAAATGTATATTTTTCCAAAAGTATGATTTAATTTACGAAACTTACAAGACAAAATGAATTCGTTTACATAATAGTTTAAATAATTTCTTTCTTATTTTATTTACATACTAAAGATTTTAAAAATATTCTTACCATCACAAGACTCAATATCAGATGACGGAATATCTCCCCTTTGTGTAGTAGGAGGGCTAGGTAACACGAGATTCGGATCAATATAATTAGTTCTGTAATCATCTCCTTGCATTTCCTCCTCTCGCTTCAGTCTAGCTTCTTTTTCTATGAAATCTTTAACTTCTTCGACGTCAGAATCGACGGTTACAAGAGAGGGTGGTTGGAGGTCATCATCGTGGCTACAGCTCAGAGAGTGTAAAGCTCCTTTTTCAGACGCGTAGATTTCTACTGGTGCGTGCTCTTCATGATACTAAATAAGAAAAACAGTATATTGAGAAGGAAATTTGAAATTTTGAAGTGAGAATAATTTCAAAATATTCCCTTTTTGGAAGATAGATACATATGACAAACTGTCAATTCGTATTTTCCCAAAAGTATTAAAAATACTTTCTACACTTACAACGACACATTTGGATTATTTGTGCCGTGGATGCATGGAAATCTAAATTCATAATTTAGATATCATTAGAGTGGGCGGAGATCGAACCCGGTGTATGCTCTTTTTTTTTTTTTTTTTTTTTTTGGTTACGAGGGGGAAACCTTCAAAAGGTACCCTATGCCGTGGGAGCGGCACGGGGTTATGTGGGATTCTTACCGCACTAAAACCCCCCCGGTGGCCGTCCTCGGCGCTGCGTAGAGAACTCCGGGATCTCCAAAGGAACGCAACCGGAGTCCTCTTAGCGCGTTGCCCCATCGGGCTCTGCTCAGGTGAGCTTGACGCTCGCCACACCGTCTGGTGGGCACGACGGTATGCGGCCACACATACCGCCGTCCTTCCCGGGGTCACTAGCCGGGCAGTTCGAGCTCCCACTCTTGCCGCCCGCAACCCCGGAAGCCCCTTTTAGTCGCCTCTTACGACAGGCAGGGGATACCGTAGCCCTATTCTGGTCCCGGAACTACAGGGACAACAGAGGTGTATGCTCTACCACGCAGATTGTCTTTGTTTTCAGAAGCTGAATTTTATAAACATAATTAAAAATTTGCTTACCAATTTCAACTTCTGATGTGCCAAATGATCTAGAACATCATATCTGCCAGGCATCGAGTGCCAATGTAGAGGTTTGCAGGCAACGTACAGTTTGACCCTCCCTGGGGACACTACCAAGATCAAAGTGCCTTTGGCACTGGTTCCAAGACCCCAGGAAACTGATTTTAGATGACCTCCTCGCAGGCTTTCCAGCGACACTGTTGAGGAAAAACCAATTTGGAAATACACATTTGGAAAGAAGGTAAAAAATAATATTATTTAAAAAGATTCATACAAAATGTGTAGGTTAATACGACTTTTTACAAATGCTGTCGGTGTTCGACGACGTGTAGTCACCGTCTTTGAAATCATGTGTGATGTACATTATAGTGCTATCTTTAAGAGCTGTTTTGGTACACTTTATAACACTCTGCAGAACTCTATCTCGGCAAAACATCGTTTCTCAATTTTAGTTTGAATATAAATAAATTCCTTGAATAGATCCATCACAACACCATTCTCCATAACATTTCGTCACAACCAACACCTTCCATCGTTTATCAACGTCCTTTCACGTTTAACAATTTTACATACCTTTATTGTTCTTAGAATTGTAGTAAAGTGAAACAGCATCATCTTCTTCCCCTTTCGCGTGCAACAGCTCTTCTCTCCTCGCACCCTTCCCATGTGGTCCTCTGATCACTATCGCCATCTCACCACCCTCATCACGGGCGCTCTGTGCTGCAGCTATAACATCACTTGTCGCTTCTGGAAAACAAATGGAAACAGGTATAACTTCTCAACTGATACCTATTTTTACTTATAAGGTATGATATTTCTGAGTCTATAATTTAAGCTTGATTTAATAAGAATATTTTAAGTTTTACAACTCGTTCAAATTAGATTTCAGAATTTCTAGCATATTTGTTTTTGATTACAATAAGATTCGTTTTGATTACAATAAGGTTCGTCGTAACTACCGACTTTATTTGCAACTTCTTATTATAAATTGCTTACCAAAGTTGGTAACCTTTATTATCTCTATTATGGTTATATATTATGGTCTCTCATAAAGGGTAGAATATCTCACAAGGATGATCTTAATACCTGATGGTATTATCTGCCAATCTTCAAATTCTTCAATTACCTACTACAATTTTAATAAGACACGAGTGTAAATAACCCCCATATACTTAATTATATGTTTCAGATTTGTTGTTGCGAAAATAAGTTAAAAGCGTTCAGATTTCAAAAGCCGCAGTCGGAAGTCCAAAACAACAGGAAACTCCGCCCACAAACTTCCTTCGTAAGTAGAAAATATACCCGCTTTATATTCAGTAATTCTAATAAAGAACTTCTTTACAATTTGAAGAAAATATTTTAAGTGCAGTATATTATTGGAAAATAAATAATTATAGTAATATTTTAAAACTCTCGAGAAATAATGTTAGCATGTAGATCTTCATAAATCATTTCCATAATTTTATAAAACAAATTTGAACACATTCCCAATATTATTAATAACTAATTTTCAATAGTATAATAAATTATAATTTTCAATAGGAGACAAACTATAACCAGTCTGACACGCAAAGCATCCAGGTTCGATCCCCGGTCAAGTAGTTGCTTATCACGTCTTTGTGTATAAACTGTATAGATGGCACCCACAACACAAGGAATCCTAGTACACACCTGTTTCTATTCTAATAGGCAGAAAATGTCACAATTCTAATTGGCAGAAATTGCCAAACGACAATTTTTCGTGGCCAAAATATAAAATAGATTGATTATTTTAATAACGGTCGTTGCTCGATTCACTTTGAATAACAGACAATTCAAATCGGGCTATCTTGTACCTATAATAATCTTTAAGTACGGTCTGTAACCTTTACTATCAACAATTACATGATTATTTTTATTTATATACTTTTGGCGTATAAATCAACATTGCTTCCTAAAATATTCTCTAATTTCGTAGCAGTAACTTTAGGGATAAAATTGGTGTCGTAATAATATCCTGTTGTTATTAAGGTTTCGCTACACTCACACCCCTACGCTAAATATTTATGTTTTAGGTAGGTTTAAAAAGATACCCTTTGTTGTTCGACTCCGGAGGTACCACTGCCTCACCTATTTCTACCTATTAACAATGCAGCAGTGTTAAGCATTGCCGTGGTTGATTAAAGACGTCCATGGGCGACAGTTGCCACTTACCATCAGGTGCCTGCAAGATGTTACTTCTCTATTATAACTAATAAAGGTTGACTGGGAGGCGGACTTAATGCTAAAATGCTATTTAGCATTAAGTCCGCCTTTTGCACCACATTGTTTTTAACATGGTCAATAAAAAATAAATAAATAAAATGTGCCATAGACGCACATTAAGAATACATATAAACAGTACAGACTATATAAACACCCAGACCCAGAATAGATCTGAGTTAAATGTTTATATATTTACAATATTGGCTGTAACCCTAAATCCTATAAATCTTAACCGATACGGCGACAACAGCGTCACAAAATTTTCTTATCAATATTTCCTCAGATGTTTGGCGTTCTTTTTGATGGAAAAATGTGTCCTCAAGGAACGCAAGGTCGTAGAAAGGTGAAGATATAACACGTTTCTACAGGAGCCAATAATGCCAATTTATCCCTTATGGTTTGTGTTATACTTAGAAAGGTGTGGGGACATTACGCAACTCATTGAGAGATGACACTTTTGAATCACGCAAAAAAGATCTCAACATCTTGCATTCTAGACTGTCGGAGCACTGCAGCTCTCCGGGCATGATCATATGACTTAGCTGGAGATCTCCCTTTCCAAAAGGTAACATAGATCAATCATAGTCGGTCGTCGTAGCAATAGGTACAAGACTTCAGTTAATAAATTTATATAAAAGAGTTTTTTAAAACAAACTTATATTAACGTCATTTTGTTTTTCAAATTCTTGTCAGAAAACCCTCTCGGTATGGTAAGAGTACTTAAAATCGAATAAACTAATCATGCATTGTCATTCAAACAATTCAGTATGCAAAATTCAATTCAATATGCAAAATTTAAGCGCAATACCCGACGAATAGATAACCTCTCTTCTTTGGGAAGTTGGTTAAAAGTTTGACAAATTTTACCCTCACATACAAACGAACTAACAATTAAAAAGCTTGTACTCAACAAAATACAAATCACGCAATATAACCCTCGATATAAGAAATTGAAATGACTCCAATCGTAAGTTCACGAGATAAGCGTCGTGGAATAGAATTCGTGAATCGAGTGATAAGAGTGCTTCAACCCACTGAACTGTGATAGTACGGAGATGATAATTCTGTTGCTAAATCAATTCTGGATGTTTTGTAATACAACAATTATAACTAACCATTTATTTAAGCTGTCTGTTTTATATTTTCAATTATGTTAAAAATAATATAGTTCGTTTCTTTTAAATATTGAAGTAGCGAATCCACCTGATCCACTCCACCATCAATCCACCTGACGGTAAATGTTCTCTATCGTGCATGGACAGTTCGTATATTAGAACAGGGGTTTAGCCTGAGGCTATTGCAATGCTAGACATTTTTTTGAAAATAATTGTCAATTCGAACTTTGGTAGGCAAAAATTGGTTAATATAGCTTATTATTATTAACGCGTTAGTTAAAACAACTCGTACCTATAAGTTATCCTAACTTAGTAACGCCCAAAAATTTTCTCTGTTATGCCTTGTTGGCATAATAATTTGTTAAAAAGAATTTGTCAAAAATTGGGTAGATTAGCTCGAGGAACAATATAAAGTAGTGTTTTGTTCCAGGCGTATTATTATTATTATTATTGACCCTTCCAACCATATAACAGCAGCGCAATGACATTTTATACTTATAGTAGTATAGATGCAGCAGCGCTTAATATTGTTGTTTGAAACTGATATTCGCAGACGTACGAAACAAAAATTTTAAATCAAATGGACTGCAAATTACTAACAGGTGTTCACAGGTGTACTGTCGTCGAAATCTTCAACGCAAGCGAGTTTGTTCCCATCACAAAAAGACGAACCGTCTTAGTTTTATTAAGCAGGGTTCGCGACCGCATCTATTCTGGACGGCGATGACACAGTCGCTTGCTTTGACTCACCGTTTTGTTCACACTGACAGACAATTTGTGTTGATATGTTATTGGAATAACTAAGGTATAATTCAGATATGCTATCGACTCATGTTATTACTCGTAAAATCATCATCATCAACCCATTAATACTGTCCCACTCTACTATGACTATGGCCTAATCCCTCTCAGAATGAGAAGGATTAGGCCATAGTCCACCGCGCTGGCCAAGTACGTATTGGTAGACTTCACATACCTTTGAGATTTTTTGCACGCCTCATAAGCGAAGCGTTGAGGTTGTGCTCTACTCTCGACATTTCAAAAAAAGCAGTTTTTTATAAATTTCTCAGGTATGCAAGTTTCCGCACGATGTTTTCATTCACCGTGTAAGCAAGTGATAATTAATTTCTAATACGCACATAAATTTGAAAATCGGAGGTGCGTGCCGGGGATTTGAACCTCGGACCCCTCGATCGAGAGGCCGCGTTTCTTAACCACTAGGTATAGTACGTAGTACGTAGAATAACTAAGGTATGCTATTGACTCATTTCAAATACCTGAGGTATAATTTAGATAGTATTAAGTCTCATAATTTAATGAGCATTCTGATTGGTAGTTTAATATATGTACTTAAATTATTACAGAGGCGTTAATAAATTGAATTATATTAGTACAGATCTGTCATTGCTTGGTGGAAGTTATGTCACCTTATAGAATGTCGTACATAATAGCAGAATTCATCTTTGTCTTTTCTTACTGCCCCAGCAGACATTCTACTTTTGTCATCAACAATCTTCGATTTGCGAAGTCAACAATCGATTTTTTAGCTGCTTTTTGGAAGCTAGATGCAGCAATCAAAAGCTACATCCCGGACATTTGGGCCGGTCGTAGCTTCTTTTGGGCGCTTGATGCAACCACTGAACGCGATGCATCTTTAACGCATTCTTTAAAATGTACTTTTTAATACCGTGATTGACCACAGCCAGACTCCAAAACGCGAAACAGCATCGATGTCATCACCGAAACGCGAATCAACGATGCTAAAAGTGTATAATGTGGTAGAGTCGGTAAACAAATTACATCGCCTAATTCATAAGTGCAATAAGTTTAAATTACGACCGTTGTTACTTACTATTAAATCTATCTAAAATTTAACCCGAAAAAATCTAAGTCTATGATTTTACCTAGAAAAATTGGACAACTTCTAGCAGGAAAAATTGTCAAATTTTGATCCCAATTTTTCAATGTCTTTCCATTTTTCGCCTTTTGGTAGGCGATTGACTATTGATACCGAGCATTAAATAATATTAATCGTATTTATGTCCCTACAAATTCAGCTTTCTCAGTATAAAATTATCTTACAGAATAGAACTCCAGTAATTAATTGGTAACATCAGTCCCCTGTCTCAAACAAAACGACATGACGTGGACCGGTGTATGTATGGATGTCGCGGTTATTCTTAACTGCGGATGTCGAACCCTGGAAAATAAACTCGCACAACACTTACGTCACTGCCCCCTTTGACTTTGTCTTTTGACTTTAAAAAATAAACTTATCTTAAGTACTAGGTAAGATCTCAAATACTCAGTATCTATTAATTACTGTTCCTTTTTTAAATACTTATAAAACATTATAATTGTAATCAAATGAAAGGCGGTACAACCAATATGAATCGACCTGAGAGATATCACAGCCGCAATAATTTCTAACGTGAAGTTTCGGTAGAACGGTATTTATAACTTACACCTGGTGGTTTCATATGGGGCGTTCATCATTATCCCCAGGAGAGTAGACGCATCTGTGACTTTAGATAGAAGCGCTTTTCTATATGGAGTTGGTTACAAATGTCAATAGGCGGCAATGACGGAGGCAGCTTACTATCAGGTGGACTGCATATCTACTTATTTGTTACCTTCGTCTTGTCCGGGCTACAGAGCGTGTCATAGAATGAGACATGCACTCGAAGCAGCTCTCCGTAGTCGGATAAAAAAGCGACTCAAGCGCTATCCTTTAACATTATACTCGTAGTCAATCGCTCAAACATTTTCGCCAATTTTCCGCCGTTTATTACTGTTACGTACGGTAGCGACGATTAGCGAGCATGGGCTTCGTCCTTCAGGAAGGCACTGCACAATTTCCATGAATCCAACGACACTTATATGTTAAAATCCGTCAAGCCGTCTTGAGAACGAATGAAACATAGGTACATACATACATACATATGCTCGGCAAATATTAACCCCTTCAGTTGGATAAAAAAGCGGCGGTAGTGCTGTTTATGTTTTCTAATTCAACACTTACCATTAGGTACATTTAATCGCTCAAACATTTTCTCTAGCTCGCCAATTTTCCGCCGTTTATTACTGTTAGGTACGGTAGCGACGATTAGCGAGCATCGGGGTCGTGCAGGAAGGCCGTACAAGGCGAGCTTTTTGCGTTTACGCACCGTTACAGCGGCGCCTTTACCGTTTACATTTCGCGATCGCTATCTAGACCTTTAAAATGCTATGTGAGCTTTATTAAATGTTAATCGTCGTGTAATTGTCGGATTTAATAAGTTTTTTTCCAGCGATTTATTAGGTTGTCTCTGCTATTCAAATTACGAGAAAAATTGTAAAGCTGCTAGTTTGGTTGTAGGGTGTGGTATTGCAAAAGACACAAATAAGACAAATCAGTCTTTAATTTTAAGAGTTAGCAATTTTATAAATAAGGTATCTAAGGTATATTTATGATTATCATACAACAGCAGTTATTACCTAAGTAGTGGTTTGGAACTCAGCTTCTCAATTGGGAGGCTTAAGTTCAAATAATATTAGAAGCGAATTAACACTTCCTTAAAAATAACAGGGAAATTTATTTGTGATGTCTAACAATCGACATTTGACCAGCGCAGACTTTGATCTAAATCCCACTAACTCTAGCAAACCCGTGTCTATAGAGGAACGGAACCGTAATGGGTTAACGAAAACGATGACAATCCTCATATATGACATCCTTTTCACATTGCACTATAACTACTTAGGTACCATATGGTAGATCAATGGGATGTCCATAATAACAAGGTGTTCCAAACATTATGTATAAGGTTAAGTAAGGAGATTGTGGGTTGTGAGTGAGCAACGTGGGCATCGCCACCAAATACAGTAACGTGGGTAACGACCACATTCATGAATACCTAATCTCACTACATCCTGTTTTGGGCCCAAACAATTTTGTGTAACTCACTAATGAAGTAGTTATACAAGCTGTGACCTCACATCGCACATCTGGAGGTAAGTATATTTTGTATCCAGGTATACGTTGTATCCGTAAACAGTAAAGGCACAAAGAATTTCTCACCATCGGACAGATGAGAAGCATCGCAAAATGAATCTTGAAAGTCTATTTGTGGTTCTTATAATCAAGTTCATTGTATAATATTAAGAACTAGCTGTGCCTCGCGATTTCACACGCGTTAAAAAGAAATCTAACGATATCATAAATAAAATAAAATTGTCAAGACTATGGCCTTTGAAGTGTGTCTCCCTTATTAAATTTCAAGGTCTTCCTTTAGGATATACACGTAACCATCATCATTATTGTCCCACTGCTGGGCACGGGTCTCCTCTCAGAATGAGAAGGATTAGGCCATAGTCTACCGCGCTGGTCAAGTGCGAATAGACTTCACATGCCTTTCAGATTTTTTTTTATAAATGTCGGGTATGCAGGTTTCCTCACGATGTTTCCCTTCACCGTTTTAAGCAAGGGATAATTCATTTCAACTTTGGAAAATCAGAGGTGCGTGCCTGAGATTTGATCCTCTGACCCCTCGATTGAGAGGCCGCGTTCTTTAACCACTTCCTTCGAACAGAATAAAAAGTATCCTATGTCCGTCATCCATTATGTATTATGCCGATTTATTATGTAGCTTAGAAGCAGGTTCTACCTCTCACCCATTCTGAGTTACATAAAGTGTAACTAAAATGACTTTCTTTTAAATATATACATGAGGTGTGAGTAAATAATCATATTTTCAGAAAAAAAAAACAAAATCAAGGCCTTTGTACTGTCACGCGGGTCTATGCCTGCACGCCTGTACTTCACGCGTGAAACACGCAGCAGTCGCTTTGCAACCCGCGTGCGTATTTCACACATGGCAGTAAAATATCTTTGAATCAATTGGATAAAAATGAAGCATATGCGAACCAAATCCGCACGCGGGCATGGACCCGCGTGACAGGAAAAAGTCCTTAGAACATGTTAATTTCTTTAATAAAGTAATATAGCAGAACGGTATTCAAAAACGTATGTAATTATTGTTTTTTTTACTTCTATCGAGTTTTAAATTTTCGAACAATAAAATGTAACCTCGCGCAATTAACATCTCCACAATCTCTTCTCGTCGTACTCATTAACAATCACGTATCTGATCAAGTGGTCTATTGTTCCGAGGTGTTAATAGAACTATACAATCACTGATAACCTGAGATGATGTAAGATTCGTAGATATTTTGCATCCAATCATCTGAATTTGAGCCTTTGGTGTCTTTTGAAAACTACTAAAATGACAACTGCAGTGGCTTAATGCTGAGTAAAATTAAAAAAATAAACATTAATTATAGTCAAGAAAAATTGTCAAATTCCATATTTGTTAAACAAGAATTGGTTAAGATTGTTACATTTAAAATTAATTCTTAGAGACAATAAGCAAACTTTAAAGTCGATGAATATTAATTCAATGTATAACTTGCGATATAGGTAAATGTATAATGAACTTGACCATGTATCTGTTCTTATTTTGCATTTTACATTTAATACGACATACACATTACACATACATAACTTTCTTAAAGACTTCTCATATCGCCTTATAACGGCACTCGTTTACCTTGCACCTCACCAATTCATATAGTTCAATAACAACCCGCATAATTCCTTGGAAGTGGCGAGATGCGTGGGCGCTGGGCGCAACCGCATTAACACGGCCATGATGTCATCCCGTGACCAATTGCACTCTGATATGATACTTATGGTTCATTGCAACGGACTTATTGACGATTCGAGTATCGGGTCAATCGTATGCGGTTTACGATTTCCTTTAGACAGATAGAGTAAGCATTTGCCTCTTTATCTTCGTATAAATAGTTTCAAAGACAATATCGTTATAGAGACGTCAATACAATGATAGAGAGACTAACAAATAAAAAATAAAAAACACAGACAGACATGCAAATGAACGGAATGATTGACAGACAAAGACACAGAGAACATATGTTTTATTATAATAATTGATATCTAGAACATATGCATTACTTAACATTCAGATCTGTATACAACAGCTTCACTTAAATATTACACATATTGCTATGTTATGTACACTAAGTATATGATTACTGAATATTAATTATTAAGACGTTGCGTCATGTGTCGGGCTCTTAATCTATCGCTTGTCCTGGATTGTCGCTATTATAGGGGCTGTGGATATTTGTACATGATTCTGCAATATGGTATTAGGTGTACCTACATGTAATTGGAATATAATATTTTTTGTTAAATGAGGTAAGACTTGAACTTTTGGAGGACTTTTGAGGACCTTATCAGCACAGCCCTATGTTCAAGTTCTATAAAGAAGACGAAAGTGAGAATAAATCAGTATACCTAACCTTAGCGTAATTTTTAACCTTATGCCTAGTACTTTAAGATAAGTTCATGCCTTATGATGTACGCCTTACGGTTTATTTCGGATCCTAGGAGGATGGTAAGCTTAATAAAACTGTTGCTATGTCCATCCTTGTCATTAACAAATACTCAAAAGATAATCTCTATATATAAACATACTTATGACCATGAGAATATGGCGCGATTTTGATATTACTTCCCTTAGCATGCCACAAGGCTTAAGTACTAGTTTATTATTAAGGCCGAATAAAGTGCTTCACAAGTGCTAAAGGCGAGTCAGTCTGAGTGTTTTAGTGCAAGCATGTAAATACAAAATAAACTCGTACCTACATTAAATAAAATGCAGTGAAAGCTTAGTAGTTAAAACTTGGCCTCTCTGTCGGGGTCCGAAGTTCGAATCCCACGCACCTCTGGTTTTCTAAAGCTATATGCATATTCGAAATTATATATCACTTACTATAACAGTGAAGGAAAACATCGTAAGAAAATCTCCACGCTCTCAAAAATAGCTCTCAAAAATAGGGGAAGTCTTTCAAATCGCACTTGACTAGCGCGGTGAACTATGGCCTGACACTTCTACCTGTGACAGGAAGATCCGTGCTCAGCAGTGAAACAATAATGGGTTGACGAAGAGTCGTAAATGGTTACATATTACGGTACTTTAATGATCTCAAAACAAGTTGTAACTTCCTCTAATTGTAGAGCAGCGTAGTAGAGTATGTGCCATACCAGGTAGAGTACCTATACCAAGCAGTGGTAAATTAGACAAATAATTACATCTCATTGCTAAATACCCGACACTGGACGAAGAGACGAGATATTTCGCAGAATCGAGCACTATACCCAAAATTCGAATATCTTATATATGTCATTCTCGTGTCACAATGTTAGTTACCGTACTCCTCCGAAACAGCTTTACCGATTATCACCAAATTTTATATGCATCTTCAGTAGGTCTGAGAATCGGCTACTATCTATTTTTCATACCCCTAAGTAATGAGGGGTATGAAAAATAATCCTAACATGTGTTAAAACAATGATCAGCCTGTAATTAAGCCTACCAAAGAGATTGCGTAATGAATATCTCAGATGGGTAATCACAGACTCTCATTAAAATAAATCACTATCATAGACTCGCATTTAGTAATAATAGCCATATGTGACCCATATTTGTCCTATAAACTGTCGATGTAAAGTTTCCTTCTTAACTGAAGAGCAGTAAGATGTAAGGATTAATATACGCCAATTAGTAATTACAATATTAAGTAAGTGAATAATTATCAATCTTGCAAATCAATGTTTGTTCTAATTGTAAATATCTTACGCAAGGTCTTTCGAACTTTAGTAGACAACGATTAAGAATCATCAACCATCAACCCATTACTGTCCCACTGCTGGGCACGGATCTCCTCTCACAATGAGAAGGATTAGGCCATAGTCCACCGCGCTGGGCAAGTGCGTATTGGTAGACTTCATATACCTTTGGGATTTTTTTTATAAATCTCGCAGGTATGGAGGTTTCCTCACGATGTTTTCCTTCACCGTTTAGCAAGTGATAATTAATTTCTAATACGCACATAACTTTGAAAAATCAGAGGTGCCTGCCTGGGTTTGAACCTCGGACCCCTCGATCGAGAGGCCGAGTTTCTTAACCACTAGGCTATCACTGCTTTTTTTTAACGATTAAGAATAATTCGTTATTAGTATTTTGGGCAGTATTGCATCTGTCGAAGGCCGATCACCTTCAGTGAGATTTATTAATTTCTCGCCTTCAAATACCTTGTATAAATATCTCATCATCACCATACACCCTATAACCAGCATACAGCAATAGCAACAACGCTTAACACTACTATTATAAAGCAAATGTGGAGGTGAAGAAGAAAATTAACAGCTTCCTGCTAGCCTGCAGTTCTTTAAAGAAATCCTCTGAGAGGTTTTTACGTCTGTCAAATACGCTTTGGACCATAACCTAAATCTTCTCACTCTGAAAGAAGACCCGTGCCTCGCAGTTTACCAATAATAGGTCAAAGACGATACCGACCATATTAACCTAAGTAAAAAAAACATGATTCACAAACATGACAAACGTTTGATTACATCGAAATCGTAATTCGTAACCACATGCGCTTGCGCAAGCCATGAAGTCCCGATATGGAACCGACATGTTCCGTGACCCACTGACACTTGAAAACAAGCGTTTAAAATCAGTTTAATCATTTATAAAATTCATTTACAACTCAGACGAGGTTGTAAATAAATAAGATGGAGTCTGATAAACAATTAATGACATTACAAATAAAATTAAAATGGATGTATGTAATAGGTACCTTTAGTCCGCGTAAAACTACTAGTCCACTCTGAATATAGATATGATTCGCGTCGCCATAGCACATTGTATGACTACACATGCTCGCAACAACTTCAGTGCGGACTAGCAAATTGGCGCGGTCTATACTTATGGATAAGTAATGGTATATAAATTAGTCTAGTCAATTATACTGCAATATTAATTAAAACATTGCAAAATTACAAAACTGTAACAGAATACATGAGGTCCGTTACGTCGAATGTAGATAGATGTAGTTAAGTACCTTTTTTTTTTTTTTTTTCTTCTCGAGGGGGAAACCTTCAAAAGGTACCCGGTGCCGTAGGAGCGACACGGGGTTATGTGGGACTTTTACCGCACTGTCACGAGCTTTATTAAAATTAAGAACACAATTAATTTCTCATTTTTTAAAACATGTGACTTGTTATAAGGAAGTATTTAAAAAGACCATAGACAAATCCGCGACGAAACATTCCTCTACTTCCGTGTCGTTAATCATCTTCGCTTCTCAGTTCTATATTCGAATTTCGTACATTTCCCCCTTCTCCGAACCCCGACGCGACTAATGATTACAAAAATAGTTTCCCATTTTAAACATAAGCTTGTTTCGAAACTGCAGTCTTAAGTTAGAATTGTTTTGCAAAAAACTTGCGTAGGTACTTCCGACAAAGGTTTTCTGCCTCGACTAGATTTTATCTACATAAAAAAAGTGAAATAGCGATACCTATTACAAGTCTATCTAGCTACTTAGTCTGTGAGACAAACTGTCCAAAATTAAATGTAAATTAAGTTAATTTATTAAACTTTTTATAATAACCATACTAAGGTTCTGTGGATGCTTTGCCTTGAACTCGCAAAGGACAAGTAAGACCAGACTGAGATCAAATCTTGTTTGTCACCCGAGAATTCGAACCCGAAACTGCGTGACAGTGAAATAACTACTACACCTCGGAGACCTTACTTAACTTCCCATAAGAAAATAACTTACCAGATTTTTAAACAAACCATAAAAGAACAGCTTATAAGGAATTTTCTTAAATAACTTACCATCATCAAAAGTGAGAGAGTGCGAAGCCACTGCAGCCAGGAGCAGCAGCAACGCGCGGGCGGACATGGCCCCGGAAGCCATAGTCCTGTACAAACCAGGGTTACCTTCAAGTACCTATTAAACACGAAACTCGAGTAGAAAACCTTACAAAACTAGGGGTTATTTTTAGCACGATGCAACCGGATTTGCAGTTCCTTAGAATGTAAAAAATACGCAATATGTCATACGAGTGGTGTCGAATGGGGCGTGTTTTCTACCTTTTCAATTAAGACACACACTTTAGCAATAAAATCGTAGACCATATAATAAAGATTTGTATTTTTATGGTTTTCTCGTATACCTAAATATTATTATTGATTCATGTTACATGTTCAGTTTTTTAATCTACAAAGCATTCTACAATTTCATATTGAGCTAATAGTTATAATACAAATAATCTATCTGTTATCTCGTTCCCGTGTAAATTTTAATATCATATTCATAATATAAAATATTCATGTTTTCTACACCCAAAGGAACTTATCTCCTAAATATTATCAAACGGCTGTAAAACATAGCTCTTATTTGAAAGCAATAATTTTGTTAAAATTGTAAGCTTAATACAGTTCACTATTATAACTTTCATTCATATTGATGTATAAATAAACAAATATACTGGCACATGAAATATACCAGCTTATTTTAAAGCCAGCTCTAGCCTGGCCAGGCGACAAAGATGACCAAACAGAGCTAACTATGCGAGAAAAAAGATTGTCCTATAACAAGAAGTCTGTGTCTAAAATAAGCGTTGAAAGATAATCTTGCTCTGTATCAAGGGCATGAGCTACCGCTGCTTATTTCTTTAGCTGTATGGCTGCTTTCCTACACCCCTTTAAAGCACATACAAATTTGCTATATATTGTATTATATTGCATATCACAGTCAAAATCAAGAGCCGAAAATAATAAAGTTGCCATTCCCTACTCTCCCATTTATATCGGAACAACCTCCGGAGTTTCTTCTGGATCAAGATTGAGAGAAACAAATTATTTTTCTACCAGAATATTAATATTAAATATTCGTTAAAAATGATTATAATAATTATTATTATTAACTATTTAAAACACACAATAGAATATTTATAAAAGACACAAAATTATTGGCACAACACAGCAGAAAATAGTATATAAATTGGATAACTTCAGATTTTAAATGTTTTATATCAGTTGGAACATATTACCGTTTTTATTTTATTTTTTACTATCACTAACTTCCCGCGCAAATGTAAATATCGTTCGAAATTCGGATAGACGCGTGCGCGTGCGCAATGTGCTTACGCGCCTACACGACTGATTTTAAAATCCATTCCTGTTCCATGATCACAGTTTTATTCACATCGATTTGAATCATAAAAATGAAGCAATTTGAATATACCGAAAATATTGAAATTATTTATTCATATATAAAACTACTAATATATCCACTTTGAATACTAATACTACCATTGCATTGGTTCATAATTTCAAATTAAAAAATGTAACCTTTATAACTAATTGTCTTGCCTAATATATTCAAAACAAACAAGTAAAATATCAAGAGATTTTTAATTAAAATAAATAGAATTCTGTAATCCACCCTATCTTACGACACACCCTTTGATAATTTTCTTTGAATTGAGTATTAATTTGAATTTTTGGCAATTTTTTATACTCTTTTAATATACGCTTATACTATTCGAAAAATCATCAAAAAAACAATATAAAATTAAAAAAATGGCCACATAAAATAATCGATTCAACATATAAAAAAATCGTTAGGTATGTAATATTTTTTTATCTAGCAACTTTTAAAAACAAAAACTCATGTTTGGTACTATGGCAAGCAGTCGTTTTGTGAGTTGAGTTTTGTCTATAGTCAATGGTCAATGTTTGAGTGTGATTTGTCTGCAATCGTAAATGTCATATTTTACTAGAACAGTATTTTGGAGCCCAATAATATCAGGATGGCTGAAAACAGAGAGGAAGTACTCGCAAATTTTCAGGTAAATAAGTTATCTTGTTATAGAATTAAAGTGACCATGACTAAACAATAAATGGTATCGAATCATGCAGGTTATGTAGTGAACAAAAACAGTGACTGTTCATTCCTCTTTATCTCTTTGTATTACGTCTATCATATGTTCATCAAGTGAACTTCGTTTTGAATTTAATATCCCTACAGTTATGTTAGCATCGACCTGACATGACAAATAAATCAATAGGTCGATGCAAATACATATTAAAGTACATTATTGTTTCGTAGTTCCTGCTTTCGTATATACCTCCAAGTAGGAGTATTTCAAGGTAAATACTACATTTCCTACCGAACACAGTGGAAGCCCTTATAATAACTTCAATGCGCCTATTCTTTATGTATAAGAAGTGTTTTGTGTTTTTTCCAGAGCATCACAAATATAGAGGATGTAGCAGAAGCAATATACCACTTGGAAGAAACAAACTGGGACTTACTTGTAAGTTCAAATTTAGAATTGTGTTTTTTTTTAATTTGAGATATCTTGGAATAATGCCCTCTAATGTCTTTGTCTACAAAATATATAATTGTTTTTGCTTCCTATTCTTATGTGGAATTTAAATTTAAATTCATAATGAATTCTTGTTAGCAATGCTAGTATCCTGATTCATGGAGGTAATAACTAAATAATTATTTTTACAATTTGTATAAATACAAAATGCATATGGATTTAATGTATTCATCAAATACATATATTGCTTTACAACAAATTGTATTATGATGAGTCATTGTATGAAACCTTTATACAAAGTACTGTAATTATATATATTTATATATTGTAAATGGGTATAATATACAAAGTATAAAGGTACTACCAACTACAATGAGTATATTCTATTTTAATTATTATATAATTTAAATTATATTGTTTTGTTGTTGCCTAAATACAATAATTATTACAACTTGTGAGTCTGGTGAATAGGTACCACATATATCACTTGATTAAAATATTAATCAGAGTGGTTAGCAGATCTGGTCATTATTTATCTATGTCTAGTGCAACACACTTATTTTAGTGGAAATGGTTAACCAGACATTTTACAAAATGAAGTAACATTCTTAGTCATCAGAAGTGGCAATGCATACATGATCAGCTTCAAGAAGATCCTATTCTATATAATAAAAAAATAAATAACATGATTTATTGCATCAAAAGTAGTACATTGTTTTACAATATTGTTGGGTATCCTCTTTTGAGTACGTTAGTACCTGTAGTAGAGGGTCCCGCACTTCCCTTATACAATACTAAGTACTACTAAATATAATTTTCCAAATATATTATAATTTAATATAATTATTATTATTATTATTTTTTTATTTGAACAATGTTGAATTTTTTTTTATATAAAGGTGGTTACAGTGTCTATGGGTTTACAATGACCACTTACCATGAAGTGGATAGCAAGCTTGTCTTATCATAATTAATAGCGCTTCCCTAATACCAAGTAGGCTGTAGTAATATGAAGCAGTATTTGTACATTCTATGCCACTTCTTTGTTTGCTTAAAAAATACAAATACATAATAATGATGGCATATTTAAACTGTAAAGCTGACCTCCTATATATAGAAACCTTTATGGATGTGACACTGCAAACAATGACATCATCAGTACCTTTTTTTATAACATTGAAGGATACAGGCATGCAATCCATCTGATGGTAAATGAAAAAGGTGTGGCGGTGGTTGAACCATACTACTTCAAACACCTTTCAAACTTTTCATTAAAAAGTGTCCAATATAATTTTTAATATATGTTTATTATCTTTAATCATAGATCAGTAAAGATACTTTGCAGCCTTGGAATTAAATGAAGCCACAAAAGGCTGATTTGTCAGTTATTTTTTTGAATTCTTGACAAATAAAAAACATTTTTAGAAAAAAATTACGAATAAATAACTAATATTGCGTAATTTACATAATAAATAAATAAGCATGTTTAAATATTTTAGGGACATTTTAGCATAGAGACGTGGCGAAACTTTTTTATGCAACTATTTCAATTCTCAAAACTGGTTACGTTTTCTTGTCAGGAGTGAGCAATCTTTACTAATCTATGTCTTTAATATGATTCAGAGTATTCCTATAGAAATGTCTTTCTAACATTCCAGTCTGCCATCAACCGAGTGATCCCCCAGGACGGAAACAGCAGCTCTACTCCACAGAACAATGAAACGCATGATGTTGAGATGATAGACGATGATATATCTGTGATAACTCCAAAAACACACCCACCTGGTGAGTCATAAGTTACACTTGTTGATTATACAGTATTTTATTAGGACTGGCTACCTGAGGAAAGTCATTTTGACTTATAGACATTTGCAATACCAGCATCCATCCCACATTGATTTTGTTTATTTTTGTTGACTTATAAACGGGCTCAAGCTGATTCTGTGTTGATAGATAGGCCGAGGTTAATAGAATATGAAAGAAACCTTTACTTCATCAAAGGAAACAATGTTAAATGCTTCTCAGTATCAGTTACAAGATAAAGATTTGACACAAAATGTTTCAACAGACTATGTTGTTTAGTGGTAATGTAAGAACCTACAATATGGACTCCAGACTCCGACTCCAACAGCAATACTTTAATATCCCTCTGCTGGGTTAGCTCTGCAGTTTAGTTGACATACTGCAACACATCCTTGAAGATGAAGTGTGCACAAAATGGTCACCCATCCAAATCCTAACCACAACCAACATTGCTTAACTTTATAGCGCAGTTGAAAATCACTGCTAAAAATATGAGAAGTATTTTGAAATGTAAAATCATTACATAAGTAAATGATATATTATTTAATTTTATTTTTACAGATCGGGAAGACAGTAATCAAGCTTCAACCTCCTCTCCTAGAAATAATTCTCTCGATTTGGTAGAGCTGCAAGTTCATTATAATAATAAAATGCACGAAATCAAAATGTCTGGTTCAGCTACAGTCAGTAAGTACCGAAAGTAATATTGTTTGAAACTTTTAAAATATTAGTAACAGCTTACCTTAGCCCTCAGAAGTTGAAACTCATGTGTGGCATGGCAACCTTTGTTTTATATGTGGTTGGTGTGTGTGGTAGTGACCACTGGGGTTTATATATTAACATCCATCCATCCATCAGCCTTTAATAGTCCACTGCTGGACATAGGCTTCCCCTGATCTACGCCACTCCGACCGGTCTTGAGCAATCTAGGATCCAGCGGTTACCTGCCGTCCGCTTCAGGTCATCAGTCCACCTGGTCGGAGGGTGTCCTGTACTCCTTTTGCCGAGACGTGGTCTCACATAACACATAAACATTTGTTCTCAACTTATTACTGTTTCACTGCAGTTTCCCCTCAAAATGTAAAGGGTTTAGTTACGTCGTAGGCCTCCGTATCACGCAATAAGTGAACTTCATATGTCTATTTTGTCTAAAAAAATATTTTTTAAAGGATTAGGCCATAGACCTCCACGCTGGCCAAGTGCATATTGTTAGACTTCACATATCTTTGAGATGTTTTTGTATGTAGGTATGTAGGTTTCTTCACGATATTTTTCTTCAGCGCGTCTTGGATTAGAACCTCGGATCCTTCGATCGAGAGGCCGATTGCCAACCACTGTGCTATCACTGCTTAATGACAGCATACTTATTTAACATCAATTAATAATTATGTATATTGCAGGCATAGATAAGTTTAGATATCTCATCGCCTTGTAATTGAAGGAAGCCATTAAATAGCTTATAAGGCTGACAAATGTGTCAGCCGTTTAATGGCTGTCATGGTGTAATTTACGCGGAACAATCCCGACATGCGTAGTTAAGTGGTGAAAAGACACGAAATCGAAAAAAAAAGTGCGGAGAAATACCGTTTCATTTGTAAATGATCTAAAAATTACAGTTTTTAAATATTTTTCAAACCCAAAAATAGATGAGATTTAAAGTGGTACAATCCTTTGTGGTTTGACCCCGGCGGCACCACCGCCACACCAATGTCTGCCTAATAACAAGTGTTAAGCGCTGATGTGTTCCGTTTTAAAGGGTGCGGTAAGGGAGACATACTTTTCCGAGACGTTCCAGCTTAGTCCTCAGGGGTAGCGGCGCATCTGTGGCCATCGGTGTTGATTACAGATGTCCATGGGCGGCAGTAGCAACTTACCATCAGGTGGACTACATGCTCGTCTGCTACTCCTATATTATAAAAAAAAAAGATGACTGTGCTAATTTCAATCGTCAAAACTTTTGATTTTCTCGTTAGGAGTGAGTAATGTATGTTCGCAGGTGATCTGAAGAAGCGGATAGAGATGGTGTGCGGCGTGCCGGCGTGCCGGCAGCAGCTGTCGGGGCTGGGCGGCAGCCGCGCCGCGCCCGCCGCGCCGCTCGCCGCGCTCGGCCTCGTGCGCAACTGCGTGCTAAGGCTCAAGGCCTCCGACAGGCTCTGTACGGACGACGAGTGAGTATGCATTGCCTGGGTGATAATGAACTAGGTCTCCGACAGGCTCTGTACGAACGACGAGTGAGTATGCATAGCCCGGATGACCTTGAGCAAGGCCTCCGACAGGCTCTGACGACGAGTGAGAATGACGCACACCTGTGATAACTTCCCCTAAGCCTAAGTATGGTTGTAGAGACAGTGAGTGAATACAGAGCACACTTGTGATATATTACTATGGTGGTATCAAGCAACATGTTCAATAGACTGTATTGCTGCATGCTAGTGTGTCACCAGCAACTATGCGGACAATGAGTGAGTGCAGTAGCCATTTACACATTGCCCAGGCAGATTCACACAATAATTTTATATGAGTATATAATACTCTTCAGATCTTCTTAAAAATGCTTAGAGTGCTTCGAAGAATACTATGACTGGTATTTCACTGCAGAAACAATGTTGATTAAAACATGAACTATCTACATTATACATAAGATAGACTGAAGCAGCAATGGTCAGCCACGTACATCGGAGTATGCATAATTTCTCAAGTTATTACAAAGAGATACATCCCACTAAATAAGATTACCCTTAGAGAGTGGCTAGGCCCAAATTGGAGTATGTACAAGATATTTACAAAGTTTCAATAGTATGATCCAAATCGTCACTCTTTTCGAGTTGTAGGAGGACACCATTATTCTTGTGTAATATTCTGTTTCTGTATACTAACCCTGTATTTGTGTACCAGGGTAGCAGACCGGTTAACAACAACCTACACGTTGCGGGTGAAGCACGACGAACGGGAGTACACGCTCAAGTACCCCGGCACTAAGACAGTGCAGGAAGTCAAAAACGATCTCTACTCGCTCACCGACATACCTGTCAGGCATCAGGTGGGTTATCTGCTCTAACTGGCAGTAAGAATGACTGATTTATGAGTGAATTATTGATTTTTGTTAATAATTGAAGCATGCATTTATTTAAGTATTAAAATCAAAAACCAAAGACAATTCATTAAAAAAAATTACTCATTGCTTAATGATGCGTGTGTTAATGTTGAGATGTGCTTTTCTTTGTGTGTTCATTAGATCCACAATTGTTAGAAGGATGGGGTGGAAAATCATTATTTTATAGTTATTATAATTATTATGTAGAAAAGGAGGTAAGTAGTAGATGTCTGTAACCAATTTCATACAAGACAAACGTCCTACCCGAGGTCAATTATAGGTACATTACGGCCCCTGAGGACTAAGAACAACTTTATGTATCTCCATTTTACCACACTGGTTTGAAAAACCACAAATAGATATAATATTCTTTATTACTCACTTCAGTAGATCATAACAATGATACACAAAACAATAACACACACATTGATGTCATGATGGACGCGCAGTTATCAAACTACGAAATTATTTATTTACAAGTTATTTATCTATACTCTCAGATGTGGACCGGTTGGCCCACGGTGACTGGTCTAGACGACACGGCGCTCGCGATGGTGGGACTGGACCTGCCTATGCACGACCTCACTATCAAGCGTGTGCCCAACAAGAGGAAGGAATATAAGAGGGTTCGTAATGTAAATGTCCAATCGGAGTGAACACTAGTAATGTATATTTTCTATTGTTTTGAAGTTATATGCTTTTAGCTTTATCTATCCCACGGGTATGGTACGTATTTTTGGGTATAAAAGTTCACCCCGCGCCAAACTTCTAGTCCGCCCTGAATATAGAAATGAGTCGCGTCGCAACAGCTAATTGTAGATATTGGCGGACGAAGACAGCACGGGTCCCCCCCCCCCCCACCCCCCCGGCAAGTACATAGCTGCATTAGTGTTTCTACGGAGTATATGCTTGTAGTTGTGTTAGACCGCAATAGCTCACTAACTACACCTGCGCGCAACAACTTCAGAGCGGACTAGAAGTTAGAAGTTTGGCGCGGACGATACCCTGTGCCTTTTCTGAACCCCTGACAAAGTGTGTACAAAATTTCATGTAAATTTGTTGTGTGTTATAAATCGTTAAGGTTTTATAGTGTAACAAAACATACAAACGCACTTTAGAATGAAATTCATCGAAAACTTCTTCTATTGAGTATTATCCTAAAAGTCTTATTAGTGACCTCTTTTACCTATACTTTTTTCCTGTCTTTGCGCGCAAATATATTTTAACTTACATTTGTAACAAAACCTTTGTAAAAGCTGTTTTAATGTATACAGATAATAGTGGAAAGTTCGGAGAGCGATAACAGTTCGGTGGAGGAAGTGGAAGACGGCGATTCATTCAACACGGAGGATGATATGTTTGTGGATCTTCAGACAGACAGACTTCAGCCACTAAGTAAGTTACCAATCCATTGTCTTTATGTATTTACATGGTACATGCATTTATGTATTTAATTATAGAGCATTCAGACTAATTAATAAAAGAAAGAATAAAACAAAACATAAAAATTAACATTATTGAAATAAAATTTAATTAGGTATTAAAATACAATAAACTACATATAATATTTAGGTAAATACATTTAAATAGATTACTAAGTATTTTGCCAATTTTTACTAACCTTATTTGTCAAATTTCGAACTGCACTTGGTTGTTTAACTGTTTTAGATTATTATTAAAAATTGTTTTAGATTATTATTAACGCGCGTATTGCTATCTGAGTCCGTCATTAACCCACTACTATCGTACTGCTGGGCACGGATTCTGAGAAAGATTAGACCATAGTCCAGATAGATTATTATTAACGCGCGTATTGCTATCTGAGTCCGTCATTAACCCACTACTATCGTACTGCTGGGCACGGATTCTGAGAAAGATTAGACCATAGTCCAGATAGATTATTATTAACGCGCGTATTGCTATCTGAGTCCGTCATTAACCCACTACTATCGTACTGCTGGGCACGGATTCTGAGAAAGATTAGACCATAGTCCAGATAGATTATTATTAACGCGCGTATTGCTATCTGAGTCCGTCATTAACCCACTACTATCGTACTGCTGGGCACGGATTCTGAGAAAGATTAGACCATAGTCCAGATAGATTATTATTAACGCGCGTATTGCTATCTGAGTCCGTCATTAACCCACTACTATCGTACTGCTGGGCACGGATTCTGAGAAAGATTAGACCATAGTCCAGCGCGTTGGCCAAGTGCGTATGTTAGACATCACAAAGCGTTGAGAATTTTTTAAATCTTAAGTATGCAGGTTTTCTCACGATGTTTTCCTTTACACTTCACTATCACAATTACGAGTATATAATTAAAATTATCTACATATAAAATAATAATAAAAAATGACAATACTAATAAAATAATAATAATTAATGAACATTTTCTCTCACCAGTGTCAGAAAACATAGAGGACGAGGCGCTGGGCTGCATCGAGTTCTCGCAGCGGTTCCGCGCGCGCTACGGGCCCAACACGCCGAGCTTCTTCGAGGGCACGCTGCAGGACGCCATCAAGGAGTCCTGTCTCAAACCTGCTAAAGAGGTACTGGTTGCTTATTTATTTATATATTATGTTGCACCAAAAACGTGTACCAACAATCGGTAAAAGTACAATGACAGTTCATAGAAAACATCGTGATGTTACAAATGTCGTGATACTCGTGATGTCATTTTATATTGCCACTACCCGTTCATAAAGCCCGCTCCACATTCTCGCGAGAACGCGGAATAAACACGATTCGTATGGGCTCCACATTCTCCTTTCTCGTGCTTTTCTCGCGTTTCTTGCGACATCATCACGTAACATAGAGAACTTGAGAGGCGGTCGGCTAGTGTCACTAGCAGTTCGATCGTAGCCTCCGACGGATGCGCGCGCGGACCAAATGCTCGATGGCACGTGTTAGGCATAAGTGTGAGTTCATAGTATTACTTTTTGGCGTAACAATTTATCTCCTTAGACTTATACTCATTGAAGAGATCTTAAGATTATACACTCGCAGACGTGAAATGAACTAAACATTTAAACAGTAACAAAGAAACATGGTAACCATTTTGGTCTTCAAACATTGAAAAAGTAATGCAATACAAAAAAACTGCCATACCTAAAAATCGTCCTATAAACCATTTATTCAAAATCAAAAACACAAAAGGATGCTGCGTTCGCCACGACAAAGCTTTGTCAACCGAAGACTGACAGATCCTATTTCGCCGTCCAGCAGTATTACTGCCAATAGAAAGATAGCCAACTGTTATATAAACCCAGGTCTAACCCACAAGTGTCTTCCAGCGCAAGTTGCTCGGCGTGTACCTGCACCACGAGCAGTCGGTGCTGTCGAACGTGTTCTGCGCGCAGCTGCTGGGCTGCGACACCGTGCTGCAGACGCTCGCCGCCAACTTCCTGCTCTACGGCTGGGACCTCACGCACCCCCACAACAACAACATGTATGTACTATAACGTCCATCGCCAAACATTTGCTCACAGTGAGAAATTGACAGTACTGGCTAATGTGACTTAATTAATGGATTTAAGATCTTCCAAGATTTTATTATCAGGCATATTGTAGTGATGTCGCTGGCGATTCGATTAAAAAGAGTGTTTGGGTTGGGTTTAAGATTTATTAATACTACTCTAACTTCAGATTAATATTAAGCTTAGTATTATTTTTGAATGTTTAACTTTAGTACTAAATAATGAAAATACGTATTAATTTGTAATTCTCTTAAAGCGCAAAAATATAAAAAAATTGGCAGAATATCTCCAAGCTTTGAGCCCAAAAATACTGGTGTACCTAATTGTTTTACTGTTAAACTTACCCAAGTTATATAACCTAGCTGACGATGCGACACTCACTTTGCAATATTACAAACCCCCTGCCATTGTATGGGTTTTTTTCTATTCACTTCTTTATTATTAACACAATAATTTTCTTTTCTATTTACAATTACAAATAAAATGAGAAACTGTCCGACATTTCAGGTTATTAAACGCAGTCGCCAACGCGCTGGGCGCCATGGCGAGCATGACGATCCGCAGCATCCCGGTGGACCGGTTGCCGGCCATCGTCATCATCATGCGGGTCAGATCCAACACGGAGATTTTCTCGGTTATTAACGGTCAGTACAAAATTGTATTACTATCAGAATTGCATCAGGAATGTTACTTTTTGAGAATTTAGTTTTAATGTCTTGTTAATCTTTTCTTATCACATTCCTTAAGTCGATACAAAACAGCCCTAAATTGCTTTTATAGGCATAAATAATAATAAATGGCAGAATGGGGATGTTGATATTTTTTCCATCAGCCTTATAATTTCTATTTGTGAACGTTCGGCTCTAATAATTTCGTAGCTATAGATACCATAGCCGTAATTATCATATGATTTTAGAATCCAATTACTTTCAATGTTTTGGCATGATGGTCCATCTAATGATTTTTCTAAGTCGGATTGATTTACATCCAGGCAACGTGGGCGTATCGGAGCTGGTCGGCGGGCTGGTGGAGGCGCTGGAGCGGTTTGCGGCGCGACGCGACGAGGACGCGCGGATGGAGCGCGAGCGCGACGCCCGCCAGCGCGTCAAGCGCGAGCAGGACGAGGCCTACCAGCGCAGCCTCGAGGCGGACAGGTGCGTGTGACGTCACTGGGCACGCGCGGCTGGAGCGCGAGCGCGACGCCCGCCAGCGCGTCAAGCGCGAGCAGGACGAGGCCTACCAGCGCAGCCTCGAGGCGGACAGGTGCGTGTGACGTCACTGGGCACGCGCGGCTGGAGCGCGAGCGCGACGCCCGCCAGCGCGTCAAGCGCGAGCAGGACGAGGCCTACCAGCGCAGCCTCGAGGCGGACAGGTGCGTGTGACGTCACTGGGCACGCGCGGCTGGAGCGCGAGCGCGACGCCCGCCAGCGCGTCAAGCGCGAGCAGGACGAGGCCTACCAGCGCAGCCTCGAGGCGGACAGGTGCGTGTGACGTCACTGGGCACGCGCGGCTGGAGCGCGAGCGCGACGCCCGCCAGCGCGTCAAGCGCGAGCAGGACGAGGCCTACCAGCGCAGCCTCGAGGCGGACAGGTGCGTGTGACGTCACTGGGCACGCGCGGCTGGAGCGCGAGCGCGACGCCCGCCAGCGCGTCAAGCGCGAGCAGGACGAGGCCTACCAGCGCAGCCTCGAGGCGGACAGGTGCGTGTGACGTCACTGGGCACGCGCGGCTGGAGCGCGAGCGCGACGCCCGCCAGCGCGTCAAGCGCGAGCAGGACGAGGCCTACCAGCGCAGCCTCGAGGCGGACAGGTGCGTGTGACGTCACTGGGCACGCGCGGCTGGAGCGCGAGCGCGACGCCCGCCAGCGCGTCAAGCGCGAGCAGGACGAGGCCTACCAGCGCAGCCTCGAGGCGGACAGGTGCGTGTGACGTCACTGGGCACGCGCGGCTGGAGCGCGAGCGCGACGCCCGCCAGCGCGTCAAGCGCGAGCAGGACGAGGCCTACCAGCGCAGCCTCGAGGCGGACAGGTGCGTGTGACGTCACTGGGCACGCGCGGCTGGAGCGCGAGCGCGACGCCCGCCAGCGCGTCAAGCGCGAGCAGGACGAGGCCTACCAGCGCAGCCTCGAGGCGGACAGGTGCGTGTGACGTCACTGGGCACGCGCGGCTGGAGCGCGAGCGCGACGCCCGCCAGCGCGTCAAGCGCGAGCAGGACGAGGCCTACCAGCGCAGCCTCGAGGCGGACAGGTGCGTGTGACGTCACTGGGCACGCGCGGCTGGAGCGCGAGCGCGACGCCCGCCAGCGCGTCAAGCGCGAGCAGGACGAGGCCTACCAGCGCAGCCTCGAGGCGGACAGGTGCGTGTGACGTCACTGGGCACGCGCGGCTGGAGCGCGAGCGCGACGCCCGCCAGCGCGTCAAGCGCGAGCAGGACGAGGCCTACCAGCGCAGCCTCGAGGCGGACAGGTGCGTGTGACGTCACTGGGCACGCGCGGCTGGAGCGCGAGCGCGACGCCCGCCAGCGCGTCAAGCGCGAGCAGGACGAGGCCTACCAGCGCAGCCTCGAGGCGGACAGGTGCGTGTGACGTCACTGGGCACGCGCGGCTGGAGCGCGAGCGCGACGCCCGCCAGCGCGTCAAGCGCGAGCAGGACGAGGCCTACCAGCGCAGCCTCGAGGCGGACAGGTGCGTGTGACGTCACTGGGCACGCGCGGCTGGAGCGCGAGCGCGACGTCACGTGAACCACGTAGGCTGGACGATCTGGAGCAGTTCGCGGCATGCAGCTAGAGCGCGAGCACAATGCCACGGGTACACCGTGACGTCACGTGACTTGGGGAGTTTTTGAAATTAATAGCGCACTGATTTAACGCAAATGTAACATTACGGTGTAACATAGGTTGCTGGTGCTAAAGGATGGGTTGGTTAAGAGCCTACTTATGTCTACAAGTATTTATTTAAATAGCTCAGTTTTCACCACAATTTATTGGATGGTTTATAGAAATGCTATCATTTTGGATTGCATTTATAAGGCACACAAGTACTTCAGTTATATTCGAAATCTGATATGTTTCTATATTGAAGAGAGATTAGTATTAATAATAACCATTGTTGTTTATCAATATTATGATAACTTTACAGAGCGAAAGAAGAAATAAAGAAGCAACAAGAATTAGAAAGAAATCAGGAATTGGAGAGGGCAGAGTCAGAAAGGTTACTGGAGGAGGCGAAACAAGAGGTATGGTATTGTAGTTTTAAAATAATGATAAGGATATAATAGTAAAAAAGTTACATTAATATTAGAGAAGTGAAAATGGAATTTGGAAAAGTTTTCGGTGAAAAATTAGAAGCTTCTTTTAAAAAGGAAATTGAACAACTTTCTTGATGTAAAATTTAACTAAATGTTGATTACATTCAATCCTCTTTTATATAACGGCAATGTGTATAATTGCACCAATTTATTCCTGCCCATTTTTAGTGATATTTATTTTTCTTTAAACAATATACAATCTGTAGAATATTGTAATTTATTATACACAATTGATCAATTATATTTAAAAAAATATATTTTCTCTGTCAAAACGATATCTTCTTGGGTTTTATTCAGAATATTTCAACTATACGTATAGTTAAGAAATACGTACCTTTAGACATACGTAAGGTGCGAAAATCGTTTATTTATTTACTGCTTTAATAACTAAAGATGTATAAAGTTGTTTATTTATTTACTGCTTTAGTTATAAAGATGTATAACTCTACCGTTATGTTGTTGTCAGGCGTTGCGCGCGGGCGCGGCGCTGCGCGTGCCGGCGGAGCCTTGCGCGGAGGAGGCGGACGTGGCGCGCGTGCGCGTGCGCCTGCCGCCGCCGCACCACGCCTCGCTCGAGCGACGCTTCCACGCGCACGACACGCTGCAGGTACGCTCGCACGCACCGACACATACGCCCGCGCATGCATACGCAAACACGCACACATACGCACGCACATACACGCACAAACGCGCACACACTAAACATACATTCTCATTCAACATTCGAGTAATACACAAATGTACACACGTGCGTACTTATGTACGTACATACACATTAATGTACGTAATAATAATAATACTGTACCCAAAAGTAGAACACATAATAAAAATGTTCAGTTTTAAAAGATTCAAAAGACGGTCTTCCGTTTCATATACGTTTTTTGTACTTGATTTCAAAGTTATATTCCGCGCCAAATTATAATTATATTGCTAGTCCGCTCTGAATATAGAAATGAGTCCCATCGCAAGTGCAAATTGTAGATATCAGCGGAATGAAGACAGCACGGCACCCTCCGCTGTCCGCTCTCGCCCACATGCATATAGCTGCGTTAGTGCTGCTACGGAGTATATGCTTGTATTTGTGGTCGACCCCATTGGCTCTCTGACTGACTTGCGCGCAACAACTTCTGAACAGACTGAAAGTTTGGAGCAGACTATACTTTACACTTATTTATTTATTTATAAGAATGAAATAACATTTCCTATAAATACACTTTATTTTACAACCACATCGTTTTAGTATAAAAAATACCGATATGTAATATTACTATAAATTAATTTATTTGATGTATCATATTCCCTATATTATAAATATAAATATTTTATTTCAGGCATTATTAGATTTCCTTGCGTCGAAAGGATATCCTAAAGAAAATTATAAGGTTATTTCTGGCTGGCCTAGAAGAGACGTAAGTATATTTTAATTTTTAATACTAAATACTTACACTAGCGCAGGGACATCGATTAATTCGAAAATTACGACTACCATTTTATACATTTAAACAAAATACTACATATTTTTATAGCACATAAGCAAGCAGTCCACCTGATGTTTAAGTGACTACTGCCGACCATGGGCACTCGTAATAAACTCCAAATACGATTAGATTCCTACCGGGAGTCTAATATAAATGCGCCGCTACCCTTGAGGACTAAACTTTTTTTTTATAACAGACGAACATGCAGTCCACCTGATGGAAAGTTGCTACTGCCGCCCATGAACATCTGTAATCAACCCCAGATAAGATAACATATTCCTACCTGAGGTCGGTCACAGATGCGCCGCTACCCCTGAGGACTAAGCTGGAACGCCTCGGAAAAGTCTGTCTCCCTTACCACACCCTTCAAACCGGAACACAGCAGCTCCTAACACTGCTGTTATTGGGTAGAAATAGACATGGCGGTGGTGCCGCCGGAGTCGAACCACAAAGGGTTCTACCACTTTCAAAGGAACTGCAACCAACTGGAATGCCTCATAAAATTAGGTCTTCCTTATTACACGCTTCAAACCAAATCATAGCAGCGCCTAACGCTCTTTTCATAAGGCAGAAATAGATGTGGCGGTGATGCCGCTGGAGTCGAACCACAGAATGTTCTGCCACCTTTAAATTCCTTCCATTCAATTTAGGAAAATAATAATTTAAGGTATAATCGTATCGTTGACAGCTGACAACGGAATCTCAGAACAGCACGCTGAAAGCGCTGAAGCTGTACCCGATGGAGACGATCGTTCTGGAGGAGCGGTGAGCACCGCACCGTGTTACCGGACCGCGCGGCTCAACTGGCGACGTGGCAAGTCATTCCTGAACTAAACATAGACGGCTCGGGAGCGACGGTCGGACCATAGACTAGGGAGATTTGTTTTTTTTTTTTTTAATGTTAATGTAGTCTAATTTTGTGGATGTTGCCATCGTGAATTAATGTTTGGTCATAAAAGTTATTCAAAATGTTAGAATATAAAAAACGTCTATGATTGCCATAGACAAGTTTAATGTCGTGTGTAACTATTTTTGCTCGTGTGGCCAACTTGGTTTAATGTTTGGTCTTAAAAGTTATTCAAAAGGTTATAATATCAAAACTGTATGTGATCTCCATAGACAAGAGTAATTTTTCGATTGTTTAGTATCAAACTACATTTAATGTAAATGTTCTAATATCAACCGTCTATGACCGCCATAGACGAGAATAACTTTTTTGACCTCTATGTATGTATTTCATAAATGAATCTTTCCGGCCAGTGTTTTCAACTTAATTTAATATTTTTTAAAAGTAATCCAACAAGTTCAACAACTAACCGGTTTATAAAGAATAGCATATTAGATTTCCCTTGTCTATTACATTTTAAATTTCACTACTTTTTAAATTCAAATCTGCTAACATATAAAAATGTTTTACTTCTAATAATACCTTAACGAACATTTTCTATCAGAATTTCTAGGGTCTATGGTCTGGTCGGCGTGTACGAGCCTTTATTCCTCCAATAGCCTATAAGTTTTGTTTTACCGTGTCTTGTCACACGAGCATGCTAGTATCCGGCTTTGTATCTAGAACGGCAAATAAATTAATAAAACAAATTATACTTGTCTGTATTCGTACTGTATTATGTTTCGTACATTTATCTTTAAAATGGGAGATATCAAGCTAGTAAAATGGTTATACTTGGAAGGTAGGAAAATAATACAACCTTACTTTGGCATGTGTACTACCCCTAGAATAATATGCTAAAATATGCACTGTATAAATATTTTTGGGATAAAAATAATTGTTTTTTTCATTAAAAATATTATAGTTAAGCATCTTTCTGGATTTGACAATCGTGATGTGCCATCGCATGATTTGATCGCACTATAGTCTATTTAGGGGTTGTTTTGGGGAAGATTAGTAAAATTGAATTCAGTAATCTCGAATTTTCGGGAAAATTATTATAGCTCGGTTAATTGTTACGAATGGAAAATAACTTATTTGGGAGTTCTGTTTTTACGAAATATTTGAAAGTTGCAAACAAAATCTAGGAATGTTAACGTAGTCTCGAGTCTTAGCTCATAACAAAACTCTGAAAAAAGATCTTCCATTTATCAATTTTCTCCCCCTAAGGCCCCGTTTAAATCTACAGATTGAATCTGGCTAACATGGATCGTGACAAAATGATATTTTTCTATAAAATATATTGACAGGCACGTGTCTACGTATATATAACAGTAGACGCAAATACGTCAATGCACTTTGTACAGAAGAATACTTTTTGTCTGCTACTACACGTGTCTGAAACGCTCTATGTCTGTAGATGTAAATGAACACGTGCCGCGGGCCGGACGGAGGTGGAAAAATATTAGTCAATATTATTGTTAGTGACTTGCATAATACGTTATACACAACTTAATATAATTAATTTATAGCAAACTAAATATACCCTGTTTTCAATTTATTTTATGACAAAAGACTAAATAAAAAGTAAATAATATACCGCACAGTTTTAGAGAAAAAGGGGGAAATTTTCTAAAACATAGTGGCAACACATACAATAATAAAAATTAATATAAGTATGCCCTTAAAAGTATAGATACAAATTTAATAGAGACAAATTTAGTTAACACCAAATCGTTTCAATTTCGGATTTTTTTTTTCACGGAACATAATTCTATTTGTCACTGATTTAAGATTGAATTTATACTGACACATAATTTACGAACCTTGGAATAATTATCACAATATTCTATAACTCAATACAAGGTTTAATATTAAATATTAAAAAAATAAGTATCTCCCTTTTCTGTCGTCTCACTTTTTCTCTTATATTTTTTACTTAAATTAAACTTTTTTGCAACAAAGTGAGAGAAAATGTTACTTAAATATCGTCTAGAACTAAACGCAAGATACTACCTAATAACAAAATAAATACACAGCGTACAATAACAATCACAAGTGCCGAAACTTACGAACTCAATTTAAAATTAAAAAAAACATAGATAAAATGCGATGATGAAGCCCGTGAAGCGGTCATCGTGGTCCTACGGTATGTTAATAGGATTTTATTTGCCGATCTCCGATTGGAGGGCAATGGATTTTTGTAATATCTATTTTATTGCAGCGTTAAATGATAACTATTCGTTTATATTTGTATAAATGGCAATAGCTTAATTAAATAAATACCAACGATAATTAGTGTGGTGGGATGGTTCGTCTTGTGGTCTATGTCATTACTTGTAAGGCTGCCTCTTTTTAAATGCTTATTAGTTGAAATTTGAAATAATAGGAAAAAAATGTTATTGGTTTTGTATAAAGCACTTTATTGTTTAAACCCAAAATGGTTTCGTTTTAATATTTGCCTGTGTTTGTTCAGATTTTATTCAAAAACTACGGGATTGATCTTGGAGAGTATACACAGACTTATTGCAAATATTATTAAAATTAATCGAGTAGAAAATCAAATATGTACATACATATTTAATAGTTTACTTTTCATATAAAAGGGCACGTAAATGGTCTATTTTTGTGTCAATTTCTTGCTGCAATAATATCGCCGTCTACCTCGTGCAATATTGAGCAATATTGCCGCGTAAGAAATATAGTTATATAAATATAGATGATATTGCATTTATAGTTTGATGAAGCCATAGCGCATATTGATATATTACAATGCACCAATAGAGTACCGGCTGACAATATTGTTAAGAAAATGCATTTTAATAGTCCGTTTGCGAACCCTGGAAATGTTAAAATATATAATTATATTATGATTATATGTAGTTAATTACCGCACAACAGACTTGTATTACAAATTAAAAGTATTAGAATATGTAGCTGTATAATGCGCATATAAAATATTAAAAATGATCCAAAAACAACTAAAAGAGGCAGCTTCAATATTTAGTTTCTAATTTACATTTATAGGCACTGCTTAAGAGACACGTGTCTAAAGTTTTACATTACAAATTGCGTGTCGTGTCTGTAAATGTAAATTGGTTGAATATGTAACTTAAATTAATATTGTACGGAAATGTAACAGAGTTGAACTTTGTAATTTACCAACCACAAGAGATTGTAACAGTGCAACTGAGTTATGTAACCGATTTATTAAAGCGACGGAATATGATAATGTTATTTTATTACCTCTATTATTTATCTAATAGTAAATAATAATTAAATGTTTAGTAAATACTTTTTTATTTTTTTTAGAAAATAATTTATACCTACATGTAGTACGTGGCTTTTACTAGAATTTCTAAAATTTATTAATTCATTTTTGCTTGGCTTACAAGTACGGTAAAATAAATAAAAAAGTCACTAAAATGATATATCTATTACTATCTAATAGGAGTGTATTTTTCTATGGTTTACTAAAAATAAACAGGTCAATAGGTCAATGTAATTGCTAGATGCTATAATAATTTTAATTCACTACACACTAACTTGAAAACAATTTGTCATTAATATTTTTCCACTACCTTTTAAATCATACACATGTGAAAATTATGTGAAGTAAGATTTCATAGTGACACTCATTATTGTGCATAAACACTATATCACACTATTCATAATTGTATCCCCACTATCTTATTCGTGATTTTGTGGACAAACACTATTTTTTTCCAACTTCTTTTTTGTGATCGCGTACATTTTTTGTACGAGTGTGCATAATTATACAATACATAACGAGTAACGAAAAGACAAGTCGTCCGTCGTCGTGGAGTTGCTCCTAAAACAACAAAGTTAAGTTAAATCCTAAAACTACGTTTATTAAACCTAAACACGATAATCTCGCCAATAAGTATAACGATAGCGGTGGCCATGCCCACCATTAGCAGCACGAGCGCGGTGGAGAACTCTGCGAGGCGCACAGACAGCGCGCTGGCGTCGGGCGTGCGCACGCACCCGTACATCTTGCGAATCCTAATAGAATCGTAGGTTTTATGATGCTAGCCTCAAGAACCCTTGTGGAAAATTCACAAAAATCCTATAAGATATAGTCCGATAAGCTTTTCTGTGCATGTGGCTGGGACGCCGATGGCCATGATAATGTTATTTATCATTAAATTTGGCCCCAAATATATTATTTATCATTATTTGAGAAAATATTAATATTTCAAGTAGGTATTTAAGCGATCTGGTGCATACCTACTTAAAAGGCAAAATCGTCTTAAAATGTTTACCTAATACCGAAAACTGAATTATATTGAGACTCCGAGTTAAGCACGGACACGGCGTTTATTAAACCTAAACACAAAAATCTCGCCAATAAGTATAACAATAGCAGCGGCCATGCCGGCCAGTAGCAGTACGAGCGCGGTGGAGAACTCGGCGAGGCGCACGGACAGCGCGCTGGCGTCGGGCGTGCGCACACACGGCGGCCGCGGCGCGTCCCACACGCTCTGCAAGCGACGCATTAGACCGCACTCGTACAACTTGCGGATGCTGAAGGAAACATCTTTGTAGTTATAGTTTCTAGGAAATAAAGTATCGATGTAACGTTTTTTGTAGCTGATGATTACGCTGAAGAATGAGATTTTTATAATAATGTTTCATTAGTATCGACTTATTGATATGATAGGATATGACGCGATATGATATAAATGCCAATCTTTTTTTTTTTTTTTTATTTTATAATAGTGACACTTCTTGTGTGTTTACACATTGATAAACGCTTTTAGTAACTTCTAAGAACTTTGATCAACAATTCATCGAAGAATAAGAAGTATAATTTCTTACGTGCATATAGTGCTCTTTCTGTATAGGGTACTATATTCTTTGATAGTTCACACGCTTTTCCTTTGTCTACAGTCAATATTTTTGTAATTCTGTGCATAAACAATACGTTTTGTAATTTGCGCTCCAACCACATCATTGATATAAATATTTCTAAATAAAATCAGACCATACAGCCAATTATATAAATACCAAATTAAATATATGTACATGTTCGGAAAATGACAGTTATTTTTAAATCAAAGAATTTTACAAGTAGATTAAATTACCAACCCATAAGCAAAATGCTCTTTATACGGCAGACCCTTTCTCACAACAGCGCCCATACTCTGCGGTGGATACAAGGCAACCTCTTGCGTATCACAGATCTCTGTCTCCGTGAATGTCTTTCTCATACGGTTGTACGCAGCACAAGTGTCCACTAGGTACGCAAATCCACCGCGCTTCACCAACGCCATTCCATCATCTGGTGATAAATAGCTTCTATGGGTACTGGTGACGATCTTCTTTTTGTATAATTGCCTTGCAATTGGATCAGTTGTGTGCTAAAACATATGTAAAGTAAACACTTCATGTCGCAGTTACGTTCAATTTAATTGTATAAGTTTTTCATATGTTCAACAGCCCAGTGCTGTGATATGATTTTTTAAAGATGCCTTCAAACGCAAAATTTACCTTGAAGTAGTCTTTGTTATATAAAACATCTTCAGCTCCAGCTTCGAAGTTGCTATGCAGCAAATCTTTCAGTGTCTTTATGACCCTCGGCGGCTCCCTTAGAAGTGTCGAGACGACCGTGGCGGTGTAATATTGGTACAATGTCAGCGTGAATAAAAATGTCACAAACACGATGATTTTCACAGAGTTTGAACTTCGATTGATCGATATACCTACCGTTTTGCCAAAAAAAAGATTAGCGTTATTAGATTAGATTTTGTTGTAGAAGAACTTCTGTTGGTATATCAAGAAAGCTGTTCCTAATTTTATATCATATAACGAGGGAGGAACGGTGGTCCCTCATTGGTTGTTTCCTAGGGGTGATATCTTCGAACACAGTCCATTATAAACTACTTACTACTGAACGCAAATATCCCAGCATGAGAAGCAGAATAGCAAAGTGAAAATTAGCCTCAAAGCAAGCAATCCTTATTCTGTATTTTTTTATTAAGCTTTAACTTAATAAAAAACGTGGTGTTTTCTACGTGCTACATGTTACATTATTGTATCCTTATTAGTAGGGAAAATACCTTGTTGACTAACTGCACTAAATATGAACAAGAAGGTCAAAGTGTTTGGATTGTCTTCTTCATCACAGTGAGCTAGAATTATTTTCTGTTTGAGAGCCAAGACCATAATAAGCGCTATCAAAAACAGTAATCCTATAACGCAATACCAAACTGTCTTTGACAGCGGTCCTGTGTAAATTGAATAAAATCCCCCTGGATACTTCGGTTGGCGAAGGACAAATTGCGGTCTGTAATAAAGATTCCGTGATGAAGTACGTAACGTTGAATAAGGGTAATTAACATTATCTAAAGTGTAGATACTTTAGAAAAGTGTTTATGAAACAGAGGTAACAAAACTTCGCGAAACGACTTTGTAAACCACTTATGATATTATCATTGGAATAACTAAAAGGCGATCCTGGGACGCGCCCGTCAAAACTATAATTTATATAACAAGTGTTATGCAATTCACTTCTAAGTAAGCCGTAACTGCAGTTCAGGAATATCTGTAATGAACTACTCGTACAAACAGGATAGCAGACCTATCTGAAATCGGGCTAAGATTCGTTTCTTACTATAAGAAGTAAGTTAGAATGTCTCTTGCAAATATGTGTAGTTCACCACACCGTTTAAACCAGAACGCTATAGCCGTTAATAGTAAGGTTAACATTAACACAGAAATAGGTGAAGTGTTAGTGTCTCTACAATCAAGCACATAGGATATCTTCTTCAAATTAATTGGTTCCAAATTATCGAATGCAGAATGCGATTGTTACTTGAACTGCCAAGTCTCCGCCACATAATCAACGGCTCTTGCTCTATCAGCTCGCACGAAGATTGCCGACCCGCCTACATCTGCGCCTGACCGTTGTAAGATACCAACTAAGCCTTCAAAACTCCCATTCCGTACGTACCCCCAGGAATTTGTACGTATAAGTCGGTACCTAAAAACAATAAATGAATGAAGTTAGAATCATTATGATTTAAGGCAAATAAATTTTGTACGAAAATATTGATTTTAGTTCACTTACCTGAAATTATACATGTCTCGGATATATGAAAGCATTGTGAAGGACTTAAATTTGTGCACGTTATCAACTTCAAACCGACCTGACCCGGAATGTTCCACAAAATGCTGGAACGTCTCATTTTCTAAGTTTTCGGTGACAACCACAACATAATCGAGTACAACACCACTTAAGTCAGATCTCCTCTGAACTTTAATATGCAGTGAAGAATCCCAGTGACCAATATTTCTTACGACTAACCGACCGCCTTTAAGCCCCATATTGAAGATCTCGTGTAATAAATATGTATTTCCATTTTTCGACATTATTGTAATATCAGAATTAATTTCTATAGGGTACTGAGATAAAGAATTAACCACCAACGATAGTTCTTCGGTTTGTAATATCCAAGAGAATCGGTTTTTTATTTTATTTGCCTCAAAGAAAATTGTTTCCCACGAATTACAAGAGGTATTGATGACCATTCCAATTTTCAAATTAGTTTGCGGCATTTCATATGTAGTATTAGGACCAATATCCACAGTTTGGAGTCTAATATCCTGACTCTGAAATGCTTTTTGCAAAAACATAGAATACTTGTTGTCATTACATTGAAAAACGACAGCATCGTTAATGTTTTTAAATTTGAAAATATCAGCTGTAGTTAAAAAGAATGCAGATGATAAAAATCCTACAAAATGGTGAAGACCTGTCGTATCCATGTTTAAAATAAAACTACCAATATGACTAGAAGCAACACTTTATATTTGAAAAGCGAATGACATAAAAATTACACTTGATTGTGAGCCAACCTCAATTACTGTCCACACATCATTTTAAATATTCAATGACATTTTCCATTTGAATAGGCATAGGTCTATTTATGTAAGGAACCAGAAAACCTGCAGATTATCCATCTATATAATATGTAAGAATTTCTAAGCAGTTAAAAAAATTATATAAAAGCATTTTTAAGTTTGAGGTGATTCTTAGAAATTTAGGGTTTAACTCCTTTGTGTGGCAACAATATATTAAGAACTAAAAAAAATTGAGCAAGAATGAATCAAAATCCCTCCATTTTTGAGAATCACCATAAAATGAAACTTGCTTAATTGCTACATCTATCACGGTGTTACTTTCAACTGATATACATTTAGTCCATTTCTAAATATACTTTCAGTATTTCTATGAATTTAACCCAGTAACACTGACTAGACTAAAATATAGCTTTGCTAATACTTAATGCATCCATGTAGAGTATACCCTAATTTATTGCTCAAATTATTGAAGCAAGAGTATATCACAATGTAACCGGGCTGTAAATTACTCATTATAGTCCGCGCCAAACTGCTAGTCCGCTTTGAAATTGTTGCGAGCAAGTGTAGTCATTCACTTCTATATTTAAAGTGGACTAGAAGTTTTACGCGGACTATACCAGTATCAAAAGATGAATTTTAAATTTATTTCTCTTTTTATTCATAGAATACTCAAAAATTTTATTTGTTTATTATAGGCAAGAGTTTGATTTTGTGGTATATGCTGCTTAATCTTATTATTTCCAGCTTTTATGAATATTAACAATACACAAAAATACTTTCTAATAAGAACAGACTTCAGGTCTGAAAGCAATTAATAAACATAGAAAACATCTTCAAAAGGAAATTCAGCCGCCTCTGGCCACAGCAGGTCAGATAAGAAGCAAGTAGTGCCTGCATAACCTTCGTACAAGCTCATTGGATTGTCGGGGAGTCTTGCATCATTGATAAATTTTTCTGTGGTCATAAAATTTGCAAAACATTTTGCTCTGTGTAAATACTTCGGATTTTTTGTCAATCTGTAAAGAAGGAGGAACACATAGGCATTGCCTGCCACACCATGGCATATCCCCGGACCCTTGTACAGTAGTCCTTTTTCCCAAACCGCATCTGCAGCATTCTCACAGGCCTGCATGAATCTTTCATCATTAGGAAACACCATTGCAGCCTTTGCGAGCAAGTACACGATTCCAGGTGCACCATGACACCAGTGGACAAGCTTGTGCTCCTGTGCCCGAACTTCCTCCAAGCAACTCGGGAAGTTTCCATCAGATTTTTGCAACAAAGTCAAAATTTCAATAGAATCTCTTATTTCCTTGGCTGCCCTTGGATTGTACTCTAAATAATTCGGTACTGTGATCAACATCTGCAATATAAAGCTGGTCCCGTGCGCAGCGCCCAGGTAATAAGTTTTATAATAATGGTACATCAATGGTAGGTTTAAAGGTACATCTGTATTTCTCTCTCGTCCCGACTCTACTATGACGTCGCAGATTTTGTACAGCTCCTCCTTGCTAAGGACCGGTGTGCCGAGTTCGCGGTGCATCCAGAGCGCTGCGGCGATGTAGCCGGCGCGACCAACGAATAACTCGTCGGCGCCACATTTTATGAAATTGGGCTCGAGGTACCGCGCGTACAGTGACACGAACTGCCTCATCATGTCCACAAAGCGCTCGTCATTTGCGTTCTTCATCACGACGGTCGCAAGTGCGTATGTACCACAATCGCCCAGCAAAAACGACGTCGATTCGCCGGCCGACGTCTCCAAGGCGGGTGCCAAGTATTCCATGCTCTTTTGCACATAATAAGGCCTATTTTCAATCAGCTCAGGATTTTTGGACAGTCTATAGAACATGTAAGAAATGCCGGTTACTCCGACGTACAAACCACCGTCGACGTTCTTCTGCGTCGGCTTAAAACGCTTAGTTATGGTGTTCACATGGTCTGTAATTTGCTGAACTAGCGAATCTTTTGGTATAACCAAATCCACTTCAGGAGAATAATCTTCGAAAGGGTTAGGAAAGTAGCGAACCATTGTAGCCGCCGATGTACTTATACCTACACCAGACAATAATATTTTAAAAACACTGCAAGAATACACTCTTTTCAATATCCTATTCATAAATTATCAAGATTTTAACAATCTTTCGATAAAATGTTTTTATTTTTTTTTGCAGAATTGAAATGAAAGCGAAAATTTATTCTTCCATTACTTTTGATGTTTTTTTGTTTACAAAAATATAGTGATCGTATCGTATCGTATCGTACTTAATCGTACAGCGTATTTAGCGATGGCAACTGGCAACTGTCACAACTCTTGTCACAGAACAGAATGTCACAGATTACAAAAGAAACGCTAAAGTTATTCTAATATTAGAAATATTGCATGCTGAATCGACTTATTTCGAATTCTAATTCGGATCAACGATAGATTTTACTAGAGTGATTCGAGATAATAAATACAACACGACATCCCTATCGTACTCAAATCACCATCACTTAGTCCGTTTGTTATGAAATTTTGTTTGGCCGTTTATTTTTAACGCAGGCCCAAAACACAGGGCAATCCTCCGAAGATCCTGCAACTTCTACGCATAAATAACATATTATAATATTATAGAAATAGACTCCTGCGAGATTTGTACTCGGCAAAAAAATAAATGGATAAATACGTTAAACTTTATTCGTTTCTAAAATTGATATTTGTATCACATAAATTAATAAATATTTTTACGCTTATTTTTAATACTTGTTAATGAAATAAAGTTTAACGTTGATATGATATAGGTAGTTTAGAGAGCGTTAACAAGATTTAACACGTTATCTTACTTTAATATCGCAACATTGTTAGTTACAGTTTCTAGGCAACGATTTCAGAAATTGATAGAATGGACCAAAACTGCCTTTTTTACGAATTTATTTTCATATGAAGGATGGAAAATCAAATGGGACCAACCGAATATTATGATTTATAAATGAGCGTTAAAACTATTTTTAACTAATGCCTATCACATACAGCCGCGGAAACGTAAGATTAAACTATTAGACCGAAATAATATATGTGAGTATGTAGAGTGAACAAATAATATTTTACTATAATTATTTAGATAAGGAAATTAGCATTTCGGACAAGGGGGAGATCAGCGCAGTCGCTTGACGTGGGAGGTGATCGGGTAGAGCCAACGACTACTAATGATGGACGGTTATTTTTACAAATAAGACCTGCTCTAGCTGACCAACGCTCCAGGACTATTCAACGCTCGAATACAATTCTCCCTGGGTAAGAAATAGTGAAATTGCATGTATAAAAAGACAATATTAAATTTTAAACTAAATATTTTCAAGCTTACCTATTACTGTCGTCTTTACTCGTGTATGACGTGACCATTTCATATAGTCCTATTTATTTCCTACCCTATCTATCTAACCATTCTATGAATCCAATTTTGAAGGATTTGTTGAAGATATTGCTCAGAATGAGTATTTATTTGTAACCATAATGCGAATGGTACATCTTGTAATATTAGTATGATTTTAGTAATACCTATTTAGTAAAAGAAGATGGAAAAGATGATGCAATTAATTTACAAGCTGTGGGTGAGGGTAAAGTGCAGCTTTTTAGAACTCCACAGGAAAAGGATCGTCTACCTGATAGGATAAGTCTTGACAGGTGAATTATGATTAAGTACTAATTAGTATTATTTAATTAATTTTAAGTTTAAAATATTTAATCCATAATTTTAAGGGACCTGTATAGTATAGTTAAGACATAAGCACCACTTAAATAAAATAATAATGAATAGAAAGATGCAAATACTTTGACTCTCGTAAATTATTTTGGCTATATTTTCCGTGAAGGGAGAAGGGATCTCCAATATAAACTTGTTTTTTGTTTGTAGAAGGGGATTGTCATCAATACCTCATATAGTAGGAGAGCCAGGATTGCGATTATTATCCTTACAGCATAACTTAATCAACAGTTTATCCGGCTTAACTTCTCTTGATTTAGGCAAACTAGTATTCCTCGATGTTTACGATAATCAGATTGATAAAATTACGTCACTTGAGAGACTTTTCAGTTTACGAGTGCTACTTATGGGGAAAAATAGGTAAGTGGGTCACAAGAAATCATATTTACATAACATATTGGTTTTTATCTTATAACATCGTATCTTAATTAATGCTATTTTTTAGGATAAAGAGAATAGAAGGTCTTTCAAACTTGGTAAAGTTGGAAGTTTTGGACTTACACGGCAATAGAATGACGAAAGTCAGTGGCTTATCGAATTTAAGTGAACTCAAAGTTCTTAACCTAGCTGGTAATCAAATAAAATGTATCGGACAAAATGATCTGCAAGGACTGGTATCTTTAAGAGAGCTCAATTTGAAGAGGAATCGATTAAGAAAGTTGCTAGGATTCAATAACACGTCAAAATTGCAGAAGTTATATCTTGGTAATAACGATTTGCAAAGGTAAGAATCAAAGTAAATGCAAGATTTCGTAAATGATAGTTTTTATTCAATAGAATAATGAGATATAATCGTTTTAGTGTTGAAGATGTATCCTCTCTGGCTGAAGCTACGTCACTCATTGAAGTCTCACTAGATGGTAATCCTGTGGCTTTGGGTGGCGATTGTACACCATTCCTTGTTTCCTACCTTCCCAATCTAGTGACATTGACCAACATGCACGTAACAGAACAGGTAACCATAAATTTATTCTATTCCAATTTATAATGAAGCATTCTAAATACTTATATGTGCACTCTACCATATCAACCTCATGGCATGGCATACCAGAATTATTTCTCTATTTTACTTTTGTAGAATTACAATTAAGGCGCTAGAATCATTTCTTTATAGGTTAGAAGAGCTGCAATGGCGTGGCGAAGCAATAAAGAAGCAGCTCACGCCGCTTATTGTGCGCTGGGTGGCACTGAACAGCAAGCAGCTCGTCGTGACCAAATTATTCATAATGCCCGTACCAACTGGGAACTGCTAAGGTTTGAAATTTTCATAAAGTTTCAGAACATAAACTGTTTCTCAATTTTAAATATTAAAACTATTACCCAAATAATCTTGTTTCTAGATCTGAAAACAAATGTTTTGCAAGCACTACAAGCCCGGTCAAAAATGTCGATATAGAAAAAGATCTCGCACTTGCATCCTCGGGAACCGTAACTCAAAGTGGTGGTACTCAAACTGTAGAAACAGCCGCCTTGCCAGACGTTGTTGTTTCAACTCAACAAATCGACGATGCAGACTGCAGGAACAATCAAAGCGATACGAGTAGCAAAGGCTTATCAGATAATGTACAAAAGTCAGTAACGGTAAGGAAATTGCAGAGAAGTTCAACTGCTAAAAAACCTCCAGAAAAACGAGTTAATTTTTCGGAAAGAAGCGCCTCGCAAGAAACCGATGCGTCGACATCCACTAATAGTGACTTGAGATTACCACCTATATTACTGCCAATAATTTCATCGCTTGAAAATGTTAAACTATCTGATAGCGTAGACCCTGTTTTGAAGCGATGGGAGAGTATCTCAAGCGCCGAACCTGTTATCGATTCATCATTTAGTTCTATACCATCATCCACTAGCGACAGCGAGGAAGAAAGCAATAAAAGACGCTTTAGACGAGTTAATACTGTTTTACGAAGAAGAGAAAATTTTAGTTCAATGCGATCCAAATCCGTTTGTGACCCAGAAAGTAGAAGAATTAAAGCCAAAAATTCTGATCAAAGCGAAAATGCTAGTAATATATCTGGAAGTACCAACGTGGGCTCCGTTGCTACTTCTTCAACTTCAGGCAGTGATAATAGCAGAGTATTAAGACGCGAGGGTTCTCTAAATAGCAGATTAAGTAATAGGAACATAAGAAGTGCGACTATAACACGTAGGAATGAAAGAGCGTCCTCTGCACATAGAGCATCTACGGCTAGAGCTAAATCAGGAAAAAGTTTAGCCAGCTTGAAATCGTCGGAGCCGGTACCTAAGGCTGTACCAGTATCGAAAGATAGAGAACAAGGTAAGTATAATCCGCATAAAATTGCTAGTCCGCTCTGAATATAGAAATAACGATTTATTTCTATATAGCGACGCGATCGTCGCCATAGCAAATTGTATGACAACACTTTCTCGCAACAACTTCAGAGCGGACAGGCAATTTGGCGCGGACTATAACTATTTGCTAAAGCTTCAAAATTACACAGATAGAATTCAAGTAAATGTTTTCCTGTTTAGGTGTAGATTATCTTGTGGAGGTTAGTGAGGGTGTCGTGAGTGCCTGGGGTGCTGGAGCAGTGCGTCGTCTAGCACGAGAGTGGGAATGGGAACGAGCCCGAACCGTGACACGAGCTGCTTTTCATTATGTGCATTTTAACGCTGTTGCACAATCACTACCGGAATTAAAAACGAAGTGAGTATCGTCGTACAAAGAAATATTCTAAATATTTGAGGCCATAGTTCGAAATATTTGAAATATTCAATTGATATATTTTCAGATTTCCAAATGTAAGCCATATATCGGTTCGTGCAACTGGTCTTCAATATCTCGGGCAACTACATGCTTTAGCCGAACTGCGTGGTCTAACTGGTCTAACAGTACTTCCCGAGGGTAATCCTATATGCACTAAAACGTGGCGTGAATACGCCGTCTATAGACTCGCACATTGGGGACTCAAAGAAATAAATGATGAACGGGTAATTTCTAAAATTGTTGTTTATATCAATATGAATATAACTTGTGTACGTTTTATAAATAGTAGTTCTTTGGACGCAGATTACAGAGGAGGAGTTAAAATTGGCGAATAGGACTTACAGTGGTTTAAGCGATATAGTACTACGGGCCCTCCCTGATGCTCCACTCCAGCCTCTATTGTCAAGACTAGGGAGGAGTGGAAATAGTTCTATAAGCGCTAAGAATTGGTTAAAAGCAGCGGATCCTGCGCTTAGAGACGTCATCGCCAAAGAAGCATTACAATATAAAAAAGGAAATGTGTCCCAGGTTATACAACATTTTATGCATTTTATACATAATTAATTTGCTCGAAAAATAAATACTAAAATATATCTTATTTATAGGAAGATATGAGTTGGAGAGTTCGGGGTCGCGGTCAATTGTCACACACAATAGAAGTCGCTTGTGGTGCCGCTCAGCGCCTACGAACCCTAGAGCTTCAGTGGCCAACGATTTTTGTAGAGATGATCGAAGAAGTATTACGAGATTATGCGAACATGGAATCCCATGTAAAGGATCAGATGCGGATGCTTATGGATTCATTGTAGCTTTTATAAATAATGTATATATTATGTTAATAATCTTATATGTATATGTTTTAATAATGTTAAACATAGATAACTATTATTTTAGAAAACCTTTAGCCGTTAAATAGTTGTTGAAATTGGACTACGATAGATAGGTACGAAATAATATATTTAAAATATCGCAGTGAATGTAGAATATATTTTAGTATAACAACACTTTGTACCATATATATTTTTACTTTTTCTTTGTATAATGTTAGATAATGTCAGGTAATTTGCATGTTACTAGAGTTATATACATTTTCAACACTTTACACTGCTGTAAATAATATTTATGTACTATATAAAATCATAAATCAAAAAGTTTCTAATTAACTTAGGCATAACTTGGACGACTGAAAGTTATTTCTAATAGTTGCTCAATACTGCTAGCTAATAGCTAATAGCAGAAAGTCAATAGCCAATTATACACAATGTAATTGTTAGTTAAGTCACTGATTAGTTAATAGTTGAAACTTTAAAATGCCTAGGTGCTAAGTAATTTTTCACGTAGTTAAATAAATAATTTTCCAAATTAAATATTTTTGTTATTATAGTTGAGAAGAAAATAATTTCCTAATCGAAATTTTTAAATTTATATTATACCATTCAATATCAGTAGAAACAGATTCAATCTGTTAATATAAGGATTTTCAATCGTTAGCGTATTGGCACTTTGAGTACCGCTGACACAAGCCAGGGCAACATTTTATAAATGCAAAACTTAAATTGATATAAAACTCATTATCTATTAACCAATCTCTCCCTAATCGTACAGTTGATGATTTTTGCATAAAAAAAAAGGAATTTACCTTCATTCATTTCAACTAAATGCGACCTCTATTTTGAACGTATTTTTTGATACCAACATCCATTGATCTATAAATATAAAGATCCGCCACAAGCGGGCAAAACTTGAAACATACAAAATACGGCAAGTGGTGTAAAACGACTCCAGCCAAGTCCAGTCGCTCTCGCGCGGCGTAGTAATACACACGAATGTCACTGAACACGTTGAACGTCATTATTTTGAATTTAAAGCCTCAAAATGCCTTCTTGTGCAATGCGTAAATGCAAAAATTATGCTCGAAAAAGAAACAAACTTCATGGAATCACCTATCACACGTAAATGAAGAGAAATTATTAAATTTTGTTTATTTTTCGTGTTCGATCCGCCATGATTACGTGAGTAACCAGAAAGAGACAAAGTATGTTTTTGTCAATGAAAGTGATAAAGACGCAAAATGCATGGTCATAGATCAACAGAACAGAAGTGACATTTTATTGAATCTGACGATGTTCATATGTCGTATGTTATAGTTTAAGATCCCACTGCTTAATTTTTATATTAGTGTGTTTTTAGTCAAAATATAACATTTTATGGTTTATTTTAATAAAATAAAATCGATATATGGGAAATTCTGTATCCTAATCTTTAAATTTCCTTCGATACCTGTGGTAAATAATAAAAAATATTACCATAAAATTTATATAGGATAGTATACGGTATTTTAAAATTTCTTTAATTGAATAAATATTTCAATCATTAAGGTCGTATTTCTTCCTTAACCTAAACATAATTTAATAAATAATCTTTGTATAGCCAGAAATTAATCCTCAAAAAGACCACGGTAAAATTAGAATCTTATATATAAAATTCTCATGTCACAATGTTAGTTACTGTACCTACTCCTGCGAAACGGCTTTACTGATTTTCACCAAAATTTATATGCATATTCAGTAAGTCTGAGAATTGGCTACTATCTATTTTTCATATCTCTTAAGTGATAAGGGTTGTTCACCCTTAACATTTTTTTTATTTATATGGCAACACAATGTCTGCTGGGTCAGCTAGTACATTTATAAAATTTACACAACTTTGCAATTAATGGTCGTGTGTAAAATAAAACTGATAATAATAAACATAGATTAATAAAGATACTTCGCCGCCTTGAAATTGAAATAAGCCACAAACGGCTTAATAGTAAGTTCTTTTTTTGAATTCTTGACAAATAAAAACATTTTTAGAGAAAATTTACGAATAAATAACTAATACTGCGTAATTTACATAATAAATAAATAATTATTTCAAATATTTTAGAGACATTTTAGCACGGAGACGTGGCAAAACTTTTTTACGCAACTATTTCAATTCTCAAAACTGGGTACATTTTCTTGTTAGGAGTGAGTAATATTTACTAATCTATGATAATAAATATAAACTATTTTTAAAACATATATTTTAAACCAGTCGATACATCTGTATAGATACATTCTTTCAAATTATATTTTTATTTAATAATTGTTTATTTAGTTAAACTGTGCTATAACATTGCTACGTAAACGACGTACTAAAACTATTATCGACATTTTTGGACATTTTTTACCTTCTGTTCCATTATTTCATTGTCTTTGACAAGCATGCGGATCAATGGGATAGCCACCATACGTCCCGTTTTTAACGGGACAGTCCCTTTTTCCGATGCTTCGTGCCGTTGTCTCCGAAATGAACCGTTGCCATTGTCAATTAAGTAACAATATATAGTATAATTATGAAAAAAACATGGGGTGCTCCATTTACCAGTTTTGTAAAAAGCGCCCCACATTTTTTCCACAATTATACTATTTACTGTTCCTTAAATGATTCATAGATTGAAAATTATTTTCTACTTTTTAGTTAATTTTATCATAAAAGCGTGTTTTTTAGTATTTAACTATATTTTTTCAAGTAAAAAGTATTTGACATGAAAAAATCGATGTCTCGTTTTGACTGAAGTAATCATTGGTCACTATATTCCATGGTCAATATTTACGTTTGCGTAGACTTGAAACGCAAGGTCAAACACTAGTTGTCTTTTTTTATCACATTGTTCTAATAGCTCTGTCCCTTATAGAACATTTGTCTATGTAGTAAAGGTAAGTAAAATAAAAAACGTGCATGTGTGCTATCAAAGCAGTTTCGCTCAAGTTTTCTCTTAAGTTAGCGGGCGTATAACGTGTCTAGTATAAAATGTCATTGCCAACATCAAAATACGTCTGTACTGAATTCCTGAACTGACAATACCAATATGTCATTATGACAAACGACAACATATTTCCGTATTTTATTTTCCAATTAGAATAGATATAAAATAAAAGCTAATTTCAAATTGATATGCAAAACTTGTGCTTCAGTTCTTAAGAAGATAAAAATGGATTAAAATTGCAATTCGTCAACAATGGACGACACGGAAAGTACAACAACGTCAGCGGATGAGAACACGGGCAATTTGTGCGACAACCCGACAAGGGACACGCTAGCTGAGGGCTTGTTGGGGCTTCTGAAGCCTACTGTGGACCAACTCGACGATAGGGTTAGAGCCACTAGGTAAAATCTCATTTTATTTCGTAATGTCTGATACTAATGTGTGATACGATTTTATAACGTACCCTTCTATCCACCGATCTGGTAGGTAGTGGAGTAACAACTACATTGTTTGACGATCCAATAATCAATATACCATCTTTAACATAAGTTAGGTTATAGCACTGCCAAACATTTTCAAAAACCCCTCTTTGTGAAGGAATCATTAAAAAAACTTCAGACATAACCCTCTAAAAAATCTAAATTTCCTCTAAGTTCTTTAGATATATTGCACCTTAAATAGGAAAAAGTGATAAAAAAAGATTACAAGCCTAAACTACTAATTTTGTGATAATTTACATACTTCTTCGTATAAAGTACATAACTTTTGCTATTTTTACTTATTTTTATAATAATAAAAGGGGTCTTTAATTCATTTTATAGTTCCTTAATTGCATTCTTGTATTTTTCAGGATAGCACAGCTAGAATTGAAACAGCAGATAGATTCATTGAATGAGGAACTACAGAAGGTGCGAGAGGCTCTAAACAATCACCCAGACTTGGACCCATACGTGAAGAAACTCATAGCTTGTAAACATAAGGTTACAGTTGTCCTGAATGTTTTGCAGGCATCACAGGTTTGAATATCTTACTCTTTTATTAACTATGTACAGTCCACGTAAAACTCCTAGTCCTGACTACAACTTCAGAGCAGACTAGCAGTTTGGTGCCGACTATACTGTATTATTAGCAGCAACTCGTTTTTGTCATACTGTTGACTAAACAAGTGCCTTCTCACAACTAAGAGGAGCGTAGAGCTGCATTATATAATCTGTATTATTAAAAGAAAAAGCTTTAAAATTTCATTTTGTTTCCATCTGTGACATTTAGGTGGCAGCAAAATTTCAATAGCCTGTATTTGCTGGTATATAATTTTAGTCTTGATGTTTTTTAACCCTGAGCAGAGCAAACCCACAAAATGCCTACTGGGTGAAGAGGTGGTGCTGGTTCTGCTTCTAAGTCAGACATGTTACTATTAGTATGTTTCTAAAAATTAAAGACCATCTATGTCATTTACCAGAATTTTACAAACACTAGATTTTTATTAATAAATCATAATCGTGATTTAAATTTTTACAGGATAGGTTAAATGAAATCAGGCGTATGATAAGTAAAGAAAAGGTAGTTAGAGCAACATTACCAGTGCCTACACAGCCAGAGCCGGAGCAAAGTACAAGTGGAACAGCATCAGATCGTGGCAGCATCAACTAACATGGAGACTCCCTATCAAAACCACATTGATAAGGCTGATTTTGAATTTGTTTACGAACCAGCTGAAGACAGTTTTCTACTTATTGATGCCTTAGAGAAAGATCTACAGTATTTGAGAAACAAAAACCCCACTTTTTGTTTAGAAGTCGGTTCGGGAAGTGGAATTGTCATAACTGCCTTTGCAATGGTATTTCCACAATCACTATGCTTCAGCACTGATGTCAATTTTAAAGCGTGTGTTATGTCTAAGAGTACGGCAGCTCACAACAAGGTTATTTTGGAACCTGTGACCATGGATTTGGCAAGTTGCTTTAAAAATCAGTTTGAAGTTGTCATATTTAATCCACCATACGTTGTGACAGATTCTGATGAATGTGGGCATGTCAACATCACTGCCAGCTGGGCCGGAGGCGAAAAAGGCCGAGAAATTACTGATAAACTATTGAATACATTACCAAAGATATTGGCTGGTAACGGCACTTTTTATCTTTTGTTGATAGAAGAAAACATTCCAGAAGAGGTTATTGATATTATGTCCAAAAAAGGTTATAAATCAGAGATTGTTATTAGGAGAAGAGTAAAAAATGAACAACAGCTTGTGTTAAAATTTTATAGATAGAAAAAATAAACTTTATTGAGCTCTTAAACCCTAACAATATTATATTTAAGTTTAACAAGTTTAGTGTATACAAAATAAATGCATATTTTTTATGTATGGATGGACTTTTTTATATGTAGTCTTATTCCTTCAATCTTATTCCTTCAAGTTCTTTTTCACTGCACCACCAAATATTTTGGCACCTTCAAGGTTTTCGTTATACCCAGGTAACGAAGTGCAGTCCTGAAGCCACCGTTCAATATTAGGGAATGCGGACATGTCCCAACCCACTTCCTGAAATTGAAGAATAATTAAATGTAAAATTAATATACCTTCACCTCATGTAAAATACACAATCATTGTAATTATATTCAAGTAGGAATGAAGCTATATGTTCCTTTGCTATTTGACCACCTGATGGTAACAGGTCATTGCTGCCTATAGACATCTGTAGCCAACTCTGTATAGATAACATCCCAGAAGTATTGCTCTCTCTAACTCTTGAGTGCTAAGATAAGCCTGTATTATTAATGCTTTTTTTTAAGTACAAAATAGCAGTTTCATGTAGTTCTTGTACCCACCTACATTGGCAGATCTAATTTTTGTCCTTGGATTAATATGCAAAGTTAATCAATAATATAATTGTTACAACACTTGGCAAATGATTAAAATTTAAAATGAATTTAAATAAACTAATTATCATACAATTATTCCTGATAATGATGCAAGAATGGTTGTGTCTGCGATTGTTGCATGTTCCCCTGCAACCCATTTGCTGTCTTCCAGAAATTTGTCCAGGAAACCAAGTGTAGTGTTCAGGTCATCTTTTAGTGGCTTGGCTATCTCCGTGACTCCTTGGAACAAAATTGGGTACTGGAAAAATAAACTAAAAAATATATTCTTGTTTGCAATAACCAAGTTTAGTAACTATATTTTTTTGTGTAATATTATTCTATGAGCTTTTTTTATTTCAAAAATAGATATGAATTAAAATAGTTTTATTTATTTTTATACCATTTATTTAAATACAGTATTTTAATAATTATTCAGAAATACTTAGGTAAGCTTATCTTATTAGAACATGTAATATTATCAAGAACAATTACTTACATATCAAATATAAAGGATCTCATTGTGGTTAATTATAATCTTAATTATAATAATCTTATATAATTAATTATTATCCTTAAGTTTTAATATTTCTTTTTTGTTTAAATTATATTTTTTGTATATACTGTATATAGATTTATAATTTGTAAATAGTTAGATGGATTATATTTTATTAATTAGGGAAAGCTTAAGGATAAAAAAATATATAGCACTCTTATGTAGCATTATCTTATTAAAAAAATCACATTAGAGATAGTCTCTACTTTTAAAACTTTGCCAACACAAATAAGGAAGTCGATGTTCCATATACTCGTAAATATTCGAATTTAGAATCATAACTGCAAATATAAGACTACTTACACAAATAGCTCTAATTTTAGGGTATAGAAACGAGCTATCGAAATACAGCCTCTGGTTAACTACCGCCCGGCGTTGTACGTCTTTCGGATAAACTACGTCATCCTTTGCAAATTTATCGGCGAGGTAACACGCGATAGCGCGACTCTCCCACATTACGAACCCGTCATCTTCGAGAGTAGGTATACAATGCTGCGGATTGATCTTCAGAAAACTTTCACTCATCTGCTCCTTCTTAAATAGATCGATTATAACAATTTCCACTGGAACGCCCACTAATTTTGCGGCCAAAAACGCAACCCGAGACGGACCGCTCGCAGGAAAATGGTATAACTTTACGGGAGACATGATATTTTGTTAAATACGGTAAAAGAAAATAAAAAGCGAGATTAAAGTGTTGAACTTCCGAAGTTGTTTAGTTTATAGCGCGATTAGAAGTCTTCAAGACTACGACACTACGAGCACAAGTTGAAGAAACCGGTGAAAGTTGTTATCATAGATTCATAATCACTAACAATTAACCAGTGTTACCAACGCTCAAAAATATTTATCCTTAAACTGAAGTCAAACCCCCCTATAATTGCCTCAATTATTTGAAATTTCCCAAAAAATATATTATAGTTTGTGTGCTTTTTTTTTTGCTCCGCTGGCCGGCTCAGAACATTCGTTTTTTGGACGCCGTGCCAGCTTATGGCACGTTTCTCTTTTTTTTTTTCTTTTAGCTCGCCGCGCCGGCTTAAACCATGTTTCCCGTTTTTTTTTCTTCCATCTATTACTTGAATATAATTTGTTGATCATATTTAAATGACTATTATTGGATTGAATAGTTCTATTGTATTCAGAATATTATATATTCAGAAAACCCCTAAAAAAATCCTAAGTTGGGAAAACCCCTAAGTTGAGAACCCTGGTCAAACAGTCAAAATGATGAGTACGAAATAACAAATACATATACACAGATTAAACAAATGCAAAAGTAAAGGTCACATCACACTATACACATAATACTCAATATAATACATCCATAGACAAGAGTATACTACAAAATAACAGCTAGTCTGTGGAATATGGCGTCAAAGCCGTCAAAATTGTTTTTGACAATTTGACATTTGTAACGGTCATAACTTCAAATTAAATTTGTTTGTTAATTTGTTACAAATGTTGGAATCTAATTTGTTCTAGAAACCCAAAATTATACTGTAAAACATGGATACAGTGGTGACAAATATTACATTTGGACAGCCGAAGACATTGGCTGAATTATTGCCTGGGTTAAGCGGTAAGTGTTTTTCCGATTGTTTATCTTTTAACATCCACAATCTTGAAGCACTCTTGTGATCCTGGGTACTCCCAGATGAGTATCAGGAATATAAATCAATAAAGCTCTTCCAATTCTAATTCCAAATTCAATTCAAATTCTAAATTCCATATTCACAGGGAATGCACTGTAGTACCCCCCTACCCACCTATATCACTCGCAACTCAAAATTGGACGGGTCATAAAGTACAGTTTTACCAAGCTCTTAGGTTCTATATTTACCGAGACTAGAAGAATAAGTTTTTAATCTTAATTATTTTAAAGTGTATTTTCAAGATTATTAGTTAATTTAATTCGTATATATTTTCTAGAATGTTAAGCTATTTATAAACACAACTCATTTCAGGTATAGTATCTAAGGAGTCTATGAAGACTTTTCTAGATGAGAAACAGCCTCGAAGTACTACAGCCCTAACACGCACAACAGAGAAGAATGTCAAGGTGCTCACTATAGCAGAAATGCAAGCAAATATTTTAGGTATCTCTAAATTTATTACTAACTTTAGCAACTTCCTGAATATATGCTTCTAGCATTATAAGATACAATATATCCTAAAAACCAGACATATAATTTAAGTATGTCTACTGGCATTTGGTATTTTTAGGATGCATGAACGATGTCAGATTTTAAAGAGAGAAGTATGTTTTGACGCGGTGTAAAAAATATGCTACATGTCTTTTTATTTATTTGATCTACTTGTATCTATTAATTATGATATTACTTTGTATATATATGTAAAAAAATAGATAAGGCCTTTGAATAAATTAACAAAGTAGACAGCAGTTAACATGCAGCTAATTAGCATTTATGAATATTATATTATATATATTAATAAAAAAAAACACATTTCAGCCTTAAGTGTTCCAAAGCGAAAATGTCCTCCGCCACCAGCTTCCACAAAAAAGAGGAATTGGAATAGTTCTGTTAAAGTGCAAAATAAAACCACTAGCCACACAGCTGATGGGCAGCTAAAAAACAATTCAGTTAGAAAAGTACTCATCTTCCAACCCAAACCTAAGGTGAGTGAAGGCTCTAATTTCAGTCACATATTACATCTATTCCGTCTAAACATAATCTATACTTCTATACTAATATTATAAAGAGGAAAACTTTGTTTGTTTGTTTGTTTGTTTGATTGTATTGAATAGGCTCAAAAACTACTGGACCGTTTTAAAAATTCTTGCACCATTCGAAAGCTACATTATGCACGTAACATAGGCTATGTTTTATATGAAATATATTTGATAAATAGATTTTGAGGTGGTACAAAGTTTGCCGGGTCAGCTAGTAAAATAGAAGATAATGCAAATATTTCATTATTTAAAGAATTTTTGTTTTATTTTTAGGCCATACCAAACCCAAGGATAACTGTCAATCCAGAAACACCCAAGTTCCCTAAACCAGAACTTAGAGCTAAAAAGTCCCTTCATCCTCAAGGTAAGTGAAACTAAATGTTGCATTTGATGCTTGTATTTGATGATAGTAGAACCCTTTGTGATTCGACTCCTGCGGCACCACTGCCACACCTATTTCTACCTAATAACAGCAGCGCTAGGCGCTGCTGTGTTCCTGTTTGAAGGGTGTGGTAAGGGAGACAGACTTATCCGAGGCGTTCCAGCTTAGTCCTCAGGGGTAGCGGCGCATCTGTGGCCGACCTCAGGTAGGAATATCTAATCCTATCTGGGGTTGATTACAGATGTCAATGGGCGGCAGTAGCCACTTACCATCAGGTGGACTGCATGCTCGTCTGCTACATTATGAAAAAAAAATGTTCTTTTATAAAGCCTTCCCATACTGCAATGCCCTGTCAGTGGTTTGTTCACATTGTAACTATTTTAATCCATAACAGAAGTTTACACATCATTACTTATATTGATCAGGAATAATTTCTATTGATAAATTTTTTTTTTCACTATTAGTTTCAGCTAAAAGTACAGTGAGAATAAGTGGAATATGCAACATGCCCCAAACACCTGTTATTACTAATAAATTACTTAAAAATCGATTCACACTTGCCAACAAAGAGAATTTTGCTCCACAAACAAAAGTTAATAGCAAACCACAGGTAACCCCTGTGGTGAGTAAAAAGGTCCTAGCTTCTGTACCGGCCACACCACTCTCAAATATGTCATGGAAATCTGGTAGTGATACAAGTTTTTTGCAAAATGAAAAGGACATACAGGATATTGAGGACAAGCCAAAGACAATAGCTGATGAACCAACACTGGAAAATATTGCTGAAGTGACCCCTCCTGTTTCAACTCCTTTCAAGGAGTATAGGAATGTGCAAGAATTCTTCAATCATTCAAATGATACAGATAGCTCTGCTCTCTACAATGATAACACAATCATGTGTTTTGATAAAATGTCAATAAGCAAAGAGAAAAGCATTCGAGAAGAGAGTGTTATTGTTTCGTTATGTGATTTACTCAACAAAGCATCTGTGGCAAATGTTGACAAACCAAAGACAGAACTGAATGACCTTTTAGAAGTTGAAAAGCAATTGGAACATAACATTAAAATGGTCGAAAATGGCATTAATACACTGACTAATATCAAAGAGTCCCAGCTCAAAACACTCCATCAAGTGAAGAAACTTATTAATGAAAAAAACACTGGAAAGACTATGCATGTAAACAATAATATATTAATAAAAGCTAAAAGTATGTCAAAACTTCCGGGAAGTGAGGGATCAAAAGAAATAGAACCTGTATCAAGCAAATCTTGTTCAGTAATAAAAAGTAAATCACCATCATATAAAATACCAAAGAAGAATCAATGCTTAAGAAAAAAAATTATATATAAATCAATGCCAAATGTTTCCGAAGTAATACATACACCAAATAAAGATATGGACAAGAGAGCCTTTAATATGTATATGGAAATGAAAATGAAGGAACAAATGAGTTTTTTAAACACACCTCGTGTAACACAGAAGCGGTCAGAAGTGCCCGATACTCCAACAGTGACATCACATAATTTGCAAATGCAACTGGACAAAATATATCAAGATAACACATAACATTTGTTTAAAATCAATTGACATTATTTTATTAGCAATAATTACAAAGTTTTATTGTAAAATTATAGGATGTAATTTTCTAATTTTATAAAAAAATATACTATTTAATTTTCTGATTGTAGACCAATCCAATATTTATAAATATTTTTATAAAAATTAAATAAATTATTAGGAATGGAAAGATAGCACAAATTTATAAATAAGATATGTGTTGAGAACCTAATAATGTCTAGAATGCTATTATAAGTATTTAAAAATGTAAGGTGTAAATTAAAATAACTGTTTCTATACTTTAATATAAAATAAAATTAAGTAAGAATAAGATATTTTCTTCCGCATTCGCGCACGGAAATGACGTAGCTATTTTATTTTAAATTCAAGGCAACGTTTTAAAAACCATTACTTTTTTCTAATGCTTTTTTCATAGAAGCTTAAATAACGTGCTTTTGTTACTGTATATAATTTTCATAATAATCCTGTGCATATACCAATACTTAGATACAATTATAGTCTACTGCTTGAACGATAATTATGATTGTTTCAATATTGTTAAATAAAATATTATGAATTCTAACTGTGACTATTTGTTTTATTGAACTTAGTATTATATAATTGGATCCCTAGTTCCACCCTACTGATCTAATGTACTAAAAAAATAAAAATTTGCTCGTAAACTATTACAACCGACGCGTAGTGAAAAGCAAAACAATAAATATTTAATTTAAATCAAAAGTTTCTTTTTAGTAATGACACCCATTTAAATTTCCCGCTCCACAAATATTTTTAAAATGAAAATATTACAATTATACAGCCACGCACATCCAGATGCGGTGCAGTTTAAGAAAATATGTATTTAATTTTTGCTGATATGATCTAATATTATACTGCTTTCAATATTACTAGATATATCGTATTATTAATTCAGATCCAAACAAACAAATCGATGTTTTCTTGAAGTGAATATCTCGGTTGCCAATGTTCGTCATTATTATCTGTAGTGTCAATGTCAAATTGTCATCCTTATCAAAAAAATATTGTCCCGTGTCCTGTTGTTGCCTTATAAGACAGTGAAATTATTTAATTTTGGTTGTTATCAACTTCTCAATTAGTTTCTATACTTTCTATTTTTAAAAACAGGTATCGTCGTCATTATGTCAACGTCTATCTGGTGTAAACTGACATTAGATGATTAGACAAAGGGATGTCAATAACCGGCTATTATTCATCGATTTTTAAAATAAAAGTAATAGATTTTTCATAAATCGTTTATTTTCAACAAGTCATATTTTATTCTTGCAGGTAGTGCGCGCGCGTTTTTATAGAACTCTTCATATTCTTGTGGCTATTTACAACCATGTACAAGTAATGATAGATTTAGTTATATAGATACAAATCGATCCAGATTGACGTATTTTGCCCTCGGTTAGGAGTATAGGTGTTCTGTGGAAAAAACGGAGTATGGACTGACGGATAACATGACGGCTAACTGACTGACGGCTAATAAATAAATAAGATTATAATACTTGCGTGCCCCGCTTGCCTGACCCGTTAAAAATTAAAATAACGGTGTTCTATATTGTTATTGTGAATGAATATTGAATTCAATTTATTAAACTTGTGTATTATATAAAATGTAATGTTAAATTGATTTCTTGTAGCTAAATGTGGTGAGCAAAATTAGAAGAGATATAATGGTTTTAGACAAGTGTAGATTGTGTTTGTGCGACGGGAATTTTACTAGTATTTTTAATGAAATAGGTTCGGTTATGATTTCTACAAAAGTAATGTCTTTAGCAAATGTAAAGGTAGGTCAAAGCAAGAAATAACTCTATAAATATATTTATCACTACTATTAATTCAATGAGAGATTACAAAACAAACTGTACTGTACTTTTTGTACAGTACAGTAAAAAAATAAAAAGTCTCTCAATATAATTTCCTAAACATTTATGGATTACACACAAATGTTATTGTTCACCAAAAATAAATTTGAACCCGCTTACTATCTCACTATTCAATTAGGACAGCGTTTCCCAACCTTTTTCAGTCCACGGACCCTTAGGAAATCAAGCACAGTTTTCACGGACCCCCTTAATAAAATAAATAGCAAAAAACGGATTAGGTATTTATTTTAGTCATTACAGGTACAATTTTTTACATAAGAGACAAAACACAATTTGAAAAACCAATTTATGTATTTTTTTTTAAAATAAACAAATGTGTATCATCATTGGATGATTTTTTTTTAATTTTTTAAAATATTGTATGCTTAGGTCACATTTATCTAATAAAACTGGTTTGCTGATTTTTCATTTTGCGGCCCTTTTGCATTTAATGAGCGATTTATGTATGGTCCAGAGATGACACAGCGGACCCCCATACATATACTCGCGGACCCCCAGGGGTCCACGGACTACAGGTTGGGAAACGTGGAATTAGGATATACCTTTCTTTACATAAGGCCAAAATAAATAAAAACCTAATTTTCTTCTCAGATACATCCTGGAGATGGATTGCCAAGCTCAATATGCCAAAAATGCATCAAAATTCTGGACACTTGTTTAAATTTCATACAAACTTGTGAAAACTCTGATACACTATTACGAAAATCTGTCCTAAAAGAAAAGCAACAGAAGAATCATAAAAATAAAGAATTGACTCTTAAACAAGCACTTTTGTGTGAAAGCAGAAATGGAGAGGCACCCAAATATGTATTAGACAATGAAGATAATAAAAAAAAGGTTTGTTGCAGAAAGTCTCAGAAGCAGCAATGTTTCACTTGTGGCAAAGTTTTGTCTTCTAGGTATATTAATTTATCTTCTTCTTATACTATAAAGTAGGCTTAGCAGGCTTCTTATTGATAAACCTAATATAGCATTTTGCAACCCACATACCTTCCAAGGACCTAATTTCTTACCTACTGTCAAATTTCACTTGCCAATTTTATTTATTGTAACTTGAGACTTGTGTGATATGCAGCATGTTCCCTATAGTTTACTTTATAGTTAAATTGAGGTACAAAAAAGTCAATTTTTATACATATATCAACTGTATTTTTCGAGACTTTCAGGTTTGTATCCTTATGATATTTTGTTTCACCATTTAAACAGTGATCATTAATTTTTAATTTAATACAAACTAAATTTGAAAATCAGTAATGCATGTCAGTGATTTGAACCTCTGACCCCCAATTGATAAGCTGAGATTTTAACCAGTATCACTACCTACAATACTGTATTCTTTTAATATAAGTTATCTAAACTGCTTCTCAAACATTATTAATCATAAAAAAAATTCTATTCTTTTATTTGCTTAATTCTCATTCTTATGGATTTCAGGCTCGGACTAACGATACATCTCAAAACTCATACAGGAGAACGTCCATTTTCTTGTTCACACTGCGATAAGAATTTTGCATTGGCGCAGAATCTCAAAATACATCTTAGGATACATACGGTATAATATCCTTACATATAAAATATAAATAATAAATAAGAATTAATCTTAATGATAAAAAATTTGAAATCTCCTCATGTAAAATACCTTACAGGGTGAATTTTTCAAACGGACTTCAGTGACAAATCGTGGAGGCCGATTTTGATAAAAAACTAATTGTTATAGTTTCGGATTTGGCCCTGAAAGCCTATTTGAAAATTCACCCTGTATATGTACTGTTTCTAAATATCATAAAATCAAATGGAAATAAGTCTATAAATGCATATTATATTTTCTACTTATTTAAAATTAAGCACTAAAATGCACGCAGGTGTCATCTGCTGGTGACGTCTCATGTCACGCTGTGAGGCTGTGAGGAGCGTAAGACATGACGTCATTTGCCCAAACCTCTAGTATATGACCGAATGCAGTTTTTTATTTTATTGAAAATATAATTGATTATAAATTTTACATTGAAATTGGGTTATTTTTGTGGATGCTTACGACATAACTTTTTCATTCAATTTTTTTTATTTAATACTGTCATCATGCTTATTTTGCTTTCATATGTGTAATTACACATTTGTTTTGTTGTCAGGGGGAGAAACCATTAAGTTGTGATATTTGTGGCGAAACATTTGCACATTCGTCTGGACTAAGGGTACATAAGCGCAAACACACAGGACAGACGCCATACAAATGTAAGATTTGTCCCCGCACATTCAGATCTTTTGGACACCTTCAGTATCACGTTAGGTAAGGTTGTATAACAGTTATGATGTATATTATATTGTACAGACAATGTAAGCATAAATGGCTGTCAGTACTGTCAGTAAATTGGTATGTAAGTGTTTCGTATGTTAGGATTCCAATTAGTTACTCCACTATTCGGCTAATATTACTTATATGTATATGGTATTGTATAAAAAGGTTGTAGGATTACAAAACCACTTAATTTAACATAATTATAGCTTCTGCAGAAGCAGTGATAGCCTAGTGGTTAAGAAATTCGGCCTCTCGATCAAGGGGTCCGAGGTTCCAAATGTTCAAATCCCAGGCATGCACCTCTGAATTTTCAAAGTTATGTGCGTATTAGATATTAATTATCACTTGCTAAACGGTGAAGGAAAACATCGTGAGGAAACCTGCATACCTGAGAGATTTATAAACAAAAATCTCAAAGGTATGTGAAGTCTACCAATACGCACTTGCCAGCGCGGTGGACGATGGCCTAATCCTTCCATTATGAGACGAGACCCGTGCCCAGCAGTGGGACAGTAATGGGTTGTTGATGATGATAGCTTCTGCGTGAAATTTAGCGTTAATTTTTTACATAGTTAAAAATTGAGATTTTACAAAACAAAAGTTTGTTATTTTAAAGTCTCGATACGAGCGTACTAAAATATTATTTTCAAGATTTAAGCAGATGTCATGATACTATACCTACGATTCATAATAACTTTGATATTTTATACCCAATTATTTTTCAGACGTCACACAGGAGAAAGGAAGTTCGAGTGCAACACATGCGGTCAGGGTTATATAACTAAAAGCGACTTGAAAAGACACCTCATATCACATTCAGGTGTCAAGCCGCACGTCTGCTCTGTCTGCGGACTGGGGCTGTCTCGTGCGTGTCACCTCGTACGGCACATACGCTCCACACACAATAACGAAAAACCGTTTGTTTGTACTGATTGCCCCTCTAAATTCAGCCAAAGAAGCGATTTAGAGAAACATAAGAAGAAACACGTGAACAAAAAAAGCCAATAAATGAAATTTTATTTATTAAAATTAAATAGTATTATTTAAATGTACCTACCTTTCAGCTAATGTGCGAAAATCGACCATTAACATATAGGGTATACTTTTTATGTATTTGAAAAAAGCTGGTGGTGAATTTTGCGATAGCAAAGAAAATCGATACCGTTAAGTAAGCGTTACCTCAACGCCATCTATTGATATTAAATTAAATATAATATAAAATTCGGAGGTAAATAACAGTATACTTGACGCCTTTGAAAAAAAATGCTGGATTGCATTTATTTGTTCAATAACTTTTATTTTTTATGATTTTATATAGTTATAAAATAATATATTCAACATATTGTAGGAAAAGGAAAAAAAGAGTACCGAACCCCTCGAACCCCCTAGGTCTGTCTGTTAAAAAGAATGTAAATAGAAGTGATTTTTTTTTCGATACGATACGTAATTAGGGGGCAACCTAAGTGGTCAATTATATTGTGCAATATTGCAAATTGTGTGATATTATTGACCGTTTAGGACTAATATTGAAAATTACGCAAAGATTGAAGGAAAGTTTGAGCGAGTGTAATTTTTATAACACCATATTTTTATTGCATCGTGTAGGGTCAGTATTGCGCAATATTTTTTCTCAAATCAGAGCATTTTTTTAATATATGATTTTAGACTGAAATTATCGCGTAATTGATACATTTTATTATGTAACGGGTACTCACGATATGCGTTTTTTATACCGGCAATAAAAACCGTATATCGTGAGTACCCGTTACATAATAAAATGTCACTTTTTGAATGTCGATGTCGACAACTACCACCACTTCAAAGTATTTCGTTATGGAGAGAACTATTCTCAATCTCCGACTGAACACGAAAACATTGTTCGTATTATTGTGCAATATAATTGGAGGAGATCGCGTTTGGAGTCAGAGCACCTTTCAATCTTATTTCAAAATAAAAAGTATTGTACTATGTTAATGTAGGTCTAGGGGCAGCCTTACGTATCAAACACTACTTACTGCGTAAAAGTATTGTGGATAAAAGTATCAGTATCGAAAGGAAAAGTACTCTATATCGCAAAGTATCGATATTTTTCCCGTGTCCCTATTAACTCCCTACTTGTCAATGTCATTGTCAAAGTATTAAAAAACAAGGGTTTTTGTAAATTTATAATTCGAAATTCGAATCGTTTGTTTTTTATTTACCTAAAATGCCTAAACATTTATTTTATACCATAATCTAGTGTTCTACGTACACATAGTGTTTTTAATAATTAGATTACACTTAATTGTTATAAGTTTTATGCTCTCCTAAAACATAAAATGGCTTTAGAAACGTGTAGATTATGTTTGAGCGACGGGAATTTTACTAGTATTTTTAATGAAATAGATTCGGTTAAGATATCTACAAAAGTTATGTCTCTAGCGAATGTAAAGGTAGGCCAAAATGAGTAAAAAATATTTTTAAGCTTCATAAACAAAGTTTTTAAGACTAGAAAAAATATTTTTTTCTTATTGGTTACCAGAAGCTTACTATATTTCTAAACATTTACACATTATATTCATACAAAATATGTATAATCTCTACTATTATATATGTAGTATTGAGAGTTTACAAAGATTTGTTGTGGTTAGTAACACTGTTAAAAAATTTCCACAGCAAACTTCAGGCATATATAGGTTACCATGATATTTTAATGTGTATATAATGAATATACCAAAAATATTTGATTTCACGGACTCATCATCATTATGAACCCATTACTGTCCCACGGGTCTCCTCTCATAATGAGAAGGATTAGGCCATAGTCCACCACGCTGGCCAAGTGCGTATTGGTAGACTTTACTTTTTTATACCTTTGAGATTATTTTTAACCATCTCTCAGGTATGTGGGTTTCCTCAATGTTTACCTTCACCGTTTAGCAAGTGATAAATAATTTCTAATACACACATAACTTTGAAACATCAGAGGTGCATGCAAGGGATTTGAACCCTGGACCCCTCAATCGAGGGGCTGAATTTCGTAACCACTAGGCTATTACTGCCTTACTACAACATTCAATTGTATATGTTTCGTGCGCTATGGCCAATAAACATATAATTTTCTTTTCAGATTTATCCCGAAGATGGCTTGCCAAGCTTAGTATGCTCAAAATGTATCAAAATCTTAGACACTTGTTTAAATTTTATACGAATATGTGAAAACTCTGACACCAAACTACGAAAATCTGTACCAAAAGCAGTAAAACAAAGGATATGTAAAAAGCAGCGTAAAGAAATATCACAAAATCATTTGAATCTTATAAAAAATGAGAACGAGAATATCAGCTGTGAACAGGAAATGAAGAATGATAAAGAATTGTATCTTCAAAATGATCTTTTGACTTTAAACCAAGCAGTTTTGTGTGAGAGCAGAATTAATGGGGAGACACCTAAATATTTGTTAGACACCGAAGATGACGATTCTAAGATTGGCATTGATGGCAAAAAATCTCAAAAACAGCAGTGTTTCACTTGTGGCAAAGTTATGTCTTCTAGGTAAATTAATATTATATAAAATTCCTTTTATATTTTATTGGAGTGATATTGTAGAAGCACTTACAAATGTGATTTGTGTAGGACTTGGCAAAAATGATTCAGATTACCTATCAGTCTACTAGAATTGAAGTAACCAGAATTGGTTACCTATTTCTTAGGACAATGCTAATACCATCAGTAATAATTATGAATTTGATGATGTTCCAATCACATTACACTCTGTTATTTCTATTATTTTGTAGTTTTTACACATTTCCATAATAATTGTGTAATTATTAAATAAGATTTGATAATTTGATTAAATTATCAAATCTTATTTAATAATTTTATTACACAATTATTATTCATTTACACACACACATTTGATTTTTGATTACACAATTATCCACACTACCACAACCACCACACAATTAGGCCCACTCCACACTCTCGCGAAAATGCGAGATTCTCGCGAGAATGTGGAGCGGGCTTGATTACAATTTTTTTTAATACCTACTTAATTTTTATAATTTTTATGTTTTATGTATTTTTCAGATTTCGGTTGAAGACACATCTCCGAACTCATACAGGGGAACGTCCATTTTCATGCCCACACTGCAATAAGAACTTTTCTTTGGCACAGAATCTGAAAGTACACCTTAGGATACATACGGTATGTACTTATTAAATATATAATGTTCATGTGTAATTTAATTTAAATAACACCTTAAAATTTATTGAAAATAATTTAAACAGTGTTTGAACACAAACGGTGTTTTTGAGGAATGCCACATGCAACACTAGTCATATAAAAATTTAAATGCTGATTTTTGTTTGTTTCTTTGTGATCCATTGCAATTGTAATATGTTTAAGGTTATGGAAATAAGATCAGAAATATAACAATCACTTTTAAAAAAACCTTATTCTGTTTCTTGCTTACTCTTCTCAGTTGAAATATTGTAACCAACATTTTGCAAAGTATCATAGACCTACATAAATTGAATATTGAAATTAGAATCCATTAATCAAATTTTTTGTTTACATATTTCCAGGGTGAGAAGCCACTAAGTTGCAATATTTGTGGAGAAACTTTTGCGCAATCAGCTGGACTAGCGGTACATAGGCGCAAACACACAGGACAGACACCATACAAATGTGTGCTGTGTCCACGCAGCTTCAGAACTGTTGGACACCTGCAGTACCATATAAGGTAAGTTATAGTCCGTATAAAACTGCTAGTCCGCTCTGCATATAGAAATGAATCACGTTGCCATAGCAAATTGTATGACTACACCTGCTCGCAACAACTTCAGAGCGGACTAGCAGTTTGGCGCGAACTACACTATATAAATTGCAGTTTCTATTGTATATTCTATTGTATGTTTCAATTTTCTTTTCATTAAAAAGCGCTAAAGATTTTATTACATGTTAAGGGAAATGGTGGTGTAATTTTCAATTAAGTGCCCAGTTATGGTTTAAAATATTTTGAAGAAGTAAGTTCATTAAGTCTAGGAGTCTTTTACATAATTTCAAAATATTATAGAGAAAAAAATGTTATTCATATGGTAACATTTTTAAATGTGGATAGTTTTGTTAATATTGTATAGAAAAATAGGTATTTTTTTTTGTTTGATATGGTACGTGTCTAACACATGAAATGCCTGTAGATATAAATTAACATTAATTAACCTTTATTTTCCAGACGTCATACAGGAGAAAAGAATTTCGACTGCGATACATGCGGCCGGGCGTTTATAACCAGGAGCGACTTGAAACGACACCTAATATCACACACCGGTGACAAGCCGCACGTCTGCTGCGTCTGCGGCTTGCGACTAACGCGTGCGTCACACCTCACACGCCATATACGATACACACACAGTGAAGATAAACCTTTTGTTTGTACTGATTGCCCCTCTAAATTCAGCCAAAAAAGCGATTTAGAGAAACATAAAAAGAAACACGCGACAAAAGAGCCAGTAAAAGAAATGTAAAAATGTAATATTTATTAGAATTAAATATTAAATAATGTATAATGCCTAAATGTATTGCCAAAATTATATTGTTATTTGGATGTATTTCTATATAAGATGTGTAATATTTTTGCTGCAATTAAATTGTAATATTTCGTAGATTTCTGAATATTTTCATTGTTATAATAAATAGCCGAGTAAGTAGTTTTTTCATATTTTTCTCAATAACAAAAAGACAATTTTTAGATGCTAAGTGGTAACCGCCGCCTATGGACTTGTAAATTGCACCCAATTTTCATAAAAAAGCAAAAGTTGTATTTGTACCTGAAGCCGAGCACAGATGAGTATTGATAGAATATCTTCCACAATCAGTTTATAAATATAGTTCTGTCATCAGTAACAATAAATATATGTGAAATGATATCTTTATCATTTATTCATAGTAAAATAAGGTATTTAATTAGCCATTCGTGAAGACTGAACGTTTCACTTAAAACTGGCTAGCGGTGGTCGTTGCATCAACGAACTAGTTATTAGATATATTCTACAAAATTGAATTTCAAATTATGTTATTATACCGACAATTAAGATATATGTTCGTCTGCAACTCATATATTATAATTTATTTTTTCATTTTATTTTTAACAAAATAAAATTTATGTTCAAAATAACGAAACGTTCCGTTCAACGTCGTTGACGTATTGAACTAGTTAATTTGAAATTTCTATTGGGTTAACGTTGATTCGTTGAAAGTGAATCAACAGTCGCTTTAACTAGTTCGTTGATTCATCAACGACCACCGCTAATGGCGTATTTATAAGGTTTTAAAATACCGCTCAGACAGCGACAACACCCCACCCTCCCCCGCCGAAGCGGAGGAGCGAACGATCATCGAGGGCTAGTGGCGACCACCACTGCCCGCCTCACGCTCAGGGCGCCGCGCCACATCTCATCATCACGGCTGGCGACGTCTCACATGGTGTGATAGTCTCGGGAAGAGCTTACTATAGAAATGATCCTATGAAGTAAGGTCTTATCGCAAACTCGCCGGCTCGGGGAGGTCATTCCGCGGTAAACGTTCTCAACAGCGTGAGGCAGAGATTGTGACGTCATTTTATTAGTGACATCTAGTGGAAACATGTGAAACTATTTCGTAAGCGCGCTGACTTCACGTCGCTTTAACTGCAATCATTGTATGAAGGCTTAGGAAATAGTTCCGCAGATCTCCGCTAGATGTCGCTGCCAAAATAACTTAACTAAACTTAGAAGGAAATAGTTTCACACATGGAACAGAAAAAACAAGGTTTCACAGGCATAGGCCTGCAGCAGTGGGCTCTTAAAGGTTAAAGGCTGATGGATGGATGGCCATTTCCAGAAAAAGGACATTTCAATAAAAACCAATTGCAAGAAAATGATGTTTCAAGAAAAGGATAGAAATATGTTAATCTGCCGGTTTGCGTGGGGGGTACAAGTGTACGAGAGAGTTAAAAATAGAAAAAAAAATGCTCCAGCGCATTTGATATTCGGAGGGGCTATTAAGTGACCCCTGACGAAGCTCCAATTCGAAAGACTGATGATTCCGATGAAAGCTCAAAGTGACTTGACATAGTCCAGCGCGTCAGATTATTATACAGGTAAATCCAGACCGATGTTTTAGTTATGATAACCCTCAATCTGACGATATAGTGGAGAGGTTTTCTTATACTGGCGATTTGAAAAAAGAAATAGCATGAGAATGTATGAAGAATATTAATATTCATTTAATTATATATCTGCTGTTTTTTTATTGTTTGTCGCTTTTTGTTTCTTTGTACAACACCTGCTGCAAATTCTTTATATCAGCTCAGGGTTGAGTGGTAGAGAATGCCATCAGGCATTATGTTTGCCCTTTTGTACATTTTTGTACTTTTTAGAGGTGATGCAATAAATTTTAAATAAATAAATAAATAATGTATTTTCCTAAAAAAAAGCCTTTTCCTTTAGTTCGTCATACATCATTCCTTCGCAGGGATTCATGCTAATAAGTGACACTATACATGGCATAACAATACAGGTTGTTTTTTTTTTAATTACTATTTTATTCACTACTTCGACATGTGGTCATCGGCAGATTAATGATATTTACGTTTCCCGTTTTCTAGCATTATTTATTTTTACATTAAAAAGAAAATTGACCGCGCTCGAGAATGTCCAGGTAACGATTTTTTTGCTAAGGTAAGTTCGTGACTCTATTACTCCTTAACGCCACGCTCAAATCGTCAGATAATTATAAATTTATCATTTCAGCATGTAATTAACCTACCATAACTTAATCTGATGCGCTCGAGTATGTCCAGTGATCGATTTTTTTTTTACTAATATGACGGGCTCCCCTGTGCATACCCCTCAACATGGAAAGCTCATTTATGGTGTACTAGTTTTTGCCCGCGGCTTCGCCCGCGTTTAAAAGAAAATAATATGACATACTAACAAAACAAAACTGAAAATTCGTACCTTCATTGGAATGACAGTGGCGCCATCTGGCGAAAATTGGTCGGAAACCTTACAATTAATTGGTCGATCAAATCTGAAACCTTCGTGGGCTCATAGACAACAACTTTGCTAGAGATCATCTGCATCACTATGCACTTGATCAAATGCATAGTTTACGATTCAATACTTACTAATATCGATTAAAGTAGCGAAATATCGATTTGTTTGGTCCATAAGATCGACTCTCCGATTAATCGATCTTATATCGCCATCCCAAGTTCCCGTGGGATTTCCGGGATAAAAACTATCCTATGTCCTTTCTCTGGTCTCAGAATATCTTTGTACAAAATTTCATTAAAATCGGTTCAGTGGTTTGGGCGTGAAGAAGAGACAACCAGACAGACAGACAGACAGAGTTACTTTCGGATTTATAATATTAGTAAGGAATAAGGATAAGGATGATACTCTACAGGGTACTGTAATGTATCTCCCATATCTTAGTCTGCCGTGCTCAAGTCACTCCCGAAATCCCCTCTTAGGCTCCCCAACTATAGAACGGAGACGTAACAAAACTTTATTTACGCAACAATTTCAATTCTCAAAATTGGTTACACTTTCTTTTTAGGAGTGATCTCTGTATGTATTTTAATCACTTAAACCTATACCACTATTAAAACGTAGATAGGTTACTAACAAAACCACAGACCTATATCTAAAAAAACAAATACATGTCTGTGAACAAAACAATCGGCGCTTTTTGTTGGCACTCATCTCGAGAAATGCAAACTACGAATAAACGCGGGAAATTATCAACCGCTTTGTGACATTAGCCTCATAGCACACATTCGCTTTGCGCTGACACGTTACTAATGGTATGGTATAATGACAATGATATGAAAATAATAATATATTTAAATATAATACTTAAGAAATCCATTTAGTAGAAATTCTTTCTACAATATTTTTGAGCATAATGACGGTTTTCATAATACCGGTTTTTTAAAACCCTTTCGATTGATGTGTTGTCGTATGGTAACACCTGTCATTCGAATTTCGAAATTCGTTAACGTTTCTTTTGAAGAGTTGTCTGGAAGTTGTATTCTTTGTGGAATTGTGGAAAATAATTGTGTTTTGAGTACTTTGTGTTGTCTTATCGGCACAAAAACTTTGACTTCGAGTATCTTTTGGAGGATTCAACTTGTTTTGCTTCGTATTTTAAGGGATATTTGTGTTTACGTTGAAAATTTGTTGACAACATGTCCAGGGACATCTACTATTCAGAGAAATACTACGACGACGAAGAAAACGAATACCGGTGAATATTACCAAGATATTATTATGTAATTTTGTATATCACACACGTATATTTTAAGCTTGATCATAATCATTTCGACAAACTTCACAAATAAACATTACAAGAAGAAATATTCTTAAAACATATGCTCTATAACCATTCACATTTCGAAAAGTCAAAGAAATTATATTTTAACAAAAATGTTTCTTTATTGGGATTTAGGCATGTAATTTATGTTTTTGAGTGGTGTACGTAAGGTTATAATTTGAAAATAAGTACATTCATTATACTAATATTTGTAGTTTTATGGCATTCTAAGTATCCATGGATGCACATGTGTCATATACTCTTATATGAATTTAGTTACTGGTTTACGACGGCAGCAATGAACTTTGAAAATATTCTAGAACAATGCTAGAACACTACACTTTTTTAAATAATCCTGTTAACATACTTCATGCTTATAATGTGTTTTTAATGATTAAATTATCTAAAACTTTATGTACTTTGTCATCATAGATCTCCTTGATTTCATGGTAATTCATGGTAAAGCGAATCTCATGGTAAAGTGAGATTCATGGTAAAGCAAAACATAAGAAATATTATTTTACTTTTCAACTTTATGAAGTCTTGCAATCCTTTCTTCTTTAAGATTTGGCCCCATCATCTAAAGTTGGCTTTTTCATACTACACAGGTATCAATTTTAAATATTGTTTTGACACATTCACTGCAAAAAGTTAAAGAATAATCATGTGTTATTGACACTATTGTCTCATGCCCATTATTAATACTTAATCTATCCAAACTACCAAACATGGAAACTTGACAATTTTGATTAAGAAGTAACCAAATCTTATGTAGGCAAAACATTTAACATAATAAAATACTAGCTGACCCGCCAAACTTTATACTGTCTCAAAATCTATTTAACAAATATATTTCATATAAAATATAGCGTATGTTACTCGTGGATAATGTAGTTTTCGAATGGTGAAAGAATTTTTAAAATCGGTCCAGTAGTTTTTGAGCCTATTCATTACAATGAAACAAACAAAGTTTTCCCGTTTATAATATTAGTATAGATTAATAAAGACATATATCTATAACTCGGGTGTTGTATTATTTACAGGCATGTGGTACTTCCAAAGGAGATGGTGAAACTAGTGCCCAAGAACCACCTGATGTCGGAGCAGGAGTGGCGCAGTATCGGAGTCCAGCAGAGTCAGGGCTGGGTACACTACATGACTCATCAACCTGGTTAGTTTATCTTACTGTCTGTTTTGTTGTTGTGTAGTTATAATGAGGCTCTAGCTAGATGTCTGTTCATAGGATCTTTATTTATATTTTTAATAGTTGTAGTGTAAATTTGTGCAGGGTTTTTCCTTATAATATAGAGTTAGTAAACAAGTAGGCAGTTAACCTGTGTCCCTGTAGTTCCGGGACCAGAATAGGGCTACGGTTTCCCCTGCCTGTCGTAAGAGGCGACTAAAAGGGGCTTTCGGGGTTACGGGCGGCAAGAGTGGGAGCTCGCACCGCCCGGCTAGCGACCCCGGGAAATACGACGTTATGTGTGGTCGCATTCCGTCGTATACACCAGACGGTGTGGTGACACAAACTCACCTGGGCGGAGCCCGGCGGGGAAGTGCGCTGAGAGGACTCCGGTCGCATTCCTTTGGATATCCCGGAGTCCTCTACGCAGCGCCGAGGACGGCCACCGGGGGGTTTTAGTGCGGTAAAAGTCACACATAACCCCGTGTCGCTCCCACGGCACCGGGTTTTGAAGGTTTCCCCTTCGAGAAGAAGAAAAAAAAAGGCAGTTAACCTGATAATAAGTGGCTACTATTGTCCATGGACATGTGTAGTTAACCCCTGTTAAGATTAGCTTTACCTGCAGTCAGTTACCCACAGCTGCGCTTTTTATAATTTAGAAGTAGCACACAACTGAACCTCATGGTAAGTGGCTGGATATCTGTGTAATCAACACTTGTTAAGATTAGAGGTTTACCTGCAGTCGATCACACACGCTCCTTTTTTTTACGAAATTTAAATAGGAAATAAACATGTAGATCCTTTGACGTTGAATGGTTACTGAAATTCATTGTAATCTGAAATCTTTATAGTCTTATCTTAGGACCCTTGAAGATACATTTTAATCCTAAAGATTAAGTTTGACTATCTGAAACTGTTATGTTACCTTAACATCCAGACTAGAATATAACCGCTTTTGATTCTGTGTATAACAGAAATACTTGTAGGTAGATTGACCTTTTTGGATGACCTTTTAGGATGAAGTACTTAATTTGGTCACTTTTACTATAAACTACTCTTACTTTTCAGCAGTTATTTGTAAAATGTTAATTAAAACTTAGTATTTGTTTTTGCAGAACCGCACATCCTTCTGTTCAGGAGAAAGAAGACTACTCCCCCTGAAAAGAAGTAAACATACACTTTGCTCGAAGGCTGTGTTTAAATAAAAATTGTAATGTACAGTTCTGTCATGAGATTAGATGTAAATCTAGTATTAGTTCCTGCCTGTAATGAAGTTCGTCTGCATGAATATAAATATTATAATCATTTTGTTTTCCATTTCTGCACGAGTTGTGAAATGAAAGCAAATTAGTTTTATTTTAAAATAATCTATTAACTGTAGTGATTTTTGTTTGTTTATGGGCAGAGAGATCTTCATTCCATAATGTAAGAGTATGTTAGTTAGTCATTATTTGTAAGGGCCGCGACAGACACGCTACTGTTTGTATCGGCGATTGATGATTTGGCTGTTTTTCGGAAGCTAGACTCAGTGATCAAACGCTACATACGTTTAAGCGCTGGTCGTAGCTACTTTTGGACACTTGATATAGCAACTGTTTACAGAAAAACGCGATGCAGCATTAATGTTGTCACTAAAACCCCGTTTTTTACCATTACTGAATGCGACAAGTCGCCAAAACGTGACAAAGTAACCATGCGATCGCCAATCGCAAACCACTCGTGGCAAAGTAGCATGTCCGCTACGGCCATAAGGTAGCTATGTGACCTGTTTTTAATTTCATTTCAAGGGGATAAGTGTTTTAAGTTTAATGTGACCTTTTAAAAATGACTAGCGTTAGACAATAAATGATAGATGTTATGTTTGACCATGTAAACGATTTTATAATTTGGTATCATGTCAAATAAATAATAATTTTAAGTAAACAGTCAATTACTGTTATTCACCAGTCCATTATTTACACTTAAATTGGATCAATAAATAAATTATTTGGTGCTATGGTGTTGTTTTATTAGTGTGCATTGATGAGACCCTTTTTATGCTATATGTAGGTATGTCCTTTATTATTGTAATTCCAAATGTTAGGCACATAAGAAGGGTTTAGTGTAGTCTTAACCACATTACATTGGGCCCGGTGCAGATTGGTAGACTAGCATTTTTTACAGAACTTAGCATTTAGGTTTTCTCCCTGTTTTACATCATGTTTTTCTAATATATTCAAAATATCAGAGGTGCATGTCTGGGATTTACCATGTGTGTGAAGTAAAAATAACAGTTTTTGAACTTGCTACCATTAATGTAGTTTTATTTGTATAGATAACAAAAATTCTAAGTTGTATGATATTGATCTTGTCAGAATAGAGCAAATGTTATTTTCATTTAAGAATAAAGCAGAACTTGTGACAGCTATAAAATAATAAACAAAAAGCCTTTTATTTTTCCTATAAACCTAGATTGTAACTGTTGCAATTATTTTGTATTTTCTTAACTCTATGTTAGTAGTAAATCTTATTATAATTGTTAATGTAAATTTTCATTTTATATTATGGGAACCCCATTGTTGGGTATAGGCCTCCTCCAATTATTGCCATTTTTCTCTGTTTTGTGCTAGTTTTATCCAGTTTGACCCCGCCGACGATACTAATTCATCTGCCCATCTTTTTTGTGGTCTGCCCACTTGTGACAGCTACTATGTAATTATTGTAAAATTAATTAACTGATTGGAATGTAAAATAAAAGACACAAGATAATGAGTATGATTTATTTCCGCTTCTTCTTGGCTGTCGGGGATAGGGAAGACATTTTCACAGAATCAGGTTGGGAAAAATCCAGAGTATCCACCTTCAGATCGTCTGCGGAGACCGTGTCTAGCAGGTCGAGACCTTGGAGTTGTTCTTGCTCTAGACTGTGGAGCATCTGGAACCCAGGTTCTAAGGATGGTGTGAAGGCATCTAGTGCAGCAGGAAAGTGTAGTTCAGGCACTTCCTCGAGTTTCAACTGCGGTGGGATATCTCCAACAGCTAGAGCTTCACACTGAGCTCGGAGAATCTCGCACTTCTTCTTCATTCTAGAATGATACCTTAGGACACGGTTTTCGTAAAATTCGTGGAGATTACCAACTTGGAGATCGGAAAATACTTTTGACACGACGTCGGGGAAGCCTGAGTGAAGCCCGCCTGCTTCTCTATCAACCGCATTCCTCAACAGTTTGCCCATGTTCGTCAAGTATATGTCCAAGGCATCCGCGACTGCTGTGAGGGCTGTGTTGGTGCAGGAAGCGATGCCGACATGCCCGAGTGCGATGGCCGCGCACTGTTTCAAAGCTCGCTTATGACTTTCATGTGTGAATGGTAATATAACGGGTCCGTTTCCGCGGGAAAAATCACCATACTGTTTTGGTAATAAGTTTATAGGCGGAACAGTTTCGTGCACCATTTTCACTTCGGGCTCCGGAGGCGGGGGCGGCAGACTCAGCGCGCCAATCCTAACTCCTTCAAACACAGCACTTTCCGTTTGTTCCAGAATGCCTGACAATTGCCGCGCGTACGCATGTAATTGTAAGGTGTGAGTTATTATATTCGGTTTCGGTAACTCTATAGGCGACGATTTAACGGTTATGGGTATTTCTGGTATATTTTGCATTCCTAGTTCGATGATGGGGTTGAAGTTTACATTTTGTAGCACTGTCTCGTCATTTTCTTCACCATCGATTTCACCCCACAGTTTTCTTCCCTTCGACATGCTTCTCGTGTTTAGTGTAAAGTTTACACAATAGCAGGCATATGCTTTCGAATAAATAACACTGAATCAAAACAAAAACCACGAACTATCCGCGCTTGTATTGTCCTTTTTTAAGACAAATTAGCAGCTGTCAGTGTCAGTAACTAGTCATTATTGACATTACTAACAATGTCAAATATCATGTGTAAACTCAAATTTCTTATTTTTTTAAGGATACAGTCGGCGTGCATTGATGTATTATGATGATGAGCCCGGATTTATCATATTATTGTTTGATGCTAACTGTAAGGGATCGCCGAAAATAAAACGCGTCGTGTTACGAAAATCTCGAATGGCCGACTGATTTATTCTATCACTACCCTAAATTTAAACAATTGTGAAAAATATAAAAATCTTTACGTACCGACATTGTTTAACGGTTATTTTACATATAAATATTATTTTAAATGTTGTAAGTACAATGGAAACGAAATAAATAATATCCTGTCAGGAATATGTACGCAAAGGACGCGCGTGTCGCCTACACTAACAATACAATATAAAACGGATGATAAATATAAAACTTTAATTTTACTAGGTATATCGATTTCATAAAAATCTGTTCCTTTATTAACGCTGAGGAGCTTGGGACTTTTTAACTGCTTTTTGTTTTTTAACGGCATGCATTCCCGATAATAATATAGGTACCAATCATATTTTAAGGTAGGAGGAGAAAACGAGCGGTCGTCTATTCGCAGCAACGCAAACTGAACCTAAAAATCAAACTGGAATGTTTTTATTTAAGTTTAAGAACTTTTAGAGCGTAAGGCTTTTTAACGTTTAGCAATTTTGGTGGATGGTGACTTACCTACATAATATGTTGTTAACCCATATAATATATTGGTCCTCCAAGGTGTTAACGCATCTGTAATCGGCTCGATCGAGTTGGTTACATAAGAGTACAGAAAAGAGTGTCAGAAGCCACTTACTGTTAGGCAGACTGCATGCTCGTTTGCTACTTCTAAAATATGATCAAAACAATATACTCATGCTATATTGTATACTTACTAGCAGAATATATTGCTTTATATTGCTTCTTTAATACAAAATAAAGTTAATTTCTAGCATAAAATATGCAGCAGTCATGATGATCCACTGATGACGCGTATTATAAAAACTAAAATACCCACATTTGAGGAAACTAGTTAACAGAGCGAGTTTAATTATATCCGACACTCATTAATTGTGTTGTACGGATGTCGCAATTGTCGTTGGTAAGGTCGTAGTTATAATTCGCGTTAATTATTATTAATCTGTGGCTACTGATCCCGTTCGAGTTATTTAGAGCGAGGCTGTTATGTAATCCACCTGATGTTTCGTTCTAGAATGATCTCTGTTGCTTGGGAATTCGTGGTGTATATCTTTTTAGGTATAAGAGCGTCGTAGCCATACATTAGTAAAGATTACTCACTCCTAAGAAGAAAATGTACCTAGTTTTGAGAATTGACATAGTTGCGTAAAAAAGTTTTGCTACGTCTCGAGCTAAAATATCCCTAAAATATTTGAAATAATTATTTATTTATTATGTAAATTACGCAGTATAAGTTATTTATTCGTAAATTTTCTCTAAAAATGTTTTTATTTGTCAAGAATTCAAAAAAAGAACTTACGATAATAAGCCGTTTGTGGCTTCATTCAACTTCAAGGCGGCGAAGTATCTTTACTAATCTATGGTCGTACCGAGCGGCTTGTCTGTGGGGTGGATGCCTTTATAATTAATTTTAAAGAGGGCGGAATGCTTAGTAATTAATTTTAAAGAGGGCGCATTTTGCCGACTTTCAAGTACATAAGGAAAAGTAAATTACAAGACACGACAAATATGTTCTTATTGATTCCGGATCAGGAAAAAAATATACTATTTTACTTGATGGGAACATTAAGGGCTCACCTCTCAGACATAAATACTTTAGTTATTGAGGTATTTTTATTTATATTACTAAGGCTTAATAAAAGTGGCACAGTTTTTAAAATATCGATTGTTTTTATCATATTATACATATATTTTATTCTTATAAACAAATTAAAATTAAATATAAGGGTATTATTTTAAAATTATTTTTATTTTCTACCTATAGATGGGGTTATAAAAAAGTTTTACCAAAACTGGATGGAAAAAACATACCCAGATCCAGATAGGAACATAATTTCCATAATAATATGTCTGTCTGTCCTGGAATCTACACCCAAATCCTTTGACTCCGCGGACCTTCTTTTGATCAGTGTACCACCACGCGGATTGTTAAAGCTGAAAACAAAGTATATTCTAATTTTACCTCTTTGGCAAAGGGATATCCCCCGCCGGGCTAGGTGATCATGCCCGGGGAGCGGCCGTGCTCCGACAGTCTCAGTTCGGAACTTGTATATATGCCAGATATGCAGAAAACTTCGATAGCGTGATTCAGAATACTCGTGGCGCCATCTCTTGATGAGTAGTGGGAGGTCGCCACACCTTAAAAATAATTGTGAATTTTGATTTGCATACTTGAAATTCGTAGCAACTTCTACGTTGGCTACGTCACGTGGTACAAAGTGTCGTAGCTGTTTGAATTTGGTAAGTAGCTTGCTACGATTCTTAAGTAGGCTCGTAGCAAGTCTACGAAGCCTACACCCTTGGCATGAGCGATTACGTAATTCCGTAGAAAAAGTTACGAATGATGTTTATAATTAGCTGATATACTTATCTAGTACATTAAATTTGTTTTAAATAAAATTTAAATATACATTTGTAGTTGTTGTTACCATTAACAATAACTAATACTATTATTAGCTAAATCTTTGAAACAGAATGGTTTAAGTTTAGAATAAGTTGGATTAACCCAATTGCCTGTTTTGGAAATTTAATATACGTACAGTCGTATATTGCACTAACGGTTAATAAAAAGCTACACATGTAAAAAACCGTATAGTTTAATGTTATCAAAGGTATAATTCGCGTAAAACTGCTCGCAACAACTTCAGAGCTGACTAGCAGTTTGGCGAGGACTATACTTGAAGTGTCGGTCCGCACCGGCGCCAGAAACGCTGCATTTAGTAGTAGAGTTTCATATACACCTTTAGAGAAAGATATTTTAATTAGTAGTTTTATATTAGTTTTAGTGTGTACCTGTACTAACATAAAAAAAAAATATCTATTAAGTTTTCCCTTCCCGCCTTAACATCAGGAATTTGGGCGGACACCATACAGGTATTGCAAATGACATGGGTAGTTTGTATGTAACACATTTAAAAGAGTTAAATAACGGGAACATTCGTTTAAGAAAACTACATAAATGCTTTTACCTCGAATTCTCATATCAAATTGTAGTAGGAACCCTTGAATACTACACGAGTTATTTAATCTGTTAAGATTTGCGCTTCCTTTTTGTAACATCCAGTTCCAATTTAAGATGACGTTGTAGTTATATGATGTAATTTAAAACAATTAACATTTGCATTCTATTTTTGTCGTCGTCAACCAAATTATTATACCTCTGCTGGGCACGGGAGTCCTATCAGAGTGAGAGTAGCTCGTGGTATAGTCAAGACTGACTGGTTGCATTTAATTTTTTATATACGTGTATCAAAATTTTTAGGTGTATTAATATCGAATTCTCCTCCAGGGTTCAAATGTTTCTTATTGATCATAAAACATGTTATATGATAGGAGGTCTTAATCTGATTTGAAGGTGGTAGAACCCTTTGTGGTTCGACTCTGGCGGCATCACCGCTACACCTATTTCTACCTAATAATAGCAGTGTTAGGCGCTGCTGTGTTCCGGTTTGAAAGGTGTGGTAAGGGAGATAGACTTTTCCGAGGCGTTCCAGCTTAGTCCTCAGGGGTAAAAATCTATATATAGTAGCTGTGGGTGACATTTTTAAAGTTGCAAAGTATAAAATTTTAACACAAACAAAAACACGCCGTGGGTAGAGATGGGTTGTACTAGGTAAATTAGGGACTAGGTATACCAGTTCCTAGTATTTAAAAATAAGTGATCCAGAAACATGTTCCACCTAGTCCCATAAAGTCTCATTAGTTAGTACAATTTGGTGTGGACTAGGTACTTATTCTTGGACTAGGAAGCTAGTTCGTTCATGCTTTGCATCAATACGTAAGGGCGGTAAGGTTTACACGCACTCTCTAGTAATAATGAATTGTAATCTTTCCTTCATACTTTATACAGGATTAGGACTGTCAACGTTAGATTCATGGAAATAGTAGTTTGATTTATCATTAAAGGTTTCGTGAGCCGGCGCGGCTTCCACCTAAATGACATTCGTATAGATTCGGAATAGATACACGACTGAAAAATTCCGAATTTTCACACATTTGACATATTTTAATACTTAATTCGCATCGAGTATCTGTTAGATCCGACAGCGACTAGGTGTAATTAAAAAGGACAAGTATATTTTTGCATGGCCAGGAGTTGATGTTTTATTAATTTTTAGTTTTAGTTTTATTCGCATTAAAATAAGGTTCAAAATTGAAAGGGTGACTCACCAATAGTTTAGACAAACATGAGTGCGGATTACGTTAGTTTTATTACATATAGAAATAAGGTTCAAATTTAAAAGATTTATATAGATAACGCAGGCGTTTCTGGCGAGGCGTTTTGGGCGAAGTACCGCCCGTAGTAGCTACAAGATGAGACTAGGTGGATCTAATATTTATAAGTGCTACCTAGTCCGGTAAACTACCTAGTCCGGTAAACTACCTAGTCCGGTAAACTACCTAGTCCGGTAAACTACCTAGTCCGGTAACCTACCTTTTTTTTTTTTTTTTTTTTTTTGTTTACGAGGGGGAAACCTTCAAAAGGTACCCGACGACGTGGGAGCGACGCCGGGTTATGTGGGATTTTTACCGCACTAAAACCCCCCCGGTGGTCGTCCTCAACGCTTGTTGGAGAACTCCGGGATCTCCGAGGGAACACAACCGGAGTCCTCCAAGCGCAATGCCCCGATCGGGCTCTACCCTGGGGGAGCACTTTTGGCTCCTCCCACACCATCTGGTGTTTACGACGGTATGCGACCACACATACCGTCGTCCTTCCCGGGGTTGCTTGCTGGACGGTCCGAGCTCCCACTCTTGCCACCCGCAACCCCGGAAGCCCCCTTTTAGTCGCCTCTTACGACAGGCAGGGGATACCGTAGCCCTATTCTACTCCCGAGACTACAGGGACCCGGTAACCTACCTAGTCCGGTAAACTACCTAGTCCGGTAAACTACCTAGTCCGGTAAACTACCTAGTCCGGTAAACTACCTAGTCCGGTAAACTACCTAGTCCGGTAAACTACCTAGTCCGGTAAACTACCTAGTCCGGTAAACTACCTAGTCCGGTAAACTACCTAGTCCGGTAAACTACCTAGTCCGGTAAACTACCTAGTCCGGTAAACTACCTAGTCCCATAAAGTCTCATTATTTATGGTTCGTGTACGCGACACGCGTATAATCTGGTCTTGGACTACGTACTTATTCTTGGACTAGGTACATATTAAAAGTTGGATTAGGTCCCACCTAGTCCGGTAAAATACCTAGTCCCTGAACCTGTTCCAGTATATACGCCTCACCTCTAATCACCTCGGATCCTCCCACGGCATCGGGTACCTTTTGAAGGTCTCCCCCTCGTGAACAAAAAATAAGGGTCTGATCCTAAGTCGAAGCGGACAACATACGAGAAGACTCGTGCCCAATGGCACAATAATTTATCGACGATGATCATGTGTGGTATACTAACATCAATCCATCTCTATTTTTTCTAACTGTATATCACCCTCTTGGGTACCTACTCAGATAGCAGAACTTAGGTCCATTAAGATCGCTACTTCATCTCTACAGCTTGCAGTTGCAATTAAAAAATACACTACGCTACTAATATTGTCATTAAAAACAATTAAAATTCATGTATATTCCAAGTACACGTATATATTTTAATATTTATTTCTGGGTACTTAGATTAGCTGAGTTAAGGATCATTGAGTTCGCTACTTCCTTTCTGTAATATACTGTTTCAATTGAAAATGATGATAAATGATTGCTTATGTTGTTGTTTCAAACAATTAACATTTATCTGTTATTATATAACATTATGTCTATGTGTATTTTATGTATTTATGGTATCAGAATGAGCTTTCTTTTCTACTATATGGATGTTTTCGACCCATCACTATCTTTTACCTAAATTTTAGACATTCAGATTATTTAAGAGCCATAGAAGATACATAATGCTTCTGTGAAAGTGGTGCATTTTCTATATTTAAATAGGACAGACAGCTACATGTATAAAGCATGTTGTGTTTGTCCCATAGATGTTGAAGGTGGAACCCTATGTGGTTCAACTCCGGCGGCACCACCGCCATACCTATTTCTGCCTAATAACAGCAGTGTTAGGCGCTGCTGTGTTCCGTTTTGAAGGGTGTGGTAAGGGAGACATACTTTTTCGAGGCGCATCTGTGGCCGACCTCAGGTAGGAATATCTAATCCTATCTGGGATTGATTACAGATGTGAATGGGCGGTAGTAGCCACTTACCATCAGGTGGACTGCATGCTCGTCGGCTACTCCTATATTATAAAAAAAAGGATATGTACATAATATCACAATTACAAGGTATACACGCTTTATTAGTAAATAATAAGAGAAGTTAGCATCTACAACTCATTCAAGATAAGTACACATTGCGTGAGTGCGTAGCTTCGCACGTACGACGTAGGACGTAGGTACTCGTACGAGGGTTTTCATTCAGGACATGAAACGCCGCCGGAAGCCAAATCGCAGATCAATCGTCACGCTCCCCCCTCCCCCTCACCCCACAGGATCGAGGATGTCCAGACAACGGCTTATCAACTCACCTCAGTCGGCGTTCGGCGTTCGAACGAGGAGAACGTGTCGCGCGCTCTAAATACACACGAGAGTTATGCAGTGGCTGGCGCTCGAACGATTCAGTGATTCGTGCTAATTTATCAATTATTTTTGATTCGGTGAGTGCTTTTGATACTTTTGTTTGTGAGCACAAAGTTATTGACACTTGTTGATTTAGAAGTCGGAAAGTTATATTCCTTTTTTAAAATATGCGCCTCATTTATAAGTATATTTTGAAATAACTGGCAATGTTATAAATTATTTTATGTTTAGCGCAATCACTGCATTTCCAATTAATTGTTAAATCAATTAGGTGTTAGAAATAATTTAGTAAGTCTTCAATAATATAGCAATTTAAATATTATACAATCAAATTATTTGACAATGAAATATTGGCAATTGGCAATCTTTATAGTTTTAATTTCATCTTGTACATATAAATATATTAACTGTTGTTGTTGAATATAAAATGACTTGTTAGACTAATTTAATTGTTAAAACATTGCCACTTAACTAAATCGGAGCTTAACGGTAAATTGCAGACGACAGATAAGGGAAATCTGGATGAAAGGAAATCATAGTATGGAAGTGCATTTGCACAACATTATAAACGTGTTTTTTCTTATTTTCTAATAAGTTTTACATTATAAACGTGATGTTTCTTATTTTCAAATAAGTTTTTGTTTGGTTTCTGACACAAAAGTCATAATTTGAAGATTTTTCAAAATAAATATTGCGATCTGCGCCCTACGGTTTTACCCGCGTTTAAGTGTCAATACTCAAGAGATTTATTGAGTTTAAAATTATTTGCAGAATACTTTTTCTAAAATATAAGTATCCTATGTATCCCCTTATAAACATCAGTTAACTGCTACTGAAAGTCCAACCGTTTTTGAGATTAGTCGGAACAAACAGACAGGCAAAAATAATAATTATTATTTTGTTATGCTTAGTTATACCTGCTAGTATATATTTTATAAACGGACACTTTAATTTTATTTGTATAATATTCCAAAGCAAGTTACGTGCAATATTATAGTTTTATATCCTAACGCTTTTCTCTCTAAAGTGTATTCAATCTTGCATGGATAAGATTATTTTTTTACCTTCTGGGTACTGGGTACATTAGGTAATGTACCTACATACCTAATGTACATACCTAATGTATGTGGGTACCTACCCAGATTTATAAGGCCGCTAAAGTTAAAAAAATGTTACAAATAAATTTAAAATTTTATAAATTTTATCAGGGACCGAATAAACAAGTCTAACGGATCTGATTTCAAAATAATTGTAACTTTTTATTGTGTGCGCGTCTCTACGAATTGAAACCGGCTATAAAATTATCCTGAAAGTGACTTAACCAGTTACGACTTTAAAAAATCATCAAAATAGTGATTTTCTTATTTATAAAAAATCATAAAAATAGTGATTTTCTTATGTATATTACAAATACAAGGAGAATTTGCAAGGGCGAGTTCTTCCATAAAACTTGAACTTCAGTGGCAATGGATTAGGCTGTATCTGGAAGAAACTCACGTAGTCAATATCAACCTACTTTACATATCAAAGTATTCATTGCTTATTCCGATTGTGATTCAATCGGTCTATTCTTGACAACTCCTGTGATTTACTGTTTTAGTTACTTCATATTATGCATTTAAATTATAATCACAACAATTAATCCATTGCATACTTAATGTATTAATCTTAGGCTCTTTTCTCACTGACGACTTGGGATACCAACTAATCGCAAATCATCCTACTAATAAGTAGTGAAGTATATGAATTAATTTTATGTAATCGTTACCATTAAAAAGATTTTGACATAGAAGTGCCTATCAAATCAAAACCAGATGTACATGCAACATTCACATCCAATACTATTTTCAAAAACGATCCTTGCTTCACAAAGCTTGGTGCATAGGATGTTTTTCATGTAATGGAAGGATTGTTAAATTGTGACTGAAAGAAAAGAATGAGCTGATGATAAATGTATGTTGCACATTAACTGCAGTGGTAGTTGCTCGTGTGTACATGCCCTTACTATCTTTTATACTCGTTGCATGTTGTTGTGTATATAATAAAATCACATACCTACGTAGGTACCTATTTTAACTATTAAACGATGCATCAAGGTTTCTTTGACAGCAGAACGTGATGATTTATAAATAATATCATTACATTATGAAGTCATCGCTCAATCTAATTTACTGAGGAATTTTCTTGTTTTTTTACAAATAAAAAACAGGCTGTATAGTCAGGGCCGGATTTAGAGGTCTAGAGGCCTTGGGGCAACAAAGGAGTGGAGGCCCCCTGGCCCCAAATTAATTTCCGAATAAAATGATCAATTTTTTCAGTTGAGTTTTTCAATAAATATTTTATTTTGAAACGTAGGTAGATTCTTCTAGTATTCGTGTTTGTATAAAGTACTGTAGATAAAGGTAAAACAGTGAAAAAAAGTATCAAAGGAAAAGATATATTTTTTTTACTAGTGTTTACTAGTCGGAATTAAAAAAAAAACCGACGTCTCTATTGGGGGGGCCTCTCTTTGGTGGAGGCCCCGGCGCTGCCGCCCCGGTTGCCCTCCTTTAAATCCGGCCCTGTGTATAGACTACCTAATGTATCATATTAATGCTGAAATCTGAAGTTTGCCTTAATCTACTGTGTCTATCTAAAATGCGTATGTGTTATGTACAGTTATACTACTTTGATAAATAATAATTTTTAATAAATAAGTCAAAGTTAAATATTGTGTTTTACATTGGCGTGTGCAACTTTGTCCCATGCTAAAAATATACTCTGATCTGTCTCTTGATCGCCAAAATAAGTATAAATATAAATACTGAAATAGAGTGTAACATGTATCGAGATGGTAACAATTCTTTAGAACGACATAGATCTATATCACCTTGTAATACTAGGTAAGGTATAGGCCCCGCCAAACTGCTAGTCCACTCTGAAGTTGTTGCGAGCAGGTGTAGTCATACAATTTGTTATGGCGACGCGATTCATTTCTATATTCAGAGCGGACTAGCAGGCGTACGCGGACTATACCTCTTTTGACAATATGCACGATATAATAATATATGCATGCTCATTGAAGCAGTAAATGAGAATGCGAATCTGATAGTAAGTGGTCATTGCCGCCTATGACCACTCCATATAGAACACGGGTTCTACCTAAGCCGATCATAAATTCGTTTCCAATCCGGACAAAGAAGGTCGCCTTATCTGTGAGTCAACCGGCATGGACACCCTTCCATCAAAATGCAAGAATTACTTCACATTAGAAATAGGTATGGTGGTGGTATCCCACCCCAGATCATATTGTACTAGTTCTACCTTTAAAGTATGTATTATGTGCGTATTGCGTCAGATTCAGAGAGGTATTGTTGAAGTTTAACAGGGACTTAAGTGGGACCTAAGTTTTATTTTAGACTTATGGTTAGGGGTTACCTTCTAAATAGCAAGTGGCACTTATTATGTATGTATTCCCCTTATTAGGGGTTGGTACAAGTACCCTTTAATATCTTGAAGTGCCTATGGTTCTCCAGCTTACACTTGTATTCCTGTTCGCTGAAATTGAAATAAAAGTGTTTTTCTTCTTTGAAACCATCAATGCATGTATTGATTTAGAGTGGTTCTAAGTACATAAAGGCTAATTCTTACGTATATATTGTATATAGTAATACGCAGAGGGTCGACGTGTCGTACGTTTTTCGAAGTGTTTCCTCCATGTATCACGATATATCGTATATATATGTATCGTATCGTTGTTTTCCTATTATAAAGCAGATTTGTTGAATTGTCTGTGGTACAGCGCCGATAACCATAACGTACCATAAAATGTAGATTGACCAAAATAAAGATGTGAATCTATATTTTATAGGAGTTATTCTTCTATAAGTGTTTTGTCTGCCACGGTACAACTGATACGCTCTTAATCTGTGGAGGTAAAAGATAAGAGGAACCAAAGTAAAATCAGAATTTTGTTTGCTGACGAAAAACATTTATTTATTTAAGAAATCATAAATGCATAAAATTAATTAAAATATTCAGAATTTTTACCGCTTTTTGGAACCCTTACTTTTCCATTCTTCCTTATAAATGTTATTCTGTTCAGATTTAAGTTGTATGGACGTATCCATGTAATACCAACGTCGCTTTGCCGCTGGCAACCTTGGCGGGAACGGAAACACTAGTTGCGCAAATTGCGTTCGCCATGCTTTGTTGTGGCTAATGACATTATGGCTCGGAGCTTTTACTCTTTTTAACTATTCTCCGCGTAGTTCACTGTATGTAGATTGAAATATTTTTTGGTATTGCTATTATTTTTTACTTTTTGTTTGTAAATCCGAATCAAAGTCACATTTATGAGATGGTACGCGAAAAAGGTGAAAGGGCATATACTACAAGTGGTTACTGATTTCTTATTCGTCATTCACTTATTTATTAATTATGTGTCCTCAATTTTCCAGTTCCATTCGTTATACACAAATAATTAAAAAAAATATTAGCGCTATTTTATCCACAAACTTGTAATAGTATTGGGATCTTGGAATAAATAAAGTATATGTTACACAGTGATCATTAGCAAAGTCAAAAGTTTTTGGGTTAATATTACATAGTGAGTCTTATAACATTAGTGTTAATAATTTTGAGACATCCCAATTTAATTTTCAAGAGTAGCATAGCATCTGACCGCCTTTAGGTAGGCCTTCAATCTTTATTGAAGTTCAATATAGAGGTCCATTGAATTTAAAACCTTTAACGTTATTGGTTTAAAAAGTTTACTCGTGAAAATGCGATAAATAAAACTCTGAAGCAAGTAGTTCTTGTGTCAAACTTCTGGATTCAAACATTGCAAAATTTAAAAAAAATGGGTGAAATTTGGTGAAAAGAAAAGTAGGGGAATTGTGTAAATTACATACTGTCGTGAATACTTCCTACTATGATCACGAGTTTTAAGGTCATAGTCTAGATAACTTTTTTCGCAATCGGGCAAACGGCTAGCCAGACTTTCCCCCAATCGACTCTTGATAAGAGTCCTGAGACTAAGTTGGTATGTCTCGGACAAGTATCTTACCACACTCTTCAAACCGAAATACAGCAGTTATAAGGTAAAAACCACCTTAAATATAATTAAGAATTATAACAACAAAGTAAATTTAAATCAAATATTTAAAAAAACTTTCAACCCAAGGAGAGTACAATGTAACAATTAATTAGGATATCAATAACACTTGAAAGGTTAAACAGACGCGCGTTGAAGTCTTTATGAACAAACTCTCTAAAACTTCGTAAATATAATTGTGTCTGAACGTGAGGACACGTTTTTATTTATTATAAGAAAATTCTTTCACTAAAACTCCTTAACAATTAAGAAAGAAATCATAGATAAGTATAGATATCTCACCGCCTTGTAATAGAAGGAAGCCATTAAACGGCTGACAATGTGACAGCCATTTTAATGGCGGTCATGGTGTAATTTACGCAGAACAATGCCGACATGTGCAGTTAAGTGGTGCAAAAACACGAAATCGAAGAAAAACGTGCGGAGAACTATCATTTCATTCGTAAATGATCTCAAAAATACATTTGTTTAATGTTTTTCAAACACGAAAATAGATGACAGTGACAGTTTCAATTGTCAAAACGTTTTACATTTTCTTGTTAGGAGTGAGTAATCTTTACTAATCTATGAAAGAAATAGGCAAAGACGAATACAAAGTTTTCAGTATTTTCTCATTTTCTCATTTGTCTGTCAACCGATTTTCTTTCTATTTAGTAAGTTCTATTTAGTTAGTAGTTAGCGAGCTTTGTCTACTGTTATCAATAAGTAGGTGATATGAAAATGCATGGTTTGGGTGAACACTACTTCATATTATAATTATCCAACATAATATGAACATTTTAAAGTTCCATTGCTGCTCTATGGAGTAAACGTGTGATAGATTGGCGATTTGAAAATAATGAGTAAATTTATAGAGTATATCATACAGACTGTATTAACAATTTGGAATTATTATTGACATTACTACAGTACTTAATTATACTCTAAATATATTTTTATTTTTGCTTCTTCTATTTACATAATAACATTGATATAGTTTTATTTGTGCGATTAAATGTTGATATGGTTATTAGAATAATATTTATGTTTTATTGGTGACATTGTTTTAAAACAAAACATTAATTTGGATTCTCTTCTTTTAGCCACACATTTTTTTTTTCATCTCATTGTTCATATTATCTGTGGTACAGTATGTTCCATACATATACAACAATACAGATAATGCAACACATCCACAAGTCCGTGAAGTGAAGAGCGAGACTTGTTGCACTCGAGCCGTCATCCCCACTTGCCCCACTTGCTACAAGCGGGGATCAGTGCGGCCTACTTCGGGGATTATGGCAACTGCGCATCTGCCGCTCTTTCGATCAACCATTCATTCGTTCTTTGGCACGTGGCAATTTTACACTTTTGTAATTAGGTATGATGTGTTATTAGCTGTATGCTTGTGGATTCATTGTTCTTATTTGAGCTTTTTTCAAATTCTTCATATTAATCCTTAAAATTGTAGGCGATAAAAAGTATAGACTAACTGAAAGTTTCTTTCATTTCAGTTCTTATAAATTCTAACTGGTCATTATAAATTACAAATCAATTTAGATTATTGTCAATTTTAAAAAGTTCAACTCGTGATGATGTGGATGAGTCACATCATCGCGAATGTTCCTATTTTGAATATCATTATTATCAACTACCGTCCAATTCTGGCCATCAAACTCTTCCAATGTGAAGGCCATAGTCCACCTGTCTAGACAAGTAGGAAATGCTATCCCTAAAAATAAATAGTGATCTTACATATCTTTCAAAAAGGTTACAGAGATTTTAAAAAAATGCATGTCATATAATACAGATGATTTATTTCAACGTAAACTTAATGGTAATTCATTACTTAGTTACCCTTATTGCCTCATGCCTATCCAGTATATTATGAGCAAAAAGATTATTGCTAATAGTAGGGAGAGGCTGAAAAACAGCGCTGCTCGGCTGCTACGTCACGAGCCAGCATAATGCTGAGCCACTTCCTTTGCCCTTCCATTCATTGTTCATTTACTTTGCTTTTGTTGGACATTATTTTGTATGTTATGTTTTGTATCTCTATTTATGTCTGATTATTGTCTGTAAATTATTTGTTTCTTGTGTTTGGGGCAATAAACATATTATTATCATTATTAACAAATTTGTTTTCGTCCAATCCATTAGTGTATCAGAAATCCCCAGTGGTATCAGACACCGAATCACTAACCAATACGTCGCAATTGCGCACGTGGGAGCTGGCCCCTTGCGGATGTTGCACGGAAATCTTGATTTAGCGATCGCGAGCCCCTCGCTCACACGCACAGCCTCAGGTACGTTGGGAGCGTGGCGATCGCTGTGCGGCGTTACCGGAGGGGCGAGCAGGATGAGACCGCTCGTTGCAAATCAGTTTGTAAATGATACGCGTGTACGTTCCAACAATGGGAATAATCTGGAGGAAGTGATAGGATCCGATTGGTCTAATTTGTAGGGGTAGCTGTTTGTTGTTAAGGATCGTTGTGGTAAAGGTTTGAAACTGGTAGAACTCCGACGGTACTAGCACCACATATTTGAGCCTGATAATAGCAGTGTTAAATCCTTGTGTATTCTGGTTCAAGGGGTGTGGTAAGGGAGACTGTGGCCGACCCTATGTAGCAATCCAATGTTATCTGGCATTGAATACAAATGTCCATGGGTGGCAATAGCCTCTTAACATCACCATTACTAGATGGACTGCATGCTTTTCTGCTGTTCCTATATTAGTCTTCTGGGGAACCTATATTTTCATATCGAATGCATGTACTCGTAGTACCTATGTCCTCTTCGTGTGAGTAACAAAGTTCTCTTTCGCAGAACGACAGTAGTCAGATTAAGAAGGACTTTGGACCCATGTAACTAGTTCTAGTATATGAATGAAAATTACATTTATTTTGTTATTTACTTTAGGTTGAGTTTCTGGCCTATTTGAATTCGGTGATAGGTATCGTTACAGCTCTTTGTAGCTCCTAATTCGCTAAAAATGTGTGTTTCCAATACAATAGTCGGCCACATCGTTCACACTGTGAATTAAGATCGTAAAATTATGTAAAAAAGAAAAACTATGCATTTTCATACAAATATGCACCCCGCACACACAGTTGCGTTATGTTTGGTTTGGTGGTGGTAGGGTTTTTGTATCACAACTTGGGCGATAAGGTAAAGTCACCTATTTCCGCGGTATTTTCACCAAAACTAGAAAGAGCGTCAAATATTAAGCATTTACTGTGGCTTAAAAAGGAATTAGACAATTTTATCAAAAGCTTTAGTATGTGTTCTTTTGAAATAGACTCGACTTTTTACGGTAAAATATTAATTTAAATGTGTATTTAAAATAAATATGAACCAAGTCAGAAAACCCTAATTCCGATGTAAAAATCCTTATTCCGATGTATTTGATTCCTAATTCCGAGTATACAAAATAAGGGAGTGAAAGAGATAATAAATATTATTTATTTACTCAGGTTTCAATTTTTTTTTTTATTTTTTAAAGAGTAGCTTTATGAAAAGTATTCTTAGCTAGGAATAAAGGGAAACTGCCAAAATAAAACTTTGTTACAATATAGTTTCTTGAATGGTTAATTTAACTTATTCTTCATGGTTAATTTATCTTATTCTATTTCATGTTAATTTGTTTAAAACCACGGTCAATTCGTGTATCTGCAATAAAATTTTGGACATTCTCTTTAATGTACTTTATACTAGGGCTTATAATCATACACCAGAAATAATAATAATATGGAATATCATATGCGGTTTGTAGAATTATTTTGTTTTGAGTAATTTAATCGAATCAAAACATCGTAAAATGTTCTAGTTTTTAATTAAATAACTAATAAAGTCGTATAACAATGTTTATTATTCATTATTTAGGATTAAGCGAATTACTGATACAAACAATAGAAACGTTCTTAAAAACCGCTTAAAACTTTAAACACCCTGTATAGTATTTTGTCGTTATGCCGCGGATTAATGTGCCCATATAACCTAATTCCGACATATATACATCGGAATAGCGTTTCATAACTAAAAATCACGTTTCCAAATTCCGATTATTAAATAATAAAAGCGTTTTACACAATTTAGAGGCAGAAAGATGCTTTATTGAAATATGTATGTAATAATATACAATACTTGTTCAATATTACATCGATATCTGGATGAACTTCATTTTCTCTCCTTAATTGTCCCATAGAAAAAATTAGGAAAGTACATAGATAGGTCATCTTTGGTATTATATAATTAGGTAATGCAGTATAATTCAGTACCTCGGAAAATGGTTTCAATATTAATTGAGTATTAAATTAGTCAAATCCGGAGCAAGACGTGCTTATTCATAAAAACAACTACTAAAATTGAAATTAACAACAAGTTTATGAAATTGCTATTCCGTGGTATACCTCGGTTTAAGGGACAGCCTAAAATATTTGGCACCTAATGCCGCTGCATATTTAAACTTATTTTTACCCTTATCTGTTAAGAAATAAGCACAATATTTAATTGTTTTCGATTCCATATATAATCCATATAATGTTTTCATCGAAATACTATCACACATATGTAAATTTATCGAAATAATCACTATTTGAGAAATGGTGACATTCACGTGCAAAAGGCCCAAAATGTATGAAGCATACGTTTGAGTTAGTCACTAGTTCAAAACTATGAGATTATTTTAAAAACAATACACATAATGCTATTATGATGGGTATGTAACAATAGAGTGATAATTTATTTACTAAATGAGATACCTTTCAGTAAAAACAATTTCGTAAATAATTAGTAAAAGCTGTTTTACTAAATACCGCGGAATTTGGTGCCAATTTCAGAACCCCTCGGACTTAGGTGACTTTACCTTAGTATAGTTTAAAATAAACAAAAGCAGCTGTTTAATGAGCTGTTATTTGAGCATCGTTGGCACTCGTCCGAGATGTCCACGTGCTTGTAACACATGTAATATTACACGTGTATAAGTATTAGTGTCGTACGTGCACGTTGGTAGTTGTGTGAGAAGTTTCCTGTACCCTTAGTATGAGGTTTTACGTTTTTACAAAATTGACTGTTTTTGTATTTGTTTACGTATTTGCCCATACATTTCCAATCAGCGTACCTAGCGGACTGTATCAGAACTGATTGGAAATGTATGGGAAATACATACAAATACAATGACGTTTATTTTTGTAAAAACGTAAAACTCATACTAAGGGTACTGAATATAATAATGGAGAGTGATTAAATGGTTTTCGTTCATGTCGAATGGATTTATAGTTAGTGAGCGTATTATTGGTATGCGAATAAATTCGTAATACTATGAAATGTAAACACATTGTGTTTTACATCGAATATACTTGCAATAAATATAATGGGAGAAAAATAAGAAAGAAATAGAGCCAGCTCAGTCAAGAGACACTATCCGGAGTAACTTTTGGTCCTCAAATTAGATTAGTCAAAATTGTATAGGGAAAGATAAATATAAATAATTGATCAAGTGCAAGTCGAACTCGCAAACCTGGGGTTCCGTACCACAAAATTTTCATATCTTTTTATTTTTATTGTATGTTGTTAGGGCGCCTACTGGCCGGTCTTATACATACTCTGTAAAAATAACAAGTGTTTATCTATTACGGTTCAGAAGATAGAGCCCTGTGACTAGTAACTAGTAATAGTCGTAATAGGGTGCCGTCTTTACCCTTTGGGTATGCAATCCTAAAATGTATAAAACATACGAAGGTATTTGAAGCCGTCGTATAAGATTTCCGACGGAAAAATTTCCTACTCTTCCTCTTTCTCTATGGCGTATTATAAGCTCTCTTCTTTTAAAATTTACCTTTTAACAATAAACTGAGTTCACCGTCAAGCTAATCTAAATATATATAACTCAAAGGTGACTGACTGACATAGTGATCTATCAACGCACAGCCCAAACCACTGGACGGATCGGGCTGAAATTTGGCCTGCAGGTAGATGTTATGACGTAGGCATCCGCTAAGAAAGGATTTTGATCAATTCTACCCCCAAGGGGATAAAATAGGGGATGAAAATATTACTTCGTTACGCGAGCGAAGCCGCGGGCAATATCTCGTATAACATAAGATAAATATGCATGTTGTGTATGTACAACTGTACACGTGTCTCATTTAAATTTATTGTATCTGTGTGGTTTCTTAACATCGGTTACGGGAAAATATACAGGAAAATTGTTAGATTGAATAAATTATCATTGTCATATAACAATAGGTTTTATTGTTTTAGTTAAAGAGGTAATGCATAAAGAACAAAAGACGTTACAATTTAGTTTATATTTAATAGTCACGAACGAGTATGCAATATACCTGAGGGTAAGTGGCTATTACTGCCCATGGACATGTAATAAAAACAAGACAGAATTTAAGTCATATCTGAGGTCGACGACAGATGCATTGCCCTGACGACTAAATTGGAACGCCTCGTATAAATGTACCTGCTTTACCACCCTTCAAATCTTAACTACAGGTAAACTTCCGCTTAACAAAACGAGTTTATCTCCGCAGTCGACCCGCAAACGGATCTACAGTCATCGGAAAATTTGTAGAAGCCGTAATTTATTTACTAATAACTTCAGAAGCAAGTTCAGAAATAGAAATTTATTCTGTATTAAAATTCCCTTCTGTCCTTTGGTTTGAACCCGAACCCTTTTAACTAGTGACCTAATTTAATGGTGACAAGAGTTAATCAGAGTTTAATTGTTCTGAGAAATAGTCAGCTAATGACTCATGAGATATGGATTCATTGTTTCTACACGTAGGAATTCTAAATGACATTAATGCAATATTGCAAATGAAAAATGTAAACAATTGTTACAATATGATATTGCATTTAATGTAGCCTTTTCTTGAAGGTGGTAGAACCCTTTATGGTTCGGCTCCGGCAGCACCACCGCCACACCTATTCTGCCTCATAACAGCAGCGTTAGCGCCGCTGTGTTCTGGTTTGAATGCTGTGGTAAGGGAGACATACTTTTCCGAGGCGTTCCAGCTTACTCGTCAGGGGCAGCGGCGCATATGTGACCGACCTCAGGTAGGAATATCTATCTAATACTGTCTGGGGTTGATTACAGATGTCCATGGGCGGCAGTAGACACATACCATCAGGTGGACTGCATGCTCGGTTGCTACTTCTGTAATATAAAAACTACTATAGCACCTTCGCACCTTTCATAACTCAGCAGGCAACCACACTCTTCATCATCACAATCAAAAGGCAAGAACTGCTTTACGATAGAAATAGGTGAAGCGCTGGTACCAATTTAGTCGAATTACACCAGTTCCATCGCCTTTTAAATTACCTACTGTTATTTTAAACCATGTTATTGCACTTTAATATAGTAAATGGTACTTAAAAATCCTTATCGGAAACTTCTATATTCGAATCAGAACGTTATTTATACACAATTGATAAGGATTAATTATGTTGCAAACATTTTCTATATAAATCAAAATGCATTACGAAAAGTCTCTATTGCATTTTATTCATCCCATTTAAAATAAATAGTTGTATTTTTTTATTTTTTATTTATTATTATTATTTTTATTTATTTTTATTTAATATTGTGAAGGTGGGAGAATCCTTTGTGGTTCGACTCCGGCGGCACTACCGCCACACCTATTTTTGCCTAATAACAGCAGTGTTAAGCGCTGCTGTGTTCTGGTTTGAAGTGTGGTAAGGACAGGTTTCAAGGCGTTTCAACTTAATCCTCAGGGGTAGCAACGCATCTGTCGTAGACCTCAAGTAGAAATCTAATCTTATCTAGGGTTGACTACAGATGTCTATGGGCGGTGGAAACCTTCCCGTTGGGTGGACTGCATGCTCGTTTACAACATTAATATTATAAAAATAAACTTTTGCTTATTTTTACAAGAATTGCGGCTTGCATGTACTAGTATACGAAGTAATAAATATAAACAATCTAGAATTAAACTTACGTTGTGGGTGATTAATGGCGTAGGTGTTGATTAATTATGTTTAATACATGAATATTACTATGTTTAGTACTATTGTATTTACATCATTTAAGTATCTACATCACGGAATATATTTACATATATACATTATATGTATTATAATAAGTTTATAATTATATCCTTTTGAATAAAATTACGGTACAGTTAATCCAAATTATATTTTAACGCGTTTATTACATAATTAGAAGCATATACTAATAATAACAAATAACAAACATAAAAACAGCTCATCTGATGTCAATTGATCATTGTAACACACTTCTACAATACTTTGGGAACCCTCGCCAATCGAATTAAAAACTGAAGTAATAAAAATACGTGTTGAATAAATAACCACTTTTCTTTGGGAAGTCGTTTAAAAATACTGTAATATTTTGTTTAACAACTTTAAAACATATTTATCTGAAAAAGAAGGGGTGCTTGATATTATTATTTTAATATTGTTTTACACACTTTATATAAACGAAGTATGTATGAGGCTTTCGATTAGCTCTGGAACTAGTTACTTTATTTAGTTTATTTGTTTACTAGAAATAAAATATAAAATTGCACCAAGTTATTTATTATTCTCAGGAAGAAATCAGAATCTTAACAATTTTATCGTATCTCGAATTTAATTTTAATTAGTTAAAAGTAACTATTAATTATAATTATTAATACGCAGTCGCCGCATTCTGTTTTGGAGAATGACGCCATGCATTTTCCCTATAACTCATAGGGTGTGAAATTGAATTATCTATGGAACGCTAGGTGGCCAGTGCCAAAAGCACGAATTTGTAACGGTTTTAAGAGCCAATTAAATGTTGCCGGTGTGAATCAATTTTCATAAATCTATCTGTTACTATATTTACCAAATTTTCTTGTGACATGTGCCTTTTTGTTTATAATATATGATTTTTAGTTTCAAACATATAACTCTTCGCGATCTTAATGTGATGATAAATAAAAACGTAAGATTCTGTACCTCCACCATAACGTCCATTTACATAACATTCATTAGATAGAGCCCTAATACAGACAACCAGGCAGACACCTGAGGCTCAGTAGCAAGGTATTGTTTTTACCCTTTGGGCACCGAACCTAAAAAGGCATGAAAATCCATCGCACCGTTGAATGTCTATAGCTGGCCATAAGCCTCGTCTAATTGATATTTCTACAATTTCCTCTATATCCAAATCAGCTATTTCTCACGCTTTTTCCGTCCAATATAAACTAGCCTATTCCTTTTCAATCAAAGAACACCAATTCAGAACGGTAATGAGTTGAAGATGAATATCATAATAGGTCTCATTGATGCGTGCCAAATCATTTCCCGCCTACGTAGGTACACTAGGTCAGGGTTAATAAGGTAATTTTGTGCCAATGAGAATCAGTTCTGCCAATTACTGCATTATATTAATTATACGAATAGAAGTATCAAATGTAAACAGTATTGCAAAATGATTTTTATGCAGCTAAGCATTACGCTACGCTGGTACGTTTACCAAACAGTCACGAATTCAAGTGTGTGGACAGAACGTTTGACTTGTTTCGTGCAGTACCCTTACCAGGAGTTTTTACATTTCGACAAATATGACTGTTTTGGTATTTGTTTACGATTTCCTAGTTCTGACACAATCCACTAGGGGCGCTGATTGGAATTTGTATGGGCAAATAAGTAAACAAATACCAAAACAGTCATATTTGTCGAAACGTAAAAACTCCTGGTAAGGGTACAGGTTTACAAGTGTTTGTAGCGTAGACATCAAGTCAAACGTTTGAGGATGTTTTGAGTTTGCGGCAAAAACCAAGCGTCTGGACGCGACATAAGTATTCGACTAATTGTATACATTTTTTCTATTAATTAATTCCGATTTTGTGCAATCTTTTGCTCATAAACAACAGATTTATTCACAAACCGATTTTTAGCATTAGGTATTCTTATACAAAGAAAATTAGTTGTAATGCGCTTACCTTTTCTTAAATCGATGAGAAAATCATTATATAGCCACCAGAGCAGTGTGAGTCTGAGCCCTTATATAATCGCTAAGACGAAATCTATCCATCCATATTATACATTCTATATCTGACAGTTTGAATATATTTTAATTGATTATATAATAACTTTTTAACACAAAAAAATCACCTAAAAATTAATCAGAAGATGTCGTAGAAAACGTCTATTTTACTGTATAGTTCAATTAATTACGCAGTTATAAATATCAGACAGTTTATTCCCGAAAGCAAAGTCCGGACTTTTTTCACCACATACTACAGTCAATTGTTTTTCATTCCGTTCTATTTTTAAAATGTTCTTTTTAATTTATATTCGGCATTTTTTAATCATTTTATTAATGTGCCAGTATTAAACGATACATATAAAACATTAATATAAATAAAACAAAATGAAAATTACAATGAAACATTGTGTGTACAGATGTTATTTCTAAACCAGTACTTCAAGAGAAAGTCTCCAGACATTAGCCTAAGTTTAAACAGGAATAAAAGCAATTCCCTATGGACAGAGCATGAAAGCCGCTCTTAAAGGACTAAGCCCGACTGAATACGATGGAGACAAAAGGATTTTACTGAAAAGCTAAAGTCATCAGCATTCTTTTAAAGAATTCTTATATGTCTGTCGTCTGGATTTTTTAATTATATTCCTTAAGAATCGATTTTTATTAGGCCGCTAAAGAAATATTATAAGGATTGAAATTCATACAAAAGTATTATGTCTTTCTGAGCCTCATACCTTTTTTTTTACTTTGAAATCATATAATAATATGTATTGTATAGGAGTAAACTCCTGTGTGCGTTAAAGCTGACACACACACACACACACTTTTTCAGCTTTTACACAGGGTTACATATTTTTAGGCAAGCTATTTGTTATTTTAAGGCTGAAGGTGGTAGAACCCTTTGTGGTTCGACTCCGGCGGCACCACCGCCACACCTATTTCTACCTAATAACAGCAGTGTTAGGCGCTGCTGTGTTCCGGTTTGAAGGGTGTGGTAAGGGAGACAGACTTTTCCGAGGCGTTCCAGCTTAGTCCTCAGGGGTAGCGGCGCATCTGTGGCCGACCTCAGGTAGGAATATCTAATCCTATCTGGGGTTGATTACAGATGTCCATGGGCGGCAGTAGCCACTTACCATCAGGCGGACTGCATGCTCGTCTGCTACTCTTATATTATAAAAAAAAGGCAAATACTACGCTTTGCCCCTAAACAGTGTTCATACATGAAACACTGAAACGTAATGAAACTATTTTAAAGTAGGTAGTGCCAAAGTATTTACAAATGTATTTTTCTATCGTGAACAAAAATAAATGTATGTAGGTACAGGAATTGAAAAATATGATCTAAATATATATAACTCAAAGGTGACTGACTGACATAGTGATCTATCAACGCACAGCCCAAACCACTGGACGGATCGGGCTGAAATTTGGCATGCAGGTAGATGTTATGACGTAGCCATCCGCTAAGAAAGGATTTTGATCAATTTTACCCTCAAGGGGATAAAATAGGGGATGAAAATATTACTTCGTAACGCGAGCGAAGCCGCGGACAAAAGCTCGTTTGTCCATAAAATCTGACAAAGATATAAAACAATAGTTGATATCTAGATCAAGAATAAAAAAGAGTCTTTTTATTCTTTTTAGTCCTTTTTAAAAGACGCATTTATAAGTCTTGTCTGCTTAATCGCCTCATCCTTCAAGTAAAGTAGCTAACGGTTGCTATTATGTAAAAGAATAGCCTCAAAACACCTGAAATTAATGTCAAGATGTCTTGATATTACTTACATTGAGCGCTCTTCACGTTCTCATGTTGACCTTTTTAGGGACGGTCCTTTTATAAAACAGAGAGCGTTAAAGATGTGAATATTGTACGAGACAATAAAATTTGATATAAAATATGGGAGACATTATTTTTATAATATATAACAGGAATAACCGACGAGCATGCAGTGAAACTGATGGTAAGTGGCTACTGCCGTGGACAATTGCAATCAACCCCAGAAATGATTATATATTCCTACCTGAGGTCGGCCACAGATGCGCCGCTACCCCTGAGGACTAAGCTGGAACGCCTCGGAAAAGTCTGTCTCCCTTCGTATGAGTCCCTTCATACCAGAACACAGCAGCGCTTAACACTGCTGTTATAAGGCAGAAATGAGTGTGGTTGTGGTGTTCCCATAGCTGACAAAAAGGGGATCTACCAGCCTGTAAAAAATAACATTTAAGATAAAAGCTGTAGTTTTTTTAATGAATTATTTTTATTTTTCCAGACCTCGGAGCCGACAAAATGCCGCTCCAGGTAAGAGGGGCCGCCTGTACCGTTTTCCTCCGGGAGAACCTGCTGACCCTCCTCACCATTATCGGCGTGATCTCTGGAACGCTACTGGGCAGTGGCCTCAGGGCGTTTGGCCATGAGTGGTCTCGGCGGGAGGTCATGTACTTCCAGTTCCCTGGGGAGCTGTTCCTACGGATGCTCAAGTGTCTCATAGTGCCACTTCTTGTGTCTTCCATCGTGTCCGCCATTGGTTCCCTTGATCTCAGTCTCTCGGGCAGGTATGTATACAGTTTTAGTATATATACATAAGAACAATAAAATAATGTTTGTGGAAATATTTGAATTTTTATAATTACGATTACAAAATCAAACCGAAGTAAGTGCGCATTTTTTTAATCTTCATAATTTAAATAAAAAAAAAAAAACATAAAATAGTGAGTTTTTTATCTGTTAAAATACCTGTACCTTGAAAATATTATCAAAATTGTATTGCTTGTCATTGTGCATTCTATTACGTTTAATAAAATTGTGTTTAAATTATGTTTAAAAATAAATAAAATTACTTATAAAAACAAAATATTACCATAAACAAAATAAAATCAGTTATATAAGACGGATATACGATTAAAAAAATAACGCAAAAAGCGCGGGAATAAATAATCAAACTAACATAAACGTAGATGATAATGTCATTCACTTACGACTAGTATTCTAAATTCAAATTCCATACCAAGTGTATGATACAATAGAAGTGCGTGAATGTGACATGTTAAGCGGATGGCGAGTATTTAAATATTTACAGTTTGATTATGTACAACCAATTTGCAGTGGGATTATAATCTGTTAAGTGACTGTCACAAAATTAGGTTAATAGAGTAGAACAAATGTTAAAAATTACTGGTTAAATTTTATTTAAATGCAACTATGAAAACTTATGTTCGTAATGTTTTTACAAATCAAAGGTGAATCAGAACCCTTATTATAATTTTATGTATAATTATTCAGCGGTTATATCAGATCAAATATTATATTTATATAGATTTTATATATTTGATATTTATATAGTTGGAGCGTCTATTTTAAGCACATACCAGTGCGTCGTTGCAATACTAATTCCGTCCTACTCTCAGCCATTTGTAGATTGTGAAAATCTTAAAAGATAGTTACTATGATTACGAACTGCGATAGACCTACTATGAGAATTGAGACATTTTTTTTAATCACTTGTTAGTTTGTACGTTTGTGAGGATCAAAATTTTTTACCAACCATTACCAACACATTAAGCTGAATTTTTGCATAAGTACACTTTTGTGTTGGACTCATGCTTAGTGACGTCATTGTAATTCTAATATGGCGAACGCCCTAAAATTGACCAATTATTTTTACACATCCCCATTAAATGGGCATCGAATGACAGGTTTTCTAAGGAAAATGCAAGAAAATGCCTGTTACTAAATATTTTTAATATTAGGTACGTTCATATTCTTTTATGTTTTGTTTTTCACCCAATCTCCTCCGCAGGGTCGGTTTCCGAGCGATCATCTACTACATGACCACCACCATCTGCGCGGTGATGCTGGGCATCGCGCTGGTCACCACCATCCAGCCGGGCAGAAACTCCGAAGCCTACAGCCAGCCGAAAGCCACCAAACTGGTCATGAAAGACACTTTGACGTCTGACACCCTTTTGGATTTATTAAGGTAAGCTTAATCCTTATCCTTACTAATATTATAAATCCGAAAGTAACTCTGGTGGTCGATCGTGATTGTAGCCCGTATTACTGGGTGCCCCGGTCATCACCAGGACAAAAAAATAATCAAATATACACACACATGTTTCAAGAATTATGACTATTTAAATTACAAGCGTGTCCAACTCATATTAGCGTGTGTGTATGTGTGTGTGTGTGTGTGTGTGTATATGATGGTGTGTCTTAGTGTTTGTGAGCGAAAGAGTGTGTGTGATCCGAATTTCACTAGCACTGATATAATGAAAGCAAATAATATCTTATAACAGTTGTTCTGTTTCATTATAGTTTAGTTGCAACAAATATTTTATAGTGGCTTCTTTCAGCTTTGACATAGTTAACGGGTAAATGTTTAAGCTGTCAGTTGTGTTGTATAGAGTGGCAGACTGGCTATTATACTGCTTCTTTTATTTATTTACTAGTTTTTGCCCGCGGCTTCGCCCGCGTTTAAAAGAAAATAATATGACATACTAACATGCACAAAACTGAAAATTCGTACCTTCATTGGAACGACAGTGACACCATCTGGCGAAAATTGGTCGTACCAACTCTGGAACCTTCGCGGGCTCTTGGACAACAACTTTGCTAAAGATCATCACTTGATCAAATGCATAGTTTACGATTCAATCCTTTCTAATATCGATTAAAATAATCGTTCTTTTTTGGTCCAAAACATCAATTCTCCGATTAATAGATCTTAGATCGCCATCCCTAGTTCCCGTGGGACTTCCGGGATAAAAACTATCCTATGTCCTTTCTCGGGTCTCAGGCTATCTTTGTACAAAATTTCATTAAAATCGGTTTAGTGGTTTAGGCGTGAAGAAGAGACAACCAAACAGACAGACAGACAGACAGAGTTACTTTCGGATTTATAATATTGGTAAGGATTATTTATTTATTTAACTGTTGTGCCGACGAAGTAAACACTAATACATTTTATTAGGCGTAGCTATACAATACAATTTTGGTGAATGTCACCTCAATTATGGGCACAAACTACAATTCACAACACTATAACGAATAACAATACATTTTGAATACAAAAATTATGATAAGAATTATTATTAACACTAATTACAAATTATATCTATTTAATTACATTATAATGTTAAAGGCAACCAAGAAAAAACACAAAAATAACAAAAAAACAAAATATGGATTAAATTAAATTACATTTTACAATTTATACAATTTTATATAAATAAAATGTGGAAAAATATGTATCTTGAATTTTGTTGTACAGGTTGGTATATGACAAACTTTAGGTCTGCTACGCTTGTGATTCTGACTACTTATGTAAGGTTATTGCTGATGAACTTTTTCCACAGAACGCAATATATATAGCTGACGGGTGGTAAGCAGATTATGAGAGTTATATAAGTCGAAGGTAGAAGATCGCACAGGTTTACTAAAGATAACTTTAAGATAGATACTTTGAGGCAGTGATAGCCTAGTGGTTAACTCGTCCTCTCGATCGAGGGGTCTGAGGTTCAAATCACGCACGCATCTCTGATTTTTCAAAGTTATGTGCGTATTCGAAATAAATTATCACTTGCTAAACGGTGAAGGAAAACATCGTGAGGAAACCTGCATACCTGAGAGATTTATAAAAAAAAAATCTCAAAGTTATGTGAAGTCTACCAATACGCACTTCGAATTTCGAATTCGCGTAAGTGGTGGGAACCTAAGTCGGGTTTTACTGTATATGTTTTTTTACGCCAGACGATAATTTCGAAACATTTCTCTCGGAAAACTTCGGGCGACTAATTAACTTTGACACAGTTACAAACACGTCGCCGTAAAAATAGTTACGGTTCAGTTTCATCATCAAATACTTTATTTTGGGTAATCGAGAAGAAACGTTCATTACGTCATTATTCAAATCGAGTTCAAAACTTGATTTTTTGTTATGAAAACTCGGTCACTATCAAGTTTGCATTCCCAGTAAAGACTGGACAATGGTTAAATTCGTAGATAATATATAGGTTTGAAAACATTATAGAGAAGTGATAGGTAAGATGCCAGGCGAAAAGTTCTAGAACTAGTGCGATTCGTTTAGAAAAAATCCTTCCTCCTTCCGTTCCTTCCGTTTCTGTGGAACGATCCTTCCGTTTCTGTGGAAGGTTGTGAACACCTGCTCTATAATAATAGGCAAACAGTTCCATGAAGAGAAAGAAAATAATCAGTGGTCAAATAAGAGACAAAACTTAACTTTTCAAAAAGTTAAGTTTGACGACGCGCGTGGCGGCGCGGTCACCATACCGGTTTGACGCGCAGAGGGACCCGGGTTCGATCCCCGGCCAGACAGACATCTAAATGATGGATTTGGATTTCTGTTTCTGAGTCTGAGTGTTTGTGTATTTGTCTATGTGTGTGTTCATACTCGTAGCACCCACGATACAGGGAATCTTAGTGTGGGGGTCTGTGAGTGTAGAAAGTGTTTAGTTACTTAATTGTATTTTCTATGCGTGTTTTTCTGTTTATTATATTAAGTACTAGCTGACCCGGCAAACTTTGTACCGCCTCAAAATCTATTTATCAAATATATTTCATATAAAATATAGCCTATGTTGCTCGTGGATAATGTAGCTTTCGAATGATGAATGATTTTTTAAAATCGGTCCAGTAGTTTTTGAGCCTATTCATTACAATCAAACAAACAAACAAAGTTTTCCTCTTTATAATATTAGTATAGATAGATAACTTGTTTTTTTTTAAAGTAAAACAAGTTATCTATATTTAATATAATAAACTTAATATAATTTAAAAAATAGGCAATTTGCACTATAAAAGTACCTTTGTATTTCCGGTCGGTTACACACGATTACTGTATGTGTTGCCAACTACGTCAAATGATTAATTAAACAATGATACATTTTGTCAATTAACGAAACTATTTTGGCACATTTTGGACGGATGGCAGAATTAACGCAGGTTAGTGCCTATTACCGTCAAGTGAATGAGATCGCGTTATAACAACAGTATGCCATATTATTATGTAGGCAGCTAGCAAATTAGCATTACATTACATCCTAACACGAATAAATTGTTGGAACAGCGGTTCTCAAACCCCCCGCGACCCCCGGGAGTTGCAAAACCGTTATGAAAGAGTCGATTAGGATACAAAGGTTGAGTTTAGAAATATAAGTTCAAAACGAGATATTTTTACCAAAAAATTCTATTTAAAGGCAATTGTACTGATGTTATGTATTTGACCGATAGCTTACGATTACAAAATATTTTTGTATGAATTTGATATTTGTGATTTGATAAGTAAAGATACTTCGCCGCATACAAATTGAATGAAGCCACAAAAAGGTTGATTTGTCAGTTATTTTTTTGAGTTCTTCACAAATAAAAACATTTTTAGAGAAAATTTAAATAAATAACTAATACTGCGTAATTTACATAATAAATGAATAAGTATTTCAAATATTTTAGCAGGAAGCGGTGGCAAAACTTTTTTACGCAACTGTGTATTTCAATTCTAAAAACTGGTTACATTTTCTTGTAGCGATAGCCTAGTGGTTAAGAAACGCGGCCTCTTGATCGAGAGGTCTCAGGTTCAAATCCCAGGCACGACTGATTTTACAAAGTTATGTGCGTATTAGAAGTTAATGATCACTTGCTTAAAGGGTGAAGTGAAACATCGTGAGGAAACCTGCATACCTGAGAATTCTTAAAAAAAAGTTTTCAAAGGTATGTGAAGTCTACCAATTCGTACTTGGCCAGCGCGGTGGACTATGGCCTGACTTATTTATTTATTTATTTATTTAATTATTACAAAATCCACAGCTCTTAAAATCATACAAATACATTTCTTATATAGCATTTCTTACAGCCAATTACGGATTTACAATTTTTTAAACATAACAGCACGAATAAGTAAGTTTTATAAATAGGTATTAATATATATAAATACAGGTATAAATACTATAAATATATAATTAATTTTAAAGATAAACACACACATATGAATAATAATCTATATACTAAAGATGTTAATTATAATTTATATACCTACTAATCTCTTCTCATTCTGAGAGGAGACCCGTGCCCAGCAGTGGGACAATAATGGGTTGATGATGAATCTTTACTAATCCATGTTTGTGACATACTGACATACAAATTGGAAACATTGAATGGTAGAGATCGCGAAATATTTTTACGTACTAGGGGGTAGCGTCATGAAGAAGATTGGAAACCTCTGGAGGCTAAGCCGGATTATATTTCTATCTAGATGCATTGCTGAGATATGTGCAACAATGCATCGTTGTAACTAAATAGCCGCTTGATTTAAGCAATTGATAAAACACACGATCCTTTGTGTTAGTTCAGAGTAATCGCTATATGTATTCTACCTTTATCTTTTTATAGATATACTAGGGAGATACTAGAACTATTAGTATAGTCCACGTAAAACTGCTAGTCCGCTCTGAATATAGAAATGAATCGCGTCGCCATAGCAAATTGTATGACTACACCAGCTTGCAACAACTTCAAGGCGGACTAGCAGTTTGGCGCGGCCTATACAAGATTTGATAAAAAATTGTACAAGCCCGTATTCATTTCTATCTGACCTTACATATGACAAACTTCAAATAATTTGAGATGGTAGAACCCTTTGTGGTTCGATTCCAGCGGTATCACAGTCTATTTCTACCTAATAACATAAATGTTATGCGCTGCTGTATTCTGGTTTGAAGAGTGTGGCGAGGAAGACATATTTTTCCCAGGCGTTACAGCTTAGACCTCAGGGGCAGCGGCGCATCTATGGCCGTCCTCATGTAGCAATCTAATCATATCTGGGGTTGATTACAGATGTCCATGGGCGGCAGTAACCACTTACCATCAGATGGACTGCATGCTCGTCTAAGTTGAAGCACACTGCATATACTCTATTTTATCATACAACACTTATACGAGGTATCATTCAAGTATTAAGCAAAATTTTAGTAATTTTACACCCTCGCACACCTCAGAGAAAATAAACAAAATTCTTCCCCATTTTGCCTATGCTTACGCAAACTCTAAATGAAGCAAAATTGCTGACGTAATCATCATTCAGACCCCCCGGATCCTGTGTCATTAAGAATAAGCGAATCAAAGACCACCCATCCCTCTTTTGTGTTTGCCAAATACTTGAATTTCCCCGAGGCAAAAATAGGCATGGCAGGATTCGAGTTATAAGGAAAAACCAGGATTCTTATTTTTATTCGAGCTGTCAATTATTTAATCGATATATAAAGGATCCCACTTGACCTATTTACGTTATTCTGTCCATCTAGTGATATTCACACAGATTTTTTTAAAATTGGTGTTACCTTTGGGAACCGGAATTCAAAATGATTTAACTATGTCGATCCTTTAAAGGCAATTCTTACTAAGCGATATTGCGTAAACTTTACATGAGGGTGCAATTACTATTTACACCATGTGAGGGGCCCCCAGGGTAAAAAGTTTATTTGATTTTACAAATTTACAAATGTGTAATTATTCGCCAAAAATGATGATATGTATGATTCCGGTAACGGTACGATGAGGGCTCCCAGGATCAGAAGTCCGGGGCCGTCTGCCCCTTCAAATCAAATCAAAATGTTTTTATTCAAAATAGGTTCTTTACAGAGCACTTTTTGAATGTCAATACAACTACCACCACTTCACAAGGTGTTAGAAGTCCGGGGCCGTCTGCCCCTTCAAATCAAATCAAAATGTTTTTATTCAAAATAGGTTCTTTACAGAGCACTTTTTGAATGTCAATACAACTACCACCACTTCACAAGGTGTTAGAAGTCCGGGGCCGTCTGCCCCTTCAAATCAAATCAAAATGTTTTTATTCAAAATAGGTTCTTTACAGAGCACTTTTTGAATGTCAATACAACTACCACCACTTCACAAGGTGTTTCGTTATGGAGAAGAAGCCCTTCTGCCCACTCAGTCCGCTAGAGTACTTCATGAAACCACGGTTACGTAATCCGAAATATTAAAGGTACATTGATAATCACTGCTTACCTAAGAGGAGTTCTATGGTGTTAAGTGGTTTGTCGTGCTCTTTAAAATGGCCCTGTGGTAGGGTCAGGTTTGTTTATTCTTAAAGTATTTTTGGTACTTAACCTTCTATTGATATTTACTTTGGCTTATAATTTTATATACTTGTTATTATTACTTGTTATTACTGTTATTTCAACAGTGTGATGAAGAGGCTAATATTTAAAATATTTTTAGCATACATAACGAACACATAAATATTATCCGCTAGAAATGATGTTTCATATTTACGACTAAGTATAGTGTGGAAATTATAAATTATAAAATGTAAAATAAAATAAACGTTGGGACTTTCACATCATTATTATTAAAGTAACGAAAATAAAAAATAAAAATCGTATCCATATAAACATAAATAGGTACAATACGTAAAGACGGTTAATAAGTTAAATATGTCTTTGCAAATATACACCGGGCTGCATTATCATAAAGTTTATAGATGGCGCTGATTACAATAAAAAACAATAGCGTCCTCAGCGTTACGTAGAAGCGACGCATGCGTCGGTTCCTCGTCAGTCTTCATCACGCTATTTATACCGCCCTAGATACTGGCTATTAGGGTTGCCCAATCCTATGACAAATGTCACTGACACACTAACACTGGTGTGTCGTGAAAATGTGATTTAAGGGCTCTCCCTTAGTGTATTAGGAGTATTTTAGTAGGTCATAATGTGTTTTAAATATTTCGTTTCTGCTCTAGTCTATTTTTGGTTCAGTATCTGTGTCAATTTAATTGAAGACTAGACTTTAGACGATATTGACAATGAATTTTGTCTGATACTAAAACTATGAAACTATATAGCATTAAAAGTCGTCTGCAAAGAATTCGATCGGTACATTAATAATTTAACTAATGCCTTAATGTTTTGCCTACAAAACTTCTTGATACAAACATAATACAATGATCTTTGACAGGTAAAACACTGGATAGGTTGATTATTAAAACGGGCCTTAGTCACAAATATTTAGGTGGCCGTGACTACTTACCAAGAAGCCCACTTGCGCCAAACAAGTTTAATATGAAGATGATGAAGTATGAGCCAACAGCCCTAAGTGTTGTATCAATCAAACAAAATGCCGCTGATTGCCGCGTAGCTTGCCAGGTGGCAATACGTCATATGATCCATAAGCCGATCACACTAGGTTTTATACGGAAATGTATGAAGAATGTATTGAAGAGATCTTCGTGGTTCAACTTTAAGGAAACTAGAGCCAAACATATTTCTTATTGATGACAGTAGTTTTAAGCGCAGCTGAGATCTGATGTGAATGGTGTGGTGAGGGAGATCCTTACTAATATTATAAATCCAAAAGTAACTCTGTCTGTCTGTCTGTCTGGTTCTCTTTTCTTCACGCCTAAACCACTGAACCGATTTTAATGAAATTTTGTACAAAGATAGTCTGAGGCTCGAGAAAGGACATAGGATAGTTTTTATCCCGGAAATCCTACGGGAACTAGGGACGGCGATCTAAGATCGATTAATTGGAGAATCGATCTTTTGGACCCAAAACATCGATTATTTTAATCGATATTAGTAAGGATTGATTCGTAAAACTATGCATTTGACCAAGTGATCTTTAGCAAAGTTGAGGTACGAATTTTCAGTTTTATGTATGTTAGTATGTTATATTATTTTCTTTTAACCGCGGGCGAAGCCGCGGGCAAAAGCTAATGCATTTATAAGAGGCCTTCTAACTTAGCAATGATCAACGCATCTGAGGCTGTACTTAAGTAGGACTCTAATACTATATGGGATAGACTTTATCCATGGGCGAGAGTAGCAAATAATCATCCGGTGGATTGTATTTCCTTTGTATTATAAAAAAGGAAGAATAGAAATAGGCCCTCGACCATCAACCTGTTGTTAAAATTGAGAAAGAAAATTTTAAAACTAGTAGTAAAAGTAGAAGTAACTTTGATTATTTCGCACTGTTGATGCTAATTAGCGTATATGACGAGATAGTTCACAAAACCGTGGCATTTCCATTATGTTAATTGATTTCAATTGTAACAGTCACATAATGACCTAACGGAAGCTCTGTAATACTCGTGTCATTAATGTAAAAGATTATAAACGTATTAAGGGACGCCCTTGACTCTACATTTCATAGGGTTGTACTTATATAGTACAATAGATAGTCTCTTCGATGAATAAGAAAGAAACGAAAGATAAAACCATGGTAAAACTATAAACGATTACTGTAATGTAACGTAATAAGTAATTACATGTACGTCTGTAGCACTACCATGAGTTTACAAAAGTATTACTCGCTAGCGACTGCGTAAAATAAATGTATGAAAAATTGTACAGCGCCTCTGGTGGTTACTCGTAGAACTAAAATCCGTAGTGGCGTAACTCGATACGTAAAAAACCTATCGAAATCAAATCGCAAGCGAATGTCATTATGATCTATTGCCATACAAATTCGGTCCCATGAGTCATTCATTTGACAGACGTTGTCAAAAAATACCGTAACGATAGTAGTTGTGTTATTCACTAGCAAAATGACAATAGTTTTCTATTTACAATTTCTATAGTCGCGTTTCTATGCCAACTCATGGTAGTGCTACTGTAATCTGTAATCAACTCTATACAGGAAGACGTCAAAAAAAAAAAACCAAAACAAAGGAAAATTGTAAATAAAATAAGCCATCGGTATTTATACTCGTATTAGCCATTTACTTATTTTTACTTTTAACTATAAATTCAATAAAGAGATTATAATAATATATAAAACGGTGAAAGTAATAGGTACACATATTATGTACGAATTTTGTAGCTACAAGATTTCTAAGGCACACTTTAAAAATACGTATTTATTATTATAGTATCTAAGTATAATATTGGAATAGCATTGCGATGGTGGTTAAATATGTATTTTAAAATCTACGTAAAGAAATTTTAAAAATAAATACATTTAAGGCTGTCAACGTTAGTCTTTGCATTTTATCTTGTGTACATTATTTTACCTTGTGTGCGATAAAGTATTATTGATAGCCTAGTAGTTTGAAAATATACCTCTACATTGGACTGCGAGATGCATATCCTTTTTTTTTGTTGACGAGGGGGAAACCTTCAAAAGGTACCCGACGCCATTGGAGTGACGCCGGATTATGTCGGATTTTTACCGCACTAAAACCCCCCCGGTGGCCGTCCTCAGCATTTGGTGGAGAACTCTCGGATCTCAAACGGAACATAACCAGAGTCCTCCTAACGGAATGACCTTCTATCGGGCTCTACCCTGTGGGGAGCAATTTACGCTCCTCTCACATCCCCTGGTGATTACAGCGATATGCGACTACACAAACCGCTGTCCTTCCCGGGGTCGCTTGCTGGACGTTGTGAGCTCCCTCTCTTGCCGCCGGCAACTCCGGAAGCCCCTTTTAGTCGCCTCTTGCGACAGGCAGGGGATACCGTAGCCCTATTCTGGTCCCGGTACTACAGGGACAGCGAGATGCATATCCTAGACACACACATTGTATATTATACAAACCTCTGATTTTTCAGACTTATTAGATTAATTATCGGTGAAGAAAACATCGTTAGGAAACCTGAATGCCTGTGATAAAAAAAAAATCTCAAAGGAATGTGAAGTCTACCAATACGCACTTGGCCAGCGCGGTGGACTATGGGCTAGTCCTTCTCATTCTGAGAGAAGGACCCGTGCTCAGCAGTGGGAAAGTGATGGGTTGACGACGACAGTGTAGGAAGACGCCGTGAGAATTCTGAGCCTATACGTCTGAGAATTCTTTAGAAAAATGTTAAAGGTGTGCCAAGTCTATCAATTTGCACTTAACCAGAACAGGGAACTGTCTCTCACTCCGAAAAAAGACCCGTACCGTTGACGACGATAAAGGTCCATTTATATCAATAGATATTCAACGTCTCATTTAAAAAAATATATGTTTTTATGTATGTAACTGGACTCGTGGCGGTCCTCTGCGGTTCGGTTTGCACGGACGTTCTCGCCACGAACGTGTAAGATGTGGAATGAACTCCCCCCTGAGGTATTCCCGGAGCAAAAAGAGCTCACATACAAAGCCGGCGATGCATTGGCGACTCCTCTGGTGTTGCAAATGTCCATACGTTGCGCGGCGTTGACCACTTTCCATCAGGTAGCACGTCGTTAGGTTAAATAAAAAAAAAGTATGACATAAATGACATTCGATTCTGGGATCCCCCGATTGAGATACCTACTTACAACCACTAGTTACTTTGTGCATGCATTGTGTTATATTAAATAATAGTGTACAAATTGGCACGTCGTGACGTCCGTAGCCACGAGACGGAAGTGGACTGTCATTCAGATGCCATCGTGGATCGTGAACTGTTGACTTTAAAAGATTTGCCCTTCGCACTATTAGGGCTGTTACTTATAAACAATGATATATTACTGTATGTTTGTAAGTAATAATGCGCGTTATAAATTATTTTCCTATTTCTTTCTTTCTTCATTCTTTTCTTCAAATTTGATGGTGAGAGACACGTATAGGCAGTCTTTGAAGGTGGCGTTAAATATTAGAGTGATAATGAAATTGCTGGCCATGTGTTCGTGCTGTCTGAGAAAAATAATGTGATGCAAAAATAGGGTCTCTACATTTTCTTTACATTAATGCCTTGGGAGTGAGGTCTTCCGATCTTGTGTGGAATTTTGCCGTCCCCTAAAAAAGAGCCATGGACAGGATCCCAAGCTAAAGGGAGCTGCCTGTGGGCCTGCAGTTTTTTTTTTATAATATAGTACGAGTAATAGCAGACGAGCATGCAGTCCACCTGATGGTAAGTGGCTACTGCCGCCCATGGACATCTGTAATCAACCCCAGATAGGATATTCCTACCCCTGAGGACTAAGCTGGAACGCCTCGGAAAAGTCTGTCTCCCTTACCACACCCTTCAAAACGGAACACAGCAGCGCCTAACACTGCTGTTATTAGGTAGAAATAGGTGTGGCGGTGTTGCCGCCGGAGTCGAACCACAAAGGGGTCAATATTATCTTTTAGACCTATACATGCATAACTTGTTGTTACAAGAAATTTATCTTGTTTCAGAAACGTCTTCCCGGAGAACATCGCGCAGGCTACCATCGCATCGTATCGCACCAGACTGAGCTACGACCCAAGCGATAAGCTAGCTATTAACGGTATGATTGAATTATTGAACTATTGAACCCTCTATTGATGAATCCTTACTATAATATTATAAATCCGAAAATAACTCTGTCTGTCTGTCTGTCTGGTTGTCTCTTCTTCACGCCTAAACCACTGAACCGATTTTAATGAAATTTTGTACAAAGATAATCTGAGACCCGAGAAAGGACATGGGATAGTTTTTATCCCGGAAATCCCACGGGGTGTAGGGATGGCGATCTAAGATCGATTTATCATAGAATCGATCTTTTGGACCAAAAAAATCGATTATTGTAATCGATATTAGTAGGAATTAAATCGTAAACTATGCATTTGATCAAGTGATGATCTTTAGTAGATATAGATGTAAAATGACTCTGTGTCAAAGTTCACTGGTTTCTTGAAGACATTTATCAGTATTATATTCCCAGTAGCATGCAAAAGTGAAATCAAATCAAATCATTTTTTTAAAATTCAAAATAGGTTCTTTACAGAGCACTTTTTGAATGTCAATATAACTACCACCACTTCACAAGGTGTTTCGTTATGGAGAAAAACCTTTTGTATTTCACAATGGCAATAAATAAAAAAAAAAATGGGTCTATACAAATGGGCTCCCTCAGAACTCCTAAGCCAGAAGTACCGTCCAAGTCAGTCACACCAGAAAGTGTCCACAATCATCAAATACTTATTTTATTTATTTACTTTATTATACCTTAATTAACACTGGTATAAAAGGCGGACTTAATGCTAGAAGCATTCTCTGCCAGTCTACCTTTAGGCTAAGCAGAAAACGTGCAAGGCGGTCAATTGTGTAGAAAGAGTATACATATAATTATATAGATATACAATAATTATACATACAATACTTGTATTTATAATATTGCTATTTTGTGTAATATTATGAGTTTCAACCAATAATTGTCTGCCTGCGGCATATCGGTCTTCTCTCAACATGAGAAAATTCACAATCTTTTGTAATATTACAATATTTTTGTTTATTATAATAATTTCATAATTATTTTCACCCGTGATTTGTAATCAATCCATCCAACGTTTTGGCAACCAAATCGTTATTTGGTAATGTCAATTGTTGACAATCTGACCACTATGATATAACTGCTTTACTGCTTTCTATACTAATATTATAAATAGGAAAACTTTCTTTGTTTGTTTGATTGTAATGAATAGGCTCAAAAACTACTGGACCGATTTTAAAAATTCTTCGAAAGCTACATTATCCACGAGTAACATAGGCTATATTTTATATGAAATATATTTGATAAATAGATTTTGAGGCGGTACAAAGTTAGCCGGGTCAGCTAGTACTTAATATAATAAACAGAAAAACAGTACAAAGTTTTCCGTGTCAGTTAGTATATTATATACACAGATTCAGAATAGGATTAAAAATTCGAATATGTGTTTATAGGATCACTGGAGACATACAAGATCGAGGGAGAGTACCAGAGCGGCAGCAATGTGCTGGGGTTGGTGTGTTTCAGCATCGTCCTCGGGATCACCCTGGGGAAGATGGGGGACAAGAGCCGTCCGCTGCAGAACTTCTTCCACGCTCTGTCCGAAGCCATGATGATCATCACTGGATGGGTTATTTGGTAAATGTTAAATGTTACCGTTATTTCGTAACGTTATCGTTGTCGTTATCGCGTTATATCATATTACGTTTTATTTTTATTAGATTGACAACAGAGTAACAGATCCTTATATGAGTTGTAAACGGATTATGAAAATTAAGTGAAAATTTTTGATTGACCCAAAAAGTCATGTGAATTCTTATATTATTTCCTATTTACCTATTTTACTGGTATTTTCCAAAATTTTATCCTTTTCAGCGACTTTTCCTGGTGCTAAACTCAATCACTTTTTTTAATAATCTCATTCGATTCCCAGATTGTATTTCAGAATTTTTGAAAATTGAATGATAGTTTTTGGTTAAATTCGCCCTGTAAATCCTTTCACCTTATTTTTACTATTCCGCATATTTTCTGATATCGTTGGCCACCATGGAAAACGTCACTCTGTTAACTCTTTTAACAATATTTTAATATAGTAACGTAATAAGTTACATACAACACTAAATACTGTCTATGCCTTAAATCATGATAATCTAAATGCTATTTCAAAATTTCCAGGATATCACCTTTGGGCGTCTTCTTTCTAGTCACAGCAAAGATTATGGAGATAGGTGACTTCGGGGATTTAGTTGGTCGGTTGGGGATGTACTTTATGACTGTGTTACTTGGCCTTTTCTTGCACGGCTTCGGTACTCTGAGTATCTTGTTCATCCTTGCCACGAAGAAGCTGCCGTTCCGCTACATTGCCAAGATGGGACAAGTTATGGCGACTGCGTTTGGGACTGCTTCTAGGTAAATATTTCACATATTATTGTATCATCTATTAATAGTAGTCCACACTTGATGGCAAGTTGTTTCCAGACAATTAAAATAGCGTCCAGTTAAAGCTAAAGTTCTATTTGTTCACAGTATGTTAGTCACAGATATATTACTAACAGCTCGTCTAATTCTAGCCTTTACCACACACTTCAAATCAGAACACAGTAAAGTCCTATTATAAGGCAGAAATACAGTGTAGTGTATGTAGTATAGCAAACAATGTGTGTATAGCAAGCAAAATATTTTTTGTTATATTTAAGAAATGTTCGTGTAAATGAATAATATGTAAGTGTGTTCTTATGAAAATAAATGTATCTTAAGCTACAAATACGTACATATGTCAATGGTGATTCAGATTCGAAAAATGCTACCACCTGCATATTCTGATATCTATCATACATACTTCTCCCCACTAAATTCTCCCATCTTTCATCCCAATTTCTTCCAGCTCAGCCACAATGCCAATCACGATAGGCTGCTGCGACGACATGGGCCTGGACCCTCGCATCACGCGCTTCGTGATCCCCATCGGCGCCACCATCAACATGGACGGCACGGCGCTGTACGAAGCCGTCGCTGCTATCTTCATCGCGCAGCTCAGGAAGGTTGAAATGTCGTTTGGGAAGATCATCGCTGTTAGGTGAGGCTGAGATCATCATCTTTGAGATATATGCTCCCACATATATTTGCTATAAAGTCTACTTATAAACGTAAATAAGTAGTCAGAAATGACTTCCATTCACCTTTTCGAAAATTCTAAAGCTCTAGAAATACCTCCAAAATCAATTTTGTTCTAGTTCAAGTTAATACATTTATTCGTGGTAAATATTAACGAAAGTCCTAATAGAGGATCGTCAAGAGCCTTCAAAGATAAATGAAAATATTTTGAATTTGAGTCGATTTGTATGAGTAGCATTGTAAGTTATTGGCTTACCGTCAGATAAGCTGTAAGCTTATTTCGTACTTCCAGCGGGCCTCTGCCACCTAAGCGCTGATTTAATTTATTACCGTCCTTTGTATCATTTATTGTTTTCATGCCTAATTGATAGTCAATCAAGAATGCCTTAAACTCCCTTTATGTGTGATAATACTACTACTCACATAAAATGAATATATTTATGTTTCCAGTGTAACAGCAACAGCAGCGAGTATAGGCGCAGCGGGCATCCCCCAGGCGGGGCTGGTCACGATGGTCATGGTTCTGGACACCGTCAACTTACCGGCTGAGGACGTCTCCATCATCCTCGCGGTCGATTGGCTGCTGTAAGTATTTAATTTAACTCAGGAAACTCATCTATTAGTCTCAAACCTATAATTAGATTTTCAATCTAGGCATTCGATATATTCGAAATATTTGATTTAATTCAGGAAAGTTATCTATTAGTCTCAACCCTATAATTAGAATTTTTATTTATTCGATATTTTCAAAATATTGATTCGAATTATATTTGTAAAACTTCAGTCTAAAATAAAGTGTCAGTTAATAATATACTTACCTTGACGTTTATGAGAAGCGTATGCTGTAACTCAGAATCAGATATCAAGGCGGTTAAATTCAGACAATTCAGACAATTTCGAATTTAAAATCTTAATAAATAAATAATTTGATAAGTAAAAAATACATTTTATAGTTCATTTATATATTATAGTAAAACAAATAGACGTAAGTAAATGGTAATGTTAATGATATATTTTAATAATTTCAGTGATCGTTTCCGTACAACAATTAACGTGGTTTGCGACGCTTTAGGCGCTATTATCGTAACATCGCTGTCGGAGGGAGACATCGCCAAAACACGCGCGACACAGAACGACCGCGAGGGCGCCACTGTGCACGAACTCACCGAAATCGAGAAGGGCGACCACTAAACGCTATATATAACGTGTTATAACAGTTATAACGTTCAACGTTACCGTTATTTCGTGCCAGGACAATAACGTATAGCATAATTATTGCATAATTTCGTTGTGATTAATTTATTGCGTTATGTTGTTTTCATTTAATTCGTTAAGGATATTAGTCTTATATGCGGAGTATTATTACAGAAACTAAACACCGATTATTTAAACTATTATTGTTTTAACTGCCTAATAAATTTATTATTTGTAACGTTAGACAATTATTTTACCATGCACGATAATTTAGCGTTGTTGTTATGGTAATATTAAGTAAATCGAAATTGTTGTTCAAATGTACTCATGTCCTTGTTTGGCATTTGATGTTAGTTTAGTGGAGTTAAATTATTTATATCGAATGATAGATTTTATCTGTTTTGGTGTAATCGTTAGATGGGAGCTTAAATGTATCAGTGTGTTCTAAACGTGCCATTATTTTAATAGTGAAGTACACCTTTTCGAAGGTTGCTGTTGCAGGGACGTTCTACAGTACTTAAAAGCTTTTAAATGATGTAACAATAACATATCTTAATTGGCAGAGGCAAAGAAAATGGAGCTGGAAACAAGACTTTTGTACTGGCATTTAAATTATACGTATATCTACGAAATCTTAATAAATTGGAATATATTCAATTTAATAAAACTAATTGTACCATTCTATTTAAAAAGCTTTTAAAATGACATCTGTGGTTAAGAACTGTGCTTCTATTTTTGTATGGATGTACATGTACGTATTGTGTGTATGTTAACTATATATTTGTAAAAGTGAATGTGCCATATCGTAAGTTAAATTGTAATATAGCGTGTATGTAGCTTCAGTCAATAGGCCATTGCATTCCAGTTGTATTGTTTTAATAGGAATCTGACAACACTTGAAGTGTTTAAATATTTTAGTTTTGTCCAACTAACATACGTTGTTATTCGTTATTTTGATCGTTATAAACGATTTAAAGTTACGTTTGAATTAGCAAATAACCAAAATTAACACACTTTTGCGTTACAATAGCATGAGGATTTTATTTTTGTAATATTAATAAGCAAATTCATAGCAATTCTGCGTTTATTTTTGCGAGCCATATCGTTATGAACATAATATTCGAAATATTATTTTAAACAAGATAAGCTACTTTTTAAACAAAATGTATTTTTCCGGCTACATCAATTATATAAACGTTAGTGCAATAGTGTATTTCTTGTTCAGTGTTATAAAATTTAATTGTAAGTTTAAAGATATAATACTGTATTTTGTTATATCTTGTTAATTATAGTTAAAGAATATTATTTTATTTATTTTAACTGTTTATTACAAAATCAAAGCCAAAAACTGACCAACTTAGTTATTTTAATCCCGTCTACTTTTTAAGTATAGAATCACCTTCAACATTTAAAAAATAATCTACCTGTCTCTATTTGGACATAGTTTGATGTTAATTATTTTAATAAACTCTTATCAATATCCAAGAATTCTTATTTACTGATCATCCTGGGAGAAATTAAAACAACTTATCCATTTCATAGTTTTATTAAATAAAGTTATTTTTGCATTTACTTAACAATAAATATTTGGTACACAATTTACAATTCTTTGCATTACTCAACTAAGTGTTTAGCGTCGCACAGCCAACGTATATTCTATACTAAAACAATAATGGCATAACATAATCAACTTAATTATTTATTAGTTTGCATGACTTTGATTTCAAGTCAGTCTTGTAAATGAGAGATATAAATAGCCACTTATAAATCAGGTAATATAAATAAGGAATGCATCGCTTAAGATTAAAATGAGTATCTCTATGGCTTGACTAAGTTCTTTAAAAAGTAATATCTAAAAAATTAGGAATGTGAAGTTACAAGAGTTTCATCTATCTCAAAAAAAATATATACATATTCATCCATGCACATACATCATTAGCAGATACGTTATTTCACTACTTGATATGTAAGACATCGATAGATATACTCAAATAAAATAAATATACATAAAACAACGTTGCAACAAATCTAGAAACACTACTATAGTCTGATTCATAAGTAGGTACCCAAAATGTAAACAAAGGTTGACCAATCAAGAAAATATATTTCAAATGGTATTTTCTTCTTTTTGACGATATTAAAGTAATACAACAATAATAAAATAATAACCTTAATAAATTAAGATCAATTCACATTTTCTAATATTTACCTTACCTCAATTTCGTTCCATACCGTAATAAAAAACGAGGTTTATGGCAGAAAATTATAATGTGATAATGGTAACACAATTGGAATCCAAAATATTTTTTATGACGTCATTTTTAAGTTTCGTTGTTGATGTTATTCATTTTCGTGATTGTGATCGAGGTCGAATGTTTTCCCGTTTTCATACCACGTTTGTTAAATTGTGTATAGTTGTTCAAGTATTTGTTTAAAGTTATCGCTTCTTGTTCATTTTGACAGTGAAATTTCTTTGTTTACGTTTTGGACATAATTATGAATCAGACTTTAAATCAAAGGCAGCTATAATGTACAAAGACACTAAATATTAAAATGTAGAGTCTCTTACATTAACATTTTGTACTTTTCGCTCGAAATAGACACAGTATAGGTACACTTTACGCCAGGCCTCCAAGCCCAATGCTAATTCCATTATCTAATAATTTGTTAGAATATACCTAGCACAATTTCATTGCAAAGATAATAATTTATTTTAATTCTAGATATGTTTATAAACTTAGATATTAAAGCTCTCATTTACATATTTCGTACTAGTCTAAATAGACTAAGAACCATTTACAATCATAACATAAAATATTCAAATTTACATCACTTTATAGTTAAGAAAACAACAAAGAGCTACCTAGTCCATATATAACAATAATATTTAACTATTTTTACAGAAACATACGAGTTATAGCAATATATAGCATAATATATATAACAATATTATAGTTATAACGTAGTTCAAAATAAACGTGATAACGATCGTTATAACAGTTAAAATAGTTCGTTATAACAATAACGCTAGACTTGACCATTAACGTGGTTATTATTATTGTTGTTGTTGTAGTGTTTTTGTGTTCCATTATGTGAATGATGTCCAGAGTCTCGTCTGCTACTTCTTTCGCTGTGCAGCGAACTCCTAACTCTTGCAAGGGTGGCTGCGGAGATTTCCATGGATTCGCCGTAAGGTAAACGCGAGCCACGTCTGTTGCTGCTGCCATGACACCGGGCGTGCTGGAATATACCAATAAGGAAAATTAGTAAATTATCTAACTTATATTTTTTTTACCTATAAGTTTTTAACAACAACTTTTGTTTATGCCACTTGGGCATGTCTCCTTCCTAAACAGAGGAAGACATGGAACAGACTACACTACTCTTTTTCAAATGCTGATTTTTGGAAGGAAATTAGGTAAATGTCACCCTAACAAGTTTTAACGATTGCTCTTTGCGAAGCGCATCGAATCATGGAAGAAATTAGTCATCTCCGATCGCGCTAAATTTCGCTTAACAACAAGACTTTTGCATCAGGTACTTTTATTAAAGATATCAATACATACTTCAGAGGTGTACTAAAATGTAAGTAAGACGTACTCAGGTGTCTAAGTTTCCAACTTTAGATCTTCCGATTGAGAAGCCAAGTTCCTAACCACTATTACTGCATTTTCTGTATCACTATTTGTTAGTATAAATTCATATGCCCCATATGTATAGTCATCATCATCAACCCATTACTGTCCCACTGCTGGGCACGGGTCTCCTCTCAGAATGAGAAGGATTAGGCCATAGTCCACCGCGCTGGCCAAGGCGTATTGGTAGACTTCACATACCTTTAAGATTATTTTTTTATAAATATCAGGTATGCAGGTTTCCTCATGATGTTTTCCTTCGCCGTTTAAGCGAGTGATAATTAATTTCTAATACGCACATAAATTTGAAAATCAGAGGCCTGGGATTTTAACCTCAGACCCCTCGATCGAGAGGCAGCGTTTCTTAACCACTAGGCTATCACTGCGTTCTATATGTATGAAGGTGGTGTTATTAGGTAGAAATAGGTGCGGCGGTGGTGCCGCCGCACCTATTTCTACCTAATAACAGCAGTGTTAGGCGCTGCTGTGTTCCGGTTTGAAGGGTGTGGTAAGGGAGATAGACTTTTCCGAGGCGTTCCAGCTTAGTCCTCAGGGGTAGCGGCGCATCTGTGGCCGACCTCAGGTAGGAATATCTAATCCTATCTGGGGTTGATTACAGATGTCCATGGGCGGCAGTAGCCACTTACCATCAGGTGGACTGCATGCTCGTCTGCTACTCTCATATTATAAAAAAAAAAAAAAAAGTAAGACGTCTAATTCAAAATAAATACAAAATACTCGTAGTTCTGATGCTTTATGTGTTTCTTTATAAACATTGGCTTTTAATTTAGTTTTTGGAAAATGTTTTTAGATAATTTTGGACAATGTACTTACGGGACCAGATCGCCACGTCCAGCGGTTCCGATTGAACACACCGTACACAATTGGATTGGCGCAGGAGTTCGTGCAGGAGAACAACCACATCGCCTTCTGGAACGCTGGGTCAAGACTCGACACCAAGTCCTTGTCTACCCAGTACCTGCAACGTAGAACAAGGAAGGTATTAAGAAAAGAAAACCTTTTTAAGTAAGTTAATAATTGACCAAGTGCGAGTCGATGTCGCAAACGGTGGCTTGCGTACCACCTAATGTTCATTTGATTTTTATTTTCAGTATGATAGCAGCTATAGAAGTGAATGCATTTTAAAAATTTTAACTGTCTGATTGTTACGGTTCAATAAAGCGAACAAATTAAATTTTAGACCTCCACAATAGCGATATCAACAGTATTCTATGAATCAAACTAGAATTAATTATCGAGACACACGGCTAATGTGTCTACCAAATTCAGAAATATACTTTTACAAAAAAAAAATGAAAATGGTTTGGCGGTTTTAGGGATAACCTAAGTGATACTTATATATATTTAAAAAAAGAATACAGAAACGACTTAAATAATTTAAGAGTTGGTTAATTACAAAATTCTTTATTTATTCAAAAACACTTAAAATTACAAAACAATACGCATTTAAAAAGTATGTATCGTATTAAATCAGTAAAAAATATATTTATCTTATCACAAAATGCTAGAGACTTTATAACCTCTGGTTACAGAAATAAATAGCTAACATTGCATCATTTTCAAATAAGTCATAAATGCAACAGTTATTTTTAATATAGTTATTGATAAGAAAATATGCGTAATGCAATCTTTGTTTTTGATTCACAAATTTTTACTTTATCACGTAAATAAATTTGAAAAACGCAATAAACAGTGTAAAGTTGTATGAGATGAAATCACTTTCTAAGTGAAATCTAAATATATATAACTCAAAGGTGACTGACTGACTGACGTAGTGATCTATCAATGCACAGCCCAAACCACTGGATGGATCCGGCTGAAATTTGGCATACAGGTAGATGTTATGACGTAGGCATTCGCTAAGAAAGGATTTTGATTAATTCTACCCCCAAGGGGATAAAATAGGGGATGAAAATATTACTTCATAACGCGAGCGAAGCCGCGGGCAAAAGCGTCGTTTTTTATATATTTTGCGTACCTTTGTAATATATTAAAAACAGAAGAATTAAATTAAAAGAAAAGAAAACATATTATTAAATTAAATTCAACAAACGTTTACTTGGTTAGTCATTGGTTTGAAAAATAATGCCCACCTTTTTCGCCGAATTGTTCCGAATTTTCGAGAGGTATTGTTTTCGTCACCTTTCCTTTTGCAACAAATCCTTCAGCCATTTCATATGCAAAGCTCTTGAAGGGAGTAAAACATACAAAAATCTATTCCCGCAATGCAGTATATCTGATGGTAGAGGTTGTAAACGCAGAAAAACCTAGGCACTAAGACGGTCGCCGTACCAGAAGTAGTTGAAGGTGATAGAACCCTTTGTTCGACTCCGGCGGCACCACCGCCACACCTATTTCTACCTAATAACAGCAGTGTTAGGCACTGCTCTGTTCCGGTTTGAAGGGTGTGGTAAGGGAGACAGACTTTTCCGAGGCGTTCCAGCTTAGTCCTCAGGGGTAGCGGCGCATTTGTGGCCGACCTCAGGTAGGAATATCTAATCCTATCTGGGGTTGATTACAGATGTCCATGGGCGGCAGTAGCCACTTACTATCAGGTGGACTGCATGCTCGTCTGCTACTCTTATATTATAAAAAAAAGTAGTAAGCAGTGACATAAGTTTATACTTTTAGTTGCTAAATAGTTCTACTACTTTTTAGTATCGTCTATAATCTCTACTTACCACAAACAATATAAGTAGTAAGGTGTCCAACAAGTAAAAAATACTAAAACAATAGTGACTGTCATCTTCAGGGTCCTTGCCCTCGCCCGCCCGAGGATGCCAACGCCACTGCGTCGCATTTTATCTGAAAAAAATAAATAAATAAATAAATAAATAGTTCTATCAAAATATGAAATATCTAAAAAGTGCAATTATAGTATATTCATTTTATAATAATTATACGTCCTTAGAAATGTTAACACTCGATGATTATCGCTTGTATTTTTTGTGTATTCAGCTTAGGACTAAGCTGGAACGCCTTGTATATGTATGTTTCCCTTACCACTCCCTTCAAACCAGAACACAACAGCGCTTAACATGTAGCAATATGTGAGGCGAAGGAATCTATCACCTTTAAAACTTTTAAACTTCAAAAAATAAGTGATTAAAAACATGATCATCATAATATTCATGATACTCGTAAAACAAAAGTGTGTTAGTTTTTTATCAGTTTTCCAAAAGAAACCAACATATTACGAGATTAAGTAATTACTCATTTATAAAGAGAAAAAATACGAAAGTTTATTAGATTAATAACTAACTAGTATTAAATAATTTCTAATATTAACTTAAACAACGCAATTACATAAATTTCCAACGTATGTGTACAAAGTAAATTGATGAAAAGTTAAAATAAATATCTCTAGAGAATACCTAACGTATGTATAAATACATAAATGTGTGATTTAACTCAGACGAGAGTTTTGTTTAAATATAAATAGACCTTCATTACAAAGATTTTAGATTACCTAATCTTTTGTAAATGGTAAAATTCTTTGATGTACCATTGCGACCGCAGTACGGCCCTACTATATTTTAATCAATTACTACATGTTATACTACGAAGGAATTATCTTTATATATATATTTCTTATGTGCGTGTGTATGTCACTGAACTCCTCCTAAACGACTGGACTGATTTTCATGAAATTTGTTGTGTGTGTTCAAGGGGGCTTGAGAATGGTTTAGATTCACAATTTAGTCCGTGGGAAAAGGATTTTTTAATTAATTTTTAATTCGTAAGTAGTTGTTGATTTTGGAATGTTTCACATTGGATTTGACAGACTTCGCTACCATCGCAGTTTCAAATATTCTATCTATTTCAAACCCGTAAGTGATAAGCGTTGTTTACTCTTAGCAATTTTTTATTTTTTTGGCAACACAACGTTTGCCGGGTCAGCTAGTATTTCTATATTTTCATGACTAAGGGCTCGAACACAAAACTGCGATGCGACGCGATGCGAAGTCGCAACGCAGAAAATTGCGATGCGAATTGCTGCGATGCGATATCGTGCGGCGTAGCGTCTCTCAGGGTGACCAACAACAACAACCACTGTGCGATGCGAATCAATTCGCAAGTTCTTGCGATGCGTCGAGGGAGCTCGCAGATTTTTGCGATGCGACGTCGCATCGCAGTTTTGTGTACGAACCCTAATTCATACCAAAACTTTAAGAACTCCCTTAAATCGTTTCGAATACCTACGAGTATTTTGGCAAATATCGAATACACTCGAATAAGTTACTTGTACGTGAAGTTATTGCCACTAACGCCTATTCGCCTATACTCGGCAAGATTCTAAGCGTTGAATTACGATTAAGGTCGAATATTAGCAATATACTGTATATATCGCGAAAAAACAGTACATTAGCATGTTATTCGCAGCAGAATTTCTGCGAAATACCCGCATTCTTCAGTCACAAATTACGCGAATAACCTTCGGAATTTGCGAATAGCATTTGAAATCGATTTCTGGGTTTCCACAGCACACTACTCAAATACTAATACAAATTGTTGTCACGAATTTAAACGAGAATGGTTAAAAGACGAGCACACGATACGGCGTCGCATCGTGACACGGTGCGAGATCGTGTCGCGTCACGTCGCCGTATCAATATATACGCCGCGCGACATTGATTTCTACGACTCGCTGACGCACCGCAACACAATGTCCCGTCATGATTTATTATAATTATTTATGGCATACGAGTAAACCTACGTTTTTTTTTTCAAAATGATTTCCATTATATCCTTATATATTATGAAAAGATGATGGTGATGCACCCATTTCCTGCGTTTCTGTTACTTTATCATGAAAATCACGACACGATGTCCCACGACACGACGTCGCAACGTATCACGATATGCCGTATCGTACGTACGTATTTTAGTTCTAAATCCACGTTCATTTCTACGCAATAAGAGATAAAGTGGTTCTTTGAAATATATAATTTATAATAAGCTTTCTGCATTCGAACAACATATTTTACATCTAGTAATATTTGTAATGTCTTATTTCGTAGATTGATGAAAATCTGAAAATACATCGTTCATTTATTCGTTACGCATTAGGAATACCAATAAAATATGACCAATCACAATATTCGAACAATGTAGTAATTTGATTTTTTTTTAGATTTTGTAATTTAAGTAAGTAGTAAATTAAGTACGCATTTTGCCTTTTAAGATGTCATTTATGAAAGAGCATGAAATCCACCTGAAGGTAAGTGAACACAGTCGCCTATAGATATCTTTAACAAATCCTATTAGTATTAAAATTCTGTCTAAGGTGGACCTCGGATACGTCACTACCCCTGAGGACTATGTTGTAATGCCTTGCTTATCCCTTTAAACTACAGCATACCTAGACTTAGCTTACCAAGGCGAAATGTACCGCGGGTGATCTGCCCTGAGTAGAATGTTTAGGGGTGCCAAATTTAAAAACAGCACGATCTTTGTTTTTTTTTCAACAATTCCAGAGGCGAATTTTAAAGTTTTTTTTAGTCCTGACAACCTTTATTTGTTTCAAAATACCTGTAAGAATATAACAGATAGCTCACTCACCATTGGAGGTATTCGCCCGTCGTATGATCTCGAGCAGCGAGGCGGACGAGCAATAGAGTGTGGACACGAGCGGCGCCACGTACATCAGCATCATGTTCAGCAGGAAGTACGCGAACTCGTGGGTAGGGGTTGGCAATGACCCGTATGTCACACACTGGTAGTAACTGTAAAGACATATTTTTATACAACTTTATATTTAAATATAGGAGTAGCAGACGAACATGCAGTCCACCTGATAATAAGTGGCTACCGCCGCCCATGGATGACTTCAATCAACCAGACATTAGATTAAATTCTTGGCTGAGGTCGGCCACTGATGCGTTGCTACCCATGAGGACTAAGCTGGCATGCCTAAAAAAAGTATGTCTACCATACTCTTCAAACCAGTACACAGCAGCGCTTAAGAGCAGTTAAGATGCGTCTCGAGTCGTGGTTCCAAGATTCGAATCCCAGGCACGCATCTCAATCATTCTTCACAGACGCACATCTTATTTTACAAATTTATGTGCGTGTACTTAAAATAAATTGCTTAAATGGTGAGGGAAAACATAGTGAGTATACGACTGAGAGTTTGTAAGAACAGTTTTGAAGGACGTGTGAAGTCTATCCATTCGTATTTGGGTCTTGACTCATACAGGAGACCCCTACCCAGCCGTGGCTCAGTAAAGGGTTGATAATGAAACAGGTCAGCCACCGCAGATGAACTACAAAACTCTTACTTCACGGTTATAACTGTAACTTACCCTTTGACCTCAGGGTGTTCTCCTAAGTGGAATATGAAACTCTGCGGTAGACTGGCCAGTCCAGCGCATATCCAGGCTATCATTAGAGCCCTTCGTACCCTCGCTTCCCACGTCACGTTTAGAGGCCTCAGGATGGCATAGTATCTGAAATTAGAATTTGATATGAGATATGACATATAATGGCGTGGCTCAACACAGTCGTTGGCGTGGCGAAGAATTATTCTATCGCGAGAAAGTTACGCCATTTTCTTTGTGTATATTTTAAAAACTGTATTCTGATTCTGTTGGTTACAAATATTGCAATAATTATTTAAAACTATACTCAGTGTATTTCAAACTTTGGTAAATTTTATTCGGTTTGAAATATAATAATGTTTTACTTATATTTTCTGTGATGTTACGATTATTATTTCATTCAGTTATATTTTTAAGTAAAAAATATTATTTTTATCTCTTTCATCATAAAAATCGTTAAAATAATTAAATCAAAATCGGTTTATCCGGACCGGATCCAAATCCGGTTATCAGGACCAATAGGCGAAAAAAATATTATTTTAATTTTCTATGCGTCAGGGGTTAAAAACATTTTTTCGTGCTTGTAAATTCCAAATAAGCATAATGAGCTTGATTATTATTTGCATAGACTGTAGGCTGGGGACTAATAAATCGTAATTTGATAAGTTATTAACAAGTTAGTTTTACGTAATCCATTATCCGATGCTGTTTAAGGAGCCGTGAAAGATGAGACAATGACAAATGTTCTTGGGACTAAACTGTGCTTAATACTCTAAGTTCCTCAAACTTTACATAAATAGGCTAAAAACGTTCGGTGCCATTTTCTTTTTTGCTATTAACAAGATTGAGGGTAACTACATAAAGTTACATTACATTACAGAATAGTGATTGCGTAGTGGTTAAGAAGCTCTGCTTCAAGAGGTCCGAGGTTCAAATCCCAGGCACCTTTGATTTTCCAAATTATGTGCGTATTAGCAATTAATTATCACTTGCTTAAACGATGAAGGAAAACATCGCGAGGAAACCTGAATAACTGAGATTTAAAAAAATAAAATGTTTTCAAAGGTATGTGAAGTCTACCAATTCGCACTTCGCCAGCGCGGTGGACTATGGCCTAATCCTTCTTACTCTGAGAGGAGACCCGTGCCCAGCACAGAGACAGTAATGGGTTGATGATCGACATCTTCAGCTGTACACTGAATGAGTTCACGAGGGTCGTTTATAGTGTTTCATCAAATTAATTGTATTTATTTGTGATTATGACTTGTAACGATATTTAATTTCTTTCTACTTAATTATTTATTGTTGACATGTAACTATTTATTGATTTTATTTTTATATTTAATTTTTGGACATTGTTATAAATGAATTGTTATCATAATTGCATCCAATTAATTGATTATTTAACTGTGATTTTTGATACTAATTTAATTTATTTAGTAGATAGTTATTAGTTGACATTGTTTTAAATTAATTGTATAATTTTATAGTCTATTGATAATATTTGCGTAACATTTTATTATTATTGTTGCTGTACTGCCGTTTTTTGGTGACATTTAAATTAAATTAATACATTATTTTAATTATTGATTGAATATCTAGAAATGATTATCGGGTTGCTAATTTAATTAATTAACATCGTATGCTCGTATTTTTAATTATTAAGTGTAAAATTAGGTGCACTAACGACGAGTTTTCTAGGCTACCATTTTGTCGCTTAAACCACTGAGTATTCGATTAATTCATGGGCCACCAATTTGTTGTTGGAGCGACGGACGAAAGCTATATGTTTGATTTTATTCAATAATTTGTCAATGGTCCATTGTAGTGCCTCTGTGTAGATGTATAAGTTACTAAATTAATTGCCAATAATTTTGACGACCGCGATAATCGTTAAATCTACCGGTTGCTTAAGCGATAGTAGCCAAATGATGGCCACCCTTGGTGATATCGATAGAAAATTGGTTTATGATTATAGTCGAATGTTGACTAAGCCAAGTAATCATTTTAAAAATCCTTTTACTTCAAAGATTATGTAATTCTGTTAATTTGTAAAATGAAAACAAAACAAAGAATGATGTTATACCTTGTGTCATAATAAGGCGTATATTTCGCTGAGCAAACAAAGTTCTCTTAAACAAAGTAACCTAAGGGTAGGTTGGAACCAGGGTTGTTGCTGATGCAGGTTTTTACTAGATCAGCTGATGCTGATGCTGATGCTGATTTTTTCAGAATAATATCAGCTGATGCTGATGCTGATGCTGATATTTAAAAATACTAAATATAAATATATTTTATACTGAGGTATTTGTACGTCCCTTATGAGAATAGTATTTTTTAACCAACTTCACAAAATGAGGCGGTTTCTCAATTCTACCGTATATATGTCTTTTTTATGTTTGTTCGCGGATAACTTCGTCGTTTATGAACCGAACTGGATGATTTTTATTTTGTTGGAAAAAAAAAGATATTTCCAAAGTAGTTCCATTATAAGAAAATAAGGGTCTGATGATGGCAGACCAGAGAAATCGAGGGGAACTTTCAAAAATCGTAAGGGCGACTAGTGCATTTGTAAGATTTTTAGTATGTCATCACTAAAAAAGGTGAAAAAAAAAAAATTAAAAAATACAATCGACTTCCATGTCACTACAAAGCAAAAATCAACTGAAACAAATTTTGGCTCAGCACATATCTCCGAAGCCGGCGCTCATATTGAACACGCTGTTTACGCCGTTATCCAACGAAATATATTTAGCACCTACTTCAGAACCATGTACCAAACCAACATCCACTTCAGCTACCCTCCACTTTGCAGTGACACAGAAGTCGGCATTTATTTGTTATTTTTTTTACAAAAACTAACTGTGTCGTATCTTTGTTCAATAACGAAATATTTGGTCATATTGCACTTTTCACTGAATGTGGCATTATGAATTGAATACATAATTCTGTTATTGATTGATTGAACTATGATCGAAAGTTATTGATGTCTGACCAGATTACGTTGTCAATACAATCGAATGATTGTTTGATGACAACTTGTGTTTATAAACTTCTGTGATTGGCTAAAACTCCACGTGATTTAAGCTCGGTCCCGCCTTCAACGAACACGTTACAATTTCAATATCAGCATTAAATATCAGCATCTTTTGTTGCGGATGCGGATGCTGATGCTGATATTCAAAAGAAAGCTGATAATCAGCGGATGCTGATGCTGATGCTGATATTCGCAACAACCCTAGTTGGAACGATGGTAGTTGTAACTAATTTGATTGTTATGTGAAATCTTGTATGAATTGAAATATATTTAAGTCAGAAACAAAGATTCATTTATATTTAAATTAACACATAGATATATTTTTTTCTCGAAAAGACCAAAGTTTTTTTTAAAGGTTACATAATTACATATGTATATTGTATAAGCCTAATTTTTAAACAAATTTTATTGCGAATTTTATAATATCGTAGTCATATTGTTTTTGTTCCTAGTATATTAACTTAAAAAGTATGTCCTTATAAAACACTAGCAGACCCGGCAAACTTTGTACCGCCTCAAAATCTATTTATAAAATATATTTCATATAAAATATAGCCTATGTTACTCGTGGATAATATAGCTTTCGAATGGTGAAAGAATTTTCAAAATCGGTCTAATAGTTTGTGAGCCTATTCATTACAATCAAACAAACAAACATAGTTTTCCTCTTTATAATATTAGTATAGATAATCATATTTGTTATCGGCCATTTATCAAAAAATCCAAGAACAAGAGATATTAATATTAATTGGAATCATATTGTAAAACTTTGAGGCAGCATTTAGTTCTTTATCTAACTTTAAACAGCTTGAAAATACTTTTCAATCGCAAGTTTTCATTGAAACAGATATTTTTCTTCAAATTTATTACAAATATTTAGTTTCTTGAAGATTCTTATACTTAGACGAAGTTTGAAATTTATTCGTTAGTTAAAAATAATAAAGTTTATTATAAGTTTCGTGAAATGCAGACCCTAATGAAGACCTTTTTAAGTGTCAAACGATGTAGCCTGAATTGGTTGAAGGAATTTCATTTCTTAAAAAACTTTTGGACTAATTGCTATTTGCATTTATGGTGAGAATGGTACCAAATTTAATCGTGGCGTGGCGCAATCTAGCAATTAAGACACCAATCTAAGAAGCACATGGATCTGGGTTTAATCTTTGGCCACGAATGTAAATGATGAAGTAAGCATTTTTCAGCCTTGAACAACGTCTTTATTTTCTAAGTTTAATTTTATTTTTTATTAATATATTATTTTTATTAGTATTTTAGTTTTTAAAATGTAAAAAAGACCTACTACAGGAGTACAAATGAAGTCATCCTTTCGTTTACACATCTTCCTACGCAACCTTGGCGATAAACTTGACCAAACATTCACCAACTTACCTATCAACCGCGATACATTTAAACACGAAGCTGGAGAGGTACAGCCCGAAGGTCCTGGTGAACATCATAAGCCTGCACATGAGGTCCCCGGCCAGCTAATCTTCCTATACAACCATGGCAATAAACTTGGTGAATCATTCACCAACTTACCTATCAACAGCGATACATATAAGCACGAAGCTGGAGAGGTACAGCCCGAAGGTTCTGGTGAACATCATCAGCCTGCACATGAGGTCCCCGGCCAGCTAATCTTCCTATACAACCATGGCAATAAACTTGGTGCATCATTCACCAACTTACCTATCAACCGCGATACATATAAGCACGAAGCTGGAGAGGTAAAGCCCGAAGGTCCTGGTGAACATCATCAGCCTGCACATGAGGTCCCCGGCCAGCCACTGCACGGTGCCCGCCCACGCGATCTCCAGCGGCATCATCAGAAATGTGACCTGCGCACAAACACTACTTGAAGTTCAATCATAGGTGGTTGTGAAACTGCTTTCAGAAGAATAACATTTTTAAGTAGATACTACGACTTTCGTTAATGATACTGAAACTTTTAGGAAAACACCATAAAATCTATTCACACCGAGACTTGGAATTGGAAACACAAGGTGCTTAAAACCCAATGCATGGTTTACTAGTTGGTGGTTTATTTTGTTGAATACAACCGTGAACCATGTAGAGTTTGATCAATACGACAAAATCTACTTAACAATGTTGTAACATTGATAGACAACGCACAAATAAAAATAATGGAAATTAGAAACATTCATTTTTCACATTGTTCAAGAAAGAAACCATTCCGTAAGGGCTCCAGTATATGTACTACTTAGGATAGGCGATCAATGATTTACTTGCTTTTCAGAATTTAGAACTAATACACGAGGCATATATTTCTGTTATACGCTTAATGTAGCAACTGAATGTGAAAAACGCGATACTTAAGTCGCTAAGATGTAATGCTAAATTACCGAAAAGTAAATCTGCTAGGACCGTAAGGGCTAAATAGTAGATGGATGTTAGAGGTTCTTGTCTATCCCTTTTAATGTACTTTTTTCGGGTCAAAAGTTATGGTACCCTATGACCTTTTCTGAATTCCTTACAACGTGTGTACATCATGATAATCGGTTGAGTACTTAAGGCGTGAAAGTATACAAACAAACAGACACACTCACATTCGCATTCATAATACTGAGATAAAGAAAGTATGGTCCTACGTGACGAAATAGGCTCTTACCATAAGATCAGCGACTGCCAGATGCATCAATAGCACATCGAGCCTACTGGCGCGTCCTGCTCTCTTCCTCCTAACTAATTGTGATAACACTGTCAAGTTCCCAGTTGCAGATATCACCATTAATACACTGTACACTATTATAGACACCATATGTCCATGGTTGAAGCGCATGTCCAGGGGCAGCTCGAACTGACCGCTGCCATTTAGATGAGTCCAGTTTTTCTGAGAAGCCCCGCCCGGGCCTGACACCTTTTCGACTATATCCATTTTGTGGAACGTTGTGACCTTTAGAGCGTTCCGTACCAGCAACGAGATTTTTTTTTATTCCGAGCGACAAAAGATGTGTATGTGCGCATTTTTCTGTCTTCTTGTACCTGAAACAATGTATATTTACTATTTGAGTGTTTTAAATTTAAAACATTAGTATTACACTTCTAATAAAGTTAGCACAATAAAGTTATAACACTTTTAAGTTTTACCCGACTGACAAAGTCTCTCATTCTTTGGTATGCCCCACAGCCCAAAAAGTTTGACAGATTTTACCATATGAGAAGTCGTTTGATTCGTTTAAATTATGACAATAATATAGGCTATATTTCATCTCTTTTCGATCAAATGTTTTAAGCAGGTGCTTGGTGTAGTAAGGGTAGACTTTCCGCGGATAATTTTAAGGAGTCCTACCAAAATGTATACCTAGAATACTACAACCACACACATGCAATCGCATTATTTCCTTTACAAAGTTAACAATTCAATTCCATAACATACTCCATAAATGCTGTCAAGACCAGACCATTTCCCTCATCCAAATTACTTTAGAAGACATCAAAAGCTTTCCGTATGAAAATTCAAAACTGTCAAGAGAAGTCTCATACAAAAAGTATCAAGTTTTAAGTACATTTCGTGGAAAATGGAGGCTGGCGCGATAACTTAGTTTGCGATCGGTGACGTAATTAGTCTAGTGACTTTGAACTTAAATGTATTTTGTTACAGCGCATTAATTAGATCAGTCTACTGTTACATATCTAAACAAAGTAGTTTAGTAATAGAATGCAAGTTTTGACTACGAGTTCGCATATATTCGAATTATTATGTGTTTTTAGTATAGATTCGTGGAATTTTGAAAGACATCGTTCATTTGAGTTAATTGACGCGAAATTTTATCTTAATTTTCTAAAGGACGTTTAATTAATTACATTTTAACCTTTCATACACTCAAACGCCCACGTTATTGTGTTAAATCAATAAGTTGGTATAAAATTTCTTCATGAAACAAATGTGTGCAATGTTTGAAAAAGTCTTTTAGAATTTTAATTAATAGTCTGGGCAGCATTTTTTAACCAAGCCATTTGCTAAATATTGTTTAACGTATAAAAATTAATATAAAACACTGCGTGGTGTTTTCATTAATCAAACGGATATAATTCGGATCTTCCATTATAATTCAAATTATTGCTTAGTTCCCAATTCCTTATTATAAATAATTAGGCAAATTATGTTTGATTTTTAAATAAATTCAACTAATTCAAGCCCAGCGTAACATATTTACAATATTTAGACTAATTATGAATTTTCACAGGGTATGGCGGGGGAGGATGGGGTAGATTTAGATCATTAATAAGTACATACCTAAATTTTACAAGGGGTAGTATTTAAACGAGTGACTGCAAATAAAAGTTTTGAATGACAAAAATAATGAATTTTAGTTATAGTATTACTAAATGTGCGTGAACAAGACATTAAAACAGGATGTCATTATCAGGCGCTAAGTTTTTTTTATTCGATCGTTTTATAATTTCCCTTTTACAAGTAACTAGTTTACACCACTGTTCCCAGATACTCTGCACGTGTCGTGTTAAATAGATTTCCTGAAGGTGCCAATGACCACAAATTGAATTTGATCCCTTTCACGATGACCCTTTCTGGTTATCTTTGCCCCTAAACACATAGAAGGAAGGAAACCCTTTCTTCAGGGGCAAGAATCACCACAGATAATAAATTTTATTAACTAATTACCTGTACTATACCTATTTTAGTTAAAACAATTGTCTATATTTTTCTCTGAAAAATATTATCATCTGCTTAGGTGGCCAAAACAGTAAAGTTCTATTAAGCAGACACCTTTGCTACTCCTATTTCTAATCTAACACAAAATTGGGTTTCGGTGCGCTTGTCAGCTGTACATTTGAAACGATCTTAGTATTCAGGGGGTGTAAATGCAACTATGATAGGCTTTACGTAAAGCTGTTAAGCTTTTCTACATCGAGTTTACAGATGTCCATGGGTGGCAGTGACTCACTATGAAATGAAGCGCATCGTTTGCGACTTCAAACTTATTAAAAAATATTTCTACCCTATCTTTAAAACAGAATTATTGCCAGGACTGTATTAATAGTATAGTCCGCGTAAAACTAGTCCGCTCTGAATATAGAAATGAATCGCGTCGCCGTAGCAAATTGTATGACTACACTTGCTCGCAACTATTTTAGAGCGGACTAGCAGTTTGGCGCGGACTATACTGAGTGTTTCCGCTGTCGAACCTGAAATGGAATCTTCTTGATTTTTAACACGCTTTTATTAGCTTGGGCTGTATGTATGTATGTAGGTATGTATGTAACTAAGTAACGGAATCTTTGAACCCGATTTCTGTCCACTTTGAACGTTCAGCTTAACTCAAAATTTTGAAGAATTATCAAAAACCGATGACAATACACGATTTTAATAATTTTGTACCATTGTTCTTATCAACATCCTCAGGATTAATTTTCGAGACGAGATTGTTCGAGCGCCTTAGAGAAAGTTCATCGCAAACTTACTAGATTGCAACAATTATTACTGTTTAGTTCTGTTATAGCGTGTTTTTTAAACTATATTTATTATAGTAAGTCTTTTTCGGAAAAGCATTACAAATACAGCATTGTTTTCGTTCAATTAGCAAGAAAAGCTACGTTAAGATTGTTGAGACTAATTAATAATCGACCTTTGCTTCTACAAATGAAAATTGCTTCGCTCAGATCTGAAACACAATTACGAATTTCAATCATGAAAATGAGACAGATAAAAGAATCGCTCTAAATTCTATTTTAAGTTATTTTTCGCAACAGTATGCATTTGTAACAGAGTTCTGTGAAGTTAGTTAAATGTTAATATAATTACGCGCTTAGCTCAAGTGGAGCTATTAGAAATTGATTTACAAAGTTAATAATTATAGTTTAAAACCATAAACCACTAAAATCGCACAAAGAAAATCGACAATCTTGATTCCTGACGATCCTGATGAGAATGGGATAAAATTATTAAAATCGTGTATTGTCATCGGTTCTTGATAATTGTTCAAAATTTTAAATTAATCAGACCGTTGAAAGTGGGTTAAAATCGAGTTCAAAGATTCCGTTACATATATACACACATACATACATACAAGTCAAGCTAATAAAAAAATGTGAGCCGTCACGGGACGCCTGGCAGATGTGAAACATCGACATTATTTTCTAAAAGTAATAATATGCAGAAAAGAACATATTGTGATAGGAACTAAATATGTCAAATGATAAAATAAAATATTACGATTTTTTTCCAGATAACGATGACTATTTATTGAATAAACATTTATTTTCATTAAATACAAAAATTTACGAATTTATTTCAAATCGTGACTACTTAATTCGTTTAATTCGACTTCGGTAATAGTTATTGCGCATGGCGACGCGTCGCCACACCGTACACACTACTGTATATATATACCATCGTATAACGCCAGAAATCGGTTTTACGTGCGGCTATAGATGTTTCACATCAAAAGCGTGGTAAGTAATTTCGGGTGTGATTGAGAGCTAGATGGGTGACTATTAGCGGCTTATGATGAGCGCTTTCGTTTTTTGGAGTTGCTTTCGAACATGTTAAGTTGTGCCGGTTGCGGTCGTTCATGCCCCTTATTGATAATAAATCTATCCGATGTTTTGCTTATCATAGATCGAAATTTGTATTTTTTTGCATAAGTAATAATGTCGAATCTTAAATACGCAATAAATATTGCCACATTCGAAGACATTCAACAAGGGTCTGTAAACTTTTATTTTCTTCAACCACTTCACATTGAGCTGCATAGTGGAGTATGAACCACCATGTCCACCATACTAGCAAATATTTTAATATATTTACTTACTATGAGCCAGTTATAAATGATCTTCTCATAATTTTCTAGATCATAAAACAGCTCTAGTAAATTACTCCGCTGTTTTAATAAAAACAAATGAAATCCAATATTCTGTTTGCGTTGATCCAATACTCAAAACTTATTTTTAAGAGCTTCCCTTCTTACCTTCCTTTTTTATTATACAAACAGTAAATGAAAAAACACCTAAAAAGGGTGCTCGGACCAAGATTATAATGGAAAGATAAATTGGTTTATCTCATCAAATAACAAGTCAAGATTTATTTTTCGGATTTCAAAGTTTCCCGCTTCGCGGAATTTCCATCTTCCTATGTTTATTTTGATTTTGGTTTAGTTCGAGGGCCAGCTACTACAGTGCCTCGAGTGCTATTACTGTGTATATATCATCAGCCTTATCCAGGACATTCCAATAAAGGAATATATTCTTATTGCTGTGAAAATAATTGCAAATACAAGCGAGTCATCTGATTTATGATATATATTTTATTATTTTTTTTTATTAATTTTTAATATATTTTTTTAATTTTTTTTGATATATTTTAAATTGTATGCAATTTTGTAATGTATGGATTATTTTAATCTCTGTTCGACTGTCATATACAATCTATATTTGTCATTTAATTTAATGTTAATATAATTTAATTTAACTTTATTTTTGTGTAAACTGATGTCTTGTTTTCATGCTGTCTTTGCCTATAATTATTCTAGCACTTACCTTGTACTTTTGTGTATTGTTTAATTTAAAATGTAAAGGTGTAATGAATGTTGGCAACCTTTAATAAATAAATAAATAAATAAAGACCCCCGGTGGGGGGATTAGGTGTATGACGCCTACATTTCCTATTCAATCTAAATACCAGATTGAATAGGAACTGATTGCTGGAACTTACGTTATTTAACAATGAGGCGCCCGAGGCCCGGTTCAACCCTACAGATTAAGAAAGTATAGTAATTTGTTCGTACAACGTCATCTATTTTCGCAGGGACAAAATAAATGTAGAGATATAAAGTCAGAATTAACTAATATTATTGTAAACTTTTAGATTCCGAATGATATTTGAATAACGTAAAATATGCAGATTTTTTTTTTTATAATATTTTCATTACTTCTATTATTGACTTTAAATTTTAACGATTAATCGTCAGTATAAGTGGCTGGGTATAAAAGATAAAATGCTTTTGCTATCTTTTACAAAAGACATTGTTGCTAACCGATCCAATATTCATTTGATTTATGGACACCGCAACAAAGTAAATCCTTGTCTCGGTAAAGCTTTTAGTAGCGAGCACGAAGGCAATTTTGGTAAAATTGCCCCTTGATGGGGTTTTCTGGTAAGGATATTTTGTAGATTTAACAATTATACTTTTGAAAATATAAAATCGTCTAATATAAAATTTTATATATAAAATTCTAGTGCCATGTTAGTTACCGTACTTCTCCGAAACGGCTTTACCGATTTTCACCAATTTTTATATGCATATTCAGTAGGTCTGAGAATTGGCTACTATCTATTTTCATACCACTTAGTGGCGCGACGCACTAACGCATTATCGATTAGGTGTGAAAGTCTGTCTTGTCTGTATTGTGTGTTCTGGCGTAACACTTCCGATTTTAATTTCCGTCAGATACGTACCGACCCATACTTAAATTACGAAATATTAAAGTGTCTACCTATTCAGGTTTATGTTCTGTGACAGACAGCGGAACTTAATAAACGTCTTGAAATTCCTTTTGGGTAGGGAACGTTAAAAACAAATTGTTTTCATTTCATACGCCATAAATAAGCAACATAAGCTTAATAAATATTAAATACATGGTCACTGATTAATAAATCAGTGCAATGCCTTGATGATAAATTCTAATAAATTTTATTATCGGACAAAATATAAGCTTAATAAATATTAAATACATGGTCACTGATTAATAAATCAGTGCAATGCCTTGATGATAAATTCTAATAAATTTTATTATCGGACAAAATAACCTTCTATCTTTGATATCGAATACCCACATGTTTTGAACATCTTAATAATCTTAAGGAATTTCTATCGAAATTTTGTCAAAGGACGAAAGAATTCTTTCACTGGAAGTTGACGTTACGGCCCTTTATAATATTATATTTTATCTTAAGTATTCTTCATTGTATGAACCATTCAAGGGGAATCGTTACTTTAATGTATTCAGGCGACTTAGGCGGCTTACACACTGAATCCTTTTTTTTTTAATATAGGAGTAGCAGACGATGCAGTCCTCCTGATGTTTAGTGGCTACTGCCGCCCATGGACATCTGTTATCAACCCCAGATACGATTAGATATTCCTACCTGAGGTCGGCCATGCGCCGCTACCCCTGAGGACTAAGTTGGAACGCCTCGGAGTATGTCTCCCTTACCATTCAAACTAGAACACAGGAGCGCTTAACGCTGCTGTTATGACGCAGAAATAAGTGTGGCGGTGGTGCTGCCGGAGACGAACCACAAAGGGTTCTACCACCTTTAATATATTTGATGATTAAGTTATAATATTGCAGATAGATGGCACCCTTTGTGGTTCGACTCCGGCGGCACCACCGCCACACCTATTTCTGCCTAATAACAGCAGTGTTAGGCGCTGTTGTATTCCGTGTTGAAGGGTGTGGTAAGGGTGACATACTTTTCCGAGGCGTTCCAGCTTATCAGTATCGGAGTATCTGTGGCCGACCTCAGGTAGGAATATCTAATCCTATCTGGAGTTGATTACAGATGTCTATGGGCGGCAGTAGCCACTTACCATCAGGTGGACTGCATGTTCGTCCGCTACTCCTATATTATAAAAAAAAGATATACAAATTGTGTCCTAGTCCTCAGGAATGGAGCATCTCTCATCGGCTTTAGGCAGAAACCCTGTCTTATGTTGATGTGTTTGGTTATACTTACCATCACGTGGACTGCAATCTCGTGTACTACTTTAATTTTATAAAAAGTGTCAGTCAAATATACATTGACTTATTTCTAAAGGAAACTCTTATTGGCTTATTTCTTCTTATAAATATAGTGAAGTATTGTTGCAGAGAGTAGGATGAACTTTTTTAATAAAACGTCTTTATTGTGCAAACAATATAGGGACTTCCTTACAGCATTGATTGGAGTTGACAAAGGGTTTCGGATCTCAAGGGTAACTTCTTTGTCGGCGGTCATCAAGGGGATTGTATCTTCGGTGTAATTACTGTGGCCCAGTTATTGAATTAGAGGAAGGCTTTACTATGCGATGTATTAGGGATGGCGATTTGTTCTGAAAATTATCGATTCTTGAAAGGATTCGAATTGAAGTGTAATAAATCATAAAAAATCAAGGCCCAAAGAATCGATTCTCCAAAAATCGATCTTCGATCTTTACAGCTAGAAAGGGTGAAGATAACGAAAAAAAGGACCAAACAAGCAGTGAAATACGTATCCGTAAAACACATGTCTATAACAAACTGAACCAATTTCGAAATATAAATATCGACTTTCGATTTTCTAGGAAGAAGGATCGATTCACCGAATCGATCGATTTTTTGGCCCAATAAATCGATTCATCGATGAATCGATCTCAGATCGCTATCCCTAACTTGTATAGTGGTCAACTTTTAAATATTGCTAGTGTGTAAATAGCCTTAATAATATGATAAAAATTTAAGAAAATTCCTCAGAATAAGTTTTGAGTTAGATTCTCAGTAGATATAATTATCATTTTAAAATATAATTTCATCTTTAACTTAAATTTACTAAGAAATCTTTTGTTCTACACCGCACTCTAAAATAATGTTATAATGGGTTCGTCGAAACTCAATAATACTTATCATTAGAATTAGAATAATACGAACACAATGAAATAAACTTCGTTTAATTATATTATGAAGATCGTGCGTAGGTATATTTTTTCTTTATCCCCGTAGTTCTGGGACAAGAATAGGGTTACGGTATCCCCTGCCTGTCGTAAGAGGCGACTAAAAGGGGGCTTCTGGGGTCGTGGGTGGCAAGAGTGGGAGCTCGAACCGCCCGGCCAACGTCCCGGGAAGGACGGCGGCAACGCGCTGAGAGGACTCCGGTTGCGTTACTTTGGAGATCCCGGAGTCCTCTACGCAGTGCCGAGGACGGCCACTTTGGGGTTTAGTGCGGTAAGAGTGCCACATAACCCTGTGTCGCTCGCACGGCATCGGGTACCTTTTGAAGATTTCTCCCTCGTTAACAAAAAGAACGGTATATATTTTCTTAGGTCGTGTAAATTATTCCCATGGTACGGTACCATGGAAAAAATGCTTATGCATGAATTTAGAAAATTTCCATACACGTCATGTGATTTTGAGTTAGATAATTGGAAAAACCCATTAATTATATATAAATATCATTTAGTAGAAAAATCTAATGCAATTATTTTCCCATTGTGATCGTGACGTTTGACGTGTGACGTCGTCATCTGTGACTATCATATTACCTATTACTATCGCAAGTCTCTTCTCAGTGAGAGCAGTTTAAGCCATAGTGCTGGCTAAGTACGAAGTGGTAGACAGTTGTGATTAACACATCGTGTAAAGTACAGGCATCTAAGAAATAATAAGAAGCCGTGGAATGATTAAAGTTATGTTAATAAGTATATTGAGATTTTTTTTCTAATATTGGAGTAACAGACGAGCATGCAATCCACCTAATGGTAACTGCCGCCCATGGATATATGTAATCAACCCCAGATGGGGTTAGATATTCCTACCTGAGGTCGGCCACAGATGCGCCGCTATCGATGAGGACTAAGCTGGAACGCCTCGATAAAGTATGTCTCCCTTACCACACCCTTCAAACCAGAACACAGCAGCGCCTAACACTGCTGTTATTAGGCAGAAATAGGTGTGGCGGTGGTGCCCCCGGAGTCGAACCACAAAGGGTTCTACCACCTTCAAGATACTGGCATATAGAGTTGCGATTAAACTTGAATGCTTAACAGCCATACATCAGGAGGCACGGTAGTGCCTCCGCCAAGTCGAGCCAAAAAAAAGCGGCATTAGTTATTCCAGTTAAATACTACAAAACAAAAAGGTCGCGAGGCGTTTATATTTTTCCCGAAACGAGCGTAATTTATTACCTACCCAGACGAAAGGTCTTGTAATGGAGATGACCTTCCTAAATTGGATAGATGGGTGACATGGGTCCCTGTAAGACGATATAGGCCAAATTAATCATTATCGGGAGAGATCTTTCCTCGTCCTTTTGTAAAAGTAAATCTGTAAAATTATTTTTATCGATAGTTTTAGACTAATTATAAGTTAACGTTAAAAAAGTTAAGTAACTTAAACATAAAAAGTGTATGATTATCAATTTATTAAATACAAAAGTGACAAACGAGCATGTAGTTCATCTGATGGCTACCGAGATTGTCTCATATGAGAGACTTGCTCTTATGACACCATTAAAACCAAAACACAGCAGCGTTATATACTACACTATGAACACTACTGTTACTACTACTACTACTACTGTTAGACAGAAATAGGTGTGGTGGTGCCTCGGTATCTATATCAGGGACGTCTTACCCCCCCCCCCCACCCCACCCCCCACATATATTAAATAAATAAATATTGCGGCATTGTCAACATAAAGGTGGTGGGCAAGAAATTCGGGTCTCGAGGATACCCTCTTTGCCCGGGCAGATTTTCAGGTGGTCGAATGCCCCCTGGATTTATAATATTGATTCATAATAATGTCATGTTATTAAAAACATTATAATATAATGAACAATTATCAAAAATAGACCAACACCACTGTTAAGTGGGTTGTTCGGTACTTGTCGCGTCGTTACCGAGCGATGCCTCGGTAGTCCAGCCACGAAAAAACGCTTTCTACTCTCATAACCCTACAATAGGAATTCCTGTGTTACGGGTAACATGGAAATATACGAATACACAAACACTACCCAAAACAGTACCCTTACCATGAATTTTTACATTTTGGCAAATATTACTGTTTTGGTATTTGTTATTTGTATACAGATATCTAAATTAATTAATAAAAGAAAATAATTAATATTATTCATAAAAGAAATCTAAATAATAAATTTTTAAATTATTCATTTGAATAAAATTAAAAAAAATTGACATTTTAGACACATTTTAGAATACATTTTAGACATTTATTTTGCCGGGAATCGAACCCGTAATCGCGTGTCAGACCGATGTGATGACTGCTCCGCCACGCGGGTCGTCATCGAAGGATTCTAGTACCTTCAAAAGTGCATTCAAAATCGTCTTAGAACGTGCAACTATTTAAAATTGCAGACAGCGTCTTCAATCTCTACATACGAGTATATAGTAGTAGAGTCATGAAAACTATTAATTATGCAGACAAATGCAGTCTAGTCTGTGCGACCTCATCTGCATATTTAATTGCACTTGTTTCAAGTAGACGTGCGTTTAGTGCTCGTACACAAAACTGCGATGCGACGTCGCATCGTAAAAATCTGCGAGCTCCCTCAACGCATCGCAAGAACTTGCGAATTGATTCGCATCACGCAGTGGTTGTTGTTGTTGGTCACCCTGGGAGACGCTACGCCGCACGATATCGCATCGCAGCAATTCGTGTCGCAATTTTCTGCGTTGCGAATTCGCATCGCGTCGCATCGCAGTTTTGTGTACGAGCCCTTAGTCTTACACCTTCATTATCCCTATACTCATAGTAGTAAGAAAAGATAAAATATGGTTAAAGATTAAAAAAAGTTCAGTTTGTTAATATAAAGTAATAAACATTGGAATACAATAAGTGAGCCCTTTAATTTATCCAAAATTGATATTCCTAATTTTTTAACGGAAAATAGTCCATTGTAATGTTACATTTAGTTTGAAAACGATTGCAGCCTAAAAGTAATAATTTTAGTTTAAAAACTAAAACTCACGCTAAAATCGCACAAAGAAATAGTTAATCCTGACGATCCTGATGAGAAGAATGGGATAAAATTATTAAAATCGTGTATTGTCATCGGTTCTTGATAATTGTACCAAATTTTAAATTAATCGGACCGTTCAAAGTGGGTGAAAATCGAGTTCAAAGATTCCGTTACATACATATACAGGTCAAGCTAATAAAAGCGTGGTAATACAGACAACGCAATTTATTTCTTTGGATGAAATTGTGAAGCTAGTTAACTTCTGGCGTGCAATTCGACGAATGACAGTTTTTTTAATTCATGACTTTGTTATCTACTGAATTTAATATTGGATTTAATGTCACAACCATAGATATGTAGCGTAGCGAAAAAACTCTAAGTCTATGGTCACAACCATAGTCGTCAGTAACAATAAACATTACATATGTTTCTCTAAAATACCCTAAAAATATTGTACACGCCATTTAACCTTACGCGAGTAATATTTTAATTAATATCATAAAATTAGCTCTGACATGCTCACAGCAAACAAGGCAGCTGCTTCATTATTCAAATTCTGTTTTCAATTTAACCTGCGACATCGCTAGCTACTTCACTTACGGAGTAATAAATTACATTATGAAATCACGGTAAATAAAGTCAAATTACCTTGTAGGTAACAGGGGAACACAATTATGTAATAAGGTATTTAATTTATATAATTGAAGGTAACAAGGGTTGTTAGGGTTCTGTAGACAAAGGGTAAAAACGGGGCCCTATTAGTAAGCCTCCGCTGTCTGTCTGACTATTCATTTGTTTATCTGCCACAGGGCTTTATCTTTCGAACCGTAATAGGCACACTCTCACTTCACGTTAACTTTTCACAATAGCTTCTGTAATAACGAATTTTAAAAGTAAAAAAATAAAACACAATGGTTTAGATCAGTGTTTCCCAGCCTTTTTCAGTCCACGGACCGGACGGACGGAGTATTTATTTTAGTTATTACAGATACAAAAGAAACAAATACAGAAGGTAATTAATTATAAGTGATTATTATGAAAATTATGAAAAAAAAATAACGTGAAGGTTGGTGTTACTTTTTTTGCAACTAAATCAGGGATATTCGGGTTGATGTTGCTACTAAGCTGTAATCTCACATCAGATTCTACTTGTAATCTGTTTCTGTATTTATTTTTTGTAAAAAAAATGGTAAAGAATGCCTTTTCACATAGGTATGTGGTTGAAAAAAGCAGTAAAGCGGCCCCTTTTGCATTTAATGAGCGATTTATGTATAGTCCAGAGATAACACCGCGGACCCCCATACATATACTCGCGGACCCCCAGGGGTCCGCAGACCACAGGTTGGGAAACCAATAAAGACCAAATTATGCAGTCCACCTGATGGCAAATGATCATAGACATCTGTACCCTTACCATGAGTTTTTACGTTTTGAAAAATATGATTGTTTTGGTATTTGTTAACGTATTTGCCCATACAAATTCCAATCAGCACCCCTAGCGGATTGTATTAGAACTATAGTGTCAGTAACGTAATATTAAATGTCTAAATTGACAAAATGGCGCTTTATGTTTTGTCTCTCTTTTTGCGAACATGTGAGGCAGAAAAAAAGACTTGAGCACTTATTGTTACGTTTATTCAGTCTACTAAGCAAACGTAACAGAATAATGGATTCAGTAAACGTAACGTAAAATTGTGGGATGTTATGAAAACTCATGGTAAGGGTACAGTTAAATACTACAAAACAAAAAGGTCGCGAGGCGTAGGTATATTTTTCCCGAAACGAGCGTAATTTATTACCTACCCAGACAAAACACCCATGTAAAACAGAAGTCAATCGCAGGTCCGTCACCCCCACCATCCTTTAAGTCTAAGACGTCAAATCACCTTATACGTAAATTAATCAGCATCCACATCCTTCCACCGAAGCGCAAGAACTTCACATTACACTTTTTTTGGTAAGTAGCTATTGCCGCCCATTGACATCCGTAATCAACCCCAGATAGGATTAGATATTCCTACCTGAGGTCGGCCACAGATGCGCGGCCACTCCTGAGGACTAAGCTGGAACGCATCAGATAAGTATGTCTCCTGTATCACACCCTTTAACCTGGTTTAAATCACATCAGCGGTTAACGTTACTGATATGAGGTAGAAAAAGTTTGGAAAATCCAAAAGTGCACGACTCATAATGCTCATTTAATTATGAAATATAAAAAAAAAAAAAAAACTTAAGTCGTTCAAAATTAATTGCCGAAAAAACAGCTGTAGTAGGAAGAAGGTACTGCACAAGCGCCCCTGGTGGAATAAATGTACATAATATCTATAGATATACAGTCTTGTAGTTTTCGTTTTTTATTATAGCAATTAAACGACACTGAATTAATTAATCATTCGCATTCAGTGACCTACAATCGTCGATTAGAATTTAAAAAAAAAAAATTAACTCAAATGATGGATTTTTTCACAAGTTACAGTGTTTTCAGGTTTCACACATGACGGACAGGAAAATTTTTTGACCTATTTTGGTGTTTTTTTCCAATTCTATTGCAGTAAATCAATTTTTAAAAAGTATGGAATTAATCTCCATTAAATTATCTCGACAATAGTATGCAAAATATCTTGATTCCGTGAACTATCAAGGCTATAATAATAAAAATAGCCGCCAAAATGAAGCGAAAAAAATTTTTCGATCGTAAAGCACTCTCTGATGCTTCGCATCATGAGTCGTGCAATAGGTGTGGCGATGGTGCCGCCGGAATCGAACCAAAAAGGGATCTACCACCTTCAAATATGTATGTTAGTAACATTTAACCTTCAAATTACAAGCGCTTACAATTTAATCCACCAAATAATTCCAGTAAACGGATATAATTGGATTATTCCCTATTCAATCCGGAAAGGAGTTGGTCCAAAATTTAATAAATCCATCGATTTGACGTCATCCCCAGAGTTGGGTGTGACGTGATCTATAAATTGTTAAGTTTGTCCGTCGTAGGCGTTATTGGAATATGAACTACCACTCGAAACATGTACGCAGGGTTGTCAGTTTACAAAAAAAAAAGTAATACACTAGTATTACTTTCCATAGCATGTTACCAAACATTGGAACACACGACACGACACGAAACGTTCTTCTAGTCTACTCAAAGATAAAACTTGAAAGTGAACTAAGTACTACTATTAATATTTTTTTGATTTATTAAGGAAAAACTAAAATCATATTTATGACATGTTACTTTGTTTAAAAAAATGTATTTTTGAGTGTTGAAAAATCCTTGCGATACATTTTTTATACGTCATTCGAATGAGCTATTTCTCATATTTTAGGAGTTTTAGCTTTATTTTTCACGTTTTTCAAGTTGCTGACTAGACATGTTAATATTTTATACTTTTTTCACATCGAGTGGATTAGTACTTTTTAGTACCGTGAGTGGATACGGTAGCAACTAAAATTAATCGATCGGGTCTTTACTTTCTGATAAGTTTAATTTCGTTTGTGGTATTGAGGATAATATCTCACAGGGGCTGTAAATGGACATGATTGTAAAATGTCAAATAGCTTCAGCAAAAGCCGTGGCAACCCTACGTCTAAGGGAATTCGTAATCGGGTCTGTTATGGAAATTCAAGTGGTTTGCTCCTTACCTGAAACCCTTACTAGCTCGTTACACGGCGATGAGCGATAAACTATTTACTCGCACAAAGAATAAAGAATAAAGTTTAAAAAAAATCTTACATCTATGTCAATACGTGTACTTATCTACGGGATCTTGTTGCTTAAAGATGATTGTCATTGGTTATTTCAAAATGAGTACCTGGGGTTGTACATGCCAGTTTCTTGTTCTCGATTATTTAATCGATTTTCGAAATGGATGAATAATAATGTTGTCTTAATAAATATTTTGTAACATATTTTTTTATTCTAATCATGTTAATGTTTTTTGTTCTTTTTTTAATATTTACCATTAAATATACAGGTTTCCATTGCGATTGCGAGTGCGCCTACGCACCATCGCCATAATCAAATAACGATATGTTTACAACTTTCTATGAGAACTATGTATATAAAACAGTGTAAGCTACCTTAATGTAGCAAGTGTTTTTATTTATCATTTTATGTATTTGTTCTTATGTTAAAAAATGAAGCAATATAAGTTTTTCTAGGTCTATTATCCATTTATAATACGGCATATACATGGGGTCTACTGAAGTCGAAGGACTTCAGTTGGCCCCATGCTGAGACTATTTTAACACCAGAATTTAATAAATGTTTAAGCAATATTTATTTTGTATTAAATCTTTTTTCCGTAGACATCTTGTTTTATTTTGTTGACTAAATTTATGAACGACACGGTAGATTTTGATAATGATGATTCGGCGACTTTTTTACCAAAACATTCGCAGAGCACTAGTAAAATAAATCTAGACGATCGATTTCTCGAAAATCTATCTTCGATTTTTCGATTTCAAAATCGATTTTTATAGCAGAACCGAATCGACTTTTGAAACGATTTTCTCTCTGACGGAGAATTAACAATGCACATCTCTAAATCTTTCTTGACAAGTGTCAATCGATCGGATAAAAGTGGCACGCTTGGTTTTCATACAAATGAAGGTACATGTGTCATCTATTTAGATATAGGTCTGTGGGTCTAAGTTACTCGCCTTATGAATCAGTCGGTATCCTTTCACATTCCACGCGAAACGCAAGATCTTTTTGACTCTGAAAATATATGTGATGATACCTCTCCGGTCGACTCACACTTATTCTATCAAATTTCAACATTGTAGTTTATCGTCGATGGTAGAGCAAGTTCCTGAATAGTTGATTTCTAAATATCTTGTACAACACATATACCTAATCATATTATAGATTTAGGGCATTCTGTTGTTGTTGTTATAGGGCATGTTGTTGTTTTAGGATCCTAGTAGAATCTTAGCAAGGTGAAACTTGTGGGTGTAAAATTATCATCTTGTTAATTTACAGTAAGATACTTATATATTAGTAGATATATTCACAGAATTATATAGGTATTTATTGCAGAATAATAGGAGATTGCTACCGACTCGGTATTAAATGGAACCTATTGACATCAATAATCAACAAATAGGATTAAAGATTCGAGAATTTGGCGTTGGTAATGTTGAAGGCTAGCAAGCCTTGTGTTTCCGGCTGTACACACAATACCAATACAATGTAGAAGGTGGTAGAACCCTTTGTGGTTCGACTCCGGCGGCACCACCGCCACACCTATTTCTACCTAATAACAGCAGTGTTAAGCGCTGCTGTGTTCCGGTTTGAAGGGTGTGGTAAGGGAGACAGACTTTTCCGAGGCGTTCCAGCTTAGTCTTCAGGGGTAGCGGCGCATCTGTGACCGACCTCAGGTAGGAATATCTAATCCTATTTGGGGTTGATTACAGATGTCCATGGGCGGCAGTAGCCACTTACCATCAGGTGGACTGCATGCTCGTCTGCTACTCTTATATTTAAAAAAAAAAAAAAAAACCCTTAAACACAACAATTAATTCTACTGTAATTAGGCAGAAATATGAGGGCCAGAAGTGCTGCCGTAATCAAATCACGAAATAATTGATACCACACAGACTTATGTTTATACTAAGAGGCGATCACTTATTGCCATATCCACTAGGTAGATTCTGGCAGATAGGGGACCATCTTAGTTGGCAAGGACAGCAACGCGTCCGTATCAGGTAGTATAAGGTAGAACCCGTTCCATTTAGAATTGGTCAAAGTTGTCCATGAAGTTCTTCTTTAGATCTGTAACCTATACTTATAACAGAAGTGTTACGCGCTGCTGTTTCGCTTTAAGGGTCAAATCAAATCAAATCAAATAACTTTATTCTGGAATATAGTTTTAAAAACATTGGAGTACATTGGGTAATTATCCGCCATATTCCGGCCTCATAGGCGTATAATATTATTATAGAAAATTAAAAATTGGGATAAATTATAAAGGGTGTGGGGCGAGGCAAACTTACGGAGTTGTTCCAACTTAGTCGTCAGCTAAGTATGTTACTTCTATCCGTATTATAAAAAATGGCCATGAGCGCTGGTCGTCACTTATCCACAGCTGGACTCCATGCTATTCAATACAAAAATAGTTATTATTATTATTTATTTTATTATTTATTTATTTATAATACAATTTATTTATATACAATCTTACTTACAACTAACTTTAGGGTAACCTAATGCGTTAGTTTAAGTAACATATATATTATTACACTTATATAATATTATTTAAATGACAAACAATTATTTACATATTACATAATAACAGGCTTTTGTAAACTTGTACTACTTAATGCGCAACATTCCACAAAACTTGGATTAGTAATCCGTTAATTGATACCAGCGTTCATTATTTTCCGATGTTATCTGAACTCCGTCAATCACACAACGAAAACAAAATACGCATAAGCCGCGCGATGACCTCCAAGGGTCATAAAAGGTTGATCTGATATTGGTCGGATCTTTATCGCGGCTTTATGAGTAGGGATAGGGGTTTTTTGTGCAAATATTTGGTCATATTACCCATTTATTAACGAAAAGCATTTGTACGTGCATCTATATAAATAAATGTATTTTAAGCACTGATAACCTAGTGGTTAAGAAACTCGAGTGGTCTGAGGTTCAAACCCAGGCACGTACCTCTCATTTTTCAAAGCATATTAGAAATTAATTATCACTTGCTCAAACGGTGAAGGAAAATATCGTAAGGAAATCTGCGTGTCTGAGAAATCTACCAATACGCAATTGGCCGCGGTGGACTATGCCCTAATCCTTCTCATTCTGAGAGGAGACCCGTACCCAGCAGTGAGACAATAATAAGTTGATGATAATGAAGTATTTGGAATGGGAGTGAATTTAAAAGTGGTAGAGTCAATATGGTTCGACGGGGAGGTACCTACTATCACCACAATCACTAGTGTGAAGCAGTTTTCCATTTTTAAAGCGCCATTATGTCAATTTAGACATTTAATGTTACGTTACTGACACTATAGTTCTGATACAATCCGCTAGGGGCGCTGATTGGAATTTGTATGGGCAAATACGTAAACAAATACCAAAACCATCATATTTGTCAAAACGTAAAAACTCATGTTAAGGGTACTGTATGCAAAATTTCAGCTTAAGTAACCGATTTAAAATTACCTATGTTGCATGATTTGCCTTACATATAAACTAACAAAGCACGTGAAACAAAAGCTTATAATAATACATTTTATAAACAAGTATCCTAAAGGCGGGGTCACTGAGATTGTGAAGGTCAGCTGTCACCAGCAGGTGGTGGCGGCACCACATCGTTAGCGCGTATCAACTGTGTATCAGAAAATCTACCTAAGTGATACAATAACAGAAACGTGCATAACAAATCTATATATACTTGTACATATATATATTTGTATAATGTAGAAGGGAAACGAGCGTGCAACCCACCTGTAATGTTGCCACACGCTTTGTATTTGCCATAAACTGCAAACATCTACAAACGCAGTAATGTGTGGACGCATCGCAAACGCTTGCCGCACTTGATTTGCTAAACATCGGCTATTGAACCGGCTACGAGCGCTTGCAGGCTCCATAAACCACGTCAAATGCTCTATCTGCATATCTGTATTTGTAACGGGTCGTCGAGGTTTCTTAAGCGTACGGACGCATAAAGAAATGCCTTAAATATTCCACGGTCCGTAATTTTACAGAAGGACGCGGATCACTGCACCGACGCACCGCAGGAAGAGCCTCGTCTGTATATGTGCGAACGAATTTTTAGAGGCCCGTTGGTTCCGCCGCGATTCGGTAATTTTAGATGCGTTGCAACCTCTCACTTTCGCTACTATGTATTAGAAATACTTCGAATCTACATCAACTCAGCAGTGTTAGCAGTGATAGCCTAGTGGTTAAGAAACTCGGCCTCTCGATCGAGAGGTCCGGATCGGGTTCAAATCACGGGCTCGCAACTCTGATTTTTGGAAATTATGTGCGTACTAGAAATTAATTATCACTGGCTAAAACGGTGAAGGAAAACATCGTGAGGAAACCTGCATACCTGAGAGATTTAGAAAAAAAAGGCTCAAAGGTATGTGAAGTCTACCAATACGCACTTGGTCAGCGCGGTGGACTATGGCCTAATCCTTCTCATTATAAAAGGGGACCCGTGCCCAGCAGTGGGACAGTAATGGGTTGATGATGATGATGACACCAACTCAGGTTGACACGCACCGTTGGAAGCGTTTTTGCGGTTTATGGCTGTCCGTGGTCGTCGGCCGACGATTCATAAGTCCGTAGAACCAAAAGGATTGTCGCAGGCCGCTATGTGTTTCCATATAACATTAAGCATCTTTATATTTTCAAATTTCCATTTTCTAAACTCTATGTTTGTTTATACGTTAGCAACGTAAAGTGTTAGAATCTACCTGTCTGTCAAATCCGTATAAATAAATATCTAGAGGTCATTCGTTGAAACCAAAATAGATGAAGCCGTGAAATTGTGTTTACAGTGTATTTGTTTAAAAAGATTTTAGGAGAGGTAAATCAAAAATCGAGAGCTGGGAGCTTCTCGTGTAGTGAATTAGCTTCATCTTTCATTTGGATATTGGCTTGTCAGGAGCTGTCGATGTCAACCCACCACTGTCACACTTCTGGGCCTCTCAGATTGAGGATTTAGACTATAGGTGATCACGATTGGTAAACTTTACAGACCTTTGAATTTTTTTTTAAGAACTTTCAGCCTTCATCATTAAAGTAAATGATAATTAATTTGTAATTTGTCAAAAGCTGAAAGTTAGTCTAATTTAAATTACTACCCGGAAGCTTACTAAAACAACTACCTGTATCAGAATATATTGTTATTTTATGAAAAAGAACAAATAGTACCTAACTACAAAAGTTTTCCTAAGTCTGTTACATTTTGGAATTCCCCATTCTATCTCATTTAAAACACATCGTATAATTATGACAGCGTATTGATATTGGTTAGTCATTTGTGCCTACCAATTAGGTACTTAAAACAAATATGTTATCATGTTATTCCTTTCGTGTAACTTGATTATATTTTTCGTGGAAAATAGTGAAAAACAATTGTTGTTTACATCATTATAATGTTCACTTGCTGTTGAATGGTCAACATACGAAAGTTGTTTGTTTTAACATAAGAGTCCCCATGTACAGCTAGTACCCTTACTTTGAAGGTGGTAGAACCCTTTGTGGTTCGACTCCGGCGGCACCACCGCCACACCTATTTCTACCTAATAACAGCAGTGTTAAGCGCTGCTGTGTTCCGGTTTGAAGGGTGTGGTAAGGGAGACAGACTTTTCCGAGGCGTTCCAGCTTAGTCCTCAGGGGTAGCGGCGCATATGTGGCCGACCTCAGGTAGGAATATCTAATCCTATCTGGGGTTGATTACAGATGTCCATGGGCGGCAGTAGCCACTTACCATCAGGTGGACTGCATGCTCGTCTGCTACTCTTATATTATAAAAAAAAAAAAAAAATGAGTTTTTACGTTTTGACAAATATGACTGTTTTGGTATTTATTTACGTACTTGCCCATAAAAAATCCAATCAGCGCTCCTAGCGGATTGTACCGGAACTATAGTGTCAGTAACGTCACATTATATGTCTAAATTGACAAAATGGCGCTTTATGTTTTGTCTCTCTTTTTTGCCTGACTTGAGCACTTAATTATTGTTACGTTTACTCAGTCAACTGAAGCAAACGGAACAGAATAATGGATTGAGTAAACGTTAAAAATTGTGGGATGTCTTGAAAACTCATGGTAAGGGTACAGGTCGAAAAGTAGATGAACATATAAGGTTTCAACCAACACCCAAACGTTCATAAGTAGCTGAACACAACTAAGTCACATCATAATTAGATGAACGTCGTAAAGTTTCAAAAATAGTTAAAAAAAGTTAAAACACTACAGTGTTAAAAGTAGCAGTGTTCATCTAATTTTGACGCTTTACGATGTTCATCTGATTATGATAGGAATTTTCAGAATTTTGATCAGTTCATCTATAAGTGAAGCTTAATGTACCTTGTATCTTCCATGTAGGCACAGGTATTGGCATAAAAGAAGCTCATTACTTCGAAAAACTGTACGATATTAGGATGTTTTTCAGCTCGAAACGGTTCGAGCTCCCTCTCTTGCCGCCCGCAACCCCGGAAGCCCCCTTTTAGTCGCCTCCTACGACAGGCAGGGGATACCGTAGCCCTATTCTAGTCTCGGAACTACAGGGACATGTGTGGTCGCCTAGCGTCGTGAACGGTGTGACGAGCCCTGAACCTTATCTGAGTGGAGTCCGAAGGGGCAACGCATTCAAAGGACACCGTTGACATTCAAAGGTTGGGTTCCGTCGGAAATCCCGGAATACTCTTCGCAATGCTGAGGACAGCCACCGGGGGGTTTTAGTACGATAAGAGTTTAACATAACCCTGTTTTGCTCCCACGGCACCGGATACCTTTTGAAGGTTTCCCCCTCGTTAACGAAAAAAAAGGTTCCCATATTTCCCCTAATGAGTTCATTCCAATATACATAAAAAGGATAGCCATATAAGGCGACAATTTTTTGCTTTTATATAACTCGGCCCAGCCTATTACAATATTTGACGCCTAAACCTATACATACCCCTTTACGTAATATCGAGGTCGGATTTTGGTACTGTTTGTATTCGATGCCTACTAATAATATACGCTTGAACTGTCTTTGTGTATAACTTGTTTCACTGAAGGCGAATAAAGCGAAAATATTGTATTATAACACGAAAAGCGATGATAATTGCCTGCTTATGTTATGGTCCAGTACCCTAACCATGACTTTTTACGTTTTGACAAATATGACTGTTTTGGTATTTGTTTACGTTTTTGCCCATACAAATTCCAATCAGCGCCAGTAAAGTAACATTAAATGTCTAGATTGATAAAAAGGCGCTTTATGTTTTGTCTCTCTTTTTGCGAACATGTGAGGCAGACAAAAAGACCTGAGCCTAAGTAAGTACTTATTGTTACGTTTACTCAGTCTATTTAAACAAAACAAACGGAACCGAATAATGGATTGAATAAACGTAACGTAAAATTGTGGGATGTTTTGAAAACTCATGATAAGGGTACAGGGTTCGAACCTCGGACACCTCTGGTTTTCCAAAGTGGTATTAAGCATTAATAAATAATCATTTGCTTAAACCCTATAAGGAATAAGTGGTACGTAAATTTTCATGTTGAAGAATTATTAAGAATTCTTAATCATGCTATCGAATTTTTCTAAATATAGTCCGACAATTTTTTCTATGTGGCAGGGACGCCACTGGCGATCATAATGTTGCCAGGAAGTCAAAACTACCAAAGAAGTGGGAACATTTAACTATTATGTATATCAAAATTTAACATATGAGAATTAAGAATGTATATAATGTGAAAAATTATTCATTTTATTGACAAATAACATAAAGTCTAGTTATTTATTCTAGAATTATAATTTTATTAAATTAATGTAAAACTTAAAAACATTTTACTCGGGGAAATTGAGCAATCTGCCATAAAGCTGATAATACCCCCACCCCCACATGCACGGAAAGTTTGTCGGACTATATTTTGTATTATGTCCAAGCTATTTTTTGCTCAGTATTGTTATATCGCTTCTGCTCGGGTCCGTACATCGGATCAAATAAAGCAAGACCTCAATTTTCATACGCCGCAGAATTCCTTATGTCATCACGAATATCTCGTATTTGCTGGGGAAAATACAATTCGTATTCGGAAACTGATTGCCAATAGGGTTGTCAATAGCCCTTTGGTAAGCTTAGTATTACAAATTACTGAATTGTATGGTTGTGTTTGCAAATAAGTCCAATATTATAAGCTTACATGAAGCATTGACAGGCTTAACTTGATAGAAACTTATCAATCAACGGAGTTTCGAATCCATCGATTAAGCAATAATCAGTTTTTGTTCACGGAACAGAAATATTTATTAGGTACAACGTAATACTTGATATTAATCAATAAAACCTAACTAATTTTGGCAAAGTTTTTACACAAAGACCTTTGTTAGGGGTAACGTAAGACACCCGTAAGAATTGAAGGTCTCTTAATCGAGTTATGAGGGATTCTACCAACTATTACATGATACCCACCGTATTTGTACCATATTTGTCTTACCAGTTTATTATACAAAGAAACTCTGACAGAAATGGCTCTTCATTGAGCTTTTTATTAGCCTTTATTTTTTTTCTTTTATTAAATTATTCTTCTTCTTTTTGAAGGTGGTAGAACCCTTTGTGGTTCGACTCCGGCGGCACCACCGCCACACCTATTTCTACCTAATAATAGCAGTGTTAAGCGCTGCTGTGTTCCGGTTTGAAGGGTGTGGTAAGGGAGACAGACTTTTCCGAGGCGTTCCAGCTTAGTCCTCAGGGGTAGCGGCGCATCTGTGGCTGACCTCAGGTAGGAATATCTAATCCTATCTGGGGTTGATTACAGATGTTCATGAGCGGCAGTAGCCACTTACCATCAGGTGGACTGCATGCTCGTCTGCTACTCTTATATTATAAAAAAAAATGAACATTCCTAAAACTTTCAAAAATTTCTACGAATAAATATAATTCCAAAATCGTCGAAGTTGTGTCGAAGTTTTGGGTCTACAAAAGGTTTTAAACACTTTTCGTATATTACTTTTACAATGAAAACCGCTAAGGGCCAATAGTAATGAATTCTCCAAAATTTCATATTTGTTTTCCAAAACTATCAACATTTCTCTATTATTCGGTAATCAAACACACACTGAAATTGATTAACAAAACAAACATGTTGAAAGTAATATTGTACGTATTGTATTCAACAATATGAATAAATTATTCTACATACTCGTAGGTATGTATTCACATATGAACAGCAGTGATAGTCTAGTGGTTAAGAAACGTGGCCTCTTGATAGAGGGGTTCGAGGTTCAAATCCCAGGAACGCACCTCTGATTTTTCAAAGTATTTGCGTATTAGAATTTAATTATTACTTGCTTGAAAAGTTGAATGAAACGTCGTGAGGAAACTTGCATACCTGAGATAATTTAAAAAAAGTATTCAAAGGTATGTGAATTTGATTTGAAGTCTAATTGAATGATGATGATGAAGTCAAAATAACTTCTGTCTGTGATCTCATTATCTTTCGGACAAGAAAAATATCAAATCAGCAAAAGAACAAAAAAACGTATCACTATACAAATTAATTGTTTTCTTTCTTGAGTTCAAGATCCATAACCTAAACCCAAGAAAGGTGGATGATGAGTGTGCAACGCTGGACGACTTAGAAATTCTATTACATTAGGTCGGTCAATCGAGTATAGTTCACCCGGTTGGTTATTGATAATTGCTGCCGAAACTTTCACATAAGCCACAGTTCCCCGTATAATTAGTATAGTATAATATCCCCCGAGGTCCAAATTGAACGCCCTCATAAAGCGTCTCTACATTGCTACACTTCAAACAAGTATACAATCGCTTACCTAGGCCAGGAAAAGTAGGTACGCCCTGCTAGAAGCTTTTATTCCCTTTAAGCTTCAGTTCAAAGCGTATAAAACAAGGCCATGGAATTCAAACAATCGGTTATTGCGTCGACGTTCATCTTTGTGTGTAGCGAATGTAGCGCGTGGCGCAGCTTTATCTTGCGTGGAACATTATCAAACATTTATTTACGACTCAAAAAAGCACATGTCCAACTCAGTGGCGGACTAAGTTCGTCGGGGGTTGGAGCGACATGGGGCGAAAATGGAGAATGAGGTCCGGGGCGGACATTTTTGGTTCCGAAGAAATATTAGAGAGGGACCTTCGTACATATATTAGCTCCCTAACACAGGCATTCGATATATTCGTGATAAATTCCAAAGATAATTCCAAACCCGTTCCGCAAAAGCATTACACCCTAAAACCGAGCCAATAATCTCGGGAGACACTGTAGGTGACATGCCCCACTACTTTTATCTCGGGTCAAACCCCGACCTTCCGAATATGCGATAAGGGAACAGATAGGAATGTTTTCATGTCAACACAAGCTTACTCTTGTTTTTCAAAGGATTTATTACATGCGATAAAACGTAATTAGTGAGAAATAACGCTAATTGGGACACTGACCGCTTATATTTACTTCCTTAATTGCGGACTTTAATTAATAAGTGAATAATCGCTACATAAAGATGTCTACCCATCACGCTTCGGATACATGTTTGAAGAAGTCAATATTGACTTCTATATGAACATATATATGACATATATATGTGCAGGCACGAGAGTGGCTCCGCCAAGTCGAGCCAAAAATACCAAAAAAAGGGGCACGGCCGTACCATACTTTTCTCGAAGCAATTCGAGCCATTTTTGACCCCCTGTAACTTCGTTATATATGTGCTAGAAGCCTGAATTTTCAGGAACTAAGCACACATTCTATAAACACGGTATATTTTACTTTGTCGTAGAGATGGCATGCCGTTTTTTGAAGTTAACGATTTATTCGTCTTGTTTTCGTGTTCTTCTATTTCCTAAACTTTTAGAAACAAGCATACAGACTAATAAACACAACTCTTTAGATTGAGGTGGGGGGGTTTTAGTGCGGTAAAAATCCCACATAACCCCGTGTCGCTTCCACGGCACCGGGTACCTTTTGAAGGTTTCCTCGAGAGAAAAAATAAAAAAAGGTTTACCACGACAATATACATGGTTATGTATATCGCATACGTAAAGTGAGACTCAGAACAGAAAAATACATTTTTTAAATCATTTTTGGTACCTCCGTCATTAATCTATTCTTTTTCCATCATTAATTACACAGACCTATATTAGATATAGGACCATTAATTAATTAATTATTTAATTATTAATTAATCACAGACCTATATTAGATATAGGTCTGTGATTAATTAATGTTTTATCTGTCCAAGAACCGAACCAGGTAGGTATTCTGTACATGACAGACCGGTATATAAATAACGGAACTAAACTTAAATATGCTCAATTCATACATGCCATCGAAAAGCTAATATTTATTAGAAAAACACAGTATGGTTTATATAAAACTTTATTATTAAAATACTTAGGATAAAGTACTTATAAGATACTTTCATTTAAATTAAAATGAAATGAAGGCATAAAGATAAATTCGTGGAAGCACCACGGTATATCAGAACACTTACACTAAGGACGCGAACTTTTCACCTCAATAACTACTTTGATTTCTTCAATCTCGAAAAGAATTATTGTTATAAGTACAGAGGCTACTGTAGGTGACATTCGGGACGATATTACGATTTTATTGAGTATTTCTTTTAAAGTTATCACGTCGTATTCGAAGAATATAAATGTCGATTCCTGAAAGCAATTTTTACGTAATGTCCTCATTTTGCGAGCTTGATTGAATACGTGGTTTATAAATGTTATTTTTTATTTTCCGTCGTCATAATTTTTTAACTTCAGTTATAAGTATAGTTACAGACAATTCTTATTATTAATATTTAGATGCAAAGAAATACTAATAAAACAAAAATTAAAACTTTACATGGATTACAGTTTTTAATAATTCATTATAATGTGTTTTTGAAATTATGGAATATGATTAGACAGAATTTTGAGTTTAGCGACCTCAGAAATTAATTTATTCTATAAAGTCTGAAATTATTATGTAAATGCCTACTATGGAATTCTTACAACCTTTCACTGTGTGTGGTTCAAACACACACACATAGATTAGTAAAGATACTTCGCCGCCTTGAAATTGAATGAAGCCACAAACGGCTTATTAGTAAGTTCTTTTTTTGAATTCTTGACAAATAAAAACATTTTTAGAGAAAATTTACGAATAAATAACTAATACTGCGTAATTTACGTAATAAATAAATAATTATTTCAAATATTTTAGGGACATTTTAGCACGGAGACGTGGCAAAACTTTTTTACGCAACTATTTCAATTCTCAAAACTGGGTACACTTTCTTGTTAGGAGTGAGTAATCTTTACTAATCTATGCACACACATATGTGTTTTCTTTGTTATTACAGCCGGAGTCAGAAATGTCAGCATGAAGTATAATATGATGAAATATCTGTTGACCTAATATTTTACTGAAGTTCAAAGATCACACTAATTAACCATGTCAATTGTCATTGATACCACACACGTGGGAGTAATAAAGTACAGGATTTCAATTTTTTTTATCTAAAAGTATAACAAATAAGCATGCAGTACACCTTATATTAAGTGGTATCTTTTTTTTTCTTATCAAGGGGGAAGCCTTCAAAAGGTACCCGACAACGTAGGAGTGACGCCGGGTTATGTGGGATTTTTACCGCACTAAAACCCCCCCGGTGGCCGTCCTCGGCGCTACGTAGAGAGTTCCGGGGTCTCCAAAGGAACGCAACCGGAGTTCACTTAGCGCGTTGCCCCGTCGGACTCCGCCCAGGTGAGCTGGACGCTCGCCATACCATGATGCGTACGACGGTATGCGACCAATATTAAGTGGTATTACGGCCTATAACTTTCGATATTATAAAACAGGTATCATAAGTAGTTACTTGAAACTAAGGTAACAAATAGGTTTTATTCCTAAATACTAAGATAGAATGCCTCGAAAAGATGAATCTGGTTTACCATACGCTCAATAAAAAGACAGCAAACACTCATGCTATAAAGCAAAAGTAACAGCATACAGTTCACCTGCAACCAACATAGGTTCTTCCTGAAAACGATCACAGATGAGTTGACACTATATTACCTTTTAATAAATCCTTATTTAGCTAAAAATTAAAACCTAATTACGAGGTTTTCGGCATATTATAAAAAACTAGTCTTTCCCCGCGGCTTCGCCGTTTTAATAGAAAATAATATAACATACTAACATACATAAAACCTTCGTACCTTCATTGGAATACCAGTGGCGCCATCTGGCGAAAATTGGTTGTACCAACTCTGAAACCTTCGTGGGCTCATGGACAACAACTTTGCTAAAGATCATCACTTGATCAGATGCAAAGTTTACGATTCAATCCTTACTAATATCGATTAAAATAATCGACTAAAATATCGATTAAAATAATCGAATCGAATCGATTAAAATAATCGAATCGAATCGATTAAAATAATCGATATTTTTGGTCCAAAAGATCGATTCTCCGATTAATCGATCTTAGATCGCCATCCCTAGTTCCCATGGGATTTCCGGGATAAAAACTATCCTATGTCCTTTCTCGGGTCTCAGAATATCTTTGTACAAAGTTTCAATCAAAATCGGTTCAGTGGTTTAGGCGTGAAGAAAAGACAACCAGACAGACAGACATTAAGGATAAGGATTAGTAAGGATATAACTCTTATATTATTAGGTAATTTGTCCCTTGTGTCTTAAATAAATAAAACGTTCTAATTGTTTTCTTTTTTTGTTTCTTTCTTTCTACCTTTATACGTTTATGTAACAAGCTCAATTACTCGCTCATTACAATACGTCGTGGCCTCAAGATAAGAAACAGAATCGACCGTAAACAATGAGCGAGCATTGTTGAATATTTAATAAACATGTTTTTCTTAGCGCACTTTGTATGGTAGAGATAGTTAATTGGTAATAATTTCGTTGGAGGTCCAAATTCGAGTTTAGGGTTGATGTGTCAGTTTAGAATAGTTAATGTCGTAATTGCCTTCTCGTTTGGGTACTGAAATAGAGCTAAAGTATTCTCTCCGTGTCGGAAGCGGCGATTAAAAGGGTTGCGGGCGGCCAGAGCAGGAGCTTAAATCGCATAGCCAGCGACTTTGGGAAGGATGGCGGTATGTTTTTTTTTTATTTTTATTTATAATATGAGAGTAGCAGACGAGCTTGCAGTTCACCTGATGGTAAGTGGCTACTGCCGCCCATGGACATCTGTAATCTGTAAAGGATTAGATATTCCTACCTGAGGTCGGCCACGGATGCGCCGCTACCCCTGAGGACCAAGCTGGAACGCCTCGGAAAAGTCTGTCTCCCTTACCACACCCTTCAAACCGGAACACAGCAGCGCCTAACACTGCTGTTATTTGGTAGAAATAGGTGTGGCGGTGGTGCCGCCGGAGTCGAACCACAAAGGGTTCTACCACCTTCAAAAGTGTGACTATCATTGCCGTCTATGGACATCCGGGCTTATCGGAAGCTGATCATAGATGTATTGTCGCTTCTGAGTACTGAGCTGGTTCCTACATACGTAAGTCAGCATCCATACCCTTCCTCTAAAACCCAAGAACTGCTTCACGATAGGAATAGCTAGGAATATGTGTGGTCGTGGTACCTCCTCGGTCGAACCATACTGGCTCTACCACTTTTCAATCTTAGTACCTACGGAAAATCTTTCTAGGGGAAAGCCTATGACTCTATGATCAACAATTATACGGAGAACTTATTATTAATAGTGGACTTTAAAGAGCTAATGTAAATATGAATAATTATTTGATAAAAGAAGACATGGTTCAACAAGACACTGCTGAAACCAATTTCGCATCATTAGAAATTAATCCCTTGCAACAACAGGAAAAACTTTGTGCCTCCGTAAGTCTGCATAAAATAAATATATCATTTCACTTCTTAAGGAAAATGTCTGCAAATTCTCCATAACAATTTCAGAAAAAGTGTGGACGTATGGGAATATAAATTCCAGAAGGAGATTTTCGCTAGTGGTCGAATAGGAATGGATTGATGATTGACTTTTTATAGTAAAAGAAATCTATCTCAACCAAAAAGGGATGAAGAAAGATGAGGAGAAAGAATTAGGCCTATAAAACTGATACAAAGGAATACTAAAGGGGACATTCTCAAGATTTTCATACGGTACCTTTCAAATCGTTTCATATTGACTCCATCTCGGATTGACTGTTTAGAACAACTTATTATCAATTGATTATAATTTGTGACATCTTCTCTCCACATGTACGATTTAGTGTTTTCTATAATATAGTTAAATATCTTTGTTATGAAGTGACTAATCCCAATTAAAACGAATTCTAATTAAAGTATTTTATTAATTCTTACATAGTAGATATGTACTCTAGGAAGCTTTAACTGTAACCTAGAAATATACAAGATCAGGAGGCACGGCAGTGCCTCCGCCAAGTCGAGCCAATTATTATATCTAAATTAATAAGATAAAGCCAATTGTGTCAACACAATCGCAGAATTATCACAGGTTATATTAACCACGCGTACAAAGTCCAGCTACTTGATAAAATTGAGCTCATATATCGTAATTACATACAGGAATAATAATTCATATTTATTATTGTATTTTCTTCAAAATTAGCATTTGCCTGTAGTTTGTCATATATCATTACTTCCCAGAAATTAATCCTTATAAGCGACTATCCAATGGAATAATACAGGGTATTTTTTTTTCAACATGAACTCGTTCGATTCCTGGCTAGAGAAATAGATTAAAAAAAAATATTATGCAGTTTTAGTTTTTATCAAAATCGGCCTTAAAAATCGTAAAACCTTTCAGGATTTTTCTCTAATTCTTATAGATTTTTATTTGGCCCATATCATATTGAATGGCATGAGATAGAAATTCGCCATACGAAGATTTCACACGTCATTTATTAAAAGCGTTTCAATAATCGTAACATAAGTAATATAATTATAAAAGATACTGCTATTTTATCATTTAACGACTTAAAACAATCAAACATGTTTTCCTCAAGCGGGTTTTAGTACAATAAGTATGTCAGCGGCCTCATGATCGCCGATAAACTCGTGGCTACTGATTATCATCCAAAGTATACTTGCGTCATCTGACGTCACGGGGGCGGTGCCTCGACGTCATATGTCGTCAACGCTGTAAGCCCTTGATTAATTTTATTGCTCTTCATTAAAGGACCGGTGCAATGTCGGGAAGATGATGCAATCAGATGAATATGAACCGTAACGTATGGTGCAATTTTTGTTATTATTATTTTAGTACGTCGAATTCTCTCCATGCAATTTCGCAATCGAACGCAAATACAGTACAAATCGAACGGTAACAACGTTACATTTAGCAATGACAATCATGGCGAATGACTTCTAGCACACTCTCGCACATAATATTATTACGATATAACGATTGATAAGTTAGCTGCTTTTAAAAACTAGATACGGTGATCAAATTCTCTTCAGCACAAACATTAAAAGTCGCAGAAATACAATGCATGCAGTTGCTAAAACGCGCGTTCTCGATATCACGACCGATGCCAATCGCACAAAACATGATACAGCATCGCTGCTAAAAATAACTATTCTACTATCTGACTATCTTCTTATCCCACCTAACACCACAGGGATTATAGGAGCGGCTGAAAAACAGCGCTACTCGAATCCCTGATTCTGAGACAGCAATGCTGAGCCGAATTCCTTTTGTCATATTAATATTACTGTAAAATGTACATTTATTCTTTCTGTAACTGTGTTATTATGACAATAAACGTTTATTATTATTATTATTATTATTATTACTAGGGCCATTACAATTTATCACAATAAGTATTAAATATTAAAATGGAAATGGCGTCTTGCTTTTCTTAGCACCGGTCACTAACGCCTAAATGTCAAATAGAAAAGGGCGTTAAAGGCGATATGATTTTCGCATGACGTAGATTATGTAAATCTAGATCCTTAGGTTAGGACGTACGTGGGTCGAAAACAATTTTTGTAAAGGCCATCGGTATATAAATAACACCGTCATCATGCATGTTATGAAGATCGAGATTTATAATAAGATGACCAAGAAGGCTATGTGTTTTTTCAGATTTTTTTTCGGATAGGAATATTTTGTTATTTGAAACATTCCAGTTCTACTGAACGTCTAGATCCTCCCAAAAAGTTCACGTCCTATTGGGAACATAAGAATAACAATTGGTTTCTAAATGTGGATCACACAGACATTTCAATTGGTAGAAATGGATGTCAGTGGAAAGGTGTGAATACCCACTGAATAATACGAGATGACCATCCTAGTCCTCAAGGGTCGCATCTATGATCGACTTCAGATAGAACAGCCTGTACTGTATGAAGTCAGTTATAGATGTCCGTCAGAAAAATGGAAGCAGTGGCGTCACCGCGACTGAATCACGAGGAAAGCCATTATACTTAGAGCAACATAAACAAGTTTCATAGTTTTTAATAACTAAGTATAAAGTACACAGTAACACTGTAACTCAGTAAAACTGTAGCTACGAAGGAATCAAGAACCAAGAAATATATTGTTGGGCAAACTTTTAATTATTTCTTCCTAAGCTAGAACCAAATAAATAAAAGTTAGGACTCTTAACCGCTCCAGAGCTAAACTGTCTGTATAAAGTTGATAGTTAAAACTTAGTACTGGGTCTATTTAGTAATGAGGTAGACTTTGTTGCTTAGGGATTTAATATTTATATCCAAGTTTCATAAACTTTACAACGCATTTTAAGCAGCATTTTAGACATCTGAAGAATATTTGTAATATGCACAAGTGGTATCAAAAGTTCTGGCTGCAAATTATGACCATAGACGGATGCATATTGATAAAGGTTGGTATGGCTTTGTGGGTAAATTGTTTTTTTATAATTTTGGAGTACCAAACGAACTTGCAGTACACCTGATGGTAAGTGATCACTACAGCACATGGACATCTGTAACCAACTCCATATAAAACCATATAAAAATGACCTGAATTGAAACACACATGTCCATTTCTGTGGATTAAGATAATTGCTTTTCAAATGTATGTCAGTTTGTATCCACGTTACTTATAGGACCCTTACGCTCTAGCGGCTTAAGGGGCAGGACGGAAGCGGTCCGCCCCAGGCCTCCGATCCTGGCCTCCAAACACAGTTGCTAAAAAAAGGTCGTCAGAACCAAACAATGTAGGAAATGTGTATCAGTAAGCGGTCAAGGTCACCGAATCACAGGCGAACTTTTAACACTGGGGGCCTCCATTCAACTTTCCACCCCAGGCCTCCGACAACCTTAATCCCCTTGCCCCTACGGCTAAACTTAATTGGTTCTTCCACTTTTCGAGGAGTTACCATCTAGTAAGTTCAAACCTTATAGCAGTGATAGCCTAGTGGCTAAGAAACTCGGCCTCTCGATCGGGGTCCGAGGTTCAAATCGCAAGCACGCACCTCTGAAAGTTATGTGCGTATTATAAATTAATTATCACTTGCTAAAACGGTGAAGGAAAACATCGTGAGGAAACCTGCATACCTGAAAGATTTAAAAAAAAAAAACTGAAAGGTATGTGAAGTTTACCAATACGCACTTGGCCAGCGGGGTAGACTATGGCCTAATCCTTCTCATTATGATGATGAAGTTCATACGTTATGTTTAACCTTCGTACAAAACTCCGTAGTACAAAAGTAGATCCGCGTGACACATCATTAATCAGTTGACCCCAGACCCATCGGTTCAAGCCGTAAGGGTAATTAACAGATAAACGCAGCTCGACCACGCAAACAATAATAAACAACGACATGTAACGAATAATTGCTTCGAACTCAACACATTACCCTTAAGGGCGGTGACACATGTGCGACAGTGAGTTAATACATTTTTTTTATAATAATATATATTAGCATGCACTCCACCTGATGGTGGGTGGCTACTGCCGCCCGTGGACATCTGTAATCAACCCCAGATAGAATTAGATATTCCTACCTGAGGTCGGCCACAGATGCGCCGCTACTAAGCTGGAACGCCTCGGAAAAGTCTGTCTCCCTTACCACACCCTTCAAACCGGAACACAGCAACGCCTAACACTGCTGTTATTAGCTAGATATAGGTGTGGCGGTGGTGCCACCGGAGTCGAACCACAAAGGGTTCTACCACCTTCAACAAATACATATTAGAAATTAGTTACCACTTGCTTAAAAGATGAAGAAAAACATCGTGAGGAGACCTGTATACCTGAGTAATCTTAAAAAAAGTTTTCAAGAGTATGTGAGGTCTACCAATTCGCACTTGGCCAGCGCGTTGGACTATGGCCTAATCCTTCTTATTCTGAGAAGCCCTCCAACAGTAGGACAGAAATGGATTGATGCCGCCCATCACCGGCGGTTATTGGCACCAAGTTGCGACAGTTAGTGACCGTTGGCAGTGGTCGTCTGCTGTCGCCGGCCTACACCTGTGGTAGTAGTCAGTTGTCGGGCGACAATCGGCGGCAGACGCAGGCGGTTATCGTCATCTGTGTAAGTTGTTGCTCGTACATTAGCAGCCTAACTCATAGCCACGTACTAGACTTTGTCATACACTCAAATCCATTACAAATATAAAAACTTTCCTTTACGATCTTCACCTTATATTTACTAATTATGTGGTTTTGCTATATTCTTAATTTGTTTTTTTGCACCTAGTAAAATTCTCCCTTTTCATCCAAAAATTTTCCATTTATGAATTTTGCGGTAATTTGCCAAATTCATTATTTCGTCTCATTTATTTATTACTTTCGTCATTTAATTTCTTTGGTTTCAAAATTTATCATTGGCTAAACATATTCACAATTAATAAAAATTAACTAACTCTCTCCAGGCTAATTGCCATTTGTGTAACTTATCCAACAGGTATTCCAGTTAGATCTCGTAAATATTGGCCTATCTTTACCAATTTATTAAACATCAGGGGCAGTAAGTTGAAGCGTTGTTGTATACGAAGGTTTTCGCGCAAATTGGGTGCGATCAACTCCAATCAGTTGTTCAGTGGCCCTATTGATTCCGGCCTCGATTAGTTTGTAAACTCGACGTAAAGTATTTCGTTAGGGAAAGTCAATTTTTGGGGCAATTACTTCTCGATTTCTATTGATAACCTTCGTTTATAACTGACTATATAAATTGTTGAGGCATAGCTTTCTGTATACTATGTTATATTAAAATCGAGTACGAGGAAGTTCAAGTATGAGTGGAATTTGCACACATAGTGTGCCGTATTACCAAATTTAAATTTTTTGTATTCATTTTGTTATTGCAACCTAAAAAAGTACATGCATTATGAAAATCGCCAAAAATACTGTTATATTGTCGATACATACACCCTCTTTTCTAACCGACTTCAAAGGAAAGAAAGGGATTCTTGATTTGTCGGTTTTTTTTTTATTTTTAACCCGTTTTTCTTTTAAATATTTGTTGATATAGTGGTCATTAGGAACGCATACTCAAAAAATGTCTATCTTTTAGGACAGTTAATGGAATACGGACACAGCGAACGCTTAGTAATATAGCAGTCTAGGCATGGAACCCAAAAAAAAAACGACTTGTTAAGAATAAATCCCAAAACCTTATTACAGCTACCTTTAGAAATGGAACATCGGCAAATCCCTTTTTACAAGTTTAATAAAGTAAGCGAATCTGATGGTTAATTCAGTTCATCTCTGAATTCGAAGCAAATATACTTAAAAGGGCGTTCCTGGAAATGAATACATATTATCGCTTTATCGTGTTACAACGTCCAATGATTTGCGATCTGTTGCTTTTCCCCGAATTTCCTTTCAAAACGGATTTAATTCGAATTCCGAGAGTAAGGTAGGGATGGCGAGCTGATCAATTAAACGAAAAATCGTTTTTTTTTGGACCAAGAAATCGATTCGTAAATCGATCCACCGTAGAAAAACATAGAAAAGTTCATCGCAGAAAATCGAAATTCGATTTTTTCGAAGTTGATTGAGTATTAACAAATGTGGTATAGACATTTTTTCCTGACGAGTTTTCTTTCGCTAGCTACGCTTAGTAAAGATTGCAGATCGATTTTTCGGCCTCGATTCTTCAGGCCTGTTTTATTTTGTAAATCGATTTATCACACTTTGATTCGAATCCATTCACGAATCGATATTTTTTACATAATCGCCATCCCTATTGTAACGATACCTTTGCGATATATGCTACAACATTCCTTTCGGGTCGAAATTGCTTAGAACAAATTTCATTTACTCAAGTATCAAAAGATGGAGGTTCAATACCGTAGGGTCGGTTTTTGTAAGAAGTAATTTTGTGTAAAAAGTCAAAAAACCTTTAGAATGTAGGTAAATCATTTAGATGTCTGATTAAAGTATTCATTCAATTCCAAATAAAGATATACGTACTTCCACCTATAAAAGCAGTGATATCAGTGATTACAAGCTCGGGCTCTCTTACAACCCGAGGTTGAAATCCCAGGTGCACCTCTCTAAATTTTCAAAGTTATGCGTGTTATAATGTATCGCTTGCTTGTTCAAACGGTGAAAGAAAACATCGTGAAGAAGTCTACTAAACCTGTACACCTGAGATTTCTGAAAAAAGAAGATCTGTGTCGAAGTCGCACATATACAGCGTGGTGAACTAAGGACTAAACATCTTTCACTAAGAGGAAACCCGCGCCAAGCTGTGGCACAGAATTGGTCGACGACTCACATGATTCAATTCTGATCTCCAGATTCTGTTTACATCAAATGTAAACTAAACGCAGATCGACACAGGCCGTGCTCTAAATTATGAGGATAATCAAATCAAAACAGCCATCGTTCAAATAAAACGAGATCCAACGTAAGCTAGGAGTAAAGGGAAAATTCTGTGTCTATTTGCATACTAGGGATGGGATACTTTCTGAAAAATTCAAATTATTAATCGATTTGAATCGAATTCGGACCAAAAATTTATTGCTGCCATGGCCGTCTATAAGACGTAGGGTTTAGGAAGTATACATCCCCCTCTTCCTATCAGCAAAGATGAAATATACATATATTCTTCAAGGAGGACCGTTTTTGATGCGAAACATCTATAGCCGCACGTAAAACCGATTTCTGGCGTGGCGACGCGTGCCGTGGCGCGTCGCCACGCTATACAATGGTATATATATACAGTCTATATGCAGTAGTGTGTAAGGTGTGGTGACGCGTCGCCATGCGCAATCGAATTCAATAAATAGTCATCGTTATCTGGAAAAAAATCGTAATATTTTATTTTATCATTATGACATATTTAGTTCCTATCACAATATGTTCTTTTCTGCATATTACTTTTAAAGAATAATGTCGATGTTTCACATCTGCCAGGCGTCCCGTGACGGCTCACATTTTTTTTACTACGTTACAGAACTCCTTTTTGGACCTTAAGGGGATCTTTAACAAAACAATAGCTACCCGTATTTGCTACTACTTTGCTGTGACTTTGCTACCAAAGTAATGTATTACTGAACAAAATGAAACGCAAAATGATACTCTAGTACATCGGCAAAAATATAAAGTCAACAAAATTTCATACCATTAATTATTACTTCAACCAAAAAAACAGCAATCTTTTAAATTTTAGTGATTTTCATAATGTAAGAGTAAAGAGTAACAACAAAAGCTTATTATGTGATATCTGGCACTTGTAGTCGACACCTTAATCGATTGATTAATATAAAAGTTTATACATTCAGTCGATTGATCTCAAATCGATTCTGATTCTCAGATCTATTTAATTCAAACAACAGCAAAATAATGCACTGATCGACGTTAGTTTAGCCTTTTGCTTTCCAATAAGATAATGGAGTCGCTTTGAACTGTGTTGCCAGTGCCAAAGTAAATATTGCCACGATGCGATTCAATGGAATGAGTGGACTTACACTTGTATACGAAAATAATGTATTTCTGCACATAATGAAACGCAAAATGCGTATAAAAAAAACCGTAAGTATTACAGTATACACATGTAATGGTTTAATTCAGTAGCACTACCATGAGTTTACAAAAGTATTACTCGCTAGCGACTGCGTAAAATAAATGTATGAAAAATTGTACACCGCCTCTGGTGGTTACTCGTAGAACTAAAATCCGTAGTGGCGTAACTCGATACGTAAAAAACCTATCGAAATCAAATCGCTAGCGAATGTCATTATGATCTATTGCCATACAAATTCGGTCCCATGAGTGATTAATTTGACAGACGTTGTCAAGAAATACCGTAACGATAGTAGTTATGTTATTGACTAGCAAAATGACAATAGTTTTCTATTTACAATTTCTATAGTGGCGTTTCTATGGCAACTCATGGTAGCGCTACTGGTTTCCTCACGATGTTTTCCTTCACCGTTGAAGCAATCATAATTAATTTCTAATACGCAAATAAGTTTGAAAAACCTGAGATGGGTGTTGAGCCTGGGATTTGAACCTGGGAACCCTCGATCAAGAGGCCGAGTTTCTTAACCACTAGGGTATCACTGCTTTTTACCTTTCACCTTCAGAAGTATACATGTAAATCATGTAGAGGATATTCTAGTGTTGTATATTCTTGAAATTGTTTAGGCAAATTCACACTTGACTATTGTGAGGAATCATGGCGATTTCCTAATCTGAAAAAACCGTTTCCACCAGCAATAAATATGTTGATAGAGGTAACTCTACAATTTATTACATTGCACACTGAAATTATATAGACTTCATCTCATTTTTTTTAATTGAATGAAATTGTTATTAAGCTTCTTTAAAAAAATCAAGTCATAAGTAACCTAACCTAAACCTAACCTAACTAAAACCTAACCTAACCTAACCTAACCTAACTTCAAAAAGATGAGCAAAAACATAATCTAAAAAATATACTTATATATACAATTCAGTTTAAAGGACCTTTTAAGTTCGAAGTAACTTGTCTTAGTACGAAATCAATACGAGATTATAAACCACAAACTAACCACAAAGAAATGTAGAAATAGATAATTATTATAAAGTACTCTGTTGCGTTCTTTCGGAGATCTCGGAGTCCTCTCCGAGGACGGCCACCAGTGGAGTTTTAGTGCCGTAAAATCCCACATAACCCCCTGTCGCTCCCACGGCAGCGGGTACCTTTTGAAGAGTTCCCATCAACAAAAAAATAAAGAAATGATCATGCTTAATAATGAGACATTAATACATACGCCCCAAAAACATTGCTCTCCGGAGGATAACAAAATGAAATAGATAACTTATGTACCTAATTGACTACATACAAGATAATGGAAAAGTAAGAGACAGTAATTACTAACCCGTTTAGCTTGAAAGGGTTATGTGCTTATGTAATAATGAATGCTTAACTAAATGAGTCTAGGTCTGAGGTTCTCAAACTTATTTCGTTAATCATATACTTCAAAAACAGATTATTAAATTATCGTAAAATTCTGGGGGACCATAAAAGATACCTCAAAATGTAAACCCCAAAAAATTCAAACATGTCTCTCAATCGGGACAAGAACTGCTGATGGAGTGTAAATCAATTTTGATTTTTAAAAACATGACAGTAATTGTTTATTTCGGCATAATTCACATTTATGTTGTAATAACATTAATTTTAAATGTACAAACCATAACTATAGTTAATTTGGATTTCAGTTTATAAAGAAAACATTGGCCGATTTTAGAACCATTGGCCCTTACGACGCTGCAACACCCTCACTTTTTTCTCCACTCTACAACGCTACCCTATAACAACCTAACGCAAAAAATGCTCTTATAGCCTTCTTTGAGAAAGACTGGCCTAGGTGATAGTGGAATTATATCGATAATGAAGTCTGATTCTACTTAGTGTCACGTTAAGGTCAGACAATGTCTCAAATAGATAAATAGTCTTAGTACCGTTAATACTTGTCCCTGTAGTTCCGGGACCAGAATAGGGCTACGGTATCCCCTGCCTGTCGTAAGAGGCGACTAAAAGGGGGCTTCCGGGGTTGCGGGCGGCAAGAGTGGGTAGCTCGAACCGCCCGGTAAGCGATCCCGGGAAGGGCGGCGGTATGTGTGGTCGCATACCGTCGTACGCACCAGACGGTGTGGCGAGCGTCAAACTCACCTGGGCAGAGCCCGACGGGGCAACGCGCTAAGAGGACTCCGGTTGCGTTCCTCGGGAGATCCCGGAGCCCTCTACGCAGCGCCGAGGACGGCCACCGGGGGGTTTTAGTGCGGTAAAAATCCCACATAACCCTGCGTCGCTCCCACGGCGCCGGGTACCTTTTGAAGGTTTCCCCCTCGTAAACAAAAAAAAAAAAAAAAGTATCGTTAATACTTACCAGCTTCTTCTGAATGAATCTAGTAGTTTCTCAACAATAAATTCTAAGTTTATGATATGATATGATATATTAAATATGATATATATTAATAAAACTATTTAATGGCGCTTGACGCTTTATTGACACTTGACACTCACAGCCCCACACTAGAATTCCCTGTGTCGTGGGTGCCATGGACACACAGTAAAATTGCTAGTCCGCTCTGAATATAGAAGTGAATCGCAAAGCAAAGTGTACACCTGCTCGCAACAACTTAAGAGCGGACTAGCAGTTTGGCGCGGACTATGCATATATATTCAAATATATATTAGAGGACTTTTCAAACTTTCCTAGATGCAAAGAAACATCGTTATGAAAACTACTAAACTATTACCTATTTACCTATTTACTCGTATATTTGGAACTACCTTCTATTCAGGGATTTACTCGTACAGATTTACTTACATAAAAGATTTACACGAATGGATTTTTTCGGATTCGCAATTTATTTACCTTATTCCCAAATGTACGGGCGATTAAGTAAAGAAGATTCTTTTTTCTTTACAACATTAGGTACTTATTCGTATTATTAGGTAGGTATTCGGTCCACTTTTTTTTTGAAATGGTCAAGTAGATATATTTATAATATTCCTCTGGTGCCTCTTTGCACGCTTTTTAGTTTTAAAAAGTCTTACTCAAATTAAAACTACTAGTTACTATTTTTATTGTATAAGGTAGAAATTGCTATTAGAATTAGGATTCCTACCACAGATACGCCGCTACCCCTGAGGACTAAGTTGGCATGCCTCGGAAAGTATGTCTCCCTATCACCCTACCACACCCTTCAAACCAGAACACAGCAGCGCTGAACACTGCTGTTATAAGGCATACATTTCGCTCAAAGGATTGGTATAGCAATTCAGAGAGGAAATGCTGCCAGCGTCTTGGGAACCTTGCCCAAAGACAGTGATGGTGACAATTTTTTATGGTAGTGTTTTTGTTTTTATATTTTTGTTTTTCATTTTTGTATATATGTAAATTTTGTAAATAAGTTGTTTTTTATTTATAGTTTAATTTATTTCTTTTAATTTTCTGTAAGTTTAATTATAATTGTAAATATTTTTCAGTTAATATAATAAATAAATTGTAACACAATTCTTACTATTTTATACGCTTTTATTATTTATGTGGCTGCAGATAATCATATTAAAACTTACGGAATTTTGTAAAGAAGCAGCCCAAGTAAACAAGATGAGTGAAAAGTTTTCTTGTTTAGTTCAAATGAAAAGGCTAACGACATTAATGGACTGAGACAAAGGCATTACTAAAGGAATATAATTCACATATCAAGAATCCCTTTCAAGTCTTTTGTTCTATTATAAGTAACATTTTCTTTTTATTTTGAGACGCTGACCGCTACAGCCTTATTTAAAACTTACTTTTCATTTTCTATGTTTGAAACCTCCTTTTATCTTGTTTAATTTGGACAAAAATGACTTGGATTTTAATTTTTCAAAGTTAATTCAAAAGTCAAAGTTTTAGTTTAAGTTAAGTTTAAGTCAAAGAGGTTAATTTAAGCGTTCAATAAGTATTTATGTCCGTCTATGATTTATTTTAATTTATTTTCAGGCTTTCTTTCTTATGTATATACTCTCATATTTTTTATGTCTCGTCACTAACCTCTATCCACTACTACGCTTTTCTTCACAGATTACTGAAGAATATTATAAGATACTAGCTGACCCAGCAAATGTTGCGTTGCCATATAAATTTAAAAAAAAATTTAGGGTTGTACTACCCCTAACATTTAGGGGGATGAAAAACAGATGTTGGCCGATTCTAATAGATACCGGATAAGCACAAAAAATTTCATCAAAATCGGTCAAGCCGTTTCGGAGGAGTATGGCAACGAAAACTGTGACACGAGAATTTTATATATTAGATATCTCAACATGATTAGGTAAAAAGAAAGATCTGGTATATACAGCGGTAGAGTGGATGTACAAGGCTGTCATTTCAAAGTTTAATCTAGCTTCACCCTATCAGGCTCATTAACAGTTGAAATATAATTCAGATAAACTAATTCTCAGTCATAAATCATGGTTGACTCAATTCCTCCCCATATCTGGTCTTTTCATACTTTATAGTTGAAGGGCTTTAGTTAAATACGTCAATTACCCTTAGTGGTTAATACCAACTACTTCTATTTTAAAAACTAAATTACAAAAGAGCAAAGAATTGTTCCTCCATCTCCTTTGCTTATTTGTAACCAGGAGAACCAAAAAGCATTGTCCTTAAAGGTCAATACCGACTATTTCAGTTTCAAAAACTGAATTACAAAAGAACAAAGAGTTGTTCCTTCATCTCTTTTAGTTATTTGTAACCACCAAAAAGAACAAAACAGAGTCATTGTTTCCTCTTTTTCACTTATTTGTAGCCTGAACTGAGTATTTTAATACTTTGCCGGGAACATCTGTCCGCGGATTAATTACTTTGACTTGCAAATCAGATTGCAAATTAAAACAAGGGTGCCTTTTTGTAGAAAGATTTTATGTTAAGAATCTGTTAGTTTTTATACGTATTTAACCCATTACTGTGCTACTCTTAATCGTGGTCTTTGAAGGGTTAAGATCTTTTGTACATCGGACTATGTTGTGGAGAACACAAGCGTATGATCATACTTTTACAATTGTCATTTCCTTTCACTCTTCTTGCCATATTTTATCATAAAAATAAATGGAAACAAAAGTGAAATCAGATGACAATTGTAAATCCACTGAAAATTTAGGAGCAGAAGTTGTCTTCCCCAGATGCCTTTCCGTTCGATTTATCTTTATTGGCTTTGTTTTAAGAACTTCAGGGGGGTTACTACCATCTTTTAAAACAATATTATTTTTATCATACTTTTAATTTTCTTGCAGGAAATTTAACTTTTTAAGGGAAATATGACAATTTCAGTTGGTTTTATACAATGGATAAACGAAAAATTAATAAGGGCTTAAGTTTGTTCAACTGTGTATGACGGAATATTTTGCTGTTTTAAGGAGGAAATAAAACTTTCCTGAACTATGATGGTTTTTAAAAGATGGTGGTAGGCCCCCAGGCATATAAATTTCTTTACGACCTTTTCCTTTATCGTCAAAGCAAGTTATCATTAAATTATAAAATTGATTATTTAGGATTCAAATCTCGGACCCCTAGACTAAGAGTACAAATTTCTTATTACTTACTTCAAACCAGCTATGGTCAATGTTCAAAATTTTCTGTTCAACCAACCACAACGACCGCTATACTAAATAGCAGTGTTCATACGATAGGGTCATGCGATCAATTGACACATTCGACAGGCATGAACAATGAGCATTAGCAGTTCACTTGAAAGCGTTTGCCACTAGGCTAGACTCCAAAAATATCGGGGACGTAAAGGTATCTAAGGGACCACAGCAGACGTGCTACTTCGACATCGACGGCAGACAATTTAACCGTTTTTGACATGTTTGAGCGTGATCGCAGTTACTTTGGTTGATGCAGTAACTAAACATGAAAAACGCGATGCTGCATTTTTTTATAATATAAGAGTAGCACATGAGCATGCAGCTCACCTGGTAAGTGGCTGCTGCCGCTCATGGACATCTGCAATCAACCCCACGTAAGATGAGATTACTACCTGAGGTCGGCTGCAGCTGCTACCCCTGAGGATTAAGCTGGAATGACTCAAAAGGTATGTCTCCCTTACCACACGCTTCAAATCAGAACACTGCAGCGCTTATACTGTTATTAAGCAGATATAGGTGTGGCGTTGGTGCCGTCGGAGTCGAACCACAGAGGGTTCTACGTTTAAGTATTAATGCAGTTGCACGTGTGCAATACTGCGATCAAACGCACCAAGTCTACAAAACGCTATGCAGCATACAACCCCAATCACCATACATTTGCCCAAACGCGAATCATTGATTCTAAAAGTAGCCAGTCTGATACACCCGCGAATGGAGGTCACCGTGAAAGTCCGAAATTCATACTTCATGACGTCATGCTTCAGTACAGCTTTGATATAAAGTGTTTAACTTAGTTTCACTGGTTGAGAAAAGCTTTTTAACACATAGGGGTGATATCTTAAGGCTCAACTCTCACTTCGAGATATAATATAACGGGTATAAGTCGGCGAAGCTTCGTAATGGTACCTTCTAGAGGTTGATAAAAGGGTAACTTTGAAAGGTGTTTGATTTTGATTTGATTTGTATGGTTCGACAGGCAAGGTCTCCAACATCTATTTCTATTATGAAATGAAATGAAATAACTTTATTACGTAATGCATTGTACACACACACATATCAATTACAAATTATTTAAGTTAATTACAACATAGTGGGATATAGGTACATATAAAATTCATGACACATACTAAAACAACACAGCAGAATAAAAATACAATAGTTAATTAGGTAAGTTACAGCATATGCCTATGCTTGTATGTAAACATTGCATACGGAAAAGGCACTCACTCAGCATTGATTCCATGGTGACTTGCACCACGGCGCTGATTTTCAGTGAGCCCATAGAGTGACTCACGGATATGCGTACAGCGAAGAGAAGTAAGAGGAAACACGTGAGCAGCTGTTATATCGCGGGTAGACGCATTTTGTTCATATCACTGGGAGTCTTTGGTATTGCTCAATTTGAACTGCAAGCAAGCATTTGGACTGGACTGGTTTAGAAAATAGCTGACTTACAGGCGACCATCTTAGTCCTCAGTGTGGAATTTGAGATTTAATTAAAAACTTTATTTCTCAAGATGGTGACAGATATGCATAAAATAGGTAAATAAAATGTTCTTAAAGTTGTACCCGTATGAAGTTTACTTAATTCCATTTGGCCAGTATGATTGAACACTGCCTACTCTCTCCTTAATTTGAAAGAAGATCTGTGCCTAGATTTGTGTATTCAGTGTAATACATATTATATCTTGCAGTGTAATTTTACCTTTGTATATATTGATAGTATTCCAAAAATATACGACCTCGAATAAGTCCGAATCTAGACAGGCCTTCAAACACACCTACACAGAAGATGTCCAGGCTAATGACCTTTTTTGGGGCCCGTAGTGATGATTTAAAACGGAACCCTTACAATCACATACTTTTCGCCTGTTGACTATCGGCTTGCCTGTTTGCATGTCTGTCTATCTGTATGGCACAGTCTCTTAGGTAGGAAACTATTGACACTATATAGATATTATCATGGTATTTCTAAATTGAATTTATGTTAAATAAGATATTATGTATCTAAGTATTAAATGTATATGTATATTTTATGTGTATTTTATTACTTTATATATGAATATATTTATGTTCATATATTATAATATTATTCACGTTATATATTTTTTTAAAAGTGCACGCTTACCAGGTGTTAACCAATTTCCAATCTCAGGTCTGCTGGAAGAAATTTCTTTAGAAATAAGCAGTGACTTTGCACTAAATTGTAGATATAGCTCTCTTTTATGTTGTATTTTTGTGTGCATAAATTAATAAATAAATAAATAATAAATATTAATCCTTAAAGCAGTAGTTTGAAGTAACAAACGAGTTTCCAGTCCACCTGCCAAGTATAAAGTGGTCATAGCTATCAACATCCGTAATAATTTCCATTTAAAACATGACTTCTACCTGAAGCCGAATGACTTAGTTAAGTGACAAGACTTCTGAGAACTAAGATAATTGATTCATATGTAAGTCAATCTGCATCCACCCCCGTGCTAAAAATGTATGAGGGTATCTTCCCCCGTCGGGACCGCGGATGAGTGCTATTAGCGTACCCGTGGTCCCGACAAAGGTCTTCCAGAGGAACACCGTGCGGTTTCAGCCGGTAGGAGTCCGGGATATCCTCTCCACTGCCCCCGCAGCTGAGAGTAACCCATAAAGGGTTTCTCCACGAAAAAGAGGGGTACCATAACCACGAAATAAAGGGTTAATCCATTCTACCACTAAAATAATAAAAAAATGTACTCCAAATTAGCGGCTTCATAATTTTTCTCGGTTAAAGATTTTAGAGAGCGTATGAGAGGCAAATACAAGCCGTTATTTTAGATAAAAATCTTTATTGAATCGAGTTACACAAAACATTTTTCGCAGTCCTTTTATTCGGCCGTCGAGTGACGTGTTCTGGCACTTTGTAATCCGCTTACGAATCGATATACACCCTAAAGTGTCTATTTTTGACGATCTGAGCTTTTGTAATGTCTGTTTTCAACAACTATCTTAAGTAGAACAATTGTTATTCTGCAAGACATGATTGATAGATACTATTTGTAAGTATAAAAAGGGTGAGAGTAGTAAACTCTAATTTTATATGTTTTTAGAAAGATTACACTTAATTGATAACATTATGCAGTATACATAAGCAATTATGCATGCATGCAAAAAAAACAGTAATAGTCTAGTGGTTAAAAAAGGCGGCCTCTTGATCGAGGGGTCTGAGGTTCAAAGCCCAGGCACGCTCTGACTTTTCAATGTTATGTGCTTATTAGAAGTTAATTATCACCTGGGACAAAACAAAACAAAAAAAATGTTAAATGTTTCAAGTATGTGAAGTGTACCAATTCGTACTAGGCCAGCTTGGTGGACTACGGCCTAATGAATTCGCATAACGCAGGGTATCTGGGCCTCGAGGATCCTCTTTACCCGGAAAATTTCCTGAGAGACTGCTCGCCGGTTTATGAGCTGTCGTGAGGCAGCCGTGCTTCCTTCGTCTTTTATTACATTGATAGAAAGATAGGTTTCCGCGCAATAATGTCGCTGTTCAAGCGAGTGATAATTATTACTTTGGTAAAGGGTCCGTTCAAAGCAGAACCGCCAGTTCTAACCGTATTGTACAATCAAGATGCTGACAAAACTACGATAACGTCATTAAAAAGTCTGATGAGTTGCGGAAAATCGCGACAGGAATCAAAATATTGCTCCGAAAATCAAAGGCTTCGAACTCGGATCTTTTGGTGTCAATGACCTTTCACGGTGTCAATGACCTTTCACTGGGTTATCACTGACATTCAGTACCAAGACCCAGACGTTTAGTTTCCGGAAAATGCGCATCTGTAGCAATCGTAAGTCAATGACTGTCAAGGTTGCTTTACTTGACTTTTGTACATCGATTTTACAGTTTGTTAAAGGTGGACTTTAATGTTTTAGCGTATTTAAATTTGCTTCATTTTAGACTATAATATAATATAATATTCTTTATTTACTAAAATAAGGTATAATCTTGGTACGAAATAGGTTTACGATGTTGTCTTATTTTTTGCCTGTAAGGGGTGCAAATTATGTACTTTAATTAGTAGCGATATGTAATAGGAACTAGTAAACTTAATTGGATTAGGGAGGTACCACTGCCGCACCGTATTCTGCCTAATAACAACAGTGATTACTTTGGGAGAGACACTGAAACAAGGTGTTTCAGCTGACTCATAGGTAGCAACGCTTCTGTGGCCGAAATTTGACATGACTTTAATCCTCATCAACCCATTACTGTCCCACTGCTGGGCACGGGTCTCCTCTCAGAATGGAGATTAGGTCACCGCGCTGGCCAAGTGCGTATTGGTAGGCTTCACATACCTCTGAGATATTGTTTTATAAATCTCTCAGGTTTGCAGGTTTCCTCACGATGTTTTCCTTCACCGTTTAGCAAGTGATAATTAATTTCTAATACATGCCTGCGATTTGAACCTCGGACCCCTCGATCGAGAGGCCGAGTTTCTTTACCACTAGGCTATCACTGTAATCCTATTTGTGGTTAATTACCATGGAACAGAAAAAATAAGTTCATGCTCGTTTATACAACAAAAGATCCAATCCCTGCATACCATAAACCCCTAACAAAAAACACAATTATCAAAATGCCGACGAAAATATATGAGGGGTTATTTTCTTCTGAGCCGAATAATTTGTAATGGAATTTGATAAGTGGGGTTAAATTTATTATTAGAATCAATCGCTTTCACAAAATAAAATTATAAGTCAGTTTATAAATAAGCCACCTCTGCTAAAAGTGTCGTGAGATTTAGTGCCTTTTTTAGATGTTTTCCCTCAAGAAAATAAGATATAAATATCATATAAAAAGACACTGTTATAAATTATATAAAAGTATTCGAATCGAACTAGTACCACCAATTTACCACCCTCTTACCACCAACCACCACTTTACCACCCGAAAAAATATATCCATCTTAAAATTAAGTGCCATTTCCGTAAAGAGGTCAGAATTGTAGAGACAGCATTTTTTTATTTTTTATTCCACAAAATCTTATTGTTATCAACATAAACATCTTTTTTACTGGATCCTACACGTCCAAGTATCATGTCAGAAAGTCATAAGCGAGTTTTACATGTGAAAATGGCCATAAACTGGCACGGTTATCATTGGGCGCTTCTTTACAGGGACGAGGTGAGACGATATCGACATACCGGCACGACATCGACGCCAACTTCATGATACGTTTTTTTTTTTTTTTGTTTACGAGGGGGAAACCTTCAAAAGGTACCCTATGCCGTGGGAGCGACACGGGGTTATGTGGGATTCTTACCGCACTAAAACCCCCCCGGTGGCCGTCCTCGGCGCTGCGTAGGGGACTCCGGGATCTCCAAAGGAACGCAACCGGAGTCCTCTTAGCGCGTTGCCCCGTCGGGCTCTGCCCAGGCGAGAGTGGTGCTCGCCACTCCGTCTGATGTGCACGACGGTATGCGACCACACATACCGCCGTCCTTCCCGGGGTCGCTGGCCGGGCGGTTCGAGCTCCAACTCTCGCCACCCGCAACCCCGGAAGCCCCTTTTAGTCGCCTCTTACGACAGGCAGGGGATAACTTCATGATACCTACTGTTATTTCTTTTTTGATCGACACAGACATGACAGGGCTGGGTTTTGGCTCTTAATTATTTAATAAATGAAAGATAACGTACCTATATGTCAATTTATATCTTTACACATAAAAACTTACGTGTGTACACAACACAGATATATATAGGTGCTGGCACAACGCTAACACGCTATTCTCGACATCGACGATGATAATAATAATTGAAGGTGGTAGAACCTTTTGTGGTTTGACTCCGGTGGCACCACCGTCACACCTATTTCTGCCAATAACAGCAGTGTTAGGCGCTGCTGTTTTCGTTTTGAAGGATGTGGTAAGGGAGACATAGATCCAGCGTCTAGGGAGCGTTCCAGCTTAGTCCTCAAGGGTAGCGGCGCATCTGTGGCCGACAACAGGTAGGAATATCTAATCCTATCTGGGGTTGATTACAGATGTCCATGGGCGACAGCAGCCACTTACCATCAGGTGGACTTTATGCTCGTCTGCTACTTCTATAATATAAAAAAAAATGGTTGCCTGTAAAGTCGGTTTTACGGGCGAAGATTTTACGTGACAACGTCTTTTTCTCGGTAGAATATTTATTGATATGAATATAATTAAATTGCACAATAGGAACAAGGAATTGAATGAAAATAAGAATTGCACAAATTTTAACTATAGAAATATATTTTGTTTAGTCTCTAGTGCTGCGCGCGCGGCAGACCGATCATAGTTGAGTGGGAGAGAGACGCAAGGCATTCGGCGGGCCTCTCTCTCGTTCGGTGACTCATCGTAACGTTACCGGGCGTTACACTTTTTCATAAGTGACTCCCAACCGCAACCTAATTTAAGACGTTGTCACGTCAAAAACAGTGCGGGAGATATGTCAGTACATGCCGGCTCAGGGAGACAGATTCCAGTACCTTTTTTTTAGAATTATGCGTCTCGATATCGTTGCCGGTGCCGTGCCGGTGTCGTGTCGATGTAACGAACTACACCCCATTGGCGGCCCGGCGGTCTGAATGACATTTCCAATTTCTACCCCGGACATTGTAACATTTGTTATTTGCTGAAGTTGTTTTGATGGAAAATAAAACCAATTATGGCGTAAGGTTATTGTTTAGGCGCAAAAAAATAAATAAAGTTAAGCAACAGACGTCCCCTATAAACGTCTATTGTAATATTTGTTTGTATAAAATCTCTACCGAAATTGGATTAGTAGATATAATAAATCTATATTTAAAATCCACAACTTTTTCCATACTTCTCAGAAAACCCTTTCGTTTGATACCCATAGCATAGGGATGCATAAAAAGTAACCAATCCACCGTATTGGTTTTAAAATGAAGTCAAAGAGCTAATTGTCATCCAAACAAAATTGACTATGAAAAATAAGTGGAATCGGCTAAACCAGTCACTTAGCCCTAGTTTAAAATTCACTTGCAAGATTTGAACCTTATATAGTAACAAGCGATACACGATTGTAAAATTACCTAGTTTGTACAGACAGTAATTCAAAATGTACTCTCTTGTCACATAAGTCTGATATAGGCAAATAACATCCTTCATTCAAAATCACACAAAGGAGTATTATAAATAATCTCTGTGTTTGAGATAACAAATCTAACTATATCATCTAGCCGGATATCAAATTCGAAAACTTACACGTCATGCCTATCTAAACACTTTAGTACAGGTACAGTCAGCTCCAGCAGTAGATGAGCAGATCAAACCTATACACCCTAACGTCCATAAGTAGCTAAACACCCCTAGCATCATAATTAAATGAACATTGTAAAACGTGAAATGAGATGACCACTAATGCGACAAAAGTAGCCGAACACTGTATGCGCAAAATGGTTACGTTACTTATATGATATGTCACTGCACACCTACGTTTAACAATATGGTGTGAAAAATAAAAAATGAAAATAATTTTATTTGTATCAATATAGTTACATCAGTTATCCATTGTTGGGGCCTCCTTTTAAGTATATTTATACCTGTGACATAAAGCCCCGCTCTTCCATAGCATAATTAATACAAATATTATTTATTTAAAATTACAAATTTTCTTTACTTACTTACTACGTGTGTGTGTGTGTGTGTAGGTGTGTGTGTATAGGTGTGTGTTGCGTTTGCGCGTGTGTGCGTGCGAGTTCATCCACATTTCATTTTGGAACCTTAATTTGTTCATCATTGGAGCTGACTGTACGTGGGTTGCAGCTGACAAAACCAGAGACGTACGGTGTGGGCTGGCATGACGGGTGGCAGTCAGGCACAACATTCAGCGGGCATTTTGTCACCCACATAAGAAAAATATTATGTATTTCACAGTACAATGAATCAGTCGTCGTGTCGTACGTACAGCCAACTCGAAAAGTAGATAAATATATTAAGTTAAAAATACTATAGCTGAACACAACTAGCACCATAATTAGATGAACGTCGTAAAGTTTCTAAAGTATGAACACTACAGTGTCAAAAGTAGCTGAATGTTCAGGTACTTTTGACACTGCAATGTTCATATAAGTATGATGCTAGAAGTGTTCAGCTATCTATGAACGCTTGGGTGTGTAGGTATTTTTAAAATATTCATTGCTCATGTACTTCAGAAGCTGACTGTACATCAAAAAGAAATCTATAAATTAGTAGTATTATTTGTAGTAGTAAGTAGTATTTGTAGTAAGTACCTATTTGAAACAAGCTAGCAAAAAGTCGCCAAAATTTTCAAACTTGATTGATTCCAATCTTTCTAGAAATAGTGTTAAGACGTAATCTTCAACGGGACAGTGATGAAAACGGTGTTTATTTTGAAATTAATAGACAGACATCATAATTCATTAGATATATGGACTAGCATTCATCCAATTACGGATGATTGATTACGCTTTTAAAACATTGCCGTTTGAGCAGATCATTATTGTTCGCTGATACATGTGCTTAAGTACACAAGTCTATTAGAGCTTCATGTGGGCTTAGTTTTATCGACCACTCGTCTGAGAGCCCACTGTATTTATTGCCCATAGATAAGATTGCTACTTATAAAGTTTTATGACTAAGTGACCAATTAAAATTTAACTCACGTGTAATAATTGTCATCATCGTCAACGTATCGTTCTTGCTGCGAGACTTTTAGAGTTATATCATTTGCCCATATTTTGTCGCTGCAATATTATATTGCCGTGGTATTTGTGAATGGACACTATTTTTTATAAACGTTGACATAGAGAAAAACGTTTTGTTTTATCTAACAACTTGTCATTGTAATTATTTATGCGTTTATAATGTTTGCAATAAAATCTTTATTATTTATTATTATTTTATTATTATTATAGGCGTTTCGCAAATTTCATCATTATTGTGATAAACTTCTCAACTAATTATTGTAAAAGGTTATCAATAACTTGTTCTCTTGTCTCGACCGCTAATAAGTAGGTATAAGGTAATAAATATCGTATGCAAGAAATGTACTCGTAAGTAACTTTTAACAACTTTCCAATTAAGATTCCTTACTAATATGTTCGTCTTGTGGTCGACATTCGATCATAATCATAAATAATATTATTTCTGGTAACACGGTAAGAAAATCGGTTGTCAAACGACAAAAAATTATTAAACTGCTTTGTATTTGCCTGTGTTCATTGTTAATAATCAATCTATCCAATGTTTTGCCTACCAAAGATCGACGACAATTACTTCATACTAGAAATCATAGATAAGTAAAGATTACTCACTCCTTACAAGAAAATGTACCCTGTTTTGAGAATTGAAATAGTTGCGTAAAAAAGTTTTGCCACGTCTCCGTGCTAAAATGTCCCGAAAATATTTGAAATAATTATTTATTTATTATGTAAATTACGCAGTATTAGTTATTTATTCGTAAATTTTCTCTAAAAATGTTTTTATTTGTTAATAATTCAAAAAAAGAACTTACTAATAAGCCGTTTGTGGCTTCATTCAATTTCAAGGCGGCGAAGTATCTTTACTAATCTATGCTAGAAATTGTTAAATTTCTTTCTTTGGTAGGCAAACGTCGGATAGATTGAATACTAATGCCAGGCTTTATATGTTGAGTTCAAATAATTATAATGTTCAAATTAAATTATAATAATAATTATAATTTAATTTGTTTCGCGCTTTTGAACATTTAAGATGAAATTACAAGCTATTAAATGATATAATATTATAAGAACTGTCAGAAATAGTTGGTTTTCTGGCAAATTCTATTCCTTTCGATAAATATTATTATCATGCTTTTGCGAGCAAGGAAAACTTTCTGAACTTGGGACGTCATATCCAATACATAAAGTTATTACTTATGAGCATATATTAGTAAAGATACTTCGCCGCCTTCAAATTGAATGAAGCCACAAACGGCTTATTTGTAAGGTATTTTTTTGAATTCTTGACAAATAAAAACATTTTTAGAGAAAATTTACGAATAAATAACGAATACTGCGTAATTTATATAGTAAATAAATAATTATTTCAAATATTTTAGAGACATTTTAGAACGGAGACGTGGTAAAACTCTTTTACGCAACTATTTCAATTGTCAAAACTGGTTACGTTTTCTTGTTAGGAGTGAGTAATCTTTACTAATCTATGCTTATGAGTATCATTTACAGGCTTAGCTGGTAATGTTTTAGTTTGTGTTTTTATTTAATCTATTTATTTTTATTAGCTACTAGATAAAGACAAACACTTTCGTATGATTTATATGTGAACAAAACAAAAAACATATTGGTAAAGTCAAGAGTTAATCTCAACCGAACTTTTTCTGAACAGCTCGTACTTCTAATGGCTAATCAATTTATCCCAGAATAAAGTACTTCTATTAGTCTGATTAGATTGTAGGAATCCAGCTAATGGAGATGTTTGTGTAACAGATGGCAAATGTGTGTGAACGAGTGTTTGTGTTTATTTTGTTATGTATTTTTGAAGGTGGTAGAGCCCTTTGTGGTTCGACTCCGGCCGCACCACCACCACACATATTTCTACCTAATAACAGCAGTGTTAGGCGCTGCTGTGTTCCGGTTTGAAGGGTGTGGTAAGGGAGACAGACTTTTCCGGGGCGTTCCAGCTTAGTCCTCAGGAGTAGCGGCGCATTTGTGGCCGACCTCAGGTAGGATATCTTATCCTACCTAAGGGATCTGGGGTTGATCACAGATGTTCATGGGCGGCAGTAGCCACTTACCATCAGGTGGACTGCATGCTCGTCTGCTACTCCTATATTATAAAAAAAAAATGTATGCGAGTATACGTGTGACGGTGTGCATAAGTGTGTATGTCCATTGTTAATACGAGTTATATTTGTGTCCGGCTTATATTGTTATAAGAAAGAGAGGGGGCAATACAAGGCCCATATAATAATCCCATCTATTTTTGTGATCATGTGCCAAAATAAATAGTGTATGAAATTTGTCAGAAAAATAAAATATCCTCCTATTTGCAGATTTTTATTGCCTATGTTAAGAAGGAAGGTCTAGAGTCTTAAACCTTATCTATCATCATCATCATCACTCCATTACTGTCACACTGCTGGGCACGGGTCTCCTCTCATAATGAGAAGGATTAGGCCATAGTCCACCGCGCAGACCAAGTGCGTATTGGTAAACTTCACATACCTTTGAGTTTTTTTTATAAATCTCTCAGGTATGCAGGTTTCCTCACGATGTTTTCCTTCACCGTTTAGCAAGTGATAATTAGTTTCTAATACGCACATAACTTCGAAAAATCAGGTTCGTTCATTTGAACCTTCATCTATAAAATACATAATAAGCATATAAGTACTTAATGCAAATAACATACAAGAGAGCAAAACTAGAGCGAAATCTAAAGGGAAAATTATCTAAAACCTGGATCTTGAATTTGTGAAAATCATTGAATCAGACACAAAATCGCTGGATTTGCTTACAAAAGCACTATTCGATTGTAAGTGTAAAAGGTTTATTTAGTTTTAAGTTTCACGAGATAGTGCGGCCATAAATTATGTTAGGTAGAATTACGCGCTTGGGGGCATTGCTTTGTGCTTCAAATTGTCTGTGGTACATCAAAAAATGCGTTCACAAAGAGACTTATGGATATTTTTCTTTTTATTATGAAACACAATTTTACTTTATTTTTAAAAGAAGTTATTTGTTATTTGATATGATATTTTTATTACGTGAATGGTTCGTCTTATTTTAACTGAAATTAATTTGTAGTTTTACTAATCCTGTAATGTTTTTAAATTTTGGGTTTATCTAAATAAGCATGTGCTAAAACTTATTAGTGATCGAAGGCTAAAATGTTGAATAAACAGTTGTTATTTTTCTCGTACCATGACCTCACAGTTTGATTTTTTTTTAATGGTGTTTTACGGCTTTGGCTTTTTGACTTTCAGCCTAACTTTATTGTACTTTCATTATTATAATTGTATTTATCAATGTTTCCTTCATTTGGTCCCACAGTTTGTGAAAGATTAAAAAACAAGCTTTCATTTTTAAAATAGCATTTTAAATTCGATTTTCAAATTCACACGGTTTTTAATCGTCTGAAAATGTGAGTCTATTTTGTTCAACCAATTAAAGGCTAAAAGTATTGAAATTGCCCGAAGCACCATTGCCCCGCACTTTGACTAATTAGAGAATTTAGACCCGCAGAAATGTTCGAAATGGATTTGAGGCCTGAATATAAAATGTTTCAATTGCTATTCTTTATAACAATACAAGATATTTTATGTACGTTTGTTTGTTCGTTTATAACTCTTAAACGAATAAGGGAAACCTTTAAAAATCTATTCGTAAATATACCTGGAAAAAATAATTTTAAATTAAGAATGTGCCTGGCACAAAATCTAATTTTTTAAATGATTAGTTTTTTTTTAAATTTATAAATTAAATCATTTCGATTAAGACTTTCACTAGACGATATAATTTTTAAGTTATATTTATATTTCTTCTCTATCAATTCTTTAAGCAGCATTAAATGTTAAATATTTATTTATGTGATATTTTTTCATATTTCGCTTATTCGCGATTCGCTATCGAAAAGGTAGATCTGCTTATCAGTACTTGAGTACTTCGAAATTACAAATAGACTAATATTTATTTAGGTATTAATAAAGGCATATTGTCCCGAAATATGATAATATTGCAATCTTTCATGAACAAAACTTCCATACTAAAGTTCTTATTGTTTTATTTATCTTGCATTGGTACTTTGAATCTAAATTTGAAATTTCTAAGTATTCAATTTAATTTTAGATACTCATGAAACTATTTGCCTAAACTCTGTTTGCTGTGGATTCAAATAATTTAATGGTAAGTACTTTTTTGTTGATAACGTACCTACTCACTGACTTGCTAAGAACTTTAATGTTAAATCTAACGCTCTGTATTAATTACTAGCAGACCCGGCAAACTTTGTACCGCCTCAAAATTTATTTAACAAATATATTTCATATAAAATACAAACATAGGCTACTATGTTTGTATTTTAGTACTCGTAGATAATGTAGCTTTCGAATGGTGAAAGAATTTTTAAAATCGGTCCTGTAGTTTTTGAGCCTATTCATTACAATCAAACAAACAAACAAAGTTTTCCTCTTTATAATATTAGTATAGATGAATCTATTCAACGTTTTGCCTTTATTGATCGATCAAGAATCGACATTTAACACTGTTCTTTTAAAAATTATCAAATATCTATGGTTCGTAAGTACTCGGGCAAAAATATCGGGTGTCAAAGTATAAAAATGCTTTACACTTTTTAAATTCCACCTTATTAGTGTCCCGCCGGCTAGTTAGCGTCGATCAATTGCTCTTATTGACTCAAGGTTGCTTTACGATATCTAGGTATAAATCTACTTAGTGATATCATTGATTTTATTGCGCTAATGCAATTATGTCGTGTCAATAAACATTAATACTGCCCTCGTAATAAAGAACACGGTAATGGATATTTTGTCGCAATTCAGTTTTTTTTTGCAGACAGAACAGAAATTTGCATCAGAACACTATGATAGATAGAAAAAAATATTTTTAATTGGAAGTCGGTAAAATCGATAAATGCAGTACCTTTTTGCACTTAATTAGATAGGAATCTTTTATTTAAACGTGATTTTTCTCGTAACTATAATTTTGCAAATACTCCGTTCTTAATTACAACGACAGAATAGTATTCTTTCTTTTTTCTTAACGAGGGGGAAACCTTCAAAAGGTACCCGGTGCCGTGGGAGCGACACAGGGTTATGTGGGACTCTTACCGCACTAAAACCCCCCCGGTGGAATCCTCGGCGCTGCGTAGAGGGCTCCGGGATATCCAAAGGAACGCAACCGGAGTCCTCTTAGCGCGTTGCTGCGTTGGGCTCCGCCCAGGTGAGCTTGACGCTCGCCATACCGGCTGGTGCGTAAGACGGTATGCGGCCACACATACCGCCGTCCTTCCCGGGGCCGCTGGCTGGGCGGTTCGAGCTCCCACTCTTGCCGCCCTCAAATCCGGAAGCCCCCTTTTAGTCGCCTCTTACGACAGACAGGGGATACCGTAACCCTATTCTGGTCCCGGAACTACAGGGACAAAATGCAGTAACTACCTTTTTTGCACTTAATTAGGTAGTAATCTGTAACTTAAACGCGATTTTTCTCGGAACTATCATTTTGCAAATACTCTTGCAGTTCTTAATTACAACGGCAGAATAGTATTCTCTCTTTTTTTATTATTTTGTGTTACAAATAATTGTTTTTATCAGAAGATTTTGTTTGTATACATACGGGTATAAGTAAAAAAATCCAAAATTAATTAAATCAAAAAATTTAATTAACGAACGGCTACGCGATAGGTACAATAAAGCCAGGGATCAAAGGACTTCCGGTTCCGAAACGTTTGCTTAACGTTGCGTTTGGGTTATTTAATGTTTTATCTGTAGGCAAGCTTCCATGTGCTTACGGGTTTTTGTTTTCCGCACACAACCTTATATTCTCAGTTAAAAAGTTATAAAAATCAGATGTGCCGTTTTCTAGCTTTACAACAAGATTAAAATATAAAGACGTTTTTAAATTCTAGCATCGTGGAAACAAGTAACGACCTCAGAAAATGTCAATTATTTTGATAGACATAATACACGACATAGCATAGACAAAAATGACAATTTTATTTATTTCTATAGATAATATAATCTGTGCGGCGACAGATTGGGCGGGAGTCACAGAGTACTTTATATTGGTGGGAGTTCTGTGATCTATTGTTTTCCATTTATGTTGTCAAACGCAGAACGACTAAAGTTACAAACAAAAGATAGGATGATTCGTTCAGATCCTAAATAAATATAGTAAGTATATTCATAGATCATACATATTTTTCAATATTAAAAGTCCTAGCGGAGAGCGGACTAGCAGTTTGGCTTTTTTTTATAATATAAGAGTAGCAGACGAGCATGCAGTCCACCTGATGGTAAGTGGCTACTGCCGCCCATGGACATCTGTAATCAACCCCAGATAGGATTAGATATTCCTACATGAGGTCGTCCACACATGCGCCGCTACCCCTGAGGACTAAGCTGGAACGCCTCGGAAATGTCTGTCTCCCTTACCACACCCTTCAAACCGGAACACAGCAGCGCCTAACACTGCTGTGATTAGGTAGAAATAGGTGTGGCGGTGGTGCCGCCGGAGTCGAACCACAAAGGGTTCTACCACCTTAAAACTATATACCTAGTATAGTTCGCGCCAAATTGCTAGTCCGCTCTCAAGTTGTTGCAAGCAGGTATAGTCTTACAATTTGCTATGGCAACGCGATTCATTTCTATATTCAGAGAGCACTAGCAGGTTTACGCGAACTATACCTAAATGATGAGCCTAGGATTAACAGAATAAATCTCGTGTAGGCTGAGCTCGCCGAGCATAGACAAATAGACACAAGTATGTTAATAATAACCTATTGCGATGCATGTGTGTTTTAGAAATGAATGAAAGGAAAATAATCTGCTTCCTATTTAAATTTTGTACTTTCCTTACCATATTCTTTAAATTTAATGCATCATCATCATGCATCATCAACCCATTATCGTCCCACTGAAGGGTACGGGTCTCCTCTCAGAATGAGAAGGATTAGGCCATAGTCCACCGCGCTGGCCAAGTGCGTATTGGTAGACTTCACATACCTTTGAAAACTTTTTTTTAAGATTTCTCAGGTATGCAGGTTTCCTCACGATGTTTTCCTGCACCGTTTAAGCGAGTGATAATTAATTTCTAATCTAATACACACATAATTTTGAAAAATCAGAGGTGTGTGCCTGGGACCTGTGCATTTGAACCTCTTACCCCTCGATCGAGAGGCCGAGTTCTTAATCACTAGGCTATCACTGCTTTTATTTAATGCTTTTACGTAATTGTTTAGCAATTTTTATTATAAGTACGAATAAAAATAGTTGTGGAATATTACGAATTAACTTACTATTATTGATACGATAAACACACATAGGTAATATAACACCGTCTGAATCGTGTGGTATACTCCCGATTATAATTCGTAGATTTTATTACCGACTGCACAAACATTGATCAATTTTAATCGACACCTACGTAATAAAAATGTCTAGTAGCAGTTTGTACAACATCCTTATGGTTTCCGTTACTAGCAAATTAATATTGTATGTAAACATTATTCAGATATTGCGCCTGAGAAGTCACGGTTAAAATATATCTTAAGATATAGTCCACGTAAAACTGCTAGTCCGCTTTGAATATAGAAATGAATCGCGTCGCCATAGTAAATTGTATGACTACACCTGCTCGCAACAACTTCAGAGCGGACTAGCAGTTTAGCGCGAACTATACTAGGTATATAGTTCGTGCCAAACTGCTAGTCCCCTCTCCGCTAGGACTTTTAATATTGAAAAATATGTATCATTTATGAATATACTTATTATATTTATTGAGGATCTGAACAAATCATCCAATATTTTGTTTGTAACTTTAGTCGTTCTGCGTTTGACAACATAAATGGATAACAACAGATCACAAAACTCCCGCCAATATAAAGTACACTGTGACTCTCGCCCAATCTGTCTTCACACAGCTTATCTATAGAAATAAATAAAATTGATATTTTTGTCTATGCTCTGTGGTCTATTATGTCTATTAAAATAATTGACGTTTTCTGAGTTAGTTACTTATTTCCACGATACTTACTAACTTAATAGGTAAGCAATCAAAATCAAGCAATTGTATTGATGGATTTGACACACATACTTCGTAGATCTCTGCTGAAAAGGTGCCCTTTTGTCCTTTGTCCTACACCGCACCCTTACAGCAGTCTCCCAGAATTTTCGTACTAAATTTCGTAATAAAAAAATTATCATCTTATTCCATATAACGACGTTATTAAAATTAATGACCACAGATTGTAACATGATACGGTCTGGACCGTTTTCCGATGAGAGACATTAAATTATGGCTATGGTATGACATATTGGCAGCCATTTTGAAATTTTCTTATGACGTAGATTTTCATCATTACTGCGCTTGAAAAACATATTTAAATATTATAGTTATATAATTTAAACATTAAACTCTTTTTCTTTGGGTATGAAATCAAACTCGTCTTGAAGGTCTTGAAGTCATGTAATAATATAGTCACATAAACGGTACAGAGTAACGATATAACAATTATACGTAAGTAAGTTCACACTAGTGATTAGAAGTATTATAACTACACAAGTATCTCCGTTATTCGACTGCTCTTGCTGAAGTCTCCGACCAGAATGTCGCTCTCTGTTAATTCGAGCGCCGCCAAGGTGTCGTCCCCACTTCACCTACCCGCATCTGTTTTTAAACTGTAGTATCAAATGAGTCACTTATTACTTTAATGTAACGTTATAAAAATGTGATATCGTTAATATCCAAGCTTCTTATTAACGACGATAACATTCGGCCGTCCTGCTCACACGTTCGTCCTCGATCGTGTATGGTCTGATGCAAGAGCTGCAAAAGAAAACCAGTTGTTTAATGCCTAAGTCCAGAAGAGTTACACATTTTCTTGTAATACCGACTCGCACGTAAGAGGCCCGAACTGTTTATCAAAAACATGGCTTTAACTATACGCATTTTCTTGCAATACCGACTCGCATGTAAAAGGCCCGAACTGTTGATCCGAACCAAGGCTTAAACTAGGTGATGTTCATATAGAATCACACTAGTTGTGTATTACCTAGGTTATAAATCTGCCCCAACAGTGTTCACCACGGATTTCTGTTGCAGGCATAGTTCATAAGGACTCTTTACATAAATGTCATATGCGCGACAGGTATTGAAGCGAATGCATTAGACCATTGTTAAATAATAAAAACACGGTTATAACTAGGTGATGTTCATATAGGATCACTCTAGTCATGTATCACCGCAGTTTTTATACCTTGCTTACGATAACATTCGGCCAGTGCTCAACTCAAATTTACTCTAAAAATGCAATATTCACTTAATGTCTTCAAGGTACTCAATGCCTTGGGTCAACCCAACCATATGCATCACCAAGAGACACCCGCGAACATCACACTGCTCGAGGCATCTGCACTAATCCATCTTAACTCCAGATAAATAAAAATCAAACCACAAAGTTTCCTACACCTACAGTAATGACAACATCTAGCTGCCCACTTTACTTATGTCTGGATTTTTAGTCCAATAGTTAAATCTCCAACAACTATTGATTCGATAAAGTTACGCATCAGAATAACGACGTTTATCTTATTAGTCCATTTCGGAATGCTCAACAACCTGTTCAATAACTGTTATACTGATAGATAGATAGATCTATAGTTGGCCACTAAATGAATCTGTGCGACTCAAAATACTATTATAACATTATTTTATTACTACTTAGTACTTCTTTTAATTATTACAATGTTATTTTATACAAATAGTTGCCTTTCCAACGTACGTCTTTTATCAACTGATGAAGCAGTATCAAAATAATAATATATCGTGAATATTTGAAATGAATGATATCAAAGTTAAAGACTAAATAATGGTAAACAAAGCATGAATTTCACACAATAAGTACAACACGTAATAAGTTGTATGAACCCAATTTTTTACGTTATTTATCACAAATTCACATTATTTCTTTCAAAGTAGGGCCACATAACCCACTTTTGAAAGTCCGAAAGAAATTTCATTACATTAAATTGAATTTATATTCAGTTATAATAATACATACTATTGCATGAATTTCAAAATTTAATTAATAAAGCGAAGGACCCATGCGTTCACGTCAGCGACATACTTGTCAATTGTGTAATAAGCTTAACTTTTTTTTTTTTCACCAAAAGTTTTAAATCAAGATTCCCATAAGGAAGTTATAGTTTGGGCTATTTTACTGTAAAAGTTATGCATTATACTAAGCACGATTTGCCAGACTTTACGCAAAACGTCGTTTTTTAAAAAAATCAAATAATGTTATGGAAAGAATAAACACATTAAAATGGTCCGTTAATCTAAACGGAGTTTAAACAGACTTTGTCTTACATTGAGTTCCTCGGAAGCGGATTTTTTTTTTTCGTAGGTAGTTATCAAACGGATAGTTTCCGATAGATTGAATACATACTCGTAAACTACCTACCAAGAAAAATGACTTCAGAAACCGGCCATTATTTAACTATACTTATTTGTGTCTACAACTGATAAAAGATTTTTTTTAAACACGCTTTTATTTTTGCCACGCTTTTATTAACTTGACCTGTATGTATGTAACGGAATATTTGAATTCGATTTTTACCTACTTTGAACGGTCAGATTTATTTAAAAATTTTGAAATACTTTGACATGACATGATTTTAATAATCTTGTCCAATTCTAATTTTGTCTCATCACGATCGTCAGATTTAAAACTATAACTGTTTTACATAACATGTGGCTCCTTATCAATCACAACCTAAAATTTCTATGACCTGAAAAAGGTCTATTAAAGTTGATCATGATTTTATACCAGCCAGCCAAACAAACAGTTAGTCAAACTATCTTATGATACACCTTATTACCGAACAATTCATATTCATTATATATATTTCAAACGCCTCGGCTTCACCTGACTTTTATATAGTTTGTAATAAAAATATATTAGTGCGTAATATCTGTATAGATTATATTAATATAATATGTATCATTTACAACCAACACTCTCAAGGAGACGCTCGATGTTTCTATAGAGAAAACCTAGACATGACGCAGTTGTGAACCGTATGAAATTTATATGAAAAGTAAATTATTGTATAAGAAAATCCCATCGAAATGTACCTATGGTTTTATTTGATTACATTATTAAACAACATTATTATTCATTCGGCTATGATATACATATAATAAGAATGAAATCTTCACGTGTTTACATCGAATATATTTGAAAAAGAAAATTTTTTGTCTGTCGGTTTGTATGTTTGAAAATGCATTAAAACCAAAACTACGAAGTTGATGTCAAAAATATACATTTTTTTTTTTAAAACATTACATGACCAGGTAATGGAGAATTTCAAATTACCAATGTACTCCGTGATCTTGACAGAGGGCATTGTATAATTCAAATTATATTTTGAATCCACATGAACAAAGTCGCAGGCAAGACTCGTTTTAAAAATGCAATTCAAATTATATTTTGAATCCACATGAACAAAGTCGCAGGCAAGACTCGTTTTAAAAATGCAATTCAAACTATATTCTGAATCCACATGAACAAAGTCGCAGGCAAGACTCATTTTAAATATGTACGTATAATAACTTAATTGCTGTAACTTGTAAATAGAACTAAGCTCAAGTTATAAAAGCATCAATTTATTATTATTATTATTATTTTACTTAAAATAATTTATTCTCAATCCCATACAAAGTGGATCCCGTTTATCATTTCGTAAGTGGCTCACATAATTGATAATATCGATAGTCTAAGCGCCTCAACGTTTAAGGTGCAAACTTCATTTACCAGTATTTGATAGTGCCCAATTTTCAAACCAAAAGGACGTGTAATGTGTCAAATTCAAATTCAATAAAGGTTTAAAATTACGAGATGTAAAGAAATATTAATACAAAACGAAACGTTGCATACTAAATTTAAAACAGACATTTAATATTATGTATAAGTGAAATGGGAGGTTGTTTTTTTTATATATAATATTCCAAAGACCGCTGCGCATAAGTTTCTCAGTTTTCTCATAGATCATTAACTAATGTGCATTTATACTTTATGGGAGTCAAAACACAGTAGTACACAGTACTGCGTGAGTTCGCCTAGAATTGATGGAATGCTAAATTTGGCAACGTACGTATGCTTCTTTCATAACAATTACGTATCAAGTATATGAAATCAAAAGGAAACTTTCATTGATTTATAAAATGAAAGTGTGAACAATGTAGATGTGAATTTTTAAATATAGTCAATTAATATCCAAAAAAAAAAACAATAAACCTTAAACTCATTTACCATTTCCCTCGTGGGTACACTCAGCCACTGAATACCGTGGTCGTGATACTTATTTGCAGTCAGTTAAATATGTACCACGTAGATATTATACATTTCTGTACAATTATGAATAATCAAAATTTTGCAACTTAATAAACGTGTCACTTATATCAAGTAGGTATACTGTACTCTGTAACTGCGTTTGTTGCTACCGCATAGTCCCCTCCATACAATAATAACAAACGCATATACGTAAACCCAGTTTGAAACATTAAAAGTTATCAAAAATAAATTCAAATCTAACCTGTATGCAATTTCTGGCGTACATTAGCCTATATTAACAACCATTAGGTTCCCACATCTATAAAGCCTGACATTTAAGATTAAAGATCCTTAAAATATTTTCATAAGTACGTGTATTTCTATATATTTCAAAGTAGGTGTAACTTTAGAACAATTAGGATTTACTTTTTACACCACAGACTTTAACCAAATGGACAGATTTACCACAAGAACTGCCTTGCAAAATTACTTTTAGACACTTCTTCACAGAAAATGCACTTATTTTGAAGTAAACACCTCAGTTTACAATGTTAACAAGTAATTTGCTAAGAGTAAAGTTTGTTCACAAAATTTAAGTATATCATTTTCAGAGGGTATTAACATTTCATTGAATTACTAGTCTCAATCTATCCATTTTCTTAATTCAAATGAGTTTGCCCTTACATCAACGACATTTATCTACCCCCATTTTTACTTATTTTACCAAGATAAATTCACATATGACAAAATAATGTTTTAACTCACGGTTTTTATTCCTGTGTCAAGTATGTTCGTACTTACGAATCGCCGTCCATGATTGTGAGCTGGTTCTTGTACACTTCTGATGAAATCAAACTCGTCTTGAAGGTCTTGAAGTCATGTAATAATATAGTCACATAAACGGTACAGAGTAACGATATAACAATTATACGTAAGTAAGTTCACACTAGTGATTAGAAGTATTATAACTACACAAGTATCTCCGTTATTCGACTGCTCTTGCTGAAGTCTCCGACCAGAATGTCGCTCTCTGTTAATTCGAGCGCCGCCAAGGTGTCGTCCCCACTTCACCTACCCGCATCTGTTTTTAAACTGTAGTATCAAATGAGTCACTTATTACTTTAATGTAACGTTATAAAAATGTGATATCGTTAATATCCAAGCTTCTTATTAACGACGATAACAGGTAGGTACTATTCTCCGACAACAAAGGGCTGTAACGAAATGTGGGGTTGATAAATATTAATTATTACGGTACTTACTATTATTTGGGTACTCCTCCATAATTTTTTATAAGATTGAGGTAGGACACGAGAATGTAGTTATCACTTAAACTCATTATGAATAGTCAATCTATCCGGTTTTGTCTATCAAAGATAAATGAGACAATCTCGTACAAATTGTCTTTGGTATGCAAACATTAGATAGATTAATTATTAAAAACGGGAGTTAATGTTTACTCCTATCCTATCTGCGGAAGCAGCCACTTATTAGGGGGACTATATGCTCGTATGCTTCTTCAATATCGTAAAGGTGCCCAAGGGCCGAAAGAAGAAGGATCGCGAGCCACTTGCAGCGACTGTCTTTTTTATTTTTTATTTTATAGGAGTAGCAGACGAGCATGCAGTCCACCTGATGGTAAGTGGCTACTGCCGCCCGTGGACATCTGTAATCAACCCCAGATAGGATTAGATATTCCTACCTGAGGTCAGCCACAGATGCGCTGCTACCCCTGAGGACTAAGCTGGAACGCCTCGGAAAAGTCTGTCTCCCTTACCACACCCTTCAAACCGGAACACAGCAGCGCCTAACACTGCTGTTATTAGTCGCTGACTCCATTATTACACACTTTATGGTAGGCAGTACCTACTCTTCTTATCTATTGGTCTCTTTACAAACAATCTTAAATAACCATCAAGACCATGGTCGTTCGCAGATTCATAATTAGAGTAAGAACCCCCATAATTATGGACTGATCACGTTTATTATTGTTGTCCTCAATTTTGGTAAGATTCCGCCAATTTTGTAAGTAATATAAGACCAAGGAGAGGATATACTGAGTTTATTAAATAGCTATGACCTCATAACAGGTCAAACGCTTGTGGCCTGGTTTGCATGGTGTAGTAAGGGGACACGTTTATATGAGGCTTATAGTCCGTGCCAAACTGCTAGTCCGCTATGAAGTTGATGCGAGCAGGTGTAGTCATACGATTTGCTATGGCGACGCTATTCATTTCTATATTCAGAGCGGACTAGCAGTTTTACGTGGACTATACCAAATTAGTCCTCAAGGGAAGCAACGCATATGTGACCGATCTCCAATCCTACCTGTGCTTGATTGTAAATGCCTACAGGAGGCAATGACCACTTACCATCAACTGGATTGTATGAGTTTGCTACTTGTACATTATAAAAGATTATTTTTAAAGTTAATCAACTAATGAGGCAAACAGGCTTCGTAATGGAAAGTAGTCATCGTCATTACCACCAGAGGAGTCGCGACTGCATCGCTAGATTTAAAGAAGCGCATTCTGTTTGTACCTTTTGAGGAGTCTCATGTCATCGCTCCGTTATTCAGTAATTTCGTAATAACACATTTCATTTATCATTTTAATTTATTTATTTAATTTTAAAGGTGGAACAACCCGTTGTGGTTCGTTTCCAGCGGCACCACCGCTAACTAAAAACAGCAGTGTTAAGCGCTGCTCCAGCGCGTAAGGCGTTCCAGCTTCGTCCTCAGGGGTATCGGCGCATCTGTGGCCGATCTCAGGTAGGAATTTAATCCTATCTGGGGTTGATTACAGTCCATGGGCGGCAGTAGCCATTTACCATCAGGTGGACTGCATGCTCGTCTGCTACTCCTATATTATATAAAATATACGAATGTATTCAGTGTCACATAAGGCGGTGGACTGTTCTAACAGTACCCACACGAAAAGTTCACAAAAGTTTCGAGACGTAGCTCAGTCGAATAAATTACTTTGTAACGGGCTTGTATTGTACAGCTAATTAAACTAGACGAGCTAGATTAAACAGCTTCATCAGTTTGTTGTCAAAATGTACACATGCCACAGACGAACTAACCAAATAGACTAACGGCCAGGGCTCGCCTCGACGAGCGGCTGCTCATAAATAAACGCTTTCTACACTCACATCCCCACACTAGGATGCCCTGTGTCATGGACACACACATAGACAAATACACAAACATCCAGACCCAGAAACAGAAATCTAAATTCATCATTTAGATATCTGTCTGGCCGGGGATCGAACCCGGGACCCTTTGCGCATCAGACCGGTATGGTGTCCGCTCCGCCACGCGGGTCGTCCGGGACGACAAGCTTATGCCCCTAATTAACATTTAATCTGTCCAATGGTATACTTACTGAAGATTGACATTCACAATTTCTTCAAATTTCGATACTTCTTAACGTGGTACGGCATTCCCTGTATGGGAGAATCAATGTCTTAAGTATTTTACTGTAAAATTCCAGGTAATATTCAAGTATTCCTATTTACTATCGACATAATGTTAATAACATTAGTAGTCCCGATGAGAACTACGTCCCTCCCAGGAGTAATTAATCAATTTATTATAATTTCAGACTAGAACCCAAACTTCATAGCGGCAAGCAGCTGAGTTGAATACCAACAAAGATTATTCAAATTCGACCGACGGCATTACCGATTATAACTGGCATCCATTGGTCAGCCTGTCGACTTATATAACTAACTAGTGGTGCCCGCGGCTTCGCCCGCATTTTAAAGAAATAATATGACATACATAAAACGGAAAATTTGTACCTGCATTGGAATGACAGTGGTGCCATCTGTCGAAAATTGGTTTTACCAACTCCCAAACCCTCGTGTGCTCTTGGACAACAACTTTTCTAAAGATCATCACTTGATCAAATGCATCCGTTTCCGATTCTATAACTACTTACGAATTAAAAATAATTAATAAAACCTTTTCACACGGACTAAATTGTGAATCTAAACCATTCTCAAGTCCCCTTGAACACACACAACAAATTTCATCAAAATCAGTCCAGTCGTTTAGGAGGAGTTCAGTGACATACGCACATAAGAAATATATATATATAAAGATATATAACTAAGGAATATTACTATTCTTTGCCCGTAATCCGAAAATGGTATAAAGTTTCAAAAGGTTTAAGTTAATTTTAAAATTGGAAATATCGCTAAGATAATCAGGATGCAGGCAGTTATGGCATAGTGGTAAGAAACCCGGCCTTTTGATCATGGGGTCCGAGGTTCAAATCCCAGACACACACCTATGAATTTTCAAAAAAACATAGGTGCGTGTCATTTATAAAAAAATTGTGTTCATTGTATTAGTTTTATTTTATTTTGTTATATATGTGTATAGTGTTAAATTGTTTTTTGTTGAAATTTATATTGTTGTTAACAGATTAAATTTCAAAGTTATGTGTGTTTTTGAAATTCATGATCACTTGTTTAAACTATGAAGGAAACATGGTGAGGAAACCTGCATACCTGAGAAATCTTAAAAAAAGTTTTCAAAGGTATGTGAAGTCTACCAATTCGCACTTGGGTAGCGCGGTGGTCTATGGCCTAATCTCACTCTGAGACACGTGCCTAGCAGTGGGACATATCTTTGAAAAATTAAAAGTGCGTGCCTCGGATTCAAACCTCGGACCCCTTGATCGAGACGCCGAGTTTCATCCACTAGCCTATCGCTGTCGTCATAATACAAAAGCTGAGATTATCCATAAAAATTAAAGATTATAACATTAACAAAGAAAATCTTCTAATTAGAGCATTTCAGTTTCAAATATTAATATTACGAAGCACATTCTTGACACTAACGATGTAGTTATAGAAAAAGTTATCTTTTATGTCATTTGCTGGTTTTAAAGTCGTCGGGCGCTCATTCAGCATTTTCTTACTCAACTAGACATGACAGAATTCATTTTATTCTAAAAGACATTATTAGGTACAATTTAGTATTTTTTCGCACGAATTACCAGTCAACAGTTTCGCTTACTGAGCATAATGTGTAAAGCTATTCAAGTTTTTGTCTGTTTGGGGTTCCCTACTCAAAGATTAAAAACTTCAAAGACGTCAGTTACTAAGCCTTTGCTTTCTGTATTTTCTTAGAATAGCAAACGAGCATGCAGTCCATCTTGGAAAGTGGTAACTGCCGTTACAATGGACATGTGTACAACTCCATATAAAACAGGGGTGGCATCCTCTAGCTGACTAGGGGGGGCGGAAGGGAGGTCCGCCCCGGGCTCGTTTGTCAGAACCAAATAATCTGTGAAATATATATAAATCAGCGGAAAAAAGGGTCGCCGGAATCATACGTACGTATTTGTAGACGAATAGTCTATGACATTTGTAATATTGTAAAATCAAATCATCCTTTTTACTGGGGGCCTCCAAGCTTCGCCGGTTGCATCTGAATCCCATAACAGCTAGTCTTCTGTTATGGGATTACTGAAGACTGGGATGATGGCTCCATATTGGTACGTTTCAGACTAGATGGTGCGGTGGATCTTCCTTCGTTAAATATTACCTGTTTTCACAGAATTAAATGTTTATAACAATTTTCAATACCGCATAACAAAGTTGTGTTTATTTTGGAATAAAAATTGCGTTGTATCTGTCAAAATTACGTTTTAGCCGCAATAAAAAATATATGAGATCGCTGAGTACATTTTAGGCATTCGTACTAATCCTTCGATATTATTATTTGCTTGGGTCGCTCTCCTAGTCCCTTAGGTATCTAATACCGTGTAATTCTGCGTATAACGAAGCCCTGAGGCTGGGAGACTTGTAATATGCACATTAATAATGCTATAAAGTGGTAGAACATGTATTATTTAATACCTATGTACAGAAACAACCGCTACAAAATATGTTGATGCTACATTTATGTAAATGTTCATTCCACGACTACCAAATTGCATTTAATTTTTGCCTAGATTGCCTAGATTTAAATCCCAGGCACGCACCTCTGATCTATCGAAGTTATGTGCGTATTAGAAATTAATTATCACTAGCTAAAGCGGTGAAAAAAAACTCCGTGAGGAAACCCGCATACCTGAGAAATCTTAAAGGTATGTGAAGTCTACCAATACGCACTTGGCCAGCGTGGTGGACTATGCCCTAATCCTTCTCATTCTGAAAGGAGATCCGTGCCCAGCAGTGGCACTATTGTAATGAGTTGATGAATGATAGTCTAGTGATTTGAAATTCGGCTCAATCTGGTGATTATTTTAAATTCCAACTTGCTTTAATGATGAAAGAATACATCATGTCCAACTGTGCGCCTGAAAGTCCTTAAACAAAGTTCTCAATGGTGTGTGAAGTCTGTCAATACGCAATTAGTCAGTGAGACCTAAACCTCCCATTTTGAGAAAATGCTCATGCCCAGCAGTGGATCATCAATCATACGTAAACCGTATTTTTACAGGTAGCACCGTTACTTTAAATTATATCATAACAATTGTATTAATTAAAGGTCTAGACTAAATTATCGTAAAATGTTTTTGTTTCATTTCGAGTACATCGCGCGGTAACGCCTCAGGGTTGCTGTCTCAAATTTTTATTTCAATTCATATAATTTGATTTCTATTTCGTTGTATCCCAAATTTAAAAGTGTTTTTTCATAACTATCGATGTCATCTCTTAACCATACCACAGATTAATAAATAGTTATGAGTTTGGCAAAGGGAGATCTCCCGCCGGGCTAGGTGATGATGTCCGGGGAGCGGCCGCGCTCCAACAATCTCAGTTCGGAACTTGTATATATGGCAGATATTTAGAAAACTTCGATAGCGTGATTCAGAATACTCGTGGCGATATTCGACTTCAATTATTCAAATAATTGAAATTTTCGTCTAGAGGAAACATTACCGAGAACAATGTGGCGATACAATTGATTCATTTCAATGTTTGTTTATAATGTTACTGGAGTACTTATAATGTATCTAATCATATTATTAATAAAATAATTAAGCTGGAAAATTCGTGTCTTGCTCTGCGCTTTCCCATCCGGGACGTCCAATTTATGTAAAAAGCCTCTATTTTATTTTTTAGTCCACGACATTTTGTAATAGACACGAAAAACTTTCAATATTTTATTCGGTTAGACGTAAACTTCGAATTAAGTTCTACACTTGTAGTTTGGGGATTCTGAACTAAATACTTACAGAGAAAATTCTGATATTGATCAAAGGGTGCGATTCGATTCTACTTCGCTAAGTGTTTTCAGGAGAAACTTTGTTTGAAAACACATTAGGATTCGATACAACGCTATTCTAAATCAGTTTTGTTTTATTTTTAGTAATGAGTGTCAAATATTAAAAAGTACTAGAAATCTCCATGCGTCGATCTCAGAGGTACCATATCATACGAGTACATGTTCCTGGTTTAATATATAACATATATTAAACGCTGATGTGAGTTCGAGAGTGTGGTACGGACGAGGTAAGATGCCAGACCACAGTATAAGGATCCATATTTCTACTGTGACCAGACTTTACAACTTCTTTCTGCGGTCAATCTCAGATGGGATTTGACAACAACCTCGTTCTTCCCTTAAATTTTATTGTAATTAAAATAAATAACACTAAAACGCCGTCAATAATACAATGTCTTAAAAACATAGTTCGTCATAAAAACTCTACGAAAAATATTCATGCAATTACTAAAATGTGACATTGGAAAAGGCTCCAAATTGTAATCATTTTGAGTGCCCTTTTTCTACAATTCCTTTGGCATTTTTTTCGATTTTTACTAGTAGTAAAAGTAAATAAATTGTAATAACACTTTTCATAAACAAAGTAGATATCAGTAATGCCAAAACGAAAAGTATAAAAAATAATATACTTAGATTACCAAAAAGTAGGTATTGCTGCCCTTCGCAGTACGTATCCTACGTATCCTTGATACGTCTCGGGTTTTTTATATAAATTTTCTAATTTTCCTGTTCCTGGGATTACATTAAGTTAAAGTCGTTTTTTTTATCACATTGTATACTTATCTAAATCCTCATATATAATTACAAAATAATGTAAAAATAATAAATTGTATAGCTGTTACAATGAGACATAGTGGGCACTTTTATTTACCCTTTTTGTCTGTTTCCGAAGCTCCATATAGTACAATACACTTTACAGATATAAACGCAGACACGCTTTGAATATAGCAACTCTTTTACCTACACTTTGATATTCTATGAGTGTTTTTCTTATTTCACGATTTTGATATGATTTTAGTTTTCTTTTAATAAATGAATAAAAATCTGTAGGAAAGACTTATCCATATTGATCTTGGATCAAAATAATAATCATCAGATTTCAGATCTCAAATTTAACCTGGACATCTGTTGGAACAACACAATGATTACATTTATCGACTTTTCCATTATGGAACGTAAACACGATAATAATAGAAGCAAATCAATCGATAGAAACTGATTTTATAAACATCACAGATCAATCATCCCGTAATTACATGTTTAATTAATAACAATATTTACATTATTAATCAACTTTATCGTTATTATTCCTTGTACGTAAAAATAATAGTGATAGAAGCATATGTGTATATAATAGGTTAGTATGATAATTCTAGGCTTTTTCCTGTGGTGTCAGTGATCTGAAAATCGGCTAATTGAGATCTGAGATTCAAACCTCAGCCTCCAGGCACATGATTTTGAAATTTCACGGTCGAAAAAAATATGTGCTTTATTAATTAATTAATACTTGCTACAAGTGCAAGAAAACCCCAGTTAGTAGTTATTGAAGTTATTGGTCGTTAACTACATGTGCTTTAAAATTTTCTCAATACCTAAATAAATACCAATACATACCTCTCATTAATCATTATATTATATACTTCATAACAATGCTTTTTAAAGGCCTTTAATATTTATATTGTTTTATACATTTAACAATTCGCCCGTACCACAGATGTAAACAGTCGGCGAAGGATCTTTACAAATCTATGCCCGCATGATAAGTCAAATGAATGAAAAGGATCTATCAGTAAATTACAATAATACTGAACAGCATTGCTAGTTTTTAGCCGATGATACAAGTCCAAACGAGATCAAAGGGTTCCGTAAAACTCGCCGTTGGGTTTGTTGAACTAAAAGTTTAAGTGTTTAAAGGGACAGCTGTAAAGGGTGCCTGTATTAAGCATGTGTGGTTTTGACTCAGTATGATAATAGTGACCGTACAGTACTGACAGAATTAGAATTCGTGCGCGGTAAAGTTTTAGAATTTGGTCAAATTTTGATATTCAGTTCCGGTTATGTTATATTCGACAGAACAGTACCCCTAGTATGAGTTTTTAAGTTTTTACAAAATAACTGTTTTTGTATTTATGTACGTATTTGCCCATATATTTACAATCAGCGTCCCTAGCGGACTGTATCAGAAAATTTCTATAACAACGTAACTCATACTAAGGGTACATAAACGAAAGGGACTAAAGAGCCTATTTAACGTATTGACTTTTAAGAGCTTTGAGTACTTTTGACAATAGGAGTAAATTGTACATTTCGATATGATTATGCCCACCATTATTTATCTTCAAACACAGCTTAGAATACATCATTTTGCGACCGTTATTAATAATAATCAATCTTAACAATTTTTTGCCAACCACAATTCGAAACATGACAAAAAATGTCAATTTTGTGCTGTCAAACTTTAGTAGGCAGTTGTTTAAGATTGATTAATAATATAACGGACTTTACTAATCTTATTTTAAAACTGCTGTATGTACAATAACATATTTACAAAAGTTCTGAAGTGGATTAAGAAAGGAAGATTATATAGATAGAAATAGAAAAGATAAATACTCTTCTTCAGAGAAAAGTCTTTGATGAAATACTAACAGGATAAGACGATTTTTAATAAACATTACTGACTCTGGCCTAGGTCGGAAGTAATTAAAAAACATATAGGACTACAGAGGAATTCCATGTCTTTAATAGATATTTGTTTATGATCAGCGTATAATATACTTAAGTTTTAAATATTTTTTAAGATAGGACCGACATGGTTCGACGGGAGGGGTAGCGGTACCTCTGCTACATCTATTTTTAGGGTAAAGTATTCGTGCGTTTCAGTGGAAGGGTGCTAGCTGACTTACATAATATGAGGGGGTCTTAGTCCTCAGGAGCAGCAATGAACCTCTGATCGGCTTCTGTATAGAGTTGGCAACACATGTCCATGGGCAAGAGTGGAAACTTACCATCAGCTTAATACCATCTCTTAAAACAATATTATTTTAATCATACATTGAAATTTCGTACCGCGACCCCCTTAAAGTAAGATTGTATTTTATAATATTACAATAAGCAGTTTTGTATGACGACGATCGAAATTATCATTCTTTTCTTGCTGGAAATTTATTTTTTTACGCAAACTATGACAATTTCTTTTGGTTTTATACAATGGATAAGCGAAATATGAATCTCATTATTTTACATCACTCGACAGGAATAAAACAAAACTGTTTTAAGGAAGTCGTGGTACGAAACAAAATAATGTTGATGCAAAATAATGTTGATCAACATTACGCCACGGGGCTAACTGAAAATCAGGGCCAAGACGCAGTCTACCTGCTCATGGCATTCGCTGAGTTTGTCCCCATTCACGTTTGTTGCAGCACATAGAAGTTTAGTTATGTATTGTATTTTTATTATTATTTTTTTTTTACTCTTACATTTTTATAAGGATTCTGTCTTATTTATATACTTATACATATTGTCTTATTTTTAGTAACTAGTTTTATAACCGTGCTTTTTTTAAATTATTTTGTCTATTTGCAATTGTACTGTGTGTTGCAATATGCTTGAATAAAGTATTTTCTTTCTTTCTTTCTTTCAATATTGAAATAAAACTTTCCTGAACTATGATGGTTTTAAAAGATGGTGGATTGCACTCTCGTTTGCTACTTCAATATTATAAAAAAATATTTCGTAATAAGCCTCGAACCGACAAAAATTTAGTTAAAATATACCTACTTTTGTAATTACCTGAAGTTCATCAAAGGCTATATAAAACGGATAGAATGAGTTCTAATTAAAGAAGTTTCAAGTAATCAACTCCCCAAAATTATAGAATTTATACGGACGAAACCAATTGAAATGTTTCTAAATCTAAGAAAGTCTCTAAACTAAAACTTGACTAAATCATAAATAAATCGATTTTGTTTTTATTTGGCCTCCATGATGACGGGTTGAGGCCTATTGAACAGTCGTTTCCATTATCATAATATTCATATATTTAGGTTGAATTTTTCAAACGGGCCTTCAGGGCCAAACCCGAAACTATAAGGATTAGCGAAAAATGCTGAAAGGGGTTACGAGGCCGATTTTGATAAAAAACTAAAACTATATCATTACTTTTGATGTGAAACATCTATAGCCACACGTAAAACCGATTTCTGGCGTGGCGACGGCATGCGTCGCCACGCCATCTATACGATGGTATATATACAGTCTATATGCGGTAGTGTGTACGGTGTGGCGACGCGTCGCCATGCGCAATCGAATTCAATAAATAGTCATCGTTATCTGGAAAAAAATCGTAATATTTTATATTATCATTATGACATATTTAGTTCCTATCACAATATGTTCTTTTCTGCATATTACTTTTACAAAATAATGTCGATGTTTCACATTTGCCAGGCGTCCCGTGACGGCTCACATTTTTTTTAAAATATATTTTTTCCTAGCCGGGAATCGAAAGAGTTCATTTTGAAAAAAAATACACCCTCTATATTATTCCACTTTCTGATAGTGTTGCTTATAAGAATAAAAATCTGGGAAGTAATGACAAATGACGGAACTAACTAACTAAAGGAAAGGCCTCAATTGTAAGAAAATACATTTTTTATATTAATTTGGCAGTTAAGTTCCCGCCATTCATTAATTTAAACATTTCGCATATTAAAATCATTTTTGGCCTAATGTTTCAAATCTTATAGTTTCGGATTTGGCCCTGAAGGCCTATTTGAAAAATTCACCCTGTATATGAGACGACATAAAATTGTGATTAAAAAGTCAAATTGTCAATTGTCATACTGAATAAACTCTACATAATGTTAATATTAAAAAAAGAAAATAATAATAATTAAGAAAACGAAAAAAATACTTAAAGAAATAAATAAAAAAAAGAAAATAATTTAATTTACGTAACATTTTTCTAGAAGGCTACATATTATAATAGGTGAGAGACAAATACAATACATAGGTGAGGCTACATGTTATACGAGCTTTTGCCCGCGGCTTCGCTCGCCTTACGATGTAATTATTAAGTAAGAAGATTTATACAAACTTTTATCCCCTATTTGATCCCCTTGGGGGTAGAATTGATCAAAATCCTTTCTAAGCGGATGCCTACGTCATAACATCTACCTACCTGCATGCCAAATTTCAGCCCGGTCCGTCTAGTGGTTTGGGCTGTGCGTTGATAGATCACTATGTCAGTCAGTCACCTTTTAGTTATATATATTTAGAAATAGCTGTAAAGCTCAATTACCAAGTAACCGTTCTACGTGACTTTTTCAAAAGATTCCTAACTGTGTCATCGATGTAAAAGCTAATCTTGCAATCATGGTAGATTAGGGACCACAGACGGGTAATCTTCGGTTTTTACAAATAAAGTCACGTAGGGTTCTGCACGTGACATGTTTTTGGAGATCTGTATTTATTTAAGACCTTTTCTTAGACTACAATCAAGATAAATAAACTCGTACTCGAAATCAAGTTATAAATACGGGTCGGTCTTTTCCTGACTCATTACTTTTAAAAAAACGCTATATTTCAATAAATAGTTATATTTTCATCATGATCAGCCCATTACCGCATTACTGTCCCACTGCTGTGCACGGGTCTCATAATGAGAAGGATTAGGCCGTAGTCCACCGCGCTGACCAAGAGCGTATTGGTAGACTTCACATACCTTTGAAAACTTTTTTTATGATTTATCAGGAATGCAGGTTTCTTCACGATGTTTTTCTTCACCATTTAAGCAAGTGATAATTAATTTCCAACACGCACATAGCTTCTAAAAATCAAGGTGCCTGGGATTTGAACCTCGGACCCTCAAGCGAGAGGCCGAGTTTCTTAACCACTAGGCAATCGGCAATAGGCAATAATAGTTATATTTTCAATTTCATAATCCACCTTACTAGTACTTAGCCATCGTATTTTAGCTTCCTGCCATTATCGAAACCTTTGTTCAATGTAAGAGTTGTTTACAAACCCAGTGAAGTGTGAACAGGCACGGTGGAACGTCCTTATTCTCAGTGTATTCATATATGAAAATATGCTTTACATGCAAATATGTAATTTGTACGTATGCCAAAAATCCAATTCAACGTTTTCACTCGACTCATTTTTATATTCTACCCGAATATTGGATTTTATTACTTTTTGCACGTATTTCTTTAACGTCACACACACACACACACACACACACCTATTACGACGACAACACTTATAGATGGACCGCAAAATCCCAATTGACTGCTAAATTTGTGGGAAAGAAAAGGATCAGTTTATCGTGTTTCTCAATATATTCTTGTCACGAAATGGCAACAAAGAATAAAATAGTTTTAAATGAAGGTGGTAGCCTTTTGAGGTTCCACCGCCACACTTATTTCTACCTAATAATAGCAGTGTTTAGCGCTGCTGTATTCTGGTTTGAAGGGTGTGGTAAGGGAAACATACTTAAAATTTCAAAGCGTTTCAGTGTAGTCCTTAGAGGTAGCGGCGCATCTGTGGCCGAGCTCAAGTAGGAATATAATCCTATCTGGGGTTGATTACAGTGTTCATGGGCGGCAGTAGCCACTTACCATCAGGTGGCTGCATGCTCGTCTGCTACTCCTATAATAGAAAAAGAATTCTCCTATAAAATAAATTACAGGAAACAATAAATTTGCATTAACAAAACTAATAAGAAACAAAGTAAATATTTCATCACAATTAATAATATATTCACCTAATAATTTTACACTTAAAAACCGTCTACCATCCTTAGGTATTATTAATAGTAGCTTTTCAACAGTAAATAAATACAATCGAATACTTTAGTTTATTTTAATATAAATAAGTACAGTCGTCAGGCAGTTATATTAATATAATAAGCAATGAGTTTGAAGCACATCTCTTTATAATATTAAAATGAGACTAAAGAAAAATACAAAAATATTCCTCTTGTTTCACGTTAAAAAAATGACGCCTTTGACATCACTTTATAAGGACATTTCATTACTTAAAGAGCGACCTCGGCGGTAAAGGACTAGCTTGATTGGCAGATACTTCTAATGGATAATATGAAGTTATGAACTCTACAGAAAACCTTTTGTTCATCGTTTATTATGTTTATACTACGTATACTCATGCTGTCTTCCGTCTAGACAGAAAGAATAACATAAATATATATTTTAAAAAGCAGTTCTTAAAATCAAGTTTTTTAGGAACGTCTATTCTTATTAGAAAACCCTTTTCTTTGATCCCCATAGAATATGGGTGCATTAAAATATTTAGTCGCCACATTGGGACATACTCGTAGTCATAATAGTGAATTGCGATCTAATAGTGATTGCCAAATGTATTTATAAAAACTTTAGTTCAATCTGATAACGGAAAGTGGGTAAAATTTACCCTGGAATCCCTCTTCATCTTGTATGGTCTCAAATACGCGGTCATTACAGCAAAATTGTCTTCTAGGCGGGGTTCATGAAATATACGTTTGAAGCCTTAAGCGCGTTTTCCAATCACGCGTGTTTCCCATCCGTGGTACAGATTCACATGCGTGCCAATTACATTGCTGTCTAGTAAGCCACACGCACGCGGGATGGAGACGGATTGCAACAGGCATCACGCATACATTTGACATACCCGCAAACAAAAACACGCGTGACAAAAAAATATTGTTGAAGTAAAATGGAATGGAAGAAATTTGCTGAAAAACAGTTTTTAAAAATATGTATGTATTCTAAAGTAAGTTACAAGTTATTATGTATTTACTATCCAAGTTACCAACGTTCAGTGACGTCATATTAGAAGGGCGCCGAAATTGGGTCTAAAAATAGCATGGGTACTTAGGAATAAGTGCCACTCAATCTGAGTGACTGTACCTTATTGAAAAGCGATCGTACATGCAAATAGCTGTAAATATACCTATGTCACGGCGTACCTTTTATTGACCCACTGCTCAGCAAAGATCCCCTTTCAGTAGAGAAAGTTGTAGCTACCACGCTGAATAAGTACGATTTTTTTTATAATATAAGAGTAGCAGACGAGCATGCAGTCCACCTGATGGCTACTGCCGCCCATGGACATCTGTAATCATCCCCAGATAGGATTAGATATTCCTACCTGAGGTCGGCCACAGATGCGCCGCTACCCCTGAGGACTAAGCTGGAACGCCTCGGAAAAGTCTGTCTCGAAATCGAAAAAGATTTTATAGGAATCACACACTGTTGATAGGCAGTAATAGCCTAGTGGTTAAGAAACTCGGCCTCTCAATCGAGGTGTCCGAGGTTCAAATCCCAGGCACGCATCTCTAATTTTTCAAAGTTATGTGCGTATTAGAAATTAATTATCACTTGCTAAGCGGTGAAGGAAAACAACGTGAGGAAACCTGCATACCTGAGAGATATATAAAAAACAAATCTCAGAGGTATGTGAAGTTGACCAATACGCACTATGGCCTAATCCTTCTCATTATGAGAGGAGACCCGTGCCCAGCAGTGGGACAGTAATGGGTTGATGATGATGACGACACACTGTTGAACATTTTATAATACATTTAATACATTAGTCCTCAGAAATGGAAACGCATCTATGATCAACTTCAAAAAGAACCTGCTCTATATAGAGATGTCCATAAGCGGCAGCAACCACGCTCCGTCAGCTAGACTACTTTCCGCATCACAGCAATGATGTCTTAATTATATAACTTTTGAAGGTGGTAGAACGCTTTGTGGTTCGACTCCGGCGGCACCACCGCCATACCTATTTCTACCTAATAACAGCACTTTTAGGCGCTGCTGTGTTCCGGTTTGAAAAGTGTGGTAAGGGAGACAGACTTTTCCGAGGCGTTCCATCGTAGTCCTCAGGGGTAGCGGCGCATCTGTGGCCGACCTCAGGTAGGAATATCTAATCCTATCTGGGGTTGATTACGGATGTCCATGAGCGGCAGTAGCCACTTATCATCAGGTGGACTGCATGCTCGTCTGCTACTCTTATATTATAAAAAAAAACTATAATTAAGAATATATACAATTTACAAATATTTCATGTCAATCCCCGCCTTCAGAAACTGCATCTATATAAACGGGCCTAGCTAAGTCAATTGCTATTAATTTCAGTTCAAGTAGATAAGCTAATGAATTTCATAGTTCATTTCGAGATTCCTACATGTACATTAATTATTGCCAAGACATGTTCGAGTTAAGATTCACGTCAAATGAATGATATTCTAAACACATTGCAAATACGGTTAACAATGAGCTTAATTAATATGAACGTTATGACTGACAAATAGAAGAGATTTGGTTTTGAACGCACTTAATAGTAACAAACGATTTGTTATGGTTTTTGTTGGAACATTTTTATTTTGTTTTTATAATATAGGAGTAGCAGACGAGCATGCAGACCACCTGATGGTAAGTGGCTACTGCCGCTCATGGACATCTGTAATCAACTCCAGATAGGATTAGATATTCCTTCCTGAGGTCGGCCACTGATGCGCCGCTACCCCTGAGGACTAAGCTGGAACGCCTCGGAAAAGTATGTCTTCCTGACCACACCCTTCAAAACGGAACACAGCAGCGCTTAACACTGCTGTTATTAGGTAGAAATAGGTGTGGCGGTGGTGTCGCCGGAGTCGAACCACAAAGGGTTCTACCACCTTCAAATATGATGGTTTGGTGCTACACCATTTTTTAAAGAATGAAACATAATTTTAGAATACGTAGTTTAGTTTTTTTTTAATGATTTCGGTGAATCAGATGATAGTGTTGCAATTTTTAAAACATCATATTAAACAATTTGTATTTTTTTCTGTGCCATTTATCTTTAGCTCTTGTATTGCAGAGTATAGAAACTTTCGCCGCTTTCCTTCAGCAATACATATACCGAAGCTTCTGAAAACTGTTAACGTTCAAAAAGAGAGTACAAGAACCAATTTAGAATGAATAAATTGGATTAATAGAGCGACTATGTCCACTTAGCTATAAAAGTAGTGTTAACTACGTCTACCTTAGCGAGTAGCTATGCAATAGGTACCTATATGTCTATAGAGGGTAGTCGGGGACGTTTTGCAGTCCCTTAAATATTCTGATGTTTAAAATTTATGTGCGTATCAGAAAATAATTATCACTTGCTTAAATGGTGAAGGAAAACATCGTGAGGAAACCTGAGACTTATAAAAAAAGCTCAAAGGTATGTGAAGTCTACCAATACGCACTTGGCCAGCGCGGTGGACTATGGCTTATCCTTCTCGTTATGAGAGGAGACCCGTGCCCAACAGTAGTACAATAAAGGGTTGATGATGATGAAATATTCTAGGAAGAGGATACCTAACGTATTGTAACCAAACACCGAGGAAATATGTGGACTATGAACTGCTTGTTGGGTCGGAAATGGCTCGATGGCTCAAAGGGTATCGCTTAAGGGGAAGGATTTCGACAACATCGCAATTTAATAAGTATAGACCTATTTAAGATTTTAATATTAACGAAACGAATATATTATTAGTATAATATTAATATTTCGTTTAAAACTTAATTTAGTAACGTTAAGTATGTTTTTTAAACAAACTCAAAGATGTTGTTTCAAGTGCAGATGTTAAAGGTGCAACGAACAACGCGTCCAGAGCACTAACAAATATTTTATATCTTTTTATTCACTTTATAAAAATATATAAAGTAATTTTAAATTAATGATAATAAACTTTGCTAACTTTTGAATAGTTATATTTAAATTATACTCGATACAATTAACTTCATATTTTAATATACATACTTACCAATAATAAATTTTGAGCAAATAAAAAGTACGCAATTCAAAATAAAACACGCAAATCCAGCAAAAAAAATTAAGAAACAAAGTATGAGTAACTGGCAACCGACTAAAACTAACCACTTACCGAAAAAAAAGCGCATCCAAACTTAATTCCACTAGACACTCACATACACTTCACTTTCGATGTCACTAGAGCGGAAAGTGTCGTGGCGTGTCGGCCGGCCGCGCGCGCGTTCTGCACTGCTACCGGCGGGCGGGCGGCCCGCCCAGATGTTATCTCGTACTTGGTGAACGTGTGAGTGATAAGCTTTTAGCGGATAAAACACTGGTATAGTCCGCGCCAAACTGCTAGTCCGCTATGAAGTTGTTGCGAGCGGGTGTAGTCATACAATTTGTTATGGCGACGCGATTCATTTCTATATTCCGAGCAGACTAGCAGTTTTACGCGGACTGTAAGTAGTGTAACAATCATTGTCATAAGAAGTAATAGAAAAAACGATGACTCGTGTGATTCGAACTAAAGGTCCTTTTTTTTAACTTGAAATTTAAAAGTCTTAAAAAAGTGAGGATAATGAAGATTTTGGAATCAATATGCAATGAAATTTTCACCGTATATAATTTACTCTAATTAGAGCATCGTAAAGCTGTGTTCTGGTTTGAATTTTGCGATAAAACAGAAATGATAATATGAAGCCTTCGAACTCAGTCTTAAGGAGAAAAGACACATGTTCTACTATAATCTCAGATAAGACTTTTACCAAAATCAGACATTTTACATCCAGAACTACTGTTTTTTACTGCTTCCAATACAGAAAAATATGTGTACATGCACTAAGTACCTACGTTCATTTACATTTAAAATATTATGACACCTTTATTAGTATTACTCACAATTACAATGTTTAAACAGGTTATACATTGCCTGCATATTATGTTATTATAAATTGTTTCAACTTGTTGGCCTAGGTTTAAACATAAACATTATTTACATACTGGATACAGGATACTAAATACAATTGTTTACTTACGCGTCAAGTTATTTAACATTAACACATACACGATAATAAGTAAATAATCAGATCAAGCAACGGAAAATCTACTTAAAACAAAATAAGTTTAACAAAAAAATTAAAATGGCAATCCTATTAATCTTACTTTCTCCTATCTTCTCATGTCTTATATTCACCTCATACTCTATAATGTGTAAGCGAGAAAAAGCACATCAGGCCCCATTCTAGACTCATCTTTATTGCAACAAATAAAAATGCCCACGGGCTTTACCCGCTCGTCGCTTATGCCATAAAGCGTGGAGTCCCCGAGGACACCCCGTTGTCGTCAATTGTTTCACTTGGCCGCTCGTAAACACAGCTTAATGATGGTGTCTGCACCTCGCAAGCTACAGCCACGTCGGCGATACGACAGAGGAACTTATTATTATGTGTTTTGTGCAGTAAAGGTGTTACCTTTTTTTTATAAAATTGTAGTAGCGCGCTTGAACTTTTTTTATAAAATTGGGGTAATAATCGGTCACTGCCGCCCATAGACATCTATAACCAACTACATATAGAACCAGCTATACCTGAAGCCAATCTCAGATGTAGAGTTAGTCAGCATCCACACTCTTTCACCGAATAGCAGTAGGTACAGGCTCTACCTTTTGAAGTTGTCTCTATATAATTTTATAAAGCAGTGATAGCCTAGTGGTTAAGAAACTCGGCCTCTCGATCGAGGGGTCCGAGGTTCAAATCCCAAGCACGGACCTCTGATATTTCAAAATTACTTGCGTATTGCAAATTAATTATCACTTAAACGGTGAAGGAAAACATCGTGAGGAAACCTGCATACCTGAGAGATTTATAAAAAAAATCTGAAAGGTATGTGAAGTCTACCAATACGCACTTGGCCAGCGCGGTAGACTATGGCTTTATCCTTCTCATGCTGAGAGGACCCGTGCCCAGCAGTGGGACAGTGATGGGTTAATGATGATGAGAATGATAAATTTTATAAACTGCTTTTTCTTAAGTTTTCCTATTACTTATTTTTATTTCCAGAACAATAACCGTTTTGGTTCAGTTCAACCAAATCTGTGGAGACGAATCCAAAAAACAGTGTCTCTACTTATCATTGGAACTTTCGTATCAGAAAACAAACTTACTTAAGAGCGAAGTTCGTCTTTTGTTTTTCTAAATGTAAAGCTCGAAATTAAATGCCGTTTCTAGATCTTCGTAAAATAAACAGTGGCAGACGAGAATTGGCATCTCAACTTAATTTAATTGAGAACTGTTACGTAGATGCGTACATGTTTTTATAACCTTGTTAATTATCATCTGTACGACTATAAAACACATATTTTATACATTATTATTGCAACAATCTTGTTTGTGACAAAATTATTACTACTTCTTCATATTTTTATCTGTATTTTACTACATATTTTCATGGTATCCAGGTAGAAATGTCTTATGTTTAGTAAAATTAATATTTTTGTATACCCTACGGAAATATTTACTTACACTTATTACATTAATGCCAATTCAGACAAACAAATACTTGAAAAAATAGCCTTCTTTAGTCAATTTTAGTTGATAAAAGGCATGAGAAATAGCAGTGATAGCCTAGTCGTTAAGAAACTCGGCCTCTCGATCGAGGGGTCCGAGGTTCAAATCCCAGGCACACACCTCTGATTTTTCAAAGTTATGTGCGTATTAGAAATTAATTATCACTTGCTATACGGTGAAGGAAAACATCATGAGAAAACCTGCACACCTGAGAGAAAAAAAAATCTCAAATGTGTGTGAAGTTTACCAATACGCACTTGGCCAGCGCGGTGGACTACGGCCTAATCCTTTTCATTCTGAGAGGAGACCCGAGCCCAGCAGTGGGACAATAATGGGTTGATGATGATGATGATGAGAAAGGTATTCTGAAAAAAGGTATGTATGTTATCATATTATATGAAGAGTCGTAATGAAGATGTGACAGGTTTTAGGCAAAACCCACTCTACCATTATGGAATTGGTTACAGATACCCATAGACGACAATGACTACTGATACTATTACCCGTTTACTCCTTCAATAATATAAAAAGACTATAATTGTGGACCCAGAGTGCTGCTTACTATCCTATAGCATTGTTTGAACAACCATACAACCATTTTTGTACAACACTCTAACTGAATCGATCGATGTCACGGTTGACGATCCGAAAATCGTCCAAAAATTACATCGCTCACAGTAACACTTACAGACTTAGCAACCAGATAAACTTTTTTAACTACCTAACATTAACGAAACACACAATATACGCGACTCTTTTATCATAAAATGCCATAAAATCTTAAGTATAAAGTCCAGCCAATTTTATTTCAATCTTTTGATTCTATTAAGGAAATTGTCGCAAAATAACGAAATTCTGATGGTAAGTTATATGTAAACTATAATAAGAAGTATAGATTAGAACATTGGGAGTTAAGTCGAGATCTGTCTATAAAATTAATTGTCAGGCTTTGGCATGGATCTATATTAAAGGTATAAACGACATAAAGTTCTTTGAAGTTCGTGAAAATTATCATGATAATGCTTCCTATTTGGCAGAGGTCACGATCGGCTTAGGTAAATAAGTATGGAAACTCAATAATAATAATTTATTCCTATAATTAAGAATGGTTACGTATCTTTCCCATTTCTTTTAAGATATTGCTGAACGTACGGTCCGACGTTATTAAGTATCCTGCCACTCGAATTTTCTAGATTTTTTAAGAGAGGAGGGGGAGTCAATAGCATGACGTAGTTGATATCGGAAAAAAACAATAATCGCCCGCTATTTTAGCTATGCTAAGTTATAAATAAAAAAATCTTTGAAATATATCGTCGCTAATAAAATTGAGAGCGTTCGGAGAATGTCTATTTTATCACCTACGCTAAGGAGGATTCAGAACCCTCTAAACACCCACGCCTGCGAACAAAATAGGTCTGAGGCTTGCTATGCTCGAATGCGGATTTAAAAACAGTATATGTGTACCGTTAATTAGTTACTCCACTGTTTACATATGCATACAAGATAACCCGGCGTGCCTGGGGTCGCTACGACCGATAATCGCGCTTCGATGTCGCTAGAACTGGCCATTCGTGTTATTGTCAAATGCGCTCAGACAGTCATGACTAGGTGCAATGGCAAATGAACTTCGTCCTCCAAGAGTAACATGTTCTTTGAAATGTGTTTCTGAAAACTTTTTTAATATTATTTGTTTTCCTTTTTCCCCGACTGCGGAGGGCGACGGTTTTCGAGCGTAGACATCGTATTCTTTAGCGCGGACTACAGCCTAAACGGCTTGACGGATTTTAACATTTTGAGATATACCCAGTTTAGTCGGTTAGAATCGTATAGTCCTGCTTGTCCGCTCTGAATATAGAAACGAGTCGCGTCGAATAGAAAATTGTAGATATTAGCGAGACGAAGACAGTGTGGGAACCCTCCAGGCACCCGTCCGCTGTCCGCTCTCGCTCACGGGTACAAAGCTGCGTTAATATGCCCTTACGTTGCTACGGAATATATGCTTGTAGTTGTGCGCAACAACTTCAGAGCGGACTAGCAGTTTGGCACGAATTATACATATCCTTTCCGCTTCCCGGGCAGTCTCGTCGTAACTACAGGTCGATCTCTACTTGTTTGGTGTCCGGTTGCTATATCAAAAATGGCATTTGACCATTGCAAATTTGCCTCAAATTTCGTGTGAAACAAATATCTAAAACTTTTCACATATCTTCACGTATTCAAAGTGTGATTGTCTCTTTATGTGATTAATGAGAGCATAATCTTTATTGCGCGGGCAGTATGAATAATGCTAAATCGATTGAAGCAATATTATTACAAGTGTTTAATTATGTGATATTAGACATAATTAATACCTTATAACCCAGACGCTATAAATAGGTACCTATTGCATCCAATACTTAGTCCATAACATATTAAATATATGATCGGCTATCTTATATACTCAATAATTAATACTATAAGTACATACATAACTAAACTTTATACCCTCCCGGAAACTGATAAATATAAATGTAAACTTGTTTTGTTATCCCAGCAATCTGGGCATGTTATTATGAAACAACAAAATATTTTTATAGGATATCGTTTTCTCTAATCAGTTAACATGCCCAAACTACATGCTTGAATTATTTATTTTCTGAACATTTAGCTCGTGTAATTTACGCAGTGTCGTAGGTATGATCAAAAGTGCCCCTAGCAAGGTACGAAGTTTTCATATTTGCGTAAAACCCCACCGCCCTCCCCCGCACTAGTTTTTCTAAAAATATACTGCTCGCAACTAATAAAATAAAACTATTTCTAGATACAATTCAAAACTTTTCTTATTCCCGCGTAAAATACAAGTTCTCGCCAAGAGCGTTATTTTTCTTTTTTATATGTACAATCGTATAACCCACAAGAACCATTAACTTGATCAATGGGCACTTTATTGAAAATAACAGAAAATAATTAATTAAAATAATACTATAATTAAATAATTTGAATATATTTCTAACACAACTTAGATTAGTAAAATACATACTCATCTAAGGCTGTCTATTACCCAGTCTAAAGCTTATATTGGGCGTCGTTTCTTTGTGTATTAATTGAAACATACGACGTATGTAATTAACACATGCTACTTTCTGCCTTCAGACGAAATATAACTATAAATTATTAACTAAGGAAAATTAAAAGCAGAAATAATTACCTAGCTATAGTAAATATATGGTAAATATATGTATGAATAATAAGTAATATGTTTATTTTTTCTATTTGTTAATTTACAATTTAAAAAATTGAAATAATCATTTGCTATAACACTTTTGAATCAATGTTTGTCTTAAAACAACTTCCTTATGCAAATCCTTATCCTTATCCAGATGCAAATAATTAACTCTTAGGAACAAAGGGATTTACCAAAAAAATAACTAATATATCCAAAAAAATCATATTTTTATTTTACCATTTTCTAAATTCACATTTACACCAATGTTGTTTTGTTCAAACATTTTGCCAAATAGTGAGCTGTACAATTCATTAGTACTCTCTTCATTCCACGTGAGAGATTTCTCAGGTGCCATATAATTAACTAATTGGTTATGTACTACATACTTTATTTTCCTACCCTTTGTTGCCTTTGTGTCGACTTTCCTCTTCATTTTACTTCTCATTTGCTGTAGTGCGATCCATTGTCTACTCAACTGTACTGGGTCTGATATATCTGCAGATTTGCATTCGATAAGCTCCCTTAACAACTGGTGGTAGAAGTCACTGTCGTCAAATATTTCTGGTATGTATTCATCGTTGTCTTTCCTGTCTCTTACTCCTAGACTATGTTCAGCTCCATTCTTTTCTATGTTCTCTATTTCTGGTGTCTTAGAGTACCCTATAATATCATATTCAGACCTTTTTAACTGTGTCCGTCGTATAAGTTTTTGTCTATCTGACAGTATGTAAGATATTTGTTGCAAAATAGTATTTGTTGGTGCATTTTTCATGTTAGCTGCTGTTGCTAGCCTGGTCTTATCATTCCATTTCTGTATTGTTGTGTCTCTAAAGGATTTGAAGACTTTATGAGATGTTGCAAGGTCCGTCTCATAGTCATCTAGTTTACGTTTCTTTTGACTTATTTTATTGTTATTTTTAGGTGTTTGTATTGTCTCTGGTGTATTGTCTTCATTATCTGTGTCAGATGGTATTTCTTCATTATCTGTATCACTTGGAATCTCCTCATCGCTGTCCTCTTTTGTTTCCTTTTTCTGCTCTGGTGCCTGTTTCTTTGTCGCCAGGGTCTTGGTTTCAGGGAAATTTTTATACAGCATATTTTGTAAAGTTAATAATCTGAAAGAAAACATATTATTTTAATATATTGAGGTTTAACATAATGCGAATTCAACTTTTGTAATAATAAAAATATAACAATAAGAATGAAATCAAAATTAAAAGAAAATATATATTGATTAAAATATGTAGATATGAATAAATATTGATCCTATAATCATGAAAGATTACGCAATTAAAAAATGTTACTCTCCTGTGTTGAGGATAACCAGCTTAGTTTAAAGAAATATGCTTAAAATTACTTTGAATTATTAATACCCCATAAATACTGTTTGAGGGGAATAATGCATACACACTTAAGTGTTGCTTCAAAGTAGGAAGGGACCAGCTTAATAATATTGTATACTACCTGATCCGGTAAACATTGTGTTGCCATGTAAATAAAAAAATGTTAAGGGTGAACAACCCTTGTCACTTAGGGGTATGAAAAATAGATAGTAGCCGATTCTCAGACCTACTGAATATGCATATAAAATTTGGTAAAAATCGGCAAAGCCATTTCGGAGGAGTACAGTAACTAACATTGTGACATGAGAATTTTATATATAAGATTGTTACTCACTTTTCTAATACATTAGTGACATTATTAACAGTATTTACAGTCTCCTCAACAAATTCGTTACTTTGTTTCAATTGACCATAATAATCACTCATAGGCATCCTATTTGCAGTATTCATACATCTCTGTAAGTGTATTCTCATCTCCAGTAAGCCCTCCCACAGTAACAATTGACTTCTAACACAGTTCCCTTTCTTTGCTTCTTCGGATATATTTTGTTTTTTGACATGCTCAAACTCTTCCTTAACTGGTTCTTCCATTTGACTGATGTCGTAACCTTCCTCATCATCATCTTCGTCTTCTCCATCGTGTTCATCGGATCCTTCACCGGACTGGCCACTTTCATCAGACTCAAGTTGCTTTTTAAACTGTGTTATTCTATAATCATCACTTTCGTCCGAATCAACTGAATTTTGTTCTATTTTTTCATTATCTGTGTCATCTCCGCTATCAACTTCAGAATGGTTACGTTCGATTTCTGAACCGCTTCCGTCACTAACTTCCGACTTTAGATCTCTACGCGATACCACTTTCCCTTCGTACTTTTTACTGATATCACTCAATAAATTAACGTTCCGTTTTCGAAAATCGCTGATAGCTGCCTCGTCTTCGCTGTCTGAAGAGCTGAGATCAGCACGTGTGAGGGTTTTTGGTTTCGTATGGAATACGTGGTCATCTTCTATGTCGGCCCTTGGTTTGACCGTTAAGGCATCTGCAATTTTATCCGATAGAATCGGTTTAGAGGACTTCTTTTGTTTGGGTTTCATTTTTAATTTAATTTTTAATAAATACAACAGGCATAACCACAAAATGTCTTAACCACAATATGTCAAAGTTTGACAATTTCAGGCCTTTCAAGTTGACGTCAAGCGTGGCTTTTACCACAGACGTCATATTTTATAGCTTCGTAAGTACTACTGAGAGTTACTTGAATATTCTTTCAGTAAACATTTATTTTGATTGTCAAAAAATAATGTTACTATTGAATAAACATTGAATATCGGTTTTCTTATAATTACATGGATCTCAAAGTAATAATAGTTAATAATAATAAGTATAATCACTAACACTTAATAATCAGTTGCATTCTGTAGTTGCACAGCTTTGGCGCGAAAAATTGACACTGACATTGATACAAAAACTTAAACTTTTTTGTAACTAAACGTAGTGGTTATATTCTGTTTGTTCAAAGTTAATTAAATAATCTAATAAAACATAAGTAACATGCCAAGACGAAAGGTAGTATCTAAAGCGGTTACTTGGTTAAGTGAAGAATTTATAAATGGATCGAGTTTGTCAGCGACATTTCGCTATTACGAGTAAGTTTAGTATTTTTTTTCCAAAATATAGTCCACAAAAAACTGCTAGTCCGCTCTGAGTATAGAATTTAATCGCGTCGACATAGCAAATTATATGACTACGCGTGCTCGCAACAACTTCAGAGCGGACCAGCACTTTGGCGCGGACTATACCTATAATATGAAGTCTACCAATTCACGCTTAGTCTACGCCAGGGAAGCCTGGAGACTCTTGTCACTCTAAAACGAGGCCATACCTCACCGGAGACACATAATTGGTGTTAATAACACAAAATACTTTTCCAGAAAGTTTCTGTTCAAAGAAATAGTAGCAGGTATAAATGATTTCGTTCTCATATCAAATGCGGATGCAGCTGAACCGGATACAGAAGAAGGTTGTGATGCGGCGCGTATCCTGTCTCTGTATGAGGACTCATCAAACAAAACTGACCCTTTCAGGGCCAAGGTCCAATGGTACTCTAAGCCAGTAGACATCCCTAATAATGCCCAAACTGAGAATATTGATTTCTTTCAAAATGAGGTATGTATAATAACATATAGTTAGAATATAGTTTCACTGATTGTCTTGAAATTGAGTGCATATATCCATTAGAAGTCTGGTCTGTTTATTTCTTGCATACAGAGTATTGCCTGTCTTCTAATTTCCTATTAGAATGGAGTGGCTGAACGCACACCTTTTTCTCACACTTGGGCATATATGTCATGACAGTTGCAGAATGTGTGATAATATTTTTTACCATCTTTTCTTACAGGTAGTAGAAGATCACAGACCGTTTGACACGGATGTTTCAATAGAGACATTCTTCAAAAAGTGTTCAATCACACTTACATACACCAAAGATACTGAAATTCTTAACACTGGTCCATACAAATACATCTGCAGGTACAGATTGATAGCCTTAACTAAAAGGAAAGTCCACATAGAACCAGTATTAGAGGAGGAAAGAAAAGCCATGCAATTACTTGCAACTCCCAATAAGAATTCCACTACACCAAGAAGAACACCTAAGACACCAAGCAGTTTGGTCAAAAGAATGGGAAGAGTATCTATATCAGAAAAGAATTGGAGTATAAGCAAAAATGACGGAACCAAATTGTTACTAAAAAGAGCTATATTAGCCGACAAGAATGATAGAGATTCTCCCAAAAAAGTTGCACCTAAAAGCAATGAACACACTCCCATAGACTCCCCGAATACATCTAGAAAATTAACCAAACACAACATAGAAGAAATGCTGTCAATGGAACTGAAAGAAAATTCTGAAGATGAGTTACCGACTCTGATTATAAGGCAACACACACCGGGCACACCAAAACGAAAAACTTCAGTAGTTAGAACAAATGAGGAAACCCCAAAGAAAGTATTAGTATTTGAGGAGGAAAAGACCACTTACTCCACTCGATCCTGTAGAGTTGCTAGGAAACCGGTGACATACCTAGAACCAGAGTTATCACCGGTCAAACGAACTCCCAGGAAACTGGTGACAAAAATCAGTCATACTGAAGACAGTGATGATGAGTACAAAGTTCCTAAGACACCTAAAACACCTAAAACTCCGAAGACCCCGAGAACACCTAGAACTCCTAGGGCATCTGCGAAAACACCTAAAAGTGTTTCAAAAAGGATATTGACCAGTCAATTGACCCCCACATTGCATAATAGAGCTCATTCCGTGGACAATATTGATGGTAATTTCTATAGTTGAATGTATTGTTTCCAATACTTCAGTGTTAACAATTTTCTATCTAAAATATAATACTAAAAAAAATGAGAAGTAAAAGAAAAAAAGAAAATAAGTTCAATTAATTAAATTTGTACAATATCTAGATTTATTGATAGATGGCTAAAAGTCATTGTAAATACAGGTTTCCTATATTGCATGTCACAAATTTGTGTATGTGCTTTTATAGCAATTAACTTTACAAGATCAATTATGTAGTTGATGTATTTCATTTCAGATTTCCTAAAAGATAATAAGTCACTACCGGGTAGAGAGAGTCAAATGGATGAGATATTATCATTTATCAGAACAAAATTATTAGACAACATGAGTGGGTTAGTAACACAATCATTATTTTTACTTCTTCTTTACAAGCATACTTGAATTGAAAAAGTTTGAAAATTTTCAAGCCATTTATCAAGGCTATAAATAGTGACAAAAAAATCCACATACTCACACCGAGGATTGTAACCCTATTGGAATAGTCACATAATAAATATATTATTAGCTATCAGAAGTGGGATAGAACAGTGCTCACTTTAAACATTTGTTTATTCTTGTATGAGTGTCCGTAAAGCACAAAGTCTTGAATAATAATCGCCGACCGTCGTGCTAGGGTGCTAGGGTGCTAAGGCGGTGGCCTTTTATACCCATTCTTGATTTAATATCATATCATCAATATAATATCATCTTATTTCTAGGTGTATGTACATTTCTGGAGTACCTGGTACTGGCAAGACGGCTACAGTCAATTCAGCCCTCAAGGTGTTGAAGGAGGAGGTGGATCTGCCAGAGTTCCAACTGGTTGAGGTCAATGGCATGAGGCTCGCTGAACCAAGACAAGCCTATGTACAAATTTATAAGCAGCTTACTGGTAAGGCACTACTAAATTTTACTTTTACACCATAGAATTAGTATCAATTCATATGATAAAATTGTCACTGCAGTTGTATGTTCCAATGTTCCACCCTTCATGAATCTAAAATATTATTGAACCTCACAAGGTAATTTTAAAAATCAGGTGAATAATTTAAGATCTGGTAATTTTACTTTTTAACTGTTGGACTGTATATATTTTGGGTACATGTGTGTGTGAGCGTAATTTGGATTGAATTGGACTTTAATTTCAGTTGTTTTCTTAATTGCTTATTTAAATTATTCTGCTATAAGTTAGGAAAATTATGCTCCAAAGAAACCAGAATCTTAGTATATAAGTATTGTTTTATTTTTAGGTAAATCTGTTGTATGGGAACAGGCTTGCTCTCTACTCGAAAAACGATTTACCAATCCAGGGCCACGAAGAACGCCCACAGTACTAGTAGTTGATGAGGTATAAGAAATAAAATATGTTATCTTTCCTTTCTAATAAAATAGATTACTCTTTTCATAAAACATGTGTATTGATTGTATTGGGTTATAGATAAACTGTTTATAACTCCAGGTTTTCATAATGATTGCTACTTCCATTACAATAAAATTGCAATAGGTAAGAAAAGCTTGTACATTTGTGTATGTGGATTGTTTCAGTTGGATGCGCTCTGCAATCGTCGACAAGACGTCCTCTATAGCATAATGGAGTGGGCGGCGCACAGAACGGCCCTGCTCACTGTGTTAGCTGTAGCCAACACCATGGATCTCCCTGAACGAGCGCTCGCCGCGAGAGTGGCGTCACGTCTGGGGCTCACGAGACTGACCTTCCCACCATATACCCATACACAGCTGCAGTGCATTGTGGCAGCGAGGTTGATGGGAAAGAATGTCACGCCTGATGCTGTTCAACTTATTGCAAGGTTAGTATTACTATTTACGTTAATTGCTAAATACTGTTAATGATAAATCAGTCTCATCCGTAATATTTAAATTAATCTATTTATGACGATAACTCTTTATCAATGTCAAATCTATGATCCAGATCCAGAGGGTGAGATTTGTTTCCCCGAAGATTTATTTAATCCAATCTTTCTCAATGTTTGTAATGATGCCCTTTGTGTTCTGTAGAAAGGCAATAAAAGGCACAGAGAAATATACTATAGTTAAACTAAAGGACTAAATGCGATTGTATATTTTAAGATACTACAAAGTTATTCTCAATGTAAACAATAATGCCCTCTGTGTTCTACAGTCTTGAGGACAATAAAAGGCACAGATAAATATGTTACAGTTAAATTAAAGGACTAAATACGATTGTATATTTTAAGATACGACAAAGTTATTCTCAATGTAAACAATAATGCCCCCTGTGTTCTGGAGGACGACAATGAAGGGCACAGAGAAGTATGCTATATTTAAATTAAAGGGCTAAATACGATTGTATATTTTAAGATCGACAAAGTTAAAAGGGGCCTTACAAACATAATAGGTTCACAAAGTGGACAGTAGACAAGATTCTTTTGAGAATCTCCGATTGAAAACCTCTGAAAAAAATTAACATCTTCAATTATTTTTTCCAGGAAAGTAGCCGCAGTGTCAGGGGACGCCCGTCGAGCGCTAGCACTGAGTAGCCGCGCACTCGAGCTGGCGGGGCCCGAAGGTGCGGGCTTGAAGGAGGTGCAGCAAGCGCTGGGCGAGGCAGCTTCTAGCGCCGCCGTGCGGGCCATAAAGAACTGCTCCCCCGCTGAGAGGCTTATGCTAAGAGCTGTGGCAGCTGAGGTAACACAACTACTTCTATTTATGATCAATAATAGTATTCTCTCTAATATTAGGTTAAATGTACTTCTCAACAACCAGTGACCGAATGGATAAGTATGTTGTCTGTATTTTATCCATCTTTATACTCATATGACTATACAATACTGACATACCGTCAAATAACACGACTTAGTTTTGAGTCCGTTCATTAACTTATTAATTAGGGATTCGGATGCTTAATGGTACTGAATTTGAGAAGAATGTCTTAGCCAATTGTCGCTCAACACGACTTACCGTTAAAGTACGATAAATTAATACAACGTACTGCTATGTTACCGTCGATTAACGCAAGTTATTGTCGAACTGCCGTCATTTAACACGATTTATTGTTGAACTACTTTGAATTAAAACAAATTACTGTACCCAACAAAATTACCTCACAGTCTCTCCCTTGTGAAATACTTATTATATACAAGTATTTTTATATTATTTCTATTATATTATTTTAGGTGGAAAGAACAGGATCCGACGAGACCACGCTCTCTCGCGCGCTATCCACAGCTGCGGCTATAGTGGCGCTGGACGGCCGGCCCTATAGATCTGCAACCAGCATACGAGCACCCACGTCGTCCCAGGCCCAAGCTATCTGCGCACGATTGGCTGCTATCAAGCTATTACTGCTGGAACCTAAGCCCTCTGAACCGAGGCTACTCCTCAATGTCAGCGCCGATGACGTTCACTATGCGACTAAACAAATAACCGTGTGACCAGTATAACTAACATAATAAATATTATATGTATTTATAATAGAATTAATATGTTCGACTAGGGATGTACCACCGCGACAGTTATTTCAAGCATAAAGTAATTCTTGCATTTTAACAGAATAGTGTGATTGGAGGCTAACTTACATAGAATTGATTATATTAGTGCTCGGGAATACTAACGTATCTGTGATGGTCTTGAAGTAGAAGCTCATTTAGCGGTATTATTCATGTTTTTGACTGGATATATCCGAATGAAGTTATAGTGTTATATCAAAACATACATCACAAAACTGCTAATATGAAATGGCTCGTAATAAATGACGTGCGGTTTCCAAAAATGTGTAAGACGTTAAAGTGCCTTATAGATAAACAGTATCGTAATGCAAGGAAAACGTGCCTTAAATGAAAATGTGCCTTATTTTCATAGTAGTAAGCCTGACATCCTATTTCTTGTCACAGTGTTTCATTTTTGCTCTGTCTTGTCCGTATGCGTGAATTATTGCGCTTCCTCCTCTATCCTGTGCGAAGCTCAAAAGATAGGGAAAGCATTTATGTAATGATCGGGTGCGAGTAGCTTACACACAGGCCGAAACCACACACCGATAAACCCGCGTGACAGGAAAGGGGTCTACTTTTATTTCATGTACATTTACAGTTTTATATGTGATTAATAAACGAAGTTAATACAGCGATTAGTTAATGAAATGTGGTATTAACAAAAAACTATTCAAACATTTATTTTATGAACTCAAAAATATTGCTTAGGAATTACTTTCAAGTTTAATTGTTACATGTTCAAGAATTTTTGACTGATAGGATAATATGTTGAACTTAAGTATGACATTAACTTATTTTAATAATTGTTTACGGATTATAAAATGAATAAATTATTTTGAATAATAACGTTGTTTTTTTTAAGAATCTCCAACTTGTAGTATTTTAATGAGAGCATCTGTATTGTTCGAGCGCACGGCGTCCCTGCATGCGACTACAGCAGCTTTGCTGTATTTTCCCACTAAAAATAAATAAGAATATTAGTTTTTTTAATAGGAATACATGGTTAGAGTCCGCGCCAAACTTCTAGTGCGCTCTAATACAGATACGAGTCGCGTCACAACAGCAAAGTGTAGATATTAGCGGGACGAAGACAACTCGGGATCCCTCCGGCACCCGCTCTTGCCCATGGGTACATAGCTGCGTTAGTGTACCATTATTGTTGCTACGGAGTATATGCTTGTAATCGTGTTTGACCGCATAGGGTCTCTGACTACACCTGCGCCAACGACTTCAAATCGGACTAGAAGTTTGGCGCGGACTTTACCACATCATTTGAAACTACCTCTCAATCTAGCAGCTTGCTGTAATATCGTATGAAGATTCTTCAAAGACCCAACAGCTTGTTCTTGTGTTGCTCGCCGTACAATACATCCAGTTAATAACTCCTCGTTTAGCATAATAACTTCTTTGTAGCGTTTCATCATTTCTTTCCTACGAAAAAAATAGTCCATAACTAAAGTGTTGTATATGTTATTTGGTATAAGAATATAAATTGAAGTCCTCATACAGGTCGTAAGAAGCGGCATCTTGAGCAGCCGGTAGTAAAGCAGTGATCAACTGCGCTTTCTCTGCAGTTTCTGCTGCTAATCGAGACCTTGTTTCTCCGACCTCAGCTGCATTGTTCATTTCCTCACGAAGCTTCCTTTCTGCTTCTGGGAATTGAGCTGTTGACTGTTGGTTGATATAAATAAATAATTAATTGTATTTTTAATCATGAAGTCTTGCATGTTGTAGTTACAGGAGGACAGCCCAAAGAGTATAGTAACCTACTCAGCCCAATGAGCTTCTCTTCAGATTCCAGTGTTTCGTCTTTGAAGTTATGAAATGAGATGATCACTGATTGATAATTTATTGAGCAGGGAGGAACGAATAAAATTCGTGATATGATCAGTTGTAGCTAAGGAACTGGAATTCCGGTCAGAAAAAAATGTTGCTTGTCTATGGTAACCCTGGTCATGCTAGCGTGGGTCAACTGTCAAATTTGTTAATCTGTCAAAACTAAAGTAGGTGTTGGTTATTGTTTTGCGTGTTTATTGAAATTTCTCTTAAAAATATGGTGGAAAACAATGATATTGAGCTCTCAGAAGCTGAAGCGGAACAGTACGATCGTCAGATTCGCTTATGGGGCTTGGACTCACAGAAGCGCTTACGTGCTTCAAAGGTTTTGATAATCGGGATGTCCGGTCTTGGCGCCGAAATCGCAAAAAACATAATTTTATCCGGAGTTAAAAGTGTATGTTTACTAGATAGCGAGAAATTGAATGAAACTGATCTTTACTCGCAGTTTTTAGCGCCACCGGACAAAATCGGCGAGAACAGAGCCGAGGCTTCTTTACAACGAGCGAAGGCGTTGAACCCCATGGTTGAGATCACAACGGAGACTAAGCAAGTCGACGGCCTGCCCGACAAGTACTTCTCCACCTACGACATCGTGTGCGCGACGGGATTAAAACAGGAGCAACTGGAGCGCATCAACAACATTTGCCGCGACAACACGAAGAAGTTCCTTTGCGGCGACGTTTGGGGCATGTTCGGCTACATGTTCGCCGATCTGGTCGACCACGAGTATTCCGAGGAGATAGTGCAACACAAAGCCGTGAAGCGCGGCCCCGACAACGACCAGAAGAGCGCCGCCGCGACAGTTAGCATCACAGTGAAACGCAGAGCTATTTACGTTCCACTACAGAACGCGCTCTCCGCGGACTGGACGAAGCCGGAGCTGCGGTCGAGATTGCGTCGCGGCGACCCGTCCTACTTCGTAATGAAGATCTTACTGCGTTTCAGAGACGAGTATAATCGGAATCCTGACCCGACTAAACGAAAAGCGGATACAGAGATCCTACTAAAGATGCGTGACGAGCTCGTGAAGGAACTGTCCCTTCCAGCCAATTTCGTGACTGATGCGCTACTGACAGATGTGTTTGGGATTGTATCGGGCGCAGCGGCCGTTGTTGGCGGGGTTATTGGTCAGGAGGTCGTGAAAGCAGTCAGTCAACGAGAACCACCACATAACAACATGTTCTTCTTCAACCCTGTAAAATGTGTGGGCTTTGTAGAACTGTACGGCCAGTGATATGGTTATCGATCTGTTAATGTAAGATGAATAAGGAAATATAATATAATTTAAGTAATCAACTATTTTTTATTTTCAACTAATGTTCCCGTTTCTGTACTGGAGTGAAAATATAGTTAGGTAAAGTAATTTGAGTTGTACGTAGCTCTGTCGAAAATGACAAATATAGTTTCATTTTCTTGCTTGCGGGACTGTCTACTTTAATAAAAAAACAGAAATGTTGCTGAGTCTTCCGTTATGATGAATTTTTACACTGTTCAAATGGTAGATTTGAAATATGTATATAAGTAAAAATTTAAAGGTATGCCATTGATTAGAACTCTATACTCTTTGAACATTATTACTAAGCTATTGTATAATTTTTTTGAAAGTTCAAATAAAGCATGCAGTCCGTCCACTGCCGTCATAGATATCTGAAACCGATTACAGACTGCAATTCCTGAGGGCTAAGATGGTTGCCTCTTCCACTTTATATAACAAACCAAATCGGTACATGAGAAATATTTTGTTATTTACCTTTCAACCTTCCCATACATACCTGTAAATCGGACAAATTCAAGTAAACAGCCAAACTCTGTATCAAGTCCCCAGCCAATCTAATATCCGGTGTAACAATCTTCACATGACCATCAGCTCCGAAGTACAAGGACAATCGGGACCTATCCCGTAAACAAATAAAACTGATGTCCAGTTCTTTAATATCCTCATGTTCCAACTCCACATCATCGAGTAGGAAATTTTGGTTGATCCAGATACAAATTCTCTGGATTCTTTCCGTTATCTTAAATGTTACAAAACTTTCCTCTTTGGGTTTTATTAATGTTGGTGGCGCGGGGGTATACATCGCGAATCTTGGCAACTGCTTTGTGAGCTCAAATATGTGGAATTGCTCACTGTCAGGGTATCCAACTAAGGCCTGCAATATATCAAGATTTTTTAAGTAAAACAAATAACTCTTTATTTGTTATTAATGTGACACAAATTACATTTGAATTGATGGGCATTGAAGATAAGATTTAATATTTTCTTCTAGTACTTGGAGGTTCGGGTACCATTTCAGTGGGACCAAAATTAAACGTACAATAACCGACGCTTTCATTTTTATGTGTGAAGTATGTACTTCAGAACATGGATTTTTAAATCAGAAACTGTAATGATTACTGTTTATGAAAAAATATAGAAAGAAAACAATTACCTTGATATGGACATCAAGGGGTATATCTCTCGGCGGGCGCAGAGATATGTGCAACAGCGACCTGAGTTGTGACGTCAGCGGGTGACGGGCCAACGTCTCCCCCGTTTCAAACACACCCTCCGCCAATACCATCGCTGCCCTCACTATAGTCTCGTTGTTCGTTGACACTGTGATGTCTAGACATCCCTGATATACAATAATTTTGGGCTAAACTCTGTTATAAGTACGTATTTGATTAACAATTCAATCTTAAAATTGTACAAATATATGATTTAGTAAATTTTACCTAGACAAAGGAGCATGCTCCTGTATAAAGGTTTTTAGATTCTAGCTTCATCACTAAGGCATGTGATAATTAAAGTACGCAATTAACGTCGAAAAATCGGGTGCGAATTTGGAATCAGACTTCTAAGATGAGCTTTTTAATTCAATTTAAGAAAAACATCTACGTAGGCCGATCCGTTTGCTTTCTATTCCGTAAAAAATGTACCACGAATCTCATTCCAAAAGCTACCAACCTCCTCAGAATCAGCAGTGATAGCCACATGAAGCCGCGTATTCGTCGGCATAGCAGTGGCTGGCCGGTCACCGACCTCCAAGCTGGTATTCAAGTTCGCAGCATTCGCTTCATAGTGCTGCAGTTCCACCATCAACGCCTGCTTCTTGTTCAACAACTCCGTGATCGCTAATCGATCCTCCTCTGAAGGAGGCTTCTTAGAAGCAGGATTGAAACCTGTTGTCTTTTCATGAGGGCAGTAGCCTAACACTGTTAGACATAATTATTTTTGTTATAAAAAGAAGCGAATTTATATAAAATAATGATGATTTCATTAAGGATAAGTTACATAATTTCATAAGTTACATAATTTCTTCTGTGCAATGTAAGTTTTGGAAATAATTATGGTCCTTTAAACCGGATTCGTTTTGAATTGACTTTTCATTTACTATTTATTTTTATTGTCAAGTATCTACTTCTGTTATTACAGCATAATAATATAAATGTACTTCATTGAATAGACTTATTAATTATTTCAGATCAAATAATTTTTAATTGTACGCTGGATCCAAACAAAGACCCCATTTATTTTAATTTTAAAGGGCTAGACGACGCCGGACTTAGATGAAATCCATTTCACGTTTATTCAATATGACCTATAGGAATATTCTGCGTATGTCAGTTTTTTATTTGAAGCAAGACTACATACATACCTTCGCCTTTATCAGAAACTGCGACAATATCCGGTGCACCAGTGGAGCGGTAGTCCGCCAGCAACATGGCCGCTGCACCAGACCGCATCTGCACTCTCCGTTGCACCCGCCCAGCGACATCACGCCAGTCTATCCGTCCGTTGGCCCAACAACACGCCAGAGTTTCCCCTGACCATTGCAAGGCAATTGCATTCTGTTTTGACTGCGGATAAAAATATACCTTTGGGACTTTTATCTGTTACGGACCTAGATTTTGTACATGCTATAGGATTGTCTACGCCCACTATTTCAATTTATAGTAAGTTAATTTCGATGAAAAACGGTTGTTAGAATATGCCTGACACAAGTCGGGCAGAGGCGAAAAGAGCCTCAAATGCAACAGTTACGTATTGGCCATACGTATGTACTATGTACCTTGCATCTAATATGAAATATGAAATATATTTATTTTTGTATAGGCCAACGACGGCACTTACAAATTGTAAGGTACAATATTTTTCTTAAACTACTACCGGATCGGAACGCGACCTCTACTGAGACGATCCGGTAAGAAACTCAGTGGGTTTGTCTTTCTTATTTTTTATAATAATTATTCTCTTTTTTTTATAGCCATCATTTTTACATATAATTAATAAAGCATTAGCTCCAGTATCTTGCTTTACATTTACCTAAAAAAGAAGTTTGTTCAGCAAGATACGCTACACTTTGACATTTTCTTAATTAATTAATAGTGGAACTGAGTCTACCCGACAATTTATCTATATGGGAACCCCATTGCAATTTGGCGTCAACAGTAACACCTAGGAAAACAGTTGACTTCACAGGATCCAAAACCGTTCCATTTAATAGCACATTGGTTTCAACATGCTTCACGTTGGGTAACGAAAACTTGATACATTTAGTTTTCTTCTCATGAAGAAGAAGATTATTTATATTGAACCAATGAATAACTTTCGAGAGAGCATTCTTTACTTCGTCATAATTATTTAACTGTCTTTTAATCTTAAATAAAAGTGAAGTGTTTTAGTTTTTTGCAGATAAAAAATACAATCTCATGATTATTACCTACATAGTAGGGCAAGTCATTAATATAAATTAAAAACAGGAATGGACCGAGTATTGAACCCTGTGGCACGCCCATTGCAACAGAAGCGCCGGGCGATTTTGTATCATTTACATCAACCCTCTGAATTCTGTTATTTAAGTAAGAAGTCAAAAGGTTGAGAGCCTTGTTCCTGATTCCGTAGTGGTGTAATTTCCTGACAAGTGTCTCATGGTGGACACAATCAAAGGCCTTAGATAAATCACAAAACACACCTAGGGCATCAAGCGAGTCATCCCAGGCCTCATAAATATGCTTTAACAATTCAATCCCTGCATCTATAGTAGAGCGATTCCTTCTAAAATCAAATTGGTTGTCATGAAGTATTTTGTTTTTATTAAAATACGTCAACAGTTCATTTAAAACAAGTTTTTCAAAAATTTTACTTAATGTTGGTAGTATAGAAATTGGTCGAAAATTGGTTGGATCAGAATTACTTCCCGATTTAAACAAGGGAATCACTCTACTTTGTTTCATAAGGTCAGGAAAAACACAAGCATTGAACACAGAAGCTAAGTGCGGTGCAATAAGATTGATAATGGATGAAACGGCTTTGACGGAGATCCCCCATAGATCTGCCGTTTTCTTTGAATCAAGACTATTGAATGCATTAATAATATCATTCGCATTAACAACTGAAAAGTCAAATCCTGTGCTACATTCATTTATACTTTGTTTAAGTATGTTTTCAGCGGAAATAGGTGATGATTTCAGAGTTTTAGTTGTTAAAATGGGCATATTAGTAAAGAAATTATCAAACTCCGATGCCACCTCTAGATCCCCTTTTATATCAATATTATTTATTTTTAAATTAAAGTCTTGCTGATATGTCAAATTCTTATTGTTTTCACTGTTAATAATATTCCACGTTGTTTTAATTTTATTTGATGATCTTTGAATTTTATTTCTTAAATATAGAGACTTAGCACAGGAACAGGCCATCTTAAATATTTTAGAATATTTTTTACATATTCCCTAAATTTAACATCATGATTATAAGATCTTTCATAATAATGTCGTATTTAATATCTTCACATCGGTACACTTACATGTTTTAAATGAAAGCAGACGTGAAGAGCATAAACTAAGACTTCCACAAACCTCCGCAACTCCTTCTGTCTCTTAAAATACGTACCTTAACTCTCCACAGCCGTATACCCTCTTCATAAATACCTATGGTACCGTTCGCCAAACCATATGCAAATCTCACTTCGTTTATTTGTGAGAGGCATATAACAGACCCTGTTTCTGGTAATTCTACGATAAATTGATTGTTCTTGAGAACTCTGATGTAGGAATCATCGCAACCAATCAGTAGCTGCAAAAAGTTAAAAACCATAACTACGTATTTACTATTTATCTTCAAATGTCTCTTGTGTTAATCGAATTATTGCATACAAAATATTGTATTTGTACTTAATAAGATATTGTACTTATTTCCCAAGAAATATTCTATCAATCACCTCATTTTCTCCATCTTTATCGAAATCAAATGTCATCATTGAACACACTTTTCCGCTAACCACATTCCAGAAGATTTCATTACCCTCCCAGTTCAACCCTTGCACTGAGCTGTTGCCGCCGACAATTGCTAGCAGTTTGTTGTATTTGCCAAAAGTTCCAGTGATTATAACATTTACTCCGTCTTGTGCTTCTTTGAAGAAAAGATCCGAATTGTCGTGAACATCATAAGCTGCAACATAGAATAGAATACAATATAATTTTTACCTATAGATATTATATTATATTTTTTATTAAACATCAATTCGTCATCAACTCGTGATCAGCCGTGGAAAAATGTGTTCCACTTCTCAAAATGGCAATTAAGTACGGCTTATGACTTAGTCCACCAAGCTAGCCAAGTGCGGATTAATATGCTTTATAGCTTAACACATCTTCGGGCATTTAGAGAACTCTGTTAGTTGTAGGTTTCTACATGATATTGTTCTTAACTCTTCTTAATAAAAGCTGGATAATTTATTACAGTGTATTTGCCAAATAAATTGCCTACCCAAGATTTGAGTTGGGGATCCAATAAGCAAAACATCTCGCCCAGTATCCGGTTTTAAAGGACCAGAAGCAAGAGCGATTACAGCTTGGCTTAGATTCAGCTCGGAAACCTCACCGTGCGCCTGAGACCTCTGTGCTCTCCCACTGACAATCCCACCATGGGGATGATGGATAATAATCTGGAAAACATATTTCCGTTATAAAGAGTCGGTCCGTATGGGGGAGCATTTATTATACCTATAAGCTAGAGATTTTGGGTTCGATCCCTGGCAAAGCAGAATGTAAATAATAGAAATAGATTTTTGTCCTAGGTCTTTGTGTACTCGTCTTTGTGTGTGTCCATAACTCCATAGTACCCACGATAATTAGAATCCTAGTGTGGAGTTATAATTCTAAGTGATATAAGTATATTTCTATGCAAGCCATCTTAAGTGTCATAAATTCCTTATTCTTCTAATTAACAATCATGAGATATTTAAATAATAATAAAGGATATGAAAGTATCACAAAACTAGCTTACTTTGTCATATCCTGCTGATGCTGTAAGGCATGGATGTGTCCCATCGTACTTTGCTATGGTTACAATGCCAGGTGTAACCTTGTGGTTCAGTTCCAATTTAAATACTGGCTGAACAGTAGACACCTGCATTTTGTGCTCGTAATGAGGTTTTATTTATTTTTCTTGATATCAGCTACTGTTTCCATGGTAACTACCAAGCAACTACAGTCATATCAAGAATATTTTCTGATTGGCAACTAAAAAAGTTTCATTACGAGTATTCGAGCGACTTTGACAATGTCAGCCAATGACCGCTGACGGGCCGGCCATGACAGTGACAGCTAAAATGAAATCTTGAAGTGACGTTTGGCTTTGGCAAAACGCCGATTTATCTTCGCTTTTTACGCACGTACAGTACGTACAAATTGACTTGTAGTTTTAACGCGGACTGATACGCACTAGAAGATATCAATCATAATCAAAATAGTGACATATTTTTCCTACTTCAGTGTTGGGGCAAATGGGTAGTGAATTGATCGAAACGGCTGAATCCAGGTATCGTAACATTTTCCAACTTTATCTATTACTCATGCGCAGTTTGGTGTATTCATGCTATTTCACGTATATTTTAATTGTGCAATAAAGCTATAATTATTGTCACATTATCGATGTAATCTTGTGAAATGACGTTTAAAAAAATAAAATGGGTTTACTTTTTCATTTCACGTAGATCAACTTCGCCCTAACATCAAATGCATTGCAGTCTGTTATGCCAAGATTGGGTATATCATGGTACATTTGGGCGCACTATGTCATGCAACTCATATATCATGTCATCCTTGGCTTTTTGAGGTAATTACATTAAAATAATAAACACTTGCACTATTCAGTAGATCAATTCTATCCATTTTATTTATAATGTAGCAAACTACCACACAGTCCACCTGGCAACTCCCTATAGACATCTGATATCAACCCCAGATAAGATTAAATTCTCCCTGAAGTTGGCCATAGTTGTGTTGCTACCCTGGGGACTAAATTGAAATGCCTCAGAAAGGTATGTCTCCCTTACTACAACCTTCTAACCAAAACATAGCAATAAGGAACACTACTCGTCCAATTACCTTTAGTGGTGGTGATTCCAAATTTGAACAAGAAAGCATTCCTCTGCCTTCCATCAATTATTCAATTAGAATTGCTATTACTAATAAGTTTGTTATAAGTCAGATAAGCAAGGGTTCAACATCCTCCACAATATTTGACACTCCAGCAGACCTTATTTGACATTCAAACACAAAAACCATATCCACATACAATAAGAATAAATCATATCTATGATTTGCATATATTACCTACACCTATCTTTGTATTGCCTATTTTAAAGTAATTTAGAATATTCTAGTAAGGTATTGTCTTGCAGAAATATCCTTCACTATTGTATTTAAATTTTCAGTGACAGATTTATAATTCTGGTCATGTAACATAAATACACAATTATATTAGTTTAGGTCAGTTACTGATCTTTATTATTGACATTTTTATTATTAAATAAAACCAACTATAACATTTTTTTTTGTTTTTTTTTTATACTATAGGAGTAGCAGATGAGCATGCAGTCCACCTGATTGTAAGTGGCTACTGCCGCCCTTGCACATCTGTAATCAACCCCAGATAGGATTCTATATTCCTACCTGAGGTCAGCCACAGATGCACCTCTACCCCTGAGGACCAAGCTGGAACGCCTCGGAAAAGTCTGTCTCCCTTACCACACCCTTCAAACCGGAACACAGCACCGCCTAACACTGCTGTTATTAGGTAGAAATAGGTGTGGCGGTGGTGCCGCCGGAGTCGAACCACAAAGAGTACTACCACCTTCATGACTATAGAAAACTGTTATTATTTAGGTGTAATAAATAATTAGGTAGAATTGGAGCTAGGATAAATTGTATGATTTAAATTGTAGGTTCATGTGATCATTTTCAATTCATGTGTAATACACACAATTGCCAATTTAAGAAGATATGGCCCATTTGGCCTCTCCTTGACTGCAAATGCTGTGTTGCACAACTTACCTTAGTTTTTTTTATCAATATCCAATTAATTTATCACTTTAAAATCTGAAGTTTAAATAATTTATCATTATATCATTTAAAATGATAAACAATTTACACCTTTTAAACTGTGGAGCTTTGTGATGTATGCTTGAGAAGTAGGGAGAGATATATATACCAGAAACAGACAAAGTGTGAATCTATGTGGACTAGTGAAATGACAATATTGAAATACTAAAACTATTACAAAATTATTGGTTTATATCTTGTATAATACCATATCTTTTAATCAATGATAATTGAATATTATCATAGTAATGTCCCACCCAAGCACAACCATTTCTAGTTCAAAAATCAGAATGCCAATCCTTTTTCCTTGAGGGTAAAAAAGTTTCACTACAAAAACATTTCAGCTCTAATAATCTGAATATAAGTTACATTCACACAAATTTTAATAATTAGAAATTAAACTGTCATTATCATTCCACATTTCCGCTAAATGTGTATGTGTTATTCCAGATAATTTGATATAAACGTCACCAATGGGATATCTCAAGCAAGTTTGATGTTGCTTTGTTTGTTTGTTTTACATTAAAGCTATTTTGCATTGGGTGTTTATGTGTTGTCTTGGGTATGTGTGTGTGTAACTGTAGAATAACAAACTTAATGTGCAACTTCAGATAGTTGATAGAATTTTGGCATTTGCTGTTTGTGTGTCTGTAGACTGTATAGGACCCCGTATCACAATTATTATACATAATATGACAATTACATAAAAATGTCAGAACTGCTAATTAAATAGGCCTCTCCTAGTTGTAGAGTACAGCAGTGGAATATAAAAGAAACAGCCAACCATATAACTAAAACATTAAACAAAAGATATACTAAAATCACAGATAGATTTCTTATTATTAACTTAAACAAATAGTTTATAAATATGCATGCACAGGTTATGTATTTAAATAAATCAAATAATATGATTTCATAAAGGGAAACAATGAATTTTTAGCTTCAATAGTCTCGATGCTTACTTAAAATAGTAATTATCTAGCTTACTATGGAGGCTTATAAAAAGTTTTATAAACTCACTTTGTTTCTGAATATAACCAAATATCAACTAGATAACATATCTATCTTTGCAAAGTCAATATATTTTGTACAGTCAGCATTATAAAGCATACCATTATTTGTGACTTTATATCTTGGATTTCAGTTCTCTAAGCAGAACATGGATTGGCAGTATTTTGTCCTTTCTGTGGAAGTAAGCCTCATTACAATACTGTCGATGTTTTTTTGTTTATTGCTTTTTAAATTTATATGCCATTGTTTAATAAGTTAGTCATTGGATTTTGTATGCTCCTATTAAAATGCTTGTATGATTAATCCTTTTACATGTTTTGGCATTACCTTTGCCATGTTATCCTTGTTAACTTTAATATTTTTTGTAAATATCATCTCAATTGTTTTTTTTTTTTGCAATGAATGTTGTAAACTGAAGTTTATAATATAGTTTTTATTTATTGTTAATTGTGGTAGTTTCCTTATGATATATGTAAATCAATTGTCCATTTTATATTTCAGTTGGACACAGTGGTTCAGCTGGACTAGCCAATCTGATGCAATGCTAAGGAACATTGAGAAAAAAATACTGTCATGTAAGTAAATTAAATTTGGTTTATGCTGTGCACATAGATGGACATTCCATGTTTAATTTAAATAAGGAAAATCTTGAAGAATGGACTTTTAAAAGTCTGTAAGTAGCTATCTACTTAACTGTGCGAGATGCAGGGTTGTTTTTGAGCATATGTTATTGTATGAATGTGAAAATCATGTGCGTCATAATATAAAAAATGACAATTGGGAAATATTTTTAAGGGCCAGTTTAAAGACGTTTTCTACATCCACCGCCGCAATAAGATTCACACAAAATGGGTGTCATGGACCCACATATAGACAAATACACAACCACGCAGACACAGAAATCTAAATTGATCATTCAGATACCTGTCTGGCCGGGGATCGAACCCGGGACCGTCTGCGCCTCTAAAAATATCCAAGTCATTGTACTTTTCTTAACATAATTTATTTCATTTGATGACTTGTATGGGTAAGCGTTACACGATAAATATGCGATGGACATGTACCTACGTTGCAATTTTAACTTCCGTATTCGATTTGCAAATGATAAAAATACTGTATCATATATATTTTTATAGCCACGCTTTATCTATCTTTATAAATATTGCCAATAACCTTCGTTTTGCGACCTTGACTTACTGTATTATTATTCGCGAATCCGGTTGACGTTTTTTCTTATAATTTGTGTTACTAACTAAAACTTACTAGTGATTACATGACGCAGTGTGTTCTTAAAGGAGAATTGTTGAGATGTCAAATCTATTTACTTTTATAAGTAATAATATATTTTATTCTGTAGATACCTTTATAATTCAGAGCATTTAAAGATCTTTGATACGATGATACTAATTTGTAGATAGAAGATGGTGGTAGAACCCTTTGTAGTTGGACTCCGGCGGCACCACAGCCACACCTATTTCTACCTAATAACAGCAGTGTGAGGCGTTGCTGTGTTCCGGTTTGAAGGGTGTGGTAAGGGAGACAGACTTTTCCGAGGCGTTCCAGCTTAGTCCTCAGGGGTAGCGGCGCATCTGTGCCCGACCTCAGGTTGGAATATCTAATCCTATCTGGGGTTGATTACAGATGTCCATGGGCGGCAGTAGCCACTTACCATCAGGTGGACTGTATGCTCGTCTGCTACTCCTATATAAAAAAAGAACGATAAAAATTGAACGAGAGGAATTTTTGATTATTTACAAGTATTAAAAAAAATATCTGATTTACTATATATAAGTAGAAACGTGTAATCCACCTGATGTAAGTGGCCAGTGCCGCACATAGACATCTGTAATCAACCCTAGATAAGATTAATGCTAACTGCGGTCGACCACAAATGCGTTGCTGCCCTGAAGAAACGCCTCGCATGTCTCGCTTATCTTACAAAAATATCTTAACACTTGTAATATTCGTGGCAATTTGGTGAAAAATCAAAAGGGATTAATTCCTAAAAACGTATTCTGTTATAGTCCCCGTAAAACTGCTAGTCCGCTCTGAATATAGAAATGAATCGCGTCGCCATAACAAATTGTATGACTACACCTGCTTCAACAACTTCAGAGCGGACTAGCAGTTTGGCACGGTATATACCGATTGTCTTCTGAAATAACTTTCTATAAAATGCGCATTATGCTTTCAAAGAATCGTACCGAAATTTATACAGAAGTCCGTCGCAGCGTGTGACGTACATAAACCTACATAAATACGGATAGACACAGTAATATTAATGAGGACCGTAGGACGGGACCCCCCGTATTAATGCCAACCGGAGACTGCACAGGACGTAACCATTACTCTCCCTTGTGAGACCCGGAACTAGCCTAGTTAACTGATTGCGGTTAGTTTTATGCTATTGAAGTAACAAGTGTTTTAACAATTGGTTTAAAGCAAAGACAGAATTGATTTTACTTTTATCTAATCAGTCTACGAGTGTATAAATAGATTTGCAGTCTAATTGTAGTATAGGTGTATAGTTTAAGAAGTACACTATTAGTCGAATATTGTAGAGTAAATAAATGTCTACATGATGTCTATTTTTACTGTAACTTAGGAATATATTTAAAAACGATTTACGAAGTGAAAATTTGAATAGTGAAAATTTACGAAATGAAAATATAAGGTGGTAGAACCCTTTGTGGTTCGAGTCCGGCGGCACCACCGCCACACCTATTTCTGCCTAATAACAGCAGTGTTAGGCGCTGCTGTGTTCCGGTCTGAAGGGTGTGGTAAAGGAGACAGACTTTTCCGAGGCATTCCAACTTAGTCTTCAGGGGTAGCGGCGCATCTGTGGCCGACCTCAGGTAGGAATATCTAATCCTATCTGGGGTTGATTACAGATGTCCATGGGCGGCAGTAGCCACTTACCATCAGGTGGACTGAATGCTCGTCTGCGACTCTTATATTATATAAAAAAATATTATTGTCGCATAAAATAGTTAATTATTACCGTTTTTCTAAAATCCACTGTAGGTATTCCTCTAAACTAGGATTTTTTGTCGTGGGTTCCATGAATATACCGTAGATTACTAATCTATGGATTATACAAAGAAAAATACCTACGAAAACTTCGAACAGACAATTACTCAAACATTTAACCTACAAAGGAAATCTAAATTCATTATCTGCATCGATCTCACCGGGAATTGAACTCTGAACCCTGTGCATATTGAAGACAGCTTAGCTACGCAGATCAATTTTAATATCAAAGTTTTGAAACACAATCTATATAAAGTATGATTCATAACTCCTAACGATAAACAAAAGCTGCTGTGAATCGATTTTGAACTGTAAGGGTGACATTACACCTTGGCACATAAAAGGCTTTAGATCTTAATCATTCATTGTAACAATACCTACAGAATTACGTAAACAAACCTCTTTGTTGTAACATTTGCCGAGTCATCTATAAAATTAGTCTTTTTGAAGCTAGGCGTGACGAATCGTAATTATTGGGACCAAAGTTCTATGAGCATAATTATCGTATTCTGATAAAATATTAAGGACTGCTAAAGTTATAAACTGCTCCTCCTAACTCACTTTAATCCAAATAAATGGATTTAAAAAGCTACACAGACATAAAATGTGATGGCCATGACTAGAAACAAAAATAGATAACAGTCCAAAATAAATTTTCTCGGCTTTCGAAGTCAATTTTCACTTATTCTAACGTGGAATGAAAACGTCATATGAAAAGCTACATGCTCATGAGTTCTCTAAAATAAAGGTTTCAAAAGCGCGTGAAGCCGTCCAATCTGTAGATAATCAGCATAGTGGACTGTGGGCCGCGTAGCTTAAACTACATATTTCTATTCTGAGGGGAGACGCGCGCCTTGCACCGAGACAGTAATGATTCGATGATGATGATTTAATAGAAGGTTGCCTAACGTTCTATAAATCAGAGGTATGCCTGTGATTCAAAATTTCGGATTTCCTAACGTGAAGGGACTTTTGTTCTTGTTGGCCTTTTATTATTAATAAGTATCAACTAAAAATTGGTTCTAGGTGTAAAGACAGCATACAAACGTTTCTACGTTGACATCGGCGCGGTGGTGGGTCAGAGTGACAAGATATGGACGGTGTCATTTAACGACGAGTCTCCCAACACACCGCTGGTGTTGCTGCACGGACTGGCCTCCGGGCTCGCACTCTGGTGCCCCAACTTCGACGCGCTGGCTGCGTCGAGACCGGTCTACGCTATTGATGTGCTAGGTAAGTGTACTTCACAAGATATGGACGGAGTCATTCAACGACAAGTCTCCCAACACACCGCTGGTGTTGTTGCAAGGACTGGCCTCCGGGCTCGCGCTCCGGTGCACCAACTTCGACGCGCTGGCTGCGTCGAGACCGGTCTACGCTATCGATGTGCTAGGTAAGTTTACGTCGTAACTTATCAAAGACATCCTTGAGGCTCCAATTGACTAAGGTGGAGCGGCCATCATACCTGTTTAATATGTAGTGGATAATGTGTTCGGCTTCCGGTCAATCATACATCTCACTGATGTCATGAAATGTGGGAGACACAACTCCCACATGTAATTCCAATGGTTTTGATAAAATCACTTGTCAGACTTTAGGTATTTCTGAGCAATAGATATTCGAATTCGTGTTGATATTTAACAAATAACACTGCTGATTGATTTATTCTACATGTCTTCGAAAACATGGATACCTCAGGGATCCAAGTTTTTTACATAGTTACCTTTAATTATCATGTTGCAATTCACATAATTAAAAGATATCCTGGATCTTTTGTCTTCTATAAACTTGTCATCATTGACATGATAATCCACCAGGTTTCGGCCGCAGCTCCCGTCCCAAGTTCGCCTCGGAGCCGGAGAAGGTGGAAGCGCAATGGGTGGAATCGGTTGAGGAGTGGCGGCGGGAGGTGAACCTCGACGAGTTCATCCTGCTCGGGCACAGCCTCGGCGGGTACATCGCTACTGCGTACGCGCTCAAGTACCCTGATAGGTAGGTGGTAATGTTTTAAAGCGTTAGGCTCTTGTCAGAACGGCACGTCATCATGTGGTCCTAGTGGTACGCTTAACAATACGCCTTCCTGGTGCATTAATGTGGTGGGGCATTCACAACCTTGATCTTGTCAGTCCATCGCATAGGAGATCGAGGTCGAGGTGGGAATGCGTAACACTGTAGTGGGTACTAATATTCTTAGTTCAAAGGTGACTTGGTTTGTGACGCTTTTACGGCAAAGCCGCTGAGCTTGTTGCAGTTAAAATTTAATATGGGAATAGTTTTAAATTATAAGCAGTGATAACTTACTTCCCTCGTCATCCCAGAACTTGTAAATGTACGTGTTAAAAATTAATGAACACTTGCTTAAATAGTGAAGAAAAACATCACGAGGAAACCAACACGCCTGAAATTAAAACAGAAGAGTGTGAAGTCTATCGATACGCGCTTCGAGCCACAACGGGGTTCTATGAATCAAACGTCTTCCACTCTAAGATGAGATCCGTGGCCAGCAGTGGGTCAATAATGTGTTGATGACGAAAGTAATCATAAATAAACTTATTACTTTTACAGGGTACGTCACCTCATCCTCGCCGACCCATGGGGCTTTCCAGAGAAGCCGGCGAACATCAACGAGAAGTACCAAATCCCGCTCTGGGTGCGAGCGGTGGCCACCGTTGTCCAGCCCCTGAACCCGCTGTGGGCGGTCCGCGCGGCCGGGCCCGCGGGCAAGTGGCTCATCGGCAAAGCGAGGCCGGATATTACCAGGAAATACACCAATTATATACCAGACGCTCAGACTGTTCTCCCGGAGTACATCTACCAGTGTAATTCGCAAACGCCGAGGTAAGTTAAGTTTTGAACACATGCTGGTTTATTTTATTACATAATATTAGCATCTATTATTCACTATTAAAAGGTAGTACCTAGTTGTATAAGGATGAATGATAGTGTCATGATCCTTTATTTGATGTTCCTTATAGATATATGCAACGTTTAGATATTTGCCGAGTACAGACCAATAGACGCGTGTGTACGCGTAATCCGAGTATGTAAATTCCCTACTCGGGTGTATTTGGTACTCGTTCCGATGCTCGTCCATATTCCGCAGATCTTTCAGCGCGAATCATAGAATTATGGATGTGTATATGTTGTACATACAGATATATTACGTGCTAGTACGCGGCGTAGTTCGGCAAGTTATTCGAGTAGATATTTTTATTTAAATAACTTTTGTCCGTAATTAAATAAGGATACAAGATAAAAACAGGCTTTCCCGTATTATATACAGAGTATTTATTATCCGGGCAATTATTCATTTCGTTTAATTAATGTTTTTTTTAATAAATAGCTATGTATAATGTAAACGAAATAACTGTATATACTAAACAAACTGGTATTAACAGCGACAGCTTTTTATGTAATTAAATATATAATATTTGTTCCAGTGGCGAAAGTGCGTTCCACACGCTAATGTCGGGCTTCGGTTGGGCGAAGAACCCGATGGTGCGGCGCGTGGGCCAGCTGGACCCCGCGCTGCCCGTCACCGTGCTGTTCGGCGCGCGCTCCTGGGTCGACAACAGCACCGGACAACTGCTCGTCGAGAACAGGCACTCCGCTAAGACTTACGTGCAGGTAAGGGAGATAACACTCGAGCGACAGTAAGGTAATACATGATTGAGCACTAGTATATGTTGACCGCGGTCACTGGAGACAGATTAAAGGTTTATTATTACACAACGATATTTAATTCTATAGTCACATAATATAGTATTATAGAATAAAACATTGCAGTTTTTAACCACAATTTATTACACATGAAGTAAAGTAGCTTAAGCAGGTACCTTTGCAACAACTATTTTACCACGCTTTTATAAGCTTGGTTTTTATGTATGTATGTATGTATGTATCTATGTATGTATGTATGTAAACGAATCTCTGAACTCGATTTTTACCCAAGTTGAACGGTGGGATTAATTTAAAATTTTGAACAATTATCAAGAACCGAACATTGCGCAGCGGCAATATCGTAACCAATGAGAACCGATGACAATACACGATTTTAATAATTTTATCCCATTCTCCTCATCACGATCGTCAGGAATTAGGATTAACGATTTTCCTTGTGCGATATAAGCGTGGTTTTTAAACTTAAACTTCAGGTTTTCAGGAAGAATCTGTTTACTGCATTGAAATCTTCACTGCCCTCATGATTCTGTATCTATTGCAGGTAATAAACGGCGCCGGCCATCACGTGTATCTAGACAAGCCGGAGATATTCAACAAGTTCGTGAACGACGCGTGCGCACAGGCGGACGCGGAGCCCCGACGAGCGCGCACGCCGCCGCCCGAAGCCCCGGCCGCCGCCCCCGCACAGAGCCCCGACACGGAAGGCACCGAGCGCCTCAACGAAGCACCCCTGTCTTGATGATGCTGACGTTTCCACCAATTTAGCAAAATCACGCGTTAGCTTTGTTCCGTTGGCTGACGCACGCAAATTCGTCCCGATAGTAAGTTGTAACCAAAATCGAATGTTAATTAACCGAGGTTTAAAACCGAGCTGACAATGGTATGACCAATTTATGATAAAGAATGAGTGAGAATGAAATTAAGGTATGATCCTGATTATAAACTCAGGTTTAACTCTATGGTCTAATTCATGCCATTGGCTATCACTGCCCTTAAATATTTTATAGTCTGATTCATAATTAGGTGTCCAAAATGTAAACAAAGGTGTTGACCTATCAAGAAAATCAGTTTCAAATGGTAGTTTCTTATTTTTGACAATATTAAATTAATACAACGATAATAAAATAATAATCTAAATAAATTAAGATCAATTCACATTTTCTAATATTTATATTACCTCAATTTCGTTCCATACAGTAATAATAATAAAAACAAGGTAGAAAATTATGGTAGAAAATTAAAATGTGATAATGGTAACACAACCGGAACCCATAACATTTCTTGTGCCGTCATTTTTATGTTTCGTAGCTGATGTTATTCATTTTCGTGATTGTAATCGAACTCAAATGTATTATCGTTTTCATAGCGCGTTTGTTAAATTGTGAATAATTGTAAAGTTTTCGTTTTTTGTTGAGTTTGTGAAAGTTTTTGTTTCTTGTTAATTTTGACAGTGACATTTGTTTGTTTACATTTTGGACACCTAATTATGAAACAGACTATAAATAGTATGACTGTAATAGACTTCCCAAAAAACTGTTTACGCTTTGACAAACCCTTAATATATGGTTATCTTCCAACATTTATGTTTGTAATGTTACTTAAAATAATGTTTATGGCCTACTTAAATAGCCATGTAGTTTATTTATTAACAATTTGTGTATAGTAAACCATACTTTCCTTTGTTTTGTTTTCACGTTTTAAGATTCTATATTATACTTGTACATACTTCAAATCCTGTGATATTGTCAGTATATTTTGAAATATCTAAGACTTCCTCGTGGAAAAATTGACGACATCTTATATAAAGATTATGACAAGAACTCTACCTGTTAAATAATGTATGTATTCCCATCCGCTTATTGTTTCGATTATAACAAAGGGTCCTAAACCTTTTCAGAGTGAAAGTAACCCTTGTTACTCCTTATTAAGCCTAGATTTTTATGCGAAGGTCTAAATCGATTTATTTTCAAAATTAACCCATTTGAAATTGCAAATACATTGCAGTTGCGGGGATGAATAATCGAATAGAATTCGAATTGAATCGAGTATTTATTACAAATTGTCACGCACATAGTGCATTGAAAGTGTCGTAATCAAATTATAAGACGGCTGGTGTATATTAAAATTATATATTTAGAAATTCACTTAAATGCGATCAAAATGCACAAGTAAAATTATGTAAACAGATAATTTTACTGCAAAGGGTTGGCTGAAGATATTTTAACGTTTATTGTTTGTTGGTTTTAAATTGTTTTTATTATTTTAATTTGTTGCCAAAGCAATTTAAAGTTTCTACAGGAATACGGGTTTAGGTGTTGCGCTGATGTGTTAGATATTTATTGTTATGATTTCGTAGCCGAAAGTACAATTTCACATTCCTCTTTTTCCCTTATTTTCTCTCAAATAATATTGAAGAAATATACGTGTTTTTTCGAAAGAACTAGAAAATCAATCAATTACTGCAGACTTAAGATGAACTGAGAAGAAAATGTTGGTTGCAATGAAAGACCAAAAGGACCGATCGCTTTCAAATATAGCATCACAGCGCAAATATTTTGAAGTGGCACCAAACATCACAAATGGTGAATTATGCAAGTTTCTGGTAAAAAAATGTTATTAGCAATATTTTCCGAAACTTTATCATCGTGATATTGTTCATGATTGATGAGGAGTTTATGATGATGATAAACCTCATTGTAGATGGTGACCACAATGAGTTCGCTAGAACAATACGTAATTTTATGTAAAATTGAATGTAGTAAAGTATTGGCTCCTATCTATTAGTTTTATAATAAGTATGTTACAGAGCTTTTTATACGTGGATAAGATTTTAATGTAAATAAAAATAATTTATTGAAAACGATGCGTTTTATTTTCAAGTCCATTAAGCATAGACATATGAGTGATTATTAGAATAATCTGGATTATCTTATTATGTTACAAATGCGAATGTGAGTTTCTTACGCTTTCATGCCTTGACTAAATAACCGATTATCATGAAATTTTGTACATACCTTATGGGGGCTTTAGAAAAGGGCATATTTCCTTTTATCCCCAAAAGAGTACCTTCCCGAAAGATACATAAAAATCTTTGGCCAAGAACGAAGCCGCAGGTAACAAAGTAAGGAAGAAATAGGGAAACAGTTGGTTTGGTTTTACGTAATGAGTACAGCATTTTAGTTTAGCTCTGAAATAAATTTTACTTTTAACCTACACAACCATAGAATATGAAATGAAATCAAAATATTGTTTTATAAAAAGTTATGGTTTAATAAATGACAAAAAATAACAGATCGAAATACAAAATCACTCTTATATACTAAAATTTATTCTAAAATTAACCAATTATTAATTATACAATTTATCACACAATCTCTTCATAGGCACATTTTATTTCAGGCACGTTTTTAATTAAGACACTTTTTTGGTATGTTAAGTGGGTTGTACACAATATTTTCAATTGTTACTAAAGTATTTTTTTTTGTATTAACCAAATTGTGTTCCGGATCTTAATATAATTACGGCAAACAATAATTCTGAAATAATAATTAGTAAGTATTTTTGGAGTTAAAACATAATCGAATTATATCAACCGAATTTAAATTTTTACCACATTATTGATATGTATCAGAAAGTTCAGTAAAATAGTTTTTTTTTTATTATGATATGACGACATGATCTTTCATTATGTTTACTTGTTCTTTCTTACACTGGAATGTTTCAACAAAGTCGTAGGTGCGTATGGCTGACGATGACCACCTTGCCCTCGTCTTGAAGATCGCGCAACGCCTCGTCCAACTGATCGCGCGACACCGTCTGGAAAGAACGCACATGTACTTTTATTACATATCGTTGGTGGTCTTGATTGAACCGACGTACGTATTGGTAGATTCCACATCGCGTTAAGACGTTGTTATAGGGCGATTTAAATGTGGTATTTACAAGTTGTATTTGCGTGTCTGTGAAAAAACACGCGGTATGACGTCACTGCGATTGATGAAGCACTATCTCTTCCACATTCGAAGGTGCTACCCTTTTCTAGCATGAAGTACTTCTTGCATTTCGGTGGAAGTGTGTGTGGGATGCCGACGGGCTAACATTAGACGCGACTATCTTATTCCTCAGGAGTGTCAACGCATCTGTCATGTGCTTCAAGTTCCTGTTCTATATGGATTTGGTCATAGATATCTACAGACGGCAGTGATCACTTATCATAAGTTATTCAACAAGCTTCTTTCTACTTACCTAAGAAAAAAGATTGATAACTTAGAGTTGGTCACGGACGTCTCCGGGCGGCAGTGCTCACTAATCATAAGTTACAGTGCAAATTTGTTTGCTACTATCTTAAAAAAAATATATGACTGAAAACTTACACTTTGTGAGGGGGCAGTGATCACTTATCACTAAGTTACTCAACAAGCTTGTTGCTACAATCTTAAAAAATATATATTACTGATAAATTATGACTTACAATCTGTGACGCAGCGTTAACCTCTTGGATTATAAGGTACACTGTAAGCTCGTTGGCTACTATCTTAAGAAATATAAATTACTGATGATAACTTACAATCTGTGACGCAGCGTTAACCTCTTGCAGTAGCTTAGCATGTGTTAGTGTATGTGGTCTGGGGTGTGGCTGCAACAGTTTGACCAGCGCGGCGACCAGGTCTGCACGACGGCGACGTGCGGCGGCTCCCAGCCCAGTCGTCAGTATACCGACATCAATGCGTCCTGATGCTGGGTCCGTTGCAGATTGTTTTAGTGCCTCGCGGTGTAATCTAGAACGTATTTTTCAGTTAAAGTAAAACTATTTCCGAATAGTTAGCTACTGACCAAGGAAAATCTTGTAATCCTCACAAGAATGCAGGCAGCAATCATATTATATCCTATCATCATAAGACTGTTATAAAGTCTTATTAAACAAAGGATAAGTTACATTTCCCACATCGCTACAACAACAGAACTTAAAATGACATCTACTTTGGTGTAATAATAGTACATTACAATACGAGGACGAAAAATTTTTTTCTGACAAGTGTGAGTTTGCAGGCCGAGCCGCAGGCGAGGACTGCAATCACACGAGTCAGAAAAACATTTTTCGTCCGCGTGTTGTATAAAATTTTATATTACGGGGTCGGAAATGGGGGTTTTGCGCACGCGAAGCGTGCGTAAAACGTCAATTTACGCACGCCGTGATATAAAAGATCATTTCCTTCAACAAAAATCGACCACTAGCATGTTACATGCACTTGTCTCAAAACTCTCAACCATTATAATATTCAAACAAAATAACGTACCTGGCAGCTTCATCAACATCCAGTATCTCAACAACAGGTGATAGTCGCATCCGCGAGTGCGCCTCTGCGAGTCGTATCAACGATTCCAGTTGTCGCGGATACGCTGAGATCTGCCCGCGACCGCTGCCTACCCGCCTGGAAATAAACAACACATTTATTAGTACAATACCAAGAACAGAAACTTTATTTAACCCAATGCAAAATACAGAGTATGTGTCATATAAATACTAATAATGACTTAATAAAAAATTGTAAAGCCCTGTTTTTTTCTAAAATATACTTTGAAAATTCATTTTAGTAGGAGTAGTAACTTTAACTATTCACAAAGAACAGTGTTTTATGACCTTCATTTCAGACCCTACAAGATCCATTTCAGACCACATAAGATCTCTCTTAGGTATTAAGAAGTTAAGCTCTTTATGTTAAATGGATCACATTTACTTTTCTAATACCATCCATTAAATCCATAATAAAAGTTGTCCTCATATAAATCGCCCTCAAAATGTATACATACCTCATATCAACATACGCATCGATGAGCCTCTGCTGCGCTGCTTCGCTCAGCACTGGGTTTATGTGCTCCTTCGCAAACGCAATGTAGTCACGCATTAGGCTCATATTCTGTAATACGACAAATTATCAAAAAATTTTATACATCCAAATACATTTTGTCTCCTAAAATATTTGTATACTAATTATTAAATTTAAGTATTGTGAGCGGCCACTTTTAATGGTCTGTCACAGTTATTAAGATTAAACAGCAGTCAGTAAGTACATTTTTTAGAGACCTTATGAATGGTTTAAGAACATCTGACATGAATTAATTGTTCATCTATGTGACCTTTTTTATCTTTTCATACCAGTCCGCATAAGATCACCAGTGGAGTGGAGTAAACAAGGCCTCCTTCAATTGTGTGGCCAACAGGGGCGAGCAGAAGAACAGCTAACATATAAATTGAGACAGACACCATACCACAATATCCTCATCTTCTTGTGTGTCGGTGGGATCTTTGTAGTAGAGGGACACGAGATGCGAGGCGAGCCGGCGGTCGAAGACTTCATCTTGGGGGTCCAGCACCAAGAATATTAAGTCGAACCTGTAATATACATGGAACGCTGATGAAGTAGCCCAATAGACACCTAATAGTTAATGATTGTAACTACAGGTTAAAAACCGCAGACCAGGTTTCTAGTCAACTGTTAATACATATCATATCCTTGTTATTGATATTTAAACTATCCATTTTTTACTTGATTGATTTACCCTTGATAACATTTGACAATGTCTGATACGAAGAAATTGTCAAATGTCGATCTTTTATAGGCAAAACATTGGATAGATTATTAATAATGAGCGTACGTGAGAAAAACCACGTTATTATTAAGCATCATCATCATCATTGCCCCACTGCCATAGTCCACTACACTGGTTACATATTGGTAGACTTCATATACCCATTTTTTTCAAGATTTCTCAGGTATGCAGGTTTCCTCACGATGTTTTCCTTCACCGTTAGAGCAAGTGATCATTATAATTCATAACGCACATAAGTTTGTAAAATCAATGCGTGCCTGTGATTTGAAAATCGGACCTCTCGATTGACAGGCTGCATTTCAACAAAAAGGCTATCACTGTTATTTAGTCACTGCGTTATTATAAAGCAATTCAGATCAAAATCATCATAACAAACTCCACCGATACTACTACCACCGCCGTGAGTAATGTTATGTTAGAGTTCACTTATTCACATAGTCCGTGTTACCTAGACATGAGAGTGTGTGGTAGTTGCACATTCTCCACGATGGTCTTGTTCTTATTCCACTGCGACTCAGCTGGGTTCGCCGCCGCCAGGATAGACGTGCGCGCGTTCAGCTGACAGATGATACCGGCTTTCGCGATCGAGAGCGTCTGTTGTTCCATTACCTGGAAATAATAGGATGAATCTGGATGATGATCAAATTTAATAATTTGATTCCTATGTTAAAAGCCTAACGACAGGTCTTCTTAAAGGAAATTCGTAAACTATAAACAATCCAATTGAATAAATAGTTTTAAAATGTCATAAAACTGTCTGAGGTGTACTTTATCTGATCTGAGGTTTATAACTGATGACTATGGGCGACAGTGGCTATTTACAATCGCAATCGGACTCTTTGCTAATTGTATATTATAATAAAAAAATAAAAAAATGCTATTCACAACTAAGTTTAACCTTTAGTTTTTGTCCTACATAAAATTATTATAATGATATTTCTGCTAATATACTCACTTCATGTAAAACACTGCGTGTAGAGTCATTCATTTTATCAAACTCGTCAATGCAGCAAATTCCATTGTCAGCCAACACCAACGCACCTCTAAAAAAAGAAATTATTATCATTTTCACTCTTATAATGTCTACATCCATAGATTTACGAAGACAAAATTACAAAAGATGTAGAAGTTTGGTTAAATAGAAGTCTATCAATATGTCGATCAGCCCGTGCACCCAGCGCAGCAGCTGCGACTGCGCGTGCCGGGCACACAGCGGTACTCACGTCTGCAGCACCAGCTGGCGCGTGTCCGGGTCCTTGGTGACGTAGGCGGTGAGGCCGACGGCGGAGGAGCCCCGCCCCGACGTGTACTGCGCGCGCGGCACCAGCCCGTGCACCCAGCGCAGTAGCTGCGACTTGCTCGTACCCGGATCTCCGCATAGCAGGATGTTGATCTCTGATCTGAAATATGAATGGCATATGGCAATATCAATATCATTTATTTGGACTATTTTGAAATGTTTTACAGCAAATTCTTAAGATATTTTTTTGTCGTCAGTACCGATGGAAGTAAAACGCTATACAGTTTAGCCCATTATATATATTTATTTAATTTGATTATTATGACTCTCATACAACTAGGACTAATATAATACTTAACAAAATCATATCTACTTATATTTAATGCATTTTTTTCATACCTGAAATGTGTACGGCCAGCTGCATTGAAGTTCTTCTTGGTACCACCGAGTAGTTGTAGAAGCACGCCTTTCTTGATATCCAAGTTCTCATAAATTGAGGGAGCGATCGCTCTTGCGAGCCGCTCATAACAGTCGGATTGCGACGCTAACGCCTTGAAGAGCTCAATACGCTCAGGTGGGAACTGGTGCTCCTTGCTGAAAGATAAAAAAATATATTCTATATAATGAGGGTCATGTATCTTGCTATAATCTTTACGCACATATTACTGACGACATCATTCCCCGCTAGATATTGTCAGCCTCCTGAGTTCATCTCTGATACAGGTTATTCAATGGCATTTTCCTCAAGAGTAACTCGTCACGAATACATACGTACGTGTTATGCGCAGAACACGTCAGATTCATACTTTTGGCACCCATCAGGTGGACTGTGTGTGTTACTCACCCCTCCTCAGTCTCAAGTAGACGGTCCGAGTGCACCTTCTTATAGTGCATCGCATCCAAATGAGTCTTATGCAGCGCTTTTAGCGTAGCTCGACGCGGGTGTGCAGAGGCGGGCGCGGCGCGGAACACGCCGGTGACGCCCACTCGCCCGCCGTCGCCACCTCAAACACTTACCACAAGGCGTACGAGTACACGCGTACGCGCTCTGTGTGACCTCTTACTAGTAACTCAGTACAATATAACTCAGCGGCGTCAGGATTTACTACTAGCGCTAACGCCATAGCGCGGCGCTAAAATACGCGCTCTGTGTGGCCAGGTCTTTACTCACCCCTCTTCAGTCTCCAATAGACGATCTGAATGCACCTTCTTATAGTGAAGTGCGTCGAGATGCGTCTTATGCAGCGCTTTAAGCGTGGAACGTCGCGGGTGTGCAGAGGCGGGCGCGGCGCGGAACACGCCGGTGACGGCCACGCGCTCGCCCGCCGCCGCCGCCTCCACCAGCGCACCGTGCGCCATCACGCTCACCGTGGCTGGCGTGCGGCCCGCTGGCATGTCGTCTGGAAAAACATGATACGCATATGACAGCATTACGAACAATAACATCACAAATTTGAATTGTGATATAATTAGTATCATCGTCATTATGAGGATTTTCTTTCAAAATTCTGCCAATTAGATCTCGTTCCATAACATTATTATCATTAATTATATAAGACTTTACTATACAAAATATATGTAATTTAGATAATTATATTAGGCCATTTTTTATTTACGAAATTTTCAATATTGTCACGTCTTGGGATTGTACCACAAAGGTTGGTGGTTCAATGAAACATCTTCATATCTAAGTTATTCGCGTGCTCACGACACGTCCATTTCTCGCCACTATCAGAGTAGAACTTACTTAAGTCACCTACAGGTGGCAATTACACAAACCGCAGGTAGTACAATATTATATCTTATTGTACTACCACTAAATTATCACCTGATATTGGCATCATGTATTCCACAAAATTAGAACTTAACAACTATTTATTCTATTAAATTATTTATCACCCAAATTTTGTCCTTGCTCATAGGACATACTCATATTTTATTTCATTTGTTCATCTAATAAATATAATTCAGACTTTTCTTGAAATGACCAAAATCATTTGAAACTTATTTAGTAACTCAGTAATTTCATACTAACCAGGTGCCTCTTGCAGTTTGACCAGTTGCTTATCACTGAAGTGTGAGCGGTTGTGTATAAGCTGGAAGCAGTGCGCCGTGTTGCAATGCCCACAATGCGCAGGCTCGGGCACCCGACCGCGCTCCAACTCTGCAGCAGCCGCCGCACCGCACACCGCGCACTTGAAGAACGCTTCACGCATCTCTGGGACGATGCCTGACGTGCGGATCACCATGCCCGATATTGTTACCAGTTGGTCGATGTCTGTGGAGGAATTTGTGAAATTTATGATTAGTTTGCTGGTCATGGATATATCGCATCGACTCTGAATAGCATTGGAGCCTAGCAGCATAGTTGTAAGCCAAAAATAGATGTGGATAACGAGATTTATTGTCTTTTAAATTATAATTTAGATCATCTTTTATAATCCTAATGGGATTAATAATAAAGATATTAAAAATAAATTGAAACAGTAATTAATATAAATATAGAAATTTCAATGATATTTTCTGGTACCTTCTGGATTAAGATCTCTCATGTGACGTTGTGGCGCGTTATACGGGCGTACTTGGATCTGATGCTCTAACACAGCTGCTGGGTACTTCTCAAAAAACAACTCATTGACAGCAGCATCAAAGGCTGGGACCACCTGGAAATATTAAGTTAATCTAATTCCTTTTTATTTTTAGTTTGTGTTTGTGTATGTAAAATCTAAAATTAGTTATTTTGCCATTTTTATTAATTCTTTGAAATTTGATTTTGTATTTGTAAATAGGCATTTATACTTTTGCTGTTATAAGCTTGGGATATAATCATGACAACTGATACAGGCAATTTAAGTTCATTGGCAGACCTAAAAGTAGTCACAGCACGAATTCTTTCAAACATTACCTCTTGGGGATAGCAGACCAGCTGCCGGTGGAGTTTGGAATTAAAAATCTTGACATGTTCACAGTCAACATCTAAAAATGGTTCCTCCAATGTATGTATCTGAAAATTGAAAGGTTAACATTTTCTTACATATACTGTTTAATTTTGTCTTTAAGATATTTGTCCCAGAATACTTGAAAAACCAAAATGTAATAAAGCTATAAGCTCATTTTATCTTTTGAGATACTGTTGGTTATACAATTAACATTAAACTAGTTTTATGATATAGGATAGTGAACAACTTTATTTTGAATTTTATAGAGTAGATTAATTAATGTTGATAAAATAATGGGTCCTATTGAGAAATACAATTTTATAAATAGACTTATAATTGAAATACTTAGGTCTGTTTCTAATCAAAACAAATTTAATATCATACAAACCTCCTCCAATTTCAGTTCATACAAGGGCTCATTGGTCAAAGCGGTGGGTTCGACGAATCTCTGGATAAACTTAATAAACATCTCGCGGCACTCTGCGATTGCTACGTCCGTGCCCCATACTACTAGCTGAGGCTCACTGGAGGGCTCTGCCTCTGCACTGCCTGCTTGTTCCTGGATATTGAAAAAATATCCTTTTGCTTATATGTTATTATGTATACATTAGTCATTCAAAAAGTATCTCATACATAAAAATTATATGTATTATAAAATTACTTAAAATTGTAATAAAGCTAACATTTTAAACAATAAAGTACTTGAAAAATATTAAAAATGTTAAGCATTTCCAACTCCACATAATGATAACTTAAGTTACAAACGTTTATATGTACAATTATTTTTTTATTAAAGGTAATTATGGTATGCTTGCTTATGTGCTCATAAAGTTTTATGTGTCACTTGTTCTCTACAGTAAGACAAGCTTTTGAAAGCTGTGTTATTGAAATTTCAGAAAAATTCTATAGGAATCATTCACATAATTCTGATTTTTTTTATAACTTCATACCACGAAAAGTCTAATAACCAATGTCATATTATATATTGTAACATAACTTGTTATCTTACCCTTCTAGTAGGAGTAGGTGCCGGTACATTAGGCCCTAGCTGATAACCTCGTAGATCTGCTCTCTGGCGCGCGGGCGTCATAGCACCGCGCATCAGCGAGCGAGGGGTACTAAGAGAACTGGGGGTGCCATAGTTGAGGGGTGAACTCATGTCTATGTCGGTCCCTATGGAAATTACATTATATTAGAAAATATAGTATATTTTGGGTACTATGTAATTTCAATGCAAATGAGTGTTTGTAAGTTTTAAAAATATAAAGTGAAAGTCTATGAGTATTGCAAAACAAACATTAAAATTGTACGGATTTGCATGAGAACATGAGACTTTGTTATTAGCGTCAATCTAAGTGTGGTCTAAGGGATAAATCCATAAGTAGCACTTCTATTTCTCGTGAAATCACCCGTCACTCTCATAGTCACTTACAAACATATTCTTTTTAAATTTATAACTGGGACCAACATGGTCTCAGAAAAATAAAAAAAAATACCAGTTAAACATTTTTTTTAATTTTGTGACATTACCAAGTGGACTGGAAGCCATGGCTCGAGCTGGTGATGTTCCTGGGATCTGGCTGGGCGTTCTTGGAGTTCTACGGGGCGTGCCTGGGGTGCCATCTGTCAACAAAAGTTATCCTTAGTAATAAATTTCAGTTACAAATATAAATAAAAATATTATGTTAACCATAAAAAAATAAAATGTTATGTTAATGACAGACTGATGCTGCCAATAAAATACTTAGAATAGTATTTTATTGGCAGCATCAGTCTGTCGATTACAGATTAGAATACAGGTGTTAATTGTGAATGATTACAAATGTGCAGCAGTTGTGATAATTTAACCTCAAAGGGATTGCATATTGAATTGTCATATAATAATATCACCGCTTGCAAATTCGCCTGCAACTCTCATTAAATAAAAACACGATTTCCGACAATAATATTTTCATAGTGATATCATTTTTACCTTTTGAAGGAGTCCCGGTGGACCGTTGCGGCGTCTCAGGTACAACAACTTGTTGAGAACTTTGCGCTCTTGTCCTCCTCGACGGAGTACCCGCTTCCGACGATGCACTTGACGATGGACGCTTGGATGGAGTGGACATTGTTAGTTTTTAACACGGAAGATCTAACTTACAAACATTTATAAACACTTCACACGAATCTTGTTGAGCTAGCGGCTTCTTTTGGCGCGAATAATTGACATTGGGCCAGTTTGACTATGATTATGACATTATTTTAGTGACATTGACATTTATGTTACAGTAATAATATGGCCATAAGTTAAAATTATTATATACACAAATTGAACATATATTTAGAAAACTAATTTGAATGTGGTATCTACTTGGACGGCAATATATTTAAAAATAAATCTGACAGCATGCTAAAATGCTGTTGATAAATAAAATAAATATAGTAATTATTTATAGTTGGGCAACACCAGGTGGCCATCAACAATAGAATTTACGTTTAAAAATTGTTTATTTTGGAAAAATATTTAAATAAAATAAAAAGAAATATTTCTGTAAGCGAATTGTTTTTTATTAATTTACTTAAAGAATAACCACGAATAATTAATTTCTGGAATATGTTTAATTTTGTTGCAAAAATATTTATCCAAACAACATTTTTAATCTGTACGGTTGACAAAGTGACATAGAGAAAAATCTTTATTTTTAAATCAATTGATCGTTCATTCACCGCTGTTGTTTTCGTGGTGTTTTATGATGATAATAAATAAATATACATTAATTGCGAAATAATATAAATAGTATCGTGCTGATGAGCAGTATTTGTAACTAGTGCAATAAAATTGTAAAAGTCCATCTGAGACTCTAAAATTGAACATCATTAGGAGATATAATTGTGTGCAATCTACCTGCATTGTCGGGCATATTTTCATTAAATAAAGTTATAACGCCGAGGCGTTTATGATTTACGTTTTAAATGGACTAAAGCTTAGCGAACACATTGTGATGCGTAGTAGCTTATACTGATATCGGTCGTGGAAGGACTTCGGTATATTTTCGGTATGTATATAAGTAGTTATTTGATAATTATAAGGAGTTATGAATCAGTGCCTCTCTTATTCAGTATCTGAATGTAATGACGACAATACGGGAAGACCCAGCAAAATCTTTGTTATCGATTCGGAAAGTGGTAATATCCTTGAGAAACATCACTTTCTTCCATTGTTAGGCATACATTAATTTTTACCTACCTACGTATTTTGCCGTATAATTTGGCTGTATTTAAACTAACTACCCTAATTTTAAGTTCTAGTCTATATAATTACACTTATCTTGTAGAATATATATTAGGTTTTATTGTTACATACTCAGTAATATAAAGTCTGCCTTTAATAACAATACAATCACTATTCTCTTTTCTTGAAACAACATGACTTAATCCTGTTAAAATTTAAATATAAATATAACATGAAATAATTCATTACATGTGTGAAGGTATGACATTGTCCTGTCCCAGACATACTGTTTGTTCATGACTCAAGAAGAACAGTTATTCTTTTTGACCAAAAAATCCATTTATTGGTATTGCACCACATATTTTTATGCTCTTATCAATTTGATCTTGCTACTTAAAAAAATTGAAGGTAGTTGGTAGTATTGAGTATGCTTAGACCACTGAAACATTGATGGGACAACTATTTTTACAACAATATATTTATTTACATGCACATGTGTGTGTGACTGTGGTAAGTGATATGGTATATGTGGTTTTAGGTAAACTATAATAATATAAGCATTATTTTTAATTAAATATGAAAAAATATTATTGCCCATGCACAGTAGATTTTACACAAAGACATATTGATCTAATAAAGATATCAATATGAATAATTCAGGTATCTATCCAGTTAAGAATCTTACACAGATATCTGTCAGTGGTAAGGCAATGATTATGTATGTAGTATGTACCTGCATACAAGTCTACAAATAAATAAGGCATATACATAATTTTCTGGAAATTGTTTCATTGAATGAAACAAGACAATGAAAACAGCATCAGACCAATTTTTCCACTGTTCATCTTGTCTTCTATTGCTACCAGTTGAAACTAGGGCTATAAATATGCTTGACTAGACATGCTTTTATAAGTATATACCCCCTGAGACTTTAAAAGAAATGTATCAAATATTTTTTCCCAACTATTTTAAAGGATATTTACAAGTCTATTATTATGTGTAAAATGAGATCCTTCGAAGTTGTGTTGCTGGTAGGCAGTCCCCGATGAGGCCTTCCTCTAGCTAGGACACTGTCTTCTACCTATAATTCTTGTAATATACATGGGACTTAAGAATACTTACCTAATAATTTTCATATTGGTCTTTTTATTTGTGGGCTTACTATTAAATTATATTAATGTGTCTTTTGAGTATAAATACATTTGAAGGATTTGCTTAAAGTTTCAAAATTGCTATCAGCTGTTTATTTGTAAAAGACCAAACCATGAAAACCTTTGTATCAAATTTGAATTATGGGCTAATATTAAAAATGTTTGAATTGATAATGAATATTACCCAGCCTTAACTAGTAAACCGTATAGGTAGTAAAAAAAATAGGCGACCATTGGTAATACTAAGAACTTATCGGTAAAAATTAATGTATAGTTAATTTGGTGAAGCCTCTACTGTTAGATAAATAACTCTTCACAATAAATAATTTAAAAAAATTATATATTTTTTTTTTGGGAGAACTATTTAAACTTACAAAAATTCTAGGTACAATTCAAAATCACCTTCTGTAGTCAGTCAAAGATCAAAAAAGCTAATTACTATGTTGATGAGTTTAATGAACTCTACAATTATTCATGTGTATGTCAGCAACTGCACATTAACAGAAAAAAAAAACAAATATATATTTATAAGTAATAAGAATAATTTTACTTAAAAAAATATGACGCAACACTATTGTACCCTCAGTACATACAATATAAGTTAGTCTAGACTAGATGGAAAATTCTGAGATAATATTCACATAATTTAACATGCTATTTTCTATACCATGTAGAGAATTCCCATATGTTATCAATCCAGGCAAATTAATTAATCATTGGACAATACTTATAATTGTATATGAAAGGAGTGATATTCATTTTGATGTCCATTCCTGAGGTTTAAGTGTGAAAATAAGGCATGGATTTTTCCATGGAAAACTTAATTTTTATTAATCTCTTTAATGAAGAAACCTGATTTACTAATTTTCAAAAATGTATGTGAAATCTTTCATCTACATTATTTATCTACATTACTATTACTTATACTTCACTAGTGTGGTGAACTTTTGCCATAACCTTCCTTATTCTAGTAATGAACATAAGCTTCACCACAAAACAGTGATGACTTGAAGAGAGAGGTTAATAAGACATTTGCTTTTGTCAATTAGCATTTAGAATTTGTTAATAAGTGACAATCACAACAATAAATCTACAGATGGTATTTTTTTTATTGCTTTATACATTCTGAAAGGTTATTTTGGCTTGTATTTTAAGAAATTTTGTACTGGTTAGTTTCAATTATGATTCGACTACCCCAGAAGATTAGGTTAGCTATGAAGCCTTGTACTAGTAATCTCAGATACTTACGTCATTCCAAATATGTAACTAATAATTACAAGTATAAAATGTCTTGAGCTAAATTATCTAAGCGCTATGGAGAAGTCCGAATTCTAGAAGCTCGTGTTTCGACTCCGGTGGTATCACCGCCACTCCTATTTTTGCCTAATAACAGCAGTGTTAAACACTGCTGCTGTTTTGAAGGGAGTTGTTAGTGAGATAGACGTAACTAATTTGACCTCAGAAGTAGAAACACATGTAGCCGACCTCAGGGACCTCAGGGACTTGGAACTGTACCTGGGGTTGATTATAAATATCCATGGGCGGCAGTTAATACTTACAATAAGATTGACAACGATGTTCATTTTGTACTTCGACAATATATACAAAAAACCTCAGATTTGCAATGGTATTGTGTACTGTGAAATGACATTCCAAAAATCGGTATGCTACTAATACTAATAATACTAACATATGCTAATAATACTAACATCTAAGATCTAAAAGACGCTTTAGAATACAGTCATTAATTAGATCGACATTGGTTGCCGTAATGTAGTCGTAAAATTCTTAGAACTGGCCCTTTCGTCACAAAAAATCATGGAAAGGAATAAATACTTATTGTTGCCAAAACACTTAAAGGAGATTTATTGAAGCCTGATCCCTCGGGATTTGAAGGGAGGGTTACATTTTCTTTATGTAGCAACGATGTAGTGGGTGGATCGATTCGGCTCTAACCGTCTACATATTAATAACCGAACTTTATATTTTTATGACTTCATTATCATGAGTCAAGTGAACTCAAGTCCGTAATTAAATTTTAGAAGGGATTATTAAAAGGTTTCTTAATATTTTCAAATCTTCTTAATGTTGCAATGTTGTCATCATTATCTTAAATCCATTATTGTCTCTGTTGGGCACAAGTCTTCTTTCAGAATGAGAAGGATTACGCTATAGTCCACTACGCTGGCCAAGTGCGAATTGGCAGACTTCTTAAATTCGAAACTTTAAGATCTTTCAAGTATGCGGGTTTCCTTACGATGTTTTCGTTCGCCGTTTAAAGCAAATAATAATTTCTAATCCGCACTTAAATATCAGAGATATTATTATGTGCCTAGGATTCGAACCTCGGTCACCTCGACTGAGTTATAATTGCTTACAAATTATTATATTTCAAAATAATGACATCAAAAAATCACATTGGAATATTACAGACAATTGGAATATTGTAAACAAAATTGGAAACTCCGTATCTTCGCAATAATAAAAGGAATCTTCCAAACTGCTGCTATCAGTTTGCTCTCCATCTACATATCTATATATATCTGTCCATTTCGTTGTTCAATTTCTCTCTCCGTTATTGTAATCTGTAGCGAGTAAACCAAGGGGTCTTGCCCTAGCGCTCACTCCGCATGCGCAGTGAACCTCGCTCGGTCCCCTCAAAATACCGCCGTAATTATTTTCACATAAATACCAATACGAGTAATCGGAACTTACTTATATTGCTCTCGTTTATTCCAACAATACCTCAATTCAGTTAAAAATAACAGTTCAGGTGAATTCATGAGAATTTTACTATTCTCCTCGTATTCTAAGTGTGAACTTTTGAAAATGTGCGGAGGGAATAAGCTAAGCCGGGATACAGAATAGGATTTAGGGTGAGTTTACAAGGATAGTGCCCTTTTCATTTTTAAACTATCCAGCCAAATTATTGTACCGAAATCTGTATAGCATCTACTCAATGAAATAGATGTAGTGTGTAATATTCCTTAAGAAAAGCTTCAAAATATTAAAAGGATACAATGTTTGCCTCCGCTTTTTACCTGCTAAATCTACATTATTCAAAAATGTACGAGCATTTCAAAACAAGTGTATTATTTTTATGTAAATTTGTTTTCGAAAGGTCGTCGTATTTTTTCTTGGCTTCCTTTTTTATCCATTGTAAGAAGTTTCTGCGTTAACTGTAAAGTTTTTGAGAGCCAAATTTCGGAGACAAAAGCAATTTTACTTTTTGTTGTGTAAAAGTTTCATTGACTTAGTAACCGTAAGGTTTCAGGTCAAACGTGATAGGCGTATCGCAAGGAGCAGTGGTTGGTTGGCCACCTGACTTAGTGGCTGACAAAACGTGAGTTAGAAACTTCGATTTAGAACATAATTTTTTTGATATGAATTTATAAATCATAAGTAAATATAATCTTAAATACAGAGTTTGGTTATAAGTTTCATTTATGGAGAGGGATGAATACTTTTTGTGTTACTGGATTTTTAATGATTTTCTATTTTGAAAATAACTTTAAATTGATCCAACGTAAACCTTAAAATTATTACGAAAATAATTAATATCGATCTGCCGGAAGACGTAATGCACGCATACAAACACTTCACATACCATGTTTTGGTAATAATTTCGCATATATGTACAATTATTGCCCGAGCAGATGTTTTTCAATTCAATGGCGGTTCGTACAACATGATTTTCAGGTATTTATTTATTGTATTCCAGTATCCACATAATCTTGAATATCATTGCTTACATAAAGATTCCGTTTGTTTTTAATATTTATGACCCGATAACTGATAAAGTCCATAACACGGCGAGAAGGTTAACAACATAAGCAGTTCTATCGATGATAAATGAAATTATACCTTTGTTGTTTTGATCAAGAATTTCTTTTTCTATCTTTTTATTCTATAACTCAATGGGGCTTACGTCATTCCGTACTGTTGTTTCAATTCGCTTTAGATCTTTGCGTTTTCGCCGTATTCCTGAATGATCATCTACTCTTTAGTTTACTAACAGCGGTCGTCTAAGGAATTCCAATAGAGATACTATAGTCATTCAAACTCCGAACAGTAATGATCGGAACAAATTTCGTAGTAAGCATTATCTTCCGTCTTGTGGCATCCTGACTCGTAACTTAGCGTTGCAGGGTGCGAATCGAATCGGGTCGACGAATCCTTTGTTTCTTGGTGGCGCAGAAAAAATGGGTCTTAGGATTATTTGCCGATAATGTACAATGCAGTTACTACCTGCTCGATGCATCGTACCGTTCTTTGTGAAGGAACAGGTAATATTTCATAGTCAATGAACAATGTGACTTATTTTGGGAACTTTCTAAATTTCACTAGCCCCGTTCCTGGCAGATGTCCAAGTTTTGAATGAATATTTTTGGCATCCTGTTTCTTTGTCTTGTACAATGTTTTCATAATTTCAACTAATTGAATTGAAAATATTTAAATTAAATGAACAATGCCATGTTTTGTTTAGGACTTTGCAGATTTCTTTGTATGTTTTTTTAAATTTATGAGGTAAATCTTTTAGTTGCGATTCATTAATTTTATCTCGTAGTCATTTATGCTTTAATTTACAATTTGTTTCAATTTTTTTTTTGAAAATTCGTGTAGATGTCGTCAGTTTTATCAAAAAAGCTTGGCACGCGACTATCTATTTATATATGAATAACTCTTAGCGGTGGTTCTATCCGTGGCATCGCCCTCTGGGATGTAGCTAAGGGCAGCTAGGGAAGCATCGATTTTTGGCACCCTCCTGAACTGAACGCTGGGTACGACCGGCGGGGGCGCGGCAAGATGGCCGCCCGGGTCCCGGACCTGCCTCACGCGCACTTACCGCGCAAGGTCACGAACGACATGTGCTACCAACGCGCCACGCAGCCCGAAATACAGAATCTCGATAACTAGAAACGTCACGTCTCTCCGTCACGCCCGTTACAAACCCCATCATCCGTCCCTCTCCCCCAAACGCTCGTACACTACCAAATTATACCACTCAATACTGATTCTAACATCCCGGCTAGGGTTGCCTGATGTTTAGGAATTTCTCGATAAAATTGCAGTTGCGATATTTTATTGAATGACAATGCACGAAGCCGCGGTGCATGCGAATGCCACATGCCTATACTTGCGCCGTAATTTATGTAAATACTGGTCAAAAAAGTCAACGTGGTATTTTCGAAGCAGGCTTAGAAATGTCAACCAATGTCACGTTCGTAATGTATAATTTTACCCATTTATACCCTTCGAACGACTTTTGTACAAAGAATCAATATTTATTATAAAATACTTATCAACGCTGTAGATTTAAAATTAGAATTGTATGAAATGTATGTCATACGCTAAAAATGTACTCGACACAAAATAGATCGTCACCGCCAACCCTAATCATAGCGAACCTCCTTTATCTAAATTATGGAAAATTTTGGAATGCGACGCAGGGGCTTCTTTCTCCCACTCACTTTCGTTTGTATCGCTCCATCTCGCTCTGCGATCACTACCTACAATCACAAGGGGTAGTGGTAGGGAGCGCACAAAAGTTTTTGGGATAGATTTTTTTCGCAAACTGCACCACATGAAAACGGGCCGATGGGGCAGTGCACCCGTGAACGAGGCAGGGGCACCCGACTTGTAGTTCCTCCAATTGTTTATATTGTTACGTGTGTTACTACCCGGAGCAAGCCAGTGATAAAATCGTTTAGGCGGATAACAAAATGTTTAGTTTTATTTGATTGTTTGTGTTTTAATGTAAGTAATGTTACGTAAATTGCGGATTGTTCATAGTTATTGTTGTTGATTTATAAAGGAATGTGTTGGTATATTTTATTGCATATTTTTATATTTAGTTCGGTTATTACTTACTTTCAAATGTAGACGAGTAACTAAAACATAATAAAAAATGATTAGATCATTTAGAAAAAAAAATATTCAAAATATAATTAAAATAAATATATAACTAACAATACAAACAATACAATAATATATTTGCAGAAAAAAGTGTATCTGTTATAAATAGAAATGCAGATTTTCTGAAAACATATTTTGCTGCGAAATACTTGCTGATAAATTATTTTTTTGCAAACAATGTGACCGCATTGTTCCATATACTTTTGTTAAATTTAATTATAATTATATCATCAATAATTTACGAAGCTTTCTGTTATTAATAAAATATTTTTAACAAATAATGTTTGATCAAAGTTTATATTTACCTATTGGTCTATTTTATGGATTTTGTTTACGTTCAAGTTTTAGAAATTACTTCTGCCATGCAAACTTTAGTAATGTGCTAACACAAAATTTCATTTGTTACAGATCTAATGACTTGAACTGTGCGTCATAATGACGTCTTTCGCTAACATGACGCAGTCGTTAGCTGCGAGCCTGCCGGCCACGTCGTCGTCGAGCACGACGTCCAACCATGTCTCCAACGAGCAAGAGGACCCGCTAGGAATGTCTCATATCATCTGCAATCTCCTGGAGAGCATGAATAAGCCGTCAGGCATGCAATCAGCTACGACGACGTCGTCGTCTACAGTGTCGTCTCCGTACGATATCTGGGCTCTCCCGTCGTGCAGCTCAATCCAGAATCCCATCGGACCCGTCGGTCGTGAGTACAACGCTCTTACTAACAACAATCATCCAAATCACTCCAAGGAAGAAAACTCAACTGGGTCCCCCGGGACATCCTCCTCGGTTTCTATCTCTTGCTTCCGGTGCGAGGAACGTACGCCTACGATGCGTTGCCTCGAATGCAATGATCTATTTTGCCACGAGTGTTGCCACAAAGTTACTTCCGATTGCCAATTACGGGAGCATACTTTGTTACCCATACATCAGATCTCACCGATAGGCGTAAGACCTAACTCTGTCAATAATGAAAAAGAAGTGAACATGTACTGTGAACTTCACGGCGATCCAGTAAGATTTTACTGCGAACAATGCGCCGCTGTGATTTGCGTCGAATGTACGCTTTGGGCTCATAAGGATCACTGCTACGCACCAATAAAAGGTGCGCTCGACGTGTGTCGCGTTAATGTATTCAGAGCGATTGAAGACACTAAAACCGGAACGAAAGCGATCAAAACAGCTATTGATCGCGCTGTCGCAATGACTAAAGCTTATGAAAAAGAAACAGCTGAGGCTAGTTTAAAAATTAGAAAGGCTATGCGTTGTTATGCTCAGGCCATTGAAGATCGCGAAAAGTACCTATTAGATAAAGTGGAGAAGATGCGTCAAGCTAAAATGAGTCAACTGACCGATCATATGAATACCCTGCGTGGAATCTTAGCCGGATTGGCACATACCAATGAAACTTTGGTAAGGAGCATGGACTCCGAAGGTCTCGACTTGTTCGTTGTAAAACAAAAAGGAAGAGCTCAAGTTGATTATTTCTCTAACATGTATAAGAACATGCATATTTCTGAGGACAGAATTTTGTTTATTCCACCAAATTACGATCTAGTCGATCAGATCAAAAGACAGTGCGATGTCCAGTCCGCTCCAGTAAGTGCCATGCACACTATGAGTTCTTCGCCGGTGTCTCTATCGTCGCGTCAGTCGCTGCTGCAGTCTCTGCAATCAGTCCAGAACTACCAACCTTTAAATTATCCCTTGTCTCTGACGAGCAGTCTTAGATCTTTGCCAGATTACAGCAACAGCCATTCAAGATCCACAAGCTACTACGATCATAGTATTACATCGAGCATTTCAAGCATCACCTTGGATCCGACTAACACCCGTGGTGTCGGACAAGCTATTCCTGGATATTGGATGGCAGTAACGGTAAGACCGACTCGGAGCCCAGTTCCTGGAGTTCCCATGTTTTCATTCGGCCGAGAAGGCCAGGACGAAGGACAAGTATCGAGACCCTGGGGCCTGTGTGTGGACAGAGAGGGCAATATCATCGTTGCGGACAGGAGAAACAACCGCATACAGTTATTTAACAGCCGCGGAGAGTTCAGAACCATGTTCGGTTCGAAGGGCACTGGGCCCGGTGAATTTGACTTACCAGCAGGTATTACGACAGATACGTATGGACGTATTATAGTTATCGATAAAGATAATCATCGAGTTCAGATATTTACATCAGCTGGAAACTTCATACTGAAGTTTGGATCTTTCGGCAAGGAGTGTGGCCAGTTTCAGTATCCGTGGGACGTGGCTGTTAACACCCTAGGAAACATCGTCGTGACTGACACGCGCAATCATCGCATTCAGCTATTCAGCAGCGATGGATCGTTCGTGACTAAGTTCGTTTTCGAGGGAGCTAACCCAGCCAAGATGCTTAAAGGCCCCACGACACCAAGAGGCGTATGCTTTACGATTTCCGGCAACATCATCGTGTCGGACTTCGAAAATCATCGATTATTGATGGTGGACCCTACTCTTACGAAAGTATTGCACTGCGTCGGCCGCGAGGGATCCGGCATCGGCGAGCTGAACCGCCCGTCCGGAATCGTGACCGATGACGATGGAAGGATTATTGTAGCAGACTCGAAGAACCACCGTGTGCTTGTATTTACTTCTGAGCTTCGTATACTGTGGGCCGTAGATCTCAAGAGCCCCGGACTAGACGATAAAGACCGCCCCAGCGACGTGGCGCTGACCCCCGAAGGATATCTAGTTGTACTGTTCGAGACGCTACCCGACACCGCTCGCGACATCTCTTCCCATGGCAAACAGTACATTAAGGTGTACTGAAAAATAATAGTACGGTATAATGACGCGGGCCTAAGGTCCGTTTTATTTTATTTTTGTTTTGTTTAAGTTGTGATTATTTTTTTAATGTGCCAATTTTATTATTAATGTTTGGAAAAATTCGAATCGAGCATAGCTTGTGCAGAGAATTGCAATTTGCTCGTGGTTTGTAAAGCATCAGGAGTGAATGGTGTTCTCTTTAAATTCTTTTTATGACTCTCTCGTTACCAATATATTTTGAATTCATTTCTGTATGAGACTAGTCTTTAAGGACCAAACAATGTTTGCAGTTCGTTAAACACATTCACAACGCCAGTTCTGTAACATATGTATATTCATCGATCTATATAGATTTAACACTAACTATAAAGTCACGTTCACAGTGCTACTTAATGGATTACGTACGATATCGTTACGTTGAATCTTGCGACTTGCGCATTGCATAAATATAAAGAATATAAATCTCGCAGATTATTATATGATAGAGGATCACATTGTGATTTAAAAGATGTTTTTATGTGAGATAATTTAAATTTAACTTGAAAAGTATTTTTCCAAAATGTTACTTACTTTTGCGTTCTTTAACTTGGTTAATTATTTGATTATCGCAGACGTTAATACGTATTCTTATAAGTTATTTTACATAATGATTTTGGTATATTTATATACTGCTTCTCGTTTAGTATATTAGTTCTTAGCTTTATGTATTGCTCGATTTCTAGACTTTCTCTTTTGTTTGCGACTTGAAGCGAGGGAAGGGATGAGGCATGAGATAAGAAATTAATGCAATAAACCTTTAAGACTGACTTTAGAAGACTGTCTTAAAGAAGCGTGGGCGTCGCGGGCGGGCGCGAGGGCGGGCGGGCGTAACGGTACAACTTACGCGATTAATTTAATGCAATTTTGACTACCAAAACATAGGTATTGTATCCTAAATTTCGATGAATTTATTGGTGATTGAGTGCATGCCCTATTTTTTTTTTGTCGCAACTCATATGTGACGCGTGATATTTTTATTTTGTGTGAAAGAGCTCCCTTTTATTTTGTAACCATAGTTATTTGATATAAAATCGACTGCTAATTTGACTTAAACATAGTACTGATTGGAATCCCAAATGTAGCATTTTAATTTTATTTAATCCAAAAATATTACCTTCTAATTAGGTATTACGTAATATGAAAACTACTTTTGTAATTAATTTCAGACGTAATAATGCGTCTGTTGTTTGGAATAGTTAATCTATAGATATTCTTCTACAATTTAATTTTAAATTAGTTTATAAGTGTGGTCGCGTACAGTCAAAACTTTCTGTTAGTTCAAATATTATAGCTAATTGTTCCCTGGGAAATCTATAAATAAAGGAAAAGAAATTCAATGAAAATATTCACAGAAAATTTCGACTCATAAATCTGTAAATTGAAGAACGCAAAATCATTCAAGTGTTTCCCCTTCGTTCATAGATTTCTCTGCACACCTTAGGTAATATACCTTAGGCATAGTTTAACATATTTAAAATTATTATAATGACGTAATGGCCATCTATGAAATATTCAAACTTGGGGTCTAAAAGATCCTCTTATAGTAAATAGCTTGTTTTTTGTAACGCATATATAATTATATATATCGCAATTTATAATTTGCAAATAGAGGCAATAGCGCTAGATTATTTATTTTTTGCTCTAAATCTATACAAATGTGTACGTACTCAAAAATGTTATGTATATTTCATGGATGACACTACTTATATATAGGCTGAAAGTATATATTCATTTTTTTTTCTTTTAAAAGAGCAAAAAAATCAAGTCCACTGCCAGTAGACGAATATCGACCCAGTTGCCGCTAACAAAATTACTGTTGAAAAGAAAAAAATCGGATGTACATTCTCAGCCTTAAACACTGTGTTCAGTTAAGTATGTGTTCATAATTTAAATATAGATTGTAGTGACGTTTCCGAATCGATCGATTCGAATGATACGGTCTATTCGAACCAACGCAGATTTTGTGTGACACTAATATTGGATGGCTATGTCTCGCTTACTCTTAAGGGGAACGAGACTGCCGTTGCCGCGTCGTAAGCACTACGTCGCGTTGGTTTGAACAGCCCTTTAGGCTCAACTCTGACACAATGCGAACCACTTCAAGACCACAAAACAGTCGGGGGGAAAAAAAAAGTATGTATAGGTTATCATGATTACAAAGCAGCAAATGAATTACTGTTCTAATGTCGCACGCATTGAGTTCGCAATAATCGGTAAGTGGCGGGAACTGGTAGCGCGGCCATTTGTTCCCGCCGCCGATGTTCACATGCCCGTTTTATACAAAATGGCGACTGTTCTGTGGATCTGATCATGTTTGTTGTTCTCGTGTTTGCGTCGGGCCTTAGTAGCTAGTTAAATTTCGTGGTACACTCGCGTTGGAAATAACTTTGCTTATTAAATAGTTATGATCTCTAGGTTATCTTGTGTAATGTCAGTTCCCTAGTTTAGCGTAATTGAATATAGGTATCTCGGCTTGGTTCGGCCAGAGCTCATACACGGAGCAATAATCATCGTAACGCAGAGCTTTCAGATGCTTAATGCAAATATATTATTACTAATATCCAATATTTTATCGTTGTTTCAAACAAATTCTTGTTCTGTAAAAGTTAATGTATGCAGCAGTAGGTCTCTATCCCCGCGTAATCTTACTACTACTAATTTACTAAAGAATAGAGACCCACTTAAATAATCGTTTAAAAATAATAAAAAAAATATCGTAGAAATCTATAAATTCCATTAATCGTTACAGTGATATTCAAGTATTTAACCAGAATTTCTCCATATTGTAATAATTTAAAATTGCTCTGTAATTTAACGTACGTCTAGTGTAATATTTTTCACGTTTGTACTTAGGGTTAGAATAGATTAAGACTCTAAGAAGATAATATTTCGTTTACTAACATGTGTAAGTGGTGTTCTATAGTGTAAACACTAACCACTTCAAACAAAAATTTTCTGCGAGAGTGGATTTAAATTAGATGTAATCAATGGAACTGATTAAAATAATAGTCTGAGGTAATGTTTAAGCAACTGTGGCGTGAAAGCGAAAATTGTTGTTTGAAGTATGTATGAGTACAGTAACTCGCTTAGGCGCTGTATTATGTAGTTTTCAGCCTCGTCCGCACACTTTGTAAGCGCAAATATGTAGTTTCAGTAACAATGCACCTAGACAAATATAACTATTGCATCGAAAAATTATACTCAAAGTAAATATTCATAAGTAACTTTTCAAATATTAATCCTTGAAGTCCATAATAATCACCGTTATATTTTAGTATCTTCGATTTAAAGCAATATAATGTAAATTTATAATAAATGTAATCCGCATAGAGAGTTCTAATATGATATTTGTACCCGTATTTAATAGTGAAAATTTTTATCATAATATATTAGTGTTTTATGGGCGACAGTACTAGTGCAAATGATGTGTGTAGATAGAATATTGCGGGCGCGGCGGAAACAGTGCGGACTTGTCTTCAGTCAGTGTGCAGTGTTTTGCGTCTTCGGTCAATTAGAAATAGTAATGTGTATTTTTTTTATTTCATATCAGTACTAAGTGATGAAATGAACATTACTTACTTTTCGTTCAGTGCCATTTTTAAAAAGTATTATGTTATTTTTTTTAATGATGTGTTGCATGAAATGCATTTTTTTATTATTGAAAATTTTCAAAAGTATCTATCTTTTTTACGTGAATTACGACAGGTATTTTTATAGCGACGACGAATCTCAGATTTAATGAAAATTAAAAAAAAAATGAGTAGACGATCGTTTGTGATTCAGATAAGTGGATTTGCATAGCAAACTCCGATCATTTCAACCCAAATATTGTATTGACTAGTGCACTCTTAGAATGTTACCAGTCTGATAGCAGATGTAAGGTCCTCGATCTAATTAAGATTTCCTAATGTCAGTGTGGGTGACGCATTAATATTATGAGATAATTATAGTATTCATAACAGTAGGTAACGGCAGGTTTTCTCTGATTTCTCTGATTGAAATTTAAAGCCATTTCTAACATAGCTAACTGGTCGCGGACCTTAAACCTTGTAACGTTGCGTTTGTAGGTAGCTGGTTTCCGGCGCGGGGTAATATTTTTTTATGTAAAATATAGACCAGATATTATATGAAATTAAATTGCATGAAATAATGAATGAGGTTTTTACTATATTTTTTGTTTTACAAATTATATGTGTATACCTGTGACATTTTACGATATATACTTTTCACTGATTGTATGATTTATTATCTGAACTATATATAGAAATAAGTTATAAATTGTTTCAGTAAATAATGGCCAAAATGAAGGGTATTTGTACATATTTCTAGCTTACAAATATATAAAGAAGGAGCAAGAGATTAAAACAAATTCCTACATTTTGAATTGCAATATTTATTGAAACAATTTATACAAGTTCGTATGGTCTTTCCATCAAGCAGAATACCCGGAAAACTGTGTATCTATAAACGTGTCAATAACTCCACTGTAGGCGGCTATCTCATTACTTAATAACTCCGCATTTAGTTCTATATTATTCGATATTATGTATTTTTCTAAGTTTTATTCCGTTTTTTTAATAATTTTGTCGATACGCCAAAGTCTTAGATTGGTCACATGTAAAGAACTGAGGAAGTCCAAAGTACTATATCGAACAATGTAATTATTAAAGAAAGGAATAACAACAACAATAATCCAATTATGAACTGTCTGGAATAAGATCTATTTTATCACAATCCAGTTGTTAGATAAAGTTTAACGAATGAATATGAACCATCGCCCAAACCTATATAACAAAAAACGGCGAAGCTATTGTAGCTTGTGGCAACAATCCTTGTGGCAACAGCCAGAACAACACTGGGTTCAAGACACATAATATCCATAAATCAATTCGGCTGGATTTGTACTATTCTTTCCTAATTGCCAACGAACGCTCAATTGAATGAACTGAAATGCTGATTGAATTGTGGTAATCGGACAAAATCGTTTCATGTGTGACCAACCTAAGACCACCACTTTATAAAAGTGTTAAACCAAATCTCTCAGTACATTTATGTTCTTTTTGATGTAATCGCAAAGTCATGGCGAAACTTGATCGCGAGGTAAAGATGTGAGTTATGTGAAAGCTGCTAGGAGCTAGCAGTAAAATAGTGGTTTTGTGATAGGTACAATAAAATTGAGTACTAAATATTTGAAGGTGATTGTAATTTTGTACAAGTTTTTTGATGTTTGGATTAATTCAAACTGGATAATTGTAACGACATTTCACATATAGGATTGGCCGTTTGTAACCCACGCGGATCATTTTTTGATACGAATTTTGACAATTGATACATAGCTCAGACTGGTCATCAAATCCAAGAATTCAAAGTATGAGGATCTACACAATTCCGATCCGTTATTGTATCAAACATTCTGATCCGTTGTTCGGTAGTCGGCCGGCCTACGTGTCGAGTGTCGTCGGTGAGACGCAACACGGAAACTGCATAATATTAATACGATTAATTGAGATTTTAGGAAATTGTATCGAGCCATTCTATTTGTGCTATTTTAATGTTTAAAATAGACGCTTGTGTTGTGTTAGTCTTAGTGTATTGAATGTCTACATTCGTCTCCCCTTTGGGCGTCGGAATAGGGTTAAGGATTTTTTAATTATTCACACAAAAATTGCATTCAGTGTGTGCTTGATGTAGTGTATTAGTGTCACAATTTGCTTCTATTTATTAACGAGTTTTAGTGATTTCTGGATGATATAATATATTGGTAATTACGTAGTATTGGAAGGGGCGACGAATGCAGTAGTGATAGTGTATCACGATGTATGTAAGTTAAGTAGTATTTTTGTACACGAGCCTCGGGGTTAGAGCGTATTTTTGTCCGGTCGGCCGAAGCTCCCCGCGGGGCGACTTATGTGGAAACGAGCAGATCCCATCTTTCACGTATTCTTTTCATATATATTATTTATTGAATTCATTCATCGTCATTACAGTATTTTGTCCATTTTATAAACCCATCACAAGTATGATTTTTTTATTATATTAAATTATTATTTATTTAAATACAAATTATTTTATCGATCTCATATTTTGTATTATTTTGAAGCATAAAGAATATAACATCAATTTAGTTGCGACATACTAATATTTATATTATTATTTAAAATAATAATTATATTATTTATATTGAATTATTATTTTATATACCTTATTTTAAAATCATTTTCTCATCTTATATTTATTTATTCATCATCATGAATGGTTTTTGCTCGTTGCCGTATATAGTTGTGTTCAAATTGTATAACCGCTCTACCTCATGTTCGGTTTAATTATAATTGATTGTAATTGTAATATTAATATAAGACTGAAACGGAAGCGGTGGTATAATCACCGCTTTAGAAGTCTGTTGTCTACTAGATTAAGCAGAACACTTACCTTCTTTCCCCATTAACTATGCGTCCAAATTTTTAGTCACATTGCTTCGCTCCGCGTCAAGCGTCGAGCTGTAAATCTTCAGTTCAATATGTTTTTGTTGCACGACAGTCGACAACAGTCTTTTTCTTTTTATAAAATGTATCTTACGTTACACTCCTGTCATTAAGGAAAAAGACTGAATAATTTTAAAAATGTTCCTATATTTTAATTTAGAATAATTTACTGCTTACCATATTTCATTTACATTATTTTATCCTTTCGGTAAATCATACCTTGATTCTATAATCTTATCAATTGTGCATGACGCTATATATGTCATGGAATTTTTGAAATTTTTAATGGAATTTTGTATTAAAAATTAATCAAGTGATTGATAGAGATTGGTGTTTTATTTACAGACCTAGAATCCCTTAATCCCATTAGTTTTAAAATAGAATTACTATGCAGTTACATTTGTACATAAACTTACGATTTGAAACAAATGACCTCAATGTACCTAAGATAATATCAGAATTTTAGATCATAATATCTAAAATGAAAATTATTAAAATACAAAATACAACGTATAGTACACAAACATAGTCATGATTTCCCAGAATTAAAATTATTAGATAAGTATTGAATTGTTAGCCAAACTTACGTGAGAAAACTGCTTTGAAAACATTTTAAGAAATGTCACTGTCAAAAGCTAACGTGATTAAAAAGCTTTGGTATGGGGCACCACGTGAGCTCTTTATACTCCAGCTTAGGAAGATTCTTTGAATATCCAGTGAAGAGAAAGCCAATATGTTTTTACAGGCAAGAAGATTTTACAGCCACCGGTAAAATTTAAAACTTATTCCTCGACTTTTAAATTACCTAACGAACATAATAGTTGTTTATGCCGAATCCATGTAGGTACGAGTAGGTACATAACACATAAATGATGTAAATACATTCAAATACAATTACTAAATGATTCTCTAGTTTTAGCTATGTTAACATATAATACAAAAACTTAACTTTGTACTACCTACATGCATCCAATGATAAAATTAGTTTTTATGTATCATTGCTTAGACGCTGAACTTGCCTACAACAAATATATAATGTTACTAGCTGACCCGGTAAACGTCGGGTTGCCATATAAATAAAAATGTTAAGGGTAAACAACCCTTATCACTTAGGGGGATGAAAAATAGATGTTGGCCGATTCTCATAGATACCGGATAAGCACAAAAAAATTCATCAAAATCGGTCAAGCCGTTTCGGAGGAGTATGGCAACGAAAACTGTGACACGAGAATTTTATATATTAGATTCAAAAGGCAGCCTTATCGCTAAGGCAGCGATCTCTTACAGGCAACCTTTGGACATACGATACAAACATTATAATACAAATATGATAAAGACAAAAAACCGAGACTATTCCATAAAATATATAAAACACAAAATAATATACTAAAGTAGGTACGTTAAAAAAATGTGCTATTATTTTTGCAAATAATATTTTATAGGCGAGCCAATGAAACAAGTGTCTGAAAAACAGAAAGCACCCATGACGGACTATGATAAGTTAGTGGAGCTCTTTTACAAGAGGTTGGCTGAACAGCGACAATATAATCAGGTATTTGTAGGTGATAGAATTACTCGTTATGAGTAGCTAAAATATTACTTGTCTCATACATCCATCATTACCTTTTCTTATTGCTTTGGTTTATAACAACAGGAATGTTTACCGTAAAACATGTTATTCAATTTCGGTGACTATATTTAGGTACTTCTTTCTGTATTGTTTATTTCTGGCATATAATATATGGTGAGTCAAAAATCATTATGAAGCGTTAGGTAAACTTAGGTACCTACCTACAATAAAATTCTCAACGGCTGAACGCGTTTGTGGTCAAACTCTAGTAATAGGTTAGGTAAGTAGTTTTCTATCATGTTTAGGACCTTTATCAGATATTTTACAAGTAGAACCATATTATGTGGTTGAACTCTTATATTTCTGCTTAATAAGAGCAGTTTCACGCTCTACTATAATAATACTACGTCACATGCTTCTGCTTAGCTAAGATTTTTCATTGCAACCTTAGATGAGTAAAATACACTCAAGTTTTTTTTTTTTTTAACTCATCTAAGATTGCAACACAATACACCGCAAGGATTTAATTAGTTTTATGAAACAGTTAACTATTTTTGTTTGAATAGGAAATGAAAGAGCAAGATCGTCGTTGGAGCATGCAGAAGGTTGTGGAAAAGTTTCCAGGCTGGAACGAGGTGACCATCGCGAACCTCCACAGCCTGTTTCTGCTATTCGACAACCAGTCTAATGGGATGCTCGGATTCGATGATTTGTTAGTTCATTTTATAAACGTTATCTCTCCTTCATTTACCTACACTCAATCTTAAATATGTAACAAGGTTTAAAAATTAGAATATATCTTAGGTTTGCTAAAGGAGATATAATTTTCAGAGACATTCCAGTTTAATCTTCAGGAGTAGCGGCGCATCTCTCGGTGAGAGATCTCGGCCTTACGAAATAATCTAAATCTTATCTGGGGTTGATAACAGATGTGCATGGGCGGCAGTAGCCACTTACCATCAGGTGGACCGCATGCTTGTCTGCTATTTCTATATAATTAAAAAGCTTGGAAATTAGAAAAGTCTCTTACCGTTCGACATAAGTATGCAACACGATATGAAAATGTCGCATTTTGGCGCAAAAAAAAATAAAGCATTATTCACAATTGAAATAAATGGACTTACTCTGTTGACATTGCTTAGTTGCGCAGTTTTGGAGAGTCTAGGCGACGAGACTTCAATGGAATTGAGGAAGGAAAAGTTTAATGAAGCTGACACTGATACTGATGGTTGGGTGACTTACGACGAATTTCTTTCGGTAGGTACCTTACATTTTATTTATAACGTAAGTAGGTAAGCCAGATTAGTTTTCCTTAAAAACAATTGTATTTTATCGTCGTGTTAATTATATAGATATTGATTGCATGAAAAATATTACGTATAATTTACGTTTATTTGAAGAAAAAGTTTTTTCAACTTTTAAGTCGAAGATATAAATGATACCACACAGGTATACTACATAAGTAGGTATTCTGAAATCTAGATTTTAGTATAATTATTTATTAACTTATAGTGCTCTACAGCTTCAGAAATACCTGCTCTCTAATTCTAATAAATTGAGTAGAGCGCATAATCCTTAGATACTAATATTATAAATCCGAAAGTAACTCTGTCTGTCTGTCTGTCTGGCTGTCTCTTCTTCATGCCTAAACCACTGAACCGCTTTTAATCAAATTTTATACAAAGATAGTCTGAGACCCGAGAAAGGACATAGGATAGTTTTTATCCCGGAAATCCCACGGGAACTAGGGATGGCGATCTAAGATCGATTAATCGGAGAATCGATCGTTTGGACCTAAAACATCGATTATTTTAATCGATATTAGTAAGGATTGAATCGTAAACTATGCATTTGATCAAATGATGATCTTTAGCAAAGTTGAAGGTACGAATTTTCAGTTTTAGGTATGTATGTTAGTATGTTATATTATTTTCTTTTAAACGCGGGCGAAGCCGCGGGCAAAAACTAGTATGTACATATATTCGTTGTATAAGTACCTATACCAAGTTCTTGTTCCATTTACAGCTGGTTTACACATTCAGTCCTCAAGAGAATGAGCAGCTGACTGGGCTTGCGCAACTGTGCAACGACGTGGCGGACAACATCCAGTTCGTCAGTAACCTCTCTGTCGGAGAACAATTAGAATATGGCTTGTTTTGAATAAAACTACTCTTTCAACTTTTGTAGTTTTCTTTATTTCTTGCCTAAAGCTAACATTCTCGCAGTCTGTAGTCATTTTTCCTAAACAACTAAGAAACATACTATTCGGCCAAAATAGGATAATCAATGTTTGTTATAATTTGCTTCTATTTTAATATTTTATATCAGAAAACTGCTACTCCACAATATCACAAAAGTGAAAATAGTTTTACTAATTATCTAGCCACTAATAGAACTTTACTGTACAACTAGCTCACTCCACAATATTGCAAACACGAAGGTACGCGGTCTACCAGTACACTACCGGACCAATACAGGATCATTTCAATAAGGAGGTTGTTCATCATCCACGTGCGCGTTTATGCCTAATAAAATACAAGATCCTTTCAATGACGAGGTGGTTCATCATCCACCTGCGCGCTTATGCCGAATAAAATACAGGATCCTTTCAATGACGAGGTGGTTCATCATCCACCTGCGGGCTTATGCTGAATTACATACAGGATCCTTTCAATAACGAGGTGGTTCATCATCCACCTGCGCATTTATGCCGGATGAAATACAATTTCAATAACGAGGTGGTTCATCATCAGTGATAGAGTCGACGTCGCTGAGCTGCGCCAGGCGCGGGTCGCAGGCGAGGCAGCGGCCGCCCGCCTCGCGCCAGCACTCCGCACAGTACACGAAAGGACACTTTGACGATGTGCATGAGTACCAACCCTCTAGATACGATGGACCTGGTTATAGACAAGCAAAATCAGTAAGAATGTAAATGTAAAGTACTTTTTAAGTTCATATGATTATTTCCCTCAATACACTGTTCTGAATTGTATATTGACTGAGCTTATTTATGTACAGCTGGAAAAGGGGTTTCTTCTCGCAAAAAAGGGCCTGAAACGTACTTCACTGCTGCACCATTGCGGATTGATGGAGGACTACTCAAAATTCTCAACACTAAATACCCAATAGGTACTAATCGAGATTTTCCGACAAAGATGATTGTACTAATTTGGTGAAGAATAAAAAATAAATAGTTAATATTAGTCACCATTCCTTGGTTCTGTATCCCCGCATATCATACACTGCATCCTTGCCATTGGCAGGATCGCCAGCCACCCAAGCACCTGAGGGTACCTTATCCTCAGACTTAGCAAATTTTCCCCAGAGAGATAATGAGCGCGAACCGTTCGCACCGCTTTTCTTCGTAAAGTCTTTTGCATTTTCAATCTCTTTTTCAATATATCATTGTAGAGATGCAATATGCGCTGCTTTTCACGGTTTGGATAGAAATAACTGCAGATAAGTCTGTGAAGTTTGTATTTGAAAATGTATTCTCATAAAACAGTGGTTCATTTAAGGAATTTTTTGCAAGCCAAAATTTTAGAAGTTTTATTTATTTTAGTAGCTTTTGTAAATTCAATGAGAATGTATTAACACAGTGCGAAGTTAATCCAATAAATAATTATTATTTACTCTTCAATTAAATGCTCAAAAAATTGATTACCTATAATAAATATAATAATAAATAGTCATATAATTTCTAAGGCAGCTGAAAACCTATATATCTACTAATAAAAATCGATGTATGTTCAAATTGATATTAATTTAACATACAATATACTAACCTTCGCAATCGCAGCGTATAAGGGTTAAGATACAGCAAGAGCAGTATCCACAAATATCCACCGTAAATCTTGAAGTAGTAGATAGTGGGCATCGCGCGAGGTCTCGGCAGGCACACATTGGTGACCCGCTTGATCATCCTGGGGTTCCTTAAGCCATCGAGCACTTTGCGGACCATGTCGGCTAATGAGCCTGTCCCTTCAACCTGCGTTATGTAGGATTTATTGTGCGATCTACTACAGAATTGTTATTTGAGATGGAATTTACTTATTACATGTACTCACGGGTAAATGTACATGACGAGCGTAAGATAGAAAATAGTTTGTAAAGTACGTGGTGTTGATAAAAAACAGAAGAAGAATATTCGTCGAACAAAAAAAGAAATAAAAAGCGGCACGGCCGTAGTTAAGATTTTGTGATAATGTAGGAACGTATTTCTTTTTCGTGCGTGCGTTTTCTTTACCTGCTTATAATAATTTAATCATATTTATTAAACTTTTAATTAAATAACCTCGATTTTCAAATCACCCATCTCTTGTTGGGATTCCTGCCCAGCATGTTGTCTGACAACGTCCAGAGCCTCAAAGAACAGGCGGTCGAGCATCACAAAGGTGGTGGCCGTCACCACTTCTAGCATCACTTTGAGCATTTGCGTCAACAAATTACTTCGCTCTGATGGTATGTATGACATCGAATGGACATCCACGTATTTGTTTCTTTCCATCTGGTTAATAATGTAATGTTATTTAGTCATGAGGTACTTAATAGCTCCTCTTTGACTAAAGTTAAGATAACTGTATTCCAAAAAATAAATAAATTAGAAGGTGGTAGAACCCTTTCGACTCTCGGTTCGACTCCGGCGGCACCACCGCCACGCCTACTTCTACCTAATGACAACAGTGTTAAGCGCTGCTGTATTCTGGTTTGAAGGGTGTGGTAAGGGAGACATACTTTTCCGAGGCGTTCCAGCATAGTCCTCAGGAGTAGCGGCGCATCTGTGGCCGACCTCAGGTGGGAATATCTAATCCTATCTGGGGTTGATTACAGATGTCCATGGACGGCAGTAGCCACTTACCATCAGGTGGACTGTATGCTCGTCTGCTACTCCAATATTATAAAAAAAAACGACCAAGATATGTGATGGTACACATTTTTAAACCGTGCTATTTTTACTGCTCCTGAACATATCATCAATCATTACAGTAGTTAAACCTTACAGTTTTGTGAGGACCAAGAAAAAACAACCACTTCCAAGAAAGCTATAGGTACGTACCTATACAGTAATGTTTGGTTTGTTTGGTTGGTTTTTACGTAGGATTTTTACGGAAAATGATTACCGGATTCAAATAACCCTACTTATAAATACCAGGTAAACATATTCGAGACATGAATGAATAATAAATCGACTAAAGATAAAAAACTGAACAACAACCGATTACTCATACCTTTTTCAAAGGGAGCAACGAATTCTTATCTCTCTTCTTTCTTTTCAAATCTATTCTTTTAAATCGACTGGTAACGTAAACGTTATCAAATTCTATGTTAGTGAGATACAAATCGTGGTAATTCTGCGCAGCGAAAACTATACGAAAGAAAATCAAAGCCAGGCAAATGTTGACTACAGTGATGACGGATTGCATTATCATGTTCTTCTCTTTAAACGCATGCATCACTAGTTTCCCAGTTTCTTTTGCATCCTAAAATATAATGAAGATGTAGGTAGAATTTAGTTATAGATAGATATTGTGTATGAAGGCCCTTTTATTAGAGAACAATTAGTAGGCAGATGAATTTGGAGATGTTAGATACGTTGCACCAATTTCTATCTAATAACAGTATTAAATGCTGCTGTGTTCTAATTTATCTGCCGTATATAGAGTTGGTTACAGATGACCATTGACAGCAGTATCCATCTGGTGAGCTGAATGCTTGTTATCCTAAAGAATTATACATAAGTCACATGCTATGTATAATCCTTAAGGATTTGTATGCCAATGTATGAAAAAAAATGTATTTTCTTCAAAATTTTCCTTTTCCTTTAATTTGTCCCATAACATTACTTCCCAGAATTTGATCCTTATAATAATATAGAGGATGTATTTTTATCAAAATGAACTCGTTCGATTCCCGGTCAGGGATAAAGATATATAAAAAATATAATGACGCAGTTTTAGTATTTAACAAAATCGGCCTCGTAACTACTTTCAGCATTTTTCGCTAATCCTTACAGCTTCGGATTTGGCCCTGAAGGCCCGTTTGAAAAATTCACCTGTATATATCTAAAAAATGTGTCAGTCACGTATATGACGTAGAATTACTCCTACAGTTGGTAATAGCCTACCTAACTTACTTGATTATCATACAAGTCTTGCACATAAGATATTTTGTTTTGCATTTTTATACAATTAGGGTTTCTAGTAAACTCATTTTTTATTCTTTTAAGAAACGCGTAACCTTCTCCTAGTCCTGGATCAACCTGTAAATTATCAAGAGTTACTTTATCATCGGAAAATTATGTATAGCATTTTTTTAGAACAATATTGAGATCAATATTCGAAAGCCACTTTTACGTGTGGTAGATAGTATATAATAGCTAAATTAAGAGTCTATTTTGTACACTATAGCCTTAGAATACATACCTGTCTTAAACTATTACACGTGAAGTTATCTTCCAGATATGATAAGTTGCAAACATATGGAAGTCTCAGGGGTTGACAGAATGCCGCAGGATCTTCGCTACGGACATAACAGCATACATTGTAAAGCAAGGTACACGCCTTCAAGCAATTGTACACGCCTTGTGACATTTGGTGTTCACAGCGATATTCGGTTTTCTTCAAGTATTTATTTTGATGCAGTAGTTCCTTTTTGTCACTTGTTCTTGAGCTACAAATAAGTATATGGCTGGTGTTAGGAAACGCTATTTACGCGAATTACGGTAGTCATACGGTTCCTGCGGCACCACAGCTTCAACTACTTACTATTTATATAGGCAATCGACGATTTAGTTAATTTTCGGATTATGAGCAGCTGTCGCAGTTACTTTTGGACTTTAAATGCAGCCACTCAATGCGGGAAACGTAATCCAATTGCTAAAACGGGTACTAATAGAAGTAAGTAGGTATGTAAATGTTAGTTCTAGCTTCCTACCACAAAAACATCCGGTACACATACATATTTTAGAAGCACATAATATCATGGTACATGTTGATCACGGATTGTTATGGGGAAATTGGAACAGTTTTATGTTATTAAATCAAAAATGCTTACCTAAGCCTTAAATGCTTACCTATATTTTTTATCAATAACATTAGAGCGATACGAGTTCCCGAGCATAGCATCAATGTGATCATTCTCTATTCTAATCTTTTCTTGCTCTGTAAAATCTTCGATTTCGTGTTGAATCGGACCCGTTACTTTCTGAATAGACCTTTGTAAATGCAAAACATAACGAAACTTTAAATTACATATTAATATGCGTCCATTTAAGATATTCTATTTTCTAGAATACACATTTGCAGATTTCTTCAAAAACAAACTTTACGACAAAATAAAAGACATTAATCATTTTCTCAAATATCTTACTAAAGCTGCGATACATTCCTTTTATCACATTGATGATGGCAAATGATTCGATAATGGCAAACTTTGTTTTGAATTGAATATATTTGGTGCATGGACTATGGATCGATAGAGCCTACGTCTGTCACAAGACCTCTACGCCGTTTAAGGGTTTTCATACAAACCTGAAGGTATCTTTAAGCTCAGCGATTTCAGACTTCAACCCAAATAAAGCTATCTTCAACGGGCCAGCTACCATGGAATATTTCGTCTTTGTGAGATTATACGACAGTTCAGCACTGCAAGCAAAAACTCGGACAACTTCCTTAGCGTTTAATCCCATGTTTGTTACAGGACCTACACAAAGATTAAGTGTACTCAAAAAACAAGAACGTATACTATTTATAAATAACGAACATTATTTTACCAACTAGGTATTCTCGCCATGTACGTCCATCATAAAGAAAATGACAATTTATTTTGAATACCCGCAGGGCGCAACCATCAACATATCGGTCGAAGACGCAGAGTATTCTGGATTTGATCCGCGATCAAAAAATGTAAATAAAATTGGCGTTTGAAAAATGTAGTAATGTGCTTCTTTGCGTTAATGTGTAACTCTTCTGGTATACCGGCTCTTAAAAAGAATTTTAATAAGAATACAGACTACCAGCAATAACGTAAATAAGAACGACGGCTTTTAGCACGCCTCGGCCAGGCTTTCCGCAATACATGGGCAACAGTAGCAGCGATGTACATCTCAACTGTATCGATATGACGTTACCAATACCTAAAATGAAAGTACGAATAAAACAACGATTTAATATGTAATTATTATCTGAGATTTTTATTTATGATTTGGTCAAGTATCTTTAGATCACTCGATGTGCCTTTTGTTCACTATATTTTCTTTTCTACTACTTATACTGTTAAATCAATTATAGTTACTATTTTATAAACAAATACCATTTCATAGGTACAGGCCCCTACGTCAGTAAGATAATATATCTATGGTACAGGCCCATTGAAGCAACGTGTTATATACTTTCCTTATATCTGTTGGCAGAAATTCAAGCTCAGCAGTGCGACCTAAAATGACTTGTACATAGAGAGATCAGTTTAAAAAATCTTTAAGAGTCGAGCTCCAAAATTACTTACCTAAAAGAAGACTTAGAACCAACCAACCATAGAACCTCATATGATAGGGAAACGGTATGTCTCTCAATAAATATATGTAATACAAATGTCCTAAAGCAAACCCTGCTGCGAAAGCTAATACGCTCTTCAGCCATCGACACTTGTACTCCAAAAACATCTCGTATACTTTATCTTAGAAATATTAGCATAGATTTCAGGAGCATTTGTTGATTAGTGATAATAAGCGTTATTATTTATTTGAGAATATAATGTTCACAGCTCGTTTTGTATATAATATGTATGTATGTATACAATAACATTATATATTCACATCTACTCATCACATATACTACTTTGGGATCGTAATTAATTGACATAGGTGTAATCTATGGATATCGTCATTAGATAGATATAGATAAATAATATTTATTACACGTCAAAGGTTATAGATAAAATCGAGTCGATTCTCTTTTAATTACAAACGGCGACTTTAACGTACTCAAGGCCTCGATCTCACTGAGCGTTTTCCACCACAACGCATAGTATATGGAAATGTATGTAGACGTTACTTCTTATTTTCATAGAGGGATTAATTTCCGTGTTCTGTGATGTCATGTGTTATGTGTGCAAGTATGGGGGCTTCCTTAACCGCGAGGCGCGGTGGCTACTAATCGAACAAACCAGAGGTGTTGCTTTATTCAACAGTTTGTATTGTTTTGAATGCGCCATATGCCTGTTATTATAAGTCAATTAATCTAATGTTATTCCTCCCAAAGCTTGACAAATTTTCAAATCTTCGGTAGGCAAATGAAACCGCTCCGTGAGTTCAATGCACTTCCAGGAGGAAAAATATATCATGTACTAGAGGGCCTTTACATTAGTGAATTATAATAGTGAATATTTAATACCCGAACTTTCCCGGTATAGACCAAAACAGCTGGTAAAACCACTATTTACATGGAGTGAATAACCTCTCTAGTTACAAGATTTACTAAGAACTACAATTAAAGCCCGCGATCAGTTTATCAAATTTATTTAATTTTATTAAGTAAATTGTTTAGTAAATTTAATTAGTCTTATAAAATTCAATACATTCTGTATAATGAACATACGACGATGAGAAATGCTAATTAAATCAAAGCGCCTAAGCGATCAACAGCAGCATTTTAAATGCCTTATTCACAATAAATTATGTTAAATCTCGCTCAACCAATAAATTATTAGATACTGTAACTTTTACAAAACTACAATGTAAGTCTACTAACAAGATTAAATATTTGATAAGACTAAATAACTTATTTTAAAGTATAAGCCTTCTTTTGTTATAAATAAAACCAATATACCATGTATTCTTTCTTATAAATGTTTCAATTCAATGTTTCGTTTCAATGTTCAGGATACACGTTCCTTTGAGAGGACGATAGACAATAGTATCGGCATTTTGCGACATTCAGAATTGGTAAAAGTAAACTCCCATTTCTTAAGTAATTTCATTGCTATGTTTATTATTTCTCATATACAAGAAATTTAATAAGTTGGCAAGTAACATCCCGCCAAATTTAAGTTTTATTTTTCAATAAAAAAACCTTTGTTGTTTAAAAGTTATTTTCGACGTTTAGCATGGTTTTTAATCTCTTTGGTAGAAATCACTTGGTTTTGACTTGAAAAAAACATTCAACCAAATTTTCAATTTTGCAGCAGTATTGAACGAAACTCCGCATAGGCGCTTACTTGTCTACAACAAGAATAAATATTTAACTGGGAGAACACAACGTCGTCGTTCAACTAATTTAAAACATACGAAAAAATATATAAAAAATGGCGGGAATTTAGCTGCCAACTTAATATAACGCTTCTTAACAGCAAGTTTGTATTATTTAAGTATTCCTTAAATGCATTCCTATATTTATAAAAAAGGGGGTTTACTTATTTTGCAAATAACAAATAAGTATACCTATGAGAGACCAATTTAAATTATCAACTTTATTTATAACATAATCACCAAGCGAGTCACAGTATCGAGCGAGACATTTCCGGGGTCATCTAACAAGTTAACTAAATAATATAATTATACAGCACGAACGGAAAATAGTACTTATGTTTAGAATAGCCTAGGAATGAGACTTATAGCCGCCCATCAGTTTGTGATTTGTGAGATTTTAAGAAAATAATATTACCGAAACCACTTGTGGTATATTTGTAACAGGAGTGTTAATGAGAGATTCTGTTCTGTAAGTAAGTTGGAACAATTCATCTACTTTTCCTCACGCCAGTCACTAGAACTATGCACAAACGTACGAAATTATGGATACCATAGTTGATATTAGGAAACGAAGGTCCATAAATATCAATAGGTGAAATCGCGCAATCATGCGATATTATCGATAATTCAATACTTTTAACACATTTAATGATAATATCTCAATGGTAATGGTTCAATATCGATAAAAAAGATTTTTGTACGGCGTTGCGAAATAATGGATTAAAAGCAGTATTGAAATAGTATGACACAGATGCCGTACAAAATCAAATGACCAAATTTACCCCGGTAATTGTCGGAAAATAAAAAAGAATTCCGACTTTGTGGCGCACTATTTTTGTACGGTACTGTGCGTTTTCTTATTATTTTTAATGGATCTATCGGTGGTCAGAATGTCGTACAAAAATATGTGACCAAAATGTACTCACTCAACCTGTACTTTCGAATTCTCATCTGCACTCAGTTGGACAGCTTACAAGTGACGGCATAGTGCTGAATCTTATTATTTTATGCTCTTATATCGTTCTAGATAAGTCACCTGGTGGTTCAAATGACCCATAATTTTTTCAACATGGGCCTGTAGTCTAGTACACATTCGTAACATTCGTACATTGTTCGTAATACATTAGTGGCGCCACTAGTCCCGATAAATTCCTGCTCACAGACTCCTTAAACTCCTTCATATCAATGTGCGTTTAGTTCGGCAGCGGGTACATTCTCATTCCTAGACTGAACAAGCGTTTCAGCCTTGTTGAAGTGTGAACTAAGCGAGCGCAGTGGGCGGGTTCCCGGCGGGTTCCGGTGCGTCTGTCACCATTGGCTCTTCCTCCTCCTCCTCGGGGATCTCCAGGATCTTGGGGCCGTACAGCAGGAGGTACGCGCAGTGCCAGTCACCTGTAATATATTATTATTATTTTATTTCCAGACCATCTTTACGAGACATACTTTATAAATAAAAGACAGTGCAGACACCCAACGGACGAAAGGTACTTGTTGCCTGTACGCACCACTCCACTGCTACTGGGTACATATCTACTATAATCCGCACCAAACTTCTAGTCCGCTCTTAAGTTATTGTGCGCAAATGTACTCAGAGAGCCAATGCGGTCGAACATAACTACAAGCATATACTCCGTAGAAACATAAGGGCAAACTAATGCAGCTATGTACCAGTGGGCGAGAGCGGGCAGCGGACGGGTGCCGGGGGGTCCCGCGCTATTTTCGTCCCGTCAATATCTACAATTTGCTGTTGCGCCGTGACTCGTTTCTATATTTCGATCGGACTAGAAGTTTGGTGTGGTTTCTACCTTCTTAACAATCCTGCCTCATTCACCGCGTGTGTTGACGGTAACCATGCCAAAACACACGTACCTCCGCCGCTCAGCTTGAGCACCTCGTCCTCGGGCACGGGCGCGACGCTGTCGTCGCCGCGCAGTGCTGACGTCACTGCCGCCACAACACACGTACCTCCGCCGCTCAGCTTGAGCACCTCGTCCTCGGGCACGGGCGCGACGCTGTCGTCGCCGCGCAGTGCTGACGTCACTGCCGCCACAACACACGTACCTCCGCCGCTCAGCTTGAGCACCTCGTCCTCGGGCACGGGCGCGACGCTGTCGTCGCCGCGCAGTGCTGACGTCACTGCCGCCACAACACACGTACCTCCGCCGCTCAGCTTGAGCACCTCGTCCTCGGGCACGGGCGCGACGCTGTCGTCGTCGCAGCGCAGCCAGGAGTCGCCGCGCGCCACCCACGCCACATAGTGTCCGGATGACGACGAGCGGCCGCGGTGCGTCAGCACGGCTTGCAAGCGGTAGTAGCCACTGTTGTTGCTGCCCACGTCTAATCACACACAACGTAGCATTATTTTATTAATCAAATGATAACATTGTATCACGGCCACTTAGGGTCCTTATCCTAATGCAAGACGTAAACAAAGTTTACCTAAATATAACGTTTCACCAGCTTAAATAGGACGTGATAATTTTAGTATTTAGGTATTTAAAAGTAAAAGAAAAGCCACGATTTTTTTAAATGCTATTTGCAATTAATAAAATATAAATCAGAAAATACAGTTATACCAACCATTTTCAAACCAGTATGGCACAATCGTTTTTCTTCTGCTGTCTTTTTTACTATCACCATGGTTTTTGTTTTTCGAGTTGCCAGATGTCTCAATGGACGCATCTTCTAACTCCTGAAAAAATACATTACAATTATGTGCAAAAATTGGAAGCTTTCTGCACTCACACTGAAACTCCCTGTGTCGTGGGTGACATGGACACACACGAATATACAAACAAAAATTGCAAACTGGAAATAAATGTTATGGATTTTTATATATATTTCAACTCTACAGCATTAGGTCATTTGCACGCTTGTTTGCAACTTCTATATTATATAAAAAAGAAAAAAATACATGTTACATATTAAGTCTCCAGGCAACCGAATTGTTGATTGACAATATAAAAATATGGATATAATCGAATAAAGTATAATTTTACATTACTTAATATTTTATTTGATAATATATGTGCATAGATAAATAAATAAATATATTTCTATTGTAGGCCGACATCATACTGGTATGTAGTGTTACGTATTTAGATGTACAATGCATAGTTATAGGACACATTGAATGTGTTGTTAGAATAACACATTAGTGATCTTACAACCCCTGTTAAGTGAATAGGTGCGTATAATTTACACCTCCCACGTCATCCCATGGCGACCCTGCCAGGACACGTTACTATACTATACGTTACTATACGTTACTATGCACAAAATACCTTAAACTTCGTCCTCATGGGCGTGAGTCGCTCTTGCAGCTCAGGCGAGCACAACTCGTACACGTCCAGCTCGAGCGGGAACTTCACGTCCTTCAGTATCTTGGCGTTGATCGACTCCTTCTCCTTGTAGTAGAAACGAACGAACTGGACCGTTAGGTAGGCTGGCAGACGACTGATTTTGCTCTGCGGATAAGAGATAATTTATTTATTTTTATATAATATAGGAGTAGCAGACGAGCATGCAGTCCGCCTGATGATAAGTAGCTATTGCCTATGGACCTCTGTAATTATCTCCAGATAGGATAGATATTCCTAACTGAGGTCAGCCACAGATGTGCCGCTATCCCTGAGGACTGAGCTGGAATGCCTCGGATAAGTATGATGTCTGTGTAAGATGTATACATAATGCAAGTCTGTATTTCATAGCAAAAGGCGCTATTTTTAGATTGTTTTACAAGTTGGCTTTAATACTTACTGTTTTAGTGTACACCGCATCCCTTCCCAATGTTTCAGACATTTTTGTAATTTGTTCAGCCATTTTCTGCAAATAAACAATTTCAATTATCATTATCTTGTTATCAGTTATTCAAAATAAGGTTTATATTTATTTACTTACTTACATAAAATAGCATGACATGCACAACCTGTGTTATGACTTGTGAAGATCTGTACCTATCTACAGAGTTAAACAATGTCAGGGGCGGTCTGGAGTTGATTGAGTTACCATGTATGTTAATTGCCCTTTGATGCATAATGTAGCATCCCAATTTTGATTCTAAACCCAATAAATCCTTTGGTGCCGGTTATCATTGATAGCAATCATTAAACATTGTTAGAAGAGGCCTTACATAAATTTATGTAGCCTGTACATATATATATTTTTTTATAATATAGGAGTAGCAGACAAGCATACAGTCCACCTGATGGTAAGTGGCTACTGCCGCCCGTGAACATCTGTAATCAACCCCAGATAGGATTAGATATTCCTACCTGAGGTCGGCCACAGATGCGCCGCTACCCCTGAGGACTAAGCTGGAACGTGTCGGAAAAGTCTGTCTCCCTTACCACACCCTTCAAACCGGAACACAGCAGCGCCTAACACTGCTGTTATGAGGCAGAAATAGGTGTGGCGGTGGTGCCGCCGGAGTCGAACCACAAAGGGTTCTACCACCTTCTAAATGAACATAATCTCACCGATCGCAAGCCCGACTGCAGATACTTGACGTCCTGCGAGATGAAGCAGGAGAGCTGCAGGAAGGTCTCACTCGTGCGCGTGGGCGGCTCGTCCGCCTCGCTACAAACCAACTCAACGTCCAGAGTGCCGCCAAAGTACTGCTCGATTAGGGATTTGCTGGAACATAAATTGGATATTAAAGAAAAGCGTATATTAGACATTTATTGTTTAGGAATTGAGTGAATACAACTTGTAAAGGACAGCTGCACTAATATGTATGTAGAAACTGCTTACGAATAATAACACCTAATATTTTGATTTGCAATGAAAATACTTTTTTTTAACAATATTAAACTAACATATGAGTATGCAGTTTACCAGAAGGTAAGTGGCCACTGCAGCCCATGAACATCTATAATCAACCCACGATAAGATTAGATTCTAAACTGACGTTCGCTACAGTTGACCCCTGAAGACTCTGGAATGCCTCGGAAAAGTTTGCTCTTACCACACTCATGAAAGTGGAATATACTAGCACTTAACACTGCTGTTTTTAGGCACAAATAGGTATTGCAGTGGAATCTCTAGAATCACCCATGATTCGACCACCTAAACACTGCGGTAAACGGACAAGAATCGTGGAGAAAACAGCCGAGTAGGCTATTTACTAGTATTTACACACTTTTACTTGCGTCTATTCGTCATTGCTCGGCGAGTGTTATTACATAACTAAGCTTACCTATCAGGCGCGGGCGCGATGGGCAGTCGCATACGCAAAGCACGCACGATCTCGGTCCAGCACTCCGAAGCGTCTTGTTGCGCCAGTTGACCCCCCGCACCGCGTTCGGCCAAGCGGGGCGCGGCCGCGTGCAACGCCTGTAATAGAGATGTATAATATTTATATTTGGTCCGATTTCAGGGATCATAACATCAACCGAATGACGTTCACCAAATATTCAAAAGATTGAATCAGAAAATAAAGGAGTTTTCTTTAAACATTTTTATATTTTTAACATGTAAATAATTATGTTTTTTCGAAAGAATTATTACTAATGTTATAGATAACAATTTATTAAATTAGCTAGAAAACGCTTCGGATTCGGATTTCTTACTTTCACACAAAGTTAAATTAGAAATGCAAGTAGCCAATAATACCCACAACTTTTATGCTACTTGTTTTTCGATAAAAACATTGTAATTTTAACAAAAGTACCATCATGACAGGTACACTCGCAATCCAATCATAAAAACAAACATATGGCCAAACATCCTCGACATACTCCTCCTCCTAGAATCTCATTAAAATCATTCACTCATTCACATCGTCCCATCACTAACCTGCAGCAGTCGTGCCGCGGCGGCCGCGCACGCGCCCGCGCCGCCGCCCTCCAGCGCGCGCATCGTCTCGCTCAGCGCCGCCGTTAACCCACCCGCCGTACCGCCGCCAGACGCTGATAGACAAATAATATAAGATACTCACACGCATTTAAAACACAATTGGATATTAAATAGTTGTCTCACGCAGATTTAGACATAGTTACAGAACAAATCAATATCTCCAACGTGAATAGGATTTAAGTGCTTCTATTCAATATTATATGAATTTTATGGGTTCTATTAATGTTAATCTTTTGTTGTTATAAAATATTCTTATTTCAAAATTCAATATATTTAACTTTGATGACAAAATGGCTTTTGTTTACTAAACTTGAGATAAATTTTAAATCTATGTCGGACTCTTTATACATAAGTGAAAAACAAAATTGATCTTATAAAATAACGTTCCCAATTATTATTTCCGTATTTACGTTTGTTTCTGTTTGGTTTTATTTTGTCTATAATGAAACTAATCAAAATTTTACTCAAACATAAGACAAAAAAAAGCATTTATTTCATAACATTATCAAAGGAGGAAATAGAGTACCATGTAATACAAACACTTTGTAATTAACCAAAGTTAACATACATAATTAAACATGCATACAGATAAGCATACATTACTTACATGCATCATAATTGAGAAGTGCATTTCTGAGTTCTGGTACAGTCTTTAGGCATTGCACTGTGGCATTCATGTAGCAGGTGTTGCCTAAATTGATCAGACCTTCCGGGAGATCCAACTGTAAAAAATAAAATTATATACTTAAATCAATATTAATCAATAGTATTCTGAACTCCTAAACCCTCTACACTCCCTCCCCTAATATAGGTTCATAAGTACTTTTTTATATTACTATGTTTCCCTTGTATGGTAAGGCAAAGGAAAACACAGCAGCTTTTAACACTGCTGTGATTAGGCAGAAATAGGTGGTGCTATAACATATCACAAGATTGCAGACTGTTATTATACGACTTGGCATATTTAGCTATTATATTGCAATGTATATTTCATATTAAGTAGATACATCTGACATTATAAAAATTTGGGAAGCTGCCAACACAATGACTTGTCTTTTGTTGTATAAAGATGTACACAATCATTCAATTCCATATTTCAACACTTTTTGTTTTAATAATTTTGGTACCAATACCCTTTAGTCATATTTTTTTTCTACCAATGTTTGAAATTGTATTATACAATTAAAATAAAGAAAAATTTGTTCAAACTTATTATTGCTAATGGATATAAGTTGCCATCTAATTAAAATTACAATTATCCCATGATAATTTTGTTAAAGTACTTCATTGCACATATATAAAATATAGGCTTAAAAAGCTTATAACATCTATTTCAATCTCTACTTACAGCAGTAGCCAGTTCTGCCTCATTCATGTCTTCCACAAATCTCGTCTGCTCTACGGGAGCTGCTGGCACGTCCTCCTCTTTACTTCCCATTACTAGCACCAGAGCATTCTGGAAAATTGTTTTTTTTATTTCGGAAACAACAATACACAGTGAATCAGCTTAAATAACACACAATATATTTGAAACTAACAGATTTTTTTTATAAATAATCACAAAACTAATTCAAATTCAGTGTTAAGCTCTGCCTAATCAAAGCTGAATGTCTATTATATGTACTGTAATGTAAAAAACAATTTACTTTCACAATAATGTAGTGATATGGTTATTATCTGTGGGTTTGCCACAGATAATTCAAGCTGACCTCAGGTAGGATTCTAATCTTATCTGAGGTTGACTACAGATGCCCATGGCCACTTACCACCAGATTTAATGCATGCTTGTTTGCTACTTCAATAATTAATTAAATGTTTAAACATTTGCATAAGTCTTACTTATGTCTTACAATGGTACAATATAAATAATAGTATAAAGAAGTAAAAAGAGCAAAAGTACTGTTATTAAACTTACATTGGTCAATTTGAAGTTGGCCCAGCTATCATCACGCAGGGTGACCCCCTTGCACACGACCTTCTGCCTCTCCGGCTGCACACCCGTCAAGGCAAAGATCTGTGCCTTGAACAGCACAGGCTCGTCGTCCGTGTTCACCTCCACATCTGGATACATCTCCTTGCCCCATTTAACTTTAACTGAAAAAATATTTTAATTACTCACTTGTAGCTTTGTTTTTATCTAAATTACTCTCTGTATTGTCATATGAGTTTGTCAACAATTTTTTTCTTTACTAGTTCATCATAATATTTTGTTGTTTCAATTAAAAAATCCTTAAATTTTCTTTATAGATTGTGGTTGTATTTTAACAATATTTTTCATAATAAATTGCCTCACCTTTACGTAAAAAAATGTTAACATAATAATAAATAACATAAAAAACATGCACATGCAAAAAAGTTTTGCAAATATTTAACTTATTTATGTAAAGACTTTACAGGTACATTTAATTGTTTGGTTTAAACTGGCTAATATACTCTCAGTATAAAAAATTAAGTATGTAAACAAATAAGAGAGAAACCTGATTTGAATATGATTATATGCTACACAATTAACCATAATATTAACATACACAACATCTATTTCAGAAAAATACATCAATGGAAGCCATTTTCCTAAAATTTGCAAATTACCGAAAACAATAAAATCATACGAATCATATGAATGTATAACCAATAACGAAATAAGTGGGTGAAATAAAATTAACAGCAATGCTTCATTTTTCAAATTCGAAGCTATAAATAGAGCAGGTTACTGTTACTGTAAAATAAAAATAGACAAAAGTACTAGAAGTGGTAGCATCGCAAAAAAAGTACAAAAACAAGAATGCCGGCTATGGCGACCGACTCATCCTTGACATATTTTTTAGACGATGTCTCGCAGTAAAATACAACACTTACAAACCTAGAACTCATTAAAATATTCATCCATTTACATGTTTTAGGGGTTTAAACTAACAAAAACCAATATTAATACCAAAAATTTAAAGTAGGTTTTTGTTACTCATTTCTAACCTCAAAATGTGACGATGATTTAGCAGTTTCTAGGTTTCATAAATAACATAGACTTACCTGAAACCTTCGGCATTGTCAATACTTTATTTTAATAACAATAATAGAAAACAATAAGCGATTTCGATCACACAGGTTTTGAAACTCAAAAGTTACGAATCACTCTGCCCGTGTTGTTGAGTTGACAGACGTCAAGTCATGTCAGCTCCAATGACAGTTTATTTTGTTTTTAAATGCTTAACGTGTTCGGATAATAGTCAAGTTCTTAGTTTCCATAAAAATATTGTTTATTATGATTTTGCTAATTATCGTGAAGAAATCAAACATTTTAAAACAGATAAACCATATTATTTTATTTGATAATACGTCGAGAGTATTTTAATAAATATCTATTATTCTACGTGTAGAAAAATAAAAAAAAAATAACATAAGTACTTGGTACTTAATGCTTAATACCATCTTAAATCTTAATACCTTCTCCTTTTTTGATGTCGTTATAGAAATAGTAAAAGCACATCCTACTCTGAACATACCTGCGGGTCCGGCATCCTTAGTTTTCTTCATAGAGTATTATAATATACCTACATGTTAGTTTTCTTCCATTATAACAATCGGCGAGACATCGTGAGGCGGATTCTGATGTTTATAAGTTTTATAACTTATTCATTCGCTTACCGATTGACGGTAAATATTATCAGGCGCTTTTAGCTAACGCAAAACCAAAGCGCCTGATCATTTTCGCCCATTGAGTCTCATTGTGGTCGATATAGAAAGGTGATTTTTTTCTCGGTAATACTAAAGCTCGTCAATAGAAGCTACCAAATAAAACATAAAAGAAAGAAATTAAATCGATAAACTATGTAAGGAAAATGATTTATATTCTTATTTCACATATCAAAAAGCATTGGACATTGGACACATTTCTGCTATTGATACCGAACGCCAATGTGAATGTGAATACTTCAAAAAACGTTTCATCTTTTTGATATACCTAACGATAAAGCAGACGGGCTACCTGGTGGAAAGTAATCGTCGTCGTCTATGGATATTTGCAAAACCAGAGGAGTCGCCAATGCATCACCGGCTGACAAGGAGAACTCTTTTTGCACCCCTCTTGAACATAGGTAGGTACTTAATACGTATTACTGCACTGTAGTGTAATTTAATTACAGTGTTATTTTTAAAATATAAAGCTTCAAACAGTAAAGATGAAGCATAATAGGAAGGAAGCAAAAATAAAAATAACTATTGCACTTGTTGTGTTAAGAATATTTTTCTTTATATTATGAAATCCTTTACAACCAAAACATTTTAAGTACTTGTGTAAACCATACGAAATCAATTTTTCGCCAGCAGCCAATTAGTCTTAATTGATTTTTAATTGCTCACAAGTATTTTAACGTAAGTAGGTTTTTCTCCGATTCTCATCAATGATTACAAAGTGTGGGAAACTCTTGACGTGCTCCTATTACCGTTGAACTACTAACTAAATACTAGTAATGTTAGGAACTTATGATTCTATATGTCATTTTCATCTGTAGCGTTTAGGCTTGGGTCGATATTTGCACATTTCTCACGACTATCAATCGCAGCAGCGACCACAGATCAGAAAAGAAACAGCGCAATACAAAATCATAATGAGTATGTAATAATCCAGAATAAGAATACGTACGTCCGCGACAGGCACTCGCGCACGTTCGATGAACTTTCCCGCGAAGCCTGCGCAGACGCCGCACGCCGTCCGTCGCCGCGCCACTCCTCGCCAGTCTTCACGTGAACGCCGTAAAAATTGAACGTACCTAACAAACACCGAACTAAACGTATTCGCGGAAAGTTTCTCACTACGAAATCAGTAAATCTGTTTCATATGTGAGTGCTTAATCAATTTGTGCATAGTGAAATCGCGTAGTGTGCTGTGCTGGGAGACTTCGATGAGAATTGTTAAGCCATTTCTTATGGAATGGTAATCCAACGTGCCGTGGTACTTCAACTGCCTGAGCTTATTGTAAGTTGGCGACTTTGCGAGCTTTTGTGGTGTCGACTTAATGACGTATTGTGATTGAGGTCTATGTTGACAACATTAGTACTTTCCTCAAATGGTTGCAAGATATTACTGAGCAAAAACCTTTTATAAACTGAACGTTTACAACTTTCAGATGTATTTAAGAGAAATTTTTAAAAGAATTATGCCATCGATATTAAATCTAGGCCAAGTGATCCAAGCCAATAAATAATGAAAGTGCGAGCGACTTTTTTCTGATTAGTGTTCGGTCACGGTCGTCACGGAAAACCTTGTTACTCAATTTTTATTGAATGTTTTGTGCAATTCGTTCTTTCTCTTGTTATTTACATGCATTCATGTATGTATATTGCCAAATAATGTGCTACGAGACTAAACTTTTGATCGCCATAAAAAGTTTCTATAAATATACCTATTGAGAGGGTAGTTTAAACTATCTTGACGGTATCACATAAGCGGCAGTCAAGTTTATTACATAATAACACTTCAACAGTTTAATAAAGATCCAAGTTCCATTCATTTCATATTTGTGGTTTTAAGCGGATTTAAATCGTATAAACATTTTGTAAAGGCACTTAGCAGGAAGACGAGTGTGTGCCATGAATGACAATCGACTCAGAGCAAATCGATCGAACGTTATGTAGTAGCATTTGTCAACTATACGATTAGAATATATTAAAAGCTTTGGGCATTTGCAAGTCTCATCACTCGCTAAGATGTTTTTGCGCCGAGTGTGAAGAATTTATAATGGGGAGCGAAGGATCGCCTACATGCTGCTAATCGACTTATTTATCTACTTGCTTCTATTTCCACGAGACAATTTGCTATTATTATATTTTATGGTGCTTTTTATTTGAGAATACGAAAATAGCATATAGAATATGCATAGGATTGTGGAAATGTTTTAATGAAGCTTAATGGAACAAGGCAGCATCGCGTCAAAAATTGTAGTTTTGACTTGTATTCCTAAGTAATTTTGTATCTATCGTATCGTTTCGTTTTTTCGACCAGTAGATAACCATAATTGAAATCTATGTATTAATATAAATTTAAATGTATACCTACATCTACATGTATCTATAGTTTTTAATTTATAGGTACAGCAAGTATCTAAAAATGATCTGTGTCAAGAGGCGCTTCTCAATTTTGGTAATGAGAAGCTGATCTTCATTGGACTCGTTTCCAACTTGTTAGTCAACATTCCTTATTCGTAACTAGGTTTTAATAAGTGGAAACAAATTGTGCCTACATTTAAACATATACGCGTATATGCAATAGAGAATTTAATTCTGCTCTTGATAAAAATGAACCATAAAATTGCGTTTGTTTTTAAATTATGTTTTTCTAAGTCCACATACATTAGCCAAACCTTTTAAGGTCCTTAGGTGGACATAGAATCGGCTCTGTGCTCTATGAATCCAATGACTTGCTGCTTTCTTCTTCAGGTCAGCGGTCCATTGGTTTGGATGTGATGGGTGCTTTTAGCCTTTTACATACATATTCGTAAATACCCAGTGATAAACTTATTTTTTATGTATACGTAAGGTACAATCGTGGACTTTGATAAAAACTAGGAATTCTCTTGTAGTCCAAGTTGTTAAGTCTACCAACAACATCGTAAATTATAATTTCTAGCTAAATCCTTCTTATTCATAGAAGATACCGTACGTAACGATATTTAATATAAGGATATTAACAATAATATATTTTAACACTATTTCCTTAATACATTATAGCTTAACATGAGGAAAGTTTACTCAAGCTAGCCTAAGGGTATTTTTCCATTAAGCCTAGCTTCACTTATAGCTGGCGTGCTTCAAGCACGCGACAGCAAAAAGCTACTTAGAAAATAATGCGGTGCTAAATGACCTATCTCCCCTTTATCTTGCGTGGAGAAGCCTTCATTCCACAGCATTTCTCCATAATATTGGCAATGTAAGTACTATCATGTGAACACGTCACGACTTACTTAATTGCAAAACTTATTATATTACAATTTTAATCTTTATAATTATATATATTTCTTATGTGCGTGTGTATGCCACTGAACTCCTCCTAAACGACTGGACTGATTTTGATGAAATTTGTTGTGTGTGTTTAAGGGGACTTGAGAATGGTTTAGATTCACAATTTAGTCCGTGGGAAAAGGTTTTCTTAATTAATTTTTAATTCATAAGTAGTTGTTGATTTTGGAATGTTTCACATTGGATTCGACAGATTTTGCTACCATCGCAGTTTCAAATATTCTATCTATTTTTCAAACCCGTAAGTGATAAGGGTTGTTCAACCTTAACATTTTTTTTCATTTATATGGCAACACAACGTTTGCCGGGTCAGCTAGTATATGTATAGTTTTACAAGTTTAATATAAAGCTTAATTCAGACTTAACTTTTGTAGAATTAAGAATTTTAAACTTGCAATTTTTATAGTTTTCTGCGATGGCTAAGTATAATCAGACTTTTATCAATGGACAGTATGGATCTGTTCTTCATATTAAGTAGATTTCTTATAATTTCGTCGTTACTCAACGTAAGACCAAACTCGACCAAATAAATCAACCAAAGGCCGAACAATGCAAACTGCAAATCCCTTTGCCGTTTCATTTACATGAAAAGACTGCGTAGATCTGTATGCAGTGGGACATGGCAGAACAAGGTTGATGTATGCTCGATGTTTTCATAATAGCTCCATTATAACACATCCGGATCGCGACACGTGGGATCAGTTTCTAAAGAACAGGTTTTGCTGTTAGTCGCAGTGACCTCTTACCAAAATGTAAGCGTCATCAATTCGCACCAATCAATCAATTTGCACGCTAATAGTGTAATTCTGTTTGAAGTGGCAGACGTAGTGGGCGTTTACAAGCCGTTAAGTTTATTACATTGGTTTTAGAGAGCTGTTAAGACTCTTAAACCTCGTTTATATCTAGACCGAGAACATGTCAAATAGTCTTGTTATTAAGTATTCTTAAATTCAATAATTATTTATATTAATCATCAATTTACGTGCAAAAGAGAAAAAATAAATTAATATGCTGAGTAGTATACATATACATAATTACATATCACGTACCTATATGAAAATAAACATGTATTTATTTACTGTACATACGTGTGAATAATATGTATGTCAATACTCACATGCTTAATACCAAAGGCGGCAGTAATATAGTAAAGTTTCCATCACACCATAAACACAATAAATGTGAACGAGTGTCCTCATTCCGGTACCGAAGGACGCTCTGCACCTGTCCAGCCGATTGTTTCCTCCCTTACCAGTCAGTAATTGTAATAAAATGAAATGAACTACTTGTACTATGTGAAAGCACTTACAAATTCCGTTACAATATATTCTTCTACGCGGAAAGCGACCGAACGGAAATTAAGTGAGCTTGTCTTTTTTTTTTAACTTAACATGTCATTTTTTTTATATAACCGTAAAATCTAACAATTGGTCAGTACGTATTAATATAAAAGTTTAATAACGTAACGCAATTTTATTCTGAACATCAGTTTGTAATGTACATAAACTGTTGTTCAGAATAAAATTATTGTTTTGTCGAACCAACATCCAAATAATACCGAAGTCATTTCTATTCGTTTTTGTAATTGCTTATTGTTATTTGACTTTTAAAGTTTAAACCTGTTAATCGTCCTTATAAACAACAGTGTTAATTAACAAGTTTTGCTTCGTAAAACGCCGGTAATAATTACTGTTCAAGCGCCGATACTTTCTCACTTATTAACTGAGACGTACCCGACGAGTTATACTCGTTTTTGCGTAGCGTGTAGATACCTACATACTCCATTCTTCGGCGACGACGTGAGGTGAAACATCATTGTGAGATATTTGTGCAATTTAAGTTAGAAAAGCTTGCGTAGCTCAGCCGGCTGTGTGCAATCGGCAAGTGTGTACACTGCCTAACCTGTCAACGCCGACTACAAGTCTTAAACAAATTGAAATGTTTCTGTAGTTTTTATTTTCAAGTAGGTACTTACTGCTGTTTTTATATTAATGTTCAATACTGCGAAATAAAAACGAACAGCTTGGAAACTACTGATCTTATTACGAGTAGGTCAGAAATGTAAATGTAATAGGAATTTCAAGCAATGTTCTCGAACAAAGAGAGAGTTTATATCTGAGGGAATTTTAGGTCATGTGGAATTAAAAAAGGAGAATTTATTAGAACTCGCTACAGAGTAGAGAGAATATAAATCGTGTAGGCTATTTTATAAAAGCGTCACAAAAATAGGCTTCCCGTAGTATCTTTCTAAACACATAAATCTTAAACTTTGCATTCAATAATTGAATAATTGAAGATACAGATTAAAACTTATTTAGTCAATGTTTGATATCTGTGGTTGATGATGGCTATGAGAATTCATAAATCAGATAGTGAAAACACTTGCTTACCAATAAGTCATGGAAAATATGTTATCTTATTATTCATACATTATTTTCATTATATTTGCTAATTTATTTTGACTATTAGAAATCAATAAATGGTTATTTATTTAAATACTTTAGAAAGTTACTGAATAAAAGTGATACAATATTGAGTATAAGTTTCTTCTTGCTATTAATGCGACTTCATCCGGTTGTAAAAGTGTATAATATTTGAGGATCATAAAATATAGACTAATATTTTACACCATCTTTATTATTATTATAGCCTAATATGTATTCAATTTAAAGAACATAAAATTTGCATAACTACTTTGGACTGAAGAGCATCATAAGATGTCTTGTGTAATATTGCTCCGTTTACGGACTTATAACCGAACCTGACGAATAAAACTTCTAAATGATGAATTTCTAAACTCTTTTTACAGTAAACAGAACAAAAATACATACATTCAAATTTACCAAATTATGCGAAAATCAAAGTTTAATAGCGTGCGTCCTTATTATTACGTGTTCCCTGAATTTGGTGGACGCACTACCATGCTTCTAGATACGTAATATACAAATATACAATATACATATCTTCGGGAAGTCCGTCCGAAGAGCAAAGCGTAAGTTTCGGAAAAAGTCTACGGATTTTGTGCGAACAATGTAGTCCTCCAAATTAATCCTCAGGGGCGCATTACATGTGCAATACTGCATATTATTATTGGTATTCTATTCGCAGGTTCTATATATGTACTTACCTAGATAACAATGACCACTTAACAATCCTAAATATACTTACTTTTGTCAGATGTGGGCATCAAATCAGCTTGAATGTGTAAACATTTTAATATATAACGGGTATTCGCGATGAGAAATTTTAAATTCCACAATCGTGAGTACCCGTTAAATGTTGCATATACTTACTGTAAATTATATTTCACAATAATATGACTCTAAAGCCCCATGAGTTAAGTCGATCATACTTTGTGAGACAATTAAACACGTATTTAAAATACTTATAAAGAGCGAGTTTGACCAGCGTACTGAGGGTTCAGTGCGATCACCAAATATTAATAGTTAAAAACAGAAACAACCGCAAGTAATATGTTTGTAATTTTAAATTCGCTTTTTTGTTCAGATTTTCCGTTTCGTCAGGGTCTTCGAATTTTTCCAAGACTGCTTTTTGCCAAATTTCATATGTAATAAAATAAGTAAGATTTCTTTATTTCCTTGTAAACTATTACATATATATTTTCTAAAGTATTAAATCGAACCCTAGCTAAAAGCAAACGTCGACGCAGTATTTCTTGTTGATACCCCAACGCATTCCTGAGAAAATGCTCTTGACAAACAGATAGACAAGTCTATAAGGTTTCTTTTTTCCTTTTGAAGTACGGAACCCTAAAATACTTTTGAGGTACATCGGTCATTATCCACAGGCGTCACGGACACGGTTCACGCGTCGCGGCGTGTATCTCACATCACTCCTCCAAAACCTGCATTTTTTCCTGCTATAAAATGTAGATAAAACTACTGACATGAGTTCATTGAATCCTTTATTTGCGAATAAATTTCGTTCGGGATTCTAACGTGACTTATGTTAAGTTAGATAAATTACTTATACATTTTAGTGAACGCTAACGTTTCTACTTCCATTTTAATTAATTGGTGAGAGATATTGGCCTTTTCACCCCTTAGTGCCATCGTTACATTTTTATTGAAAGTTATTTTACATATTTTAAAAATATTTGCGAATTTATACTTTATAAAACTTATGTTCATTAATATTCATTATTAATGTGCATATTCAATTGCACTTTTGATCATCAAAAGTAAAAATATTGAATGTGGTCAAAATGACCTCAAAATTTAACCGATCGAGAGGAAACTAACAACACGGTGACAAGTTTCACTTGAACTGCATAAATATTTGCATATGAATTTAGCACGTTTTAAGAAATGTTCAATGTGTGTCATGTAAACGTTTAGCTACAATTCTCTTCTTTACAAAATTTGTATTTACTTAGGTAGTTATTTCAATTTTTTACTAATATTTTCGAAGCTTTGTGTGCAGGAATGCATATGCATATGCATGCATTTAGTTATTAAGTAAGTATAGCTATCACTGCCGGGCATGAGTCTCTACTCAGAGTCAGAAGATTAAGTAAGGTCTAACTTAGTCCAACTCGTTAACCAAGTGCGGACTTCACATGAAGTCTACCAATATCCTTGAAAAACCTTATATCCTTGATAACTTAATTTTCGAAATTCTAAGATTGTAGGTTTTCTCGAGAAATTTTCCTTACGGTTGAAGCAAATGATCATTTGTAATACACACATAATTTTGAAAAATCTGAGGTCCGTGCCTGGTATCCGAACTTCGAACCCCCGATTGAGCAACTAAGTTTCAAATCACTAGGCTATCACGCTAAAGTAAGCTTAAAGCCTCTTTGTAAATGAATATACTTGAATACATAGTATAAAAGCGTTAGCACAGTACCTACTCTTGTTATTTGGTGATAATTACGTCAAGAATCGTACGTATGACGTAGCTTAATCCACTCATGTAACATAGAGTAGACAGTAAGATATTCTACGCAATATTTTTATGGCGCGAATTACATAAAAACCGCGGAAACAGCTTGGACGCACGAGAACGCCGCGGAAGCTCGATCTATTTTATCGGCCAGTAAGATTTGTGAAGTAAAAGTGGAACAACAATGGGTCCCACTATAATTTATTCCGTTCTCCTTTGTTATGTATTACAATTCCTTAGTCACTAAGTACTTAAAGTGACTAAGTAAAATATCATAGATTAAATAACTATTGATTACATCTTTGTGGACGGAGAAATAATTAAATAATAAATAATTAAATAATAATAATTTAAACAAATAGAAATATTTACGATACATAAACGTCGAAAATAATAAGATCAAAAAGCTGAGGCATTTTTTTGATTTATTATAATCATTTGGTCGTAAATCATAATGTTCTTAGTTATAAATCTGTTAAAAATACTAAGTAGTAGTATTAGACATGTATTAGACTTATTTTTCAGATTCATCACATACAAAATCGCAGTATGATAGTATGATGCAGTATGATTGTTCTCTATAATATCATTTGTTAACAACGAAATATCTATAGATTACTTAACAAAGCCAACTTCAAACTGGCCAGGTCAACGTAACTACTGCACATAAACACGTATGCAGAGCTCAGAACAACAGCAGATGTACGAAACACCTGTCGTACCAAAGGGACTGCGGATGCGTTGTTTTTTATTGTAAATACCCGTTGTAGTAGGCGTCTATTATCTAGGAACGGTAGAATCGGTGGTTCGATTTCGATGGGACCACGCTTGGCCAACAAAAAATTAGACCTTTTTTTTCCAACTTCTTGAGCAAAGAAATAATAATCATAATTCATTTTCCTTTCAGTTCCTTCAAAAATATTACTTTTTCAACATCATTCACTAATGTGCATAATACAAGAAAGGTGGTAGAACCCTTTATGGTTCGACTCCGGCGGCACCACCACCACACCTATTTCTACCTAATAACAGCAGTGTTAGGCGCTGCTATGTTCCGTTTTGAAGGGTGTGGTAAGGGAGACAGACTTTTCTGAGGCGTTCCAGCTTAGTCCTCAGGGGTAGCGGCGCATCTGTGGCCGACCTCAGGTAGGAACATCTAATCCTATCTAGGGTTGATTACAGATGTCCATGGGCGGCAGTAGCCACTTACCATCAGGTGGACTGCATGCTCGACTGCTACTCCTATATTATAAAAAATAAAAATAAACCCATAATATTTACCCTGAACTATTCCTTAGTAAATTGCTAAAAGAAATATATTTTAAAGTCAGTCCAGTCTAGTAAACATTCTTAACTTTTATTTGCTTGGTTTCGAGATAAAGATAATACAGAAAAATATTTCAATAGAGATATTTTACTTAATTAGAAGTAATGTCGTTATATAGGTACCTACACTACATAGGAGCACTAAAGATCCTATCAATGTAAGTATGTACACTGAAGAATGCGGAGAGGAAAGCTTGTTCGTTTATACTTAAGTGTTTGCTTATTATACACGCCTCTAACTGTAGAGCAAATAAAAGGCATGCCTAGATATTCAAACATACAGTCAGAAGAAAATACTGGTATATATTGTCACTGATTTTGTAAAATATTACTAGTAGTGTGTGTATTTGAAATTAATTATCGATTGCTGTAATGGTGAAAATATGTATATGAGGAAACCTACGCATCCCAAGTTTTTACAAATGTTCTCAAGGAGTGTAAGACTACCAACTGGCCAGCGCGGTGGAGGCTGAACCCCTCTCACTCTGAAGAAGAAGTGCCAGCAATGGGACTGTGGGATGACGATAACATAAATGTTAATATTAAATATACATTGAAGCCGTATAATTATAATTTTATTCTTGTCTTCTGTCCATATTGTCCAAGACTACATTCATGTGGACGGCCAAACTTGTTAGGCAGGTAAAATACCTAAAAATATGCAGACATGCTAATTTGTAGAAATAACATAACGTTTGATAGAGACCCAAAAAAAAATTGTAAATCATTGAGCGTTATGTACCTGCTCTAAAATATGGAAATATGTTTTGCCAAGACAAATTCTGTTGATATTTTATTTCTCGTTAAAGTTATATAAAATATTATGCGTCAGAGTCGAATTTAGTGCCATAATTGTGCCGAAGAGCCTAAATTCTAAATTCTACTTTCAGATAACAACTTAATTAGTGTCAGTAGATCTGAAAATTTAATCCTCTTATCCCTTTAAAATTAAGATGATTCAACAAAAGGTAACTCGAAATGACGAAATGAATCCATGGAAATAATAAGCAATTTCATTGAACTTATATTATGTACCGTAATAAGGCGTACATAGCTTAATACACGTAGATTAAAGCTTATAGTGGACTCACAGTAAGAAGCTCTCATAATGAATCGCTGCTCAAGATTGCATCTGCGTCTAATGAATGATGGCCGTACTTAGCGGTACTTGTGTATGCTAACGGCCCTAACAGACTAGCTGCTTTTTGCGGCGGCGATTCGCGTTTCGGCGATTGCACTGATGCTGCATCACGTTTCGGTGACTTGCTGCGTTCCATCGTGGTATCGAAAACGTGCGTTTTACCGACTTCTTATCGACATTAGTCCTGCTTTGCGCTTCTTGGTTTCAGTTGCTGAATCGAGCGCCTAAAAGTAGTCTCACCCTTCACTCAAACGTGTAAACCGTTTGTTCATTGCATCTGACTTCCAAAAAGTAGGTAAATCGTCGATCGCCGATGCTAAAAGTTGCACGTCTGATGGGATCCTAACAGTTAACATGAAATGTAAAGCTCATAGAATGTTCAACATACAAGTCATTTATTTCTCTACACGTTTTTCTGAACAAGATTTCTTGATTGAGTTGTAAATAGGACATAACATTAGGTATGTCGGAAATTACAGGAAGAATGTTGATGTTCCTTTAATTGCATAGAACATGGGAGGTAAGAGATAATTTATTTAAAATTCTTACGTAGTATTAAGAAAACAAGTGAAAAACAACACTATAATTATTATTATAGTATCGTTTTGACGATGTTCATTATAAACTATTGATTTTACTAAGCAAAATATGCATGCATCACCTGTATGCATAAAACGGGACATTTACTACCTAGATAAGGTAACGTTTTCTAACTTTAATTAATAAAAATATGAAATAAAAACTTTTAAAATCATCCCACCACATTGGGGTAACGTAGACTATTTGTTATCCTTGTACGCTGTTTTTATTATAATAATAATTATTCCAGCGAAAAACTGTACTTTATTTTCTATGTAAAAATATATTCTAAAAATAAATCTTTTGGAATGAACTGTATATAAATGAGATACGAGGCAAGGGGTCTAGAGCCAGTAAATCCAGTAACCCACGCGCAAGGACGCGGGATCACGCGCGTCATTCATAAGCCGCCGCGGGACGCCGCCGGGACGTGCGTAACTCGTATCTTTACATATTAATAGTGTTGCGGAAACTATCGATTTATCGATAGCTTATTATAGTTATTATAGTTTCCCTCGCTTGATGTAAGAGTGATTTAATTTTTATATAATATAACACGAGACTAGGAAATAGGTACGGAAGAAAAATTACAAATAGTTCATGTTAACTCATAATAACAAAACGTTGTTTTAAGACATAGCTCTCATGGAAAGGTAGAGGATTTACACCGAATACATACAGAGATACTATCATAGGCACAACACTAGTAATGATCTACTTATTTATGTACCCCGTGTAATTTAAACGAAGTAAATGCGTGATATCTTTTTCTAAGTCAAAATATTATAGAGATCACTGAGATTTTTTTACCATTTTGACAATATAATTCAATCATGTTACTTGCATGAAACGACATCCATACAAAAAATGTTCTCAAGTAGACGTAAATCTCTATACTGGGTTGTCTATCAAAATGTGGCCACAAGTTTTTATTAGAACTGAACATTAATGCAGTTAGCATTCGAAAGTGTTGCTTTACTTCTGAATCGTACGAAGAACTCCAAGAGCACAGCAACTGCGCGTGGTAATGAGATTTAAGATGCTGACAGTGCGCAAAACGAAAAGATTTATCACTACCGTGCATAAACTGCTAGAATGTTTTCTAGAAAATTTCTAGAAAATTGATGAAGAAAGGGGTAAGATGGTTATGTTGCACTGTGCGAATTTAATAAACTCAAAATATTATTTCGATTAGTAGGTAATTAAAATTAGTAGGTAATTAAACGAAAAGATGAGATTTAAAGAGTTTCAGTACCTTTAGAAAAAAATGTTTTTAGAGTAGTGAACGTTTAAGTTACTTGTAGTAGGCAGTCATTGAAGTACTGTAAGGAGCCTATCTCACGGTTTGGTGATATAATATAATAATATACTATAGTATATCTAAGCTACAATGAAGTCGCTTACAGACATCTAAAACCAATTCAAATGGATTAGGTGTCCTACTTGAAGTCGATTTCAGGTTTAACACCTCCGTGTTCTTGATACTGTAGAGCCTGCGCAGCTTTATAAGTTGAGTGAACTTTATTTGGCAATATCAGTGTCATCCTTATTTGTTTTCACTAAGTCCAGAATAAATAGTCCATATAAATAGTCTATGAAAGTTGATGGAAAAAGGTTCTCCTGCTTAAATATTTTTTCTTTCTTTGGTATGTTAAGGGGTGAAGAGTCCAATCCGTAAACCTCCCCATTACATATGCCTATAGTGCAAAATATATCGATACCTTAATTCGCAAATCAGCTAACTCCACTTTTTGTCAATTTTTTTTTTATTTATTTTGATTTCGTTCAACGCCCTTTACTATCAAAATAAATTAAAAAAAAACATTTTGACAAATTGTGGAGTTGGCTGATTTGCGAATTAAGGTATCAATATGGAATTCGATTTTTTTCGCTATATCAATGGCGAAATATGATTTTTGTTTCGCAACGACAGCACCTTAACGACAGTGATGTGTGCGATCAAATGTCCGAGGAACAATGTCTGCGGTGTAGATCGGAGCTGGCATTCCGTTAGCAAGTTGAATGACCATCGCTTTAATGTGCTCGTAATTACGTCCTTACCTACACTTTCGTGATTTGACGTCAACGTCAGGTAAAATCAGGAGCATTTACGATAAATTTATTAAAAACGAGTAATGAGAGTAGGTATACATATTTTAAGTATTTGAGTATAAATATTTATCTCTAACAGCAGTGTTAGCGCTGCTGCGTTCTGGTTTGAAGACTTCGATCACTAACAGCACAGTATAAGGATCTATATTTGTACCGTGCTAATAGGCTTATTAATCATCAAAGTTTGAAGGGTGTGGTAAGGAATATATTTATCCGAGGCTTTCCAACTTAGCCGTAGCAATCTGTTACAGGTAGGAAGAACAACCTCGAGGAGCAATTTAATCTTAACAGGGGTTTATTACAGATGTCCATGGGCGACAGTATTCACTTACTATCGGTGACACAAACATACCATGTCATGAGTATTTCTACTACCTACCTACCTACTACTTACATACCTTCGCCATTAATCAAATATTAGTCAAGTTTATGTAATTAAAGCAAAAAAAATGAAGTCAAATCATCAACTTCATAACTCAGCTTTGACTATTTGACTTAAGACAAAAGAATATTACTTCGCGGAAGTTTTCGAGGCCGTGTACTCGTATTGTCCGAAGAACGTTGTTATGCCGTTTATAATCGAATTGCTGATTGTTCTTGAAAGAAAAGGTAATTGAAAACTGCGACTTTACACATATAAATATTGAGTAACTTCTTTGAATTCTAATAGGGAAGGAAAAGTTGTTTCAGTTGTTGACTGCTGTGTGCGAAATTAACATAATGCGTTGTATAATTTAATGGTATTTAACGAAATAACCGATTTCATATCTAAAAGCTGCTTTGCATTTGAATTGAACTAAAATTCTTGCTTGATCCGTCGTTAAAAAGGTAAAATAAACGTTAAATACGTAATGATAAGTCTAGCGCTACACATAATTCTATCCGATCGGTAAATGAGTTCTTATCTTATATGACGAGTAAGTATCTTTTTATTTTCTGAATTAAAGAAACACAATACTATCATAACGCCTCAAGATACACAAATAATAAAAATCAACCCCAACTCATTTCATTTCGAGCTGTTTAATCAGTGCTAGACTTCCTTTTCATTACCGTCAGATAAAAGATAGCTGGATCAGTAATAGAATCCTGGCTATTGAACAGCTAACAGTACCGGTAATTTGATTCGAATTTCAGTCGGCCACAATGAGCGAGTGACTCGAACTAGTTCGCACTCGGCTGCATCGATCAAATTGCTCGCGGATACAGAGCACTACGCAGATGTAACATTACGCTGCTGCAGGGTCACCAGGCTACTGTATATTTGCAGGACGTCGATGCACGCGCAGTCATGCTTTTATAGATGACAATTCATCTACAAAGTTGAGTAATGTCGGACGCGATCGAGAGCAGTAGTAGCAGTAGGGTCATAAGTGGCCTTGGTATGATTTGAATTTCGCGTTAATAAAATTTTAGTTTACGTCTCTAAAACTTTTTCTACGGAGAGAATTATTCTAAATAATTAACTTTTAAAATATTGTCGACCTTGTTGTTCGTTTTTTTTTAAACCAAACCTTCCTACACCGATTCGTAGCGTAGTTGAGTTTGTTTTAGGCAGTAACAAAAAAAAAACATCAATCAGAGCAACTGCATGTCCATTTCGTAGTTATACTACACAGAAGAAATCGTCTTCACCCCCAACCGTTTGGTCCTTTCCTGTAAAAACACCATCCTGGGTGGTGACACTACTCAACATCATCTCGTATTATAATTATACTCTCAAATCAGCCACGCCTCACTGAATTCCACGTGTCATAGACTTTGTGCGTGCGCGCTCTGACTTACATATCTATTCTCATTACTTGTTCAGCAATAAAATTGTTAAACTACAACTGTGTGTTACAGTCGTATTGTCTGTATAATATTGTCAAGGAAATTAAATTTTAACAAACAAGATTGTCAAATGCATTGTTGGAAACTATTTGTATATAGAGAGATTCTATTTGTGGACGGCTTGTATAAGTTTCTTGGACTTATTATACGATTGTTTTATGTCCTAAAAATATGATGTTAATAATGTTTGACAGGATTATCCATTAAATTTAATTACTGATGAACACTGAACGCTCTTCTTTTTTTTGAAACAAACGTGTTGCCTATTATTTCCGCAATTTTTTTTTAGGTTCACGGATTATAATTTATTATCATTTTTTTTAATTATTCTACTTAAATTTAAAATTTTATTCAAAAATACAAACATAAAACACCAATGATAATAAAATACAAGTTCAGTTAAGAGTATCTACTTAAATTACATATATAAAAAACTAGTTAACCCGATATTAACAAGTATCAATATACAATCTCTAGTTACAAGTATACAATGTATGGACCGAAGCTTCGGACCGTCGCCTACGACCTAAATATGCAAGGTTTAATGTAATCATATCGAAATCGAATATCATTTTACGAGTAGGTGTAATTTGAATGTAATTTGCACAGAAAACGCAGAAATAACATTTGCTTAAAAGTAACGGTAAAGTAAGTCTAATACTTGTTTACTTAATGACATGGCACGTAGGTAGGACGCTAAAAGTCAGTAATTTATGTATAATTATATCTAAGTACATATAAATTGTTATTTTAAATGAAATCAATTGAACAAGAACTTAACCAAATAATATCTACGGACTCTACATACTAACGTTACAATCATAAGCTTATTATCAACTATACAGATTGGTTTTCATTTATTAATTTTGTTTATTTATTGATTAGTATTAGTTCTTATTTATTTCTTCATTAAAGAGCTTTCTAGGCTCTACCAATCCGCAATAGAATCGCGATCTAGAGTCCAATCCAGTTTTAGAGTCTTGTGTCTAGTAGAGGGATATAAAAATGCCAATATATTTAATCTCTGTGACAAGTAGAGTAGTTGGAACTGCATAACTAATGTGTAAACTGAATTAAAATGTATGCGGTAGGTAGATTCCAGGAAACAGTGTGACAGGTGCAATGAGACTGCATATGTAATGCATATGAATCCTGAATAAAGGATTTCAATGCCGGACACCTGGCAACCTTGGCGTACACCCAAAATTATTCCGTTACATCTCCGTACAGTTGCTTCCGTGAGACCTCAAGTGCTCAAGCACTTATGTACCTTTGAATTAAGAAATATACAGAAGGCGATTATGACACTGTTTCAGCGAATAAAATCTAATATATTTTGATAACGTTTCGAAAGGAAACAAGTTGTAAAATTACACATCTTTATTTCTTAAATCAAAACATAATTTCGTTTTCATCATAAATATTAACTTCTTTTAATTTAATAATATATGTACAAAATGTACATATACGTAGCACCTCTTTATCCTATTAAAACCACTTCGCTAAAATACACAAGGATCATGAATTATACTTATCTGTTTATGATCTGTTTAGTAACTTTTAGATTATGTACGTTAGTAAATAAACGCAACCACCTGTTACCACCATTACTATCGTTCTAAAATGGAGCATGAAGGCAATAATAATTTAACTCTACGACGTTTAATCGTTACGTGATTAATTAGCTACTTATCTTCACAGCTTCAAGCACGTTAATTTTTAAGCGTCTTACACACGTATTTTCTATATTCTAAGGCTTACCGCCCACTAATCTTGCGAAACACGGTAAGTTGATATGAAGTACTTGACTATAATCAACCAGCCTACACCTGCCGGCCATATAGTTACCTGTATTAAGTATAAATTATGTCTAGGAATGCGTAAAAGAAAGTTGAAGTTAGTTTAACGTTAGATGCAAGTAAGGTATTTTATTTATAAAGAAGCTACAAAGTAATAAAGGCACAGGAGTTTCATTTAATTAGGATTAAAATAATAAATACTTGAAAATATTATTACGAAATGATTGTAAATAAACAATATTTATTATATCCGTACAAACCATAGAGTTAATTTTTTTCTCTACGGTACAAACTGTAAAATGTGCTCCGACAAATTTCAGTTGGAGCTGAAAAACCGATTCGATGCCCTGGAACCCACTGTGGACATAGACGAGGATTTCGAAAGAGTGGTGAATACAATTAGGGCTGAGGGCAACAGGTTCTGTCGAACGAGACATAAGGGCAAGAGGTCCAAATTCTCAGACGAGACTCTGGAGCTTATGAAGAAAAGACGAGAGCAAATTAATCCCACACCGTCAGAACTTCAACGCCTTACAAGGGATGTGCGAAAATCGATACGTAAAGATCTTCGGCGCTCAAATGTTGAAGTCATACAAGAGGCAATTGAGCGTCACCGGGGGTCTAAAGTATTCGCACATCACCTTGGAAGGAGTAGTTTGACGAGGCTGAAGACCCAGGATGGTAGAACCGTCGCTTCTAAGCCCGAGTTACTCGCTGAAGTCGAAAATTTCTATGGCCGGTTATATGCCTCACGCACTCCACGACCAGAACCTCAAGCCACGGATCCTAGAGCCACCTTGACACGCCACTACACCGACGAGCTTCCTGAAGTCAGTCTTGGGGAGATCGTACTAGCCCTCGGGCAACTTAAAAACGGAAAAGCCCCTGGTGAGGACGGCATCACTTCCGAGCTGTTGAAGGCTGGAGGGAAGCCAGTCCTTGAACAGTTAGTTAGGATATTTAACTCCGTCCTACAAACAGGGAGAACTCCGACGGCGTGGAACCGGAGCATCGTAGTTTTGTTCCATAAAAAGGGGGACAAAACAATGCTAAAGAACTATCGTCCCATCTCGCTCCTGAGCCACGTCTACAAGTTGTTCTCGAGGGTTATTACGAATCGACTCGCACGAAGACTTGACGAATTCCAGCCACCAGAACAGGCCGGGTTTCGTAGAGACTTTGCTACCATAGACCACATCCACACAGTGAGGCAGATTATACAGAAGACTGCAGAATATAATCAGCCCCTGTGTTTGGCGTTTGTGGACTATGAGAAAGCATTTGACTCGATCGAAACCTGGGCTGTTATGGAGTCCCTGCAGCGATGTCAGGTCGACTGGCGATACATCGAAGTGCTGAGATGTCTCTACAATGCCGCCACTATGTCCGTCCAAATCCAGAACGTCCAAACAAGACCCATCCAATTAAGCAGAGGCGTGAGACAGGGGGATATACTGTCCCCGAAACTGTTCACTGCTGCATTGGAGGATGTCTTCAAGGTATTGGACTGGCATGGACGGGGCATACGCTTAGACGGAGAATACATCTCGCACTTGCGGTTTGCCGATGATATTGTCATTATGGCAGAGTCGCTGCAGGAGCTGCAGGAAATGCTGAACAGCCTAAATGGTGCCTCCCGACGGGTGGGTCTGGGAATGAACTTGGACAAAACGAAAGTTATGTTCAATGAGCATGTTGTTCCTAGCCCTGTTACCGTTGAGGGCATGACTCTCGAAGTTGTTCAGGAATATGTTTACCTCGGGCAGATCATGCAATTAGGTAAAAACAACTTTGAGAGGGAAGCCGATAGGAGGATCCAGTTGGGCTGGGCAGCATTCGGGAAGCTTCGTCACATCTTCTCGTCGCCTATACCGCAAAGCCTGAAGACCAAGGTCTTTGACCAGTGCGTCCTACCGGTGATGACCTACGGAGCCGAGACGTGGACACTTACAGTAGGGCTAGTCCATAAGTTAAAAGTCGCTCAACGCGCTATGGAGAGAGCTATGCTCGGTGTATCTTTGAGAGACAAGATCCGTAACGATGAAATTCGCATGAGGACCAAAGTCACCGACATAGCTCTGAAGGCTAGCAAGTTGAAGTGGCAATGGGCTGGCCACATCTGTCGAAGAGCCGACAACCGCTGGAGTAGACGGCTCTTGGAGTGGAGACCGCGTCTAGGCAAACGTAGTGTGGGACGCCCTCCTGCAAGGTGGCGCGACGATTTGCGCCGGGCGGCGGGAGCTAGTTGGATGAGAAGAGCCGAAGACCGGGCTCAGTGGCGTACCTTGGGAGAGGCCTATGTCCAGCAGTGGACTAACGTGGGCTGAAGATGAGATGATGATGACAAACTGTAATAAAAATGAGAAAAATAACTCTTCTCGTCCCATCATGAATTATCTGATTTGCGATTATAATAATACCTATGTATAATATTATAATAACTACTAGAAATTGGGGAAATTGAAATTAATTACATGAATCATTAGATATCAATAAAAATCTTTTCTCTTTCGCATAATTTGATACACATGATAAATTTTAATCTAACAAATTTAATGTCAATTCCAATGCAATTCGTACTTTCCTTTTTCAGAATTGACTACATTCGATTGCAAAACATGCATCGCGACCATATTGCGACGCATACGAATTTAAAATGGCTATAAACTGTATAATACCTGTCAGGATTATTTAAATATGCACATATATATTCATCTAATATGTTTACATTTTCACAGCGTTACATGATATACTTTTGCATAAATCCAAAAACAGGTAGAGATAAAGCCAAAATCATTTTTAAAAGTGACCGTGTTTATGATTCAAGTTTTTACCTAGAAATCTTAGTCTCCAACGCATATTTTAGAAGTAGCTCACTAGTATGCAATCTATATGTAGTCTGTACCCTTAGTTAGAGTTTCTACGTTTGCGCAAAAACTTTCAACGTTTACGTATTCGCTCATACAGCGCCCCCGTGGACCGTATCGGAACTATTTCGCATTATGAGTTTTAAAAAACTGAATAGTTCATTGTAACGACATTTCATTTTACGAATTTCATTAAGATTTGTTTACTTTTACATTTTAAATTTAATTTTGATAGCGTTATAGTTCCGTTTTTGAAACTTATACCACGGTACAAATATAGTATACTGTGCTTATACTGTAGAATTTAACGTAATGTAAACGTAAAAACTCATACTAAGGGTACTGACGGTAAGTGGCAACTGCTGTTCATGAACATCTATTGTCAACCGTAGACAAGATACAAATTCTATCCGAGATTGGATTTATAAATGGCCTATGTTAATAAAAGCGAATAACAAAGTTGCGAGTGGCATAAACCGTATAAAGTGATGAAACTAATTTCTTAACACACTAGAATAGTTTAATTTTTACTGCGCAATTACCTGCATTCTATTTTTACGTTCTATGCATTGCTCAAAATATTTTCGTTTCAAGTACTTAAATTTAATTGCCTAATACGAACCAATAAGTGATCTACGAAATGAATATTACCTCTATACCAATTAGTAGACTACCTAACACCTGCCATGCCAGCTTATGAAGACCGAACAATGCCGCTACTTTCTTAGCTTCTCTTAACCAAGAAATCGATGAATGATTGATTAGGTTTATAATATTTATGCAACTTTCCAACGCAGCATGTGTGTGCGAGTAATTTTTGTCGGCTTATCGAAGATCGTCGATGGTATTTGCTTAATAATAAAGATCAGAGCGTGGATAAAGCATTTTCCGTTGACGCAACAGCATTGGTGACACGCGACGCTGGAGATGTTTGCACGTATGGATAAAACGATCACGTCCGCGTGTGTAACGAGAACGACTGAACGACGGCCTACTTATCATGCTGAGACAGATTTTCGAGATGAAACCACTCAGAAAAACTACCTGTATTACCTTTAAATACGTAATTAGGTACCTTTATGTGCATCTATATGAAATTTGTTGCATGATGATAATTATTAGAGATGCGTCGAATATTCGTTTGGTATTCGGTATTCGGCGTATTCGGCATCTTTTTTGCTATTTTTATTCGACCGAATTATTCGGTTTTGGTGCCGAATATATTCGGTTCGAGTATTTCTATTTTCTTGTGTACACGACATGGTACAGGACTAAAACACTTCTTAAGTAAGATTTATGTTATATTACAAGTCAAACTCAAATCCTATGAAGAATGTGTTGAATGAAGCTAATAAAATAAAGCGATTAAACTTCAAATCAACATTTATTTTGATACCTCAAGTCAACACATTTATTACTTAATCTATAGTTAGTATAGTGAACATTTATTTTAAACCTTAAATCAGTATTTATTTTAAAACTCAAATCAACATTTTAAAGTGTTAATGAACACACATAATTGGCAAACTGGCAATAAAGAAATGGTTAACCGAATAATTCGGCCGAATATTCGGTTCGGTAAAGGTTAAACCGAATATTATTCGGTATTCGGTGAATCCACTATTCGGCGCATCTCTAATAATTATGAAGCGAACTCTTTGAATGTCTGTCTTCTAGGGCGAAAGATTGAAAATACCAATTACTTCACCCGATCCAACAAATAGTCATACCATGAAGAGTTCTAAAATCCTCGCTTCTTCAAGGCTTCCATCAATTAGCTATTTTATATTTCTGTTGCTATTCTATTACATACTTACTAAACTAGAGTTAAGGCTATAGAAATTACCGCTAGCCAAGAAAAAGTTATTTGAATATTTCAGAACAATATTATGAACTATTAATATTTTCTCGCATAATTATGTAACTCTATTAATTAAAAGGATAGATAGTAGATACAAATATTTTAACTCCGAAATAATGATGTATGATCCCATACCTCTTACGTTGGAGATAGAAATTAATTTCACTTTGCTATCACTGCCACTTTCAATTTATATCCAAAATTATCATTTGTAATTCATATCCCATTTAAACTTGATAGGAAACTTCACTTTGCCATTAAGTACAAGAAAGTATGAATTAATAGCAGCACCAGATTTGATTGATTAGGTATTTTATATAAAAAAATAAATTATGATGTACGATTAATAGTACAATTTCCGCTAAATCTACAAAGTGGAATCAGTATGCAAATAATTATAGATTAAATGAGATTTATTAAAACAAACTTTTTCTTTTTCTCTCGGCCAGTAACTTGAAACTTGGCATGCCGAGCAAAGCCGGAAGCAATAGCTAGTTAATTAATAATCCCTGCTTCGCAATTAGATGCCTCAAAGATAATTAATCTGACTGCATGGCGGACGCAGTCATAGTTTATTGCTAGCTTATCTATACAAATAAATAAAATCGAAATGTTTGTCTATGGTATTTAAACAACTCACATTTCCTAAGCTTACTTAGCATAAGTACTCATTACGCGACCACAAACTATAAGTACCTATATACTGTATTTTTCACTTAAAGCTGTCTGTACGAACAATATATTTTAATAACAAAACCGATTGAGGAGATTGTCACTGAAAGACATTAGACATTAGTGCATTATTAAGATAACATCGATACGGAATATTTTATTTAAAATATTTTGGATATCTTTGTCACAACAACGTAAATATTCCTAAAGGCTAAGAAAGTTCCTGTGTATGTACCTACTCCTTCTTAACAGATATTTCGACCTTAACACAGATGTTATTAGGCAGAAATAAGTATGACGTATTGCTATCAGAGTTGAGCCACGGAGGATTCCTTTAAAATTTTGTAACACCTTAAAGAGAGTTGCGGTCAACAAAGCCGCGGGCGGATACTAGTGGCCTATAACAAGCATTAACTAGTAAATAACGTCGGCCGGACAGCGCGGATGAGACTCATTTTGATTTATCATTATAATTTTACTTTCGACGCGTTTCTCCGCGCGCAGAATTCCGCATAGTCATGCAACCAGATGAAGTATTTCGATATGTTAATATACATATTAGAATTAATATTAATAAATGTATATACATAAGTATTAATAAGTAATGTCGTCTACTTTGTACATAGTCGACAAGTTACTGAATATTCGACGCAAACCACGCTAAATGAAATTTTATATTTGTGGGCACCATTTTGTCTAGGTCAATCATGTTTAGATCTCATTAAATGCACCGAGTGTCCACTTAAGTACGTAACTGAATTTAATCTAGACATCTAGAAATCTAAATCGGAATAGGTCAAGTCGTGAATAACATGTGTTACTGGATTGATTTATGAACTGTTGCTTGTTGATTCTCAGTTGTACATGACTTATGTTATTATAATTAATCCGATAAAATAGGTAGTAAAAAAGTAAACGCAGGAAAAACACAGTCATGGAATAAACGTCTATATTATTTAATTGTCTATGGCCTTTCATTAACAATTTCTATTGAGATTCTGCCTTATATAACTTTACTGTAAGATAAAGAATACCAGCTTGAAGCTTTTTCTAATTTCCTAATACACATTTTTAGTAAACGAAGTAAACTTAGAAATTTATTATAATTTACCTATAGGTAAATTCGCCGAGTATTCGGAACACGTAACAGATTCGAATCTAAATCAGGGCAAGCGATCTCAATGCGACAGGTGCTTCTCTAAACTGGTTTGTGCTATGTTCGCAAACAACTGCTCCCTAACTAAAGTCGCCTCTACACTACCCAAGGTGCATGGTAGTAATCGGCCTTTTGGAACACTTACTTTCACTTTTGCTCCGTACACATTTCTGTAAGTCTACTGTGTATCGGTTTCAGGATTTTTACTCTTTTTCTATTTTGCAAATTATAGTTTGACATGATTTTTTCATTTTTTTTTCCGTCGAACTTTTTTATTTTGAAAAGTGAAAAGACTATATTTTATTGTTTAAAAAAAGAAATTAATAAATAAATACATTTTATTAGAAATTTATTAATCTTCTACTCGCAAACAATCCGCCGAATAACTTAACGTACATTCGGAATCGCGCCCATCGTGCACATCGCGCCGAGAACAGACGATTATTCGTAGCGACTGCCGAATACACCGGATTATTTGCCAGCTTGTATTCGCGCCTATTCGTCTGTACTCTACATAGATATCTAATGCATCATTAAGGTATTCGTCATTCGGAAAAATATTCTCAAACTCAGATTATTCTCGAATATCTATGTTGCATAATAGGAATTCTGTACACGATAGTTTCCTTGTCACTGGTCAACGCTCTACATGATGAATAGTGTGTAGCTGACTTTAGGTAATTCTCAAAATGTGAGCAGCCTCGGGTAAAATGAAACGGGATCATGAATTGTTGGGTATTGCGTACCTACCACAGAATATTTATTGGTGCTACGTGGTACTTATTTCTATTGTCCCCTCAATCTATTGGAAAGGGAAATAAATAACAAAATTTTTAATAACCGACTTCCGTTATACTATTTATGCGCTCTCCATTAAAGACATTGCGCTCAGGATATTACGCTATATTCATTTATAATGACAATAAGACTTAATATTATAGTGGTTATCTCTGGTTTAGCTGCCCTTCCCGCTGTGGATTAGTTCGTTAGTAAGATTAGTTAAATTAGTTAATTTGATAAGTTCCCATTTCAATAATTTAAGTCTAAAAACCGCGTCAGTAAATATCCTACCCAAATTTAAAAATATCATCACGGATACTTCAGGAGTTTAACGGGTTCAGAGAATTTCTTTAACTTTGCAATACATACTTCGAAACTAGGGATGCGCCGAATATTCGTTTGGTAATCGGTATTCGGCGTATTCGGCATCTCTTTTACTATTCGTATTCGGCCGAATTATTCGGTTTTAGTGCCGAATATATTCGGTTCTAGTATTTCTATTTTCTTGTATACACGACATGGTACAGGACTAAAACACAAAACTTCTTATATAAGATTTACGTTATATTATAAGTCAAACTCAAATCCTATGAAAAATATGTTAAATTAAACTAAAAAATAAAGTAATTAAACTTCAAATCCACATTTATTTTGAAACCTCAAGTCAACACATTTATTACTTGATCTATAATTAGTATAGTCAACATTTATTTTAAACCTAAAATCAGTTATCAATTTTAAAACTCAAATCAACATTTTAAAGTGTGAATGAACACACACACACTGGCAAATTGACAATAAAGAAATGGTAAACCGAATAATTCGGCCGAATATTCGGTTCGGTAAAAGTTAAACCGAATGTTATTCGGTATTCGGTTATTCGGTGAAACCACTATTCGGCGCATCTCTATTCGAAACATTGTACCCACCTACAGAAATCTATGCGATCGACGTCAAGCTCTATGCTAATAAAGTTGTCTAAAGCTAAAATATCTAAAGTGAAACTTTTCCGTTGAGCGCGCCAGTAAATAGAAATCGTTATTTTATTGCTTTTGACTTTTTTTCTAGACACATAAAGAGGGGTCATCGAGGCAACAAGTTAATTAAAGACCTAGGAAATATTCGACATTTCATATTTAGCTTAGGTATACTCGTATAGTAATGAATGTACCTGATAATCAATATTATTACAGATTGCCTCGTAAATATTAATCGTAAATGATAGTTAAGAAATGATTACTTAAGTTTTATGTTTTTTACGGTGATTTATTTATTCACACGGTAACATTTTTAACGTTATGTTTTAAATAACAAATTAACGTGTCTAAGCTAAAAACTATACGAAATATTTTATAAATATGGACGGGCATAAAATATGCAAAAATCGGTACCGATATCAGTTATTGTTAAAAGCCTTTAGACCCGCGTGCAACACTTTCCATTAGATCCACTTCTCAAAACAAAAAGTCCGCTTCTAAAGAGTACCTACACTTCCCTAAACGTCCCTCGTTTCTCTAAACGTTGGCGTAAGGTCTACTTTAGATTAGGGATGTATATCTTAAGGTACCTAATTAGGTCATTTTAGTGTTGTAAGTTGTGACTATTCACTTGAAATATTTGTGACGCAATAAATAGTCTTCTGTCCTTTTTGTATGTGATTGCCACTACATCCAACCAATGTATAATTCTCTAAACCTTTGGCTATATGACCCACCATACTCATAGACTCATTTCGACTATTCCAGAGAGCAAGCAGCATAGACTAATGTGCGGTGTCCGGGGGATGGTGCGAGGATGCGCGAGGAGGAGCTGGAGACGGCGCTCAAGGTGGTGATCGTGGGCGACGGCGGGGTCGGCAAGTCCAGCATGATCCAGCGCTACTGCCGCGGCACCTTCACGCGCGACTACAAGAAAACCATCGGTGTCGACTTCCTTGAACGACAGATTGAGTAAGTACCTAATCAATTAATCATATTATAATGAAATATATAATAGGACTGTTATTATCCTATTGTTACGTTGAAGGTACACGGCCGTAGCCAAAGTTTTGTTTCGGGAGGGAGTTTTTTGCCATTGCACGTAAATCTAATAATTCCCGTGGGAGTTTAAATACGCAAACCTCCATCCCTGATTACCGCCTTAATAATCACTATCGACTTATTTTCTTAAGGTTTGACAAGTGACAAGTCACTTTCGAAGGCGCCTTTGAAGGTCTTTTATATATTGTGACGTTACATCCGAAAATTTAGTTGGGACGTTTAATTTAAAATCTATCGTATATAACGTTTCATCTCCCATTTAACTTCTAAGTCTATGGCTGCCCCTATGATAGTTGAAATACCACATAATATTACAGTTTGATGAAAACATTATATTTTTTTCCAGAATCGACGGAGAAGAAGTCCGGCTGATGCTGTGGGACACGGCGGGGCAGGAGGAGTTCGATGCGATCACCAAGGCGTACTACCGCGGCGCGCACGCCTGCGTGCTCACCTTCTCCACCACCGACCGGGACTCCTTCCTCGCGTTGCACTCCTGGAAGCTCAAGGTACGTAGTCTACGTAGGCTTAAACTACGTAGTAAGGAGATCAATAAATGTTACTAGCAAGAGCCGAGAGTCCTCTAGTCTAAATTAGGTATATTTGTAAACCTCAAAGCACCTAATAATGAATTATCTACTCTGAGGTGTAAGTTAAAGTAATCTAATAGCGCGAAATTATTCTCCGTGCTTATGATATCAATTTTCGTCTCGTTTTTAATTTATATGGTTATTATTATTTTCATTGCGATCTGTGGAACGGAATATTTTATTGGTGTTCGATAGCGCCATCTCGAGGCAAGTTACAATAACTAAGATAAAAAAGGATGGCGACTTTCAGGATGATCTGTCAGTGTTGGAATTTACAGTTTCGTAATTTATTATTTTCAAGCGGAAATTAATGCCACCTACTGAAGTCGTCCTATTAAGCCTAATAAAGCAGTTTTCGATTTTTTCCTTTGTGTAGGTACACTCTGTAATCTTAATACGTTGACTAATCCTAATAAACCTTTCAGCGGTGCATTAAGATAGGTCAAAGATAAGCTTGGGTCGATATTTATCGTCTGTTTCATAAATAAATAACGTTTATGACCACGTGAATATGTACCTACCTACTCACTCATTTAAGCGATCAAGCAGATTCAACCTAAAACTTTATAGAGTAGGTACCATAGATAGTTACTTAACCAATATGCCACCCAAATACGACGATCGAAGGGAAAATCATCAATAAATAAATTACTTGAGCATACAATTGCAATTGAATTACATAGTATTCAAGTAAATGAGTACAAAAATGTGAGGTACTACCCTAAATAAAAATCATAAGTAGAAATGAAAAATAAAAGAAGTCATCATAGTAATACACACAATACAAAATCTTATAACACTTCTTATTTAAACCGATGATAAATGATGATGATGACTGTACATACAACGTAAGTTGAAACTTAACATACATTCTGGGTTAGGTCAACTTAGGTTAAGGAAATAAAAATAAGAGTACCTACTCGTTCCTTATTTCTTGAACAACGTTTTTAAGAAATAACAAATTCGCTAATAGTATTATCGTAGCGAAAACGAGGGCCCGATAATAAAGCAGGATTGAGAGATAACCGGGGTCACGACCCGCCGATGCATACACTCAAACTATACCACTACAAAATAAACAACCCAGTAGTAGTTGCGTACGTTCACATGTCGGCTTTACCGGATGTTTGTATTCTCTGAGCCTATATTTGGATTTAGTGCGTGCATCTCTGCGATTTGGCTGCCATAATTTCTCAAGATGTCACACCAACTGTACGTGTTAGCGGCGATATTCACAATTTTATCAACAAGTGTTAATTGTAAAGTATACGCAAATGCCGGGAGCCGGTGCATCGACTACTACAAAACTGGTGAAAACTTTGATTTAGAAAAATTAAACGGCGCGTGGCATGCTGTGTACTTCTGGCCACCGATACAAAGGCAGCGGGACAGTTGCGCCGTTGTAAACTTCAAGAAAGTCAGTTCAGCCGATGTCAGTTCTACAAACAAAACTTGCCACTTCAATATACCATCAGACGAAGCAATTTGGCACTCTACATACACGAACCACGCTGGAAAATTTACAAATGTATTCTATTACGGACAAGAAGAAGTGAAGAACCAAATCCGGTCCTGCAATCGTTTTTCGAAGTACCTTTTCATAGATGTAAATGATGACTATTTGTTGGGTATAAACTGTTCGATGGGTGGGCGAGGAATGCTGCTCGCCAAGCAGTTGCCGACGGTCTCACAAGTGCAAGCGGTGGTTAATGGAATAGATATTATGTCTGGTCGTGATGGAAGGCCAGATTGTCAACTGCGAAGTCGATAAATGTCGACTACCTTTGCCCATTGCGACTATGGCGACTTGCATAGTCTTTTGGAAACGGCATGTATTTAGAAAATATTCAATGATTTTATTTTAAAAGAAGTGACGATGTACTGTAAATTGGTGCTTTTATTTTTTAATCTCAATAAATATACAATAAAAATTACTGTCTTATTGTTTTCTGGAATAATTAGTGGTAAACGATTTTTACCTATGTATGTTCAAAAACATAAGTATGTTACCATACATTTTATTAAAATATGCGATTTGGTTTTCACGAGCAGGTATCTACTTTAAATGACATCGCCATCTTATAAAGTCGACGAATCATTGTTTATCCAAATATAAGTTTAGATTCAGTATAAAAACATAAATTTTCCGTATATTTTTATATGTCCTCCAATACAATTTTACCACTCTGAATGTTCTTGTAAGTTATGAGCAATAAAATTAAATTAATAGCTACAAATCTTGGTTAAGTTAATTGAAATACACAATTAATATATGAATAATGAAAAATTAAGAAAACGAACGACGTTTTCCTTTTGTTTCGAAAACGAAGAGAAAACTATAATAACTTATTATACCTTATACACTACTTATCTACTTTTTAATCTCATTTATTTATTTCTACATTATTACATAAAAGACGAAGTTGATACTAAAATAGGTTTCTACGAGACAGTCTTTGACATCTTGGGTCAAGGATCATTAAGACAATATAAATTGAGAAGAAGTAAGATTACTATAGCGCAGTGATAGCCTAGTGGTTAGGAAACTCGGCCTTTCGATCGAGGGGTCCGAGGATTAAATACCAGGCAGGCACCTCCGATTTTTCAAAGTTATATGCGTATTAGAAATTAATTATCACTTGTTTTAACGGTGAAGGAAAACATCGTGAGGAAACCTGAATGTAAAAAAAAACAATCTCAAAGGTATGTGAAGTCTTCCAATGCGCATTTGGCCAGCACGGTGGACTATGGCCTAATCCTTCTCATTCGGAGATCCGTGCCCAGCAGTGGGACAGTAATGGGTTGATGATTATGAAGAAAAGAAATATAATTTATTTAATATTGCAATTTAACTGACCACATAACTCGTACCTTATAAGTGTTTATATTATTACCTATCTTACCTACATCATGTGCCTAGCAATCTGTCATGATTGTATAACTCTTCTATATAAATCACTTTGATAGATGTATATAGAATGTATGTACCTATATAGGTGAATTAATTAAGAAACTGAAGTAAACGATAATTTTAATTCTTATTTTTAGGTGGAGAATGAATGTGGGGAGATCCCAACAATCATAGTTCAAAACAAAATTGACTTGATGGACCAATGCGTCGTTGGACCGTAAGTATTAGGTGTATCTTATGATAAGCATGAAAATTGATAAAATATCAATAAATAGTTTTATACTTTCATAGGTGTCAAAATAACAATAATTCCTTTTGAAAATCGGTAGAAATTGTATGTAACAGGAAAAAAAGATGAAATGTACTTTTTTTAATAATTACAGTCAAAATGATGCTTTTCTATTAAGTATTTAAAGACTTAAATTAATGGATCTTTAATCCGTGTTAGCATTTTGGCAAAACGATATCTTTTGCCCGGCTAGGTGATCATGCCGTGCAGCCGTACTCTGATAATTCTAGTTTAGAAGCTGTATATATGCCACACGTTTACAATACTTCGATGCATGAATACCACCACCCCTACAAATCTGCAAGTCCAGAAGGTAACATAAAGTCGTATATGATCAGCGACGAAGCGGAGCTGGTGGCGCGCGCGCTGGGCTGCCGGCTGATGCGCGCGTCGGTGAAGGAGGACGTGAACGTGGCGGCCGTGTTCCGCGCGCTGGCGGCGCGCTGCCTGGCCGACCTGCGCCGCGACCGCGCCGACGACGCGCGCGCCGGCACGCCCTGCACGCCGCCCGTCATCGGTAACACCACTTACCCGTTGTTTATAAACAATCTGACCAATTTACCCCTACCCATAAATTATTAAAGATACTTCGCCGCCTTGAAATTGAATGAAGCCACAAACGGCTTATTATAGTAAGTTCTTTTTTGAATTCTTGACAAATAAAAACACGAACAAAACAACAAAATTTACGAATAAATAACTAATACTGCGTAATTTACATAATAAATAAATAATTATTTCAAATACTTTAGGGACATTTTAGCACGGAGACGTGGCAAAACTTTTTTACGCAACTATTTCAATTCTCAAAACTGGGTACATTTTCTTGTTAGGAGTGAGTAATCTTTACTTATCTATGCCCCTACCAAACAACACGACAAAACGTTTAGTTGGAGTTTATTAGTAACGGACGTCAAACATTTTCTGAATTCTGACCATAGATATATTATCCTACTGACGTAGGGGTTCTGACACGTTTTATAGGCACAATCCCGGGTTCGAATTCCGAATCAGATTTTCTGAATAGATTCTAAGCGTTTATTTACATCTACAGACATGGACAGTGTCAGACAAAATAGTAATCTCCTATACGAGGTGCACTTAAGTATTTGCGTAAGTATACCTATCTATAACACAGCCGCGAAAACATCTATATCAAAATGCACTTGTGTATTAAATTCGTAATTTAACAAATTGATTGAATTATCCTAATACTTTGTCCCTTTCTGTTAATCATAATATTTTAATTTCCAGGCACATTCACGAACCACAACAGCAACGGTACGATCCTGTTGCGGCCGACCAAGCACCGGCCGGGCGCTAAGAAGAAGAACGTTCTCAAAAATGCTTGCCGAATACTCTAACCATGTACCTTCTACATTGCCGTATTTAGATGATTTTACATGTGGCAGTAGGCTGAGTACAGTCCGCAGTAGCACTATCAATAGATACATGAAGAGGATATTTGTTAATTATTCTGTTATGGACTGTTTCAACAATGTTCATTATTCCGTTCTACATTCTAACAATATTATTGTGACAGATAACAAGTAACATTATGAGAAATCTACCGTCTCCTCCTTAATTACATACATATTGAAAGAAAAGTCATCACTAATTTTGCTTAGCTCTGAAGCCTGATTCTTAAGCAATTGTGGTTTTTAAGACGTCCGAAAGTAAATATTTCATCCAACCGTCCATCTATCCGCCTTTTAAGGTCCACTGCTGAGCATAGGCCTTCCCTAATTGACGCCACTCCAATCAGTCCCAATTAAAAGTCACAGACACTATTTTAACCCATCAGAATTCTGATATATCTGACAAATATTCGTAAATTCGCACAATTTTAACACTCCTTCCACGCTTTGACTGAGTGAAAAGGATATCATTTTGTACTAAAAAATGCATAAAACAAGTTTCTAAACTTCGAAAATATGCGAATTATAGCGGAAGTCGTCTATTTACATTTAAAATTATTAGCTCTCTAAACGTCTCAAAGTAGAACAACGTATTACATGTGTAAAGAAAGAGATTTCTATTTTGTATCTGTATATACATTACATGTATTTAGATAAGTAATTTAGTATCAATGTAAAGAAATATTTTGCGATTCAGAGTGCAATTCAGATAAGTTTATTGTTTTTGAAGTTATACTTCTTTAGGCGTTTTAAGTAAAAAATAAGGTTTTTTAATTCGAAAAAAGTAAGGTGCTGGCGTCCTTCAAATCGCAATGTATGTTTTAAAGATACTTAGTGCATACATATTATAACGAATATAAATGTCAAAAAATGTTTATTACAGTTCACAACTTAATAAAGAATGACAACATAATTCGAAAAAAGAATACCAATATTATTTTCATGATTATGTATTATTTACTCATAATAAAATATATCGCCCCGTCAAAGAAGTATAACTTCTGTCATGTGTACATAAAGTACACGCGTACTTTTTTTTAAATATTTTATTGTAATGTGAAAAATTTCATGTTTCCATTTAATGATAAATTGTGTACCTAATAGATAGTTTCCTTAACTTTTTAATTATTATTAGTCATTGCTTATGGTAGTTAAAATAATTTAACGGGACAAGTATGTAAATATTTTGTACTTAATCGTTTATAACAATTAATAAATTATTTTTTCAACGCGTTTTGTTATTTATATTCATAGAAAACAACACAATGTGATTAGATGTTTTTTATTTATAAACGACGCCAAATTAACTAAAATTTAAGATTATACAGCTTCAATATTTAAACAATGAAAATGTAACTTGAAAAAAAAACAAAAACATAGTCCACAAAAGCACTGAGCACTTGCACCAACACCTTAGCATATTTTAAAATAAGCCTTCTAGTATACATTTTTTGTCCTTCTCGTACAAGTGTGAGCAAGTGAGATAGAACTCTACATGTCATGATCACACACTTGACACATTTTTATATTCTAATAGTGTAGTATAAACGCAGTTACAACTATTGCAGTATTACAAACTCATTATTTGAAAGTGTACATAGATGTAATTTGGTTCAATAAAGGACGTAATACGAAACAGCGGCACTGCTATATCCCTCCCGCTTGTTCTCCATAAAGCGTAAACCAGAGACACATAGCAATGCCGCCATTTTATTGAACTTATACATTCTTATTTTGCACTGGTCCATAGAATATTCACCGTCTTAAGATTACATCTAGATTAACTCTAAAAGCAACTTTAGTTCAAAAATACAATGAAAAGTGGATATTTCTCTTATAGTACCGCTGCGGTAAAATCGAAGCACCTGCCGTCCCGCCGGTATCACACATCTTTACCGACTAGATACCGACTTCTGTTGCATCGACACCGAACCAGTACGGACGTTGTTACATAATCGCCACCAGCGTCATACGAACAAGTATTAGCGGGAAAATAATCACAAAAGGAACATTTTATCGAACTATGTAAGAAGTAGATCTGTTGTGGAAATATTAAACTACCGATGACCGTTTGAAGTAATTAAGCGGGTATTGAATTTTCACTGGGTAACAAACGAATCCACTCAGAAAATTCTTGCAAGAACAAGAGAACATTATTCCAATATTGTCCACAGATAGTGCAGAATTTTATTACCCCACTCTAATATGACAATCGATCAATGTTAATCGATATTGTTGATCCGATATCGGCGACAACATCGTTATATTTTCAACGGTACAAAGTTACTATGCAAGAAATACGTCACTATTGTTCAAATTCGTAAAAAAGCTCCAAATATATATATTCATAGTGCAAACCTATAATTGGCGTGTTCAAGGCCCTCCAAGTCATACCAGGAAAATTAGATATTTTAATATTTTTAAGAATTCGTTAAAGAGATTACTAAACATTTTATGCTAAAACAAACACAGGTGGGTACGCCACGCATATCACCATATGCTAGAGATGCTATGTGATATATATAATTTACACAATATACAATATGAGAGTAATTTAAAAATATTTAAAGCGAACAGTATGACAACAGATTTTTTTTTATCAGAAGTCTTTATTTCATTTAAAGATGTTTTTTAAAAGTCTAGATTTAATTTATATATGGAAAATTAGCAGTACGTTTTTAATATTTATTATATTATTGAAATCTTATCTTTCTATCGTCATACCATTTGCTTTATAACACAAACATTACGAAACATAAAGCTCAATTCACCTAAAAATCACATTTACAGACCAAATTATGGTGCGGATTGACCATTAAGGCTCCTGACCCACTACACTGAACGATACTATCGTTACTTATATCACAAACAAATAAAAATAGATACATACAGCAAAACGGTAAGTCGGTAAAAACCCTTATTGGTAAAAAATGGTTGGTAACGAAACTATCCATTGAAGTTATATTAATCTATTCATTTTTATCTGAATACGTGTACCGTACAGTTTAGTTGACAAGATCCTTTATTAAAACAGGCACTTTTATATTAATAAACAAATTTTGCTTCAATATAAATAACATAATATTTAACAATGAATATAAGTACTAAATACTTTATACATATAATACATAAATAATTTATGATAATAATGTAACTGTTTGGTAAATCGATACTAAAACATTTTTAGTATAAATGAAAGATTCCGAAGTAGCACGATTACTTCAGTAAAATATTTTATAAAACGATATTCATGAATTATACTTTTTTAACGTGAAGTTAAACAAAAAAAAAACATTCTCTTCATTTTATGAACATATAACATTGCATATACATTTACAAAAGCCTACCTCAGTGTGCTTAGAAAGCTCCAAAGATATCAAAATTTGAAAAGAATACATTTCCAAAATAAATAAGGAATGTAATTATTTAATGACTACAATACTCGTGCGATATAAACTATACGATGAAGTTATATATACCGGAGTTACACATTAATATACCTATACCCATCACTATCCGACATTCTGAAAAGAAATTTGAATGTATTTTAGTAAAAAAATATAAAATTTAGCATATTACTAAAATTATAGTTATAGTTTTTGAAACTACAATACTTTGTTAGCCGTTATTTTCTAATCAGTACATATATAGGTTAATTTTCTATCCAAAACTAATATTTGAAAGCAAAAAAAATGGTCATAGCATAGAATATTAAAAATTAAAACTCTACTCATTACTTGTCAATGAAATCAAACAGCCAATCTAAAACGACGCACTCTCTTGTTTTCTGCAATCTTGTAACAGACTCAAAGCATTATAATCAGACACATGTGTAACATTTATCGATCTTTTAATACAAAACTTTACCAAACGCTTCTATGGGTTCTTAACTGTCAACGTCATGGCAAAACGATGTCACTTGCACTTAGCTCTGATCAATACGAGTTCTTAAGTATTTCCATACATTATGAAATGATCGATTGAACGAATATTTATTAGAGTTATCTCAAGAGATGCAATATATTTTTACAATCTTTGAAATGGCATAAGCATTTTAGTTTAGCATATTTAAATTTTTATGAATAATAATGCTAAGAAAAAATTAACAAGCGAAAAAAAATGAAAATAAGCATCCAACTCAATGAATAGCTTGATGATAAAGTGATAATCCTAATTTCAGAAAACTTATTATTTTATCTAGATAATTAGAATCGCGTCCAAGGAACAATTTGGTAAACAAACGTTTCCATACAATTATACACTAAACATTTATCTTACATACGTAGAAATTTAAGAACGAGCAATAAAGTATACGCTGTATACATATCACATACTCCAAAGCTTTTAACACTGCAACGTTAAGATCAGGGGCGGCCCTAGGGCGGGCGCCGAAGACACTCGAGCCTCACTGTTTAGCGAAGAGGCTAGGCTGTTAATTGAACGGCTACTTAAACTACATTTTTTTTTATAATATAAGAGTAGCAGACGAACATACAGTCCACCTGATAGGATTAAATATTCCTACCTGAGGTCGGCCACAGATGCGCCGCTACCCCTGAGGACCAAGCTGGAACTCCTCGGAAAAGTCTGTCTCCCTTACCACACCCTTCAAACCGGAATACAGCAGCGCCTAACACTGCTGTTATTAGGTAGAAATCGGTGTGGCGGTGGTGCCGCCGGAGTCGAACCACAAAGGGTTCTACCATCTTCACCACCACTACTTGGCTACAATATACAAATTTGCAGCCAAGTATTCTTGACGTAACTATAGAGTGCGCGCTAAATAAATAAACGTCGCCAGGACCTAGGGAGCACCACCATGGGATGTCGCACCACCTAATTTTTTTGCTAGGGCCGCCACTGATTAAGATGTTGCATAAAATATGACAAAAGGTTCTTATCCAATTGTTCAAAAACACATAGGTAAAATTGGGTTTTATCACAAGACGTAAGAAGCACATTCTCATTCAATACACAGCTACAATAGACAGCTAAGCCGCCTAATTTTGTATGCAACACAAATTGGCGAACTTTAATTAAATTATAATAATGTCTCGTACATAATTAAGAGTCCGACTTCCATTCAAAAAATAAAGCTAGAAACACAATGTAGAGGTTGTATGGGACACGATACATAGTTATTGAGTAAATACTAATTTGTATAGTAAAGCGCATTTTTAGTCTACCGCGGAGTGTTAGAGCGCTAAAGCCACAATGAGGGAACGCACAACACAATTTATATGTGTCTAGCAATATTTCTTATAAAATGGTCAAACACTACTCTTTGCATGGAATCGAGGAATCGCATGGAATCATACAAAAAAATTGCTTCATTAATCGCCACGTATTGTCAAAACATGCTTGTAATTGTGTGGGCGCGCCTTAGATTGTTTGTTATTTGGACCACTTATGCAGAAGTGATTTTATTAAGAATAAATTGACCTGCTATTCTAGAAAGGTTAAGTTTAATGAATGCTAATTTACGCCTGTTATAATAAGTTATCTACCCATTATTTCATACCGAAGTCCGTTGACAATTTCGAATAGGCAGAAATTGTCAAACTGTTTATTGTAGGCAAAAAATTGAATAACTTGATTATTTATAACGGGAGATAATGATTAAAATCTATAAAGCTAAGCTATCACACTAGCATAATGGAAAAGCGATATAAAATCACTACACACAGTATGGTGTATACAAACAAAAATCTAAGACACGGACACTCTTAGAAAACAAAACAAAAAACCGACTTCTATAGCAGAACAGCCATTTCAGAACAATAATTAAGAATTACCTTTGAAAAGGAGGAGGCTCTCATACTCATTATCAGATCCATATTTGAGGGGTATAGCAGGGTAAGAAGGGTACAAAAATATATATTGAAAAAAAATTATAAAAAGTTCTAAAGAAAACACTGGTCGCATAGGATTGGTGATCCAAATAAGTATCTAGTCTTGCATGTGACAAAATATCTAAATAATAGGAAGATAAAGCAGTAATGCTTTTGATCCCTTCACATTTGTCAGTCTAAATATCCCAAAATGTAAGCAATTATCTTTAAAAATAATCTCTACAATAATATTGAAATAAAATAAGTTTTTCAATGCAAAAAAAAAACTATACTTTCAATACTATTACAGCTAACATCTAACTATCAAACGCATTAAAATTGTTTATATTTCAAGCGCACACAGCCCTATTAGAAAGCCTCCCCCTTTTCGAAGTCGGTTAACATAAGCTGGCAGTACAACAGCTGAGCGGAGATCGTCGTATCACTCACGAGCAAGTGGTGACGTTGAGGCGGGCGAAGTACTCGAGGAGTCCCTGGAGGCGTTTCTTGACCCGCTTCTGGTCGTCGAGGGTGCAGCCGAGTATGGCCGTTTCGAAGTTCTTGTCGGTGGCGGAGGCGGGGTCCGGCTGCGAGGAGCACGCGTTCATGTACGTCTGGCAGCGCGTGTGCGCCACCACCGCGTCCTCCTGCACCGACATCACCAGCTGGTCGATGTACATGTTCACCTGGAATGTTACATTATATCTTTAAGCGTGGCATGAAAGGGAAATATATCGGTGAAACGATTTTTGTAACGGAAGCGGGTTCGCTAGAGGGCTACGTTCGTTACGTTAATAATATTTAATAAAATGCATCTGGAATGTTTTTTTGTGTGAGCAAAGAAGTATACATTTTTTAAAACCGGAAGACGCTTCGCGTCATAAAAACATGACTATCTTACAGACATGTTTATCATTTTGAACGGTCAATAGTATTTTCAAATTATATATTCAACGTCACCGTATAAACGACGGTCTCATAGTTTAAAATTAAACATATAATGTTACACGCTGTTTGTACAAGTGCGCATATTATTTTACCTATCTGCAGGATATCTAGACTTGATAACCGTTCTTAGTAATTCCTATTTTCACCTGGACTCTATATACATAAAATGTGATAACGTAATCAGATAGACTCGTAGATACGGCTTTTTAAAATGGAAAACATCTTATGCATACACTCTACTTCATTACAATTTACCACAATTCAACTAAATGTTATCAATGATCATTCATGAACAGACTAAAATTTCCCTTACGTAAGCCCCTCATATCTCGATTGACTTTAAAAATATTTGTAAACAAATTGTATTTACGTCGCATTGTATCATGTAGGGACGATAATCGTTAACATGTAGATGCTGGGTGTTAGATAACAATCAGAATATGGTGGGAGTTTGGAACTAAGTCGTCACAAGTAGGGTTACCCTATAGTATAATTGGATACAGAAAGTGTATAAATAGATTATTAGTTGTATCCTCCGTGTATAATAAAACACGTACTAAAACATAAAACATAACAACGTATTCAATATTGATTTAATACCCACTTCATAATAAAACTGAAATATATGCTTATTGTGTAGATGCTCGATGTTAGATAACACTTAAAAATGTGATGGGAGTTTGGAACAAAGTCGACACTAGTAGGGTTGCCCTTTTATATAATTGGATCCAAAAAGTGTATAATTGTCGTTTTTATTCTTTATGTATAGGAAAAATACAACAATATATGTGAAAGTCTTCGCTTATTTTTGATAGGAATATTGGGTAAAAGGCATGACTTAAAACTCTAAACTAACATTCCGACTTAGGCCTTCTAACTTTGTCCTCTAGAGTAGCAGCGCATCCGTAGCCGACCTCATGAAGGAGTCTAATTTTATCTGAGGTTGATTACAGATGTCCATGGGCGGCATTTGTCATTTATCATTAGATGGACTACATGCACAATTGCTGTTTCTGTATTATCTTATATATAAAAGTCTCGTGTCATAATGTTAGTTACCGTACTCCTCCAAAACGGGTTTACCGATTTTCACCAAATTTTATATGCATATTCAGTAGGTCTGAGAATCGGCTACTATCTATTTTTTATACCCCTAAGTGTAAAGAGTTGTTCACCATTAACATTTTTTTATTTATATGGCAACGTTTGCCGGGTCAGCTAGTAAACAAGTATAATAATAGTGGATCTTGTATGTGGATATTCAGACGTACAATATATTTTTCATACTGTCAGCCCTGTTAAAAGTGAGTCAGCGACCGGGCGGCCGTCAACCCGTCCAAATGACTAATGGCCAAACACTATAAACACTCAAACGACCCGCTATTAGGCTACAAACATTCTGTATACAATCGCGATTAATGTTTTATAGGCGAACATTACATTAAAATTAACAGTATACGAGTAGTTTTTCATATCAAGGACTGTAGTAGGAAAACTTTACTATAGTACATTATAAGTTTGTTTATGTGAAAAGTGCGTGTTAGGTCCCCAAAGGTAGTTAGAACTTTTTGTCTTTGATTTGACTTTAGTCGTAACACCACTCCATCTGTATTATTTTGCCTTGTGACAAGGTGTGGGCAAGGGAAATACAATTATATGAGGCTTTCCGACTTAATCCACGGGTCTTGAGGTAATCCTATAATCCTATTTATGGTTTATTATAGACTCCCACGGAAGGCAGCTGCTATTTACTATCGGGTAGTGTTATCAAACTAGTATCGTAGGTTCAGAGCATTTTTTTTTATAATATAGGAGCAGCAGACGAGCATGCAGTCCACCTGATGGTAAGTGGCTAATGCCATGGACATCTGTAATCAACCCCAGATTGGATTAGATATTCCTACCTGAGGTCAGCCACAGATGCTCTGCTACCCCTGAGGACTAAGCTAGCTCTTTTACCACACCCTTCAAAACGGAACACAGCAGCGCCTATCACTGCTGTTATTAGGCAGAAATAGGTGTGGCGGTGGTGCCGCCGGAGTCAAACCACAAAGGGTTCTACCACCTTTAGCATATGCTGAAGAAGCTCCTTGCGTCTTAGGTTTTCAAGAGTTTAGTGTTTTGACACCAAAACCGACAAACTAGGACTATATTACATAGGACCGATGCGTTAATCATAACCATTTAACGTTAAGTGAAATGAACGCCCATTTTCCAATACAATAACATAAAAATGTATGATGGGTTATGCAACATCACTCATTATGATATCAATATCACCAGAGATTATACAATGTGATACAACCTAATTTAAATTCATCTTCTATCGCGCGGCACTGCAATAGCTATCGTCATGCTATTGTATACAAATGTGTTTGGAGAATAAAAAAAATGGCCAAGTGTAAGTGAAACTCGCAACCGGAGGGTTCCGTACAATCAAAATTATCATATATTTTATTTTTAACATTGGTTATCATATAGCAGCTATAGAAGTGAATGCATTGTGAAAATTCCAATTGTCTATATATTACGGTTCAATAGATAAAGTTTAAAACGTCGAAAAATAGCGGTTTCCTGTACGGCGACTCCCATTCATTTATTTTAATTTTTTGTATTTGTTGTTATACATACTTTGTAAAAACATCAGGTCACCATTACACATACTCTGTAAAAACATTACAAGTGGTGGTAAAAACATTACGGCGAGACAGTGGAAGCTTAGTAATAGGGCTCCGTTTGTAGCCCTCGAGTACGGAACCCAAAAACCGCGCACCGGAATAGCGCAGATCCAATAAAGAGGCGCTTTGTTCGCCTTCAATTGCGTGATCTCCGAGCGACATTGACTCGGTGTTACATTTCTTAATGCTGTATATTTAAAAGCAGAATAATGCATTAAAGTTTAATAAAGCCGTTAATCTTTTACTGCTGTTTCAGTGACCTCATTTCTGTATTATTCTGGAATTGTGAATTAATGTAATAGAATGTTGAATAAAACAAAGCAGAACAGAAACCACGTCATACAGTTTTTTTACATATAAGCAGTAGTAGCCTATTGGTATAATTACTTTCACATTCGAGATCTGGGGTTGTACTCCAAGCACATACCACATTTTTTTATTGAACTAAAAATTGAACAATGTTATAAAAACTACACGCATTACAGTTATAAAAAAACGTTATCAAAGGTGTGGGAACTCTACCATTCTGTAGTTGGCAATGTACTGTTACATGCACCTAAATCTTCTCACATCGAGAGGAGACCAGTTCGTAGCAATGAGACAATAATATCGAAGATTTTCTCATTTAAAATAATAGCCCTGGCCTGCATTTACTGTAAAAATCATTCCCATTGAAACTACGCATCATAACACAAATAATAAATCATGCAAAGATATCTGACCTGATGCAAAGCCTCTTCTTGTTGCGGGTCGCGATCAGTTCGCACCGCCACCGTCACAGTCATGGCGCGTGCTAGGATCCGCTCAGAATACCGCAAGATGTCATCCTTATCACCTACGAAACACAGCTCATATAGCTCTCCATGTATTCTGTTCACTGCTGTCAATTTAAATCATTATTTGTGCAATGACCTTGCACACTCATGATATGAATTTCAATAACAAATGATTGCATGATGCAAGTCACCCAATTTTTCACAAACTGTCTCAAGGCAAGGAATTTCCTACTTAGTGCCATGTTAGTCCCAGCTTCATTTTAAGTTTTATGAAGAATCAAATGCCCAATTCTGTGAATATTTTATTTAATATTGTCACTAATTCACTAATAAACTGGGGCACTAATGGGCACTTAAAAAGATATAAGGACATTTACAGACTTTGTAAGTGTGTGCAGACAGACAAAAATATTCTTCTGTTCAATGTGTAATAACATATTTATAATATACAGTAACAACTGCATAGATACATACCATACAACTGCATAGTGCCTGTCATAATATTGTTTAGAAAAATATGATTTTATTTAAAAGAGAGAAATTGCAAAAACAAATTTTAACTTTAATTTAAACAAACTTAAACAGAGAAATTGTTTAAAAAAAACAGGATTGATAAAAATCCCTTACATTCAGATATATCTCCCAGTAGCTCGGAATGCTTGACACTGTCTAGTGTGGAGAGCAGGGAGTCTCGCTCCTCCTCAATCCGGATTGTGTCTCGCCTCAGTCGCTCCACTCTCAACTCGACTTGGTCTAGAACTGAGATCAATCTGAAACAAGCCGTCGCAATATGCATAGTATTCAGAGCAAAATTGTGCTTTTGTAGTATTTTTATTCTATATAATGTTATTTCTACCTTTGACTAGCATGTGAAAAAGCAAGTTTGTATGTAAATGAGGTTCAAATCTTGCAACTGAATTTTAAACCAGGTACAACCGATTGAGCTGAAATTTTGTGTACAAATTTGGTTTGGATAACATTGCTTGAAGTACCAAGTACTAAAATGTAAAAAAGCTATATTAGATTAAGTGTTTATTGATTTTATTAGAAACCAAAATTTTGTAAGATAAGAATTACAATAATGACACTGCAGCTATCCATAACATAAGCAAACAAATTTCATTAAATTCATTCATTGTGTTTGTCTATTGTAGAGTCTTCGAACCTAATGATCCTGTGTTACTGGGTTGAAGTATGTGTTGGTTGTACATAATATGTACCTTGTATGTTTGGTAACATGATTTTCCATAAAGTAAGCATCTAATTTACAAGCAGTGATAGCCTAAGAAACTCAGCATCTTGATCGAGGGGTCAAAGGTTCTAACCTCTGATTTATCAAAGTTCTTCAAAAATCACTAGCTTAGAAACGGTTAAGAAAAACATCTTGAGGAAACCTACTTACCTGACAAATCTAAATAAAAAACAAGTATTCAAAGCTATGTGAGCTCTACCAATTCACAATTGGCTAGCACGATGGACCATGCCCTAATCATTCTCATTCCGAGAGGAGACCCGTGCACAGCAGTGGGACAGTAATGGGTTGATGATGATGATGAATGAATCTGATTTGCCATTTTAAATAGTTAAAAGGTTTATTAAATATATATGTTTCACCTATGTTTTTAATGCAATTGACATGCCTACCATTATAAACAGTTACAAAAAATATTTTGTAAATAATGTTGTATAAATGCCTGGCCTATCCCTATCTCCTACCTTTCCATCTTCTAATTATTCCTTCTTAATGTAGACATTTCCTGAGATCTCTTGATTAAACAGAAGATTTAACACAATGGAGATCACTTAGAAATGCTAAGAGCTAAATGCCGGCTACAAGGAACAATGTCAGTTTATATCATGTTGTGAACTGGTAGGGGATAAAGAACAGAGTTGCAAATAAGTATATGCCCTCATAAACCTGATACAGTTTTATACATAATTTTAAATATTCCTTTAAAAAGGCACAAAGGCTCGTTTTTTAACATTATCGCAAACATTTTATCGCTATTTCCATTCCTATTCCAGAAACTCTGGTTGTGGTTTCCTTATCTTTTGTAAGGGAAAATGCACACGGCATTACAGTAAGGTTATATAAAAGAGAGCCTTGAAACTTTGTAAGACAGATGATTATTAGATTATCGATACAAAAAATCCAACAGGCCGTTCCACCAACGTAGCAACCGCTTTCGAGCGTGGGCGATGGCTGGTCATTATATTTTTATAACTAGACCGTAAAAACTCGATAACCATATTGGGTCCACGATCTCTGAATGAACCTGAGTAATAGCTAAATATGTAGTAGTTACAAGGCTAATTAAAAGATGCAATTGTTAGGGCACCTGTCTTTGGGAGGCTGAGTTCCAAGAGCCGTGGTTTCATCGATGAGCGGCAGACGAGACCCCTCGGCGGTGTACGTCCAATCTGAAGTATACTGGTCCACTTCCATGGTTTCCGCCAACTCCGGATCCAGTGCAGCGAAAATTGCAATCACACTTCAGCCAAAAATATTTTTATTCTTTAGAGATAAATAAATAACGTAATTTTCTCCAACACACCTGTCAAAATAATTTGACTGACATACGAACTACAATTTTTAATAGTGAACTATTTTATCTATGGACCTATGCACAGATTTGAATTATAAAATCTGACAGCTTCAAAAATTCGGTGTTACACGTCTATAAAAATAATTTTAAGCAGGTTTTTCACAAAGTTTTATTAAGTAAGTTAGAGATTACCTTTTTCAACTACCCCGCTACAGTTTACCATACTCTTCCGAAACGGCTTTACCAATTTTCACTAAATTTTATATGCATAATCAGTAGGTCTGAGAATTGGCTATTATCTATTTTTCATACCCCTAAGTGATAATAGTTGTTAACCCTTAACATTTTTTTATTTATATGGCAACACAACGTTTGCCAGGTCAACTAGTAACTAATATAAGCGTTCATAGGTAAATGTGTTATTTCCATATAAAAGATGAAAGAGATATCTTAACAGATCTGTTAACTTTTTTGAGTAATAACTTCTCATTAGATAAACATTCGGAAAAATACACATGTTTGTTTAACAAATACTTTATTGTGACTATTATGAGACAAAATAACAATAGTCCAAATATTAAACTAGATGGAAAAAAGAAATCATACACCAAACTGAAAACTACTGAATTTAACAAACACATCAAGTAAAAGAATAGGTTATATAATGTTATTATACCTAGGCACTAATAAAATTTTCAAACAAAATGTAGGTCAATGGTTTTATAAACATTAATGGATAAGACAATATCATGAGTATGATGATTATGAACAATGGAATTATTTAGTTTTTTTACATTGAAATGATGTATTCATTTCATTCTAGCATATTACATTTTAAAGAACTCTAGATTAAGTAAAAAAATAATATTATATTATAGAAAGTAACTAAGAATTTCAGTTTGTGAGAATTATAGATATGTCCAGGACGGAACCCTACAATAACAAATCATAACAACATAATATAAACATAAATATTAAAAGCCAGGTACATGTCGACAAATAAGATTTCTTTGAAATTATTTAAATGTAATAAAATAAAATATGTATAACCGGTGACAAAAGAAGTATGTTGTGCCAATCTCAAAATAATTTTAAATAACAAGTAATATATTTTACCCAAAGGAATACACAATTTTAAGTAATTTTAAATCATGAAAATAATCTCAAGATAACAAACAAATAAATAAAATGCGATTTATTATGTTTTTAATACTTTTTACAGCATTTTTAAGGTAGATTAGACATTTTTAGGTTGTAACGAAATAAATTTTACAAAAATTAAATAAAAATATTTAACATAAATAGTTTTGTCAGCACCGGGCACTATATGCAGTTTTTTATGATTTTTAATTAATATCAAGTGTACGAAATGTACGCATGCCCGTTTCTACTTCTTTTACGTAACAAAACCAATATTCACGCAACTTCTGGCCTACTGAAGATGAGGCAAAATGCACACATTAAAATACTGTATGTAATCTATAAATTATTACAGAAAATATATAATTTATGAATACAATAATCTATATTATACAATTTGAAATATAACTAAACATGTTATTAAATCATACTTCGTAATCATATCATTTTCGTCTCGAATTTTATTCGCATTTCTATGATGTCATTATGATGATTATAATGAAATTTAAATCAAACTAATTGTGCTTATATTCATAATAAAAATAATATATCATATTATGGTAATAATCTTTATAATGTTAACTAATGGACACGTTTTAAACACTAACTAGAAACTGTAACACTTATAGTAAATATTACTATTTTAGACAGACGGCTGCTGAAATCTATGGGTAGTCGACGCCTTTATTGTATGTCACAAAAAGCCTTAAGGATTCATTCACATCTACAGACTTAGAGCGTGTCAGACGTATGCCGATGCAGACAAGAAGGATTCTCGTATGCAGTGTTAGTGACAAACGCACAAACCTGGGGCATGCTTGTTGTAAAGATATTTTATGAAAAATATGAATTTATCTGCCATAGCCCATATCTTGTACGTTCAATTTCTTTAGATATAAATTGAAGCCTTAATCTGTCAAAATGCTCTCCCGTCAAATGCAGTACCACAACATATACCATGGAGACCTCTTACAAGGATTAGCAGCCCTGCCTATAGATTTATGACGTCACAAGATTATGAACACTTTGAGAATTTATAATATGGGTACAAACTTCATTATTTCGAATAGCAATTATTTTGGGGCAGTGATGAAAAATTACCTACATGTATTCTTTACATATTTAATTTGAAACCAGGTGTTTGGTGTTTTTAATACCTATATCTGGAGGTATGAGGTGCAATCCAAGGCACACTTGTGATTTTTCGAAGAAGTTTTTTTAATTACTACATATAATGATTATGGAAAAATATCATGGAGCATCTGCACTTGAACGTATGGCGTAATTTTTCTTTCTGAGACGAATTATTTTCCCAAAGATTAGTTGATGATAATTCAATTTTAAACAATCATGCATCTAAGACATTTAATTCACATCAAAAAATGTTTATAAGAAATAGTATAGAGTAAGCTGTGATATGGCAACACTGCCACGGTAGTCGATATGTTGGTCAATACTGTTATTATCTACTTCCAGTACCGTGGCACGACTTTAATATAAACGCACCTTTTCAGCAACTTCACTGCTAACATTTATTTAGACCTTAATAAAGCTCAATCTATGGACACACAACAAGAATTGCTTCGATTCTACTGTACGCGAGTAGTGTGCGAGCGAGAGGATCACTTGCCGTTCCACTCGCTGATCCGACCGTTCTCGAAGACGAGGTTCTTCCGGGGCAAAGGAACTAACGTACCGCGCTTCACAATCCCCATGTCTTCACCTGGGTAATACTGGAAATTATGGATATTTTAAGTGAACAATAACAAATTTAAAAGAAAATGAGGTTAAACATTCAAAATATTAGAAAGACTTAAATATCTGCAACATTTCACATACGCGAATTGACATATATATTAAATTTGTATTACATATGTTCAAATATTTATATTAAGTATGGTTTCTGATCTGCAAACAGATATTCTTAGTAAATATTTAGGTTATAATGAACCTTTGAAAAAACTAATTTGAAAATATTTATTCATCCCACCCTATTATGATAATTAATGCACATACTTTTAAATAAGATATTAAAAACATGTATTACTTACCTGACATTGTGAAACAAACTTCAACACATCCGACCTAATGAATTCATTATCCTCTTTCACCTTTTCTAACCTGTAATAACATTTCTCTATTAAATATTTCCAGATGTTTTTAATAGAAATTTTAATGTAAACATTAAAGATATGTAAAAAAATTAAGTGTCATTGTACAAACAGATTTAAAACAAAATTTAGAAGCTTTAAGATCGATTATAACTATACTTACAAATCAGGTAACGCTACTCGATCAACTATACTCCTACACACTTGTTCGCAAAGTGCTTCATCAAACAATGGAATGCCAAACTGAAGATCCAATATCGTCCATTTCTAAAAGTAAGATACAAATAATTACATTCGTAAATATTACAAAAAAAACATGACAAATGGAACTTTATCTATTTTTACATGCAGTAGTTGACCATTGAAATGTAAAAATCCCCTGAGATATACACCAAAAATGGTTACATGCCTTCAATCAGAATATTATGTCATGCTAGTGTTACAAAAAATAGAAAAATGTATAAAGAAAATAAGTAAGAGGAAAATGATTACACAATGATATAAAACAAGGATCAAAATAAATATTATTATCTTAGTACATAATTAGGAGAACCATGTCAAAATCGGGTGACATTGAAATCTATGAAAAATGTTATCATATTTATTTTCAGACCGAACAACATTCATATCCGATTAGAACCAAATTAAATAAGTGTAGTATCCCCGATACTGATAGCTATTTGACTCGCTAGCGACCAGCATGTCCACTCGGGCCGACGGCCGCACACAGGCTGGTAGTTGTGACGTATGCGCTCGAGACGTATACGCACCTACCCACATACGCTACATTTAATTTTATGCGCATATAAATATATAATTTTAAACTACCTCTGGTTTACACATCTCGTCATCCGAGAAGTTGTGCGCGGTATCGACGCCGCTGTCTCCCTCTGCCGTGATCTCCGCGAGCTTGTCCGAGAGCTGCGTGAACATTGAGATAGACTCCTCCGCGGGGCTCAGCAGATCGTTCAACTGACTCTCTTTATCACTCGACTTCTCGAACTTCAAGCTCTCCATACTGGGCATGTGAACCGGTACTATATCGTCGAGGAAGGACTCCTTGCTCGACGACTTTTCCGTCGACTGTTTGTCTTTTAAATCCTCGATGCTTGTTGACGTCGAATGTATTGGAACGAAGTCATCGCTGCCTGAAATCGACTCCTTGCTCCTGTACTGGTCTATGTTCAAGCTGTCCAGTTCTTCGCATAGTAACTTCCCTCCTTCAGCGCTCGTGAATCCGTTAGCAGGTGAACTTGTCTTGCTGTCAGTAGTGGGCGTGACGGCGAAGTGAGACTCAATGGGCGATTGTAGCCTCGAGATGGATTTGGTGTACTCCGGCGTCCTTTCAACGGAATCGCTTGATGATAGAGACACGTCGCTGACTGGCTTCGCAATGCCACAAATGTCTTTCTTCTTTCTTGGGGGGACTGTAATAAAATACATGGTCTTAGATATAGGCAGTGGCAAATTCTTTTAAATTGATTTATACTCGTAAATTAGGTCGAGCACGCCGATGTCGACGAGCGTGACGTCACACTATCGCGAGTACATACCGAGCTGCACGGCGGCGGGCGGGTGCGCGCAGCCGAGGTCGGGCACGCCGATGTCGACGAGCGTGACGTCACACTATCGCGAGTACATACCGAGCTGCACGGCGGCGGGCGGGTGCGCGCAGCCGAGGTCGGGCACGCCGATGTCGACGAGCGTGACGTCACACTATCGCGAGTACATACCGAGCTGCACGGCGGCGGGCGGGTGCGCGCAGCCGAGGTCGGGCACGCCGATGTCGACGAGCGTGACGTCACACTATCGCGAGTACATACCGAGCTGCACGGCGGCGGGCGGGTGCGCGCAGCCGAGGTCGGGCACGCCGATGTCGACGAGCGTGACGTCACACTATCGCGAGTACATACCGAGCTGCACGGCGGCGGGCGGGTGCGCGCAGCCGAGGTCGGGCACGCCGATGTCGACGAGCGTGACGTCACACAATCGCGAGTACATACCGAGCTGCACGGCGGCGGGCGGGTGCGCGCAGCCGAGGTCGGGCACGCCGATGTCGACGAGCGTGACGTCACACTATCGCGAGTACATACCGAGCTGCACGGCGGCGGGCGGGTGCGCGCAGCCGAGGTCGGGCACGCCGATGTCGACGAGCGTGACGTCACACTATCGCGAGTACATACCGAGCTGCACGGCGGCGGGCGGGTGCGCGCAGCCGAGGTCGGGCACGCCGATGTCGACGAGCGTGACGTCACACTATCGCGAGTACATACCGAGCTGCACGGCGGCGGGCGGGTGCGCGCAGCCGAGGTCGGGCACGCCGATGTCGACGAGCGTGACGTAGCCGGCTGATCGTGACAACCGCAGCCGCCGCGAAAGCCGCCGAAGTCCGGCGTGCTTGCGCCACAGCGACTGCCACTCTAAGGGACAATGTTTATTCATTCATGATTTATTTAGTTTTTTTTTTTTTTATAATATAGGAGTAGCAGACGAGCATGCAGTCTACCTGATGGTAAGTGGCTACTGCCGCCCATGGACATCTGTAATCAACCCCAGATAGAATGAGATATTCCTACCTGAGGTCGGCCACAAATGCGCCGCTACCCCTGAGGACTAAGCTGGAACGCCTCGGAAAAGTATGTCTCCCTTACCACACCATTCAAAACGGAACACAGCAGCGCCTAACACTGCTGTTATTAGGCAGAAATAGGTGTGGCGGTGGTGCCGCCGGAGTCGAACCACAAACGGTTCTACCACCTTCAAAATATACAAGGTCAATTTTCAACTTTACGTGGATAACGAAATTCGAATGAATAAGGAGTAAGTAGCGTAGAATATAATGATAAAAAAATAAGATAAATCCATTGAGCTTTATGCCAGGTTTTTTTAGCACTTCATTTTCTAAACCAATAACGCTTGTATGAGAAAATATGATAACAATGACAGTTCATAAATGTAACAGTACGTTTTTTGAAGTACATATATGTAATTTAATAATGGAACACAAGTTCTATTTGTAATTTATTATAAATGTCTTCGAGCGTTTCACTCATTATGAGATAGAGTCGGCAGAGAGCGTACTGTAAGGGCGTTAATTAAATGAAAAAATGTTCGTCACCGTCAGCGTTATCAGCCGTGTTGGGCGGGAAGGCGAGGTGCGCGGTGCGCGGGTGCGCGCGCACGGCGGCGGCCTGCAGCAGCACGGGCTGGCGGCGCAGCGCGTGGTTGGCGGCCGCCAGCGCGCCCGCCGCCGGCAGCGCCGCCGCCGAGCTCTCCGCGCCCCACCACACCACCGACAGCGACGCGTAGCCGAGCAGGGGGCGCGGCACGCCGCGGAGCACTGTACCTGGTGACACAAACAATATGTAAGTGTGGCGATTTTCCGCAAATCATTAAAAAATGACAGCACTAGTTAAGTCTCACTACCGAAATTTAAACAGTTTTCATGAAACCACACTATGTTTCTTTACAATAATTAAAAAAATATTGAGGTGTAGCGTTCCTGCACTGGGGGAACAATTTATAGGAGGCTTCTATTCCAATATCACAAATTTATATGTTTAATTGATGCTTTAAGCGCAACTCGATTTTTTCTACAATTTGTACAACGGGGGGCATGGGCAATAAAATCAACCTACATCCCCAGCAGCTACATTCTATACTAGGCAGCAGACACTTATGTACCATGTGAATAATTTAAGTAGGACTTTAAATGATTTCTATGATGTATCTATCCAGAACACAAATATATCTTAACACAGTATATGAGTAAAATTAACCTTTCATGAATATCCTTCCGAAATGAATCCTAAGATGTATTTAATTAACAAATACATAAATCAGCGTACCCTTGGTGAGCAGCAGCGCGGGCGGGCCGTATCCGGCCACGTGGTAGAGGTAGAGGCGCATCCAGGGCGAGGCGGCCTCGGGCGGCGCGGGGCCCACGTGCGGCAGCGCGCCCGCCGCCGCGCCCGCGCGCGCCTCGCGCGACAGCGGCGCCGTCGATACCGCCAGCCTGCGCACACGCACAACAATATTATTATATACTTCGTGTGTGGTTTTTACTATTTTATTTAATAATAAATATAACCATTTTAGAACATTACAGGTATGTCAAGGTCCAAATGTCGTGAAAAGACGGTCCGCAACCTGAGCGTGTCTTTCCATTATTTTTAATAAAATTTTAACGCCAAGGGAAACATCGTAAAGTAAATGAATTTATTTTAACGAGTATATTGATTATGTGAATTTGTCAAACCACACAATGTCAATGCATTACTCAAAATGTCAAAATCGAATAATGCATATAAGAATTACACAAAAATTGAAATTCTTTAAAAGAAATACTTTACTAAACTTATAAAAAAACCTGCCTCCAAAAGCGGGTGTAAAACCTCAACACTATCTTCCTTAGAACGTGCAAGGTGAATGTCTTTGACGGTTGCACCTTGGCGAAATTAAATATTGTTCACAAACTTTATAATCGTAATAAAAATGTCACTATAAGAACTATTTCAAATAAAATGAACCAAAACACGCAAAAAATCTTACCTGTACTTAGTGGAAAGTAAACGAGTCCGTGCGGGAGCATCAAGCGCATGCAGCGCTTCGCAGCGGAGCAAGTCTAACGGGCGGAGCCGTGGCCGCAAGCACCGCAGTGCTATCCGCAGGCACGCGGCTGCGGCGAGGTACCGCCGCGCCTCTCCTTCGATCTCGGGGTCGGCTACCACCTAACAAAATGTATATGTTAGCTATTGGGAAAAAGTTTATTGTTAACCTCTTGTAACTGGTCACCACCTGTAGCTCATTATATTCTAGTCAAGTTTTGAGGTCAGCATATAATAATTAGAAAGATCTATTCAGATTGAGACATACTGTGTCTCTACACAATTTTGATCCCTCCTAAGCATATCAAAATACGTGCTATTTCGTTGCCGTACACAAAACGAAACTATTAACATTGAAATGGCCGTAATCGCGGTGTCAATACATAAACTGTTTTATAATAAAATTACCTTATCCAACTCCATAAGTAGGCTATCCAAACTTTCGTCACACAACTTCCCAACTTCGAATAATGTTACAGCATGGCTCTTGAGGTCCTGAAATTATAAAATGTATAAAATTATTAGAATCGTTTCGAGGTGCGTAGTATCATTTGTAATATTATTGGGAATTTATGTTTTTTTTTTTTATAATATAGCAGTCGAACATGCAGTCCACCTGATGGTAAGTGGCTACTGCCGCCCATGGACATCTGTTATCAACCCCAGATAGTATTAGATATTCCTACCTGCGGGCAGCCACAGATGCGGTGCTACCCCTGAGGACTAAGCTGGAACGCCTCGGAAAAGTATGTCTCCCTTACCACACCCTCCAAACGAAACACAGCAGCGCCTAACACTGCTGTTATTAGGCAGAAATAGGTGTGGCGGTGGTGCCAGCGGAGTCGAACCACAAAGGGTTCTACCACTTTCATAATTTAATAATATTATAATAATACCGGTGATAAATTCCCCATCATTAGATATGCGGCAAGAGTGGAGTCGAACAGCACGGCCACCCGCTGACCACCGCTGTTGTTACTGGATGTTTCGGACGCTTCGTGAGAGCTCTGAAAACACAACAATAATTAGACATTGCTCTATGTATGTATTGTACGATTGAATACATAATAAATTCAATGCTAGATTTCGTCAATAAATTTGTGGCTTAAGAAAGTTACAAGAGTTGATATTGAAGAGATTACTAGATGTTCTATAACCACAAATACGTTTTCAGATTAGTCTGATACTTAATATTACTAGAATTCAATTTAATTCGCTTTGGATAGAACACTGTGATAGTGGTACAATATAGTTATCTCTTGTTTATAGGTAATGATGTCTATGTATTTATTTATTTATTGGAAAGCGTGAACTTAAATAATTAAAGATTTAATCCTATGTATGATATTACCTGCTTAGATGTAGAAGGAGTGTCCTTGAGAAGCACCGGTTCCATTTGCAACGCATCGTCGTCCACATTTGGGTCAAACGTCAGAGGCGCTATTTGTCGATATCTGAATAAACGAAACAACAATATACTTTAGCACATACTTATGGTATATTTTACATTGTTATTAAACATTTTTTTTACAGAAAAAAGCTAGTATTAAAAAAAAATACAAATTTAAGGAGTATTCATGAAAAATAAAAATTAACACGAACATTCACATACTCCTACTAGACATTATTAAAGCTATGATATTAAGAACTTTCGTATGACTGTAAAATTATGTAAAAATTGCTCTGTCTTTCCTGATGTATTTCTTCCAAACAGCCCAAAAGAAAAAACCTACTGATGAAAAATATTTATGGTAAGGACCAAGTATGTTTCATAACTTAATCTTAAAGATAAAGCCCACTCCACATTTCCGCGAGAACGCGAGAAAAGCCCCGATTCGTATTGGCTCCAAATTCTCGTGCTTTTCTCGCGAGAATGTGGAGCGGACTTAAAATATACAATGTTTGCGTACGGCTGATGTTTGTGCGTGGTGAGCGCGTCGCGCCAGGAGGCGTGCGCGGGCGCGGCGGGCGGCGGCCGCAGCTGGCGCGCGAAGCCCAGCCGGCAGTACAGCGACACCGCCTGCTTCACCAGCTCGCACTCCACCTGCACACCGACACACTCAACACACTATAGTCTGATTTATAATTAGGTGTCCAAAATGTAAACAAAGGTGTTGTCCTATCAAGAAAATACGTTTCAAATGGTAGTTTCTTATTTTTGACAATATTAAATTAATACAACAATAATAGAATAATAATCTAAATAAATTAAGATCAATTCAAATTTTTAATGGTAACACAAACGGAACCCAACACATTTCTTGTGCCGTCATTTTTAAGTTTCGTACCTGATGTTATTCATTTTCGTGATTGTAATCGAACTCAAATGTATTATCGTTTTCATCATAGCGCGTTCGTTAAATTGTGAATAATTGTAAAGTTTTCGTTTTTTATTGAGTTTGTTAAAGTTTTTGTTTCTTGTTAATTTTGACAGTGACATTTGTTTGTTTACATTTTGGACACCTAATTATGAATCAGACTATAATTACATAGTAGAACCCTAAAGGAATCGCTGACTCGTTACACGTGTATGCTAGTCGGGCCAGAGAGAACTAGGTTGCAGATGCAGCGTTGACGTCAATCACGCGGTTTCCTTAGACCTACGGAAGGCCCCCCGCGTCATTCTAATCTCAAACTTCGAATTAGGGTCGCTCACTTAGTTTAGTATTAAAAATAAGTAATTAATGTAATTTTTATTTTTAAATTAAATTAAATTTAAATCAACTTTGGTCTTTTTTTGGAACCTCCGGCCGCAGCTAACGTAATTCACTCGAGTGAACGAAATAATTTACAAAAAAAATCAAATAACAGAAAAGAATGAGCAAACGAATGAATGAATAAAAGAAGGAACAAACAAAAACAAAAAGTTTTGTTCGTGCAAGTAAGAAACTCTACATAAACTGCATTCGGGATTTAATATTTGAACATTATCCTAGTCACCTTATCATTTCTGAAAGCTATGTTGTGACCGATCATTTGGTCTTTTCAATTATTTTATATATTTACCATCTAAACAGATTATTGACATATACATAATATATGGTAGTTGTTTATGCCTAGTATTTTTCCTCTTGATAGCTAGAACAATTTTGCTGGACTACATACATGATTACCTTTTTTTTAAAGGTAAAAAAGCAATTATCATAAACGAAAAAAGTAATTTAACCTATATTGAGAGTTAATTAATTTAAAATTACTTGAAGAACAGTAGCTAATTCAGCAACACTGGTATGTTCGTCGATGGACACAAACACTTTGTACAGGAGCGTCTCAAAGTAATCGCCCGCGATCCGGTTCATCACGAACCCCTTCAACGGCGGCACCGACACTTTGTCCGCCGCTGTTATAGGCACGTCCAGGTATATGAGACCGCGCCTAAAATTTAAAAAAAGTTCCTTCATTGTTAGCTATAATTAATGAAAAAGTCTAATCTTCCATTCTTAATAAATACTTGGTTCCAGATTATAAAAATATACTTTGGTGGCGTGGCTCTCGAAATTAAACTTTGCTTAAACTATGTGTCCTGTAAATTTTATTATCTGTACTTTACATAGTATTTTATTGTATTCAAACAGCTTAAAAAATCTTACGCCTTTTTCGTCATAACAGGCAAAAACATTAAGTACAAATATACTTAATACTCGTACATATTTTTTACATAAAGCCCTCCTATACTTGGGCATAAAACTCACCTATATAACGTTTTTACAACATTGTAGTCGAGCGTACCGGCGGTCTGCGAACCCCGGTCGATTAGCAAGTCGATTAGTGCCTTCTCGCTCTCACTCAAAGGCTAGCACGAAACAAAACACTTGGTTAGACTATACACTCAAACATATAAAAATTCAGAAAACATAATAGTATTGTTATGTATCATTGTTATCGATTTTTTATTAACGAAATACAGTTAATTAGCCAAAATAATTGTAATTTAAAATACAGCTATTTTAAGGACATAAAAAAAATGTTATATAATATCATTGTTATAGTGGTAAATTATGTATAGTAGTAAATGAATTACACGCAACATGCCTGACGAATTTTAATTTAACAATCCATAAAATAGTGCTTATAAATGTATAAAATTATATTATGTTATATTTAACAAAAAAAAATCAACACTTATGTAAATAGCATATTATTATTGGATTTTACCTTAACATCTTCTTCCAGGACATATCCAAGTTCGACCCTCCACCAGGGCTGCATGGGTATGTTGAGGGGTACGCGAGGTAGCAGCGCGCGTATGGCCTTGGAGCGGCCGCGCCGCCCCAGGGACCGCGCCTTCGCCACCAGCTCTAAGTATTCGTTGCGACCCACTCCGAGTAGGCGAAGGCCTAGGAACATCATTCAAATAATTGATGCAAATATTTATGATCTCCATGACTGGTCGGGAAGCCTGATGTAACAAAGGCATGGGAACATCATTCAAATAATTGATGCAAATATTTATGATCTCCATGACTGGTCGGGAAGCCTGATGTAACAAAGGCATGGGAACATCATTCAAATATTTGGTGCAAACGTTTATGATCTCCATGACTGGTCGGGAAGCCTGATGTAACAAAGGCATGGGAACATCATTCAAATATTTGGTGCAAACGTTTATGATCTCCATGACTGGTCGGGAAGCCTGATGTAACAGCGCATGAATAAAATTTCCTTACCACACACACAAACCACTTCTCTTTTAAAGTAGAAAAAGGTGAACGAGTATAGAACACAGCTACAAAAATAAAATAAAAATAATCAGAAAGAAATATTTTAAATTTCTTCATTGCTTACAATCAGCAGCAGTGAAGTTCGGCATTGTGTCATAGCTCTTCTCCAGCTCTATAAGTAGAGCAACCACTTCTACATAGTAGATAAAGGGAGTTATTCTTAACCCTGAAATAACATAAGAAAAATATTGTGTGCATATCAAAATAGAAAATAGAATTATGAACATTTACCACACATAAAATACAAACAATTTAAACTTTTTATTTTTTATTTATGTTTTTATCAGTCAAAGTAAATGCACATTATAAAAATAATTTAGATATTATACAGTAATGATTAAGGTTGTTACCTTTCACAATCATGTCCGCTAAGTGATATGGGTACAACATGAGCCTTTGTATGCTGCTCTGTATGAGCACTTCGTAGTATTTCTTCTCATCTTTACGAACTGTTCGCACTGAAAAAAAAACAATGTTGAGATACTCATCACAATGTGATCACATAATTCGAATTTTGCATCATTTTAATAGTAGAACTAGAAGAAATGTTTCATTACATAGCAAAGCTTACTACATTCATGTAGTAAACATGTAGAAACCTATGTTTTCTCACACAAGTTTCACGGAGCATTACTTATTAAATTTCTTATTGGAATTTAACTGTAAATGTTATATGTATTAAAATTGTTCTTCTTCTTCTTAAAGTGACACTCCGACTAGCTTAGGTTAGCCATCAATTTTGCAAACTTCCTTTGATCTTTAGCGAGGCGAAATAGTTGGGCAACACTTGCTATCCCTTCTATCCCACCTTCGCTATTCAAATTAAAAACATTCAAACCGTGGTGATAAAATAGTTTTATATTAAATTTAGCTCTGATGTTTTTATTTGTTATATACAGACAGTGTAATGATAAAATAAATTTGATAATACACATCCAAACAGCTGCTTATGTCCTAGACTAGTTGATAATTTTATTTTTAATAAGATAATATTAATGATTAATACTGACATAATGTTCAGATAAGCACAAGTAAAGTAAACATTGAATGTAGGTCAAGAACACTTTGCTAAATTCAAAGAGAAATATGTAATTTATATGCATCCAACAGTTTATTGTTAAAGTTAGTTAAACAACCCATAGGACATAATAGCACCCAGAGAGCTCTGGGTTCAATGTTGACCAGACAGACATCTAAATTATGTATGTTTAGATTACATGACAGTGCAGAAAGTGTAAAAAATAATGCTATATTCATAGTGTGACAAAATAATAACACACTCATCGCTTCACATTAGAATTTTTGAAGGCCTGAGAGCTATGAACTCATAGACATATTTTGTGGACAAAGTGGTCCAACAGACATTGTATATATTACTAGATAGAGAGTACATCACTTTGACTAGCATTTCACCTACAAGTTTCTACAAACAAGACACATTCTTGCAACATAGAAAAATGTAAAAACACTCACCAAGACTGCCTCGAAATCTCAATTGGTTTTTAATACTGAACTCAAAGATGTATCTCTCGTATTCCTTTGGCGAGTCGCCTAACAGCTGTAAAATATCACCAAGTATCATTGAACAAAATATTCGGGAGAATGTCTAAATACTATTGAGATGGATAATATAATGATAGAGCATATGCAACAAACCGAGTTATATGTTTATTTCTTAAACCAATAACAACACATATTTGGAATATCATAACACATTTTGTTAAACTATTCAAACATTGTTTACCTTTTTCACATTCGCTGGCAACTGCTGCCATTGTGTTCGTTTTCTGATACACTCGTCGATTTCATCCTCCATGATATTGGAGATTTTATCTTTTAATCGCACTACATCGAACTTTACACAATAATTAATACCTCTGCAAAATAATTTTGATAAGGAAAAATATTATGTGCGAATTCGTTCGAAAACCTCCATTGCTATATTGAGAGTAGATACCACAGATTAGTAATTAAAAATTAATGCAAAGGAATTAATTTATTAAGCACAAAACGACACGTAAATATAAATATTTTTGTTTAGTCCTCGTATTACTAGATTACTTCGTATATGATTGGCTAAATTCTACAGAAAAAAATATATTAAATAATGACATTCGTTATGTTTTTATTAAGTCTTTGAACATACCTTATAAATGTCAAGAACACGACATTGACAAGATAAGTTTCATATAATGTTGCCACAATAGTAAGTCAGCCTTAAAAGTAGGGGATCACAAGCAGCTGATTATTTTTATTTACCTACAAATTAACCGAAGCTAATAAATTAAGAAAATAATTAGTAATTGAGTAACAATCGGATTTTTTTACGTTTGAGAAATAATATTGTCTTGTTTAAATTAACTTTAATCCGTATTTTTTGTTTATTAGGATTCATAACATAGCAAACACTATAATAAAAGACATAGGTATATATAATAAAAGATATAGCTCGACTTGGCGGAGGCACTGCTGTGCCTCCAGATAGGTAATAAAAGCATTAAGATAAAAAAGAAACTTGTATCAAAGTAACAGTTTAAAGAAATACCTCTACGTAAGTAAAGTATGTAAGGATACCTATTTGTCGAATACAGGGTACATGTTCTTTTTCAAACTAGAGAAAATTAATTGCGAATAAAAATATATATTTTAGATATGGGTCTTATCATTTTAGTTCATGAGACCCACAAATTAAAACCTTCGAAGACTGAAAGGGTAAATTTAGAGCATTTCCCACTTTATTTTTTGATAGTATAATAAAATATAATATTTATAAAACTTATAATATAATTAATTTTATATTGCATTGAAAGAAAATTCAATTTTATTCAAATAATTCTACAAATGAAGCATGTATTTCATTGATCATGTCTGATGCTATCATGCTACGTCCAAGTTTCTGATATGCTTTAAAGTTACAAGTTCTGGTAAGCTTAGCTGCAGCGTGCGTAGCTACGCTTTGAGCAAGCTTCATAGAAATATAATTTTCACACAAATTTGATTGTAAAGTCCAGTGGTAAAATGTAGCCAATGAACCAGCTAAAATGTCACCCTGCCCACCAGCGCGTCTACCAGACCCTCCTTCAGACAGGGCCCAGGAGTAGTTCTTGAGATTCGAATGATATTGGTCAATAGCACCTTTTTCTAATACAGATACATATTCTCCCCAGAATTTAAACCAATCATCATCAGCATTCGGCATAGCTTCCATCAATCGTTTAGTCTCCACATGGTTTGGTGTTAATATGGCACCTGGACTTGGATAATCTTTCAGAACGGATATATTCCTGGCAATCGCATAAAGTCCATCAGCATCGATAACAAGAGGTTTCCTAAGCACTTTACATGTTTCAACAATTTCATGAACCAATTTTATATCATCATTTTCTCGTCCCAATCCTGGACCAATAACGATAACATGCATTTTAGGCAATAGAATATTAATTTTAGACAAAGAATATATATTTCTGATCGGGTGTACGATAAGATCTGGACTGTAGGACTTAATGACTGGCGCAGCAGCTTCAGTTGTTATTACATGCACGAGATCTGCCCCAACCTGAAAGTGTAAGACACATTTGCTATTAAATTGTATATATTAATTATTAATTAAGTTTACGTAATTAGTTTACGTAATTATTAATGTAGATATAAATATGTCAAACACATTTTATTTAAAAACAAAATATTACTCACATCTAAGAAACATATAGGTACAAATCAATGCACATAACAAGTATCTACATAATAAACTAAATATTTAATCATTGAAATCACTTACCTTTAAAGCCGATATTGCAGCAAAATACGGCGCCCCAGTGTATTCCACTGAACCTCCAATTACAAGAATTTTCCCAGCTTCCCCTTTTCTTTTAAAATGTAAGTCGGGTATGACCATCCGACTCAATGAATTTAACATTAATTCATGTAACGAATCTAAGTTAGCACATTCTCGAGGTATTAAACCTTGAACATTATTTACCGTGGATTCACATATTATCAATAAAGTTATCGTAGAATACAATAATAAATTCATAATTATGAAATGGTAAATATTTGTAATAATAATAATATAATAATTAATAACTTTAAAATACACGAGTACAATGAAAAAAACGAATAAGTATAAGCACACAATCCAAGTTCCTCTGTTTATTTTATATGAAGGTCAGGATAACATGAACCTTTCGAATAAAATGACGCGCAATCGGCGCATAATTTGATAAACGTATGTACGTTTCAAGATGGATTCAATCAGAAAGGATATGTGACAGAGTAGGTACAACGTGTCAGAAAGAATAAAATATATTGCAAAATGATCAACCTTCAAATTATAGTTTAGTATAGTTACAAAGTATAGTTTTGAGTGCCTACCACGACTATTCACTACTATTGCCTATTAAGAGTATTTAAATATTTTTTGTACATATGCGCAGGCGCACGCTATTGCACAATGGGTAAGGAAATGTTATATTGCTTGTTACATGTATGGAATAAACAAAACGTAAATTAAAATTGGAATACATAGTTTATTTAATTATTTGCATAGTTTTTATTAGTATTTTTTAATAGTTCCTAAGATAAAAAACCTAATGTCTGGAAAACATTTATTTATGGACTTACGCAAAATTTACACATTATGTCAGCTGGTAATTATCGTCGCAATTGTCATTACAATGTCAGTTGTTTCAGTTGTCAGTGTCATCGAAGTGAATTGGATTGATAGATTATTTTATTATTTTAGTGATTTGAAAATAAGTGTGGTATTTTTTATATTAACACATCAAAATGGAAGATAAATATGAGAGTGTTAAATTGGGATATACCATACATAAATGTTCCAGCTATACCACCACCTTCGTACCTGAGTAAGTACGATTTTTGCAAATATTATTTCGTCGGAGTATTCATGTAACACGCCCCGGCTATTTATTTATAACTGTTGATATTTCAAGCTTTTGTACATCCCATTTCACTTCTCCAAAAATATAGTTAAGTCAAAGAAGTGTTCGCAACATACTCGTGTTTGTTTATTTTTGTTTTTATTTTGGGTTATTTTTTATACAACATAAGTCAAACAATATCGAAAGTTAACATGCAGACTGCTCCATTTAACTTTTAAAGAGAGCCGATCTCTTTTATGTTACAATAAAAAAAAATCAACTTTTCTTAATAGTATTTACTTTTTTTTCAGAAACATTCTGATAGACAAACCCTTGAACACAAGTTCGCGATGGTTTACGGACAGCGGGCCTGCGTCGCAGTACCTGGTCTTGAAGCTGGACACACCAGCCATAGTTCAGACCATCAAATTTGGCAAATACATCAAAGCACATGTCAGTGATCTTAGGAAGTTTCAAGTTTATGGGGGAACAGAAGAAAACACCATGTCTTTAATACTGACTGCGTATGTAAATCGATTTTATTGTAAATTACCCGACATAGATATGATATCATTCATTGCATAGCTTTCTTTTCATATTTTTTGAGTACAAAGAACTCAGACATAAGAAGCCTGGAATTAACGAAAACTTTTGGAGTAAACACTGATATTTTCAATCTAAGAGATCTATATTTGAAAAGCCTTATGTGGGAGTAAAGTCAGAGCTGTATGTGATTGCTTTAGATATACAGGTCGTAGAAGTTCTAGTTTGTCAATTTGTAAGAGCTGAAGGTGCTGTTTTAATTTAAAAATGTACTAGGTCAGAGATACCAATATAAGACATTAACCTGTTGTTAACCTCGTTTAGGACTCCTGTCCTATTTGAGATTTTTATATATTTATAGGTGATAAAGATCATTTGAAATCAGATGAGCCAGAAGCTTGTTAGTTGCTTTGCTAATCTCTCATAAATCATTACAATATAATATAAATCATTAAAAATTATCTATTCCAGGGGGTTAAAAAAAGACAATATTCCAGAAACATTCAAACTTCGTAACAGAACAAATGAGGGTCTGTATCTACCACTGAGGTACATCAAAATTGTGCCAATACAGTCATGGGGCCCGTCGTACAGCTACACAATCTGGTATGTGGAGCTCCACGGCATTGACAATGAAGACTTGGTCACCAGAGCCATTGAGACCATAAGCCTGGTATGTTACATCTGAACTTTTGACCTTAGTTCTAAGATTTTTTTTTTATAATCTGCAGTCCACCTGATGGTAAGTGATGACTGCCACCCATCCGTAATTGATTGGTTATTAATTGGTAGAGTGCATGAAACAATTCTAGTAACACAAATATGAAATTATGCTAATGCAAATAAATAATATTGAGGAGTCTGTACTCGGTTCAATGTAGCATCCATTAGTCAGCTCATTTACTTGTTAGACCAATGCCCAAAACTACATTGTTTTATTTATTTTGACTAACTGTTAATGTAATGAATCAATGGTCAATTTTGAAAACTAACTAGAATTGATAAAATAAACAATAGCTGCATGCTTAGTAATATATTCACACATTATTTTTGATATTATATTTATGATTAGCTGTGCCCTGCGGTTTCATTCACGTTAAAAAGAAATAACATGGGTGAAACTGCAGGGCATAGCTAGTTCTAAAATATAAGTAGCCTAAGTTACTCCTTATTACATCAGCTACCTGGCAATTAAATTCCCGTCAAAATCGGTTCAGCCATTTCAAAGATTAGCCAGAACAAACAGACAGACAGACAAAAATTGTAAAAATGTTATTTTGGTGTATGTACTGTATATATATTCATATGCATGTAGTAAACAGACACTCCAATTTTATATTTATGATAAAGTTTAAATATTGCACACCTAAAAAAATATGGCTAGGTTCTTATGCAGGAACTTTATAATTCTAATGATTGGCACTGACAAGAGTATTTAAGTATAAGGTTACAACTCTGTTACCTCAATAAGTATGTATTTTTGCAGATATTTGTAACATACATCAAAGTCAGCACCTACCTTAAGATTCATAGCTTATCACTATGTTTATAGAGCAAATAATTGTTTATCAAATTATAAACATACTTTCATACCTTTTAACTTGTATAAAATGCTTAGCTGTTTATAATATGTATTTTATATAGTAGTGTTAAGATAAAGTTCTGCAGCATTATCTATTCTCTCAATATGGATTAAACAAAACAATAATGAATGAAATGTCGCTTTTATTAATAAATTTTGTCTGTCATCTAATATAAACATAAACAGTAACTCTCATAATGAGAAAAAAACCTGATATGGTATCATAAAAGTATGCAGATGGTCAATGTCGTGTTTTACCTACATTAAAAGAGCATAGTCATTACTAGTATAAACAGATAAGCAAGAATAATTAGTATAAGTAAAAAGATTCTTATGTTTATGATACATTCTAAATCTTTCCTCAGTTCACCAGCTGTAATTCTGATTTAAATTTGTAATTTTTTAAAGATTTCTCCTACATTTGCGGCCCCATAATATCATCTTTGCCAAACACACACAAGTGGACACACACATAGATGAAAACACAAACACCCAAAACTAGAACTGAAATCTAAATTCATCATTTACATATCTATATCCGCCTCTCATACGGGTCGTCATTGATATTATAATACTTATCTAACTTTGTATTTTCAGCGTAAAGAGGAAGAAGCAGTTCGAATACTTTTGAAGCATTTACGAAGACGAAAATATAAAGACGCGTTTGAGGCGTTGTCGCGGGAGACCGGCGTTCAACTGGAAGGGCCAATACAAGCGCGACTATGGAACGCCTTGGTCGAGAATGGGGATTACAAGCTCGCTGAAGAAATATTTGAACAGGCTGCTAATGGTACACTATTCTTATTTTATTAAGTAGGGATTATACTGTTGTTTTGTAAAATAATGTGCTCTATGTCATATTGCATACAGCAAATATCACCCGTTGACTTACAGTCTTTGTATGGTTTTGTGGTTCTAATAAAATATTAGTGCAAAATATAATAATGAAAAAAAAGCCCACTAAAATATTATTAGGACCAGGTAAAATATATGGTAAATTAGGCTTATACCAATATTTATTTAATTTTAAGGTCACTATTATTGCAATATGTTTTAGCTGTTCCGTAGGTGTATTTTCATGACATACATACTTAAGCTACCATTCTTTGTTGACCTGGCTAAAATTAAAAAAGGTTGTTCATATCTGTTTTATGGGCTCAGTTTGGTTAATGGAAAAAATCAAGTAAAAGCCGACAGATTTTCGAAACCAGACCTGAACAATACAATATAATAAATAAAAAAGGAAAGTGACACACATTCATATACTTTTTCTATTCTGATACTGGATTACGTCTTGAATTTTGCAGTTTGCTTTGCCGTCTTACGAATTTTCGATCAGGACACGTGACCTAACGCGAGTTTAACATTTTCTACCCATCGCAAAAAGTGCATAAAGCTGCTAAACAAGTTTTCACTTCAAAAAAATATATTAGATTTTTGCGTCGTCCAGAGGGCGAGCTGGAGTGGTACCAGTCGTGGCTGCCGTACCTGCCGGAGTGGCGGCAGCTGTCGCCGTGCTCGGCGGCGGTGGAGGCGCGCCTGTGCTGCAGCGACGCGCCCGCGCCCGTGCGCTCGCGCAGCCGCGACATCTCCTGCGCGGACTGCGACCCCCGCCTCGATGCTAATGTTAGTGCGTGTAACATAATCGTGGGTGCATGATTTGCTGTTGGTAAAATAAATGTTATGGGGCCGTATATTTTCCGGATGCTTCACTATCTTATACCTATAAATGTTATTACATTAGTTATATAAGTCTTATGTAAGTTCGTTTAAAAAATCTTATGATTGCAGCCAATCATCATCATCATCATCATGCAGTTTAAATAATGTGTTGGCTCTCTGATCTGGTTTAACTGGATGAGTTCACAAAGTTGTCAGAATTAAAACATAATTGCTCAGCAACACTATACTGATTATTAAGTAAATCAAAATATATAAATTTATTTATCGTTTGGGGATAATTTTTTACGTCACATTTAAAAAATCTTTCAATTATTTTATGTTTCTAGATGCATTTGTAGGTCCAGACCCTCTGATATAACTTTCTATAAGTCAGTGTTGGTTTTACTATAATGTAAAGTGTACCACTTTATACAGGAGGCGGCAGTAAACGGTGGTGAGCCGCTGGAGTCGTGCGAGGATGGCGGCGCGCGGCCCGGCCCCCGCGGCGGACACCAACTCGTCGTAGACCCCAACACTGGTAAGTGCCAAGACAGTACTAATACATGAACAATCACCACTTAATGTTTATCGTACAGGTATCATATGAGGAGTGCCGAGAAAGTCCGCAGGAATAACAACACATGAGATTGTGGGTGACTTCAGGTAGGACTCCATCGTATTTTCGGTAACGATCCCATATATCGTCAAGTAGACCTACATATCGTTTTGCTCATCTGCTCTGAGATTTGGCGCACAAGGACCAAGACGACCTTCAGAACCGTAAGAAATGTCAAACAAGATATATTGACCACAAAACTTAAAATCTCAATTTCACGATTCCAGGTACACTGTACATGTTCGGCGGTTGGAACGGCTCCGAAGACCTGGACGACCTGTGGTCGTACTCCACGACGGAGGAGAAGTGGACGCTGCTGTGCCGACACAGCCACGAAGTAAACGGCCCCTCGCCCCGCTCCTGCCACAAGATGGTGTTCGACCCTGTGCACGAGAGGCTCTTCACTCTCGGACGGTATCTGGATAATGTGCAACGGTTGCCGTGTAATATGAATGTGAGTAGTGATATTTACGTTAGATGTTTGTAGAGTGTGGTAAGGGAGACATGCTTTTGCAAATAAGATTTGATGGTATTTTGTAGGACACCTCTATTTCCTGATCATATACAAAACTTGAAACACGCAGACAGTAAATTAAGAGGTATAGTCCGCGCCAAACTGCTAGTCCGCTCGGAATATAGAAACGAGTCGCGTCAGTATAGCAAATTGTAGATATTAACGGGACGAAGACAGCGCGGGACCCCCACGGCACCCGTCCGCTGCCCGCTCTCGTTCGCGCGTACACAGCTGCGTTAGTGTGTCCTTACGTTACGGAGTATGTAATAACTTCAGAGCATGATTTCCAGAGCGACCTGCACGTGTATTCGGTGTCGGAGCGCGCGTGGGCGCTGCTGTGCGGCGACACGGCGGCGGCGGGCGGCCCGCGGCTCGTGTTCGACCACCAGATGTGCATCGACCCCGACACGCAGACCGTATACGTGTTCGGGGGACGCGTGCTGCCTGCTAACACGTCAGTATTTCGCCTTCTACACTCAGCCCCACATTTGGATTGCCTGTATCACGGGTGCTATGGGCACACAGAGACAAATACACAAACACCCAGACCAAGAAACACAAACCTAAATTAATCATTTAGATATCTGTCTGGCCGGGGATCTAACCCAGGACCTTCTGCACGTCAGACCGGTATAATGATTGCTCCGCCACGTGGGTCGTCACGTGATATTAAAAGACGTTATATGAAAGTTATTTTTTGATGAAATGAATAAAAAATAAATGTTATCTTTGTTGCTCATAGTGCTAAACTTTATGACACTTTTCTACTTTCAACATATTTTTTGATTCATTATTTTTGTTCTCAATCAAAGGGTGTATGTATTTTCTATGTTTAGCGAAGTGCTCTTAAATTTAGGCGAATAGGAACATGTGTTACATTGTTCTACTTTCAACCTTTTAAACATACCTTAGTCAATGTCGTCCCAATACAAGGCAACTTGTATTTTGATTGTTAGATTTAACATATTATTACAAATTGAAAGTCTTTTCACAATATTGTTTCCGCAGAGAAGAGCAATCGGCCAGTCCTCAGTACTCGGGGCTGTACGCGTACTATATCGCCACCAACACGTGGCAGCTGCTGCTACCCGACAACCACGACCTGCCTGCGCCGCAGCCGCGGGTCTCGCACTCTATGCTTTTTCATCCTGTAGGTATTTAAAATCTAAATTCCAGTTATATGCGCATAGTCATATTTTTCGAAACCGGATTTGCTATTATTGAAGTTGATGTTATTGGTCCTTCAAGCCGGATTAGCTGTTTATCATGTAATAATGTTAAATATTATACTAATTTGTTTTAGTATAATCAGTTTTAAATTTATTAATTAGTATGTGGTGACTTCCCGCTACTGGTCATTAGATGGGGCCTCGAGTATACTGAATCATACTATCGAAGTTTTTTTAAACATTTTGTACATATACAAGTTCCGAATTGCCGAAGCACGGCCGCTACCCGGGTATGATGACCTAGCCCGGCGGGAGATCTTCCCTTGCCAAAAGTAGTTTGTTAAAAAATTGTGGCGTAGTAAGAAAGCGTAGTATAAATTCATATTAATCCTAAGTAGTTTAGTTCAAAGTTTTTAAGTTATGATCGTTCCAGGTGCAGCGTCGTCTGTACATGTTCGCGGGTCAGCGCAACAAGGAGCAGCTGGTGGACGCGTGGTGGTGGGACGCGGCGTCGGGCCGCTGCGGCGCGCTGTGCGCCGGCGCCGCGCGCGCGCCTCCGCCCGCCGGCTTCACGCAGCGCGCCACGCTCGACCCCGACCGCGACGAGATATACGTGCTATCCGTGAGTAATAAGGGCCGGGACAAACATAACGCGTATGTCAGTGCCGCGCTAGACGTTAGCGCTTTAAGAAAGTCCTGGTGCTGCCGAGTTGTGTCGTACTGAGTTAAAACGTCTGTCGCACGTCTGTCTGTCTGTTTTTACAGATTTGCGTACTAGCGTCATGAGTCATTCATAATGCATCAAAAAGCTCACGCATACGAGTACGCCTCTGTGACCGCTGACTACTAACTCAGTACAATAATACAACTGAGCAGCGTCAGAATTTTCTTCTTACGCGCGCATATTCTAGCGCGGCGCTAGAATATGCGTTGTATGTAACACATAACAGAACTTCTTAACTATTTGTTTATAACATATGAGCTATGATTACAAATGTCTTGATCGTCCGATGGGTGAAATATCAACACATCATAATCATTAGTATTTACAATTTTATTTACTGAGTTTTGTTCAAATTATTATTGTATATCAGGGCATGAGCAAGGAGAAGGACAAGCGCGTGTACAACACGTTGTGGGTGCTGTCGCTGCGGCTGATGACGTGGACGTGCGTGTACCGCAACGACAGCGTCGCGCCGCACGAGCCGCGCCCAAGGTTCGCGCACCAGCTCGTATACGATCCTGTTAGGAAGGTGAGCTAATAGGCTTTTTAAATAGATTTTTGATTGATGCTTTGTAAGTTCAAGCCAATGCTTGACAAACAATTTCGTTTTAACTATTGATGGTTTTATCGGATTTGCTTACGAATGATCAATTTGCAAAATGATTATTTTGAATTCTACAAATAAACTCCTTTTAATCTCCTTTTAATCAAATGTTAATGGCCAAAGGAAAAAAATCGAAAGTGGCAATAATTTCATGTTTACGAGCTTACAATCACACTTTAGGGTTTTTGGTTTTTGTTTGTAACGATGTGAGCGCTGGATAGTGATTGGAACGACTCACGAATAAAATATTTTGATTGTGTCCGGTGTGTGTGTCAGGTGCACTACCTGTTCGGCGGCAACCCGGGCACGGCGAGCGTGCGGCTGCGGCTGGACGACCTGTGGGCGCTGCGGCTGCGGCGGCCCGCGCCCGACATGCCGCGCGCCCGCGCCCGCCACGCGCTGCGCCACGCCTGCTTCCGCGAGCTGGCCGCGCGCCCCGCGCTCGCCCCGCGCGCGCTGCACTACCTGCGCACCGAGCTGCGCGCCGCCACCGACCACACGGACCCCGCGCAGGTAACACACGCCGCGCGCTGCGCCACGCCTGCTTCCGCGAGCTGGCCGCGCGCCCCGCGCTCGCCCCGCGCGCGCTGCACTACCTGCGCACCGAGCTGCGCGCCGCCACCGACCACACGGACCCCGCGCAGGTAACACATGCCTTGCGGACAACACAGTTTTGTCCCATCCCTTGCGGGTTCCCTTTCAAAATGAGAGGGGTAAGTGACGTCATAATAGCTCACCGCGCTGGTTAACTGCGGATAGATAGACTTCGCACGACCATAAGTTAATTTTAAAGAACGAAAGCTTAGTAGTTTTCATCAAGATGTTTTCCTTCTCCATTTGAGTCGTATACCTCCAACTAGTAAATTTTGAACTTATAGATTAGACTTACAACATATTGAGTTATTTACAAAACATCGAAATATTTGTAAACAAAAAAAACTGTTACAGTAAAGGTCGTGTTTGTAGGTGGCGGAGTTCCAGAAGCTGGCGACGGTGCTGTTCGCGGGCGCGGCGGACGACGAGCCCGGCGCGTGCGCGCTCAGCCCGGCCGCCACGCGCGCGCTCGCACTGCGCCGCGCGAGAGACGCCGCGCCCGCCGACCTCGCGCTCGCGCTCGCCGTCGTACGTACTCTGATATTAACCCACTGCACACACAAACACGTATATACACACACATGCACATACGCACGTACATAAATCAATTATAGAAATATTTGCGAATGTATTTGTTTTGTAAGGGTAAATGGAAGTATTTTTATTATTTTTTGGATTACAGTGATATATTGAAGACTTTCTTGAAATGTAAAGGTATTTTCCTTTTTTATAGAAAGACGAGCTTTTGCCCGGGGCTTCGCTCGCGTTACGAAGTAATATTTTCATCCCCTATTTTATCCCCTTGGGGGTAGAATTGATCAAAATCCTTTCTTAGCGGATGCCTACGTCATAACATCTACCTGCATGCCAAATTTCAGCCCAATCCGTCCAGTGGTTTGGGCTGTGCGTTGACAGATCACTATGTCAGTCAGTCACCTTTGAGTTATATATATTTAAGAAAATTTCAGCCCGATCCGACCAGTGATTTGGGATGTTCGTTGATAGATCACTATGTCAGTCTGTCACCTTTGAGTTATATATATTTAATAAACTTTTCGATATTGAAACATGACTATCGTGAATTAAGTGATTTTAATTATCAATGAAATGAGTTTTTTTTATCAAATATTACCCCTGAGGACTAAACTGGGATGCCTCGGAAAGTATGTCCTCTTTACCATACCCTAAAACACCACACTAGAATTTAGTGCGTGACCCGCTGTTAATGGACTACCAAGTAAATGTAGCTGATGTTTGTATGCAATGGTGTACGGTTTGTGCAGGTGCTGGGCGCGGACGAGGCGCCGCCGGAGCCGCCGCAGCCGTTCGAGCTGGCGGAGGAGCCGGCGCCGGACACGTGGGACGTGGGCGCGGCGCCGGACGAGCTGCCGGGCGCCGCGCGCGACGCCGGCCGCGACGCCCGCATCCGCCTCTACGACCAGCTCTGCGCGTACTTCCGCCCCTCCGCCGTGCCGCCCCGCGCCGACCTCACCGACCTCGTCACGCTCTAGGCTGACAATAACCACGCTGGATTGACTCGCGTTCGGTCCCCAGCCAAACAGATATCTATATAAATTTAGATATATGTTCTGGGTGTTTGTACTCCTATATTCGTCTTGGTGTGTGTCCATGGCACCCATAACGCAGGGAATCCTAGGGTGGGTCTGTAAGTAAGCTAAGGTACTGTATATTTACGGAGCTCGTCACTAATTACGCGTGACCGTGGACTTTGTTACCGGTATTCTGAGATACTGTATAGCTTTGACGTCACTATATAAACTATGTGAATCCGAGTGACATGCAAATGTAGAGACCGTTGTAGTAACGTTAGATGTATACAAATTGTGAAGTCAACAAACTTTTGATTTTGTTAAGTACGCGTGACGATTAATCGTGTATAACTGCGATTGAGACATATTGTATATCAACTGTGACGTCACTGAATTCGTCAACTTGCATACTACACACTTTACACAATAAACAACTGATCTGCAACGAACCTTTATATCAATATCAACGGTTTTATGTATAGCGAATAAACTAAACAGAATTGATTTTTATGTGCTGAATGAGGTAACGTTGTATAACATTACAGATAACACTAATTAATTACTAAATTAAATAGTAAGACAGCTCGTGGTATTTAGTCAGAATTATATCAATGTTATACAGATAAAAATTATAAATTTGAGCGAATGATTTTCTGCAGTTCACATTTGTTACGACATATTTGCCAGTACTAATATCGTAACAAGCACAATTACGTCACCAAATAATCGTAGACCTCTATTATGCTGATCAATCACCTTATTATATGTATCCTTTTGCACGAAAAACACTCGCACTTTTTGGTTTCAATTTTAATCCGATTATTCCTAAGAATTTAATCGTATTTCCATTACTGTTCTCGAAACCATCCTACTTATGTCACTTCTTAGATATAATAAGCACACAAAGAAATAAATTGTCATTGCCAAATAATATATAATGTAAATGTATGCTCAGTACATTAATTGTTCGATGATTGGCTCACCTAGTATAACAATACGTGTATCATTTAAATTTGTATAGACATATAAAACTAATATAATATTTTACCTATTACGTAATGAAATAAGTATGTTTAAGCACTTAAAACATCTTAATTAGATTTTCGGTGTACATTATAAAAAACTATATTTTTGAAACGAAAGATTGAAACTATTAAATATATAACATTAATATTATATATTTCTTTCTACTAACTTTCCTTGACGGCTATACGGCGGTAAATTTCTGGTAACTTGCCAACAATTTTTACAAATGGGTTTGCATCAGTTGCAAATAGATCTACACCCGTGGCCGTACATTTAAGGTGTATGTTTTATTATATTTTACGGTTTTACGTTTGTTAGAGTATGTATACGTATACCTCGCTTTCACTTTTCAGCTGTTATCATTATTGAAGTAATCTTGAATGTTATACCGCACTCAAATATTTTAACATAACTGCCACTTAAATTTATATCAACAAACTCAATTTTCAACATTGTATAATTATACCATATATCTATTTTAAAAATACGTGTTAATATATAAATACGATATCTCTATTTTATACTACCATTTTAGTACGATGTTAGTTATAGTTATTAATTTAATGTGGCACAAATTGAATTGAGTAAAATTAACAATTTTGATGATTCGAAGTTGTCACATACAATTATTCTTCATGTTATTTCGAATTTGAAATATCACTTTTGTGTTTGTGTTTCTATAGTGGATTACGTTAATATTATTTCGATTAATATATTACTTGTACTCGTTTTAGGATATTCCTCGAACAGCAATGCAATTATTAAATAATATGTGTATTTAGATATGTTTAGATGTTTAAATTCCAGACAGACCGGCAAATATATTTTTATTGCGAATAGAAATTAAAGTTAGGTTATTTTATCCTATTTTCAACATTCTCAATTTATAGCATTAATTACAAAACAGCAATGTTATGGACAGGTAAATTTAAATATTCATATTAGGTATAGTTGAAAACAATTATTGGTATCTCCTATATATGTAATTATAACAATCGTGATGTTTGTTTTATACATAGACAACGTAATGAAATAGACTCATTATGGTAATTAGAGTAATATGTCGCGACTATGAGGAGGTACGCTAAAAGTTGCGCGGGTGCTCGGAACGGCGCTCAACTGATTTGGAGAAACAGCATGTCAGCGGGCACCGAAAACTGCGCATGTAAAAACCAGTCGCTCGTGTGTGGAACTATGAGATATTTTCAATACACATGTGAGCGAACACCCGCGTCAGTTTTAGCGGACACTCTGCATTTAAATATAGAGTCTATTATGTTACTTTATCTAAGACATAATGTTTACTTATATTTGTTAGTTCAACAGAAACACCGTTCGGTTTTGTTGGCATAGAGGCTTTACTTGGATTGTTTTGTTTTGTATATAACATTTTTGAGGATCGGAATGACGTCTTTACGGCCTGTGATATGATCGATATAGTCAATAGGCTTAGTTAAAGATCCTTTAGGAATTGTACGTAATGAATATAAAACAGATTTTTGTATCTTTCTCGCTTTAATAACAGATATGTGAAGGCGAAAACCCGTTTTAATAGAGAAATGTTGATAAAAAAAAACGAATAAAGCAGCACTTAATAAACCATGTATAAATTCCCTTTAAGAAAAGTAACCCATATGAGAGACATTTTACATATATTTTTTATAATAATTTCGTCTTGAGCTGCTAATTAATACACGTGTGTTGTGTACCTTATTATATCATCTAAGCCTTTTTTCTTAAAGCGCGTACAAATCTGGCGAATGAGCCACGTTTGCGCGCAAGCGCATTAGATTTGTACGCATCCTTAAATCCTCATACTGTAATCGGGTTTAACCTTTACGTACGAATTGAATACTTGCAGTATTTGCAATAAAAACGGGTATCGAATTGTCGCTTCTACTAACACTACTAGTAGTCTGTACTTGAATGTACGATGTATATAACTAGGAGTTTTATTACGTATCTCGTATGACTAATTGTATTATTGTTTCGTGTATCTGCTTTTCACCGTATTTTGTAAATAACTATGCATTTAAAACTTAAGATTAATTTATGTTTAGTACTTTCTGTAATTTCAGAATACCAATAAAATATTTACTCAATATTTTGTTTATGTTGCTATCTTTTCGTCATAAATTCCCGTTCCGTAGACGGACTCCATGTGTGCAGTCTTCGATCAACAATACCAGTTGGTATGGTATTTTCTAAATACAGTATACCGAAAATTACGACTTTGATGCTGATATTCAATAAGTTTTTATAATTGTCCGTTAAAGTTTTCAATTAAAACAAAATATATTACTCTACTAAATCGTGTATTAAGTTGAGGTAAGGCATACTTAAACTGTACAATATATTATATATTCGTTTCATTTGGTGGGAAAATTCATCGAAAACAATATTCGCGGATACGAAAAGTTTATCAGGTGTTTCCAACTATACAGGGTGATTTTTTCAAATAGGCCTTCAGGGCCAAATCCGAAACTATAGGGATTAGCGAAAAATGATGAAAGGAGTTACGAGTTACCGATTTTAATAATAACTAAAATTGCATCATTACTTTATTATAATATCTTTATCCCTAGCCGAGAATCGTACGAGTTCATTTTAAAAAAAAAACAAATACACCGTCTATAACTTAATGACAACGATAGACGAGTTCATTTTGAAAAAAAAAATACAACGTCTATAAACTAACGATGCAGTTTTAGTTTTTATCAAAATCGTAATAATGTAATTAAAACACATTTATTAAATATATCATTTATTATTCTCGTACATGAATCATATCAGTCATTGCGACAACACGGCGTGCCTTACGTTTGAAAATAAATCCGCTCTGTCATGATATGTTCCCGGCTGGCTCATTCGATTGTCGGAGTACAATTGTGTAAATATTATGCGACCATATTTATACTCTGGAAAGCTCATGCGTTACGAATCTGTCGGGATTCAATTATGCAAAGACATGTAATCTGGTGGATTACACAAATTATATTATAAACAACAAGTGCGAACAAGTGGCCATCTTGTAAAATAAAAAGGAAAGTAAACAAGAAGTGCTTTGTGTACCAAGAAACTGTGCAAGTTCGAGGCCTACATAATGAATATTGCATACTTTAGCTACAAATTAAAACGAATCGAAGATGATAGCTGTGGGAACAATCATGCGTCGAGTTGTCGATCACTTAGTTCATGTTGCAATATAATAATAAAGTAGCGGACATTTCATATAATTTGATATTAGGTAATAAAGATAATAAATTCTCTCTAATATAAAATAAAATCTACGCCTAGGCAAAATAAGTGATCTAATAAAGTGTTACATAAACTGTATAAGGAAAATAATATTTGGTTAATCGCTCATAACACCTCCACCGCGGGCAGCAGACATCGCGGCTGCGGCGCGCTCCATACAACGATAACAACCGCGAAAATTATAATAAGTGTAAAAATAATTCACGATTACATGAACATGTCAGATAAACAAGATAAATATAACAACTTCAAAATACATGTACAAGTAGTGAACAGACAAAATTGGACGCAAGATAATAATACAAGGATATGCGTTTACAACCAATACCATAATATATTTATTATGTCGAAACAACGCCGCGTCGGCGGACCGGTGCGGCATCAACAGTGACTAGATATAAACAATACATAAACGATGTCTGCTGCTAAGCTACTGAAGAAAAAATAATACTCGAAAAAAGAATACACTAACGCTAAATGGTAAGTCCATCGTTTAAGTACACGAAGAATGATCTACGATAAAGGCTAATAGGTAATAATAATATTATTCTAAAAACAATAAATGCAAGGCCGTGGTCCTCGTGCGGCGCGGACCGCTTTGAGCTATGCGAAACGATTATGCTAACGGTTAATATCGCAAATCATTTCACTACTCGCCTCGACGAAGCGCGGGTCACCTACGAAGTATACTCGAAGGTCAACACTACCTACGGGGCTACACCTAAACCAGTAAAAGTACTACACTACGACGGGCGAGCGCCCTTACTACGTGGAACGGTTGAACTAGCCTAGGGCCGGCGAGCGCCGGGGCAGAACGACTACGTCATCGACCGGTTTCACGCAATCTCATCACGGGAAGCTGCGAACGCCAAGTAACATAAACGATAAAACATCAACATTCTCAACAATAATCTTCCGTAAAATTCCTCTTATCAATAGATCACCGGTCGACCCTCGTGAGCAAATTTTGAGCAGCCGAGCGTCCGAGGTCGGCCGTGTTTTCTTTCATAAAGAAAATTACAAAGAATTAAATAAGAAGTCGTTTACGAGGAGGGAATGAGAAACATAGAGGGGTCGACCGGGCCATGGACAAGAAATGGACGCGTGTGGCGTCGCCACGGGACGGCAGAGTGCGCTGGACGGCCGCCGCCCGCCGCGCCGCGCCGCACCCGGCCGCACCGGGCACGGCACGGGCACGACACGGGCGCGGCACGGGGCCGCACGGGCGCGGGGCGCGGCGCGGCGAGCGGCGCGATGCCGCAGCAGTCTCAACATTACGTCAACGAAAACGATACGGAAAAACTACGAATACAACTAGAACAAGATGGACGAAAGTAGTCGGCGGAGGGCCACAACAACGCAACGAACGTACGACTACAGAAACAGATTACATAGTCTTGCGCACACAATGGATGGACATCGATGAGTAAATTTAGATTCTCTTCTTGGACGTACTAAACATTCGTATCGAGTAGAGGATTCTATAATATGTACATATATACGAATCGAACGATTTCACCTTTTAAACGTGTATATAATAAAAAATAACGTTGCACGGTTACACTTTTCTGCTCGATCGTAGGCGTAACGATAAATAGTAAAATTTTCATCTCGCGCACGGCGAGGGCGGGGCGCGGCGACGGCGGCGGCGCGCCGGCCGGTCGCATTACAAAAATATTTCATTAAAAATAAATACAATCATTTCAGTCGTGCAACACATAAATAACGGCGCGTCAACAACAACGGGGAGGTCGGGGCGTCGCGCGAGTCACACCGCGGGCGCGGGCACCGCGCGCGGCTCGCCGGCCGCGGCGGCGCGCGGTGCGCCGGGCGCGCACTACACTTCTCTGTCTATCTTACAAAACGTACAAATAGTTCAGTTAGTTTCCTATATAAGAACGATTACAAAAGGAGTCCATCAGTTCAGTGCGAGTCGGTCGCGGGCGGCGCGGGGCGCAGCAGCGCGCGCAGGGCGGCGGCGGCGGCCTTCAGCGCCAGCACCAGTCGCTAGAAGTCCCGCCCGCGCGCGCGCGCCGCGCCCGCCGCCTTCGGCACGCGCCGCGTGCGCATCTCGCGGTCCACCTGCACGCACACATGCAACTCTCAACTACCGTCAACGACCACAAAATGTTGTGAATATGATCCTGTTTCTCAAATGTTACTGTTCAGACCCCAGAACAGAGCATTAAGTCTAATATTATAAGGCAGAAGGAGGTGTGATCATGAAGACTCTGAAGTCGAACTACCAAGAGTGTTTTTTTCTTGTAATATAGGAATAGCAGAAGAACATTCAGTCCACCCGATGGTAAGTGGCTACTGCCGCCCATGGACATCTGTAATCATCCCTAGATAGGATTAGATATTTCTACCTGAGGTAGGCAACAGATGCACCGCTACGCCTGAGAAATAAACTGGAACGCCTCGGAAAAATATGTCTCCCTTACCATCCTTCAAACCAGAGCACAGAAGCGCTTAACACTGCTGTTATGAGGCAAAAATAGGTGTGGCGGTGGTGCCGCCGGAGTCAAACACAGTCAAACAAGGGGTTCTACCACATTCAAAAGTTTCATTGTCAAACAAAAACTGAAACAGACAACCGTCACTTATAACGGCAAAAGCCTACCTCGAGCTCCTCAAGGCGCTGCGTGAGCGTGAGCTTCTGCTGCACGGCGAGCCGCAGCAGCTGGTTGAGCGTCTTCTTCTCCTCCTCGGCGCCGGCCAGCGCCTGCGTCAGCTCGTCCACCTGCGTCACGTACTCCTCGCACCGCGCCGCGAACATCGCGCGCAAACCTGCACACATGCAACACCGCGATTATATCAAAAGAACTCGAACGAACAACTTATAACTTCACTTTGTTTAAAATTTGTCAATTATTAATTAATGAACACTTTTGCAATATAATAAAATAAATGATTGTCAACGAATTTTCACTGAAAGGGTTAAAATATTAGGATGGACAATAATTCATACTTTTAAAAAATCTGCCGAAAACTAGAAAATTTAAAAAATCATATTAAAAATTCTTATTTTAAAATCATACTCTTTTGTAACTTATAGAAAAAATACTGACTGGAGAAAGTAGCCGCGTCTTCCTTAAGCAGCCGGAGCTCGTTCCTCAGCTTGAGCATGGTCTCGGTGACGATCGTCTTCTCGGTCTCGTACTTCGACTTGAGATTGGCGAGCGCCACCTCGGCCGTGTTCTTGTTGGACTTGAGCACGGTGCGCAGCGTGGCGATCTGTTCCCGCTTCGTCGACAGCAGCGACTTCAGCTTGATCACCTGCTCCTGCAGCTCGGCCAGCTCCGCGCCGCGCTCCTCCGACTCCATTGCTGTGGAACACGCGAATATAAAGTATTTTTCTCAGTAAATTAATGAATGGTAACATTTAGATACTTGTGAACAATCTACCAAATAAGCTGTCGAACAAGATGAGTTTCAGGAATACAGAGGCATTATATTTTGAGTCGTAATAAAAAACTTACGCCTAACCGAGAACGGACAATGCGTAGCGAGGAGTAAAAACTTCCGAAGAAAATTTTTTCATACACATATTCGCTCCTGCTCGTCTGTATTCGGCGAGTATCTAAATGTTGCGTAATGAAGGTTTTATGTACCTCGCTCATATAGCACCTAATGTACATATTACAAATACATAAACTACTTATACCTAACCTAACCTACATAACTAATAAATGTATGTAATTGACTTAACATTATATTACCTTATTTATAAAATATGTCATAGGGATACAGGAACAGGATATGTAGGATAGCTTCATAATATATACTGTAGCATTAGGAGGCAGGTAACAAGACATGACTTGCAAGACTCCTTAATAAAATTAGTTACATTTCTCGACTTCTTATTTTGAGTTACGCTACTTCTCTTAAAGTAAAAACTCCTGCCTTGCAACAGCGCATCTTTCCACACAGCGTGAAAATTAACGTTACATTTGATAGAATTGGACTTTCTTGCGAAATTATTTGCGCTTCTTTGCCCGTTCTTGTAAGCGATATTAGTACCAGTTACAGAAGTAATAGAGACGTTTTCACCATGACATGTCATGTTACTATCGGAACATAAATCGTTAATGTTTTCAGGCGTAACTTTAGATATATTTTCAAAGTAGCTCGTTATTTCTTTGACTGTGCGTCCAGTACAAATTTCTTTTATATCTGCTGGATGATTCACTTCAAATGTTTTTAGAAAATCATGTAACTTGCGTCTCGTATCCGCGTGTTTAATTTTAGAGTTAGTTTGGTCCTTTGCATTTTTTATGGACTTGTTTATTATTTGTTTAGCCTTCGACGGGAAGTATTGGGATCGGTTAGGTTCTGGGGAATACAAAACGAATATTATTATAATGTTAATGGGTTGATAACATTTATGAGTGGATTTAGGGATATTGTAACTGCGACTTATGAAATCACGCTCTGATCTGTGCGTGTGACTGAGTATTTTTAAGGGTGTTTTCGCATATTTAAGTATATGGGTGTGTAAGTTTAATGCGTACACGCGTATTTCAGTGCTTGTGTGCGTGTATTTGAAGATGCGCGTGCAAAATTAAGCGTATATATGTAATTTTGAAGGATTTTGCACATGTTTGAGTATTTGCGCGTGTATTTTAAGTTGCGCTCGCGTATAGTCCGCGCCAGATTGCTAGTCCGTTCCGAATATAGAAACGAGTCGCGTGTCAATAGCAAATTGCAGATATTAGCGGGACGTAGACAGCCCCCAAAGGCACCATCCGCTGCACGCTCTCGCACACTGGTACAAAGCGCAGTTTAGTGTGCCCTTACGTACGGAGTATATACTTACTAAACCTACGCGTAATAATTTCAGAGCCAATTAGTATTTTGGCGCGGACTATACATGTATGCGCGAGCGTGTGCATACTCGTGTATACCCGAGTGGGTGTGCGCAAGTATACGTGTGCATTCAAGTGTGAATGTATGTGTGTGCATTCATGTGTGTATGTATGTGTGCATTCATGTTTGTATGTGTGTGTGCATTACCCTGCGTCGGCTGCGCCTGTCGCAGGCGGGAGTCGAGCGCGGTGTCGAGCGCGGCGCGCAGGTGTGTGAGCTGGTCGAGCAGCGTGTCGGCGGAGCGCGCCACGCCGGCCGCCGCGCGCAGCCCCTCCAGCTCGCCCGCCGCCAGCGCCAGCGCCTCCTCCTCCACCGACCGACCGTCCGATCCGGGACCTGATAACATACAAAATAACAGAACTTAAGAAAAAATTGTAATGGAAAGATAAGCATCCTGCCGGGCGACCTTAACGCTGCTATTATGAGGCATAGATAGGTGTGGCGTTGGTGCCGCCGGAGTCGAACCACAAAGGGTTCTACCTTCTAATAATGCTTGATAAATGGCTACGCTCCGTTACACTGGTAGTCGTGAAGTATCTACAATCTATAATATGTAGGATGACATAAAATACTTAATTTGTTATTGGAACACTTATAAATTGTCAGATAAATATATTTTGAAACTTCTCACCTTTTTTAAATGTAATGAAGATGGCCAGAGATGGTCCCTTTCCTTGTTGCAGAACAAATTCACAACATAGTGTGTGGAATAAATGAGCAATTTTTTTTATTAATTTAAAATGTCATTATTTTTACACCAAGAGATATATAATGTAATAAATGATAAAATAGCGGGTGCGTTACCGTCAGCCTGTCCGGCGTGCTCGAGCAGCAGGCGCTCGGGCTGCGTGCCGTTGACGGCGCACACGTGGTGGTACAGCTGCGCCAGCGTCTCCGCTGCTGATGTAAGCGCAGGCGCCGCTGCCGACAACGCACGACCCGCTCCTGCGAACACATCGATGATATTTTAATTCAAGATACATTATAAAATAATGTTGAAACTTAATATTATCGAATTTATAATGGTTAATCAGTGCAATCGGTGAAATTTATGATTTTGTTATTTTGTTTTCAATAAAAATAGAAGACAATAGAACATCGATGTTTATTCTGTTTGAAACTAACACATTTCAAATCTAGTCCTTCTTTTCGGCTCTGTATTTTGTTCACTAATACCTATTACATGTAAACTGTGTATTGATTATTTAAAAGTTTATTTTAACCCTCATGCACTACTTCGCAGAGAAAAAGATCAATCATGAAGCTTTAATTGTTATAGTATTGCCTCCGGAGATCACGTCTCGGCAAAAGGAGTACAGGACGCTCTTCGACCAGGTGGACGGATGACCTACAGCGGACGGCGGGTAACTTCTGCATTCAGACGGCTCAAGACCGGTCGGAGTGGCGCAGATTAGGGGAGGCCTATGTCTATCAGTGGACTAGTAGAAGCTGATGGATGGATGGATGGATGGATAGTATTACCTCCGGCGAGCGTGCGCAGGAGGTCCGCGTCGGCCTGCAGCGCGGCGCAGCGCAGCTCGGCCTCGGCGACGCGGTCGGAGAGCGCGGCGAGCGCCTGCCGCTGCAGCGCGGCCGCGGAGCCCTCCGGCGCGCCCGCGCCCAGCAGCTCCGCCAGCGCCGCGCCCAGCGACGCCAGCTCGCCGCCCGACACGCGCCACCACGTCAGCCACTTGGCCGCGCGCGCCGCGATGCCGCCCTGCGTGATGCTCGACACGCTCGACACGCCCGACATGCCGCTGTCCGACTTGTTGTCGTCCTCCTGAGGATACGAGGTTGAATAGACGTTGAACAAAAGGTAAAGTAGAACACTTTTGCTGTTGTTAATTTACATAATTGACCCAATCCTAGTCAATATTGACTGGCATATACGGATCTAATTTATTCTATCACATACACACAAGTAACTATAATAATCAATAGTTGACATGAAATTTTCAAAAAATCTTAGAATCTAATTGATTTGTCGTGAAATAAAAGTAATTAAACTATAACAAGTTATAGCGATTACAATTCGTTTTATTGTTGTGAAAATCGGACACCTGGCCCATGTCGTGAAGCCAAATAAAATTAACTATGAATTCATTAAGACCCAATCCTCTATATAAAAGCAAATGTACAAAATACAAACTTGTTTAAACGCATTTACAACTTTAGTGAAAGTCATCAATCCATTATGTCCTACTGCGGGGTATACCTCGGACCCCTCGTTCGAGAGGCCGAGTTTCTTAACCCCGGTAATCACTGCTTTACAACTATACCCTATTATTTCTTCTAAAACGATTCTAATATGCTATCATGCGTATTGAACAAGCATAAGATGAAGCGTGTGTGTATACTGACGATGGGCGCGCAGTCGGCGTGCAGGTCGTGCAGCGCGGCGACGCGCGAGGCGGCGCGCGCCAGCCCGGCCCGCAGCGCCGCCGCCGCCGCGCCCTCGCCCTCCGCCGCCGCCTGCGCCGCGCGCATCGCCGCAGACAACTGACTCTGAAGACACATATAAAACAACTTTCAAATGACAATATAAACCATTTATTTTTAAGCTTTTCACATAAAAAAATCTGGAAAACGAGCAATGCGTTTCATTTAATTTTAATACTATTAATTACTGAATCAGTTACCAATAAGCAATAAGAACGGATAGTACGAATTGTGTACCTTCAATTTTTAAATTTAGGTAACTAAAAATTAAGCGAGAAAGATGTGCGATTTTTTAAACCAGAAATGAATATCAGTTTAATTTATATGCTAGATCAATATATGACACCACTAAACCCGCTAAAACGTAATCTTTCTTTATACTTTTGTTAATAAGCTACTCAGTTATGACTCGTTAAATAACAGAATCACTTACATTCTCGTTGTGTGCCTGTTCGAGCTGCTTCTCTAGCCTGGAGATCTCGTGCAGATGCACCTCGGAGAACAGGTCGACGTGGTGGTCGCCCACGGACAGCTCGCCCGCGCCCGAACCTCCCGCCTCGCCCTCCTCCTCCGCGCTGTCGTCCGGCATACCTGACGACACCAGATTTTTATGACATTAAAGGACAACATGCAGCTATATTTAAAATTGCAATCGAATGCAATCCACCTAATAACCTCAATGGCGGACCCAGGAAGTTCGTTCGAGAGGGCATTGACCCGAGTGAGAATAGGCGCATGTATAATTGAAAAGAAAATGTCTGAAGAAATAAAAGTATCCTGTCTCCTAGACAAGTCTAAGTATTTTACCCATAGACCATTCCCAGCACATTTGTCAGTTGAACTATCGACGCTCCAGTCCCGTTCACAAAAATCTTAGCAACAAACATTTCTTAACATACCTCGTATACTGTACGCCAAATTCGTAATATTATACGCTGCTTCTCTACTAAGATGAGCATCGAGTTCCTTCTTAGCGGCAAACTTGGCTTCTCTCTCCGCCTGCAGCGCTTCCAGCGCTTCGGCGAGCTGTCGTTCAGCGATGCGGCGCAGCGCAGCGGTCTCGTCGGCCGCTGCCCGCGCCGTCTCCGCCTCTTCCCGGTATTGTCGAACTTCATGTTTTAAACCTTCAAATTCAACCTGAAGAAAAAGTCCAATGAGTATTAGTTCTAATTACGTATTTAAGAAGTTATCTACAAGGTTCTAATTATAGGTATAGCCGATTAAAATAATAATTTAACCCGACTTTAACCACAATGAAGATTTGAAACTTCATTAAATTTTTAAAGTAAAAAAATCTCCAACTATGGTTTTAAATCAAATACTTTTGGCAACATTTTTGTCCAATGTTCAAGTTCTTTAATGTAGGACACTACATGAATTAAATTGAGCTGATTGAGCCAACTGTAACAAAGAAAATAAAAAACAGTGTGCAGCTCAGTAACTTGACGATCTAATGATAAACCTTCCGGTAAGTACGTTGTAGAGTTAAATTTCACTAAAAATACCTTAAAATTTCACTCTCACCGCAACCGCACCCACAGACGCTTCACACGAAACCAAAAACAAACCTGTGAGGACCGTAACGCGGAGACTTGTTTCTGTAGCGATATGTTCTCGTCCTCCAAGTCTCCGATGTCGAGCTGTAGCCTGTGTTCCCTCTGGCGCGCCTCACGCAACTCAGCGCGTAACGCCGCCCGCTCGGACTCGCGCGTCGCCTTGTCCGCGCCGAGCTCTGAGCTCTCTGCAAGTAGGCGATCCCGTTCGCTGATCACGCGCTCGAGCTCATGTCGTAACTGGAAACAATATAGAGCTCGTATCAAACTGTTTTTTTTTTTTACATTTTAACAAGTGGGTTCCGAAAGACATTCTGCCATTAAAAAATCACATGTTAGTGACTGCACCACCTGTTGGGTCAAAAAGTATTCTACTTTTTAAGCTGGAACTAATTATCCGATTACTATCATTCACAAAATTAAAATGAAATCGTTTAAGTGGTTTTGCAGATGGCCGTGTATAAATCTATAAATACAGGTTTACGTTTAATTTTATTGCATGTTATAAAATAAATAATGTGTACGTACAAAAACAATTAAAACATAATCATATAAATAATATCGCTAACATAGAAGTATCAGCAAGCTCTAACACAGGAGAAGACAAGCTTTACAGTAGACAATGTAATAAAACAATGATGAAATAATTTAATCACATTCTAAACGATGAAATTCCTTGAGAGTTTAATCCTTATGACACAAGCGTGATCTATGCCGGTATTCATGGTCTCCACATGTCGTTATAATCGATGCAGATGACTAATATCATTTTAAGATTAACTCGCAACGTGATTCACTGCGTGCCACATGCTGCACAAATATATTTTGTCATAAATTCTTGAGTCGCTAGTATCCTATATTTTAATGTAAAATAAGTATATTCTATTAATAACGTTGCAGTGTCTAATAAATTCATGTTTTTATGTTCATATTTACTTTTAATGTTGTCAATAACACAAGGCGTAGTGAGTGGTAATTGAATTTCCTTAAGTATCGTATCGGTAGCGCCATATAACTTGATTTACATCAAGCGGATAATGTTTCTTACAAAGTGAGATATTGTGAAGAAACTATGATTATGTATTTAGTAAAAAACTAAAATACCAGGTAAGAATATATCGGAGCGGAGATTTGTTCTATTGTTTTGATTTCTCATTTGCTGACGATCATAATATCGGCAAACATTAACGAAGTCAAACAGAAACCAGACAAACTTAATCTACTATTTTTAAACAAGCTTCATGGCAATAACTATACAGACAAATTTAAATCGCAATATTTACACTTATGCGAAACATAATGTCTTACATACACACATGCTTTCGGAATTCTAACCAAGAACCTTCGTAAAATTCTTTAAGTGATTCAATAAATCACTAACTTCCAAGTTTATAGTAGTGGCATAAAGAGATTATCGGAAAACGCGAGGTAAATCCTACTTTAAATAGGATGAAAGATGCGCTGAGTTCACAATGCCACAACGAGGGAATGGACTTCGTTGAGTAGGTACATATAACATTTATTCGAAATTGATTATTAGGATTTGCAATCTCGAATTTCTCGGGAAATGTACGATTTCGAAATACCGGATTAAAAATTGTACATTGCGAGATTGGGTCTCGACGTACACGTAAATCGATCGAGTTTCCAGACGGCCATTTCCGACTATTAATTAACTTCCTAACGGACCAAAGCGATATTTAACTTTCAATTTCTGGACTCAAAACGGACATGGTAAGTAAGCATGCATCAATGCACGCAGTGTAATGAATAGACGCAAATTAAATTTAATAAAATGAAAGGTATAAAAGATGTGCAAAGTTCTTTAAACTCTTGTTTCGTGGTTCTGGTCAAGCAGACGGATAAACCTACTTAATTAAACCTCAATTCATAATTTCTACGCGCGCTGTATTCATTATCATTATTACAAATTATTATTAAACACGCAGGCACCAGACGTTTTCCTTCTTAAAGACGAGTTTAAAAAACCGCATAACCCATTAATCCGGATCCATGCATGCATTAAAGCAGGTGACGGTATACAATCCACATTTAATTAATTATCGAGAAGACCCGAGCTTTGGAAATATGCTGCAGCTAAATACTTTAATCAAATATTAATTAATAATGCGTACCGACATCTGTGACTGCCTACACACCTGGTAAACCTATAAGAGTAGTGTTATAGACAACAGTCTAAATACAGTCCACATTAACTCATACGCGTTAGTGGGTGTTTTATTAATGTAAATACGAAACGGATAGCTTGAATGGACCACATATCTAATATGGACTGGAGCCAATGAAAACATTTCGCAAGCTATGACAAATGCTCCCATTCACATTGAATTTCTTAAGAAACCATCGAATACAATAAGTTTACTAAATCATTGACTTGCAAATCTACCTATCCATAGCATGAACGTTTCGACTTTGTGGATTTACTGAAACTTATTTTTTGTAGGATAAATGAGCATAAAATTGAATGGATATGCGGTCGACTCACGTCTACGTTTACTCGTTACTTCGTTAACCAAATAAACAGAACTTTCCTTTCAGGCCGCCACGCGACTGTTTACAGTCGTCGCAATTGGGAGCAAAGTTTCAACTGCGCCTGCTTTAAGTAATTACGGCGCTGGTGTTTGTACAATAAATATAAGCCAGTAACCCTCTCATTAACCTTACACGAACTAGCGAGTTTTTACTGAAATAGACTGTATTTTTAAAGCTCTCACAATAATTGTTTCATAGTATGTTATTATTGTCTGTTACGTGAGATGAGATTAATATCACTATACATTTTAATGTGTATGGTTACGGTATGTAAGAGTATATTACAATGTAGGTATGTATATGTAAATTCTAATCGTATCAATAACCTTTACGAATTAGATGGATGATAGGTACGGTACACCCGAACATAATTACCCATACCTCCTCCTTTTTCGAAGTTGGTAATGATTAAAATAATCAAATTTATAATATAATTATTGTAGTACATAAAACATGTGTGTATACCGTTCATTTTGTAGTCAGGGCGTAAATATAAATTGTATTTGAACTCTACACAGTACACTCCCTCGCGGCTGTCACGCCCTTGGCTAAATGAAGTAATCGAATGTAGGTAGGTACGTAAGCTTTGAGTTCAGTCAGATCTAAAAATATTTTTTTCCTAAACCTTTATAAGTATAAATATCAATAGACTTGGTGACATGATGTAAAAATATTTCAACGCTATTTATATTAACAAAAACAAGGTGCAAAAAGTACCTATTCAAATGAAATTACTTTTTTTAAGTTTTTTACAAACATTACAGATTTTGTAACTCAATTTTCTACTTCCATTGACTGTGCCGAAATTTTATATGAATATTATTACGGGCGTCGTTTATATTGTGCACTAGGTTTTTGGAGAAATACGAGTATGTACGCAATGTGGGTTTACCAATTAGTCTAGGTGCCTACAAAATTGGCTCTTAGCTGATTGGTGGCTAAAACTAGCGACACAGGGCGCGGCCGGACAGGCGTGAAAAGACAGTCTGACACGCCACACCATGACTATAAACAATTCTCCTTTGTCTTTTTTTAATTAACATAACATATTGACATTATTTACGACTGTGAGGGAGTTTTGTCCACACGTAATTTTTCGTTACGTTAATAATTATACGAAGGGGTGCACGTTTAAATTAAACCAATAATTATAATGAATTAAAATAAGGTGCCTGGGTCTTGACCCCTGAGCCTACCAATCTCTCGAATTAAGACTTGTACTTGTGTACATGAAGTCGGTAAAATATGCGTAAAATTGTATTACGTTTTTAGCTTTCCTTTTTAAATATCTAAATGAGGAAAACTCAAAAGATTTCTTTTCGGCAACTTGAGTCCCGGGATCAAATATGCAGTGCGTACAAGATCAGTGGTATTTGACATTTAATTACAATTTAATAAACGATGTGTTCAAATCATATCAAAGCGAAATTCTAGGTAATTAATCAAACGTGCGGTTCGATTCGAATATTAGATTCGGTTCTATTATAACCTCAGTCAAAGGAAAGCCTACCACATCTACAAATCCATATCTACGAATAATATTGAAATCCACCACTACGTATAATAGGTATTGGTATAATAGGGATTATGTGGCTCTGTAGAATGTAACGAGGATGCTACCAGTCAAAATACAAAGACCTACCACGTTAAAATTAATTACTGTCACTTCTAAAATATTATCTGACTGAAGCATTACTGAAAACGTAACGAGAGCGCGCGAATTCATTATACGGAACTCAACTACAGTTTTTATTACATATTTATAAAGCGGCCTACAAACTACAAGCCGCGGCGTAGAGCGTAGTGGGTCAAGTCCCGAGTATGTTCAAATTAAGAGAATGCTTTTCGAGCATCATAGCGTACCGTTGCGGTAATGCGATGAGGGAAATATAAATATCAGAAAATGAGAAACGAAAATGGAGCTGCATTTCCAAACGTATCGTGGATGTGCGGAACATTTAACACACAATCAGTGGAATACATAACATGAATTGTTCCTTTTGTATCGTACGTTATGATTATCCGCCTGGCAGAGCGGTTGGCCTAACAAGCAGAGTTCCAGGCATCCCTAACCAGGCCATACAGGGTAATGAAAAAAATCTAAGTCTATTCCAAGCCTGCCTGGACCAGATATGACTGATGAGTTAAGATTTTTTATTGTTCCAGGTGTGAGTGCGTGTGTGCGTTCAATGTGTATTATTGCCTCAGCACACAAGGAATTCCAGGATGGCTATGACTATTAGTGCTACACAAAACGTAACGAAACTTATGGATACTTACAGAAATCTACCATAGAGATAATAAATATATTGCTTTAAGATAAATAAATTCAGCATCTCTACCAATATTAGGTACTGACTGGAAGAACATGGTGGAAAATTTTGTCACTTGCTCCCATTTATCCAAAAACTGCACAGCTTGTAAATTTTCACGAAAATGTCTAGATTTTTGCGAGTTTTAAGTATCATTCACTGTCAAGTTCCCGACGAAGTACATTCACCCGTTCGAAATCAGCAGGCCAAAACTATAAAACATGCTTTTATATTTTGGTGTGACGCAAATAAACATAATATTATAAGTGTCGAAAAAGGGGCTTGTATTGAAATTAAATGTAGACTATACCCCGGTTCGTCAACCACGGCACGGCTGAATGAGAGAGGTTTTGGCCATCGTCCACCACGCTGGCCAAGTGCGAATCGGCGGACTTCACACACACCTTGTAAACATGTTTTTTTTAAACTTTTAGGCGTGTAGGTTTCTTCATGGTGTTTTCCTTCAATGTTAAAACAAGTGACAAATAGTTTCCATTACACACATAACTTTGAAAAATGAGGTGCGTGAGTGGGATATGAACCTCGGACCTCCCGATTTGAGGTTAAGACGCCCAGACTTTATTCATTTATCTAATCGCCTACCAAGCGGTAGGTATCATTCAGTCTTTAGAACACAGATAGGTACGCGAGGCGAACGATGATTTAATAAAAACTGTCTCTCGTTCGACAAAAACCCCTTGTCGCGTTTTTTTGCGGCTCTCAGCTCCGCCGGCGCTCCCGAGGAGATATAATGCGACGGCAGCACTCGTAAACCGCAAATCTGCTTTACAATTGTTAACTTTCGGTACTTGGTCGCTTTGTACATTAATGGGCACTTGGTTTGAGTGTCCTTGTACAAAAGGAAAAAGTTGGGCGGCTTAATTGGAATACGATTTAGATTTAAATAAATATGAATTTAAAAATCAATATGGATGCTGACGTTGATCCGTTATATAATTCGTTAAAAATTTGTTTATGTATATAGGAACAATATATACTCAAAAATAACAACAACCTTTATGTTCTCTCTTTCGTTTTTGACATGATGTGAGATAATTTTAAATATTGAAAATCGCTGAAAAAATTTTAAACTGTCTATCAACTTTATTTTGTATTTTTTTAAGAAAAATGACAGATTTTTATACTGGAAATTTTAATAACAAATTTTAAAGCAATGTTATAAGTAAAAGCCGAAAATAAATTTGTAATTAAGTTAATCACTATTGCTTAGCGTATAAATATATACATTCTGCATCAAATAACGGACTTCATCATAATCTTTTGTGTATATTACTCGCTAACAGATATAATAAACCGACTGGGAGATAAAAAGGAACGAAAAGAATTTAGTCTTATGATTTACAATCTTTACTGAAGCAGTTTATACAAACACTCAATATCAACTACATAACATGTAGAATATTATCTACTATCCATGTATCTCAAATTCAATTAGGCACACATTACCAATCATGAGGTGCTCTTGATTATACAGACAATTACGACGTAATTAAAACGACCGTGAAAATGATTACCGTTAATTAATCGTTTGCATCAGATTTTGCACGTCATCACCAATTCTTAATTTAATTTTGCCGCCCATCGCTACTGCCATTTTTATTAGGAAAAGTGGTACACCGAATATATAACTATCTACATAATTAAATATTGGATATGTTGTTCAAAAACTATGAAATATATGAAATGAAAACATTTTATGTCTTCCATATATAGCATAGCCACGTATAACTACGTGGCTATGCTATATCACCAGATTATGTATTTAAATATTAATGAATTTATTAAAAAATACTTCACAATTTTACCTTATGAGAACTTGAATTTGTCATGATCTAAACCAACTTTAAGATTTTTAAATCAACACGAAACCTCTTGATAAATATAGGTAATATTTCACTAGTTGCAACTGAAAATTTCGAATTTTCGAACTACCTTCTAAAGTACGATGATTTCACGAAACTATTTCTTGCTTAAAAATATTGATATTCAGTATTGTCAGCCTAGTTTTCCAGTCTTGTCACGATAAAAATTAACGTCACAACATATTAGTCATAAAAAAACCTAGACAAAAATAATCTTAAGGCTACTTAATAATTATATATTTTTTTCGTTTTAATTATTTTATTCGTTTTAATTATTATTATTGTCTCTCCTCCTTCAAGTCGAAAATATAGCTTAAAATTATGTTGTTTGTGCAACTAGAATCCAATCTATAGTTCTAGATAATTTAGAAAAACTGAGGGTTCATGACAATTATTAACGCTATGTTATGTTTTTATAACGTTACATATGCGATCATGCTCATGTGAAAAAATATAATTTATATCACGGCGTGCGTAAATTGACGTTTAACGCACGCTTCGCGTGCGCAAAACCCCCATTTCCGACCCCGTAATATAAAATTTTATACAACACGCGGACGAAAAATGTTTTTCTGACTCGTGTGATTGCAGTCCTCGCCTGCGGCTCGGCCTGCAAACTCACACTTGTCAGAAAAAAATTTTTCGTCCTCGTATTGTAATGTACTATATTGAATAGTTCCGATTTCCATTACAGAAACAATAATTTCCTTATCACCTGTTCTATAACGTGAGCGAGACCAACGTGCCCCTATGAGTAAGATAGCAAGGTTTATTGGTTTTGTTACATTAAATTCCCTTTACTTGAGACTTCTCGTACACTAAAAAGGAAGCCCATACTTATACTTTACCATTCCAGTAACTAACCTAACTGTCGTTTGTATTAAATTGCCCGTATGCCTCAGGAACCAACCGGTAAACCGGTTGGCTTACCGCTTGGTAGTAGTATCTTTCAAGTTTCCCTGGCTTTAATCGGGGAAACTTGAAAAATACTACTAGTGGCTGATCCTATGAAATTTGTCGCCAGTGCCACAGAACTACGACCTCTTTAGACGTATTCATTACCATGTGTCACTGACAGTGTCGTAGCTAGACAACTCATTACAAACTTGGATTAGTCTGACAAACTCGATGAATAAAATAAGAGGTAGAGACCGGACGCAGCCTGGCTTCAGGTAATTAAAGCTGCACGAAGACGGGAGATAGTATATACGCATGGTACAGCTAGAGTACATGGAATAGGTTTGCGGAATGTGATAAATTATGAATGTGGCATATGTGGCGTGAGTCATGACCAGTTACTTCTAAGCGGCGGTTGGTGATAACAGAATTGACCTGATTTATCGCAGCCTTGCACATTATGCAAACTTATTAGCGCTTTAGCAAAAAATACAAAACGGCTATTAACGTTACGCGGAAACCGGAAGGAGCTATAAATAAATTATTCGCATCTCCTTTCTATAGTTTCATTTAATATTGCAGGCGAGCGTTAAAAGAAATAAACTTGTTCAGAGTTCAAACGAGTTCGTGTTATTAAAATCTGTCGGAAGTTTTGAACAGTTTACACACAGAGCAGCTGTACGCCTAAATTATTGAGATTTATCGTGGAAATGAAGTTGCCAGTTCCAGGACTATGGAATCGCTAACGTGTGATGGCGATGCTATAAATGGGTCAAACCTGGTTGTTCCGCTGGCGTCGGGCCAACAAACAAACATCAACAATGTTCCATTATCAAAGTAAACAGTGCCCATATTTTACTTGAAATACGAGTAGAGTTTGATAGATGTTCAACAGGACAGAGGCCTGTCAGCAAATATACTATATCTAACATATAAAATATACACAATACCTCTTCACCTTCACTCATTTTCGATTAATGACACCCACATTCCACAGCTATGCACAATTCACAACGTTATCGCACGCGCATTTGGCACCGACGCGATATAGTCCGCATTATTCAGGCGATACTTCCACCACACCACTCTAATGCATTCGTGAATCCCTCACACCATTGACTAGTGCGGGAACATGTGAATCAAGGCCGGCCGAATAAAAATTTATTTCTGGACCAGTGTTATGGATTAACTGTGGCTGCGCTTACGCCATCCGCGGCATTACATCACGGGCCGCGGAGAACCTTTCAGCTCCGTCGAAAATTGTGACTGAAAGGAATTATGCCGGTTATGACGCCTTGGAGAGGATCGTCTCGTGAGGAGCGATTGTTCTGCAATCAGGACTATAAATAGGACTTTTCTTGCACGAAAAGATGTTATAGTGTGCTCAAAACGACGTCCCGCGCGCACTGATCGGGGGTCCGGCGATGATTCACATCAATTGCTCTCATTTGATTAAACGGGCGTAGGCATAATTCGTCAGATGTGTCTGGGCAAACGCAGCAGTAATAAGATAATGACACGCTTACAACAGTTTGAGTTCAGCCAGGAAGGGACACTAAACGGCACTCGGCTCCACTTCCACTTGCCATTGCCGTTAATCTTTATACGGTTATCAACCCTGCGCTTGCTCATGTGCCTTATTAAGTGACTCGTGTCACATACAATTTACAATGAGGTAGGTATATCTTGTTCAGTTAATTGTATGACAATCAACAACTTTTTATTAATGTTAATTTTTTTAAAATTGCATTGAAGGATCAGCTAAAAATATATTTATTTTTGGGTTAAAAGTTTGGTTCCTCTCATTGTGTTTGCAAAATACATATATTTTCCATTGGCCTATACAGCGAGACAGACAATCATATTTAGAAAAATATTTTTAATACTTTGACTCTATGCAAATATGTGCAAGCCAACTAAGGCAAATAAGGTTATTATTTTGCTTAAATATTGTTTATTTGCCTAAAAAAATTACTATACCAAGAAAAAATATTTTAAAATATTCTCAAAATTAACATTACAGAGAGCCAAAATATTACATGGTTAACGAGACACGATTGCTTAAAAAGCGGAATACATTACAGTGATAAAATACAAAAGTCGCTTTCATTATCTAGCCAGGAATAAATTAGCAATTGTTACTCCAAGTAACAATTCACTTGACTTAATGTTCCAAGATAATCATACAATTAGTTACGTGTTCGTGAAGGGTGCTATGTGCTTTAAATTTACGGTATGTATACTAATAAGTTTTACATGACAATTTTGTGTAGGTAAATCGTCATGATGTTCATTCTCATATGGTTAAGTTTAAATATATTAGAAAAATGAAAAATGGGGCTATAAGGCCATTTTTTTTTCTTTTTTTTTACGTGGGGAAACCCCTACGGGTTCCTCTCTGCCGGGAGGGCAGCTGAGAGGATATGCCGGACTCTTACCGGCTAAAACCCCACGATGTTATAGCATTCGTCCGCGGTCCCGGCGGCGTTTGCCCACAGCAGGGCCCGTCTCCGTTTAGGATGGAGTTGGAGTTTACTCCATCCGCTCATCTTTGAGGTGCGCACGGGAACACCGCGCGCGCCAGTAAAGAACAAGTTACCAAATCCAAATAGAATACTTCAGATATAACTAATGTTTGACAAAATACATTACAGCTTTCTATATTCATTTTCATATGATATTATTTACATATTAATATATTACACACAAAGAAACAACATGGCCACATTAATGATGTAATAATATTAATGATCTGAAATTTATGGAGCTAAATAGTCTACTTATGCAATAACTTTCTTGTATAATTTTGTCTAAATCTGCTTAACAATGAGTAAGTCTTAAAAAATGATTGCATATTAATTTACTAGTGAAAGTCACAATGTAAAAAGGGGGGATGAATATTGACGTTTGTAGAAGAAGAAATAACAAAATTCATTTTCATTTGTAACTTTCTTGGTAATAAAAAAAAATAGTCTCAACTTTATATACAATACTGCAGCTGACCTGGCAAACTTTGTACCACCTCAAAATCTATTTATCAAATATATTTCATATAAAATATAGCCTATGTTACTCGTGGATAATGTAGCTTTCGAATGGTGAAAGAATTTTTAAAATCGGTCCAGTAGTTTTTGAGCCTGTTCATTACAATCAAACAAACAAACAAAGTTTTCCTCTTTATAATATTAGTATAGATATAGGATAGAAACTGAAAAGCAAGAATGATTTAAAAGTTGTTCACCACTTTATTACAATACATGTTTTAGTAACAGAAATTTAACCACCAGATCTTTTTCATAAGAACTTGGCTGATGCATTACCACATATCTAGTTAATGTAAATTTTATAATCCCTAGATTATCAGTAAAATGTCCATATAATTCAGAATAGCACTCTAACGTTAGTCCACTTTTATAAATAATCCAATTATGTATTTATGGATCTAAGTGGATTTAGTCATGACAGGTGAAGTGCATTTACTGTTGGAGATTCTATTGTTTTAGTTTGCTTTGTAAAAATCATAGTTACAATTATTATGATTACAATCAAAATGGTATTGTTCCGACATCAATTTGTAGAGGTAATCATTTTACCACTCGCTTGTAATTAGCAACATATTACTACTATAAAATTTATATAAAAATACTTCAAAATATAATACTTTGACTATGAAAATTATGCAATATTTTATTACAGGTATTGTACTCATATGCATATTACATCTGAATAATTTTGTGGTCACCATACCAGTCTGGCACACGAAAGGTTAATGAATTTAGGGTTTTCTTCAGGGTCTCGAGATGTTTAAAGTTCTATACCCATTATTGTATGAGTACTTTATACCTCCTAAAAATCTTATGTGTGGCTATAAGTGTAGAAGTTAAAGTTTTACTTTACACTTGTATCATACAGATTACAATAGTTTAGTCAACATTTTTTATAAGACTAGCTGACCTGGAAAACTTTGTACCACCTCAAAATCTATTTATCAAATATATTCCATATAAAATATAGGCGATGTTACTCGTAGATAATGTAGCTTTTGAATGGTGAAAGAATTTTTAAAATCAGTCCAGTAGTTTTTGAGCCTATTCATTACAACCAAACAAACACAAAGTTTTCCTCTTTGTAATATTAGTGTTGATTAAAGTAGCAAACAAGTAGTAACAGACCGCCTGATGTTAAGTGGTCACTGCCGCCAATGGACAACCCCCTAAGGCTCCATTTTTATGTCTACAGGGGTCAACCAAGCCCCATTACATATGCATTGCTATTTTTGAGAACCTCCGGAATGCAAGAACTGTTTGACACTAGAAATAAGAGTGGTGGTGCCTGCATGTTCAAATCATACTTATTCTATCACCTTCAAAGAGGGGTAACTTTATAACTCACAACTCATGGGAGGAATGCATTTGATTAAATTAAGGCTTCTTGAATTTCATGAAATGTTTTTTTCCTTAACATCAGGTGAGCTGCATTTCTATTTGCAAGCATGAATATAAGTATCTCATTTATTCAATAAATATTAAAAGATATTACAAATCATCTATAAAAGTAACTTCAATATTTTATTCTTTATTTTTTATTAAATTATAGTTATTTATAAAGTAAAAAAAGTATATATTACTGACCTGTTTTGTTTCTCCTTCAAGTTCAATAATTTGTAGTGTGAGGGAGCTTTCCATAGCCGCAGATTCGTTGAGGAGGGCATTTTCCTGTTCTATTCCACTTTGTGTCGTTACTTTTTGAGTTGTGTCCAGTTTCATTAACGCCTACAAGAGATACTTTTCCATTAGGAACTATGTTTTATGAAGTTTAATATGGTCAAGATTTACATACATAGTCATTATAGTACATTATTATGCTTTGCATTATTGGTTAGATTCAGTGATACAAGTAAGAAAAAAAATTAGGCACTAAATATATTTTGTAAATTCATGTTGGTATTATTAGTTAAGTAATTATTAGACAATTAAAACTTTATGTCATATAAATTCAGGTTATAATTGGTACATTAATTTCATTTAACATTTTTGAAAGTAGACCAACAGATGAATACAAGATGAAAGAACATTTTGAAGTTACCGTTTTCGCACGTTAATGTATCCATTAAGGCATGAAAAGTGAAAATATATGGTATGTAGGCCAGCTAACCTCTTGTGTGATCTCCAATTCGTGTTTTGTGTTCTCGTAGAGGCTCTCGAGCTCGTCGCATCTTTGCTGCAGCGCACTCTTCTCTTCCAGAAGCACGAGACCCAGCTGTGCTGACTGGATCTTCTCGCTGCTAGCTTGGTCGAGCTCTCGACTTAGCCTCTCGATTTCCACCTTTAACTCCACGATCGACACATCGCTGTGAGCCGTGGCTGCCATCGTGTGACAGTTAGACGGCTTTACTACTAAAACTTCATAAACAAAGTAAATAATTTCAGAAAAACAACGATAAAACGTGTAAATCAATGGTTCTACATTCTCTCAACAAAAGTATAACGTCTTGACAGCTCGCTCGCGACGATGCCAGCACCTTTTTTGTGACTTTGGCCCGGATGGAAGGCTTTTGAGCTAATTGGATTATTAACTTATATGACTATTATTTTTTGGATTGATGTTGTCTGGATTGTAGTATTTAAATTAAAACAATGGCAAAATGCTAATCAAAACCATTATTCTACAAAACGTATCTTTATATAAATTCTGAAAATAATAACGAAACGGAACGTAATATAAAAACGTGAACTAATCTGTAAGTGTCAAAGTTTTTAAATATTTTGGCGGGAATCGAAATATAATGGGGTAAGAAGCATACTGGTAACGTAGCGAACTCGTAATTAAAAAAATAGTAATCGTATTAGCGAAAATATAATTTCAAATTGAAATCGCAACTATTAGTTCGTAATGTTTATTTATACCTGAGCATAGTCTAATATAACATCAGTATGTACTTAATAGTAACCATCCGTATACTATCACATATTACCGTATAAGATTTGGTATATAACCATTTCGTGAGTCATAACATTCTTCGATGCACGATTGCCATTTTTTTTATCAAATTACTAACTTCTGAATTGGTTGGAATAGACACGGAAATGTCTTTCCATAACAAACTTTACGGAGCTTTTATGCAAAGATTAATAGTGTTGATCGTGACTGGCATTCTCTGCCAGTCAACCCTAGGCAATGGCGACACTATGTGGTAGGCATTTACACAAAAGTAAAATAAGCTGAGACTGAATAATTTATTTATTATATATAATTTATATTACCTTTATATATATATTTCTTATGTGCGTGTGTATGTCACTGAACTCCTCCTAAACGACTGGACTGATTTTGATGAAATTTGTTGTGTGTGTTCAAGCGGACTTGAGAATGGTTTATATTCACAATTTAGACCGTGGGAAAAGGTTTCTTTAATTAATTTTTAATTCGTAAGTAGGTATAAAATCGGAAACTATGCATTTGATCAAGTGATGATCTTTAGCAAAGTTGTCGTCCAAGAGCCCACGAGGGTTTGAGTGTTGGTAAGACAAATTTTCGACAGATGGCACCACTGTCATTCCAATGCAGGTACAAATTTTCCGTTTTATGTATGTCATATTATTTCTTTAAAATGTGGGCGAAGCCGCGGGCACCTCTAGTTTTACTATAAATTATTCACTATACTAAAGACCTATTACGCCATAGTTTACCCAATATGTAGATAGATAGATAAACAGGATATTAAAAAACAGCCGGAATTTCCAAAATTTCTTTTATTAACATCAATTCAATTGACTAAAATTACAAAATTTTGATACAAAAATGTCAATAAGAACAATGTACACCTCATTCTTGAGTAAAGCAATTTCTCTTACTTCATTATTATTTTATACAATGTTATTATTACACTATGTTGTAGAAGTAAACATTATTACTATTACAGTTAAAACCACTATTATTGTTACAAAAATGGACTTCATTTTATTGTAAAACAGTTTTCGACTCTTGTTTTTTGTGTTGGTGGAATTGTTATATCAGATTTTAATTAATATTAGTATGTATAAATAAAATTTTATCCAAAATGTTTAATATTAGAAGTATTAAACTAATAACACAATATTAATTTCATTCTATAGATAGTAGCTTACAAGTTAAACTCACATGAATTAAAATCTGATGTTACTAGTTCTAACAAATTGTTGGGCTATACACTATAATGCAAATAGTAAATTATATATTTTTAAAATTTAAATTTTATTTAACTGCTAAGAAAACTGTATCAGCTAAAGGACCATAGCTCAAGTCTTGTTTATCACATCTGCTAAGTATTTATATATAGCATTTAGACTTACAAATTTTTTATTATGCAAACAGAATAGCCAATTCTAATACATTGTGAAAGGTTTAAATTTTCATTTAAAATGTCAAAAAAACATGAATAATATACAGGTATTACAGGTATAGGTTTCAATAAAGCTTACATTTCATAATAAGGGCTTTAGTGTATGATTCCCTTTCAAATGTGTCTAAAGATCAAGAGGAAGATTTAAATAGAAATAAACTTTATGAAAACGTGTATTAATATTTGATGAAATGTATACACAATATGAACATATTCCGTTGGATGTGAGGTTAGCAAGGGTCCTTAATTCAAGATCCTCTGTCCACTGTTATGACTAAAATGCTTAATATGTATATTAGCACCTGCTTTCAAACTATTCGTGACGGCTCAAGTTAGTCGGTTACATTTAATGATACTCACAACTTTAATTGACGACGCTATTGTTCTAATTTCGACGTACGACGACTACAATATGATAATATTATTGCTATAAATATTACAAAGACAATATCGGAATGTATTTTAAAGTTCGCAGATGCCAGTGGGCATATCCTTATGTTACTAAATATATTTTGCTACACAATCATAAGAATTACACATTAATTTATATTACACAGAAAAGTTGCACGTTTTTTTTTAATAAACTTCAGATATTATAACAACCTGCTCATTAATGAAAAATATTCCGTTTGGTTTGAATTGCAATCATGTTTCCTAAATTCAGCTGCCTCTCACCTTTATGATCCATTTAATAAATAGTATTTATTCACTATTAGAGATTTTATAGGTATATCCTATAAGATGCAACATTTAAATAGTACAGTTATTAATTATCTCAATAAATTAAGCATTTATTCACGATAACACTTCATTTTCAAACTCCGATGCACTTGTGTTAGAACAAAACTTATAAGAATTCGTTGCAATCTAACAGCTCAGCGGAGAAATTAGAAATGAGATTTAATCACTCTTATTTACAAAACATTAAAATTATTATCGATATAATTTCTTCCTACACTAAAATTATTCATAGAAAACAACTTACGACTAAATACAAATACATATTAGTGTTAATAGGACTATGGTCACGCCAGAATTGATATAAATATTAATTTGTACTAAATCATATTTTCAATTATTAAATGAATAATTATTTGATATAAATAGAATATAAATTGTATCTATTTTACAAATTGGCACCGAGATGGCGAGAAGTTATAAAGTTACCTCCTTTCATAATAAAAGAGTTCTCTTACAATGTATGGAGGCTACAGAGCTTTGTTCAGTACTTACGCTCCAGTAAAAAAAAGTATTTATTCACACTCAGACTTAAAACATTTATCGTCTGGTTAAAAATTATTCAACTTAATTTGGAGGCTATTTGGCATATTATTTCTATATATATTTGACGATGACATCATAATATAAATCAGGACATGTTTTGATCCTGATGAACTAGAGAGAAAAGTGGCAACCAGAGCGTAGGTATTGAAAGCGCTCTAAGAATAGTTATTATGGGCTGGCTTTTAATTTTATGGCTAATAGTAAATTAAGCTCAGAATCCAGGAAAATAACATAAATATGAGATTATGATTTGAGCAACACAAAATAATCTAATATATCTAAAATAAATTAATACATGAGCAAAATATTGAAAATAATATAATAACAGTAGCATTATTATTGCATCCGTAACAGATTTACAATATATAATATTTAGTAAAGTGGAAATTGTATTCAAAGGCATTTAAGTTAATGTTACGATATAAAAATTATCGTTTGTACAGTTTAATATTAATTATATTTTCCATCGAGACATTGTGAGAAGTCTTTCCGATTTCGAGAAAATATCAAATATAGCATAAATTAATTTAATAGAAATTGTAAAACTATTGATAATAATAACTTGAATACATTTATTGCACTACTTGCTGTCTAAGTACATAAGTTCAATTTCGAAAGGTGTTTATTTGTCTATCCAATTAGTATATTACTATAGTTCTATTGGGGACGACGTCTAAAACTATTTATTTAATAGTTTGTAACAAAGTTTATACATACCAGATATAAATATAATAGAATAATTAATATATTAGTGCATATATACTGTTTATAACTAAAGATTATCATAGCGACAAAAGAAATTAGTTTTCAAACAGTATGGAAATATAAAATATTCAATTCAAATAACAAAATACACAGATTATAATAATTTATACTAAACATTCGTCCTAATATCGTCCGGGAAGACACCATTTAAATTCTCTTAATATATTAACTATATAATTTCTCTATTTATTTTGCACACATTAAAAATAAACATTAATTTATCATTCCATGCAATAATGTTAAGTACCTATCTTATATATGTTCAGATAAATAGGTGCAGAATAATAATAAACAAAGGTTTACTTTAAATCAATTATGACATATCATGACATTAAATTTTATTGTGACTACCGTCACAACCAAATGTGGGAATGCATTATAAAACAAATATTTTTACTCAAAAAATATCACAAACTTCAGTAACGGATAATATGAACTGAATACCTAATTGAAATATTCGAAAATAAACTGTAAAGACTAGAGTTGGTTAATGTTATAACAAATGAATATAACTGATTTTTATTGTTTATCTACAAGGAAAAAATATAGAAAATGCTCATTTATACAGCACCGTTTAGTAACAATATTACACTATTATTTTAGAACAGTTTTATTTATTAAGGTGGTTAGGTTAGGTTGGGTTAGTTACTTTTAGTTATACTATTGTAGATGTTTTGATTCTCAAAAAAATATAAGGCAAATAAGATGTTTCCTATTAGGTCCTGCACCTTGAAACACCTTGTAAAGACAAAGAATCTAAAAACACATAGTTATAGAAAAATACAAGAAAATATTTGATATGAAGAGCAGGCATAATTTATAAGTTTATCGCTTTGTCCCATTACACAATATACTTCGTGCAGACCCGAGCATCAGACATTTCTTAAATGACTCCTTCATAATAATTTTCTTGGGATACTATGTAATCAATGTAAGTAACATTATAATGATTATCTCAACATATGATTCTGGTATTAAAATCCTATAAAAACAATTTTAAAATATTATTTTTTTTGCTTTATTTATTTGTATCTATTAAATTACCCCAATGCTTATACACGAAGTGAAATACTGGGACGAATACGGCGCGGGCCTTATGCAAGGTCCACATATAACTAATTGTAACTTTTAAAAATGATATTTGCAATTTTACGACGCAAACGATATACCCTGGTACGTTTAATAAAAGAGAGGATTGTTAATTTAACATAAACAAACGGGGATGCACTCGATCTGATAAAATTGTGTCCCAATTATCAAACCCAAATGGTCAAACTCAAACCCAGATGACCCTTGAGAACCAAGAATACTAGGATCATGGACTAAATAAGAAAATGGACGTCAGATTTTCAAATATACTTTAATAGACACCGAAAAGAGAATGGTCTCAGCAACGAAACTGTTCATCCATCCACAAAACCATCTAGATGAAATTAGTCTCATATAACATATGTGATAACCATAGATTGGGCAACTGGTAAATCATTGTGGATTTTAGTTTCAATGTTTTTCACCACAAAACCGTCCATTTACCACCATTAAATGGATAGGCTAATGGCAAATATGGAACGCCATATGCTTGCTTGCTTGTTTGTCTATCACAATAACCTTCAAGTACAGGGAAAAAATGATGGTGGTAGTGCTGCCGCAGTTGAACTTCTGAGAGTTATACCATCCTCAATAAACAATAAGTTTTTATCCGACTCAATTACCCTTTACATCACGAGTTTCTTCATTGATTTAAACATCAAGTAAAATTTACGCCCATAACTTAATTTCTGAACTTAATTCGAGATACCTTATTTATAGAATGTACGTGTTAAGTACATACATATCATTGCGTTAGAAAAATATTCAAAAGTCCTTTCGCATAGTTGCCGTATATACTTACGTCTACATGATGGCACAGTTGGATGCCGATTCCTCTGGCGGGGCGGGCGGGCGCGGGGGAGCGAGCGCCGCGCTGGGCGCCGCCTCGGGCAGCGTGCTCGGGGAGTCCTTCCTCACCGACTGCTTAGACATATCCTGCGCCTTCTGCGGAGGTGGGAACTTAGGCTCCTGTGCCGCTTGGAGTTTCTCTTGGTTCAAGGAGCCTGTGCTAGGACTTCGCACCCTAGTCTTTACCATGGAGGCGCGGCGTTCCCGAGCGTTGATGATGGACGTAAGGAATGGGATCTGGTTGCTGATGGCCATCATGAAGGGCTTGTAGCCAAGGCTGAAATAATTTTAGAATTTTGAAATATTAATTGAAACTTTTTTATGGCACCTAGATATCGAAGTACTAGAAGAAAAATACCCATTAAGTTTTTTTATCGGGCTTTGCATGCATTTTTTTACATGTGGTTGGAAGTACTAAATATCGGCGTATTATAAATAACTTGATTGTTAAATTTAAACATTTAATTTATTTGAACTTTCGTGACGAGCACGTATGCGTACATATGTGTCAATCTGAGCGCAATTTGGACTAAATGTAACATTACATTTTGGTAACGTTCACTAGGTAACTGCGTGTATTGTATATGTATGCGTGTCTTGTGTAGCTGTGTGGGTGTATACGTGTGTGTGTGGCGTGGGTACTGTGTCGCACCACTCGGCGTCGGTCCAGGCGCGCAGGTCCTGCAGCGCGCGGCGCAGGCGGCGCGCGGCGGGCAGCGCGACGTCGGGCGCGCGCGCGGCGTTGGCGCAGCGCAGCACGGCCAGCGCGTCGCGCAGCGCCACCGCCACCACCAGCGCCCACTCCACGCAGCTCGCCTCCGTCATCAGCTGCAGGTAGTATCTGGGGAGAGGGACAAACATTCGAGGATCGCGTACCTTTGTCTTATTTCACCATGATTTTATGACATTCATTTTAAAGCCCGCTCTGCATTGTCGTGAGAATCTGGCGAGAGCGTGATACATTCTCGTTTCTCGTGCTTTTCTCGTGTTCTCGCAAGGATGTGGACCGGGCTTTACAGTACGTATTTATATTTTATATAACTTTTATATAGTTTAGTAATAAAGGCTTATTTTATTTTACATATTCAATAAAATAAAAAGTGTACAAAACAAAGTGTATGTTACCGCAGTTGCACGTGCGCGGTGTGGTCGCCGCGCTCGGCCTGGTGGTGGTGCAGGCGCTCCATGAGCGCGGCGTAGCGCCGCTCCTCGCCCGCCGCCTCGCCCCACGCCGCCGCGCCGCCCTCCGCCACGCTGCACTCGCCCACTGAACTGCGACACGAAAAACACCACGAACTTTTAACACTTGCGTCTTTCAAACGCTTCGCGCTCTTATAGCTCTATATTTTTTTTTATATATTATTGGAGTAGCAAAAGAACAGGCAGTCTAACTGATGCTAAGTTGCTACTGTCGCTAATAGACATCTGTAAACAATCCCACATAAGATAGTTTCCTACTTCAGGTCAATCATAAATTCGCTGCTACCCTTGCGGACTAAGACCGGCTGTCTAGGGAAAGTATGTCTCCCTTACTGCATTATTCAAACCAGAACACAGCAACGCATAACACTGATGTTATTAAGCAGAAATACATGTGGCGGTGGTGGTGCCGTAGTTGATCCACAGAAGATTCTACCACGTTCTTGGCAGTAATGACTGTTACTGGCTGACTGTTTTACTGATTAAAAAGTTAATACTATATTAAACTATGTGATTCACAACAAACTGCAATGGTACCTGGCGGGCGCGGGCGAGGAAGGCGCGGCGGGCGGGAGCGGCGCGGCGCGCAGCGACAGGCTGACGTAGCCGCTGTCGCCGCACAGGCTGTCCGCCTCGCCGCCGCCCGCGTAGCCGCTCGCTGACACACAAACAAATATATTTTAATAATCATTTAATTTTAGCATAGTATACGTATTCTGGTCCTTCGAGCTAGCCAGAAGTGACATAGACAATCTGTAAATAAGAATTGTGCAATAACTCTGGGATCGTTTGATAGCCGTGTTTCTCTTTTGCCTTCTTCTTTAATATGTCATGTTTTTTTTTTTTTTAATTAATAGACCTACATTTAGATTCATCGTTTTTTCCTAATTGACATTTAATACTCCGTTATCAAACATTTAAAACTATTATTACATAATACTATAATTTATCCCGAAATATCCCTATTTCGAATAATGCACATACACTGCATTATCTGCATTTACTCCAAACATTATAACACAATATTCAACGCTTTTCACACGCTTGCTAACTATCACAATAGTACCAAACCAACACTAACTGGGCACGAGGCTGGTCTTGCGCTGATCGCAGCTATAATCCTCCGGCGTGGGGTAGGGCCAGTTGAAGTCCTCGTGCAGCCGCTTGAGGCAGAGCACGGCGGTGTCGACGCGCGCGGCGCGCTCGCGCTCGCCGGCCAGCCAGCGCACCAGGTGCAGGTCGAGCGCGGCGGCCAGGCGGCCCAGCGCCACCAGCCGCGCGCTCGACAGCAGCTGCCGCGCGTGACGCTGGATCATCATGTCGATGAAGAACTCCTCCGCGGTGCCGCTGTACGATTCTCTACAAGGTTAACAATTGTGCTTAAACGTTTATCTTTGGTAAAATGTGGGTGTTAATAATTGTGTTTTTCATAAAATTGTCTTAGCTTAATTATGCAGTAGTTACGTGTAATAGGCAGCCCTACACTACACGCATCGCGCAGCCCTAGACCGTGCTTACGCTGCATCGTGCCTTCGCGGAATGGCTGACGAAGCGCGTCGCTTGTGCAGGTGGTCGACGCCATGGGAACAGTTCACCTCCATCGCGGAAAGTGACTCTACCTATTTCATATATTTCTTATTAAAAATTTATAACTACAAGTTTGTGAAAAATTCAAATAAAAATTTTATTTCGTTCGCGTAAATAGACATTTCGATTCTTTCCTCGACGCCCAGAGGTCCATACGCTGCCGTCACACGCGTGACAGCTGGAACAAAATAAACCGCCGATATCGGTCGCGGTGGACAAACTATCGCCGTCACGTCATATTAAAATTGGCCCGAAATAATCTCGTTCTCGGTATCGGCTCGGTGACGGTGGCGGTGGACAAACGGCGTAATGGTATATGATCAATGGTCAGCTCAGCTGGAACAAATAGGTTTGGCGGTAGTGCCTCCAGTGTCTAACCACAAAAATTTCTACTATATTCAACCATGTGAAGAGTACATAGCGTGCGGTACCTGTCTGCGCGCGCGGGCACGCTCTTCTTGCGCTTGACGGCGGCGGTGCGGCGCGGCGCGGGCGGCGCGGGCGGCGGCGCGGCGGGCGGGGACGGCTCGCGCGGCGCCGCCGTCGTGCTGAAGCTGCGCCCGCGACCGCCCGCCAACTGACACATCACAGTTATAAATACATCAATGTACACACATTTTATCGATTACCTAGTACATTTTTACTAACGGAATATTCTATCCTAATGAAACATTTACTTTCTAGTGTTACATTAGTGAAATCTTGCTACGAATACTATTTCCTTGATTTAAATTTACACAACAAAATAAAAATAACATAATATCATTAATTAATCATTTTTAAATATTAGAAGTTTTCTCCTTTATAAAAACGCGTCTATTAAGCCAACCAGCACATGAAAGCTTAAAAAGCTTTTAAAAAGTATTCTAAAATTGCAATGATTAATAGTAATAATGAAAAATAAATTACATAATTACACGTACCTGCATACTTCCTAATATAACTGATAAATCTTCCGCATTTGGAACCGCTTGTGATTGGACAATTTGGCCATACTTCGTTTGGACGTTCACTGAATTTCGTGGCGAATCCACGTCATTAGGATCTACAAATAAAAACACGTTTATAAATACTTTTAAACAGCATAACATGTCAATAATTCATATTAAGATATATTTCAACTTACCTATGGCTCTTAAAAACCGAACTAAATCCCTAGCAAGATCCCACCTCTCCTCCTGCAGCGCGGTATCGAGTAACTGCGTCGCCAGTTGTCTACTGACCGCCGAACTTTCCAGATTCTACACACATTCATAAAAATCATCATTAATCTATTGATATTCCAGTACTATCTACAATTCTCGTCTAACAAAAAAACTTGTAACAAAAAAAAGAGTAATACCTTATTCCGCTGAAATAAGATTATAATTACTTTTTCACTTCTTAAACTTCAAGTTTTAAATTAGGAATAGAAGAAACATCAACAGAATTGCACATATTCAGCAGTTTAATTATTATTGTCAATGGATTAATACAATAACATAGAAAATATCAACGGTAGAAACCTGCAATATGATGAGGTAGGAAGCGGCCGTGTCGAGCATCTTCCGCTCCAAGCACTCTTGAAACAGTTCCTTGGGCTTGCCGGCGACAGAGAAAAGATACGCCCAAAGCGCTATTTCCGTCTTCCTCGCGCACTGTACTACGGTCTGCAAAAATATCAACGTTATCAGTAACGTGCAAATACCCATAATAAACTTTTTCAAAAATATTTTACTTGCAAATATCAGACAGATCATTAAATGTATTTTGATTTATAGAATTGGACAACCCGCGTGGTGGACCGGTCACTATACAGGTCTGACGCAAGTAAACTTGTGTTAGTATACCGGTGATCCGTGATAGTAATATCTGCAAGGTAGATCTAAATGATAAAAATAATATTATGTTTTGGGTCTGGATGTTGATGTATTCATTTTTGTGTGAATTTTTGTGTGAAACAGAAAAAAACGCAATAACCCATATTAACGAGCGTATAAAGTGTTAAAGTTATACCTGCAAGTACACCGGGAATTCGTGCACAAACTCGATGACGCTGGGCAGCTGTGCGTCCGGGATGGGCTCCTTGCTGGTGGCCTCCTCCTCCAGCACCTCGTGCAGCAGCAGCTCCAGCGAGTGCGGGAAGTACGGCAGCTGGGCGCACGAGCGCGCGATCTCCCACGCGTGGTAGCCCAGGTTGCGCCGCAGCAGCTGCCGCAGGATCTGGTGTAGGTATACTTGGCTCTGGAATGGAAAATTTTATTTAGTAATTTATTAGAACAGGTGAATCTTTGAAGGTGGTAGAACCCTTTGTGGATCAACTCCGGCGGCACCACCGCCACACCTATTTGCCTAATAGCAGCAGTGTTAGGCGCTGCTGTGTTCCGTTGTGAAGAGTGTGGTAAGGGAGACATACTTTTCCGAGGCGTTTCAGCTTAGACCTCAGGGGTAGCGGCGCGTCTGTGGCTGACCTCAGGTAGAAATATCTAATCCTATCTGAGGTTGATAATAGACGTCTATGGGCGACAGTTGCCGCTTACCATCAGATGGACTGCCTGCTCGTCTACTACTCATATATTATAAAAAAAATCAAATATACAAGTCAAAGGTGGTAATCAGAGAACACTTCGCGCTTCGACGCCCGGTAATAAGTGGCCTAACGCTAGCGGTACTTAGTATTGTCATGTATTACGTTAATGGATGTTACAGTTGCGATATGGGTATGAGTTACTAATTTAGTTCTCTGGTTATAAAAAAAGTTGGCCATTTTTATTTTATTTTGATTTTTAAGTACTTACTGTTCTATTTATGACGCAGAAGGGTAGAGAAAAAACAGAATTGGAGTCCGAGGCATACAAAGTCGTATCATTCTCTGCTCCGAGTAGAATGGCATCGTCGAAGAGAATAGCTGAAAACAAGAACATAAATACGGAATTGATTTTAAGAAAATCTTTTTTTATTTAAGGGAGATTTTTTTGTTCTTGTATGGGCAAATCCTGTTTTGAAATTATATAATTATATTTTTAAGGTAAGGTAGTATATACTAGGAGGTTTCGTGCAGAATAAAAGAGAGAAACAGACAGAAGAAGACACGGAGACGTGTGCCTTGACGTGGCTTGTCATCGAGATTCGTAACCTAAGCAATTTAGCTTGACAAAGTGCAAAGGCGAAATTCTCAAATAAGAATAAGACATAGTCTCATATAGAACATTCAGTAAACTTACTAAGCGGATATATATTGAGATGGAACGGCAGCATGATCCGCTTCGCCATGAAGGTGTGCCGGCCGGGGTCCTGGCGGCGCGCGTCGCGCGGCAGCAGCGGCAGCCACACGCGGGCGCCGAGCGCGCCGCACCACAGCCACAGCGCGCGCGACAGCTGCGTGTGCGCCGCGCCGCCGCCCGCCGCCCACACGCTCTCCACGCACGACGCGAGCACCGTCGCCGGCAGGCAGCTGTACGCCTGCGGGGAGACATGCTATTATTGTTTACATGACTATCAATATAATGATTTATTTCTACATACAATTATTGAAAATATACTAATTATTTTTTCCAGTCTGGGCTCTCAAAAATATTAGTTGGAAGATCTTTTCTCGTTATACAATCGGATTGTAATATTTTTTTAGTTAGGAATATTTTTATATTATTAATCAAAAATTTAAAATTCTTACTCTATACCTCCTAAATTATTACAAGTACTTAATTAAACACATTCAAGCCTAAATAAATATATGTAGACATAGAAAACATAATATAGGTACTTCTTACATTCCACCTAATGATTGGTAACAAGACTGAGATTACGAAAACTTATTAATTATGTAGTATGTAAATATATTGTAACTTGGTTTTAAAACACTGTATGTTATCCAAAATCAAAGAATATCAGTCATACAATTCAAATAGAACAAGATTCCTAAGAATTATATCAGGGGTATTACTGATCTCAGAATCAGAATCATAATTCTTTCAATTGAAATTAAACCGTATGGAAATTCTGAACATAATTACTCGTATTAACATACGAACCATATGGCAAAAATAAACATCGTAAAAATATAATAAATTTAATTTCTAAATAAAGTTTACCAACATATTTCTTAGCATAAAAAAGTATATTAGCAAATGTTATTATAACTTTAATAGCCGCCTTATTGTGAAACTAGTTTAACACGAAACCTATAATGAAGCAAGGAAAATAGCAAGACATTAAAACACGAACCAAATCACTGCGAACGGTGTTGAATTATTGACATCCAGATTAAGTGTTTCCTCCGGAGCTAATTTACTGTACGAGATTGTATGCGCTTGGGTAATGTACTCGTATTAAGTAATGTTACGTTCAATAGCAGTTTATCGATGTAATTACAATCAAGGATTACGTTTTGATTAACCCTATCAATTATCTCTATTAAAGAAAACGTAGCTAGAATTGAGGTGAAAATTGGAAACTGAGATCCATTATAACCCAAATGATCTCAATAGTTGAGAGGCCTCAAATACCCTACACTTGATACTTGATACACCCTATACTTGATAAGATTCGCATAGATAATCTTCTTTGGATTTTTAAAGCAACAGGTATATAATAAATTTGACATGAAATTCAAGATGAATGCTAGTACTATCAGTTTAGCAATTTAAAGTCCGTCTCATATTATTAGTGACAATTAACGTGAATATCAAAATACGCTTTGTCAAGTTACATACACGCGAACGCAATCAGAGCAGATCGTCTCTGTGTTTTGAAGTGTGTTGCGTCAGGCAAGGCTGACGGATTCGCTTCAATCATTCCTGTTAACAAGTAATAATCGACAAATTACGGGACAATATAACCGTGACGTATACTTAATTGTCGAAAAAGCATCCTAATTAATGCTATCAGGGCACGTAATATAGGGGTAGATTATAAATAAAAAATATATTTTAAATATCATATATATGCAGGAGGCATAGATTAATATATAATTTTAGGAAAAGTAAGAAGTTATCTTTTATGGGATGTATTACCAAGAAAAATTCTTAAATCAAGATCTTGGGATAGTATTGTATATCATTAGTTTTTGGAACAAGCAATGTAAACAAACATTATACGTATTATATCAGTTTAATATGCGTTTTCACCGACGAAGGCTGTATGAAAATGAGGAAGGCTTATGCAAGCCTTGGTATTTGTTGTTGCAGCTATCAGGAGCCGCGAGCGCGTGAAACAGTCGACATCCGCCAAACGGCAGGACATGAAGGTCTAAGGCAATCGCCTATAAATTGACTACACTGCTCCTTATGCATCAGTACGTTTTTGACAGCAAGTGGTCGATGCGGCTCCGACAAAATGGAGTACAGTATTGCGGTTGGTGTTTATATACAAATCAATAACGATATCCATTAGAGTTCATACAAATAGGTTTCGTTCAAAACACAGTTCTAAGTTTGGTGGAATTTGATCCGCAGATAACGTGTCTCCTGGCGCTGACGACGTCAATCAAGGCTAGCGGAGAGTGGGACGGCCTCGGAGTGTACGCACCGGGACATGCATCTCTAAATTACTATGTACGTCTACCAAAGTTATAAATTAATCCTTTGGAAGTAACTATAATTAATCTTGTACGCAATTTCCAGAGCTATCCTAGTTACGCTTTTGAATACGCGGTGAAAGATCCACACACGGGAGACAACAAGGCGCAGTGGGAAAGACGAGACGGCGACACAGTTAAAGGTATCGCAAATTACAATAAAGTTGAAATATGAACAAGATAAATTTTATATTAATTTTGAACAAATTCCAGGAGCTTATTCATTGGTGGAGCCAGATGGAAGTTTACGTGTGGTGGAATATTGGGCCGATGACAAGTCTGGTTTCAATGCGGTGGTGAAGAAAATCGGTCCGAACCTTCACCCGACCACTCCTCACATTTACAAAGCTCCCATTCCGGTGTTAGGACATGGACATTCCCTCCCCATCACAGTGGGTCCTGTGGCGAATCTCGAAGGGTTAGCGAGTGCTCCACTGCTGAGCGGCCCCGTATATGGTAGTGCGGGATACGGTGGTGCGGGATACGGTGGTGCAGGATACGGTGGTGCGGGATACGCTGGTGGGGGATACGGCGCAGCAGTGTCCAGCGCGTCGCTTTACAAAGCTGCTCCCATAGTTAAATCGGTGGTCCCAGAGGAGCCAATCTTACCTGTCCCTATAAAGCCAATATTGCCGGAACCAATACTTTCCCCTCCAATTTACAAGCATCTACCTGCTCCCGTAATCCCTGCACCAATATTGTCACCTCCTATTTATAAGCAACCAATACTGTCACCTCCCATTTACAAGCAACCAATATTGCCACCGCCTATCATAAAGCAGCCTTACCTACCCGCTCCTATAGTGAAGGACCCTCACTTCACACCGGGACCCTTGCCCGGTCCTATATATTCAGCGCCCTACCCATATCCCATATTGAAGGGACACGATCTTGGACTGGGTGGCTATGGAGACGGACTTATTAAGGAGCCGCTGCTACCTCACGGACATCTTGACGGCATTGGCTACGGGCCAATTGACAAAGGCCTCCTCCTGCCACCGCTGGGTGATCTGCATTATCCGGGACTCGGATACAAGCATTAGATGATGAATCCTCAACTTAAACTACTTAAAGCTAAACAAAATGCCGCTACCAATTCTAAATTCCGCTTCTCCTACAGAAAGTGAACTGACGATGAGATTGTAAAGTAGTAATTTAATATTATTATTTAAGGATATTTAATACTTTATTTAAGTTATTAGTAGAGATATGTTAGAGCACAAATAAAGCATTGGCCACTGTGTGGTAGTAAACAGTTTAATTCGTATTTCATTTCTACAATAAGGCTGATCCTAGAAGAAAACTTTGTTTCGCAAAATATGTCTTTAGACACAATAAGTAGTCCATGCGACATTATAATATAATAAAATTATTTTATGAATCAATGTGATGATGTTACAGCAGTGTGTGTAACAATGTAAGCTATTAGATTCATAATGAGTCGAGGTAAAATCTATGCGTTTTGCGTATCGAAATCACAATCAAATTATGAGCTGCAGCTCCCGCCCTGGCTGCGCGCGTTGCATGCGTATGCGTTCGTGCATATATGCCTGCAGTAAATATAATCTGCGTATGTACTGCGAATGTAAATACACATGTATAAGAATTTTACGAGTTATTATTAAATTTTATATAATTATACAAACTCATATGACTGCCAAAAATAATTCCTTAATAATCTGTCTATCAATAGTCTAATGTAATTTTTACTGTAAAATGACTACACCAGTATTTTAAAGAAAATTGGTTTCTGATTTTTGCAACCTCAAATTTTTAATGGAGTTTAGGGGAAATATACAGTAAATAGGTACTAATTAAATGTCATCGGCAACATTAATAACAATTAAGCTAGATCAACAAATACGATAAATTTTCGGTGCGTAACGAAGTTCTTCTATCTATACACACAATAGTCACAGATGAAATAATACAATGCTGTAAACAAGAAATCGATTACACAAACGAATTAGAGTTATTAACGAATAATAACATAGTACCTAGAAATCATTTCCTGTTATCGCTCTACAGTCTGTATACACGCTGTATATAAAAGAATTACAAAAAATAATAGAGTTTCCCAGCGCCCTACAAACCGCGCCCTGTTCGCATTTTTATTGCTTCACTCAATTGAATGAAATTAGAGGTTGTATATTTAATGCGATTTCGTTCAAACGATTAATATACAACCATGTGCTACTATTATTGTTACACAGTGGATGCCGGCGGTGGTAAAACATATACAATATAAAAGGTGAACTGGATTGTAATCAATCACACGTTACACTGGCGTGGGACTCGATAACAGGCAGTATGAACCGACTTGCGACGGTAACGATACTTTCTTTGATAGTTGTACGATGAAACCTAACAATATACTAATTAAATATTTCATAATATTATGAAATATTAATAATATTATGAAATCAAATATTTCATAATATTATGGTATAGTTTGGGGAAAAGTAAATGTCTTCATTAAGGATTTACGTAATCTGTATTGAAAAGTATAATAACTTAAAGATATTCCAATAATACACGATGTCAAGTGCATGGAGTCATCCGCGAGCATCAATGTCCCATCAATAAATCCTATCAAACATTTTTTTATTGAGTAAAAATAAGACTTTTACTGAGTAATAATAACACTTAATTTCAGACTTTATGCATGTAAAAATCTCTTTTGTTTTTTCAGAATTTGTTTCTTTTAACAGTAGCAACTTCAATCACTTCCGCGAGGGTACTGCACAACAGCGAAGAAAATGTAAGCTGTTTCCTATTAATTTATCCAAGAATGAACTTAATATTGTGCAATATACAAGTAAAATAACTTGAAGATTCAGTAACTTACTATATTATTTGCAGCACTATCCTCGCTACGCTTTTAGGTACTCAGTCCACGACCACAAAACGAGGGACATCAAGAACCACTGGGAAGCGAGGGACGGAGATTACGTGCAAGGCGCGTATTCCTTAGTGGAGCCGGATGGTAAGCTGCGCCTCGTGGACTACTGGGCGGACGACGCGCACGGCTTCAACGCGGACGTCAAGCGCTTGGCGGCGAACACGCCCGTAGTAGAGGTACTGCCCGTTGCCAAACCCGCACCAGTAGAAGAGGCAGAAGCGCCACCCACCCCAGTTAAAGAAATAGAAGCGCCACCTGCGCCAGTTGAAGAAACAGAAGCACCACCTGCGCCAGTTGAACAAACGACAACGTTGAAAGCCCCGGAAAACTACGGCTTCGGTTCTGAAGGTGTCGCACCTCTCGGTCAGGTTACCACATCTGTGAAGGGAACTGGAAATCTGCTCTGGGACGCCAAGACTGGGTCGTACGGAGGATGGGTGCCGCTTAAACCGAAATCTAAAATAACCGCGACAATTTTCAACAAGAAGTATATCGACGGAAAGCTGCATCAATGGGCGATCGGACCAATCACTCTCGATGGTCGAAGGCTAGTGTTTAAAGTGAAACATTAACTATAGTTAATGATCAATATAGAGACAATTGATAGTGAATTGCCAAATAGTAGTGAAATGCTAGTCTTCTCTTTGTAAATAGCGTTGTGTTGCGTGCGACAATGTATAGGTAATCCCTGAGTTTTATAAATAGTTTGTTGCTATTTTGAATTAAAAAATAGCAATAAAAGTAAATAAAAATCAGAAATACCTTCATTAATTTAAGTTTAAATAAACAATGAAAACGATGGAATAAATGACAAAATAAATAGCTTTTTAATTTATTTACCATCTACTTACACGAGTACATATCCCTATTATCCTCGCATTTATTATCTTTCTGCTACATGATAATACTACTTGACCATACCTGGTTCACATCATTGAATATCCTTTAAGTATCAATAAATCTGGCTAGGGGTTGGAAAGTATTTTTAAAATGATTAAAGGATTTAGTTATATGTCTTATGAATATTTGTTGACGATTGATTAAACTTAAAGGAACATTAATATTCTTTTGCTTTAAATTGTATTAAGTTTTATAAGCAAAGAAACAAATATTAATTGTTGTTAATAATTAATTTCATTTAAATAATATTTTAAATGGTTATCTAATAATGTCTAAAACTAAACATAATTATTTTCACCACTAAGCAGAACTAAGCTACTTCAATTACATCAAAAAAAGGCTTCAATCTTTGTTAGTATCACGGAGTAGAGTATTAAGAATCCATTTGTTGCATGGACCTCTAGATAACTTTATTGCACGCCGCATAACGCGGAGCGTTTGAAGTAATGCTCTACCCTCAACGTATGAACATCGAGATTTTTTTTAATTATTATAGATAAGTAGGAGTTCCAACATGTGCACACACATAACAATTTATTTTTTACGGTATATACGAATAAAAGTAAATTCCTTTTTATATACAATTAGAATACAAGACAAAAAAGAGAAAACATTAATGTTAACATCATCAAGAGACACATCGACAAAGGCAGGAAAACGAATACAATCATGCAATGAGCAATAATACAATACAATTGACGGATATATTAGTCTTTTCTTCGTACCATTTTGAAGACGCCAGCCTTATTTATACAAATATCAGCCATGTTTGAAATTTAGCTTTTGGCAATGAGGCTATTTATTTGTTGAAAAAGGGAATATTTATTTGTTGGTCCTAGATTTAATATGTAAATAATATTAGATTAGAGGCGTTCATATCCCCAGACTGAAGATATGAAATGGTTACTTCGACATAAGCGTGCGTGTATATATACTGGACGATCCAGTTTAAGGCACAGTTACAGTGTAAGAAAAATTACAAAAATGGCATCCTTCAGTTCCTCGCGCTGAACGGTCTCATCCGATAATCAGCTACGCTTTTGTAAGAAATAGGAACGGATTATATCTATTACGTTCTAAATGGTACCTCTACCAGAAAGACATACAATTTCCACTATTGGGAAAACTACACAGGTGATTAAAATACACTCATGAGTGGAATATGACCAACCAGGTGAACAAAGTAGAATAGTCCAAAATTCAAGCGCCTCTGGATAGAAATATAAAAGGTTACTACTGAAGCAAAATAAATAGTCACCATATTGTTATAATCGGAATTTGTGATATATTTAGAATATAATTATTAGTGGAGAAATGTTAAAAACAAGACATGAAAACGTTTTGTTCGCGGCTTTTTAAATTCTGTAAATTCTAAGAAATGTTGCCTTTTAAGGATACGATAGCGCCTTAAACAAATATAAAATAATTCTCCTGAAATGTCCGTGAAACTGGCCTAAAATATGAAGTTGCTCTTTCCATAACAGGATTCATTAAAATATTAAATATTTATCGCGCATTAGACATGCTTATTAGCGAATTTAAACAATGCATACACGTTATTCAATTTATATATTCGAATAAACTAACCGAACGAGTTAGGCCGAACGGACCAAATGCAAGTAAAAAAATGGTAAAACAAACCGTCCGTGGAAATCGGACGTTTGACAAAACCGGAGTATAGTCAGGTCGAATAATTAGTGTAGTATAAATAATCCAGTACTTGATGACAAGGCACAGTGCACTTCGTTGGCTCACTGGTATACCTTGTCAGCAAAATGAATTCTTTCGTGGTATGTGTTATTTGTAATCTCAGATAAATCAGCAATTAGATATGTTTAAAAAATATTTATTGTAAAACATGGAAAATTGGTTTGAATTGACAGATCTCAAATATCTCGGAATAAAATCTCCAGATTTCATATAACAAGATAAATACAACTTTCACGTATTATTATTAATACGATGTTGTGTGCCTTACAAATTCCATTCGATAAAGATGTACAAAGAATTATATCACCAACTTTTATTATTTTTAGGTATCATGCCTCTTGGCATTTGTAGCAGCAGCGACGGCAAACCCACCGCTCGCGCTGTTCCATCCCGTCCACACCGTCGAAAGTATAGTAAGTTGAACGTGACATTTCCTTAACCTGTTTATAGTGCTGAATATATCTTTAATATCAATTATTACTTGACAGCCAAATCCTAACTACGGGTTCCACTACGCGGTGAACGACCCAATGACTGGCGACAACAAGGCTCAGTGGGAGACGCGCGACGGGGACGTGGTCCGGGGCGCTTACTCCCTGGTGGAGCCCGACGGCAACGTGCGACTGGTCGAGTACCACGCGGACGCGCACAGCGGCTTCAACGCCGTCGTCAAGCGCACCGGCCCCAACATACACGGCTTCGGCCTGCCAATAGCGCACGGAGCGCCGATCGCCGAGGTGGCCCACTTCGCCGAGGTAGCCCCTATCGCCGAGGTGGCCCACGTCGCCGAGGTGGCCCCGATCGCCGAGGTGGCTCACATCGCCGAGGTGGCCCCGGTAGTCCACGCACCTATCGTACACGAGCCGATCATCACCCCGATCTTGGAGCCGGAGATCGCGCACGTGCCTGTCGTGGATTATCTACATTTGCCGCCCTTGATTTTGCCCCCTCCTTCTCCCTGGGTATCGGTGTCCGGAACCACGTATGGGAAAAAGGGCAACATTGTGCGCAGATGGACCGCTGGCCCGATCCCTCTGCAACATGGCAACAAGGTGACCATTCGAACAAAGCACCACTGAGGTGATGATAATTTAAATGTGCCAATAATATAATTATGTTATAACTTCTCCGTGTATAGGTAACCATTAAGTTACTCACGGCGCTAGTGTGTTCTTGCATATGGACTGTTACGTGCAAAAGTACACATAGGTCATTAGAAGTTAAGCTATATGTATTTGGTATATATCCAGAGCAATGAAGTGTACCTGAGTTAAATGGGTTATATGACTGAAAATAAATACCTATATAATTTACGATAATTTTCATTTTATAAAATTTGTTACTACTTTTTAATCACTATCCTATACTAGTTGTATAGTCTGTAAAAATTGACTGACCTATTTCTGTCTAATAACAGCAGTGTTAACTGCACGTACTGGAGGCATTTTAACTTACTCTTCACTCTTAAAATCAATATATAATCATAAATCAATATATAAGTGGAACCCTAATCCTATGAACTAATTACGAACATCCTTGGGCGGCAGTTGCCACTTATGAAACTAAATGCTAATTGAATACAACTATCCCTAAACAATTAACTTAATTATCGGTCGTGACCAACGGAACGTGAAATATATCAACGGGCGGTTACGGTACGGCGTTGATGAAGCGTTGTGCGCTTCGCATTACATCACACGCATTATGCGAGCGTTGCAACATGGTTAGCTCACTGTAATGCGTTCTATACACGCAGGACGACATGACAAGATGGAACTTATTGCCTGTTACAGAACTTAATGTTATAGATACGTAATAACGGAATATAGTATAATAGTTACTTTCGTGCGAATTATTGTTATAGATCACGTATTTGGTTTGCGTAAACGTAAGTATGTTGTTATATTGTAATATTTTACCGATGAATATCTTGGTAATACGCAACGTTTTAGTAACTATATCAAGAATTTAGTTTTAACAACGCATACCATAGACAATTGTTATAAAAATCGTCATAAGTCGATTAAAAATTGTAAAAGAATTTTAGCCTTAACAACCAATATACATTTGGTTCTAATTTAAAAGTGACTGAAGCAGTGAGTGTACTTAAAGCAATATGAAATAAAACAATAAAGTTGGAGCTTGAAAAATAGTAACAATTTCCACTAACAAATAATGACATTGTGTAGGTATATTTTTAACCAACTTCAAAAAGGAGGTGGTTCTCAATTCGACCGGTATATTTTTTTATAATGTTATTTTCAATGTTACTTACCGGGTTGTTGTCCTCATCAACGTCGTATTCCTCTCGTTGGACCATCATCAGCTTACCGCTAGCGTTTATTACCTGAAATAATGTTCCATATTAGCGGCAATATTACGATTAAAAATGAAATACATGCAAGTCACAAAATAGCATTATAAGGTTATATTTATGGATCCGATCGTCTTTCGTTGAATATGTATGCGTACATAGATAATTAGCATTGCACATGAACATTTTGTCAGCTAAATATGCTAAACTCTTAATTACATGTAAACTTCATATAATTGGGATGATTTAAGTAAGTTAGCAGCTGCGAACATTTTGCTGATAAATAATACTACGTAAATCATCAGTCATTTAATTGGGCATTAAGAGTTCGTGGTAAAATATTAGAAATAATGAACTTTTCATCTGAGTTCAGAAGTCGTCACCCTCTTAGTGCGTTAGTCTTTTATCTGAACTGTGCGCTCCATAGAGGCCTAAGGGGACATACAGAGTCGGGTTCAGTAGCAAGTATGCAGCTATTTGTGTGTAACATGTGTTACAGCGCCATATACGTGTGCTTTATGTCTCAATATTCCATCTAATACATACTAAGGATTTGGGTGTGGTTAATTGCGTGGGTTGTATAAGATGTGCGGGTGCGATGGTGGCGGCTTATCTGCACGCGGCGGGCCGATGAAGACCTGCAGACGACACAGCGACGCCGCCTATTATCCTACATGTCCTAAATACGTCTAAATTACGTGCCAGCGAGTCGAGTGCGTCGCGATGCGCGCGGTGTTGCCGTGGCTGGAACGCGCGCGGCGGGCCGGCGGAGGCCTGAAGACAGCACTGCACCGCCACTTATTTTTCTGATTGCGCTATATTACGTACCAGCGAGTCCGGCGCGGCGGGGTGCGCGGGGTGCGCGGGGTGCGGGGGGTGTGCGGGGTGCGCGGGGGCGTGCGGCGGCTTGTGCGCGCGCGGCGGGCCGGCGGGGTCCTGCAGGCGGCACAGCGACGCCGACACCACGCACGCGGGGTGCGACAGCGCGGAGATGTCCACCGCCTGCACGCAACGCACCTCGATGTTGCCCGCTGCACACATAACGTACACGTAAGAACAGTGCAGCACAACCAGACAACTATTTGGCATGTTACGAGACTTACTATTATAAGTAGTGCATTCTATTTTGTCAGGAGCGAACTTTGAGATATGTACTTGAAATGGTAGAGTATAATCAACTTCTTTGGCAATTATATTGAACAAATAAAACAATTGCTGAGCCTACGTATCTTACAAGAAAACTAACTAAACTTAAAAATAATACTAATAGAATCATCATTATAGTCGTCACAATTTAATAGGCCCATTTTGACACATGCCATCCTAATGTCATAAAATTTTTGAACTAACTTTGTATGAACGTATAACACGTAATTGGAAAGTCAAATACTTCTAAACATACAATTACGAAATAATTTATTAACAAGAACAATTAGTAAAATTTATAAATTGTATTACACATTTTATTTCAATTAAAATGTATCCAGAAACCAATTTATCCTACATCAAAGAGTATCATATGGCGTCGTTGCTATGTTATATCAGTCGGGTAATTTTGCAGTTTACGACAATTCAAGGTTACAGCTTGCGGCTTCAAACCATTCGGAAGAAACCATAATCGATTAACTTTCAAATAATCGAAACTTAGAATTACCAATAATATTTTTTATCGCTTTTTAATCATAACAAAAATAAAATAATCGAGACTTTGTTCCTTAGTGAATGTTAAAATTTAAAAAAAAATACAGGTTACGATAGCACGGACATGCTTTATTTAATCTTCTGAAAATGATTAAATTTTTAAATTACGAAATAATTTATATTCTTTTATCTTTTCTATTAAATCTTATGATGATTTAGAAAAGTACTAAACAAATATTTTGTTTATTAAATATTAAGTAATCTATACAGTACGATATGGAGTTGTAATCGATTTGTAGTAAAAATCGGTTTTTTTGGTTATCGATTTGTACAGCACATCCTTAATGCCGTAGCGATGGCATGTGTCAAAATGGGCCCATTAAATTGTGACGACTATATGTACTCTTACTATTTCATCACGTTATAATCGTGATGTACGAAATAATCGAAGTAAATTTCATAAAGTCTATTTAACTACTTTGTCATAAATCCTTTTTTTTTAAACATGGTCCCTTTACCCAAACTACATGTCGCAAAGCGAAAATACCGTTCTATATTCCTCTCCTTATCTATACTAATATTATAAAGAGGAAAACTTTGTTTGTTTGTTTGATTGTAATGAATAGGCTCAAAAACTACTGGACCGATTTTAAAAATTCTTTCACCATTCGAAAGCTACATTATCCACGAGTAACATAGGCTATATTTTATATGAAATATATTTTATAAATAGATTTTGAGGCGGTACAAAGTTTGCCGGGTCAGCTAGTTAAAAATAAATACATCAATATTAAAATAGTGGAATAACAACATACTATTATCGATCCTCTCGAGCTCGTATATGGTGACGAGCGCGTCCGCGGCGAACACGACGAGCTGGTCGGCGAGCGCGTCCAGCACCGACACCTGCGCCTGCGCGCGGACCACCTTCGCGTGCCGGTTGTCCAGCTTCGCGTCGCGCGGGTAGAACCGCAGCTCGTCGTGCCCGTCCAGGATGCTGTAGCAACCTGGGCGATACGAACGATTTTATGTTTTGCGCTAGTGTTCTTACAACAACCTCACAGATGGCGCCACGTGTATCTGAATCATGCTTTTTTGTTAATCTTAACTTACATAATCTTTGAAATAAAACTAGTGGAACATAGCTACTTTTCAGATATTATCATCACATTTATTTATTTATTGTAACACTAACAGAAAGTTTACGTACAAAAGGGCAAACATATTGCCTGATGGCATTCTCCTGATCGAAAATCTCTATTCAAATTATTCTTCTCGGCTCATTAACTTATTTTTATGTCACAGATCCATTAGAAAGTAAAATTGATAATGACCATTGACTGACTGCTATATCATTATTTATGTAAAATAATTGTACTGGAAACATTCAACTTTTTTCTATTTAGTTGCTAAGCTGATTTTTGTTTATTCGATCGCCGCTCTATGTTCATCATGTTAAGTGAACCAACAGATATTTAACAAAGAGTATAAGATAGTTTGGATCATACCGATGACAACATAGTCTCTCCACCAGAGCATGCCGCCGGTGACGACGAAGTCCTTCTCCTGCGCCTCGTTGCCGAAGAGCTTCCAGCGGCGCGCGGCCGTGCTGTAGTGCGCCAGCCCCGTGCGCCCCGCCACGCACACGTTCACGCCCGCCTCGTCGATCGCGCTGTACTGTACGCACACATACGGAAATTATACTATTTCTGTGTGCGAGAAATTCTGTATGTTTAAGTCACGGCAATAGTCCGGAGACACACTTAGGATACATTCGAAAAATTGCCATACCTACGTCGGGAAAGGTAACAATAGGATAACATTGATAAAACATTATAGCCATAAACTAAACCAACAAAATAATTGTATGCAATCACAAGAAAAAGCAACATGGAAGAATTGTAGAAAAGAGAACTTATAAATATTACGAGTTTATACATGAGGACTGATAGTAAGATAGAAATTAAATCAGCTTTATTTCAGATTTAAAATAAACAATATTACAGATGTTATACTAATTATTAAAGATGAAGGACGACAGGACATAAATGCAAAAATCGATGTGGTCCATTTCATATCTAGAATGGATAAGTTTACACTCACCCGCAACGGCCAGTTGCTAGATATGTACGTCGCCGGCAAAGGAAGCACTATCCACTGCTTCCTGCACTCGTTGTCGTGTACGAAGTCCTTGTACTTGGCCCTGCTGGTGTACACCGTGGGCTGGTCTGGACCGTTCTCTTGGTACGCGTCCCCCGAGGAGTCGATGATGGAGACTTTGGTGCGTTTCGTTAGGTTGTCTTCCAAGTTCACGTACAGTTTATCAGCCCCTTGCAGGTATAGATGGCGCTGGTTGCTCTATTATGAGAGTACATTCATTTTATTGGTTGTTATGATATTAAATCATATTTTCGGACTTGTCCATTTCATACAATATAATTCCATTTCATCTATTATAGCTTAACGAATATTAAAATATTTTTTTACAAAATATTGAAGACAAGATGTTTAGCTTACCATACATGGATTCACACTAAGCGGGCTTTTGACAAAATCCATTTGAATTAAGTTAGATTTCGAATCCTCTTCTACTTTCACCATCCAAAGTTGGTAACCCTCCGTCGCCCATTCCTGGAATATTTCATCGCGTGAAAAAACATTGCAATGTGAATGAATGGTAAATCGATTAATTTTTGTGTTGTACCAGAAGTATGTGAAAAAAATTTTTAACAAAAAAATATAACCGACTTCTATGTCACTACAAAGTAAAAAATAATTGAAATAAATGTTGGTTTTGTACATATTTCTGAAGTCGGCGCTCAATATATTTAGTTGGATAACGATGTAAACAGCGTGTCTAATATGAGCGCCGACTTCAGAAATATGTACAAAACCAACATTTATTTCAATTATTTTTTACTTTGTAGTGACATAGAAGTCGGTTGTATTTTTTTGTTAAAAATTTTTTTCACCCTTTTTAGTGATAACATACTAACATTTGTATTAATACAATATAAAATTGTATAAACGTGATCATGAATTAAGGTAAGGTCTGAATTTACATTGATTGGAACCGCCCGCTCGCAGGCCGCTGCCACGCCCTGCTCGCTTAGTTTTATATTGTCTTATATGTTCCAACCTAACCTAACTAAATAGTCAATGATGAACTGGCTTTGCAATTTTATTAGAACCTACACCAAATATCTTCAAACACAATTCAATTATTCCCATCGGTTGAGGAGTTACATAATTTGTCTCCAGAACCCGCTCTGATCCACATCATATTTAAATGGGACCAACTTGTAGCAATTGTACACACACGAAACTAAAGGCATTAAAATAGGTTCATAAACGGGGAAGTTATGGCTGTTATATTTACATGGGTGGAGGAGTTCCCCTCATTTTCTCCAGAACCCATCGATGGATCCTAACCAAATTTAAATGGGACCAATTTCCAGCTCGTCTCTATACAATAAAAAAAGAATTATTAAAATCGGTCCACTAACGGCGGAGTAATTCGTGTACATACATAAAAAAAGAAAAAAAAAGATACCGGCCGAATTGATAACCACCTCCTTTTTGAAGTCGGTTAAAAATACATACTTTGTTTGATTATCAAGTTATATACATAATGGAACAACATTTTAATCAGGATTGCCCGTTGATAGTATGTATTTCGACGCGTACGTTTATTGTACGTGTGCGTACGTGCGTACGTACGTGTACGCGAACATGTTCGTAGGGATGTGGGTGTCCTTTTTGTCATGCACACGCTCGTATTCGTGCCTATATACGTGCGAAAGTATATATGTCAAATGTACACGTACAGCATGCACTTGTGTCTTTCTCTCTCTCTGTGCGTGTGTGTGTGTGTGCGCATGTGCGTGTGTGTGTGTGTGCGCGCGCGCACTGACCATGCTGGTGACGACGAGCGGGCAGGCGGGCGCGGGGTCGCGCGCCAGGCCGTGGTCCCAGGCCAGCGAGCACATGAGCAGCGCGCCGAACGTGCTCCACGCCGCCACGCCGCCGCGCTCCCAGCTCGCCGCCACCGCGCGACCGTCCGCCGTCCATCTGCACGATACATTACAATCACTCATTCTGTACTCATTTTCTTAGCTATACAAAGCACATAGAAAATATTAGTCTAGCGTTGTATTGATGTATTCACAGGTTAAAATATGACCTCCTACAGCCAACGATCGCATGGCCTATTTGTGATCATTATAATTACCAAAATATGCACTATATATTTCATGTATATTTTGACAATTACAGCACTAATTAAAAAGCAATAGAGACAACAAATCATCAACACTAGTACCATGAATCACTGGTATTGAAAAACTTTTTTTAGTCAGCTGAGAATGTGGCCCACCCGCGCTAATAATGATAATTAATTAATGCTTCGAAAGCTAAGAAATTATCATACCTCATACATTTCACTGGTCCCGGATCTCCAGGGAAATCTTTTGAGCTAAGCACCATCGTGTGTGACAATTCCAAGCCTCCCGTCACCTCGTCTATCGTGAACACGTCTATCTGAGAACTAAAATTACATAGATAATTATACAGATTAAATTCCCCATTAATGTAATATCAACGTTTAAATGAAATTATATTTCTCCAGCTACCAGAATAACACCAGATTATGTCAGCTGTCATTTCATCTTCTAAAAATAATCTAGTAAAAAATAACATATTATACTGAGTTAATACAATATAATCATATAATGTAGATGTAAAATACTTATAGAAATGTTTCTACATATCAAATATTATTCATATTACCCTCAATTATATTGTTCATGTTAATACACACAACGGGTTTGGGAAGGAACCAATCTTATATTATATTCTGAAAAAAAAACTCACTTCTTTCTCCCAATAGCAATGAGTCTGAACTTGTGATTAACTCGAGCGCACGTTGCATCGTCGATATTCGGCGCCCATATCCCCTGCACCGCCTGCAAACACACACAAATAGGTATGCCCAATTAAAATTTTATCAATCAATGATCATTGAAAAAAAAAAATGTATTTTGATGTCTATATAAAAGGTATTTTTAACAGACACAAGTAATTAGAGAAACAGGTTTTTTACAAAACAAAAACAAAAGATTGACATAACACAAGTAGAATAGAAAAGGATATAAATCGAACTACAAAGGTGGTAGAAGCCCTTGAGTTGCATTCATAACATTCCTAAGTAGCTATGCAAGAATTTTCATGATCAAGTTGCAATAACTTCCATAACAATTTCTGCATCATAATAGCATAATCCGCTTATTAATATGCTTAGTTTCTTAACTTAACTCTCTATAGAAACGTCGAATATAATATATGTATATATTACAAAGTATGTATATATTAAGTATGTATATATTACAAGTTAAATGAAATACTATAAGTCATTATATATTTCTAGCCTATACAAACCATTGACATATACCATTGGCTTCTTTTACACATGAATATGTGTTAATATGTCGATATTTTTCATATTATAATATGATGACTACATCATTAGTTTAATAAATGAATATATAAATATATAGCCATTTGTGCAAGCAAGAATGAGCGTTTCACCTAGCAATATATATTTATCTTAAGGCAAGTAAGAAACTTTTTGTAAAACAACAACTAGATGTTAACACTTGCTTATAAAGGTACCATAAAACTTAACTCAAACATTTTTCAAAAAACAATGTAATAAAATTAGCTCACACACTAAACTTTTAGCAATAATATCCTGTAAATGATTTAAGACTTTAGTTAGCATGAGGTTTCAACTTTTTTTTATCAAGATTAACACATACCTACACCAGTACTTAAATTTTCATCTTACCCTCATAACTGTATCCCAATTTATCTCAGGTAACTAAAAAAAAGTTTCCTTTAAAGTTCTTTAAGTAAACAATATCTGTGTCAAAACTTATGTCAAAAACAATTGAACCAATTATAAAAAAAAACATTGTACATTAATTAATAAATCCCTATATAGTCAGAAAATACAATCATGCAATCTCATATACATATGTATAAAAACATGATCATTTTATAGTCCATCTACATCCTTGTAGGTGTCAAATAGAAAAATAAGAGTAGTTTAAAGGATTTACATTATTTAGTACTTAATAATAAGTTAGTATTGTGTTGCTCTGTCTTAAATAATTTGTTAATTACATGGGAGTAGTAGTTATATAGTAACTTACATTAGGATCAAATTTGAGATTGGGCGCGGTGAGGTAGGCCGCTCTGCCGTCGTTGAGCGTGATGCCGAAACCACACACCAGCGGCGAGTATTCTATGTCGTTCACATGTGTATTATCTTCTAGGATCGGCTCAGCTGCAAAAATATTTCAATTATTATTTGCTATGGTCATATCCTAAAGAGAGAGATAAATTGAAAAATATTCTAATTTATTACATTAGCTTGCACCCTAATGAGTGAATGAGTAAAGAAGGATATGTTTTTTTTTATTTATTCAATAAAGAAGACTTACAAAAAAAACATAATTTAAAATCTGCCAAACTGTAGGCCAGTTTGTCGGCAGTATACATTTAATTCTTGTGGTTCTCATTTACATTTAGATACATACTTACATTTACTATTACAATATAACAAGTTTAACACACAATTACAATTATTTTACTCCAAGAGAGATCTTACAAAAAGTAATAAAAATTATAAATACTGATATTACCCTACTTATATTTAATCTAATTATACGTTTCGGACATGGTTTCGTTAAGTTTCATTTTATAAATAGTGAATAAATTTTTGCTCATAGTATAACTATAGTAGCTTTTAGTAATAGTTAATGAAAAATATATAGCATGCTCCATCTAAAATTTTTGTTAACATCTCAGATCTACATGCTGTATTAACAGTACAATAATTGCACACGCGTGCAGTTGATACAGATTAAAACCTCAGGATATTTAGTCATTACAATTTTATATAACAGTGAATTTTAATCAATAATGCATCATGGGTACCTTTAGACACTTGTTGGTTGATTGAGAATGGTATTCGGCCGAGGTCAAGGCAGTAGTCTCTGTTTTGCGTACCATCCCATCGATACCGCAGCAGATGCGCGCGAGTGGTGCACACTAGGATCTCCGTCCCAGATATACAACACATTCTAGTTATCTCCCCATCCCATACAAGTATTTCTTTGAACTGGAAAAGAAAAATATTTAAGTAATGTTAATATAGAAAATAATTTTGATACCTTTTAACTACGGCAGATTGTGTTATATTAATACATACAAGTATGTCAAATAAAATAAAAAATATTCAATATAACAAAATTAAATGTTCATATGTATTAAATATCTTGTCACTGGAAATGCTAATGTTTAATATGCAAAGTGGCACCTTTGCACCTGATATAAAATGATGTGATTTATTTTTCGAAAATCATATCAAGAGCTATAACTAATATCTATCATTTCACATAAGTATGCCATTACAACTACAGTATCAATTACCAGGGTGATCTTGAGTGAAGGTATGATTTCTTTAACAAACAACTCTGCAGAGTCTCTCCGCAAGCTGGCCGAGGGGGGGTCCAACTGCTGGTAGGCTGTTTGATCACTCTGCATCTCCACATTGTACAGTATTAAGTGTCCCTCTGATGTCTGCAATAATACAATATTAATAGTGTTAAATAAAAATTCATAATTTTGTATTTTTCGATTAACCATTTATAATGTAATCATGACATATTCTAAATAGATAGATGACTTACACGGAATTTAACATATCATCTTACAAAAAAAATATTTTAACAAAGTATATCAAGTTTCTAAATTTGTTTTTAAATTGTGTCCATTTTCATTTAATAAAATTATCTTCCAAATACCAATGTCTAATTAATAAAATGGGCAGATATCACAATACATACTGATATACATATCATGGAAGAGTCTGGCTTCCATTCAACCCCGACATTAACACCCAGCCTCTGTAGAGATTCCTCACTCCGTTTGTGGTACACTATTGGCACTGTCGGCTGAAATAAAAAACAATATAACTCAGCAGGGGAGGGCAACATTGGGATTTTATTTGTATTTGTGTGATTTGAGTTTAAAGAATCTTTATTTTTCTCATAAGACATACATGGTCACTTAAAATAAAGGAAAACATCGTGAGGAAACCAGCATACCTGAGAGATATATAAAAAAAAAATCTCAAAGGTATGTGAAGTCTATCAATACGCACTAGGCCAGCACAGTGGACTATGGCCTTATCCTTCTCATTATGAGAGGAGACCCGTGCCCAGCACTGGGACAATAATGGGCTAGTGATGATGATGACTGGCCGATGCTTTAGTTCTCATCGTTATCTTTTCTTTACCTGGCAGAGAACAAAAGGTACGGGTGCGTTAGGGAAGCGGAGTCAATAGGTTGCATAAGTCGTTAACTTGTGCACCGAAAACTTGAACTTAACACCTTACAGTAACATATATATTAAATTGTAAATTAATATTTTTTAATAAATCGTGTACACGTCTATGCGCAACTGCGACTGCCGGACGACTTTGATTTATTTATACAACCAATTAGCTTTATATAATATTGTACCTGTTCATTGCCTATTTTTTTTTCTAAAAACTTCTTACAATTAGGTACTTTTGATCATTTTCATTTTTCATGTTTACATGTTATATTCAAAGTAATTAAAAATATAGACATCTGGAGTTCTAACTTAGCTCTTAATACATAAATTATGTTGTAGTTTTTTTTCATTTATTTTTTATTTTTAAAATAACACAGTTACATAATAGAAAGAGACATAGTAATTTTTTATCATTTTATGCTTATTTAAAAAGTACCAGGCTATGTTCTTGTAGTTTAATTTGAAATATATGAAACTCGCTTTTTGTCATATCAAGAAATTACTTATAATATGACAGACAGACTTGCGTGATAAAGCATTTGAAATTTGTGTGTATATGACATATCAGATATGTTGAAATAGGACATAAATCGTCCGGCATTATGCTGAGATAGAATCAAATGCCTGACCCATTGCCTAAGTTTATTGTGCCGAGTGAATTTAATGGAAATTATTATTATATTGCATTTTACTATACAGTGGTTATTATACAATGAATTACTATTCTCATATGAAGATACATGGTGAACCATACTAGACATTTATACAATCTTATTGAATATTATATATTAAATTAATTACTTATGGTCACTTCTATTATTTAAACTAATTACATGATGGTTTCTTCTGTGTCCCACGCACAAGATTTGAAGAATTCCGTTTTTGAGATGTTTTAGAGTATAGTTGGCAAGATCCTTACCTTACAGAACCATACAACGAAGCAATCGTCGCTCAAAGACGTGAACAAAATCTTGTCCCTGTTGGACACGATCTGTTTTATTGGCGAAGCATCTGTGCCCAGATTCTTGAGAACTTTGGGCCATCCTATTGGAAAATACATGTTGCACTGTCATTTGTAAACTTCACGTACACATAATTTATATTTTTCTCCACAACCTTTTCAGCTTTGCAACTGAAATACAATAGAACAATCTTGCTAGTCGCTTATGAAACTAAAACAATGTAAATATAATTTAATATAAATTTCATTCGTCAACAATATGCAGGCACTGGTACTGATACTGACAGTTTACAGCAGAGTTGCCAGATAACATGGTGCAATTTCGCAACTTGAGTTGACGTACCTATTTGACGTATTATACTTTTTGTACGTATCAAATATTTTTTCGACTTTCGTCCTTGCATACCAAATGAAAATTTGTAAAAAAGTTAAAGCAAAATAATAGTTTATTGTTGATATGTTTGTATCCTATATAACCCTTGTGTGCATATCCTAACCCTTGTGTTCTTTACGAATAAAATTCGTAACCTAATATTGCCTTGCAATAAATAAGACACGTTCTTGTCATAAAATTCAGTAACTGAAAAATATTGTTTGTATTGAAAATTACCATTTACCAATGAAGCCCTGTTGCTCCTTAAAGGAAGCAAAGTGGCTTTTTTAGATTAGTCAGTCTTTTCCTAACCTGTTTAGACTTCTTAAAACGACTTCTATAAGAATTACTTCATCAAATATGTGTAAAAAGCGCCTTAAAATATTTATTTCTAATTCAATGAAAAAAAAACGAAGTTACGCAATATGATTTGTGATTTGAACTTAATAACGTCAGTCGGCTCACTCTGTGTGATATTTCATATTGCCTGATGCTTATGTTTCTAGAAAGTAAAAACGTGGTAGAAATACGTACTGGCAATATACTCTTATGGTAGAAATACGTAGTGGTTTGTGCAGAAATAGAAATAATAAATGAACATATTTTTTTATATTGCAACACTAATGTGCTAGCGATCCAGTGATTGTGGAGCTCAAAATCAACATTTTTGCTATTATTTTCATTTCTAGAAACCATACAATATTGATAGTGGGTGTAATTATTTACGTTAAATTAGTGCTGCATCTATTTGATGATGAATATAAACGTGAATTGGTTACAAGTGAACGTTTTGCTTCAACATGTCGGACCAAATTGATTTAACTAACAACCTATGTGTTACGGAGGACGCCTTTGAGAAATTTCAATCGGAATCAGTTTGCGATGATGATGAATTTATTACATTGTCAGATATTGTTCCGCAACCGCAGCCGACATTGGACTTGACTGCGTGTTTGGACGAAATACAAGACGACGATTGTATTGTCAGTGGACCTGACCTGCAGCCAAATACAAACATTGTGTCGGTGTCAACCACGAAAACAAACCAACAACAACAACAATTAGCTACAACTATGCATAAGCCGCGGGAAAGTGAAATACATTCTGATATAACAACAGGGAGTACAACTGAGGGCACCTGCGTAAATATGCCGCAACGTACTACTAAAAAAGTTACGAGACGGAAAAGTACATTTATAAGCGAGCTACGAGGTTCAGAAGATGTAATACATGTTGGCTCGTCAGTATGCAGCACGCCTCAGGGTGCGCCGATTTATACTTTAGAATGTACGCCCACTAAAAGCGGTACAAAAAGGAGAATTACATTACTTAGTGATTTACCCAATGTAGACAATGTAGTACATTCTGATTTATTAGTAAGCAGCACACCTCATGATGTCTCTAAAGAAACATTACAATACACACCTCCTAAAAAGATTACACGAAGGAAAAGTGCACTTGTTAATAGAGTAGACGATAGTGAAGAGTTGATACACTCTAGTTCTTCATCTACCATCAATAATTCGGATGTGTCAGATAATACGCCAACTTCAACTCCTATAAAGGGTACTTTAAGAAAAAATAGTATTTCTATTAATTTGAATTGTTCAGAAAATGTGAAAACTTGTGATGATAATAATCAAGGTAGCCCATTAAAAATGGGCACTAAAGACAATTCAAAGGTTGACAAAATAGACTCTAATGTATTAAATAATAGTGAGCTGGTTAGTACTAGAAAAAGCAAAAGGAGGATTTTGATGAGGAAACAAAGCCCTGAATTACCCGTAAAGAAACAGACTAAGACTTCTATACAGACAGATAATACCAATCAACGTAAACGAGGAAGGCCAAAAAAAATAAATAGTTCTACTGAAGAACTTTCTGCATCAAAGCTGGATACAAATATCACAGTACAGGAACCTGAATCTCAGCAAACTCAAGATGATGCTAATAACTTACTTGAAAAATTACCTAATGAACCTGCTAGACGGATACGACGAACAAAAAGCTTAGCTGTGTTTAAAGATAATGATAAAATAGAGGAATCATTGAACTCTAGCACTGATTTTTCAGTTACAGATACTGGAAAGCCTCAACGAAAAAAACCTGGACGACGTCCAAAACAAAATAAATCAAATAAAATTGAAACTACCTCGAAAAAAAGTTCTTCAAATGTGAATAGTAAAACAACAAAAAAGAATGCTTCTGAAAAAAAGTTGGTTGATCAGAAATATGATAAAATTGAGCGTGAGCTTGAAAGAATATTATCAACTCCAACTAATATACCTGAAGATAATAGCGATAATACACAAGGTAATAATGATCAAGAGAGCAACACCAATCAAAGTGTTATAAAGAAAAGAGGAAGGCCAAAAAAGCAAGAAAAAGAATCTACCCAAGAAAAACTTGAACAAAAACCAGAAGAGAAACAGGAGGAATCATCAAATAAAATAGAACAAGAAGATGATGATGATGAAACAGATGACATGTGTTTGAGTTCATTAAAAAAACAACTTTCACCAGAAGATGAATTAAAAGAAACACTTACATTAAATGTTTGTAACGAAGAAGAAATGAAGGAAAAACACATAATTAATGATCTTAAGGAAATACTCGAAGATGATACAGAACAGGCACCAAAAATATGTGATGTGGATAAGCCATCCACATTCATTGATACCATTGTCACTGAATCTGCGGAGATGAACTCAACAGAAGAAAATGTTACAGTATCAAATGAGCCTGAAATTGAAAGTCCTTCAAAAAGGCCAGTACGACGAAAAGCAAAAAAAGTATTTCATTATGATGAGGGATCAGATGAAGACCCATTTGCTAATGTTGAGTTATCTGATGATGATTTAACAGGAAGAAAGGGAAGATATTATTCAGATGATGAATACATACCGGGTAAAAGGAAAAAGGGAAAAGCTTATTCAGAATCATCAATGTCTGAAAGTGACGAATTTGAAAACCTGGAAGAAGTTATTTCTAAAAAGCAAATATATCGAAAAAAAGGAAGAAAATCAGATGAAGCATACCCTCATAAGAGAAGTAAAAAACTGGAACAAAATACAATAGCTGATGTAACATCAACTGCAGCTGATACAACAACCCAAAATGATGATGATTTGGAACGCTCACTTCAGTCACCAGACATAACAACCAATGAGAGTTCAAATCAAACGCTACAAGCATGGGGTACTTCACATGAATTTGAGAATTTTATAGTAAAGAAAATCCAAGGTACCAATTTACAAATAAAGAAACTGTCTGGCACAACTCCTCAACAGACTGCAATAACACCTTTGGAAATACCAGTATTGGATCCAAACGAACCTAAAAAAACTGTGGAAATTTGTACTCAGACAAATGCTGTTACCACTAAAACAGTTGAAGTACAGACAACGGCTCCTTACGAGAGTAAAATGAAAACAAAAGTTCCCTTAACTGCTGAACAATCTGTAAAAGCATGTGAATTTTTAAAAGGCATTGTAAAAACTACTTCTGACCTTGGACAGTTAATGATACAAAAATCTGAAGACTTTATCCAAAAGAAAATTAATACTAAGAATGTTACTGATACAACTAAGATGGATTACTGTGTCCAGAAATCATTTTTATTGTTCAAATTGGCTAAGCATAATTTAATACAAATGGAAGAAGATCTAGCTAATGAATATGAGCGATTTCTTAGGACTAATGACATGTTACAATATCAAGAATCACCTAAATGTATTACAGCAACTCCAAAACCGGTTAGTAGTGACAGTGACTGTGAAATAGTGGAAGAACCAGTACCTGAGAACAAAAAAGAAAAGTCCAAGTTTAATCTCAAGACTGTGTTCCTAAACAAAGAACTTTCTATAAAAATTGCAAAAAAATCTAATGAAGAACCCCAGACAAATAAAGAAAAGTTGAATATAAAAGGTAGACACACCGTCTGGATTAATGATTCCATAATGGTAAAAAAAGTGAAACCTACACAGTCTTTTTTAGCCCAGGACAGCCGAAATAAAAAACCTCCTGATACTTATGTAACTGCAGAGATGGTAAAGGACTTTTTCGACAATTATTATAAAAGGCAGCAAATATTATCAGCGTGTGCTCCATTTGTATCACCTGAGTGGCTAAATATGAGACAGATATGTACTTGCAATTATTTCATTGCACAGTTAAATGATATATCTACTGCACATTCTCCAGTTCTTTTTATGCCACAACCAGATCCTCAAGCAAGCAATAGCATCGTAAATAGAACAAAAAATCATATGTTACAGCCATTGTCATTACAAATACTATGTACAAAAGTGTTGCAGAAATGTATGTATGAACCAACTAAATTTCAAGAATATTCTTGTGATAAGAATACAAAGCAGTTACGACAGGAACAAAAATATCAACCAAAAACACTGCTTAGAATGTCACTCTGTGTAATATCAAAAACACTTGCAAAAAATGACCAATGTAAGGTGACAGAAAAAACGCAATCACAAGACTGCCAGAAGACAGACGGCGTAAGATCTGCAAATTCTTTAAAGGCTCTATGCCTGGATAGTATGAATAAATTTATTTACGAACCTACTTTACTTTCGGGTGATTCGTCATCCACCTCAAGTGTACCTTATGTCGAAGAGGATATGCTTCAACATAATTCTTTAAAGGCTTTATGTCTGGATAGTGTGAATAAATTTATTTACGAAACTACTTTACTTACGGGTAACTCGTCATCTACCTCAAGTGCAGCTTATGTTGACCAGGATATGCTTGAATATAAACTGGCAGAAAGACCTTTCAAAAGCAATCTTACCTCCAATAAAGAAAAAAATAAAAATTTAAAAACATTATTTTCACTTTGTGTGGAATTGATACAACACATTCAGTTATCTCAAGGAAATGACGACCACTTTAAATTTGATAAGAAGTTAACATGCTTGAATAAAATTAAGTCATTGAAAAGTATTGCACTTGAAAATGTGAAAAATTTCATATACAAAGATTTTTACAGTCCCAACAAAGTGAATATTTTAAATGAAACCACAGAGCCAGCTAACACTGAAATTTGTTCAGAAAATGAATATTTTTCTGATAACATAGAGGAAACAATGGCATTAACGATAAAATCCGTAAACACACTGTCTGATGATATTTTTTCAAAAATACCAAATGCTCTTCATGACAACTCCTCAAGTCCAGAAAATGATGACTCTAATTATTCTGATTACGATCATTATGAACCTGATTATGAAGAATGCAATCAACATAATAACTGTATAGAAGATAGTAACTGGGTTTCAAAAGTACAATTGCAAGAATTAAGATCTTGTTTAGACTCTGTTGATGATAAGCGATCAAAGACACCAATGACTTGTATGGACTCCAATGAGGGCTTTGTCAGTGCTCAAATTAAAGTAGAACCCTTAGAAGAAACCGCGGAAAATGTAGATGATTCAATTGTTAAAAATGAACCTGTGGAAAATTATAATGACATTGTCAACTTTACACCTTTAATAACTAAAGTAGAGAACACTGATAGATCAGTTGATAACGAAGACATTATTACTCAACGAAACAGCACCAGTTATGATGAAGATGCTTTTGAAACATTTGCTAGTACTAACAAATTGTTGCAGCTAGCTTCTGATTACAGTGTGGGTAATGATGAAGTATTTAGTCAAAGTGCATTACGAGTGCGTAGGCAACATGAGCCTGATATGGATGATGATTTCGACACAGATATGGGTCTATTAATCCCACAACAAACTGTAGAGCTAGCTAAGGGAAGACTAATGGAAAGTAGCTCTGATGAAGGGACAGATGTTCAAAAAAATTCAACAAAAAAGAAACGTAAAGTTAAACCTAAAAATACGCGCCAGAAAAATAAGGATATTTCGACAAACAAAGATAAAAATACAGTTGAAAATGCTGTTGCTATCCTTACAAGAAAGATGCAAGAAAAAATAAGACAAGAAGAAAAAAAGGATGAATCTTCAGATTCTGAACTTGAAAGTTCTTTGGCTTTACGACTAGGAAATTATAAAAAAGCATTGTCTGAAAAGGAAAAATCAAAAACAAATAAAGATTCTGAACTTGAAAATTCTTTGTCTTTACAACTAGGAAATTATAATAAAGCTGTATCTGAAAATGAAAAATCAAAAACAAATAAAGAAGTAGACAATCAAATTCAGTGCAATGATGTAGATTCAACAGAAAATATAAACAATAGTATACTTAATGAAGGTAAAGAAAAAATAAAGGAGAATAAAGTTTCAAATACCAAACGAAAAAAAAGTAAAGGAAATAACCTTTTAGGTATTAGCAACTCAATAGACGAAGATGCATTTGTTATGCAGCCTGACGCGCCAGTTGAACTTCTAGAATGTGAGCCAACATTACCTATGCTGCACGATGATGATATGGATAATATGGAAATGGATAGTGGGCATCATCAAAGTCCCCCACCAGATGTGCGGACGTCACCAGAGCCACTTCCATACACCGAAAGACACGGTTGGAAGTGTTTTCAAGTGAACAATAATGATACTAAACTATACGAACATGCATACATCCAGTTGGAAAAATTACCAGAGTCATTTGTGGAAACGTATTTTAAATATCAGGGAATGGCCAGCAAAAACAAGCATGACACTGATGTTGACAGGTATTATGCTATTGCAGTGTTGTATATATTTATTATGGTTTATTGAATATAAAGATATGATCGATTTTAATTTTTTATTGTAGGTTAACAAATTTGAATACACTTCATCGTAATTTGTCGAAGGATAACAAATTAAAGAGTAAAACAAATAAAGTGTTGCTGAATGGGCAATTAAAATCGAAAGATACGGAGAGTTGTTCTGCGCCCGGTAGCCCTGCTAACGACGACCACTGCAACGAATTTTCTCCTTCTGAAGACGAAGGAGCGAATATCGATGATGAAGTAGCACCACCTGTGAGTTTCATCGTTGTTTATATTTTATTCATAGTACATAGCTTACCTATATTTCGGAATTTGCAAACTAAATATTACTTTGTTATTTTATACAAAATATTACATACAGGATGTACATCAGGATTCAGCTTGTGGAAAAATTATAAACAGCAAAGGAGAAATATTTTTATAGTTATTTTGTTCAATCTATAACTGCATGTAATGTTTTTGTTAATTGGATTACCATTTTTAAGGCGCCGCACCAAGATGCAACTGAAAACGCAATGGCCAAAAATTCTCTTATGAACGACCCCGAAAGTGATTCAGAAAAACCCAGTAACACTGAGGATATAGAGAAACCTAAAAAAACAGGCAAAAAGAAAAAAGACGAGGAAAGTCATACGATAACTACTAGGTCTGGGCCAAAGTCAAAGTATAAAGGCATAAAAGAGATAGACTCCTTGATGTTAACTGCTGACAAAATGATGAACAAAGAGTTGGCGCTACTTCACGCCCCCGTGTCGCTCAACGAAAATGATCCAGATGTTAAAGACACACCAAAAAAATCTACTAAATCCTCATGCGTAAGTATATACTTATATTATTACCTATATAGATACATGTATATTATTTCAAATAATTTAAAAATAATTTTTACATTTCAATCTTTTAAATTATTAAAAGATTTTATGGCATAATTTACCAGAAAAGTGCATCAAAACAACAAGGGCACCTTGAACGCGCTAAATTGGACGAGGACTCATCATCGGAAGAAGAAAAACAATGGGTTACTACAAAAGAAAAACTGTTAAAACGGTTGGAAAAGAAACAAGATAATCCTAGGTATGGTGTAGTACAGTTTATGTTAAATATCACAAAAATAAATACCGTTTTTTAACTACCTTTTTGAATAGCTTGCTGTTTACTGTACGAGTGATTTGGATTGATTTTCTGTCTAATAAAATATTGCTCAATTGCTTAATACATATTCAATTGTATTGACTCACCTAGTAATATATTCTATATAAAGGATTCGTCTTTGAACTTTTCTCGTGTTTTAGCGTTGACGACGCGAAACGTGCTAAAATCGTGAGCGAGTTTATTGAGAGGCGTGGCGATGCGCCGGAGATCCGAACGCGGGGGAGAGCACGCAGCCGACGCTCGAGCAAGAAGTTCTTGGAGCGGCAGAAACAAATGAGGTATGCTAAGATTATTGTATAGGCCAAAAAATATATAAAAACTTATTTAAGCTTTGAAGCAGATATCTCCAAAGTATCTTATAAAATGAGGGTAATGTGTTATTTTAATTAACATTATCTTTGTATTTCGACTTCCGAGACAGGCTATTAGCAATAAATCTAATAATTTATCTCGATGTTGCAGTGTTCTCAAAAGAGAGTTATTTGGGGAAGCCGATGCTTCGTACAAAGGGAAGAAGCATTCCCAAGCATTTGGAAAAGGAAGGAAGAACATAAGAAAAGTAAGTGTTTACATATTTGTAACTATATTATTTTTAAACCGTATTATTATTATTATTTTGTGATTTTTTTCCTGAACGAAATAATTTATGTTTTGTATGATTATTTAAATTTGTAAATTTTATAACAGGTTATAGATAAAAAGTCGTTAGCGCGGAGCACTGTGGTCGCGAACATGGAGGAATTTGAGCGAAAACGCCGACTGAACATGCAACAAACAAAACTGGTGAGGTTATATACCAATCTGCTTTTAAAGCGGTCGTTTATAATAATTAGCTTGTTCGGTAGATATTACATATTATATATCTTGCTCTTGGGTAACTATTTCAAGTTTCAACAGGTTTGAGGACAGGAAAAAAGTATAATTTTCATTCAGTTTTTTAACTCTTAATATTATGATGGTAATGCAAAACATATATAATTTAATAAATACAGTGAAATTCTTGTTATTTTTCTTATTTCTGTATATTGCCATTTCCTATTTCTGTAATTAAAATGTATGCATAGATAAATATGATGACGTATCCGTCGATAATACTATTAGCAACACATTTTCGCTTACGTCTTACCACTTTTGCCTCAGTAGATATATTTTTAAATATTTTATTTACAATTTTTAATGGATAAAATTAAAATATAAAATACCAATTTTTGAGTTCTGAATATGCCATACATATGCCAACTTAGATCAGAATCAACATTTTAATATTTTTATTTCAGAGGGAGCAGCTTGGTTGTGAGGAGGGTGTGAGCGTTCTAGTTATAAACGACGAGGTGTGCCTCGAATATGACTTTGAGCAGATGTGTCCGGTTGTTACCGTTCACCCTTTCTTCACTAAGGTTATGAAGGCACATCAGGTACGACAAAACATTATATATGTATAACTAAACTATATTTTATTGAGGAGTCCGAAAGAAATGGCGTCCTTATTTTCGGCTAGGCTTTGTATTTTTTTTCTACTGCTAACTTACGATCGAGTGATCTTCTATTTCATAAATTATACTTTTCTTGTCTGTGTTTTGTTGTCCGAATTTATTTCGCTGCCCATGTTAAGAATTCTAAAGGTAGAATTATTTTCAAATTAATTTTATCATCATCATCAACATCAGTCTAGCAAATTTCGAAGAAAATCAAAGATTTTAAAATTTGGGCATTACTTACTCATCCTTGATTTTTGTGAACATCGACAACTACGACACCTAGAATCTACCATAATAATAACAATTGCTAAACACGCTATTTATTCATTATTTTTTATTGACTTTTAATAATTATTGCTCTTGGCTTTCCAGTACGAGGGCGTGAAGTTCATGTGGGACGCGTGTTTCGAGTCGCTGTCGCAGATGGAGGCCGGCCACCCGGGCGGCGGCTGCATCCTGGCGCACTGCATGGGGCTCGGCAAGACGCTGCAGGTGTTGGCGCTGCTGCACACGGTCAGATCAACTACACTTTGTTTTATTTACGTTAGGGGAAATCCTTTAGGACAGCAGTCGGCAACCTGCGGCCCATTATCCACTTCTTGTAGTCCGGCAAGTCATCCTAGAACCTCTTGATTGCGGACTGCGCAACTTGTTAGAACCCAATTTCTCGTCAGTTTTATTTTTCGCGGGCAAAATTTCAAGGAGTATTCCGAATGCGAATGTAGCTACTATGTGGCTCGTGTTACCAAAAAGTGATGTGGTTGCCGATCGCTGATTTAAGGCTTAGGATAATAGAGGAAACGGAAATCATAACTTGTCAAATTTAAAGAATGAAAATGTTAACTTAAAATGAAAATCGTCATTACGAAAATTTTATATTTTTTCGTGATCTGCTTGTCACCAAGTCCCATATTATTTAAATAATAATATACTTACAAATATGATAACTTTGATATGCAGGTATTAACGCACCCACGCGTGGGCATGCAGCGCGTGCTCGTGTGCTGCCCGCTGTCCACTGTGCTCAATTGGGTAGATGAGATACACAAGTGGATTGGACCTGTCACTAATAAAATAAAGGTATTTATAAAAATATGTAAACATACTAAACTGCATTTAACAAAATAACAGCATGGAATTATTGACTTCTTAAAATTTTGTTTTTTGCTATAATGTTGATGATGATTATGAAGAGAGAATCAATTTGTGTAATTAATATTTTAAACTTTTATTAAAATTCCAAGCAACACAAATTAAGACGGAAACTTCAGGTAACATTTGTCCAAATTATTTACCTACAACTAATTACATTTTAAGAAAATTCTTTGTGCGTCTGTGTAAGTTAACAGACTATGAAAGATCTTCAATAAATATACAAAGATAAGGAATGGTTATTTGAGAAAATATAGTTTGTTATAGTCATCACAATTTAATAGGCCCATTTTGACATATGCCATTCTAATGTCATTAAAGTGTAGAACAAACTTTGTGTGAACGTATAACACGCAATTGGAAAGTCAAATACTTCTAAATATACAATATAACGCAATAATTTGTAAACAAGAACATTTAATAAAATTTATAAATTGTATTACACATTTTAATTCAGTTAAAATGTGTCCAGAAACCAAATTATCCTACATCAAAAAGTATCATAGGGCGTCGTTGCAATGTTATATCACTCGGGTAATTTGGAAGTTTACGCCCATTTCCGGATACAGCTTGCGGCTTCAAACCATTCGAAAGAAACCATAATCGATTAACTTTTAAATAATGAAAACTTAGAATTACCAATCATTATTTATTTGTCCCTTTTTCATCATAACAACAATAGAATAATCGAGACTTTATTCCTAAGTGAATGATAAAATGAAAAAAAAAATACAGGTTACGACAAAACGACTTATTTAATCTTCTAAAAATGATTAAATCTTTAAGTTACGAAATAATTTATTTTCTTTTCTCCTTTTTATTAAATCTTTATATGATTTAGAAAAATATTAAACAAATATTCTGTAAACAAAATTTTGAGTATTGTAATCGTAATTGTGTAATGGTTGTAATCGATTTGTCGTAAAAATCGGTTTCTTTGGTTATCGATTTGTATATCACATGCTTAGTGCCGTAGCGATGGCATGTGTCAAAATGGGCCTATTAAATTGTGACGACTATAATATTGGTCATAGAGTATTATAATATTATTGGTCCACAATCACCGGCGTTCATTCGCTGTTACATATACAAACATATTTTTAATACTTACCATTTTCATTCATAGGTATTCGAACTTTCAAAACTAAAGAAGACCTACGAGCGTGCGTACCAATTAGAGGATTGGTACAACGGCGGCGGGATCTTCATAATCGGCTACGAACTATTCCGGAGCCTCACCACCCTAGACCCTGTCCTCGACGACATACGACCCACAATCGTGAACAAGATCCGGCATGCTCTGCTGGACCCCGGGCCTGATGTAGTGATATGTGACGAAGGGCATCTTTTGAAGAATGACTCGTCGGTGCTCGCGGTCGCCATGAGCCGAGTGGCCACGCGGCGCAGGATAGTATTGACTGGCACGCCGATGCAAAATAATCTGAGGGAATACTACTGTATGGTGAATTTTGTTAAACCTAGCCTGCTTGGGACGTATTCGGAGTACTCGAATCGGTGAGCTCAACTATAAATATGTATTTAGGAGTTCATTTATTAATACTATTTTTTTGCATATCTAGAAAGGCTGAGTCGATTTAATATGTTATTAATTTTCTTCATAAGTTACTATCCTTAATTACATTAAAAAGAACTTTAAACTGCCCTTCTTACTACCTAATTTGCACCGAAATAAAAATATAATATTGTTTATACTGCTTCCAGTTATTTTCTCACCAAATTAGCATTGTCATTAAGAAATACGGATACGACAGATCATTCTTTGATGTTCGCAGATTCGAAAACCCCATAATGAACGGCCAACACAGAGATTCTCTGGAAGAGGACATCAAGTTAATGAAAGCGCGAACGCATATCTTGCATAAAGTGCTAGAGGGCTGCCTCCAGCGGCAGGAAGCCTCCGTCCTATACCCGTACCTGCCAAAAAAACATGAGTACACAGTGTTCATACCGCCTACAGCGTGCCAGTGGGAACTATACAAGCACTACATCATGACGTACGCGTTGCCGCAGCAACAGAAGCAGAAGCAGAGCGTGCTGAAGGACTTCCACGTGCTGCAGAAGATCTGGACACACCCGCAAGTGTTGCACAACTTCCTAATGAAGGACCGCGACGAACGCAATAAAATTAAAGGTAAGCACTTAATGATCGTGGTTATACATATCATTCAGCTGTTATACATGCTGCAAGTTAGGAGTATGTGTCCAAAATTTGTCAATTATGATTGTTGCGTGTGGTTGCATGCTAATTTCGGGAATGTTTACGGACACATCAGCATTTGTACAAGCATGTTAGTGATTATGATACCTGTGTTATTTTTTTATTAAAATGCTTTACAGTAAGAAAGTGGGCACATCACGCTATTTTTATATATTTTTAGTGCAGAAAACACTTATTTTTATTTACGTTTGTATAACAAATTACCAATATTTTACAATACAAACAGTGTTGGCTAAGCAACTGATTCATTACATGTTTAAAGTAAATAAAAGCCTATTTAAGTATTTTTCTCATTCTAGTGTTTAATCCATTACATAACTACAGTCTCAATAACTTATTATTAACTTTTTTCCAGTGGAAAAGTTAGAAGACGACCTCGCGCAAGAGGACCTCGCGGCGTCGGAGGACGTGAAGCCGAGCCAGACCGAGGTGTGGTGGCTGCAGTACCTCGCCGGCGGGGACATGCTGGAGTCGCTCGAGAGCTCCAACAAGTTCCTCGTGGTCTTCCAGCTGCTGGAGGAGTGTATCGCGCTTGGGGATAAAATGTAAGTTGAGGTTATCAAATAAATTTTTGTGCCGTCCACTATGATAATAATATATATATGCTTTATTGTACCCATAAAAGAAATATACACAAGGAAAATTATAATTTTAAAAATACAATAGGCGACCTTGTACCATAACCACTATAGGAATCAATTATATTGTAGCAACCCACAAAAACTTTAACTGACTGAAGGAACTTCCGACAAAAGTTTCTTTTTTATGTTGTGTTACGATAAACTGTACATGCAGTCTATGTTAATTCCATTTCAAAATCAGTGCAATTTCATAGATGATTAATCCGAAAGTAGACACCAGAGATGTAATCACGTCTAATAGGTATAGGTTCAAAAGGTAGCGCTTCGTACCTAAGCAAAAACATGCCTATCTAGCGATAAGACAGACGGGCTACTTGATGGAAAGTATTCACCGACGTCTATAGATATTTGCAATAAAATGCATATTATCATATTTGACATGCATTATAGTATGAATATACTAGAACCATTTTCTTTTTCCAGTTTAATATTCTCGACGTCGCTGTACACGCTGGACGCGCTGGAGTACTTCCTGAAGCGCATCAACAAGTGGAGCCTCGGGCAGGAGTACTACCGGCTGGACGGCTCCGTGCCGGCCGAGGTGCGCCAGAAGTGGTGTCGCGAGTTCAACGCGGAACACAACGTTAATACCAAGTAATAAGAGATTCTTTTTATCACACTTCTCCTGCCGTAGTAACTCCGCCACTGATTTTACCGCCGCCGTATATCGCCGTAGTATTCACGAGCTAAATAGACGTCAATCCGCACTGGCGGTCGAACTGCGACTGACTCTGGCACTCATCTAAAGCCCGCTTCACATTCTCGCGAGAACGCGAAAAAAGCATGAGAAACGAGGATGTAGAGTCGATACGAATCGGGTTTTTCTCCACTACACTATGACCGTAGTGACGTATGCGCTCGAGAGAGATCTACTTACATTTAAATACACTAAAATATCACCGTACGCCATTTAATATATACAAAGAAATAACAGTAACTTCAAAATGATTATGCATTCCCATTCATCACCCATCAACTGTTTGAAACGTATCAGAGCTTGTAAGAGGGCTAATTTTGTAGTAATTTTTATCTGCAATTTATAGTCGTCAGTTACTACTTCCTACAAAATGAATTACTTATTCGTAATCATCATCATCGTTATCTCTCTCTTTCTCTCACTCATCCTATATTTCTTACGCTCTATACATATCTATCCTTCTCTCTTTTTGTCTCTTATTACAAAATGAATTACTTATTCGTAATCATCATCATCATCATCTCTCTCTTTCTCTCTCATCCTATATTTCTTACGCTCTATACATATCTATCCTTCTCTCTTTTTGTCTCTTATTATTTTTACTCTTGTCCCGTCTTACACAATATTTTGAATTTTCCCATTTTCCTATATTAATAACCAACACTCGCGTCGCCCCGCAGATTATTCCTAATATCGACGCGTGCGGGGTGCCTCGGGCTGAACATGACGGCGGCCAATCGCGTGATCATCCTCGACACGTCGTGGAACCCCGCGCACGACATACAGAGCATCTTCCGCGTCTACCGCTTCGGACAGAAGAAGGACTGCTATATATACCGACTTGTCGCCATGGTAAGTATAAAAGATGATTTTTTCGACTAGGTGCCCATAAATCTGTATAAAAAATAGCGAAAACACTTAAAGGAATTACGCTGTCGATTTCTATAAAACTAGTATTTGATATCTATTTTCATAGCCGTATATCGAAAGAGATCATTTTGAAATAATTAACATATGGCATAGAATTTATTAGAATAAAATTTTGAAGTAAGATGAAAAAATATTATTAAAAAAAAATCTGTTATTCTTCAAAAATTTGTTAATTTCTGTCAATAGTGTGCCCGTATCCGTGTATTATGCCTAAGAAAAAATATTGTATTAACTAATAAAATATTTATGTTAACGTTGCAGGGCACGATGGAACAGAAAATATACGAGCGGGCGGTGACGAAGCAGGCGGTGGCGTGCCGCGTCGTCGACGAGCAGCAGATCGACCGCCACTACAACATGGCCGAGCTCACCGAGCTGTACAGGTCAACGATGGTTTAAATATTCGATGTTACATATAATATGGATACCAGCCGTGAATATATTGATACGACCTACTTATACAAATATGTATATATACATATTTTTTAAACGATATTCGATGTTACGTATAATATGGATACCAGGCGTGAATATATTGATACGACCTACTTATACAAATATGTATATATACACATTTTTATATTTTTTAATTATAATAAACATTAAGATTGTTTGTATTACCTATATGGTGAGTAAATAGGTAAGTTAACGGGTATTTTTACCATACACATGCCACTTGTAAACATTTAAATAATTCTCATCAAATACTGCACATAGATGCAATAAAATTGTGCATTTTCCACTTGTCAACTTATTCACGCTTGGTACGGATATATGTGTGTCCTAATGTAATGAAGAATGTAATAAGTTATTATTTTTGGCATCCGTATATAATAATTAATAACAAATATATGCAGTCGATCGTAAGTGGTTGCTACCGCCCATTGAAATCTGTAATTCAATCTAAATAAAATGAAAGTCTTAACTGCGGTCGGCCATAGACGCATTCATCTCATTTGTTTGAACCGAAACGCAGTAACGTTGTATAGTGCTTGTTCTGCGTATTAAGGTCGCTGTTGCTTTTAGGGACTTCTAAGAAAAATACGTGTATTCGCTTTGACGATTTACAGTCAAACCTGGATAAGTGAGAGCTCGAGGGACCGCAATCACTTTTTCTCTTGTAGAGGTTTCTCATTAACGCGAGTTTCTAGCTTACAGAGTTACAGAAGTGGTATGTCTCATTTGTGGAGGTCAATAAAAATACAGCAAATACGACAATTGTAGTAGGCCGATTCTTAACTAAACCAAACTTAGTCTGTACATATTTGATTTCGTAATTTCCCAGACACAAAAGCATTCACAATTTTTAGTTTATCACTTTAATACAATACGCTGAGTTTTCGTTTAGATATTACAACGAAGTACCTACAGAAACTTTCTTAAAATCTGCTGTTTATGAACTGACTGTAGTAAGCTTGATGAATACGTCGGTACCTGCGCACATTTGGCTTTTTGAATAGAATGAATTCCTCGAACTATAATAACAAAACAATAGCAGACGCACATTTGGTCATTTGAAAACAATTAAATTTAAGAATGAGCCATTTATGGTAAAAGTTAACAACACCTTTAACTGTCGCTTATAGAGGTATAGGCAAGTATCAATCTCACTAAAAGGGGAATGTTTAAGTGACAGTCATTTTTCACGCGTGGAAAATGACTGTCACTTATACAGGTTTTATATTTTTCACTTATAGAGGTAATAGGAGAGAAAAATGACGGGACCTGGTAAATATTCTCATTTATAGAGTTTTTTCGCTTATCCAACCCAGTTCTCACTTATGAAGGTTTGACTGTATTCCGAACTGATTTTGAACGTAAACAACATGATTGAACCGAACAGTGCTGTTGATGGGTAGAAGTAGGTGTGGTGTCTCCAGTCCAACCTCAAAGGATTTTACCAACTTCAATTTGCCTTAAATTACCGTATGAATAGGTGCACCTACTTTATTGAAACTGGTCGCCATATATAGCATATAGTGATGCTTTTCGTTTGTGTCCACTTTGTAAGAATAAAACAAAGATTTGTACACCGGATCAACCGGTAGAGTATGCCGAACTCAATTACTATGTATGAACTACTAAATAATTACAAATTACAAATAAATAAATTCATTCATTCATTCATTCATAGTTTTCAAGTCGTTCTAAATTTTACGTTACGTAAACGTTGTTGTGTTTCGTGTGTAGATTCGACGAGTGATGCTTTCCGGTTGTGTCTACTTTTTAGTTATCAAGTCGTTCTAAATTTTACGTTACGTAAACGTTGTTGTGTGTCGTGTGTAGATTCGACGAGGAGGGGCTATCGGTGGAGGCGGGCCTGGCGGCGGGCGTGGCGGACGTGGCGCTGCTGCGCGTGGCGGCGCGCGCGCGCCTGCACGCCGTGCGCGAGCACGACTCGCTGCTGCGCGGCTCGCGCGAGCAGCACCTGCCCGAGCACGAGCGCAACGCCGCCTGGATGCAGTTCCAGCAGGAGCACTCCACCCCGCACCACCTCTCAGGTACCGCGCGCGCTGTACACGACGATACCGACTCGTGGCGGGTGTGGCGCGGCTTTGGATGGCATTGCGCGTGCGACTTCAAGCGTTGCGGGAGCTAAACTCCCTGCTAATTGGAAGCCCAAACGCCGACAAAGGCTCATTTTTTAAATATACATTTTGTTCCATACATTCTCATACTAAACCTTAACCAAGTTATCAATATAATATTCATTGCTTTCAATGTAATTTAGGTTTTAAGGATTATTTTATCCACTAACTCCCTTTATCCTTCTCCTATCTATTGGGTATTGTAAAATTTTCATTGAAGATTGTCTTATTAGCATAATTCCAACATTATATAATGCATCGTATTATTTTATCTACTCACTTTTAAGAAACTATGGATTGAAACTAAATAAATCAATTCACAGAAATACAGAATCGTCTCACGGAAGCAAGTGAGGGCATTCAAAAATTATTAGAAAAAGATATGGCCACGCCTTCCGGGTCTGTCGAAATTAAGACTGAAATAGGCGAAGAACAGATTATAAAACCGATGCCTGGACTGAAGGGAAAGAAAGGGAAAAAGGGAGCAACCGTAAGTTCCGCTCTTCCAGTACAAGAACCTAATATTAAACAGCAAAAAGATTTCTTCTTGGATGCTGAGAGAGAAAAAGCCAAAGTAAAAAAAATAATGGACCTATTAATCAAGCATCAGTTTCATACGAGGAAACAGACGCAGGATATACCTCAGCTCGTGGCGAATGTAAGAAGGATAGTGGACGCCGGGGGCGCCGGCCTCAACGACAGCGACGAGCTCACGCGGAGCATAGCCACTGTCATGATGCAAGAAGACGAAATCGTACCGACAGTGGAAACAACAACGACAGAAACGGAAACAACACAGCGGCCTGACGCAGACTACATTACCAGTGACTTAAACGACACTCCATCTCAAGAAGAAGTAGAAGTTAAACAGGAGGAACTGAAAGAACCAAATGAAAATGATTCTGACGATTCCAACGACTTACTGGTTCCGATCAGAGAGAGGATAGTAAAGCCCTTGGGACGGCCTAGGAAACGTCCCATTGGACGACCACGAAAAGTTCAAGTTTTGAATACTGAACAGTGCTCGCAAAAGGAGACTAATAATGAAGTATTGAGTATTTTAAGAACTAGACTTCAAAAATCTTCCGATATACGAGACCGAACATCTAGTAAGAAATCGTCACCTGCAATCAAAGCACCTGTAAATGAACTGGAAAGAAAACCAAATCTGAAATATGGATCAGAAATTAATCTAGTGGATGATGATGATGATGACGATCATGATACTACTTGTAGAGATGATGCTGTAGTAGAAATTGATTGGTCAGAAGAGGTAAGTGAGAATCAAAAAGAAAAATCTAATAAATCTGCTAAAAAGAACTCCAAAGCAAACGTAGTTAACAAACCGGCCGAAATTAAAAAGAGTGGTAAAACTAGAAGGAAAGCGGCTTTAGCAGCTGCGGAAAATCTAGAGAAACTCGACGACGATTGTGTCGTTACGTTAGACGATGATGACGATGACTGGGTTGATGATAGACAGAGGGGTTACACTTCTATCGGCAAAATTGCTCCAGCAAACAACACTACGGTGGAAGACAATAGTAAAACAGCACATACTGTAAATACGGAATCTACTTCAAGGAAAGTCGCCAAGAAAACCGTAAAGCGACAAGAGGATCCCGGCGATAACAGTATAATATTAAGTGACGATGAAGATTCAGATTCAAATCAAAAACCCGTGAACAAAGAGCCAGAGAAAGCAAAAAAGCCAGAAGACCTAGTTCCGTTGCATCCGTCGATGCTGAGTAACTCGAATTTTATTAAAATAGTCGCATATGCGTATCAGTCCAATCGCATGCTGGATGAGGACGCGGCGCTGTTGGCAGCTCAGTATAGCACGCAGAAGGCCTTGAAGGAAATCGAAGCCACTGGGAAGGATATCATCAGCGGACCCTTATATGACATTGCTGTTAAGGTTTGTATCTATTTATATGCTTGTATCTATAAACTTAAACCAATATAAATCTTTAAAGACGACTCTTTATCCGTACGTCATTATTAAAAAACAATTGTTCACTGTTTCGCCTACCAAAGATCTATATTTGTCAATTTTTGTCTACAAAATTAAAAAAATCGATGAATTTCAATTCGAATTTACTTAAAATTTGTCAAATTAACACATTGAAAGATTATTATTAAGATTATTGGTATAGGTCCTTATTCTAAAAAAAGTGAAAAATATTTTTTTACATATTCATTTGAATTGATTTAAAGGATGAGTGCAACATATTTTTACGTTTCCAGGTATTAGGTTATGATGTATTAAAGAAGTTACATAAAAAGAGCAAAACAAAAACTAAGAAAAAAGATGACGTCTTGCCACCGGCTCCCGTAACTGACACAAAGGAAGTGACCGAAGATTCGAGCAAAAGAAACCTTAAGCCGTCTACAAGAAAAACAGATAAAGCCCAAAAAGATTTTTATGAAGTCGAGATCACCGGAAGTAGAGTAGAATCTGTTTTACATAAGAGAAAAACAGATAAAGCCCAAAAAGATTTTTATGAGGTCGAGATCACCGGAAATAGAGTAGAATCTGTTTTACATAAGAGAAAAACAGAAAAAGTTCAAAAAGATGTTTATGAAGTCGAGATCACCGGAAATAGAGTAGAACCGGTTTTACATAAGAGAAAAACAGAAAGAGCCCAGAAAGTTTATGATGTCGAGATCACCGGAAATAGAGTGGAATCTATTTTACCAAATGATATGCCGGAACAGAGTAACGACGTGGAAATAGTTGCATCTACGTCGCAGGCGTCGAACGTCGTGCCCGTGGGAATGTAAGTTTTTTTTTTTATAATGTTATAATGTCGAACCACAAAGAGTTCTACCACCAATTTATTGGTAGAATTCTTTGTGGTGTTTGATGGAGAATAGTAGCTAAGAACGCTAGCTAAGCTAGTTGTAAGTAATCTGCTGACTGTATCCAAGTGGTCAAAGCCACCTTGTGCATCTGTAGCCAATTGTAAGTAGAACAGTAGTCCTGTCTGCAGTCACAGTCACAAGTACGATGCTAATACCACTAGAACCATATTGGCACTGCTACTGCTGTTTGTCTAAGAAAGTAATTAGGTGCTGGTAATTCCGTCATTCATCGAAATTAATGTTTTATTTATTAATATAGAAGTATACGTCTTGTCTTGTGAGTTGTCCTTGTGTACATGCCAGTTTTCTACTTAATAACATTTGAAACACTAATATGTTCAGTATGATAGACATTAAAGATTTTGGAAAAGTTATTTTAAAGTTTATATTTTTTTACAATCTATTATTCATAGACTAGACAGTTTTATTCCTATTTTATATTCCTATCATTAATTCTTATCAGGTTCAAAGGTTCGGTCTCCATGAAGCACACGACGAGTCAAATGGTCGAAGAATGTATATTACCGGATGACGACGCTATATTGGGAAGTAATAACGAAACATCGAGAATTTATAAGAAACCCAACTCACAACCTTTTATAATAACCAGCGTGTCGTCAAAGAGACCGATAGCGTATTCAAGACCCATGCCAGAGCCCATTGCGCCTGACTTACCACCTCCACCTTTAATTCCGTTACAACCTCAAGGATATCTGACGATATCGGAAGGCAAATTGGTGATGCCACATCAAAGTAACGCGGTAACCGCAAGCAATGTGACGCCAGTTGAAAGTAAGAAGAAATCTTCAGTCAACGATGATACCATTTGCTTGGACAGCGACGAAGAAGAAGCCGTGAGTAGTCAAGTATCGGCTGTCGGTTCCACATCGCAGGCTCCGGCCATTATCCCAACTGTCAGCAGTAGCATGATAAACCAGACACAAATGCCCCTGCTAAGCACTGTCCAAGGTATTCCATTACTTTTGCGACTCAAAGATACGCAGACGACAAACTTCGCAAGCGATTCACCGGAAATTCAGTTAATCAATTCTCAGCAATCAAATTTCATTATAGTACCCCCGTTACAAGACAAATTAGGCCCAAAAATAAATGGCACAGTCAGTGTAAATCCTAGCCAGCAAGCGTCGAGTTCGAACGTGAACGTGAACCAACGCGACTCTCCCCAACCGACTGCTAAAAAAGTTTGCAAGCCGGGAGATATAGTTCGGGTAACGCCAAAAGGAGATTTAGAAGTTTTGACTAGACTGGAAAAGCTTCCGAACAATGTCAAGCCGAAACCGCTGAATAAATCCGTAATGCCTTTAGTAGATCTGAACGCAATAAAACAGAAGGCCAAACAAACTATTATGGAAAAAGTTAAGCTTCCTGGCTTAGTCCCTACGTCAACCTCAGTAAACGATCCTCTGTCGATTTTAAAAGATGTGGTACACATACAGGCGGGCGAATACGAAAAGTCGGCAAGAAAGGCACCATCCAAAACGGATGAAATCAAACTTGACCGAAACAAGAGTGCCAATACTGAACTAATATTATTGAAAACGGAAGCTAAGAAACTTTCATATAGAGAAGTGCCTAAAAGCAAATCAGAAGTTAAAACATCAATTAAGATACCGTATGTGAAAGAGATGTCTGACAAACAACAGCCATCTATTAAAACTAAACATAAGTCTGGAATGAGTTCGCATCAACAATCATCAACCTTAACACTTAAGAAAGCCGTGTCTCGCGTTACGCAAAGCCCGACAGAGAAACCGAAATCGACGGAGAGGCCGAAACTGGCGGAGAGGCCGAAATTCACGGAGGGGCCGAAACTGACGGTGTGGCCGAAACCGACGGAGAGGTCGAAACTGGCGGAGAGGCCAAAACCGACGGAGGGGCCAAAACTGGCGGAGAAGCCGAAACCGACGAGTTCAGTTGTGGTCGGATCGTCGAAAGATATTATTTTACGCGCGAAATCGTCTGGCGGCCCTTTCTTAAAAACAACTTCGTCGAGCAATGTGTAAGTATCTCTTGGTGTTTATTTGGTTAGAATCTCGTCATTTTAGCGCTTCATATTTGACTAAAGAAATTTAAGACAGAAAATTTGTTGCGTTAGTAGTTAGAGTTTGCATTTTAAACACAAATATTTACCAATAGGAAATAAATAATGATAAATGATGGTAGATTAGAAATTAATTATTACTTACTTGACAAGTTCTCATAGGATTAGGAGGATAAGATAGATTTGATCTATTAATTCGCATTTGGCTAGTGGTTGGACAGGCAGTAATTGATTTTTTTTATAATATAGGAGTAGCAGACGAGCATGCAGTCCACCTGATGGTAAGTGGCTACTGCCGCCCATGGACATCTGTAATCAACCCCAGATAGGATTAGACATTCCTACCTGAGGTTGGCCACAGATGCGCCGCTACCCCTGAGGACTAAGCTGGAACGCCTCGGAAAAGTTTGTCTCCCTTACCACACCCTTCAAACCGGAACACAGCAGCGCCTAGCACTGCTGTTATTAGGTAGAAATAGGTGTGGCGGTGGTGCCGCCGGAGTCGAACCACAAAGGGTTCTACCACCTTTAAGACTTTGTATACTAATTTTACTCTATATTTTTAGGCGTTCGGAAAACATTAAAATGCCCGCGTCGGTGCCGAAGCAGGGTGTATCAAAACCGATTGACGTTAAAAAGCGGGTTTTACCGTGGCCAGAAGACAAGACTGCGAAGAAGACAAAGAGTAAGTGTCTAAGTAGGTATTTTATTACAGATATCTTCTGAAAGGAGCCTAGGAATGCACCTCGCATCATATATGCCTATTAAGGTTTTTTTCCATTTAAAAACAGCACGAGAAAAGAGTAAACCAATAAATATTATTCATAAGAATGTTTTTCAACGTCTGTAAATATAGATCTATCTAGATTTACAGACGTTGAAAAACAAATCTAGATCTATCTAGATTTACAGAATTAGTATAGTACTTTGTCATCGAATAATAACAAGCTCTGTGACCATTTAATCAGCTGAAAAAATAGTTGCAACCACGTTGAAAATCTGAACATAAACTAATCATGTTCGTTATATTTTGATTACTTTCGTGGCGGAGCGGTCACCATACAAGTCTGACATGCATTGCGCTTAGGTTCTATCCTGGTCAGACAGATATCGGATTTATCTGATATACTATTTGAAGATGAATTTAGATTTTTGTTTTGTGTCCGGGTGCTTCTGTATTCGTATACGTTCATGCGGTTCATGGCGCTCACTACACAGGAATATTCTTAGCGTGCAGCAGTGGTGGACTAAGCTCGTCGGAGGCCCGGGCGGAAAGTTGAACGAAGCCCGCAATCTAAGTTGATATAGTTTTACAAGCTTTTCCAAATGGGTACAAGGGAATTGGTAGACCTTTGCAACCCTAGGGCCAGAGGCCCGAGGCGCACTCCCCCTGCATGCTTTTTGTAAAATGAATGATGTTATTAAAATAATTTTTTTTTTTTATTGCAGAACCGATGACACTAAAGGACTTTAATCTCGACGATATAGACGACATCATCGAACTAGAATAGACGTTAGATAAAGCTTGTGTATTACTATTAATTATGTAATATTAGATATATGTAAATTATATTACTAACATATATATTACTTTCTCAGTCAGTCAGACTATTCAATATATTACAAGATTTTTTTTCTATAATTTATTTAGACACATCAAAAAATAATCGAATATCTGTTTATAACATTGTAATAAATAACTATTCAGTAATTGTATTCCTCATAGTCACCGAATAGACCGAATTGTTCTTCCAAAGTTTCAAAACAACTGTTATTTGTATTTTTTTACATTGCAGAACATGTAAAATTGTGTGTTTTAACGAGTAAGTGAAAATGTTTGTACTGTGCATTTGATTAATATTTGTTTTAATAGACGTGCATATATTTATACAACTTACGTACCGGTACACACACTGTTATAATATATATTGATATGCCAAAGTACCTTGTAATGTAACGTTATAAGATTGAAAGGAAGATGCTAATTAAAAATAGGAGTGTGTGTATTCATAGAAATCGATACCTTAATTAGCAAATCAGCCAACTCCACTTTTTGTCAAAATGTTTTATTTTATTTATTTTGATTTCGTTCAAAATTAATTAAGGTATCGAAATGTCTTGTGATACTTGATAACATAAATACCTTCTACCAACATTTGTACGTCCTTTAAGCGTTTACCTTAAAATTTGGGCATGATAGGAGCGTATTTCTTTGGAATGATTATTATATAAATCAAAATTAATGTTAAAAAGTTAACAATTTTATTCTTCGGACTAGAAAATACACGCATAGTACATACAACGTCGCATTGTGTCACGTTACGGTGTCGTCCACGACACGGCGTCGTATCATTATTTTTTTATGATTCACGACGTAGATATGTACGACACGACGTTCACGTGTCATTTATTTATCGAGAGTGACAACGGACCACCAAAAAGCTGGTTTGCCAAGACTAATTTATAACATATACTTTATTATAGCCGAGTGTGTGCCGAGCCTCGATTTTTCAGTTTGAGAATACGAATATCTTTTTCAATTGTGATATATGTTGTTCATAAGTGTAATGATAACTTGATTATGCATGATTAATGAATGCTAAAATAAGTACTATTTCTAATTGTGATTTTATTTTTAAACTGTCACTATACAGGGTGAATTTTTCAAACGGGCCTTCAGGGCCAAATCCGGAACTATGAGGATTAGCGAAAAATGCTGAAAGGAGTAACGAGGCCGATTTTACTAAACTAAAACTGCATCATTAGTTTTTTAAAATATCTTTTTCCCTAGCCGGGAATCCAACGAGTTCATTTTGAAAAAAAATACACCCTCTATATTATTCCACCATCTCATAGTGTTGCTTATAAGGATCAAATTCTGGAAAGTAATGTTATGTGACAAATTAAAGGAAAAGGATTTTTTTAAAGAAAATACATATTTTATCATACCTTGGCATATTAATCCTTAAGGATTATACATAACATATGACTTATGTATAATTCTTTAGGACTATATATAAGTGATAACATTGAAGAATTTGTTTGTTAATCAACTAATTCTTCGATATTATGGCCATGACAAACGGCTTAGTATGAGAAAGTAATAGGTTGGCAACTAAGTTTCCGCCGTTTTTAGGATTTACTTTTTAATAAAAATAGATAAGTGATTAATTAGTAAATTCTTATTTATTTTTTGTTGTTTAAAACTTCGTTTCAACGTTGAATATGATTTTCAATATCTCTTTGTTAAGTAATCACTCGGATTTGACTCAAAAAAATCATTCTCGCAAAAAAATAATTCTAGTCAACTTTACATCTGTATTACGAATTTCTATTATAATGTTACAATGGTACAAGATGAAAATCTATTTTAATGGTCCTGAAAATAACCTTAACTAAGTCAAACATAAAAATATAAATTCTTGGAGAACAAAACGTCCGCTTTCGAATGATTTGAAATATTAGGCCAAAAAATTGTTAATACGCGAAATGTTTAAATTAATGAATGGCGGAAACTTAATTGCCAAATTATTATGAAAAAAATTGAATTTTCTTAAAAATGAGGCTTTTCCTTTACTTTGTCATTTATCATTACTTCCCAGAATTTGATCCTTATAAGCAACACTATGAGATGGTGGAATAATATAGAGGGTGTATTTTTTTTAAATGAACTCGTTCGATTCCCGGCTAGGGAAAAAGGTATTTTAAAAAACTAATGATGCAGTTTTAGTTTTTATCAAAATCGGCCTCGTAACTCCTTTCAGCATTTTTCGCTAATCCTCATGGTTTCGGATTTGGCCCTGAAGGCCCGTTTGAAAAAATCACCCTGTATAGTTGTATTATATAACCGCTTCTATTCGAATTGAAATTCTTAGCGAAGTGAAGTATTGAAATGTAAGTAAGGTTGCTATTAGAATAGCGTAACTTTGAATGAAAGAATTACGTAATTTTAATTAGGTATAGTATACAATTATTTTTAAAAGCAGAACATAAATTGTAGTGATTAAAAATTGTTCTGCATTTTTGTTATGACTAGTGATTATTACTGGTATCTCATTTAATTATTATTTGTTAAAAAGGGATTGTTGTATGGTGAACGATACGTTAGACTAAGTACAGATGAGTGGTTTTTGGTTAAGTAGCGCGTAAACGATTTGTACTTAGCCAAACGTTGCAAAATTCAGTTTTATTCGAGTTTAAGAGTATTTTTCGTAAACCACAGAGAGTGGGATATGTTTATGATTCAGATTTGTACAACTCATTGAATGATTAAAATATAAGAATATATTAAAAAAGTATTTTATTGGACCCTAAAACAAAAAAAAAAACAAACGAATACTTCAACTATTATATTCTCTTACATTTATAACAAAATAATTATATTAAAATAATTTATGTTTCTTACTCTAAACGTTAAAGCTGCTACATAGATATAATTTCAAAAACAATTTCATAACATAAACCAGGGGGGTTACTGCCATCTCTTAAAACAATATTATTTTAATCATACTTTTACTTTTTTGCAAGAAATTTAACTTTTTAAGCAAAATATGACAATTTCTGTTGGTTTTATACAATGGATAAGCGAAAAATTAATAAGGGTTTAAATTTGTTCAGCTGTGTATGACGGAATATTTAATGTTTTAAGGAGGAAATAAAACTTTCCTAAACTATGATCGTTTAATAGATGGTGGTAGGCCCCCAGACGTAAAGAAGACTGACCAGTCATTTTATCACTTTCAAACTTAAGCTTAACTTACATCTAACAAGATCTTTTCAAATGTTACAATAAACGCCAGTTATTATCTACTCCTTATTTCAACTTTCATTGACCGCCCGTAGTAAATATTCATTTTTATTTACATGCTAAATATCTCTTTCATTTATTAATGTGTCCAACCAATTATCACGTACAAAATCAATAAAAAGAACATCATAAATGTACTCTCTATACGACAAGAATCAATGTAAAAAAAAGTTAGTTTTAGCCTAATTTAAATTAGGAGCCTGGCATCTTTTTATTGCTGTTTTTTATTTTGTTAGTAATTTGATTTTAAATTAGTGGTCTTAATAATAATGTTTTCTCCATTATAAGTAATGTTGTACATACATTTGTTTGTGTCGTACTGTAGCGGTTTTAAAGTTTTAACTTAGCTTCCAAAACATAGTCAAAATAATTCGCATAAACTAGATTAATAAGAAGTACCTACAACTTACATAACACATGACAAATATTTTTAATTTCTCTTTAAAATATAATAATAGCAACACCTCCCAATTCTTTGGATGAATGCATATATGTAATATAAAAATAATCTTACGATATAAAAAGCAATTTAAATAGTCACTATGACCACATAAAACACACTTAGATCTACACTTAAACAATGCATTCGTCTGCTATATCTACTAGGTAAAACTTAAAAGAAAAATAACGAAAATCCGATTTATAAATTCAATGGGTATATATTTCATATAACTGTGCACCTGCAGTAGCCACTTGCTAGTTTGAACTTATATAGCACTGGTGGTATAAGGAAAACTGAACTGAATTAATAATAAATGCTATTAAATTACCCGTTTTACTATTAGTAGTCGAATTGTAGTACAGCGGGTAATAAACGGTTTAAGTGCAAAGACAATGATAACCTTGTTAGTTAGGTTAACTTTTTCAATTTCCAGGGCACAGTTATATTAAAGCGGATTCTCATACTCTGCTAAAAACTGGATACTTTGCATTTTGTTGTTATATAAAAAGTATTATTCTCTGAGCACATATAAATGAAAATAATATATACATATGCATAAAATACACACTTAAGTAAATAAAGAAAAGTATTGCAAAACAAAAGTATACATTTTCAATGAACCATATAACTTTGTCTGTCTATATTTATGTAAATAATATCTTATACTTAATACTATATGTTAAGAAATACATATTTACACTTATTTATATCAATAATACTAATATAGATAAAGATCTCGGGTATTCACTGGTATCAGCCTACCTGTATATTTCTCCGATTTCAGAACCCATCATATATTGCGTTGCAAGACTTATTTTTTTTAAGTAAAGTAATTTTTATTGAAGTAAACATAAGTTTGTTCTTTAAAGTACGTACATACCGGATGGATATTATATTTAGGTATTGTTTTACTAGTGAGGAGGTATGGGTGCGAGTATGATGACGTAACACCAAAAAAAGTAGCCTCTAACCTGCATGACCATTTCGTACTTTTGTTTCACTTACATAAAAACAAAAAGACATATTCAAAGGCTTACAGTTCCTGTAAATACTAAATACCTGCCTCGTATCATGTAGTAGAAAAAAATATCCTATATATACTCCACCTGGTTTCAGAACTGTCGGACGTATTTTTATTCAAGAAATTCAAAAAAAAACAGTAACGTAATAAAAAATTACGAAAATTTATCACGAAAATTTTAATGACAAAAATTATAAGGAACCTATTTGGAGTCAATTTTGCAACCTTAAACATACACATAATTTCTTTAAAAAAAAATATCCATTTGGAGTGTAATCCGTACCGAAATCTATTGTCCGTGGGGTGTCGTGAACATTAGGAGTGTACTGCGTACCCATGGTGTATGGTCTGAGGTCCGTGGTGTGGTGTGTGTCAGGGCGGGGCGACGCGCGCGAGGCGGGTCTTGTCGAAGGCGCAGATGGCGTCGAGCAGCGCGGTGCGGCCCGCCGCCGGGCTCGTCGGCAGCGCCGCGCACGAGCTGGTGCCGCTCGTGTCCGCCGCTGGGAACGTGGACGATAGTAACTTATAGATCTGTTGTAACCAACCGCGAAGGTTTTTTCGAGCATATTTATGTATATTTGTTGGCGCGGCTTGACGGATTTTACTATGTGAGATGTCGTTGGATTCTTATAAATTGTGAGAGTAACACTGACACATTACTTCCCGGTTGGTATAATAAAACTATCGCAATAATATGGGGGGATTTAGGGGAACCAGAATCTGCTCTCCTTAGCATAGAGGATAAAATAACATAACTTCAAACAAAACCGACAAATGTCGGAGTCTATTTCTTCCTTACCAGAGTGAGACAAGATCAGAGACTAGCCGGGCATTTCTTAGACACTGGTGAGTAGCTGGCGTACGATGATGTATACGGCGGGCGTCCGCTTCGTGCACCCTCAAGGTTTAGCGTATAGCCCTTATTTGTAAAGGATAGCAAAGGAACACTCACACAGCGCGGGCGGCGTGGGCGAGGAGGCGGTGCTGCCCGAGTGCGAGCGCACCGTGTCCGCCAGCGACGACGAAGACTTCCACACGCTCTCGCGCTTCCTCTGAAACAATACACTCAAATTAGAACCCATTGGCTACTATCACTTAAATAACTAGAGACCGCGCCAAAGTTCTAGTCCTCTCTTAATATAGAAACGAGTCGCGTCGCAACAGCAAATTGTAGGTATTAGTGGGACGAAAACAACGCGGGACCCCCCCGGCACCCTCCGCTGTTCGCTCTCGCCCACGGGTACGTAGCCTGATCCTTAGCTTATGCAATGCAATTTGGTAGCCTACGCAACTACCGCATTGGCTATAGTTTCCATCGGACAGTCAGCCTTAGTGAACAAACCTATATTACGAACTTCTAGAATAATTAGATGATGACTAGATTAATCATGATATTATAATGTAAACATGTTCATAAAATTTAACGTACTGCTCTCCGTCGCTGTTTTTTCAATTCCTCTTCAGAGTTGAGTATTTCTTGTATCCGCACTTCTCTCTTCGCACTTCGAACCTGAGGACGAGAACAATGATTACATTTGTAGTGTGCGAAGACTCCTAATTATATAAGTTAGGTTAAGCTTAGTATAAAGACAGTAACAATAAAGACATCAAACTATAAACACGCCTCTCAATCCCTCAAGAGCCTGCTTACATCTCTACACATTATTAACCGATTCCGTGCGGATGGCACAACAGTTGTGCCATGCCATTTCTTTGGCACCCGAGAGGTGCCAAAATTTAAAGCCATAAAACTCGGATAAATTGACGTTTATCAAAGTTGTTCTGAAAACAAAAGTGTCTTTATTTATCACGTAGTTCCTTCTTAGAATGTCAGTTTCAGCAGATCACGTGATTTCACATACTTCAGGGATTGTAAACCTTTCAAAAAAATATATTATATTATTTTGCAAATTATTGTGATTGTATTACTGTAATAGTACCTACTTTTCGTTAATAGTAAGCCAATAGAAACTGGATTAAAATATTCGTACTTTGGTGTTTATCTTTGTCTGAATAAATAGCGCAATTTCGATATTCTATTAGAAACCTATACATTAAAAATTTGAATTTTTATTCTAAACGAAAAACCAGAAAAGCTCTCCACGTCTCGAATGTTCATATTTAATTCTATAGTAACACTAAAACAATCAATTCATCAAAAACTTACAAAAATGTTTACAACACCTGATAGAAACAAGACACTTACCTTCCATTTCCGTTATTACACGTAGATAGTCAGTGTTGTAAACACTAATCGAACTGTTAAACCTTTCGCTTTTGGGTGGCTACTAAACTTACAGCACGTGGAAAAAGCAAAAAAAACGATAAGTTTCAATTTATGGCGGATGGCACCTTTAGCGGTGCCATCAAAGTCCCTGGCGTTTGGCACCACAGTTGTGCCACGAAATATTTGTTCGCCGCCAGGCGTTAAAGATTGTCCAAAAGGCCGCCGCATTGAATCGGTTAATTAATATACACAATTCATATTCTCAAATACATACTTTAGTGCCCAAATAATATTATTAATAGATTATAAAAACAAAAACCCAACTGTTTAAAAATATTGCCTACCATATGTGACTCCTATGCCTCACATGTTAAAATTCGACATAAATACAGTTCGAACATTACCAATCGACATTCGAACATTAGCAATCGGGTAAAAACTACTACAATAAAAATTAACATAAAAAGATAAACACTCACTAATTTCTGTTCACTTCTAAGTCTGGCTTCAATCTTATCAACGGCGTCTTTTAGTTCATTCTTAAGGGCTATGGGGAACTTCAGGTGTCCCTTCGTATTACAGCGAGGTGTCAGTCCGTTCAGCGTGACCCGCGTGAAGAACGGGTGGTGCAGGAGTTGCTCTAGCGACGTACCTCCGTACTTAAATGACGTACTTGATAGACACAGCTGGAGTACTGACTCTGGAATAGATTCGTTTGAAGTATAACATATGAAGTTCTTAGAAAAAATATAGATTTTTGTATATTGAATTTGAAGATGTAATATAATACTTTAAAATTAAAAAAAAACATATGTATGTTGATTTTTTTTCTTCATAAAATATTTCTTATATTTTTTTTATAATTTATAAAGTTAACAAGTTTAACAACAACTAATCATTAAGTTATAAATAACTATTCATAACTGTCAAGTGCTACTGTTTTCTTGCATGAGGGTCTATGTAAGGGAGGGATGCGAGGTATCTAAATTTAATTCTAGTAAGTAGCAATGTATCTGTGGCCAACAGCTCGTCAGAACATTAAGGCTTTTAATCTTAAACGCACTTAACTACATATATATATCACTTTGCATTACTTAACCATTATACTCATATAGACCACGCCAAACTGCTAGTCCGCTCAGAAGTTGTTGCGACCAGGCAGTCAAACAATTTACTACGGCGACGCGATTCATTTCTATATTCATAGCGGACTAGCAGTTTTACGAGGACTATACCACTCAAAACTTTACAACAAAACCTCACCCAAATCCTCCGCAACATCCTCAGAGTACGCATCATAGTACACATCTGGCAACGGGCTAGCAAACGCCATCTCATACAGCGTTCGTCCAAAGCCGTACACGTCCGCCGCGGGCGCGCCGCCCAGCCGCCGCACCGACAGCAACTGTTCGCGGTGGACACACGGCACGCCCATCAGGATGTTCTCTATGTCCATGAGTAGCGCTCGTTGGTTCTCTATCGTCACGTTGCCCGCGTGGAGGTGGCCTGGAACACCAATGTATTTCACAATTGAACTGATTGTGAATGAAGTTGCCGAAATGAAATCAGCACTTGTAATAATCAACTATATATGAATTATGCCTTAATTAAAAACTATTTTGACTCAGATAAATGCTTTATGAAAAGACATATTTGACTCAAGTAAATAAAATATAAGACATTTAAATTCCAATTAAGCTCTTGTAACCATAATCTGAATATTTAATCTCAATCAACACAGTTTATTTCAAGTTCAATTGGTGAAATTAAGAACGCCAGTCAAATTTCACAACAACAGTTAAATTATTTTTTTTGATCGACCATTAATTATTTTGATGTAAATACTCAAAATTCAACTGATGTAAATAAACACTTGAGTTACAAATATACATGTACAATATTCTCATTTATACATTTACTATATTGTGTACTATAAACATAGAAAAGTGTAAAAAATGGATTTATTTGAATACATACCATGAGGCAGTCCTTTCTCGTGCAGAAACTTCAACGCCTGCAATATCTCATAGCCGTAGTGTGCCACTTGTCCCGTCGTGAACGGTTTCCTCACTTTCGGGTTCCTATACTTGGATAGGTAACTCTTGTTATAGTCCGTGCCATACAATAAATCCCTAATGCTGCCGTTCTCATGTATCCTACGCACTACGTACGCACCGGACTCTAAGTTGTGTATCGTTAATATTTCGTCTATGTATGGATGCTGCGGATAGAATTAAGTACATTAAAATAAAGTATATAAGGTAAGTATAGTAAATTAAGTAAATGTAAGATTAATTTTATTATTTTTGAAGCCTAAAGTTAATATCAAACCAATTAAAAATGAATTATTTCAGAAGTAGGTAAAACTTTTAAATCATGTTTCAAAAGAAGGCAATTAATTCTTTGTAGACAAAATTATTTAATTTTGTAGAACTCTACATATGTAGTACTCTGCATTTGTTCCAAAGGAAACATTAACTTGTAAAAAAATGATGAAACAGAATTAAAAAATTAGAAGAGCAACAAGACAACTACAGTTAATTTACCTAAAAAAAATAATAACATTGGTATTGACACGATTAGCTAGAAAGAATTCTTCAAATAATTTCATACATTGACTCACAGATATATCTTGTAAGCTCTTAAAAGCAGCCTGTAGATCTTTACTTTGTAAGTGTCTATCGGGACCGTAGCTCTGCCACGCCAACAGACAATTAGCTTTGCTATCTGTGTCAGTCACCTGGAACAACAACAACAATGTCAGAACAAAGAATTCATATTCATTTTATCTTTGCTCTGATAAACCATATATTTCTACACTTGTGGATGCTCGCGACTTTTCCTGTTTGTCGCGTAAGAATAATGGCAAGGCACAAAGTTAAGATTGGTATCATGATTCTTATTAAAAACCGAGTAAATAATAATTAATAATTGTTATTGTAACATATCACCTCAGTATAATAGTTTCCCTTACAAAATCTGTCATCAACACTTTTTTATCACTATTGGCACCTAAAGAACATTTTAGGTGTCTTCAAAATGAAAAGTTCTTAACACAGACCTATATCTAAATAGGTCTGTGGTTCTTAAGTTCTCTACACACCAGTGGGTTAGTGGGGGCGGCAGAGGCGGCCCGCCCCGGGCGGAACTTTTTAGGAGGCGGCAAAATATCACAATAAATAATAAAAATATTTTGTTAATACTTAAACTATTTCGTATTTTTATCGCAACTACAAATTCGGACGGATTGAAAAGAGCACGGATTTTTTTTACTTATTCTGTAACGAATTTGGGGATTCCCCTTTCCTTTAATGATATTTTGTAGCTACTAGCAACGCCGTCTACACTGAACTTGCGGGGATTCCCCGTATTTTACCTTGGAGTGTTTATCACTAAATCAGCGAGAATAACTTCTATTACATATGTATTAAGTTCAATATGATTTGCCGTAAAGTTTTCTAGAACGAATGTATGTAATATATAGTATATGTTAAACTGAAATACCTAAATAGGTAAGAGGGCAGTAAAATTGTCTTCCGCCTGCCGATTCCCACGTTACGCCACACTATCAATTAATTATGATCATCTAGATTTCAAATAAATAAGTATCTTCATTATGCACATTTCTTTCTAACTGCAATCTAACCTGTACCATTGCATGGCAGGTAACAAAAATAATTAAGATATTTTGCACAAACACCTTGAGAATGTACATTGCTCAATTAGAGATTTAATTAAAAATATTTTCGACTGTTGCATTGCAGTGTGGTAATAATTAAATGCTGATAAAACAGAATTTTGTTATTAAGCACTTGACATTGAATAGGAACAAAGTAATTTTTAAACTTAATGTTCTTGACATTGTTTCAAACATTGAAAATATGTACATCCTTATGTGAGCAGTTCTTGCATATAAATATGTAAATATATGAAACTGGTATTATATGACTAGAGTTATTAAGCCATTTAATAAACTAAATATTCCTGTTTTGATTTGGACCAGTATAAGAAAAAAATATATAATTATTGACAATGTATAAGTGTCCTATCAGCTTATGAAACATATACATTTCATTTCTATAAGTTACCATCTTATCTTAACCAAAATTCAGTTGGTAAAGACTCTTATCATATTATGTAATTTATTTAAAGTCATGTTATGTACATACTAAGAAATAATGTTTCCGCACTCTCCAGCCTATATTTTGTACAGGTCCCTTCAACTCATAGCGGCCGTCACCTCTCAGTGCAATGGACATAGTCTGTAATGCTTGTTCTGTAAAAAAAAATAAGTTAATTAATTATCCTAATCTATATGAAGTTAAAGTTGAATGATAGTGGGGTGACTACTCAAAAAATGTATGTGTAAAACATCTACAGTTATTACTAAATAGATTTGTAGGAATTAGTCACAGACACTGTACTACTCTTAAGGACTAAGATGTTGTCTCTCTATTCCTAATAATAATAATAATACTACAGATACTCTGGTAGTAGTTAGTAGTGCATAAAAAAATCCACCCGAAGACCAGATTTGCAAAACTTCTTTATTTAAACATTTGTCATATGGGCATGAAACCTACTAACTTTTAAAGGAAAACATAACAAGTGCAATGTTCTAGCATGACATATCATACAAGAATCATAAAGTTGTTCTCCAGGAAATAACAACATCTACCTATCACATTATTATCTTATCTAGGGATTATTAGTTTAGGGCAATCAAAAATATTATTTAGACATACATTATAAAATTTTTAATGACATCACAAGATGAAAATTTATAATAAGTAGAACAACTTTTAATATTTTTACCTGCTATATCTAAAGGATAATTATTGGGATCCAAAAAACTTCTCACTGGCAATGATAGAGCCAGAATTTGATGTTTCAGAACTTCATTAATATAATTCTGGAACAAAAATAAAGTTATGCAATACTCAATACATACATCATCAACCTATTACTGATTCAATTGTGAGCATAAATCTTCTCTGTGACAAACCCAGATAAGAGTTTTAAGTATGTTTTTCATTAAAATTTCCCTCAGTATTTAAATAAGTGATAATTAATTCCCAACTTTGAGAAATAAAGGTGCATCCCTGGTTTTCAAACATCAGTCCCCTGATTAAGGGGCTGAATTTTAAACCACTCTTGTCCTAATTTGATCATTGTTTTAGCAGAGACTTTCATACTTTTACAGTAATTTGTAAATTTTGGAACTTGACGTTACTCCTTATAAACACATCTTAGATCTTATTTATTATTTAACAAAGTACAACCTACCTGCAACTTACATATTAAAATTGAAAGCTCATTATCAATAATCATCTATCCAATGTTTTCCCTACAATCGATCACCATTTCACAATTTCAGCCTACTTGAAATTCTAAAATTGCGACCTTAGGTAGACAAAATGTCGACAATTTAGGTATTTATAGTGGGCATTGATATAGGTCCAATGGATTTTGAAAATTCTTAGATGATTAAGCAATATCAGTGTAAACATTGAGTACCTGTAAGGCTATCTGTCTCTCAGCAATAAAGGATGGTTGCATGTTCCCAATAAGTTTCTTTGGTGGTAACGGCAGGTCGATGTTGGCCTGATGCAGGCTGGCGTGGAGCGCCGCGAAGTCACGGTACCGACGCGACACCACCCACCTATTTTCCTTAGACGGACCTCTTTGCACCCGTAGTACATATTCCTGTAACGTATTAGATTATGAATCACCTTCGCATGGGAGAAACCTCCAACCATTGCGAAATTACCGGAAAATCGTGACTCCAACAAAAAATTTACTCACAGTATGTTTGTTGATATTTTGTGCATTTTCCAGTATACATAAAAGTTTCTCTGTATCATCCACGATACCTTTGGTTTGTAAGGATTTTTCAAATATAGCCATCACATCGAATATTTATAGCAATATTTAATTTTAATAGCTACAGTACAGACACTAAACATTTTGTTATCAATCAAATGACAAACATTGACTTGACTTGACTATCGTTTGACACATTCCCAGAATAGAATAGAATAAAAAGTATAAAAACAGAGAGATGAACCGTGAACTATCTAATCTATGGAATATCACAGATGATTGTGACTTTTGACGTTAACATGGTTGCCAACTTTTAGAAATAAACTAGTAATTTTGTGAGACCTATTTTTTTTAATCCTTACAATAAATTTGAAAACAATACCTAGGTATCGCATTATTATCTTTTATATGAATTCAAAATTAAAACGAGGTATTTAATGTACATATTTTTTAATAACTTACATATTTGTATTATGGTCATGAAATAAATGATCAAAAATAGATTTCAGAACGAAATTCTAATGCGGCGAACCACAGACAAAGATCAATTGTGTCATTTCCGGTAATATCGCAACGAGTCGCGAGCGGAGAGCACCACCTTTCAGTCTGCCTTTTAGTTGAATATTTGTGAAAAATGTCGCTGATCTCCGCTCGTTTGGCCTCTTCGGTGGCCAGGCGCTTGCCTAATGCCGCAACGCAGGTAATTATTTGCCCTAATTACTAAGATTGTGTCCAATATTACATCTATTACCTTGATCCGGCGATAATGTCGAATTAATGTCTACCGATTTTACATGACAAATATGGAAATAACAGCAAAAAATTGTAATAAACAAGTGATTAGAAGGTATTATGATGATCATTGCTATCCATCTAAGTTATTGATATATAAATCATAACTCAGTTATCACTTCGGATCGTGTTATGTAATAGAGGCCGATCAGTTTTTGTCATATTGGGCATGTCCATTTTGTACTCCAGCACGAAAAGAAGATAATATCGTTCGAAATGTGTGTAAATATGATATTACTTCATGTAGGGTGCATAAAGTGATGTTATAAGTGAAGTTGTATTGGTTATGTTTCAGGTATCGAAGGTGGCGGTGCCCGCGGTGGCGGTGGCTTCGCGCAAACTCCACGTCTCGTGCACGCAGCGCGCCGTCGAGATCTCCACCATCCTCGAGGAGAGGATCCTCGGTGCCGCCTCTAAGGTCAGTGCTAAGTGTTACATAAACCTACTTGTCAATTGGCTTACACTTAATCAATACTTTGTTTTGGCGTACGGTGAACCGGGTTCTTAATGAATTTGTACGACTAAGGAATGTTTTTATTACATGAATTATGTAATTCCAATTGGATAATTTAATTTTTGCAAATAATTTCAGAATTTCAAATTTTCACTATAACCTTACAAATCGACATTAAACTTTGTCTAATTGGTACTAGTCCTTTAATAAAATATTAAATCTCATTTTTTTTTCAAAAAGTTTAAAATATTTTTATCTAGGTCAAGGAATAATTTCTTAGTTCAAGGTTGAAGTTATTTTCATCTGATTGAAAATAGGCATATTTTTACTTTAATTGATAACTTAAGTTGAGAGATTACAGATATAGAAACAAAATTGACTATACAATGACATAATTTAAAAAAAAAAATTGTAAGCAAGGAATATACTTGAAGCAATTAAACCGCATAGATAGGCAACTTGGCGCTTATGAATATTTCAAGGAATACTACATATTCAGCATATGAGTTGATATAAACAGTAATGTTTCACTTTGCATTTATGTATAACTTAAAGCTGTCCACCTGAATATGTAATAATAACAGGATACAATGCAAATTAAATGACCTAGTAGATCATATTCCTATCAGAATCATGGGTTCAATTCCTAACAGGAACAAACATTTGTACTTGATAAACTTACTTTAATATGTGCAGATAAAATCAGAAACCATTAAAAATAATTTATTTTTTTATTATAATATTATTTAGCAATATTTTAAAACTCCTATGTTACATTGTTATGTTACATGATACTTAATTCTTCTCACTTCATGAGGAGACACATGCTCAGCAGTCGGACGGTAATGGGTCATGTCAATGTTATATAGTTAAATGTGAAGATATGAAGAGATCATTATAATTTTTTTTCTAGGACGACTTGGAAGAGACTGGCCGCGTGTTGAGCATCGGTGACGGTATCGCCCGTGTCTATGGCCTCAAGAACATCCAGGCCGAGGAGATGGTGGAATTCTCCTCTGGTCTTAAGGTACGTGGATTTTCAATAATATTTAAAAAAATAGAAATTGAAAATAAGTTGCATAAGTGATATGTTGTCTTAAGTCGCATTGATAAGTAAGAATAATTACATAACATCTAAGTTGAAACTTATACTTATTACGAAAATAGGCTTTGCTTTTAAAAAAATGGCCTACCTCTATGATACAGAAAATCAAAGTGTAATTATATAACCAGTGATAAGACATTGATTAATTAGCTACGGAACACTTAAAATTATAATGTGGTACCAATATGACGAGAATGTTTAATGATTTATTAGATAAAATAAATTATTTCAGGATTATTCGTTCATTGTGTTTTTATAATGGGTATAATTTCTCAAATTGATAAAGGCAGTCAAGATGCAATCGACTAAAAAGTACTTTAGTGTTACAAATGTTTATAATAGAAGGTGACCATTATAAAAACTCTTGTCAGGTTGTTATTTCTTTCATTATAAAATAATATTAACTTAACCCATGGCATTTTATGAAGTTTCCCTTTCAATATGACTTACAATTGTAGGTTGATAAGAACAGTGTTGTACTCTTTTCTATTCTATAGTAGAAACTAAATCCATCAATTACCACATCTGTCTAATATGCAAAGGGTTCCAAATTGTCTACGATAACATGTCAGTTCTGGGAATTTGTTTGTCTTTGTCCTTGTCAAAAATTGGTAATCATCAGCAAAGCAACTAATAATCCAAAAATTGTATACTTTGAATGCCATTCAGTACAATTATGACAAGAATAAATCAATACAAATCTTCATCTAGGGTATGGCCCTCAACTTGGAGCCCGACAACGTGGGTGTGGTGGTGTTCGGTAACGACAAGCTGATCAAGCAGGACGATATCGTGAAGCGTACCGGCGCCATCGTGGACGTGCCGGTCGGCGAGCAGCTGCTCGGCCGCGTGGTGGACGCTCTGGGCAACCCCATCGACGGCAAGGGCCCCGTTGACACAAAGAGCCGCATGCGAGTCGGTATCAAAGCCCCCGGTATCATCCCCCGTGTGTCTGTGCGCGAGCCTATGCAGACTGGTGAGTTTGGAAAATGGTTAACGAAGTTAAGATCGCGCATTATAATTACCGATCAAAAATTGTTAGAAAACAGAAAAATATGTAGTAGCCTATACTTTATGTTAGGGGTGCCAACTTTACATTTCTCTTTTATTTTTATTATTTCATTTTCGTAAAAAGATATCTTCAAAATCAAATCCAATAGTAATGTTTCCTAATCGGATTTTGTTAATGAGCTACATACTAAATAGGATTAGCGTTATATACATGCATCGAACCGCTACGCTAGAAATTGTACTACAACAAAACATTTGTCTTGTGTATTTACCAAAAAAAAAAATTGCATTCAGTACCAGATTCTTAGGGTTATAACAAATTACTGTTGTCATTTTTTGAGTTCATACTATTTGTAGTATCAAGTAAAAACCAAAAAAATACATATTATATTTGAAACTTTCTTAATATTTGGTTTTGTTTTCATGATAAATAGGTATCAAGGCTGTAGACTCGCTGGTGCCCATCGGTCGTGGTCAGCGTGAGTTGATCATCGGCGACCGTCAGACCGGCAAGACCGCGCTGGCCATCGACACCATCATCAACCAGCAGCGCTTCAACAAGGGCGAGGACGAGAAGAAGAAGCTGTACTGCATCTACGTCGCCATCGGACAGAAGAGGTCCACCGTCGCCCAGATCGTGAAGAGGCTGACTGATGCTGGTGGGTGTCACCTGTTATTCATACAGTGGTCAGATTTTAGGCGGATACAGGAACTTCTGGACGAAAAATAGAGAAGAATAAAGTAGAGGAGCATTTAAAAAAATTTAAAAATACGTGTCGTGGCGACTTCCCGCTACTCGTCAAGAGATGGCGCCACGAGTATTCTGAATCACGCTATCGAAGTTTTTTAAACATCTTATACAAGCTCTGTTCTGAGAATGTTGGAGCATGGCCGATATAATTATTTTGGAATATTGAGTAATAATTGAGGAAATAAATGATATAAACTTCCTTTAGTTTGATAAAATTATAAAATAACAGTATGTAGTATTATATCCTTGAAACAATTGATTTTGTGAAGTCTGTTCTGTAGTAGAAAATCTTGAACCTGAAGAAAGTTTTACTTACATCACTAAAATTTGAGCTACATCTCAAATTTAATAATTATTATACTCTGTCTTTCCAGGTGCCATCAACTACACCATCATCGTGTCCGCCACCGCGTCGGACGCCGCGCCCCTGCAGTACCTCGCGCCGTACTCGGGCTGCGCCATGGGAGAGTTCTTCCGCGACAACGGCAAGCACGCCCTCATCATCTACGACGATCTGTCCAAGCAGGCCGTGGCCTACCGTCAGGTGTGTTACGTTCTAAATTATGTGGAATAATGGCATTACAGTACCATCAGTTTTAAAACGCATCAGAGCGCGTTTTCCATGCAACAATTCTAAATTATTTTCATAGTAATAAAATAATAGTTTTATTTAATATTCTGTTATGTTTATTCTTCTTGTAAAGATTTTTTTCAAATGTTATAATTTTAATAATTCTAAAATTATTACATTTATTATCTTGTAAGAAAGCATTAAAAATATATGGACCACTATATACTTGAAAATCATTGGCAGTTACTTATAGCTACTGTATAATGTTGTATTACAATACTCTACAGATGTCTCTGCTGCTGCGTCGTCCCCCCGGTCGTGAGGCCTACCCCGGTGATGTGTTCTACCTCCACTCCCGTCTGCTCGAGCGTGCCGCCAAGATGTAAGTCTACTTCCTCTATATATTTACCAAAAGTATAAATCTACATTAGTCTGTAGTAGGATTGCTATTTTATGCATAAAAAATGTCGCATCTTAGTGCGTAATATAGAACTTGCGGGCACGTTGACGTAGGCAGACAGCAGATCCTGCTATTCATGTGAATATTGTTCGCTAGGCTTGTTTTTGGAAACTAATAATACAATGCCATATGTTTAATATTTCGCGACTTCGCCAGCGACTTCAATACGAATAAGCATTTACGATTTTTCTTTGTGTTACTTACTTACTGTAATGGCGCTACGACCCATATGTTCTCTGCGTTACATATATAATATTTTTTAATAAAACGTCTTTATATTACAGGTCCGACAAGATGGGTGGCGGTTCCCTCACCGCCCTGCCCGTGATTGAAACCCAGGCTGGTGACGTGTCCGCGTACATTCCAACCAACGTGATCTCCATCACTGACGGCCAAATCTTCTTGGAGACTGAGCTGTTCTACAAGGGTATCCGTCCCGCCATCAACGTCGGTCTGTCGGTGTCCCGTGTCGGTTCCGCTGCCCAGACCAAGGCTATGAAGCAGGTTATTTCTTCTTTTTTCTGTGTTTGGTTTTATGGCAATTTTATCTGCACTACAATTTTGCGTTTTTGTTTTATGGCAGAAATAGGACTCATGATTTTACATTTTTTTTTGTTGCATGAGTGCCTTAGGGATACTAGGATAGGAATGAAATATTCAGTTTCGCGTTAGTAGATATTGCAGCTTAGTCAAGTATTCTTTTCGCAGGTGGCCGGCTCCATGAAGCTGGAGTTGGCGCAGTACCGTGAGGTCGCCGCTTTCGCTCAGTTCGGTTCCGACTTGGACGCCGCCACCCAGCAGCTGTTGAACCGTGGTATGCGTCTCACTGAGCTCCTGAAGCAAGGCCAGTACGTGCCCATGGCCATCGAGGAGCAGGTCGCCATCATCTACTGCGGTGTGCGTGGACACCTCGACAAACTGGACCCCACCAAGATCACCGCTTTCGAGAAGGAATTCACCCAGCACATCAAGACCAGCCACCAGGGTCTGCTGAGCACCATCGCCAAGGACGGTCAGATCACGCCCGAGTCGGACGCCGCTCTCAAGAAGATCGTCACCGACTTCCTCGGTACCTTCACATCGCAGTAAGCGCTTAGTATGAACGGAGTTAGCCTTTAACTCGAGATTGTGTTTCGTATGTTATAAATCGGCAACAGACGCGCCACAATTTCTTGTTAAAATTCCAATGTTAAGTGACCGTCAACGGAAGCATTCTACTCGTGGCTAATACTTCCGTCAGCGATCTTGTAGTTGTATTCGTATGGACTGTATTGAATGTGAATACAATCATGGAATGTATTTATCTCGAAACGTCAGGTGTTATATATAAACTAAATTACTGGTGTCTTTTATTTCATGCCCTTTTTGAACAAAGTGGGTTAATTACTTTAAATCAAAGAAAAAACAAGAATTTAATAAACAATAATGTGTTTGGACAAAACTGTAATCTTAATATTTTTCAGTCAATCCAATGATACCAAAGAAATGAAATGTTTTTTTTTTATTTTATGCCTATAGAGACCTTTAGAAATTGTTATTGTAAATAGGTTTTAGTATATAAAAATATAAAACTGAAAATCTCGGCGGATTTCTATATGGTCTGGTAATAAATACGTGATTAGCCACAATATATGTACGTATAACTACGTACGTGAACTATTACAGTACTATAACCTGAGGACAACGTTTTTAAACATACTCTGATGTCTGTTTATTGAGCTTTTTCATAATTTCGTATGAGAGTTGTCCCTAATGATTATTTTCTGAGAGGGCCGCATTTCTGTTAATCTATCGCTTTGTAATCCGAAGAATAATACATTGATGAGGCAAATTCGATGCGTTATACTACAAAATTCATTTCGAAAGTAATAGATTCAAGGGTTTGATAAGGGATCCTTTTATAAGACGATCCAACTTATCTTCAGGGGTAGTGTGGCTAACCTAGGCCACTTATCTGGGGTTGATAACAAACAGAAGAGAAAAGCAAGTTTCATGATAATAAATGTACATGGGAGACAGTGGCCATATACCATCAAGACTCTCCTGTTTCTAAATTATAAAAAAAAAATCAATATGAATAAATGCAATTAATTATATAACACACGGTCATAATGATTTTCTTTTCTATGGTCATAATAACATATGTATACGCTATGTTATATATAAAGTTGCCGAATATTTGCACACAATCATTATGGAATCTGTGACGTTTCTGTCAATATGACAAGACAATAAAGTTCGGCTGAAAAGCAAAAAGCCAAACCCGTAAAACACCATTAAAAAAATAAAAAAAAACAATATGACAAATTCAACCGAGTTAAAATGACAGCGGCTGTCACAACAACATGCCTTTGAATTTGAAGTCCCCTTCCATGCGCCAATGTTTTAATTTTACAAATCAATAATTGATCAATTACCTATTTGGTTAATTAAACACCAGCAGTAACATAAAAGATATATGGTCATAAGTGTATCTGCATAAATATAAAATAGTTAAAGCAAAATATGGAGTTCTTTGAACAAGCGCACGTAGCGAAGGGTGCCGAAACATTAAAAAAGGAGAAAAAATCAGAGGAGACAGTGAAGAAGCAGCTTAAACAGATGTTGTATGGGTATAAAAGTAGTAATAACGATATAATTAAGAGTTCCATGGATATACAAATTGATTGCGACGACTCGTCGTCCGTTAGTGGTTTTTCCGACTTGAACCTAACTGAATCGAGCGGTGCTGATGACACCACTCGCGCCACTATCGGGTCACCTGAAGAAATCGATAGTATTTTCGATGAATTGAACATAGAGGGTTCACCTCGGATACCTGACCTACCCATAGACAGTGACAATGAGGACTCAGTGAGCCATCAATCTTTACCAGATTCCTCTACCTCTGAAGACATCCAACTTGAAGCTGATGTCTCTTCCTCACAAAGTGATGAGGAACTTTCACTAGGTGCTTCCTTAAAATCATTGACAGATGTAGAAACCTCACAGGAATTCGATCCCGATGGACTGTTAGCTGCAAAAATTCATGAGAGGTTAAGAAACAAGGACGAAAGCAAAGCAGTTCCAAAAAGGAAACTAGAGAAGGTTGACGAAGAGAATGTTATTCCCCAGAAAGTTAAATCTAGTAACAAGAGTAAAAAAAATAAAGTTTCCAAATCACCACAGGTAGTACACCCGAGATTTACAAAAGACGATAACATTCCATCTATACATGAATCGTTAGAAAACAGTGCTATCTCATCACCACCATATATCTCTATTAATGCTACAGAAATGCCACAAGAAGACTTTGACACTGTTCTCGGAGACTATAAACATTCTACTATAAAAAACATTCCATTTGACAATGAAAATTTAATATTCTCCGAGAATGATTCTAGCTTGTATTCAACAAACATAATGACAATTGATGAAAATGATATGGCAGAAGAAATAACAGATTTTACTGAAGAGGAAGCCAAATCTACAATAGATGTGGGTATCACCCAGGGAGAGATGAAGGATGTTATAGACTTAAATTCTAGTCAAAATGACAGCATTATCAATATTGATGATACTATGCAATCGGAAATATCTGAAGAATTAACAAAAAATAATCTGGAAGACTCAATAAAACTGATTTTCAATAATAACACATGTGTTTGTGTAATGAAACACCCCGCAAAGATGTATATACATGGCAAATTCAAAGTTAAGGCCTTGGGTGGCACAGTTGAAATGTTTGGGCATGTAATAAATGAAGAACCCCATGAAGTATATGCCCCACATTGCAGTTTTGCTCAATGCTTAACAACTGTTGAGAAAGACAGTGCCTATTATGGTTTGTTCAGTAAATTAACATCAATAGGACTGAGCACGGCTGAAGCTGAAGACATAGTAACCACAATCGGTGAACATGATGGAGTTCTATTATTAGAGCCGTTAAGAAGTATTAAGATGAACTTTGTAGAGGAATACTTCTCTATTGCTAATCTGTTTTCTAAGTCTAGCAAGCACATGGACTATTGCCATATGAAAGCAATGGAAAGATTAGGTTGCGCAATCTATTTAAATGAGCCACGCAAGATGTTTCATGTGCCTATCATTTGGCAGGAGCTTAATAAATTCTGCTTTAGTAAGTATTCAACTATTACATAATGTATAGGAAGGTTCCAATTTTACTTGGTTCCAACTTCCATTTTAATCTTGTATATAAAATTCTCGTGACACAGTGTTGGTTACATACTCCTCAGAACGGCTTCATCATTTTTCACCAAATTTTATATGCATATTCAGTAGGTTTGAGAATCGGCTACTATCTATTTTTCATACCCCTCAGTGATAAGGATTTTTTATTTATATGGCAACACAACATTTGGCGGGTCAGCTAGTATAAATATAAAGTGGAGTGGTTCCATTGGTTGTGGTAAGGTTTTTACACCCAAAAGCAGTAAAGTTTAACACAATGCAATTGTAGGTAGAATGCAATGCACAAGTAGGACTATTGGTTCAATATACTTCATAGAAAGTCATATAAGATAATTAAATGAATTATGAGAGAATAAACACAAGTAACCAAGTCCATTCTTATTAATGTTAAGAGGTCAATTAAACATTTAACAAGATATAAACTTGATTGTAACCAATCTTTAATATTTTTTGTTGTACCTTATATCATGTACTTTACTTTATCGTACCCTTCAGATCAATGTACTAGCTTAGAACTGCTGATGTAATACTTACATAAGGCTTACATACTTAATCCTTAACTGTTACAATACATCTGTAAATAGCTTCCAACAACAATTTTCTATTCTCGTCTGTTTATTACATACTGTCAAGATGAATGAAATGCTACTACTATATACTATCTATCATATTGCCCCTTTGAAGTTTAACATGCAAAGAGGCCGCTTTGACGACCTGCATGGCGGTGCGGTCACCACGCATGTCAGAACATGCAGAGGATCCCGGGTGCGATTCCCGGCCAGACAGGTATCTAAAGGATGAATTTAGATTTCTCCTTGTGTGTGTTCATGGCAACCACGAGACAGGGAATCCTAATGTGGGGCTGTAAATGTAGAAAGCGTTTTTTTTCGTGTTAAACTTTTAGCCTTTCGAGTGACTGTATAATAAGTTACAAAAAATGTGTTCTGTATGACCATTCTTATTTACCCAGTAAAAAGGAAATGTTTATTCTTTGCAGAAGACCAGAGCAGAGGAATTATATGCGGTGGTAAAGGGGTTGGAAAGTCCACCTGTGTGCGTTACCATGTGAACAAGCTCGTACACCATGGACCTGTCCTCGTAATAGATTTGGACATAGGACAGTGTGAGTTCACTGTAGCAGGCAATATCTCAGCTACTGTTGTGACAGACCCTTTATTAGGGCCTAATTTCACACACTTGAGGAAACCAGAAAGGTATGGTACTTAGGTGATGTTTTATTATAGGTTTTTTATTTAGACAGCCATCAGTGCATTTGTAGGCTGTATAACCATCTGTGGTACGACTCCGTCGGCATCATCGCCACGCCTATTTCTGCCTATTAAGAGCAGTGTTAAGCATTGCTGTGATCTGATTTGAAGGGTGTGGTAAGGGAGACATTCTTTTCCAAGGCATTCCAGTTTAGTCCTCAGGTGTGTAATAATCTTATCTGATTGATTACAAATATCCATGGGCGGTAGTAGCCACGTACCATGTGGTGGAATACATGCTCATCTGCTACTCTCATATTATGAAAAAAAAGAAAATAAATTTTCTTTTTAGCTTAGGCACCTCGCAGATCTCAAGAGGAGAGGCATATTTAGGTAAAAAAAAAGTCAAAATCGCAACTTAAATAAATAGTGCTCAACTTAGGCACTTGGATTGTACTTATATAGCACAGGAAATCCTACAACAGCAGGCCTCCCTACGTGTTCGTGTCGCTAAGTAATCAATGTTTTGAATCCACCATGTCCCATTCAAGTTGGAGAGTCCAAGGACATTGCCCATTACATAAAAGGATCATTATCTCATAAATCGGTCCCTACGAAATAAATTTTATGTCTAGTGATGTCTAAATAGCTAACAAAAATCATAGCTTAGTTCATTTGTGTATAAATATATACGCATAAGTATGTTATTTATATTTTGTGCTATTATTAGCATCTAATAGGCTATTCGTGTCTTTAAACTGGCTTCGCTGAACCCACTTGTTGCCGATGTTTATGTTGTGGTACTCAACAGGTGGTTTATGCAGTTGCCAGTCCAGTCAAAGTAGCAAGTTTATCGCGGTGTATACATTTGACGCCCATTGAAACTTAATAGAGGAACAATCTATTAGAATTTATATGGAACTATTGATAGTTTAATTTTAATAAAGTACAGATATAGGAACACAGCCCTTGTAGCACAGTCATTGCTCTCTTCAACAATATTCTGTTAGGAAGGTTCCAGGTTCGATTCCCAGTTGGTCACATATTTCAATATAGATACTGGTGGATTCTGGCTACACCAAGCGGCAGAATGGTGCTGTGTGGAAATGTATTTCATTTACTAGCGATGTAACTGTGTATATGTACTATAAGATACATATGTACTGTTAACATAGTCCCTAGGATAGCTAAATATCGGGATTATTGGGATTTTCTAGCATACTAATGTACAGATTTCTTACAGGACACTGAACTTAGGCATGATAAACCCATTAGATAACATGAGGCGTTACGTAAACGCAGTCGTCGAGCTAATCACCCACTGCGCCAACGACGAGCGGCTCAGAGACATGCGCTGGATCGTCAACACAATGGGACTGTGTAATGTTGTCGGATTACACTTCATAACAATTGTCATCTTGCATTGTCGCCCGACTTACCTACTACAAATCGACTCTAAGAACGCTAAAAAAAGATACGATATGTTCCTACGACCTCAATTAGTTGCAGCGCATTATGATTACTACAAAAACATGAGACTGTTCGCAAACACGACGTGCCCTGATAATTTGGAGTATGACTTCATCTTGTCCCATCACACAGACAGTCCCGTGAAGAATAATAATACGCTTGCGCCACGAGACGAACGATATCTGAATTATCTTGCCTACTTCAGCGAGTTGCTCGGTATTAATAGGGGTTCCACGTTACTAGGCATCACGCCATACGAGTAAGTGTTCTGGTTTTTTTCAAACTTACAATTTTGAGGCAAAGTTAAAGAACATTGTCTATTACAGATTACAGGCTGGTTTAAAATCTTTTGACAATAATTAAGTTTGTGATTTGATCAGTACTGTACATAGCATAGAGAGGACTAGACTTCCTTAGCGCTTAAAAAGTTATATTAAATATTAATAGGCGCATTTACGCAGTAATATAACAGGTTTGCTTCTAATATTGGGTAAATTTTGAATGCACATACCTATAGTTGGAAACCTCCATTCTCTTCATGACGCATATGGCGCGGTTACTGTAGAAGCTACGCAAGTCTCGGGTTCGATTCTCGGGCTTACCAAAACAGCTACATGATTAATATAGATTTCTTGTTTGGCGCTCAGGGTTCCTCTCCGTGTGTAAATATCACCACATGTCATGGAAACGCACGGTGATACAAGTGTATGTGTAAAACTTAATTACTAATGAATTTTCAGAAAAAAGTTTATATATCCATCAATAAATTCAGCTAATATTTACAACTAATTATATAGTTAATAGTATAGTGTAATTATATTTATAGTATAATATTTACAGTAAACAAAATACCAGTTTAGGTGGAATTCGCACGTCATCTTTTTATAACTCATGGATGACGCATCGCTTGCAATGATGTCATAGCACCGTGCCCTCGCATGCAAGGGAAAGATACTGTACACTTTAATTTAAAACCATTTAGCGAATTAACTTGTGCTGGTTTAACAATTGATAGAATTTATGTATGTGATGTTATAAGGGCGCTTTCAGAAATGTTCTTTAAGCAGTTTAACTACTTTACCGAGGAATAGTTAACTACATAAGTTCATCTATGAAGGCTACACTGAGTTATATTGCGCGATAACTTTTTACGTGATCCGTGGAAGAGTTGCATAAGCATTAATTGTTCCCAATTAAAAGCTCATTGCTGTAGATTATCATAACACGAAAGTTTCATCTAAATCGGTCCAGAAATTTCCAAAATTAACCCATTAGACATTTTTAAATACTTAGCATTTGAAAATAAGCATGTGTGAACAATTTACTTAATTTCAAATCGAAGACAGCTAAACTAAGTAATACAGATAAAGATAACTCCTTATGTATTATGTAGGTATGAGGGCCCCTCCCTTACACTTCATAAGTTACATGGGTTGGAAACAACTTGCAACCCCACAATCAATCAATTTAGACTTTAGAGCCATGTAAGAAATATTGGTCAACGTCCTGTCATTGAGCAATATAAATATTTATAACATATTGTGCAGTAGAACATAGTGCATAAGTAGCTAGTTTTCTACTAGTACATTTGTACTATACCTACACGTTAGTTTCATATAAACCTGTCATTAATTTATGAATTCATTATGTTTTATTCATACTGTAAACATATCTAATCAATCAATAAATTTCTACTATAATAAAAAGATATTAGGCAAGTAAGTTTAGCAGTTTATAAACACAAAGATATACAACAATTACACTTGAATTATAGTGACAAATTCAATATAAATATAATCGCATTATTGTTTCACAAATGAGTAATGAAAGATACAAGTTGCTAGGAATCTGGTGAGTCACTGGCTGCGGATACAGCCTCATTAATCAATCCTCGATGCCTCTTTATCATTAACGACACAAACTAGCACTACAACAAACAACTATCTACGTGTAAGAGGAAAATTCTAATTAGACTTTGTATAGAAAACCTTTTATTTTTCCAGAGTGCAGTTACAAGATTTGTGTGTATACATGAATGTAAAAATTCCCGAAGGTACAGTTTCACAGGTGCTCAATGGTAAAATAGTCGCACTGTGTCAACACGAACCAGGCAGTGTTACCAAGAAGACGTATGTTTTGGCCGACGAACCACTCTTGTGCCATGGACACGGTAATTCCTAAGTTAACATATTCTATAGATAGGAAGTTCAAGTTCTATGATGGCGTTTCTCTATTATAATATAACAACAAACTGTTACACAAAGTTCAATTTGCAATGAGAAACAGTTACCGATATAAATAGAACTAGCAGTCTTTTGCTATGATCAAATCATGTGGCATTTGGACCATGTATAATCAGAAGAAAGATTAAACCTGTAAATTTAAGAGATATAAAATTTTAAGAAATTACTGGCAAAATCAAATATTACAATATGCTATAATAATATTAAGATATATGTAATTTATAAATATAGACATACAGAGAAAATTAAGTGTACATTTGCAGACACTATCTTGCTTCGAGTTAAACACCTATATGAGTCAAAGGTGATGTAACTCGAACAAAGTACATCATTAATATCATATTTGTGTTATCAATAAGAGCACTATAATATAGGACTTGATTAGCTGATAAGTTTATATATTCTTATATTGTCACTTATTAACTTGCAGGACTTATACGAGGGATTGATTTTGAAAGAGGAACTTTGTATGTGATCACGCCAATGCCTGCTGAAGGACTGCAGATGGTGGATACATTGTTGTATGCGGACTGGGTGCCCGAGCTGAGGGGTCAGGAGGCCCAGTTGCCGGCCGGCATTGCCGTGCCGTACCGCATGCCAACAATGCATCAACAGAAGCAACTCATGTTCACACCACGCAGAAGATTCAATCCAGTTCAGCTGTTAAAAATGTCAAGAGGTTCCTAAATTGAAAGCTTGGTTGATTAGTTAAGAAATTTGTAATTGGAATAGTTCCAAAATCTTAAATTATAAAAGGAAATCTAGAAATTATGTTAATTCATGTATATTCAAGTAAGATAATTTTGTACTTACAATACTAATAAAACATAACATAGATGATTGAATTTTAACTTAAATATTCCCCATCCTATATAGAACCTTTGATTTATAAATGCTGTATTAAATTTTATAAAAGTCAAAAAGTCTAGAAAAGAATTGTTAAAACATGGGGTTCTTTATTACTAATAAATTATAGTAGCATGCAATTTAATCATACTGAAGTTAAAATTTCACACAAACAATAGATTACAATAAAACTGCCCTACATGATCAAGACCAGATTGGGCATCTCAGAGATGCATCCAGCTGACAGGCACTTGGCTGAGTCAGATTGGGGCTCGCGCTCCATGTTAAATAAATGTCCTACGCAATTTATACATAACTATTTTATTGAAAAAATTAAAATACAAAATACCAAACTAAACAATCAAGTCTCGGTGCAATGACACCGGTCGAGGAATAATCTATATGTTGAAGAAATGCTACTTGATTATATAACGATAGTATAGCACGAAAAATCCCAGCGGGGTCCACCGGAAACGGGGACCACGCTCGCCCCCGACTACTTCTGTTAAGGCAATTACTCTTATTCTTTATAGATAATCTATAAAATATACAAGTACCAATTGTGAAAATATAGCCACACGAATACTGAGTGGGTGTGCGTGCTACGCGCCGCGACATCGCGTCGGCTGGCAGTATCGGAAGGAAGCACTGGCCAACGCCGCGACTGCTGCAGAGTTCGAGTCGTTTCAAACGTAAGTTTCAGGCAGTATGCGAACGATTCATAAATCAGAGTTCCTCCGACAACAGCACAATTACAGCAGAGAACACCTAGTCTTCTTCTTCTTCTTAACCTGTAACGCGGCGCGGGTCGCCGTCTCGAACACCTCGCGGACGCCCTCCTTGCTCTTGGCGGAGCACTCCAGGTACGCGAACGCGTTAATCTTCTCCGCCATGGCGCGCCCCTCTTGCGGCTTCACTGGCTCCTGTTTCATCTTGCGCAGCTCGTTGATCGTGGCCGGGTCGTTGCGGAGGTCCTTCTTGTTGCCCACCAGGATGATCGGCACGTTAGGACAGAAGTGCTTCACCTCCGGCGTCCACTTCTCGGGTATGTTTTCGAGCGAGTCGGGCGAGTCCACCGAAAAGCACATAAGTATAACGTCCGTGTCGGGGTACGACAGCGGCCGCAGCCGGTCGTAGTCCTCCTGGCCGGCCGTATCCCATAGCGCCAGTTCCACCTGCTTACCGTCCACCTCGATATCGGCGACGTAATTCTCGAACACTGTCGGCACATACACTTCCGGGAACTGATCTTTGCTGAACACGATCAAAAGACATGTTTTACCGCATGCACCGTCACCGACGATCACTAATTTTTTGCGAATCGCAGCCATCGGTCCTGCAAAAGAATACAACGCAAATAATTATGATGAGCGTCAACGCCTTTCATGACTTATAAATATGGCCGCCGTATAGGAATATGGGAAGGGAGTAGTCAGACAAGCCCTCAATTGTGAATAAGCACCTGAACTAGCGGAAGAAGAACAGCACCACCACATAGTACCCTCACATGCGAGGGTGGTTATTTAGTATATTTTGTAGATACCTGAAGATTGTGGCTAATTTCTGGAGAATATTGACCTATCGACACTTTTTTAATCGTCTTTGCTCATCACAAGCACTTTCGTTTCGTTCGTAACTTAGTATTGCAATGTCTAAAAATACTAATACTGACTAACACATTTGGATACGTTATTTTCCCTGGGGTATTTTATATTTGACACATTATTTAAGCAGATTATTACTATTATTTTCTGTTACTTCACCAATAACATAAATTATCTTCAGCAGTAATATTAAATTATTTATAACATTACTTTTAATTATTGCCAGAATAAATAATTATATCAGTATAATGTTTTTGTCAGATTAAAAATCTGTCAATTTCTAGGAATTATGATTTGGATTCATGTCTTTTTAGCACAGTACAACATACAACGTATTTTTGAGCAAATTAAGGAAAAAGATTAAAATAGGTACATAATATTCTAAAAACATGATCAATTCATACTAAAATATAGTAAAAATTATAAAATGAAGCTTACTACCCTAGAACATTACATTTGTAGGATTGAAAACTCTGATTGACACATAATATTTGAATATAAACCCATTAATTTGTAAAAAATATATAATTCAATATATTTTATCTATTTATAAATTAAAAACAAGCTCTTTTAATTTTTTAAAGTCTGTAGTGGTATTTTTCGGCTGGTAACTGCATCTATATACTCTATGACCTAAAGGTGCAATCAGACTGAGCCGTACATATACAGGGTGAAATTTTAAAACGGGCCTTCAGAGCCAAATCGTAAACTATAAGGATTAGCGAAAAATGTTGAAAGGAGTTACGAGGCCGATTTTCATAAAAACTAAAACTGCATCATTACTTTTTTAAAATAACTTTTTCCCTAGCCGGGAATCGAACGAGTTCATTTTGAAAAAAAATACACCCTCTATATTATTCCACTATCTGATAGTGTCGCTTATAAGGATCAAATTCTGGGAAGTAATGTTATGTGACAAATTAATGGAATAAGAAAATTTTGAAGACAATACATATTTTTTCATACATTGGCATACTAATCCTTAAGGATTATACATAACATATGACTTATGTATAATTCTTTAGAACTATACATTAGTCATAACATTGAAGAATTTGTTGGTTAATCAACTAATTCTTCGATATTATAACCATGACATACGACTTAGTGTGAGAAAGTAATAGGTTGGCAACTAAGTTCCCGCCATTTTTAGGATTATTTTTTTAATAAAAATAGATTTCTGATTAATTAGTATTTTTTTATTATTTGTTGTTTACAACTTTGTTTCAACGTTAAAAATTATTTTCTATATCTCTTTATTTAGTAATCATTTTGATTTGACTCGAAAATGTCATTCAGCTAATTGTCAACTTTACGTCTGTATTAAATGAAACTCCGCGCATAGCAAGTTGAAAATCTATTATAATGGTCCTAAAAATAACCTTCACTAAATCGAACAGAAAAATATAAATTCTTGAAGAACAAAACGTCCGCTTTCGAATGATTTGAAACATTAGGCCAAAAAAAATGTTAATACGCGAAATGTTTATATGAATGGCAGGCGGAAACTTAACTGCCAAATTAATATGAAAACATATGTATTTTCTTAAAATTGAGGCTTTTCCTTTTGTTTGTCATTTATCATTGCTTCCCAGAATTTGATCCTTATAAGCAACACTATCCGATAGAGGAATAATATAGAGGGTGTATTTTTTTTGCAAAATGAACTCGTCCGGTTCCCGGCTAAGGAAAGAGGTATTTTAAAAAACTAATGATGCAGTTTTAGTTATTATCAAAATCGGCCTCGTAACTCCTTTCAGCATTTTCCGCTAATCCTTATAGTTTCGGATTTGGCCCTGAAGGCCCGTTTTAAAAATTCACCCTGTATAGTACAATATAGTACAACAAACTTATTTTATACGAAACACGCACGGAGTGTAATCAAAATGTAAATAATATTTTAGTAACTTTTTTTGTTTGTTTTAAAAAGTAACATTGTGTACCGTACCATTGTAACACTCAATAAGTCATAACATTATTTATTTTATTACTTATATTTATTTATAACTATTTATTTATAGAACTTTACTATAGAACAATTTATTTATAAGTAATAAAATAAATATAGGTTATATTTTAAAGGTGGTAGAACTCCACCTATGGTTTGATTCCACCGCCACACATATTTTTGCCTTATAACAACAGTGTTAAGCGCTACTGTGTTCTCGTTTGAAGGGTGTGGTAAGGGCAGCTTATTCCTCTGGGCTCACCTGAGGCCCACCTCAGGTAGGAATTTTTGAAAACAATTATTTCAGGCTTTCTTATAGGATTCTTACCTGGGATTGATTACAGATGTCATGGGGCGGTAGTCGGCAGTAGCCACTAACCAAAAGGCGTACGGCATGCTCGGCTGCTAGTATTATATTATTGAAGTACTTAATTGTATGTTTTTTGTAAGACCGAGAGTGTGGAATAGTGTAATATGTAATGTTCTATTAAAACACGACGATACTGCGTACAAATTTGGCAAATGCGCTGTGCACGCGCTGTTTACCAATAGATACTACACAGACCTATAACAAATACAGGTCTGTGAGTTACTACGTCTGTTTGACAACTCATGTTCGCCTCATGTGTTTGAACAGAAGTCGCGAATATTCAAATCAGTTTGTTCATATATTACTCAAAAACCTCCCTCACACACTCTCACATTTGTCAGATTTGTACGCAACTAAATGTTTTACAACGTCAAGTCTGTTGATACCTTAATAATACGTGGTATGGCCATTTAAAAATTTACCCGAATTTTTGTTACGTATGAAAAATAATTGAAAAAAAATGTTTTTTACCAATTGAACAAGTCTTCTCGCCGAGTAAAAGAGGTTAAGACCACGGCGCTGGCCTAGTGCGAATTGATAGACTTCACTCACTTTTAAGATTTTTTATGCATGTAGATTTCTACACGATGTTTTTAATTAAAACATCCTAGTCCACTGCATTCATGGTAGCAGCTGGCATTAAAACTCGAAATACGATTATTTCTTTCAAATTCTGTTTACACGGATGCGATAAAATATTCATAAGGCAACGAGCGAGAAGAGCGAATGTTTAGACGAACAAAATATGTTATATTACTTCGATAATCATATATTCGAGACGAGAAACTCTTTCTATGTAAATGGGGCATTAGGCTGGTGCCGCTTAGTCTCAAAATTAAAGTCAAACTTTGTAGCTTGTTGCAAATACACACCATGAAAAGAAATATAAAAATAATTAGCCAACTACGAGACGAAACGCACACAGCAGGTTCCGTACCACCAAATTATCATTTTTTTTTATTATTTCTTATCATGGCAACCAAGGAAGTCTACCTATGGTATTGTGACAGACACAGGTTACACTGTGACACAGCGGAGGTTTTGTAATAGGGTTCCGTTGGTACTTTTTGGGCATGGAACCCTAACTATAGGGTATATAAATTATATTTTTATGACTACTAAATTAATAATGATATATATATTGGTGGTTTTTATATATTTGTTTTTTTAATACAGATATGTAACGGAAATAAGTATCATTCTACCCAATGTAAGTTATTCAAACCATAAGAACGGTAGTCATGTATGGCATGCAGTAGGTACTAAACGTAATTTGTAAGATTTATGGGTGAAATAAATTACAAGTAGTATTTCAAATCCCTTATTTATTTACAAACAGTTTTCATAGATAAAAATATTAAATACATTTTGTATAACAAACATAAAAAATAGTAAAAAAAAACAATTTCTATAAATTTTTAGTATTAAATTAAATTAAAACATTGCTAGTACGTCCTTTTTATCACGAATCCAAAATTACTCCAATATGACAACTTAAATAATAAATTTTATGGAATGCCACAATTCAAAATGTTTACAAAAATAAAAATACAAAACAAATGTTTATTTAAAGATGATTTCATAGTTGTGGGCAATTCAATAATTGTACATTCAGATAACTATATGCGGCAAGATTGATTGAAGAAAAGTTTTCCACCGACAGTGCGTTGAAAAAATAAAAAAAAGTAAATGCATGAGTTTAGAAAATATTTCATAATAAATCTTATAAAAATAGCTTAAACGTATATAACACTTCCAATAGTTAATTATTAAAATATAGCTTTTAGGCGTTTACGGCGTTTTAGGTAAGGCAAATCTTCTCTACAAATCTTCAGAACTCATCTGTAAGTAAAAGATTTATAATTAACTTATTGAATATAATTATTTTTTAACCATATGAAATATTAATGTTACTATTAATAATTACAAATACTGTTAACATATAGTGTGTATAATAATTAAGATTTTTTAGTAATGAAATATTTTTTTATTTTAAGACTTAAGGTAAATGTAAATGTGTATGTGGCAACACAAATATTTGAAGAACAGACGAGACATTAATGGCGCCATACTTCGAAGGTAACGAAAATATTTTGTTCATGAAAAATGCAATAAAATTTAATTTGGGCAATTAAAACATTAATTGAAGCTCTATTGCTTGTTTTAAAGATACGTTAATTTAATTGATATCTGTGCAATTAATACTCAAGGCTAGCGTCAACACATTTGCGAAAAATACCTTTCTGAAATTTAAAGGTTTGAATTATTTAACCTTAGGTTTAAGCCGATATATCTAGTTAAATATAAATTAAATTTACTGTTAATTATATTAGTGTAAACGAATATTGCTACGGGGATTAAATGAAACAAATATTCAAAATAAAGAGATTTATGTTTCAATAATACAAGATGATAATACACGGATTAAGGGAGATTACGGACAGAGTAATTTAATGGATTGATACGTATGGTTTAAACAAATAACAATGTATAATCTTTTACATATTTACACATCTGACACTAAATTTTTCAGTTCACACACTATTTATAAGACAAGTATCACATTAATATGACTTTTTTTTTATGGAAATTTACATATTTAAATTTAAATAATATATAGGGTGCACACACAGGGTGCACAGAATATACTATTAAGAATTGTTATGTTTCAAATTGGGTAAGCATAAATTATTATGTATGCAAGTATATCGATACGTTGAAAATATGCCGTCGTTAGTCGACCTAAATAAAGTGTACTATTATCAAATCAAATACTTTTTATTAATTCTATAATAAATGTCTATGTAGCTTATACTCTTGCATACAAATAGAGACAGGCCGAGTAAAAAAATACCAAAAATACCAGAATCCAAATGCAGAGTTTTACTCGATTTTTAATTTACCCGACCATTTCCCATTTAACCACTCCAAAATACTTATGTAAATAATTATTTAAAAGAAGGTAGTGCTTATTTTAGGGTTACCAAGAACTAGTTTCTATAAATTCTAAGCTCCATTTTAATGCAACCGGGAAAAAATAAGCATAGGTATCCAGAATTGTGCAATATATCGCGAATTTTATTCATATCAATATACCTTATATATAACCAATATAACTTAATAAAAACGAATACTCGACCTTTCTCTATTGCACATAATTTAATTATAAATTGATAAATTAAGGTAACTTTTATTATTTATATCACGATTATAATATATCAAAATGAAATATTTCGTGCATAAATAAATTTGCAGTTCAATATTGTTACTTATAAATTATAATATCGTTTAATTAAAAAAGCTAAATAAAATGTTGAAAAACATTCAGTTTACAATTAATGTTTTGAATTTTATTAGGAGTTATTTAAAAAAACGAAAATCTGAAAAGCATATTTTCCATCAATATCAGAGCATAAAAATCATAGAGTGTTAAATCACAAATTAATACAAGCAACTCTATTGTTACCTACCCCCAATGTAATAGACCAGTCGACCTACATACCTACAAATAATACTGAAGCCACATTCACTTCTTTACCTTCTGCCAAGCGAAGATACCGTAGGACAGTCCGACGCCCAGCGCGAACGTGAGGAGGTAGGGCAGGAACTTGAGCGAAGGGCCGTGCCTCTTACGCATCAGTGTCACTATGAATTTGAGGTTCCCATCTGTGTAGGGCGGGTATCTCGCTCTAGAATAAAAGTTATAAACAATTATTATAAAAAAAACAAAAACAAAACTGCTTAAAAATATAGCCTGTCACTCCCACAATTAAGATGAATCAAACGACATGTCATATTTTAAAATCTGCTTTAACTTTTAAGATATACACACGCTTGAAAAATATATGGCATATACGCTTGAAGAACATTACCCTCTGCTGTTGCTATTAATATATTTTTTGTAATGTATTGTAGAATTTATTAAATCTGTGTAAGGCTGATATTAACTCTAGATTTCTATTTATAAAAAAGAAAATAGCAAACGAGCATGCCCCTAATATAATGTATTATGTAGCCATCGCCCATGGACATTTGTAAAGGGAGGAGGGAGGACATAGGGATTTGTAGGTGATCATGTCTAAAGAAAGGGCGTGCTCCGACAGTCTTAGTTCGGAGTTTGTATCTATATATGCAAAATGTTGAGAAAACTTCGATAGCGTGTTTCAGAATACTCGTGGCGCCAACTCTTGACGAGTAGCGGAGAGACACGACAGAACTTCGAAAACTATCCATCTGGTTACGACTATAGTGTGGCACAATGACAAATTTTAGTACCTTTAAGTAACATTATACTCACGATCCGAGTTTTTCGCCGATCATAGCGAAGTTTTTGATAAGGCAGCTCTTCTTGTGCGTAAAGGTATCGAAGGACGCCTTGCCGTGGTAGGCGCCGATACCACTGTTACCAACACCACCGAATGGTAGCGTATCAACTGCAATGTTACATATAGTTATATTACTTCTTAGAATTTTTATTTTTATATATGTAAAAAAAAACCTAATTTTAGTATTAAACTTTACTTGTAATTACTTAATTTTAATGTAGTTTCTTAATTTACATTAAATGCGTATAAAATCTGAATAATAACAGCTAATGTAACCAAATTCAGTGTGATTTCAAAATATTATTTTTCTTCATATTCATGGTATAATTACGTAAGGCTCCAATATTTTAGAACAATTTAATTATTTGTTGTTTTATAAATGCGCAGTGGGCATGCATTGAATATGCACATTCATAATGTAGGTGTATGATTTTAAGACAGTACTAATTACTGTTTTCTGAATTAATTAACGTAAATAAAAACTAACGTAATAAAAGTATTATTTCTGTTTCATTTTAATAATCTATTGTAGGTAAAAAATTAATTAAATATATGTAATTGTGGTATAATTCATGGTTACGGGTATAACTCAATTAAAACTATGTTTAAGCTACAAGTTAATTATGAAAATTAGTTATTCATGCAATTTACTATAGCTTAAGTATATATTTCAAGAAAAGCAAGTATTAAGATTATATACAATCATGCTACGCTAGGATTAGGTATAGAAAATTATATAATTATTATTCACACACATTCGCAAACATTCAGTTAATACGATCATAAACTTTATATATTACAACAAATACACACAGAAATTTATTACAACTATAATATAGGTACCATTCTCTGTACTTATAAAAACAAAACATTAATAACTTTAAATAAATTTGTGTTGTGTCGTTTTATTTAGTAACGGCTTTCTAGAATGACTTGAATAAAATTTAAATATTTGTCTGTAAATTCTAAATAATTGCCATTTTGAGCTTATTTAATATCTGTTCACACGATACCGGCCAGGTACTAATGGATTTTGAAAGACATTTTAAGCATTTTTGTGACCAGAAATCGTTTGCCGCTAAAGAAAAAAAAGTATTTCAATATGGCTGAAACTTTGCGATAAATTTTCACTATCACTGTGCAAACAAATTGTAAAATATTTGATTTTTAAAAACCAATAACGTAAAACTTTCTCCATACCTCCCATTTGCATCACTGTATCGTTAATGCACATCCCGCCGCTACTGGTGTTATCGATAACTCTCGACACAACCTCCTTGTTCGTGCTGAACACGTACAGGACCAACGGCTTCTCTCTACAGACCAAGCACAGAAGTACAGACCACCACCAGGGTAAAACAGAAAGTTAAGAAGAATCTACGAGGGAATTACAATGAAAGGAAATATAAAGTTTGCAACAAAAATTTACTGGTTGTAGGTGGCGCTACCGTAGACAATACAGTGCCATCTATTCGAAAAGAAACTATTTGTAACACAAAAGAAACTGCTTTTGCTATGCCACGCACTCAAAATCCATAAATTAAATACATTAGAAACTATAAAAGTATTATATTAATGCAAACATTAATTAAAATAAAAGGCTACTAGCAAATACCTATATTTACACAATCAGTAGTCATTTTAAAAAGTGAATAAAATATATCAGAATAGTACAAAATAATTACAGTGTATTAACATATTTAAGACATAATAACTACAAGAAAACATATAACCGTCACCTATATTCATTTACTTTTCCATAGAACCAGTAGTTTAGTTTTTACCATGATTACCCATCATGTCCATGAACCGAAACCAACAAACAAAAAGTTTTATACTATCACGTTTTAGGATATTGTCGATTTCTATGACACTGTTGTACATAAAATTTCCGCTGAAAATACTTATCTAAAATCTGTAAATCATATACGGAATACACTGTTTATTGACCTCCAAAACGTGATATGTACAAGTAAAGTGTATTTTATATACAAGCAGACGTGTGTTTGTGAGCGATGAATAAATTTGAATAAGAAACAGTGACCCCATCCTACCACCGTCGGCTTTTTGTAAAATTACATACATTAATTTACGATACTACGAATCATTTAACAAATAAAAACTGATAGTTTTGTTGTTGTTGTTGATCTTTTATTTTTTTATACTTAAAAAAAGATATCTGTCATACACGTTACAGATTATAAATCTGTCACATTTCTGTCTGTCAGACAGTGTGCATTTTATATCGCTTAATCCAAACCACAGATTAAAAATAAAAACGTGATAATTTTACAAAAAGCCACATGCCATAATCTGTTCCTTACCGCCATAAAACATGATCGTTTCGTTCACGCATAGACTCCCTGAGCGTGTCTGTTCGGTGAACAACTTATGTATGTTGCTCTGTTTGCTGAACACGTATAGAACTAATGGGTGCTCCCTGAAATGATGCGTGTTTCGTTTGTAATGTCCTGGTGCAGCCGGGTTATGGTATGGTTGGGGACATTACGTCTTAATATTCTATAAACCTTATATTATGTCATATGATATATTATCATAACATAGTGGATAGTATATAGTGATAATAATGTTATAAAAGATCCCTGTCAACTTAATTAGGAACCTCGTGCTAATGACGTCATATGAATAAATTATTAAGATATTTAAAAACATGTCATTAATAAAATAACTTGTTACGTACTGTTACCTATATACTGCCAATTCCCTTTGCATACATATTTATTAATGATTCCTTACAATAATAACTTATTAATACTAATATTAATAACACAGTTAAAACACGTGTTATTAACTGTGTTATTAATATTGCACGTGGTATTATTTAATAACTTTTTTGGCGTAATTGATAAAAAAAGACATTCAATTATTTTAATGTGTGAAGCGTGAAGACCCTATGGTTAATTACGCATCATAAAAATTATAATGATTGGAAAAGGTATTTAATTTTTTCTAACGCAGCTCATTTTTTTTGTCTGGACTTTAATAAAGTAGTAAGTATACTGTGCGATTACAATAAATATAGCCAACAATTAAAACACTACTTAAAGCTTAATTATATAATTATTAATTACCTAAGACGAACGCGGGTTTTTATTCGAGTGGTGGGATGGAGGCGAAATACATTTCTTGTTATATCCATCAAGTTGTTTATTTATATTAGAAGTAATCTCGAAGAAAACTTTCGATACTTTATTATGTGTATAATCTTATTCATATTAATTTCCTTTCTATTTCCTGATAGTTAAATTGCCTCGTGTTATAAGGGCGTTTTTCCGCCTCGCGTGTTCGTCTGCACGCGCGACCTAGTCTCACCCAGACACACGAATTAAGAGGCTTCAGTCTCTTTGCAATCACTAGGAAGGCAATAGGATGCAAGTCACATGCGTGCGGGTGGGACACGCGTGCGGCGTATACACGCGCGACAGGAGAAGTCCTAAATTAATATTTAAAAAATATTGTTGATTTTCTAGTTGTATATTTTTTTTTTCTAGAGCCTTTAGGTACAAATACTTCAGGATGTATTATACCTAAGTAAAACTAACCTATCTCTCAAACGGTCATTCTTTAAAATGTATGTTAAATAGGGTTATTAAAGAATTTTATTTTATTTTTATCATAAACATAATTTTAATAAATTTTCCATTAAATAAGCTACCATGAGTTTTGGCCAGCTGATGACATCATTATACGATTCCACAATACAATAGAGATTTAAAAATCCTTATAACTTAAATAAAGAAACATAAACATATCTATGTATAACATCTAACAAGGAAAAGTTCCGAATGTTGGAAAATAAGTAGGTACTTACGAAACGATCGCTATTACCGATGCGTGAGCTAATTGGATATTTAATCAAAAATACATTTGACTCACAAATGAGGGGGGAAATTGTGTGTTACTATAGGTGTTCCCGTCATATGACGGAACTTGAAATATTATCGCAATACGAATACTTTTTACGAGACAGTTAAGAACATTTTTTAATTTAATTTTGTTTGTATAACTTATTTTTACTTTTAAATCAATTTAAAATCATAAGTGTAACCGATACCTTTTTTTTTGTTTTAGTGATATAGATAAAAATATTATAAATAAACCTATACTTTATGATCATAATTTTGACCACCAAGCAAAAACTAGTACGAACTATTACAAATAGCCTCGAGATTTAAAAAAATAACAAGAGCAATGTTACATTGTTATTATTATCATACATATTATAGTTACACGATGTGGTTAAATATATGATTGAATATAGATAGTGTCAATTTCACAATATTCAATCATACGTAACCACTTCCTGTAACTATAATATCTATACAATACCTTCGTTATATACAAATTAGATGCGATTTAGACAAATAAACTAAGTTAAATAAGATTGTTATTCCAAGATTCGACGAAGGAAAATTAACTGTTTTTTTACTTATTAACTTCAATACAAACATATTCAATTACGTTTAACAAAGGACGTGATTCATAAACGATTATATCAATACTGACAATACATTGCTGCGCCATTTGCATTCCAAGATGGACACTGTTTGTTTGAAAGAACACAATAAATTGGACAAGTGCGATCGAACTCGTTCGGGGAGTAGTTCTTACCAACAAATCTTCATTATTTTTTATTTTTTGGATATCAGGCATAGAACTAATTGGATTGTGAAATTTTAGAATGTCTACCTATAACGGTTTAATAGATAAAGCGAAAAACGCTGATTTCTTGTACGTCGTTTTTATTTTGTTATTTTTAAAATACATATTCTGTAAAAAGTGACTATCTATGTATCTATTACGCTTCGAGACATAGTCCTGTGACAGATGGACAGAGGAATAGATAGCGGAATCTTAGTAACAGGATTCGGTCTTTATCCTTTGGGTATGGAACTCTAAATAGCGTCTATGTATTTATGTACGCAAGTTATACCTCATTATAGTAGGTATTTAGACTGGACATTTACTAGGTAAATTTAGAGTGTCGATTTCAGATGTCGGTGTTATAAAATTCACTCTCACATTAGTGCCAAGTCTCGAACAAAATAATTTTATATACTCGATTTTATACTTAAGATTTTTTTGCCTTGTTTTGCAATAGTTTTATTTCATGCGCGTGTACACCCGATACAAGGTCTATTTTTTATTTTAAAATAAATACGCCATAATTATTTTTTTTACGTGCGCACGTTAGTGTTTATTATATTCCTATTTATAAATAATTATATTATGCTTATTAATTCATCTAGATCTTATTTATAATTTTAAAAGTATTGTAGGTAACTTTGTTTAGAATAAATGTATAAGTTATTTTAACGTATTTTTGTAGATGTAAGTATTATAGGTATATATACTATATACGTCCGGTAATGAAATATGATAAGTAAAAGTAATATTTTTTACTAGGTTGCGTCTGACGTCATGTACACACACACACTTAAATGTATCTGTAATTATGTATGCAAAAGCTTTGTGGAATGTAAATGGCGGGAAAATTACTGCCGAGTTGTTTCCATCTGTATTTATTTTGGCGCTTTACCAATTCTTACAGATCTACATCCAGACAAACATTTACTTCAATAACAAAAGAACGCACCATAGACAACAAACAATATACCACAGATAAAAAATAGAGACATGTTTTTCACATGACACTTGAACTCATAACACACACAATAAAACACAAAAAACTACTTACAATGTAACGTAATGAACTAAATGTTCAGTAAAAAGTAATTCTAATTAAATACTTTAGATACGTAGATACAAAACATAATACATGATAATTAATTAGTGCAAAGAACTGAAAAAAAAAACAGAATAATAATGGCTACGCGATATGAGAATAATAGATTCTATATATGATCTGATATGAATCCCAACACTTCCAACTTATTGTTAAAGTTGATATTGCAATGATATCACTCTGGTTAAAGTGCCTCCCCGGAATCTTTTACCCACTGTGAGCCCCCTTGTTGTTCCCATACTTACCTCCTTATAAACCCTTTTATTTTAGCTATTGCATGTTTTATCATTTTCTTTTCCAATTATGCTTACAATGGTAGAAAGGGACAAAACATTCAATAGCTAAGACGTCCCTTGAATAATGTACAAATTGAATCAGTGATTAAATTTTGATCAAACAATTGTACAAATATTTGAATATTGGATCTAAAGTTTGGCTTTATTACTGTCGGTCATTGCTTATCATACGACAAGGGCATACATGATTTGTAAATGTTAAAGATAAAGAAGGACAATATTTATTATGATGAAAGAAATAACCAGAAACAAATAATGCAAATCATTGATCTAATAACTAACCCCCTAATCAAATTCTGTAAATAAAAGCTTCTGTCTGGTTCTGTAAATATTTTACGACAAATTTTAGAGACTCACAACACCGCCATCTTAACATTGATAAGAAAAAAATCAAATGCATCTTTATTTTCGACAATGAGTTTCAAACCCTTACTATGCATTAGATCCCCCTATACCCCGCTCCTTACCCCTCAACAAAGCTACGCTTACTCAGTAATAAGCAAATACATTTATGCCCTTGTTGTTCCCGTGTAATAACGACCCCACTCCCCCCACCCCCCTCCCTGTCATCCCCAGACCACTCCCATTCACTCACCTGGCATTGATGAACTTGATAGCCTCGTAGGCGTTCTCAACAGGTACAATAGGCAAAATAGGACCGAATATCTCGTCCTCCATTATCTTATCAGTCGCCGTCACGTTAGTAATGATGGTGGGCGCTATGTACTTGTCCTTAGCGTCGTAGTTGCCACCGATCGCCACCTTCCCTTTGCTAGCGTCTATTAACGCTTGGAGACGGCTAAAATTGGGGAATAAATTGCGTTTAAGTCGAATTCACATTATTTATTTATTTACATTTTTACATCGAAATACTAACTAAACATTACAGATTTTCTTAACCTAATGCGTTCAATTAGTTTTATTAGCAAGTGATTGAACATAGGCGCTAGCTGTTCTACGAAATACAGCAGGTGCCGTGTAAAACAGGTTAATGCTGGTATCCGAAGTCCAATTATGGACGAAACATATTTTTTTGTAATTAAAATAGCTCTAAAAATAGTATTAGTAGTAGTAGGGTAGAAGCAGTTCTACTTAAAGTCGGTTACAGATTTTTGTCACATTTCAGTATTATTGCATCACCAGTATTACCACACTCTTTAAACCCGAATATATTAGCGAACATAGAAGACATATACAACTTTACTAAACCACTATTACTAAAATCTACATGTCATAAACAGAATAACAACTATAATAATATTATCGTTGATGTCTATATTGATATCGATGTTGGACATACGATCTTAAAATGTTCTGAGCTAAAACGTAAAATGAGTTGAACGAGCAATAAAACGTCAGTCGTCATTTGGACACGTAACATGTCAGACGTCTATATATTACAAGGCGAAATAAAATCATCATTACCCTATAAAATAAATCCCTTACCTAAAATGCCTGTTGTTGATAATCCGGCACAGATCGGGCGACTCCTGAGGATCTTCACCGTACCATTCCTTCAGAATCTTTTTGGAGACTTCCACGAACTTGTCCTGGACTTCCTTCGAGCAGAGGATGTAGTCTGGCGCGATGCAAGTCTGACCAGCGTTGATGAACTTCCCCCAGAGCACCCGAGAGGCTGTCACCATGATATCCGCGGTGTTGTCGATGTACACTGGACTGTAATGAATTGAAACACGACTTGCAGACTATCCCAAAAATGACTATAGCATACATTTTTTAATAATATAGGAATAGCAGACGAGGATGCAGTCCACCTGATGGATAGCGGCGACTGTCGCCCATGAACATTTGTAATCAACCCCAGATAAGATTAAATTCCTGAGGTCGGCCACAGCTGCGCCGCTACCCTTGAAGACTAAGCTGGAATACCTCGGAAAAAAATATCTCTCTTACTAAACTCTTCAAACCATAACACAGCAGCTGCTTAACAATGCTGTTGTAATGCAGAAATAGGTGTGGCGGTGGTGCCGCCGGAGGCAAACTCCTATATTATAAAAAAAATTGAATCCAAAGTTTTGTCTGCCCTTACCTCTTACCACCTAACTCCAAGGTGACCGGTGTGAGGTGTTTGGTGGCCGCTGTGTAGACAATCTTACCGACGTTGGTGCCGCCGGTGTAGAAGATGTAGTCGAATTTTTGCTTTAACAGCTCAGTCGTTTCTTCTGCACCACCTTCCACTAGTATCACAGCGTCCTGGATCAAATGGGAACTTTATTTATTACACTTTAGCACAAAATAAAAAAAGCTATCACTTTAGGGCAACAAAAAGTAAAGTTCAAAATATCGGCAGTTTTTATTTTGCCCAAACATAATAATAATAGTATTTTTTATATGGACATCTGTAATCAACCTCAGATAGCATTCGATTTTTCCTGAGGTCGTCCACAGATGTGCCACTATTCCAGAGGATTAAGCTGGAAGTCCTCGGAAAAGTATGTTTCCGAGGCCTTCCCTTCAAACCACAACACAGCAGCGCGTAACAGTGCTGAGTTCTCGTTTAGGGAAGATCACCCTTTGCCAAATTTTGCCTCCGCTGATAGCCATAGACGTCCTGGATCTAGAAATTCTCAAGAAACTGAGCTGGAAACAAGTATACATACATTGTCCAAGTATTTCGGTATAGTCTCAACCATGAACTGCGTGCAGGCGACGGCCAGCTCGCTCGGCTTGAGGATGACCACGTTCCCAGCTGCAAGGGCGCCGGCCAACGGCAGCAGCAACAGCTGGAGCGGGTAGTTCCACGCCCCGATGATGAGCACCACGCCGTACGGGTCATTGTAGATCACGACCTCGTCTAGGATGTTCACTATGCCTTTGGGTGGCTGTTGAGAAAAAAAATTGCAATTTTAAAAACCTGTCACATTATAAATATAGCCTATCTTGTTTTCCACTATTAAGACGAATCCAACGACACCTTATAAGAAAAAAACATTAAGCCGTTAGGGCTGTAGGGCGTTGTCCCTGTAGTTCCGGGACCAGAATAAGGTTAGGATATCCTCTGCCTGATCTGATTGCCCCATCGGGCTCCTCCCAGGTGAGCATAAGCTCGTCACATCCTCTGGTGTGTCCTACGGCATGCGGCCACATACAGCCGTCCTTCCAGGGATCGCTGGCCGGGCGGTTCGAGCTCCCAATCTTGCCGCCCACTACCCCGGAAGCCCCTTTTAGTCGCCTCTTACGACAGGCAGGGGATACCGTAGCCCTATTCTGGTCCCGGAACTACAGGGACAAGAAGACCTACATACATACTAACGCTCGAAAATCATTACCCTCCACAGTCGGGTAAAAATCAAATACTATGGAGCTGTTAGATGTCATTGGTTAGGAGTTGTTTAACCGGCATTAATTACGGTAATTTTTGTAGTAGAAGATATCCGTTTGTAGAAGAATTTTCCAGATACTATTTATTCCGAAGAAGTAGGTATGTATTTACAATTGCCATTTCTGAAGGTAAGCAGCTACTTATTATGTACATACCTAAGTATAGAACTACAATTTTATAGTCAAGTTCGTACACATTATAAAGTGTGCGAATAGGTATGTGTATAGAGACAGTCAAAGGTTAGAGGCCACTGTAGTTCAGTTATATGTCTATTGACTTGAATTTTAAGTCAAATTTTGTTACTCGGGCGAAGACGATCAAAATCTCATAAAGAAAAACTGAAGAGGTAAAACATTGTTTTTATGTTGTGTTAAGAACGTAAATATAATCATTAATTTTATTATTATCTATGCAGGTTTAAATCGTTGTTTTTGTTACTTACAAATATCTTTATCTTATATATAAAATCCTCGTATCACAATGTTAGTTACCGTACTCCTCCGAAACGGCTACCGATTTTCACCAAATTTCATATGCATATTCAGTAGGTCTGAGAATCGGCTACTATCTATTTGTCATACCCCTAAGTGATAAGGGTTGTTCACCCTTAACATTTTTTTATTTATATGGCAACACAACGTTTGCCGGGTCAGCTAGTCTTGTATAATGTTTTTAATTTGTATATTTCGGTGACGGAATCCCTGCCGCCTCGGTTTATTAAAGGCGGCGTCTTCTTCCAATTACAGGTTTGTTATAATGAACAAACATTTAACAATTTTATACCTACTTATTAATACGTGTTTGTACGTGCATGCGTGTATGTAGGAGGGTTATTTAAATTTGCAATTTTGATTACTATAATTATTTGAGTACAATCCTACAAGAAATAATTTTCAGATAGTTTTAAAAAAAAGTTTTAAAGAGTCGATTTTATTATACTGTAAATATTAACTATACGTAGGTATATTATAGTATTGAAGTATATTGTTTTGACCCAAGTCTAGATTGAAATTCATATTCGCTATGGTAATACACCCAACGGCCTCAAATACTTCATCAGTATTAAATCCAAGGCGATCTCGACGTCTTGTTGTAGATTAAATTAGTATTCACTTAAATATCATAGGTAGTGCATGTATTATATTAACGATCCTAGGTGTTATCTCAGTTCTAAATTTTAAATTGAAACATTTCTTATAAATAGGTATTTCATCGTAATTCATAGTATTGAGCGCTGCTGACTTCTTTGAAGGTTGTAGTAAAGGAAGAACACTTACATAGGCGTTGTATCTTAATCCTCAAGGGTATCTGTGACTGGCCTTAGTTATGACTTAAATTCTATCTGGGATTGTATACAGATTCAGAGGCGACAGTGGCCACTTATCAGGTAAACTGCATGCTCGTTTAATTACGTCATTGCACGCGTTGGAGGTAGGAAATAATTTTCTATGCATCCGGTTACGAAGTTTCGGATTGGCCCGAAAGCAATTTCGACATAACAATCCGATAAAACAACTGCGTAATTAAATTATTCGCACGGGGCTCAAGCCATACAAAGTAGGTTGGTAATTTAGCTTTGAAATTACTAATACATTAATAATTCGTGAAGACCGTCTGAAACAGACATCCGTAAGCGCTCCAGATTCGGAAGAGCCAGAAACTTCGAACGAAATTACGGATTTCCGTATTAACTAACAAAACGCTGCACTTTGTTAAAATACGTAAACAGATAAATTGAAAATGTAGAATTAGGTTTGCTGCCGCTATTTTCGAAGTACGAAAAGTTCAATACCTTTATAATATAAATTACTTTTTACGCTTCTGCATTCAGATGCTATATTTATTAATATATACATAATAATATGTCGCATAGTGTGCAATGGCGCTAAAGGGGAATCGTGAGCTTATTTATCAGGGATCATGCGCCCACTCTACATTTTTGGGCAGTTACAATCAAGTAGAACAAGAGATTGAAAACAATATTTCAGTGGGTGGTATACTAAGTAGAGTATTCACCCGGATTTTGGATGTCGCTACGTTTCAGAACTCGTCAATAGATGGCGCTACACGATTCTGAATCACGCTATCGAAGTTTCTCAACATTTTGCACATATATAAGTTTTGAACTGAAACGGTTGAAGCACCGCCTTTCTTCAGGCATAATCACTTAGCCTTACTTAGTTGGACATCTCCTGCTCTTTGTTCGTTATCTTTATAGCTAAAACACTTAATTTATACGGTTTTTATCACCGCGAACGAATGTTTCTTTAATTACGAATGTCTAAGAACATAATATTTTTTATAAGATATATTCTGAAAACCAAGTTAACCACAATATTAACATGCACTTAATACTCAAGGTAGACTACATGTGTGCTCTTGGTAAACACTAATATAATTTACTAAGCTGCTATGATACTAGAGCGAAGTCTACTTTACATTGTAGATTACATCTTTAAATAAAGTAGAACACGTGAACTTAAATTGTAACTTAGAGACGTGATTTGTACTTTAACGAGTGTACCTAAGTACGTACCTATTACTTACGTAACATCATTGAGGTTACTCAGTTTATCTTAAATACAACATATACTTATTGCTAAACAAAAGTTTATGTTGTTTAGCAATAAGTATATGTTGTATTCCAAAATAAAATAAATGACATATTTGTATGAAGTAAGCTTATAAAACAAATGGTACCTATTATTATCATAATGTACGAGACAATGGGCCGGGCGCCTATCTACGGTTTCAAGTGATATCTCTAGAATGGTGATGCATAGAAATAAGTAGATAAGTACTCGTACATGATTTAACATTTTCAAAAAGTTTTTTTTTTATTAAAAAAAATATATAATAGTACGAAAGTCAAAACTTTTCATAGTTTGACCTTTGGCCGAGGCAGTATCACTGCTATATATTATGTCTATGACAAGATAATAGTATTGATAAGCCGTGTTCTGGTTTCAAAGGTTTGGTAAGACTGAGTCTTCATATCAAACATACTTAGTCCTCATTAGATTACAGATGTACTTGGGCGACAGTGACCAGTTACATACATGAACACATGCTTGTCTGATGAACACATGAATTGAGTGAGAACACATGAGTTCAGACACCTGAGTGAGATTGTTAATATATTATTTTGGACCGTCAAAAGTATATAATGTAGAACGTCCGATTAAATAGATAGTCTCTTTATTTATACATTCAGAGGATTATTTCGACTGTTTTAACAAGGGACGGTTAAGGGAATAAACCAATTATTCCTTTAAACGATAAAAGATCTTTATTTTTGGTACTTTGACACTTAACATGACAATAGGTATTGAACGATTAAAATAATAAATATATAATACCTTAAAAATGTATCAACTTTAGTGCGTGATTGGAACTGAAAGTACAAGTAACAAGTAAGAGAACAGTTTTCTAAAATACTACGATGTTATCTTTGCTTTCAATGCAAATGCAAGCAAACAACTTTCTCCGATTGCAGCGATTGCATTGCCGGCATCGTAATACGTAAAGCTCACGCTTACCTTCAAATGTGAAGTTACGAGTAACTTTCCTTTTATTGTATCAGTGCCTTCGATCACTGTTCTTATTAGTGATCGAAGATCAGTGCTAATATTTGTCATAAGTTATTATTTACAGTATAAAACGTATATCGTAACTAAATACGAGTATAGAGAAAACATTATATTAAATATCATCCCGCTATTACGAAACTCTATTTACCTCTTTTTGTCTACAATTGTAAAAATTAATAGGCATCGAACGGTTTTTAGCGTCAAATTTCGATGTGCTAGGGATAAAGTTAATTAATTTTCACAATAGTATATACGAGAGTATGTGTAATAAATCACTCATTCTACCATCCATCTCCGCCAAGAAACCTTCGGATCGTTCTGTAAGTAAACTCCTTAATTATTCCGAATTGTCGGATCGACTTACTTCGCTGAAATATTGAAAACCACTGCCACGGCCAAGGACATAACTGAATGATCGATAATACGTTCCGTACTATGATATATAGATAGTACAATTAGGTAAAGGCAAGACCTGACACGACCTAGATATGAGTATTGAATTAAAGTACACCCCGAAGTATACAAATTCTTATTATCTAAGTATAGGGTGGAGAGAAATTATACACCCTATTTCGTTTTTGAATAACTTTTGTACAGTACCCTTAACAGTACGTTTTGACAAATATGACTGTTTTGGTATTTGTTTACGTATTTGCCCATACAATTTCCAATCAGCGCCCCTAGCGGATTGTGTCAGAACATGGAAATACCAAAACAGTCATATTTGTCGAAACGTAAAAACTCCTGGTAAGGGTACTGAATAAAAAAGTGATTTTGAGTAATAGAAATCTTTACCAGGACCTGTACCTTTTTTTTGCCAATTAGTAAATATGATATCTATAAAGTGTCTTCCACCAGCGTTTATCCACCCCGTATAATTAAGTTATATTATTTAATTCTTATATAATTACCTATCAAAACACCTGTACCACTTGCACTTACGTATCTGATAAAAGAGTATAGACTCGTATTTTGTAACTCGTATCGATATTTAATCTACCTACTTAAAGATAATGTAAATTAATTTAGTTGAAAATGGATATTTTATATAGAAATCAACATTGTATTAAATTTGATAATTTGATACTTGTCGAATAAATTCGTTGTGGATTCAACATACTTATGAGAATATTTTTTTAAGATTTCTTAGGTATGCATGTTTCCTCACGATATCTGGAGGCACGGCAGTGCCTGCGCCAAGTCGAGCCAAAAAAGCGGCACGGCCGAACCGATTCATGCTTTTCCCGAAGCAATTCGGCCCATTTTTGACCTCCTGTAACTTCGTTTTATTATTTACCTTTACCGTTAAGGTAAGTCTTCATTTATTTCTAAAATGCACATAACTTTGAGAATGTTCTGTCTGGGATTCGAACATCAGACCACCCGGTTGATAGGTTAATCACAACTCTACCACTGAATTTTCATTGAAGCTAATAATTAATTTTCTCATATGAACTACGGACTCTAGCTATTCAAACGAATAAGCCTAACTACTTCAAAAATATGCATGCATAAGCATGGCATATGCACCGGCACTGACATAGATTTCCGTTCTTCATAATGAATGTAACTGCATGTATTAACCTTGCACGTTAATTACCTCAGCTTAAGCCTTCATCTACATTATGTTTTGTGCATATTCTTGAAGGTCAAGATCACGTATGAATTATACTTTTAAGATACATTTAAGTAGCGTAGCAGTATTCTTAATTTTTTTTTTATTATCCTACTGGTTACTAAAACTAACTAGATAATAATAACTTCTGAATTTGCTTGTTAATGTATACTTACATAGTTTAAGCCTCCTACCGAAGGGATTATTTAACTACGAGCTTTTGCCCGCGGCTTCGCTCACCTTACGAAGTAATATTTTCATCCCGTATTTTATCCCTTTGGGGGTAGAAATGATCAAAATCCTTTCTTAGCGGATGCCTACGTCATAACATCTACCTGCATGCCAAATTTCAGCCCGATCCGTCCAGTGGTTTGGACTGTGCGTTGATAGATCACTATGTCAGTCAGCACCTTTGAGTTATATATATTTATGTAGATATAGAAGTAGTAAAATTTGCCTGCGTTTCATCTGACGGATATTGGCTACTTTTACTCATTAACATCTGTAATGAACATCACATAAGATAAGAGTCATACCTGAGGTTGGAACATTAATATTTTCAAAAATCCATAACAATATTTTTAGTGCCACGGGAAACAATTTATATTTTGATAGTCAAAATGAATAATGATCTTCAAAATGCACAAATTCGTGGCACAATATAAATATAATTAAACTAGCTGACCCAGCAAACGTTGTGTTGCCATGTAAATAAAAAAAATATATAAGGGTGATCAACCTTTATCTCTTAGGGGTATGAAAAATAGATAGTAGCCGATTCTCAGACCTACTGAATATGCATATAAAATTTGGTGAAAATCGGTAAAGCCGTTTCGGAGGAGTACGGTAACTAACATTGTGACACGAGAATTTTATATATAAGATAATATTGCTCATAAGAACCAAAGAGATCGGTAAGTAAAAGTAAACAAACTGGTTTTTATGCTCCCATTTTCAGAAGCTTTGGTAAACGTGTATTAAAATTACCTTAATTAACATGTAGTTCAAGGCGCGTTAAGATTGCACTTTTGATTTTGGTTAATTTAATGTTTTTTGCCAATTGAAACTCATTTTACATAATTTCACGTGTGTGTGTATAAGAAAGAATACTAATATGAATTTACATACAACGTTTTATGCCTTTAATTGCAACAATAACGGAGTTATGATAGAGGAAAAACACCCGAAACTTTCCGTGTAGTATACAGTAGGTACTGCGTACCGTTGCCCGAACGCACTCCGTGCTTATTGATGTATCGTTTTAACCAGTTAAAATATTCAAGGAAAAATATTCAGGGCTAGTCTGGTTGCTTATAATAATTTTTCGTTTTGTACTTAGTAACAAATATTGTTACAATATTATTTTGTAAGGTGGTAGAAACTTTGTGGTTCGACTCCGGCGGCAACACCGTCGCACCTGTGTTGCGCTGCTGTTGTGTTCTGGTTTAACAGGTGTGGTAAGGGAGGCATACTTTTCCGAGGTGATTCAGCTTAGTCCTCAGGGGTAGCTGCGCATCGCGTAAGAAACTAAGAATATCTAACCCTATCTGAGGTTGATTACATGTGTCAATGGGCGGCAGTAGCCACTTACCATCAGGTAGCCTGCATGCTCGTCTGCTAAGTACCAGTAATATAAGAGTTTATAATATAAAAAAATTGTATGTGATTTACTAAATGACTTACAGTGATGATATGTAATCAGCGAATATTATAGCAAAATGGAATGGATGCTCTTTAGACAAACAAATTTCTCAAAACATACACAAATCCGCTGTTACAAGCCAAGTATAGGTATTTACGACACAATGAGTCAATCATGATAAACTACCTAATTAAACAACTGCCATTTGCGCGTTAACTGTGTCTCGCGTATATAAAATATGTTTATCATATTATTTTTTATCAAAAAAAGGATCGACGCACATCATTTTCGTGATTGTGATCGAACTCGTTTACATAACGCGTTTGTTAAATTGTGTATATTTATTAAAATTTTAGTTTTTTGTTGAGTTTGTTAAAGTTTTTGTTTTCATGTTAATTTTGACAGTGACATTTCTTTGTTTACATTTTGGACACCTAATTATGAATCAGACTATAGGCCCCGTGTACACGTTGTGGTGTTGTTTACAGACAATGAACGCGTCAGGCTCGGGCAGTGACAGGCAAAATAATAATTTTTAGGGATGCGCCGAATATTCGTTTGGTATTCGGAATTCGGCGTATTCGGCATCTTTTTAGCTCGGCCGAATTATTCGGTTTTAGTGCCGAATATGTTCGGTTCGAGTATTTCTATTTTCTTGTATACATGACTTGGTACAGGACTAAAACACGAAACTTCCTATATAAGATTTATGTTATATTATAAGTCAAGCTCAAATCCTATGAAGAATATGTTGAATAAAGCTAATAAAATAAAGCAATTCAACTACAAAATAACATTGCAACCTAAAGTCAACACATTTGTTACTTAATCTATAGTCAACATTTATTTTAAACCTAAAATCAGTATGCATTTTAAAAACTCAAATCTACATTTTAAAGTGTGAATGAACACACATAACTGGCAAATTGACAATAAAGTAATGGTAAACCAAATAATTCGGCCGAATATTCGGTTCGGTAAAGGTTAAAGGTTATTCGGTATTCGGGTATTCGGTGAAACCACTATTCGGCGCATCTCTAATATTTTTCTATAGCTACAATATTTTCACAGTCACGGTCTTCTCTCCTGTTTACAAAGACGCAACAAGTGTGCTTGGTAGACAAAAATACGAGTATACATTGTAGAAAGATTACTTTTGTCTGTCACGGCACGCGTCTGACACGTTCTATGTATGTACATGTAAATGGATCCTAACTGTGTATCAAAACATATGTTATTTATTATCATTCAACAAGGTCAACGCACTAAGACAGGTCAAATAGAAACGAACTTGGCGTCACAAATGCAAATTAGGAATGTTGACTTAACATTATACTTTAGGCGATCAAGTTTAGCGTGTTACATTATTTATTATTATGGATAAGATCGCTTTAATTGTACATTCTACTACTGGGCGGGTCACTCCTCACTACTGAAATCATTACTCAGTTACAATTGAATCAGTGGAGCGAAGTTCAAATCGCCCGAAAAGCCTTCGACAACAACAGTGACCTACTATTTAATATGCTTTCCAAAGCACGGAACCGCATATTTAGCTGTTGTTACGTAACTTTGTAGATCGGTTATTATACACATACTGCGGGGCTCCACGGACTTCACACTATCACGCTTCAAGAGAGCTCTACGTCAGACGGAGAGACTGCCGAGGAAACCCTACAAATCAGTGTCCTTATTCCAAAAATTACCAACATTGTTTATATAGAAGTAGGGAGCAAGTACGCATTTGACAAAAAAAAAATGTCAAAGTTACACAATTAAAGTTTGAACTATAGTTAGACAGTCAGGAAGAGTAACAGGATACAGAAAGTGTAAGAGAGATCGTATCCTCTTACGTAGCCATTGTTTTTCCTTTGAATTGAACAGCAATCAGATTTGGAGCATGACCTAACCCGCTCTATGAATAGCACAAATATCACGTTACTACAAATTTCTCTAAACGCTCTTCAATGTGTGCCCATATTAGGGTTGGCACCTTTATAGAACAATAGTATACTACGCAAGATATATTTTCTTAGACAATTCAGATGATCCCATCCTATTAAATGCTAGATCGTCGGAGCGGATTAAATAAATAAATAAGTTACAATGAATATTAAAAAAAAAGACAAAAAAAACCTTTGGTTTTAAAGCATCGAGGGCAAAAAAGAAGTAATACACGTGTATTATTTTTTCCAGAAAAATAGTTTACATTATACAGTTAGTCAGCGACGAAAAATATTTAATAATAAATGTGTACTATTTTCCAAAAACACTATACTCTTGCAAGGTTTAAGCCAAAAATACTATTTTTCTTTTAAAAAAGGTGACATCCTTAGCTTATATATTGCATAGGCACCAGATCCGGTTATAAACAATGGAATCAAAGTTCAGGAAAAACAAGATATAAGCAAGCACTTATCTCTTAAAGCTGATTGCTTTTTAATTACACCGTTTTAATAAGGGCAATGAATATCTATAGCATTTAGATATTGGTTTGTATTATATGGTTACATCAGCAATGTTTATTTATTATTTCTGTTTTTTATGCAGAATGAAATAGGCTAAATGATTTATTTCAGACTTTGCGTAAGCATAGGGCAGAAGGGGAAAAGTTTGAGAGCTGGCAAGGGTTATAAATTACTAAAATTCTGCTTACGTAATTCTTAAATGACGTCTTAATATATTGAGAAGATTTCATATTATGTTTTGAACTTCTAAATAAACGCGTTCCCCACCCGATGTAGACATACGCACGCGTACACACACGCATGCATGCAGGACATACATTTATGTTTTAAGTGGACTAGATTAGTAAAGATTACTCATTCCTAACAAGAAAATGTACCCAGTTTTGAGAATTTAAATAGTTGCGTAAAAAAGTTTTGCCACGTCTTCGTGCTAAAATGTCCCTAAAATATTTGAAAAAAATATTTATTTATTATGTAAATTATGCAGTATTACTTATTTATTCGTAAATTTTCTCTAAAAATGTTTTTTATTTATCAAGAACTTACTAATAAGCCGTTTGTGGCTTCATTCAATTTCAAGGCGGCGAAGTATCTTTACTAATCTATGCCTGACGTAGACATACGCACGCGTACACACACGCATGCATGCAAGACATACATTTATGTTTTTTTTTTTTTTTTTTATAATATCAGAGTAGCAGACGAGCATGCAGTCCACCTGATGGTAAGTGGCTACTGCCGCCCATGGACATCTGTAATCAACCCCAGATAGGATTAGATATTCCTACCTTAGGTCGGCCACAGATGCGCCGCTACCCCTGAGGACTAAGCTGGAACGCCTCGGAAAAGTCTGTCTCCCTTACCACACCCTTCAAACCGGAACACAGCAGCGCCTAACACTGCTGTTATTAGGTAGAAATAGGTGTGGCGGTGGTGCCGCCGGAGTCGAACCACAAAGGGTTCTACCACCTTCTCGAATGTTTTAAGTGGATCATATAAAAGGTGGAACTTTTTTAAAACGTTGTATATTTAACTATCTAAAGGATAGAGGATATCTAATCGTCGTTTAATAGTACATTACAATACGAGGACGAAAAATTTTTTTCTGACAAGTGTGAGTTTGCAGGCCGAGCCGCAGGCGAGGACTGCAATCACACGAGTCAGAAAAACATTTTTCGTCCGCGTGTTGTATAAAATTTTATATTACGGGGTCGGAAATGGGGGTTTTGCGCACGCGAAGCGTGCGTAAAACGTCAATTTACGCACGCCGTGATATAAAAGTTATTACTTTTATTTTTAATCGAAGGATGGTGTTATGATCGGATTAACAAAAAGCATCCATGATCTCATAGCCGAAGAGAAACTTGCCAGTCATCTTACGTCTTGTACAAAAATAACTTGTTTTGATTTGATTACGTACACCTTAATGAATAAAAAGCAAGATTATAGATAGTTACGTAATGTTTAAGTTGATAAATCTACGAATTGTGTTTTTCTATAATCTTTTTATGCTTGGTGCTTTAAATATTGCAAAATAGAAGGTTTTTTTTATAAGATTGTAGAAGCAAACAAGCTTGCTTCCACCTGATGGGTAGTTACTGGCGTCCATACATATGTGATCAGTTCCATATTAAACAGGTTGTATTTCCGGTCGATCATAGTTGCGGTCTCACTCCTGAGGATGATAGTCTTATGTTCACGCTAGAAATGGATGTGGCGGTGGTACAACGCAAGTCACATTATACTGGCTCTACCGTTCAAATAGGCACATATTTTGTAATCATTCATGTGTGTAATATACAAATAAAATATTTTTTTTGAAGTTGAAACTTATGTACTCACCTTCTCCGGCTTAGACCAATCATCGAAATTGTGAAGAAGATTCCTCAAGTCATTCATGAGGTAGTCTACTTCTAGAAGAATGGCTTCGGTCTTGCTCCTTCTGAGGTCCTTTTGGAGAGCAGCGACCATTGCGCTGGAGTTCTCCTCGTACATGCGCAGAAGATTCTTGAGTTGCTGACGTCTCCATTCTAGGGGCCTGGTGACTCCTCGGCTGAAGGTGTCATGAGCTTTTTGGACTACCTATTTGGAATGAAAAATAAATATATAAAATTTCTGTAAAAAAATAATAATTAGGATCTCAGGCAAATTGCCATCATTGTCCTTAAATGGAGATTGTCAATCCTTGTGTATATGTTAATGATGATGGTGTTAAAAATCTACTTAAATATAAGTTCCTTAACATCTATAAAGTAAAGAGACGATCTGTCTTTACTTCAACCCACAGACATAGGTCTGTGCTTCAACCCATGGACACCTAGCACCAACCTCAAAAACCTTACAAATTCATCCGTACTCTAAGAATCAAGTAAAAACAATTTATATCAGTCAGATCGTACGAGACTTTTTTATGTAAAATATACCTATATGCAACTTTACAAAAATAAATTAAAATATATAAAGTAAATGACATTGTTTTTGTTCAATCCAACACACTTAATTATACATTTAAAGGGATTATAATACGAGTTTAGCATTTAAAATTATCGTATCTTGTTCTCAGCGCATAAATTTGGTAGATTACATGATAAGTACTAATAGCTGCAAGTAATTGTTTTTGTGTACTGTAATTACATGTGAATTGTACCTAATCGTCCCACTATTATATTTACCTCTTCCAAATTCACTGGTTTTGGCTTCGATGTATTTAACGTTCCTGCAACAAAGGGAAAAATATTAAATTACCAATTATTATAAAAACAAAAAACTGAACTGCTTAAAATTAGTTACTTTCCCACAATTAAGACGAATCCAATGACACCTTATAAATAAAATCTGTCAGACCATTTGGGCTGTAAGGCACACGCCTTTGACACCAATGAATTAGACATACGTATAGTCTGATTCATAATTAGGTGTCCAAAATGTAAACAAAGGTGTTGACCTATCAAGAAAATATGTTTCAAATGGTAGTTTCTTATTTTTGACAATATTAAATTAATACAACGATAATAATATAATAATCTAAATAAATTAAGATCAATTCACATTTTCTAATATTTATATTACCTCAATTTCGTTCCATACAGTAATAATAATAAAAACAAGGTTTATGGTAGAAAATTAAAATGTGATAATGGTAACACAACCGGAACCCATAACATTTCTTGTGCCGTCATTTTTAAGTTTCGTAGCTGATGTTATTCATTTTCATGACTGTAATCGAACTCAAATGTATTATCATTTTCATAGCGCGTTTGTTAAAATGTGAATAATTGTAAAGTTTTCGTTTTTTGTTGAGTTTGTGAAAGTTTTTATTTCTTGTTAATTTTGACAGTGACATTTGTTTGTTTACATTTTGGACACCTAATTATGAATCAGACTATAGATACATTATAATATGTTTATACGTTTAAAAAAATTACCCTACGCAGACGGGTAATGCATGGTCCTATTGGACATCAAATACTTCAGAACCAAAATCTCTAGCATATACACTAGCTGACCCGGCAAACGTTGTGTTGCCATATAAATAAAAAACTGTTAAGGGTGAACAACCCTTATCACTTAGGGGTATGAAAAATAGTAGCCGATTCTCACATACTAAATATGCATATAAAATTTGGTGAAAATCGGTAAAACCGTTTCGGAGGAGTACGGTAACTAACATTGTGACACGAGAATTTTATATACAAGATAATGGTCGCATACAGAACCTCCTTTTTTCAAGTCAGGTAAAAAAAATAAGTAATAAAGTTTCCGAAAACAGTGCAACCCATTGGGTCCTTAGAAACCCTAACTTTTATGATAAAAATAATACACGAGCACAAAATTTCATTGAAACCGGTTTTGGAAATTAGCGTACATTACACACATACTAATATACCGACTTATACCCAAGTGATACGTAGCATATAGGTATTGTAATAAGGTAAAATATATAAAATGTTTTTCAATTATTTATCGTTAGTTAATTTTGTTGGTACTGTGCCTTTTATATACATACATAATGTTTTTTTATCCTTACTAATCCTTACTTCCTTAATATTATAAATCCGAAAGCAACTCTGTCTGTCTGTCTGTCTGTCTGTCTAGTTGTCTCTTCTTCACGCCCAAATCACTGAACCGATTTTAATGAAATTTTGTACAAAGATAGTCTAAGACGGGTCTTAGACTATCTTATGTCCTTTCTCGGGAGAAAGGACATAGGATAGTTTTTATCCCGGAAATCCCACGGGAATTAGGGATGGCGATCTAAGATCGATTAATCGCAGAATCGATCTTTTGTACCCAAAACATCGATTATTATAATCGATATTAGTAAGGATTGAATCATAAACTATGCATTTGATCAAGTGATGATCTTTAGCAAAGTTGAAGGTACTAATTTTCAGTTTTATGTTTGTTAGTAGGTACGTTATATTATTTTCTTTTAAACGCGGGTGAAGCCGCGTGCAAAAGCTAGTTAACAATAAAATTGTGTTATTTTATTAAAAATATTTTAGACTGTGTTAAATAAATATATCATTCTTGTTATCTTTAATATAATTACTTGTAGACGCTGACAAAAAGGTGTTAAACATGAGAGAAGTTGTAATAATTATTTTATAAAGAAACAATGCAGAATAAATTAATAATATTAAGTGAACAATAGTATTCTCTATAAAAATAAAGTTACAGATTTATAAACAACGGTCGGAATGTCATTGAGGATCATTGCATCTGTCATTTATGTGTGACGATTTACAAGTACCTGAATTTCACTTTAATTTTTTCTCCCAACGCGCCTATAGAAGTATGTCCTAATCTTTTTTTAAATATAATATTGGAGTAGCAGAAAAGCATGCAGTCCACCTGATGGTAAGTGGCTACTGCCGCCCATGGACATCTGTAATCTACCCCAGATAGGACTCCTACCTGATGTCGGCCACAAGTGCGCCACTACCATAGAGGACTAAGCTGGAACGCCTCGGAAAAGTATGTCTCCCTTACCACACCCTTTAAACTAGAATACAGCGGTGGTGCCGCCGAAGTCGAACCACATAGGGTTCTACCACCTTCAAAATTGCGAAATTATAATTTTTCATTGAATTTATAACAAAACATATTTCAGATTTGTTAAATATAGTGATAAGAAACCAAATTGAATTTCTGTACAAAATTTAGCATGGCCATATTAACACTAGAAAAGATCGAACATTGTAGACTCACATCTGAAATAATAAGATTCTATTATCACAATGTTGATAATTTTAGAAAGATAAATAGATAAGGACTCAATAATCGCCACAATCTGTGTGTGATAATTCAATTAACATACAAATGTAAATAATACATGATTTATTATTCAACTTTATTTCATAAGCCAAGAATAAAGGTAAATAATTGGCCAAGTGCAAGTCAAACTCGGGTTTAGGAGATCGAACATTATGACAAACGGAGAGACAGCATAGTCTTAGTAATAGGGTTCAGTTTTTACCCTTTGGGTACACAGAACCCTAAAAAAGGCCATTATGTAATAATGATTGTTATTTACCAATGAGGGACGTGTGTAATGATATGTTCTTATTATGCTGTAGTAGCAAACATGCAGTCCACCTGATGGTGAGTAGTCATTGTCATGCCAGGCTTTCTACTGCTCTTTGCTCCTCTTAGCACTTTTAACTGTTGTTAAATTGGATTATGTGTGATGCTGTGTGCCTAAAGTAGAATCAAGGAAGGTCTACCATTTCATTTTTTTTTATAATATAGGAGTAGCAGACGAGCATGCAGCCCACCTGATAGTAACTGACTACTGCCGCACATGGACATATGTAATCAACCCCATATAGGATTAGATATTCCTACCTGAGGTCGGCCACAGATGCGCCTCTACCCCTGAGGACTAAGCCGGAACGCCTCGAAAAAGTATGTATCCCTTACCACACCCTTCAAAACGGAACACAACAGCGCCTAACACAGCTGTTATTAGGTAGAAATAGGTGTGGCAGTGGTGCCGCCGGAGTCGAACCACAAGGGGTTCTACCACCTTCAAAATTAATGAATTCATAATTAATTAATTTCATAATGAATGAATTTAACATATTTAATACTAAATTATCAATATATTCACAACTATCACAATACATTTTAAATTTTGAAATGAAGCAACATTTTATAGAAAGGAAAATGATGCATTCCTAAATAGAACAGATCCTGTTCTAAATTTAAAATGTATGCAATCAACCAATAAACTACCACACATTAGACCGGTTTATGTGGCAGAGTTACATACTTCAATACGTATTTCAAACCTTTTTGTTATTGATTTGTTTGCTTTGGGTTCATTGGTTTTATTTTTGTACCAATAATAATAATTTCTTTTTATATAACTCCATATTGAGTAAGGATTCTACCTTCCCATCGCAGATGTGTTGACACTCCTGATAATTAAGTTTGTAATTGTATCCTTAAGTAAGCCGTTTTCTTTTTTAAAAATCAATTTTCTTTGAAAAACTAGCACCAACCAAAACAGGAAAATTTAGTATCATAAAGAAAATGAACATTATTATTTATATATTAGTTAGTTCCTATCCCCATTCTTTCCTTGTGTAAATAATGATATTACACCATTTTACATTTGCTGAGTTAAATGAACATTCATGCTATAATGTCATTGAATTTCCTGATTACACAAATACACATAAAATTATGTACTGTAGGTATGAGACTAAGTAGTACAAACACATAAAAATTAAAAACATATTATATGTACCTCCTTTTTGGAAATGAGGTCAAATTATATTACGACACAACAAAGACTTGATACTTATATACCAAGATACGTTAAAAAATGTAATTTAGAATTTTAATATTGTTAAAAATATATTTTAAAATCACAACCCAACACAACACAAAACGTTTAAAATCACAACAAAAATAAAAAAAAACTGAGTAAGTCAAATTTTAGAGTAAGCCTAGTTCAACTTTATTTATGTAAGCCTATTCATTCGTGTAAAACAATACTTCCTATAGTTATGCCAACAGTTTGTTACTTGTTTACTTGTTTCGAAAATATATACTCATACTTTCCACTTATTACACGATATTGATAAAACTTGTTAATATTTTAACGTACTACATATTTAAAATGAAATAACTTACCCAACGTCATCGTAAAAGCAAAGAAACAAATTTAAAAAGTAAATTAACTTGTGTATAATTTCACTCCGTACGGACACCAACGTCAAACTACAATGTCAATCAACTGATTATCTGATTCATTCAAAGCGACACTCGACCGCCTGACCACCAACCACAGACTATTTTTTTATTAGCTAGGTACTGACTGATTCAGCTGTTTTATTTGACTTTGACAGTCCCTGTCAGTTTTGGCAATGTCAAAGTCGAGCAGCGTTTAGTGCATGCTGCAGTATTTTTCATTAATCACAGGCGTTCAACAACATAGTATGAGATATCACCATAATGTCGATATTTATTTATGTTAAATATTTATTTGAATGTTAACATGTTGTAAATTTTGTAAAATTCTGTGACATGATATACGAAAACATATTACTGCTACATGTGCAGTTGATACGTAAGCACTAAACGCAACCAAGTAATTTTAAAGTTTGTCGCTAGATGGCATGGTTTCTTGTATGGAGATTTGTTATACAAGTTTTTAGAATCAACACTAGGTAGCGCTGTTAAACAAATTAATAAACATATCAACTTTTAATTTTAAATTACAAATTACACAAAGACTAATAAAATATTGTGTCAGACATATGTATCCTTTTCGTTTTTTCTTATGTGTAGTCCTATGTATAATATAGTGTCCATTTGAGGTAGTATATTTTATATGATAGGTATGAGTTACAAGTTACCTATGTTACTACGGCGGTTATATGCCATTTTCCTCAGATCACCATTACTGATATCTTTAATAAATAGAGAAGATGATAAAGTAGAAAAGAAATGAGTGAGACGGAAATGAGTGAGACCACCCTAGTCGAACTCTACCTTTCGGTATAATAATTATATAACATTGAAAAAGTAATATAAGGAAGATTAATGAGTTATTGATGAAGATGATTATAGTTTAGCTGTAAATATATCATCTATAAAATATATATTTACATATTCTTAATGAATCAGGTTTACTTTTTTATAAAAATAGTTTTTTTTAAGAAAGTTGGTAGAATTTATAAATTAGATGTACTTCTGCAACTATTTCCAACTGTAACATATTTTCAATAGGATTCTTAGGTAAAATCTTTAAAGTATGAAGCTGCTAACCTTTAACTTTTGAAATAGTTACTTTGTTTAAAATGTAAGGTTAGTTTTCTAAATAGCTATTCATTTCAATGACAGTATGTGTAGCTAACTAGCTACATAATAGAACTAACCTTTGCATAACTTCGCTTTCAAGGCGTTGCAGCAAATACAGGATATTTGCATTTAAAAGCCTGGTTATGAGATAATTCCTAATTTTTAAGTGGGTTAACGAAGACTAGGAGCTGTGTAATAGTGTGTAATAATAGGTTGGCAAATGCACCTTGAATGAAGATCTACATCGGGACCTTAAAGTAGACCTTGTCAAAAAAGTAATCAGTACATATGCAGAAGGTCATCAAAAAAGACTTCATCATCACGTCAATATCGAGGCGATCCAGCTCCTCGATACAACGGACCTAGTGAGAAGACTCAAACGGACTAAATTTGAGCTTGTGCCATGACACAGTGTAGTGTTAGTGAAATAGTGATAAGTGAACATTATAGAACACAAGAACAATGTGTCTACTCCCTTATGTGGTAAAACAAAGAAGTGCAGTGTCAGAGGACGCCACCTTCATTATATGATTATTTAGCAGTTTAAGTTGGCGTAGAATTACTCATTAGTCATAAATTAGGCTAGATCGTAATTAATATAAAGAACCTATTAGTACACTTGGTACTTTATACAAACAAAAAAAAAATTATAATATAAGAGTAAAGAGACGACAATGCAGTCCACCTGATATGCTGCTGCCGCCTATGGACATCTGTAATCAACCCCAAATAAGATAAGTTTGGATTCGTACTTCAGGTTGGCCATACATCTGTGGCTCTCACCCTTGACGACTAACCTCAAATGCCTCGGCAAAGTCTGTTCTTTACCACCTTCAAACCAGAACACAGCAGCGCTTAACACTGTTTTTATTACGCAGAAACGATACACCTAGTTTAGGGGTGGTGCCGCCGGTGTCGGACCACAGTGGGTTCTGCTACCTCAAAATCAAGTTTAAATAATTTCGAAAAATAAATCGAGGAAAAATTTTCTCATATTTTCTACTAAAAAGAGGTAAATTGGTATATGACTTAGGTAGGAGTCTATGTAAAAAGATGCCGATATACCTTTTCTTTTTTGAAATCATTTATAGTGTTTCAAGTGTAGTGTATTAATTAAATGGACCCTTGCTTTGCAATACCGAATTACCTAATTGAATTGCTGTTTACCTTCCAATATTAAGTTCACGGTAAACCGCGCCGTGTAAAACGGTGCGCGATGCAGTTCAGGCTACGTACGCTTAGTAGGTATCTTATGCATATTAAATTATCTTAAAATTATTAGGCACTAGTTTTTGCCCGCGGCTTCGCCCGCGTTTAAAAGAAAATAATATGACATACTAACATACATAAAACTGAAAATTCGTACCTTCATTGAAACGACAGTGGCACCATCTGGCGAAAATTGGTCGTACCAACTCTGGAACCGTCGTGGGCTTTGACAACAGCTTTGCTAAAGATCATCACTTGATCGAATGCATAGTTTACGATTCAATCCTTACTAATTAAGTTTACCCTTTGTAACCCTTAGTTTAAGGCGTACAATAAATAAATAAATAAAAATAAATAAATAATATCGATTAAAATAATCGATTTTTTTGGTCCAAAAGATCGATTCTCCGATTAATCGATCTTAGATCGCCATCTCTAGTTCCCGTGGGATTTCCGGGATAAAAACTGTCCTATATGTTAGTATGTTATATTATTTTTTTTAAACGCGGGCGAAGCCGCGGGCAAAAACTAGTACATATTATATTTTGGAAACAGCAAAAAATATGAACTCTTGGATCGAACTCTACATGGAAGAGGAGTTCCACTAAGGTTTGATTAAATGCAGCGGTGTGGTTATAATTCTCGCTAATTTAACCCAAAGCCACAGGGTTTCAAAGAAGTTGATAATATAAAAAAAATCGCCGATGGTTGTCTAAAAAGGGACTTTATTTCCTGAGAGGCAAAATTGTAGGAACTGATGTCGCGGGCCCCTTCAGGGGAACAGGCAAATACCTTATTTTTCGTTGACCTGTTATCTGGGGAGAAGTGGGCGGTAGATTCAGCAGGCAGTATTAAGGCCCGAGACTTCGTTAACATCTTTAAATTTGCCCCGCAACTTTAAACAGATACCTTTTTTTTTAAATATAGGAGTAGCAGACGAGCATGCAGTCCACCTGATGGTAAGTGGCCACTGCCGCCTGGACATCTGTAATCAACCCCAGATAGGATTAGATATTCCTACCTGAGGTCGGCCACAGATGCGCTGCTACCCCTGAGGACCAAGCTGGAACGCCTCGGAAAAGTCTGTCTCCCTTACCACACCCTTCAAACCGGAAAACAGCAGCGCCTAACACTGCTATTATTAGGTAAAATAGGTGTGGTGGTGGTGCCGCCGGAGTCGAACCACAAAGGGTTCTACCACCTTAAACTTATACCGCGATTAACGCCTCATGTATGACGTTACGATCTTTCACTACTGCCACCATCTTGAAAGTCCCTACGCAATAAATGATTACCCTATTTGGTCAATATTTAATGCGAAATATAACCATTAGAACGAAAAACGACGCGATATTATTGATGATAGTAATCAGCGATCTTATAAACAAGAAGTTGCTTAACCCAAACATTCACATTACATATTTCTTAAGTCTTCTCGACGAATGTTCTACGTGTTTCTGTGAAAATAGTGGTTTTGTCGTGTCTACTCGTGAATAATTAATGTGCTGTTGAAATAAGTGTAGCGCTTCCATTTCGTTATTACTTACGAGTATGTATATGGGTATGTCTGATGAAGTTACCAGAACTACACTGTCGATGGATAAGATGTTCAGAAGTCAAATAGAGATTTTTTGTACGCTTATGTGATGCACGCGGTGCCCAATGTATGCTTGTATATATGCGTGGATTTTAATTTTATGGCTTCTAATAATCGGGTTCCTCATTAAATTTGAAGGTGCCTGAGATTTTTAAATTCCTTTCAGATAATGATATTGTTTATATTTTTTTAAAGTAACGTTGATATTTTTTTAATTTACCTACCTAATTTGTAAGCGTCCATAAATCCGTTTTATTAAAAAAACCTGAACACTGTTCAATTTAGCAAAAGTGGGTAACTCGACTTGAATACATACATACAATTTATTTTTTATTAGCTACTGGAGCAATGGGATTGTTTTACGGTCTTTAATTAAGATACTAAAACGTATTTATATTTACAATTATTTTAGTTTATTCGTATTTATGGAACGTTGGTAGTAAAAGTAAACCACAGTGTTGTAAATTTACATTGATGTAGATTTACTTTTCATTACAGCACCTTTTTTTTTCTTCAAAAACCTTCAAAAGGTACCCTATGCCGTGGGAGCGGCACGTGGTTATGTGGGATTCTCACCGCACTAAAACCCCCCCGGTGGCCGTCCTCGGCGCTGCGTAGAGGACTCCGGGATCTCCAAAGAAACGCAACCGGAGTTCATTACAGCACCTATTTGCTTTATTAGAAAAAGTTAGAACTCCTTGTAATTGGCTTTCTACGCTTTTGCCCAAGTCCAAACTGGCTTAGTCGTCAACGCATTATTAGTCCATTTCCTCGGTTTTCGGGTTTCCTCTTAGACTGAAGGGTGTTGTCCTTTGAGAACACTATTTTAAAGAATACTCAGGGGTGTAAGGTTTCCTAAAATGTTTTCCATCACCATTATAAGTAACAAGTGATAATTAATTTCCAATACTTTTTATAAATCAAAGTTGCATGACTGGGATTTCAGCTTCGGAGCCCGTCTGAGAGGCCGAGATGTAACCACTAGGCTTGGTAAATGTCATGATCATATTTTGTTTCTCATTTTTATTTTTGATACCTATTTTTTCCCTTATAGTCAGAATACATATCTATATATAATAAGGCAGAAATAGGTGTGGCAATTTTCGCCAGTCTTTCAATATCCATGTCGAAATGGTCATCATTGATTGTCGTCATTGATGCTATTTGTATGGGGCGACACGTAGCATGGTGCATGTACTTGTACGCATGTTGACACCCTGATTGTGACAGGATAATTGCGTGCACGATATCAAATGATTATTGCATACATCAGTTTGTAAATAATTATAGTTTAAAAAAATCTAGAAAACACGATTTTATGAAAAAAACAACTAAAAAGTAGAAAATAATTTCAATCTAGGAATAAATTAAGGAACAGTAAATAGTATAATTGTGGTAAAAGTGTGGGGTGGGGCGCTTTTCGAAAACTGATAAATGGAACGCTGCACGCTTTTAAGTTTTTTTTTTAACTATATTTATTTTTCATTTTTAGTTCGATATACCTATTTAAAAAAAAAATTTCACCGTGGATTAAAACCCACGATGAATTGCATATACTAACAGTAAGAAGCTGGCACTTAGTCACAAACATACATACATATAGGTGAAGCTAATAAAAGCATGTTAAAAAGATAATTGAAAACTGGATTGATCTCTTTATATACGGAAATTAAAGTTTACTTGTTGATCTTTATAGAGGCGCATTGTGTGGGAATATTGTCCTAGTTTTATTTCTTTTTAATTCACCTTTATAGCACTTTAAAAGCATCTTTAGCAAAAATGTTGTTGATTTTTTAATTCATTTGTAGTTTTGACATTTATAATGTTTCGGAAAACTTTTCGTTCAAAGCCTTACGATTACTTAAAGTTAGTTACTTTATAAATATAATTCTACTATTAATTCATTAGTATCTTTTGAGTGCTGCTGTGCTCTGGCTTGAATGATTTGGTAAGAAGAAATATTTACTCTAAGAGGCGTTTCAGTAATTGCCATCTTAGGAACAATCAGTAGGACTGCTAGTTCGTTTCCTACTTGTATGATATAAAAAATCTATCAACGAAATGTGTCCCAATCAACACTGGTATATGTGGTCAACTTAGGACAATAGCTGTACGTGTGTGGCCGAAGATCATTCAATACACCGAATGCAAATACGTTATTAATTCAATGTACGTTTGTTAGAATACGGAATTACAGTTTAATCCTATTACCAACTGTTCTAAACGAGTATAACTATGCGTGCCACGTTAAGATATTGCTGTGTAATGTTTTACTGTGTTATTACGAAGAATGTCTTTATAATCATTTCGTATAATTAAGATTTTTTATGCGCGTTACAAAAAGGTTACACCATGTGATGTGTTTTTTTGTGTAATTTACATATATTGAGAATGTAAATATATAGGGTTTATTACATGTCTTAAACAATATTTAAATTATCAATTAAGATATAAAACGACCAAAGTATTTCATTTAGCCTGAACGATTAGATAATAATGGTATCGTAATTAATCAAAGACGTTGGTGTCGGCGTAATTAAATTTGAATTAGTTATTAAATAATGTTTAATACTTTCAAATATCTATTCTCTTCTAATACGAGTATTTATGCCAGAACATATTAACATATTAGGGGACTTAATCTAATTAGTTTGATAGATTTTTTGAAAAAGTCTTTTTTAATGTTTGTCTTGTATTTGTGTTTAGTATTCTCGATATATGGAAACCTACTGTAAGGTTAGAAATTCCTTACCTGGAGTCGGTTAAAAAATGGCTTTGAGGACAAAAATTGGAAGAAGTTTAATATCGATAATTCCAGTTGAGTCTAATTTAAATAATCTACCGGATTAGGCAAATTAAATTTCACAAAAAAACATTTTTTCCTTCTCAGCTCATATCGAAGGATCATCGACAACCTGAAGGTTACCTGTTTTGAAAGTTACCTGGAGGTTAATAAACTTGTTTTTATTTTGGACGCAATCGTCAAGTTATCTTTTTTTTCTTAAAATTTTACTTTTCTCACGATTTGCTCACCTTCAGGGTTTCTTATTTAATGAAAATATATATATATTGATAGTGATAGTTTTTATAGTGAGTAAAGGGACGCTCAGCTTTGTTTTAAAGCATGCTGCTACCCATTCATATCTGTAATAAACTCTAGATTGAATAAGACTAAGGACTCGAGTTTTAAAAAAAGTATAAGTGCCTCTCCCTTAATAAACTGTTTAAAACAGGATACAGTAGCGCTTAACACTGTTACATTAAGTAGAAATAGACATAATGCGTGAAAAAAATTACTTTCAATAATAGAAAAGCCCGCTGATTTAGTGATATTCCATTAACTGGTTTCCATGTAAAATCTCTCACCTGTCTTATAATAAAAGTAAGAAAACAAATAAAAAACATTTCAGTAGAGATCACAAGTAGATGTTTTATTGGAAGTTGACCTTTTTTCACAAAAAACTTAGTCACAAAGTCACAGGTACATGCTAAATGCATCTGAAATTAAATGCAATGGAAGAAAACGTAAACACGAAGAAGCATTAACAAATATATGTGACTCATCACAGTAAATTCTAATTAACTTTACGAGTGAGATTATTTTGTGGTAACCTTTGTTTACGTGGTAAGTTTGTACCTACTAAGTAATCACAGTAATGATCTTTGTTATATTGTAATCCTTACTAATATTATAAATCCGAAAGTAACTCTGCCTGTCTGTCTGTCTGTCTGTCTGTCTGTCTGTCTGTCTGTCTGTCTGTCTGTCTGGTTGTCTCTTCTTCACGCCAAAACCACTGAACCGATTTTAATGACATTTTGTACAAAGATAGTCTAAAACCCGAGAAAGGACATAGGATAGTTTTATCCCGGAAATCCCACGGGAATTAGGGATGGCGATCTAAGATCGATTAATCGGCGAATCGATCTTTTGGACCAAAAAGTCGATTATTTTAATCGATATTAGTGAGGATTGAATCGTAAACTATGCATTTGATCAAGTGATGATCTTTAGCAACGTTGTTGTCCATGAACCCACGAAGGTTTCAGAGTTGGTACGATCAATTTTCGCCAAATGGCGCCACTGTCATTCCAATGAAGGTACGAATTTTCAGTTTTATGTATGTTAGTATGTCATATTATTTTCTTTTAAACGCGGGCGAAGCCGCGGGCAAAAACTAGTAAGGCAATAAAGAAGACAACTAATGGCTTTTTTAAGTAGATGGTCATGAACTCCATTTCAGTAGTGAGGCCACTCTTGCTAATGGTTATCTCATATGTATATCATATCGACGATGTAGTAGCAATAACTCGTTTTTGCATATTTGGACTTAAAATGAATTATCACAGGTCGTCCTTAAGACACTGGTGTCTTAAGCTTAAGGACCTGGGTCCTTAGGTTCAAAATTGAGCAAATATTAATATATACATATAAAATTATAGTGTGGCCAATACGTTCTGTCTTTTTTAAAGTAGCGTTTCTTCTTATGTAAAGAAGCGTTTTTTGAGTTACGAGTTATTGCTAATTCGTCGTCGATATGGCAAATCCTGAAGAAAGAGATCTAAGTATATCAGGTCAGCCTCAGATAGTTTAAGACTCTTGTTTAAGACACACATACCGTATCTCTTGGGATGTACCTTACGTAGGAGCAGTAAACATAGTAATCATCCAATTCTCGTTAAGTTTTCCTTGTGTAAGTTGTTTTGCTTTTTACAAGCTTTTAATTAGCTTGCTTTGTTAGTTCGTTTGTTTTGTGAGAGTCAAATCTCAACCGATTTCTACTGATTGAGCTGATATGTTGCATATAACTACACATATCCATAATTATATAAGTGATATGCCCCTAAATACAATGTGGTATACCAATTATTTTTTAAGAACCGTTAGGATATGGATATGAAATGAAAGGGTTTTTGGGTACAATACGAGAAACAAAAACATCTAAAGATAAAGCTTGTTTTTTTAAAACATATTTGATATAAATTTATTTGCACACTGCTGTTAAGAAACGGCGGCATCGAGGTTTATAAACATTCATTGTTAGTTTATTGTTCTTTTGTTTCTGACGAATACAATCATACATGTTGTTAGGTAGAATTATATATAATTTTCATTGTTTAACTCATAATTGTTTATTAACATATGCAACACCTAAGGACTAAAGAATGCAACTTATAGTCTTCGATGAACGGAATAATAAATGAGTTGGTAACAGATTATTTTAACAAAGAACAGTGATAGCGGTTAAAACCCGTCGTTTTAATCAGCGGGTCCGCGGTTCCAATTGTTCCATTTTTAGTAGTTATGTGCGAATTAAAGCTTAATTATTATTTTGAATAAAAATATCTAGAGGAACCCCCACTATATTTTTCTTCACCGTACACATGTGAGAGTTCTTTAAGAACAAGTTCTCTCTGTGTGGTGTTTATACGCACTTGGCCCGCGCGGTGGATTAAGGCCTGAACCCTTCTCAAAAGGAGATGTTTGAAAGAAATAGTAACCACCATAACTTTAATACCAGAAATAGAAATAAATTAGTAATTCCTAAACGTAGATTATGTAAGGTGGCTAGATCTTTCGTGGGCAACTGTATTCGCTACTACAATAAAATACCCGACCACATTTTGAATCTCACAGAAAAAAAGTTTAAACATGTCGTTAAACTAACGCTATGTAAAAAAGCGTACTATAAAGTAAGTGATTATTTGACTGACAAAACGGTGTGGTCTGAATTAGCTCCAGCTCCACATGTACCATTACGTTAAGTTAACATTGTCAAAAACATTTTTTTTAAAAGATGTGTGTTATGGAGTTTCTTTCGCCGCTTCTTCTCCATAACGAAACACCTTGTGAAGTGGTGGTAGTTGCTTTGACATTCAAAAAGTGATCTGTAAAGAACCTATTTTGAATAAAAAATTTTGATTTGATTTGATTTGACCCAAGCCGAGCAGTGTGACAATGAAGCGTTGACAAGTTTATTGCTATGATGTCAGTATTTAGTCATTAAGATAACTTGATGTGCAGTTTTTACATAGAGATTTATCAAAGTGGATAATTAGCATTTATAATTTGATTGTTGTTAGAAAAAGCTTAACAATATAAGAATAAAATTTCAATATTTATTATGTATTTATTCTTTATGTTCACATCAAATTGTTTTATAACATAATTTAATTTGTGTGTGTGTCAATTAGTATAATTGGTTCTGCGAAACCGTTCTATTTGACAATAAATAAATAAATAAATATACACACTGCATACATCTAAAGCTTTTTACCACGGAGCGGGTATAGAACAAAATTGTTATCTTTTTATTAAAACGCTTTTTTATGTTATTAATTCGTCGTAATGCGAATTTATGCCTAGTTAATGTTTAATTTATGCGAAACCAGAAATAATTACTTCCTAGTGAAGATGCCAATCGATCAAGGTAGAATATTTAAATATCTAATTTTCACACGGAAATACTAGTAGTATTTTTCTTACTTAAGATGCTTATCTTTGGATATAGATTACGCTGTCGTAAGCATTAGTAAGTGCACATAATTATAAATAACAAAAATAATCAATCTATAATTTTTTTGGTAAATAAAGATCGAAATTTGTCCATTTGTAACTGGCAAAAATTCTCAAATTTCGAGCAAACAAGATGCAGACCACCTGACGATATGTTGTCACTGCCACTTATGACTTATGGGCACTTATATAAAACAGTTTATTCCTGTGGACTAAGATGATCGTCTTATATGAAAATCAGTCGGCATTCACAGTCTTCCACCGAAATGTATTAAACGTCACGCTAGAAATAAGTCTAGCGGTATCCTCGGTGTTATGCTGTTATGGTTTCCCCGGAATTATGCTGGCTCTACCACTGCTTCTTTTGAAATCAAAATAATGATGATGATGCTCAGATGTAGTTAACGGTAGTAACGTAGTTAAGATATTTGCTTGTCGAATCTGCTTTGCTTTCTCGTTACAAAATTGTTCCTTAAACAATTTTATCTTTATTTCTCTAGAATTGTGTGACACACACTACTGTATCTTTATACAAGATACATAGGTATTTGCATCACCGGGATTACAACCTGAGCCCTATCCGTCACATTATATATATATATATATATATATATATATATATATATATATAATTAATATATATATATATATAAAATATATAATATATATATATAATTTATAATAATAAATAAAATTAATTAAAATGACTATTTTAGTACTAATGAAGACATTTATGGATTTAAAAATACTATTAAATGAAATTAAAAATTAGTTAATTGGATAATTAACCCTAAACATAATATCACTAATTGCTTTTAAGAGTCTAAGTACCTACCTATAAATATTATTACATAATAGTAAAAGTGAAATTTCTTTACTTACAACGCAATTTAAAAATTAAAAATATTGATAAGGCATTGACCTGTTTACTTTCATTTGCAATTTACTTTTAAACTGCAAATGAGCATAAGTATGTCATGTGCATTGAATTACAAAATTGTGCAATGCGATTTTTTGTGCATATAAACCTTCTTGTATCTTATGTATTTTGGTCAGAATCCTTTCTGTTTTCTGTTTCCTTTCGAGGTTCCAGTCCATCTGATGGTGAGTGGTCGTTGCCGCCCTTTGTCATACCCAAATAACCAGCTCTATAAAAAAGGGGCCAATCATAAGCCGATCACAGGTACGGTTCCAGTCCTGAAGATTTAGCTCGCCTTATGTGTAAGTCAGCCGACATCTACACCTCTACTTTATTAAATTAATAACAATTAAACCTGAAAAAGCAGTGATAGCCTAGTGGTTAAGAAACGCGGCCTCTCGATCGAGGGGTCCGAGGTTCAAATCCCAGGCACGCACCTCTGATTTTCAAATTTATGTGCGTATTAGAAATTAATTATCTCTTGCTTAAACGGTGAAGGAAAACATCGTGAGGAAACCTGCATACCTGAGATATATATATATATATAAAAAAAGCCTATAGGTATGTGAAGTCTACCAATACGCACTTGGCCAGCGCGGTGGACTATGGCCTAATCCTTCTCATTCTGAGAGGAGACCCGTGCCCAGCAGTGGGACAGTAAGTGGTTGATGATGAAACCTGAAAAGTGGTAATCAGTTTAGTTTGACCACAGTGGTACTATCCACCACACGTATTTCTAGTTTCAGTTGTAAGTTTCGATAAGGGTGTGGGTGCCGGATAATTGCATATGAAACGACCATCTCAAACTTTAGGAGTGGCAACCCATCTGTAATTACTTTGAGAAATTCTTTGGGAGAAAGAGTTTTCCGAGGCATTCCAGCTTAGTCCTCAGGGGTAGCGGCGCATGTATGACCGACCTCAGGTAGGAATATCTAATCCTATCTGGGGTTTATTACAGATGTCCATGGGCGGCAGTAGCCACTTACCATCAGGTGGATTGCATGCTCGTCTGCTACTCTTATATTATAAAAAAAAAAAAATCCATGTAAAAAGTCTTTGTTTTGTAGAGACAGGTTAGGTTAGGTTAGAGAACATGTGTGCTCATGAGCGAGAGGGACTTATTACCCATTGGACTATAGGTACACATGTTTGTTCAATTATATAAAAAAAACCTTTAACTCTAATTGCGTTCGGCCACAGATGTGTTGTTTCATCAGAGGACTAAGTTAGATTTAATCTGCAGTTTTTTTGAATACAAGCTCTAACTATTTGTAAATTGGTGTAGATGTCTATGAGCCGCAGTCGCCACTTTAATTATTGCAGTGTGTCTTTTTTAACAGGCTCTTTGTATGTTTATTACAATACAAAATACATCTGTACAAAACATCAAAAATAAAAATTAATTAATATTAAGTAACTGAAGACTAAACGTTGCAATATTTACTACGTATACCATGCCAAAATTGCATAAAATTAAGTTTAATAAACAACCAAAAGTTTTAAAAACACGGTCGTAAGCAAAAACATGTTTACAACTACATTTTATTTAATTTATCACTACACAGGATTCACTAAAAAATGCTAACTGAGCTTAACAACTCGGTCCGGTTTTTAATAACAAAAAACCTTACCGTCACACACTTTGTCAACATCAATAACAGTGTCACGTGGTGTCCGCGAGTGTACGTCTACGAATAGTGTCGCGACACCGCTGAGCGCGGCGTGCGGCGCCGGCGGACTCATTGTCACTGTCACGCCGTGGCAACGCTCTCGCGACATTCGCGGCACCACTCCACCGAAATTCATTGATTACGAAGACATGCTAATGTGTACTTCATAGAACTGCTGTAGAAAATATTTGTTGTGCGTGCGACATTGTCACAGATTAATTACAGAATTTACAGGTCTGTGGATATTGTATAGTGTGAATTCTCGTCGTTAGAACACGGCGACACTACCTCTACATCTATTTTTGTAATAATGTGTGTACTGTAGACACTTATGTAATCCTATTTAAGCTTCTTTTACAGATGACACTATCACTGTCCAAGAGCTCTGACAACATTTGTGAATTCAATACAATTAATAAAGGAGATTTATTATGAACACAAAAAGTAGGACTGGTAAAAATGCAGCTTACTTATGTCAATACCACAATTTAGACGATTCTAATTATACCTCAGATACTAAAATTTTGCAAGAAATTTGGATTACGGGCGTGCCAAAGAATGAGATTCCTACATAAATGTCATACAGATGCATGAAGAACATTACATATCCGTATAGAAGCGTTGTGAATTACAGTTCTATGACGACGTTCTAGGATAGGCGTCATCGATTCTGTTATGATTTCACACCTTTTTGTATTTAAAGAAGGACGTTAATCTTTTACAGTTCATGATATTATTTTAGGTATTGATAGAATGTTTCGATACTGTGCTTCACAACAAACTGTATATTTATTTACTCGTATAAGATTCTTATAAGGCAATTCAACTATTTATACTTGTGTTTACATCTAGAAAGACTCTACATAGTTTAAATTATATTTCGCCTTTAAAAAATTGTTCTGTGAATGGATGTATGTCTACTTATGAAAACTCATTAAATAAATAAACATTTGCGGACGACGATAAATCACTGGCTCATAACAATCCTAATTGATCCTAATCCTAATTGTTTAACTCGTACTTGTACACAGGTAGGTACATATTTCCTTTGCTTGATTTGGCTTCAACACTTCTCGTCACATTACCCGAAGGTAGATATCGATACCTTAATTCGCCAATCAGCCAATTCCACTTTTTGTCAAAATGTTTTTTTTGTTTTTTATTTTGATTTCGTTCAACGCCATTTACTATCAAAATAAATAAAAAAAACATTTTGAAAAAAAGTGGAGTTGGCTGATTTGCAAATTAAGGTATCGATATATGTTATTCTTCTGAAGTAGGCGCATTTCCTTATGAGGCGGTTAAGCAAAAAAACTACAAATCTTTACCACGATAGTGCCTGATTTTTACTTGACTGCGCTATATTTGTTTATTAGACTTTTTAAAGTCTAAGATCGTTTATACCTATTACTCTAAACGCGTGGGCCGATTTTGATGACTTTCATGTCAAACATCTTTTTTAGTCTTGCAAGTGTTACTAAAACAGGAATCAAAATACTTAATACTGCTTTATATCTTTGCAGACAACTCCCATGATCGTAATCTCTTAAAACTACAGCTACGTTCTCATGGGTCTTAGCCACAAATTACTATAATGACCAAATTGCCCGTATTTTCGCTGGAAGAAAATAGCGTTGCGATCAAAAACTAACTTTCACTTCACTTTTTGTCATTGTGTAAGCCGTGTCGCTATATAAATGGTTTATTTTGCTCTCTTTGTGCAGTTACATAATTCGAGTCACTGTCACGAACGTATGCGACTGTAAAACTACTGTATGCCTGTTTGTTTGTTCAACTATCACGCAAAAAAATGTTGGCAAAATGCAAAAGACTGGATGAAAGATTGGCTTGTTTATTCTAAGCATACGATTAAATATTAAACTAAAAAAACTACTATGAATGTGATTTTTTCTTTTGTCCAAGAGACATAGCTATATTTAGAAAGCTATACAGATAAGACACCATTTCAAATACACTAAAGTAACAGAAGGTCCTTTATAAGTGGTCTTTCATTAGATACAAGAAAATGGAGAAATAAAATCTGTCGTTAACGTGGACGTAGCAGCGGACAAATCGTAGTTTTCCATTCAAGTAGGTATTGAACTTAGGAACATACCTTCTCGCGTGATCATAAATAATTATTGGTTGTGTCTGTTGTTTCGCATAGAATTCAATTATTTTAATACCTTTGTATTCTACATAAATAAGAACATGCAAGAAATAACCGGTTAATTATTCAAATCCGGTTTTTTGTGGATCCATTCTTTAGTGCATAAACTTTTATGTGATTCTAAATTTGCATGCGTTCCGGATAATAAAATTTTCCTATAAAATGTAAGAAGATTTGATTGAAGTTTTATTTATATACTGTAAATATTCACCAAATCTACTTTTGAAAATAAATTCCGAATAGTTTATAACAAAAGTTCCAGAATTATCTTTATCTGGTTCTTAAAATTCAACTATATATTTTTTTGTTTAGGAGGGGTAACCTTCAAAAGGTATTCGAAGCCGTGGGAGCGACACGGGGTATTGTGGGATTCATGCCGCATAAAACCCCTCTGGTGGCCGTCCTCGGCGCTGCGTAGAGGACTTCGAGATTTCCAAAGGAATCGGAGTAATCTTAGGGTGTTGTTGATTCAGTAATTTCGGTAACCGCGCGATTATTCTGCATTTTATTTTGAATAAGTTCTTATCAGGTTGTCTTAAAGCACCAAAGAAATTTTAAGTTTTAAAACTCTTCTTATATTAACATACAAACCAATAACAATAATATGCATTATTCAGAAGTTTCATGGTTAGATTTAAAGAATATGTAGTTATTGAAATTGTATCAGAATTTTATTTCGCATTCAGCTGACTTCCGGTACTTAATAACCGGAAATTTGATGAAATAAATTAACCATTCGTTAAATTGCATATTTTAATTCGTACAATAAGTAAACAATCGAAAATCTATTCACGAAATGTATTAAAAAAAAAATGTCTTGAGCGGCTTGGAGTCTTCGATTTTTATTTAGGACTGCTAGTGGTATATAGGCCTCCGGCGAAGTTAAATGACTGCTATTCAATAGAATCACGACTGGTAGCAACGGCCTACCTCGTGACCCGAACCATGGAAATGGACGGTACCAGCAATCAGCCATCCAATTCCAGACTGCTTCCGTCGTTGCTCAACTTTGTAGAGCGGCTAAGCTCTAGACAGGCCGTGACTATGCGTGCTGCAATTTTTTTAGTTACATTTTAAAATGTTAAATCCTTCATCAGTAATAAAAGACCACATAACATAAGCCATAGTTGTTATTAAAACACTTAAAATCTCAATAGACCACGTAACATATTGGTAGCTAACCTTACTACTGCTGTTACCGAAGCTGTGGTTCAACAACGTTCACCTTGAACTAACAGGAAGCATTTTTGCTTGAGCTGACCTTCATAAACCATCGAAACCAGTTACGAGTTACATAGTTGATAAATCTGATGAGTTGGTCGTTAATTGATTCATATACATTCTAATGTTAGAAGCGATTATGTAGTTTTGTGGCACGAGATTTGTTTTATCTTAAAGAGGTTTTGGTCGCGGCTTCATTTGTATGCACGCTATCTGCATGATAGAATTTTTACGCAGGATTTTTTAGCTATTATCACCAAAATTGCCTCTAAATCACGTCTGTTCTGTTTAGTCTGTAAAATAGATAGTATTTGTAACGTATGTATCCTGCCTGATAAATATTTTTTACTCACAATGTGAACATCCGTTCAATACCATTTGAAAGGTGGTAGAATGAGTCTGATTCAACCGGGTAGGTACTATTGTCACCTGTTTCTAGCGTGAGGAAGTTCTTGTATTACGGTAGAAGAATGTAGATCCCGGCTTACTACATATGCGACTTTCTCCATTTTCAAAAGTGGCTACGCAATATTCAAAAGTGGCCCTGTTCAAAAAAGTTGATTATACGTGTAAGTAAGAGGCAGGGATCACTAACCAACTTTTTTTTTTTGTTTACGAGGGGGAAACGTTCAAAAGGTACCCGTTGCCGTGTAAGCGACATAGAGTTATGTGGGATTCTTACCAACTTACCAACTCGTTTGCTATTCCAATCGTATTAATGTACAGATCCGACTGTTCTTAAGTAGGCGTTTTAGAGCAGACAAATATACATACAGACAAAATTTTAAAAATGGGTATCCAAAATTTGTTTGAATGATATCAACACAAGCAAACGAGTTGGAGAACGAAATTAATTCACAAATCACAGACAACAAATCCTTTATTACTTTAGATAGTTAACTTAAAACGGTAGTAACTGAGTTTTCTAACTATTGAAGATCGTCAAAACTACATTAAAAAGTTAAAATGTGCTATTAAGGGCATCTGTGATCAAGCTTTACTCGTGATGAGTTTTAAACGAGCCTTATCAATATTGTAATTTGAAATAATTGTAACAATGATGTTCTTTTGAAGGAGTTTTAGAGCAGCGTTTCCCAACCTTTTTCAGTCCACGGACCCTTAGGAAATCAAGCACATTTTTCACGGACCCCCTTAATAAAATGAAGAGCAAAAAAAAAAAAAAACAATCCCAGTCAAAACATAATTTGAAAGACCGATTTACGTATTTTGTTTTTGTTTTTTTTTTTTTATAGATTAATAATAGTGTTTTACATCATTGGATGCATCTTTTTTTTATTTTTTTAAAATACCGTGTGCTTAGATCACGTTTTTGTAATAAAACTGGTTTGCTGATTTTTCGTTTTGCGGCCCTTTTGCATTTAATGAGTAATTTATGTATGGTCCGGAGATGACACCGCGGACCCCTATACATATACTCGCGGACCCCCAGAGGTCCGCGGGCCACAGGTTGGGAAACGCGGTTTTAGAGGAATATTTTGCTCTCACTTCAAAAGGAATGTGGGCAATAATGATGAAAGCAAAGGATTTCTTACAAATTCTGTCCTTCATATTATGTATTTGTTTATAGATAAGTTAATTTGATTGAAACTTAATATGGGCTAGTGTAATAGGAAATAGTGATAACCTAGTGGTTTTAAATATGCATTCTCAATCGATGAGTCCGCGGTTCGAATCTTTTCGTTTTTCCATCGGGCATTTTGTCAATTAATTACCTTACACGCCTGAGAGTTCTTTAAATAGGTCTCAATCTAAGAGAACCCATACCCAGCAGTGCGACAGTAATGGGTTTACGACACTTATGTTAATATTGATGATGATGATGATGATCCGCGTGGGATAACGGACACTATAACGGTCTTACATAAAGAGGGGTAGTAGTCTTTTAAAATTACGAATTTTGCACAATCCTGTGTGAGATTCGGGTTGGGAGTTTGTTCCAAACTAATCTCACAACAATTCATCAAGGAGGGAGTTGTTTCACAAATGCTAAAATCACCTCATGAAAGTAATGGACTCTCCGTAACGCAGGTTATTACTACTGTGGCGACCTCCCGCTACTCGTCAAGAGATGGCGCCACGAGTATTCTGAACCACGCTATCGAAGTTTTCTAAATATCCTGCATATATACAAGTTCCGAACTGAGACTGTCGGAGCACGGCCGCTCCCCGGGCATGATCACATTGTTTCGAGCTCGGCCCAGTCCTACTTTGTATTGTTACTAAGACATTTTCTTGAAATTCTCTGTTGAGTGACGATATCTTTCCAAGAATAGCAATGTCGCTATGTACCCGAGAGCGTAGCGAGAAGGTGGCCATGTTGCACCTCTGACTCTTTTACACGGAAAATGATGAATAACTTTACCGATGCTAATGACACACTGATCGTGTCCCGGCGGGAGATCTCCCTTTGCCAAACTACAAAAAAAATTTAACTAACAAGCACGACTCACACATGTTCTGTTCAATGAGAATAAAATAAATAACTGACAATTTACGTCACTCCCACATCGCACGATAATTGATGGGTTGTATACTGAGTACCCATTATACATACTTTAGTATATTTGCTTTTTATATTTACCGGAACGTATTGCAAACAATGTGTAGATTTTGCACTTGTGTTTTATATTGTACGGTAGTTCGACTCCGGCGGCACCACCGACACACCTATTTCTGCCTAATAATAACAGTTTAGCGTTGCAGTGTTCTGGTTTGAAGGGTGCGGTACGAGAGACATACTTATCCTAGTCATTCCAGCTTAGTTCTCTAAGTAAGGTAAGGTTCTCATCTATGGGTGACCTTAGGTAGGAATCTCATCTTATCTGGGGTTAATTACAGATCCATGAGCGCCAGTAACTTACCATCGGCATGTTCGTCTACCGCTGCATCTGCCGCAAAACAGCAGCAAGGGGTTTGGAATTCTTTTCAAAGTGTGCAAGATAAGTAGCAGATTCTTCTATTTGATTGGTTTCGTGAAAACAGCGTAAAAATGAGACCCTTCTACTAAGCCTCCGCTGTCTATCTGTAGCACTAGTATGTTTCAGCCAGGGAGTTACCTCTGTAACATATTTTTAACGTGGAGTAGTTCTTGCGTTATATTGTAAAGGTGTGGATGTCGGGTGCCTTACATATGATATGAAGCAACCTTAATCGTTAAGATTAAGAACGCACCTGGGATCGACGTCAGGTAGAGCTCCAGGGATTCAGTTAGAGTTGTTCATAAGCGGCACTGAGCGTACCATTAGATAGACTGCATGATTTGCTACTTTAATCTTATAAAAAAATATATATTAAGGCATCTAAGCTCGACGGGACACACCCAAATTATTAATTGCACACAGTCACACACACACACAAACAGAGCACATATTTGAGAATGCGTTAATCGGCATCTTTAACTTTTGCGCTTTTGACTATATGTGTATCCCAAATATTGTAACCCAAAAAAATTACTAAATACAGTTTATTATGATTATGATAATAACATTTGTAAAATATTCCAAAAGATCCCACGATTGCAAACTTTACTTACATTACACCGCATATCTAAGCATATTTGTAAGCGATATATTGACCGTGTATCTATTTAATCAAAAGAAAATTCCATTGAGAACCAGTTCTGTGATCTGTCCGAACTCCGAATGTTACCTTACATAATAGATTGACCTTTCGGAATAATTCATTCAATTTATATTTATAAATATATGCTGTTTTGTCACTTTCTGCTGTTATTGAATGCAGAGTTTTTTTGCACTTGATAAAAGGAGGAATGAAAGTGGTTGTCCTGTATTTTTAGTATACAGGGTGAGTTTTTCAAATGGGACTTCAGGGCCAAATCCCAAACTATAAGGATTAGCGAAAATGGTGAAAGGAGTTACGAGGCCGATTATGATAAAACTAAAACTACATCATTATTTTTTTTTAAATATCTATTCCCTAGCTAGGAATCGAACGAGTTTATTTTGAAAAAAATAATCACTCTCTATATTATTGCACTATCTGATAGTTGCTTCTAAGGAACATATTCTAGGAAGTAATGTTATGTGACAAATCAAGGGAAAAGGACATATGGCTAATTTAATGTATTTTTTTTCAAAATGAACTCGTTCGATACCCGGCTAAGGAAAAATATATAAAAAAAAACTAATGATGCAGTTTTAGTTTTTATCAAAATAGGCCTCGTAACTCCATTCAGCACTTTTCGCTAATCCTTATAGTTTCGGATTTAGCCTTGAAGGCCTATTTGAAAAATTCACCCTGTATATGTTCGACGGTTATACTAGGCAACTTGCGTGTTTTTCTTTGAAATTATTCTTAGCGAAGAAGCTCCAAATTAAATATTGTGATGATCTGATGATTACCTAGGTAAAAATGGGTAGGTGTGTGAATGCAAATACACTTGGCCAGCGCTGTGGACTTATAGCCTTAAACTTCAAATTTAACTTGATCTTGAATCGCAATAGGTAATTTTCCTGATTACGTGATCACATCACTGCAGATAAACTAAATAATAAAAAGGCAAAAAAAAGACTTCGAGTATGTTAGAGTTTCACGTTATGTGTTATTTTAGAGCTTTATAATCATTATTGTATTTTTATCTTACACGGTAATAATAATGTTGATATAACTTGGTTTTGTAATATTGGGGCGAAGTTTTTTTTTAAAATTCTTACCTTGGAATAAAAAATCCTTTCCTTACTTATCTTATTAACGATGTACAAAGATCAAATGTATCTAAAAAGTGTGTTTTTATATACAAACGTCATAACCCGTTAAACGAGGAAACATAATGTAAAAAATCATGTTTTTGTCAAGTTCGCACCTTTGTCATTTTTATTATACTGTTAAAATATGCTGGCAAATAGATGTTATCTGCGTCATACCTCACAAAGTCGCTTAACGTAGATCAAGATTAAAATGTCTTTCATAAGCACAGATTATCTTGCTTAAACGGTGAGGGAAAACATCGTAAAACCTGCACACCTGACTCTAAAAAAAAGTTCTCAAATCAAATAGTTAGGTTTCTACCCGACAGGTGGCGCTGCTATATAGTCTATATTTTTTTAGGACACATTACCCAGAACCATTAAAAAAAGATCGACTTTTTTTTTCGAAATTTTAAATAGACCACTCAACATTATGTGGACTGCATTTCTTTATTATTATAAAAAATGAAGTAATATAGGTAGTTTAAGATCACGGTCACATGACCTCAATTTTTTATGCGTACAAAAAATTAGAATACTGGACCACGGTCGTTGATGTTCAATTAATCTAAAAAGTTTGTAAGTATTGTTAAAACCTAATCTCGATTACATGCTTCATGCAATATTCTTATTGATACATTTTATTGTTTCAAAGATTCAAAGATTTTTATAGAACATAAAACATTAATTCACAAATAGTAATTGTTCCTAAACGACTGCTATAGTTGAAAACTGTGACGCAGCCATTTACGCCCACCTCTGGACAATGAGGAAGTATGTTCTGCTTATTGAACTAATACAATTTTCTTTTACAACTATAATAAATATATATGATTACAAATACATTTATTTAATTACATAATAATAGTTATAATTACAGTTCTTAGAAGAGAATAGCCAATAACTTTAATATATGTATGTGCATGGGTGCGTGCGTGTATGTATGCGCGCGCGCGCGTGTGTGTGTGTGTGTGTGTGTTTGTTGTGTGTGTGTGTGTGTGTGTGTGTGTGTGTGTGTGTGTGTGTGTGTGTGTGTGTATGTGTGTGTGTGTTTGTTGTGTGTGTGTGTGTGTGTGTGTGTGTGTGTGTGTGTGGGTGTGTGTGTGTGTGTGTGTGCGCGCGTGTGCGCATGTGAGGGTGTATGTGTGCTGTTTACGTCGATGTTGTTATATTCCAAACATTCTTATACGCACCCACGCGTGTCCAATTTACATGCGTCAATTAAGCTGCTACATTTTGTTTGCGATCCGTCCAATGGGAAAAGTACCGTAAGTAAAAGGAAATGAAATTAAAGTGGTACATTCATGGTTATTACGCTAGTAGTGATAGAATTATGAAAATTATCTTTCAGACTAACTTTTTTACAGTTCCTTACCCAAGGAATATAAGCTGGGCCCTATTTTTATACCAACGCTGTCTATCCGTCTGATACAGTGCTCTATCTTCTGAGTATTAGATAATCACTCTTAGATTCGATTTTTACGGAGCGTGTTTTAAAAGAAAATAACTTGAAGTATTTAACTACTTACCTACAATACTAAAAACAAAATAAACGAAGAGACCAGCTTTACACTATGTAAACTCATTATGAACCAAATACTTTAATAAATTATAGTGTTTATGTCTAATCTTTGTACAATTAAGTATGTATATGAAATCTTAGAATATATGAAACAGTTGTTGTGTTTATGGTTCGTTACTTTGGTACGCCGAAATGGAATATTTTTAGCTTATTATGGCAAATAAATTATTGGAAAAAATAATAATATTTTACTCCAAAGATTTCTTACATTAAAGTTTAACATTTATCACCACCACATTAAAACACCACATACTAATGTGTGAGATATAAAAATCTACATCTAAAATATTTTTATAATAAAAAGAGTTGATTACTTACAAAGTAAGAATTAAGTTGGAATATCTCGGATAAGAGTATTTTATGTTACTTAAGTTCCCTATCGGTTAAGTAGAATATATGTTAGAATTAGTTTTTCAAAATGTTTATAATTTAAAAAAAAAAAAAAATGATAATTTAAGTAGGTACCTATCTGTAAATTACGTGGTTATGTTTTAAGTGTCTATTGTTTACATCTGCAGCGTATTTACGTAGCGTATTAGCGTAGGCAATGATCTTGGTAGGGTCACTGAGTCAGCTGTATGTAGCAATAGCAATGCATAATGTTGTATTACATGCATTGTAGATCATCGTGGTAGTCTTACGCTGACGATCTCGGGTTTGATCCCTGGTCAGAAAGTCCTTCTGTCCCTGTAGTTTCGGGACCAGAATATGGCTACGAATATCCCCTGCCTGTCGTAAGAGGCGACTAAAAGGGGGCTTCCGGGGTTGCGGGCGGCAAGAGTGGGTAGCTCGAACCGCCCGGTAAGCGACCCCGGGAAGGGCGGCGGTATGTGTGGTCGCATACCGTCGTACGCACCAGACGGTGTGGCGAGCGGCAAGCTCACCTGGGCAGAGCCCGACGGGGCAACGCGCTAAGAGGACTCCGGTTGCGTTCCTTTGGAGATCCCGGAGCCCTCTACGCAGCGCCGAGGACGGCCACCGGGGGGGTTTTAGTGCGGTAAAAATCCCACATAACCCTGCGTCGCTCCCACGGCGCCGGGTACCTTTTGAAGGTTTCCCCCTCGTAAACAAAAAAAAAAAAATGGTCAGAAAGTCCTTATTGATGAATGATGATATTCTGTATAATAGTGGTTGGTAACGAGGTAAGTGGCAATTGCCGATAATAGACATCTATTATTAACCTCAAATAGGATAGAGTTCTGGCTGCGGTCGGCGACCCCAACCCCTGAACACTAAGGGTCTTACCAACTTTAAAATCAATTTGGATTTCTGTTCTGGGTCTGGGTGTTCATGTTATCTTTGTTCGACATTGTTTTCGGATTCGTCTTAAATGTGGAAAAGGCAATAGCAATAGGGATTTTTATTTTTATGATTATTCTCTAGTTATTGTTGCTTTTAAGAACTAATAGACTTAATTGTAGGTAAGCTAAGATAAGCTGGTATATGCGAAGCTAAGCTAAGATAAGCTTGTATATGCAAAGCTAACCTAAGATAACCTTGTATATGCGAAGGCCAATGACCTTACGTTTGTATAAAACTGTTACTTTATAAACATAGATTAGTAAAGATTACTCACTCCTAACAAGAAAATGTACCGAGTTTTGAGAATTGAAATAGTTGCGTAAAAAAGTTTTGCCACGTCTCCGTGCTAAAATTTCCCTAAAATATCTGAAATAATTATTTATTTATTACGTAAATTACCCATTATTAGTTATTTATTCGTAAATTTTCTCTAAAAATGTTTTTATTTGTCAAGAATTCACAAAAAGAACTTACTAAAATAAGCCGTTTGTGGCTTCATTCAATTTCAAGGCGGCGAAGTATCTTTACTAATCTATGTTTATAAATAGATTAAGTGAGAGTCGATTTTTCAAGTAAAGGGAGGAAACCTTTTATTATTTTGTTAATTTGATCGACCTTGACTATCAGATGAACGCGCAAAATCTATATATATAAAAGAAAGTCGTGTTAGTTACTCCACTTATAACTCAAGAACGGCTGAACCGATTTGGCTGAAAATTGGTAAAGAGGTAGATTAGAACCAGGAAACGGACATAGGATACTTTTTATCCCGTTCGACCGCGTTTCCGTGAAGTCATTTTATAACTCAAGAACGGCTGAACCAATTTGACTGAAAATTAATCGAGAGGTAGCTTAGAAGCAGGAAAAGGACATAGGATACTTTTTATCCTGTTCGACCGCGTTTCCGTGAATAAATAAGAGTTGAAAGTTTGTATTAAAGTCCCCCAGTTTTGATGCAAATATATATGAAAATTGGTATTTGATAGGATTTCGATAGAAAGTAATTAAATATCTATTTTACGATATTTGCAAAATCAACCCTTAAGTTGGTTAAGTAGGGGTTGGAATTTTATATTAAAATCCGTTAATTTGGAAGCAAAAACTGTAAAAATTTGCATTTGGCTTTAGAAGACACTTCGTTTAGAAATCGGCAGATTTTGAAGCAAAGTCTTTGAAAATTGGAATTTAGCTTTTTGATTCAAAATAATAGAACACATTTTTCACCGTTTTTGGAAAATCAACGTTTAGGGTCGTTTAATCGGGTATGGAACTTTAATTTAATATCCGTTAATTTGGAGCACTAAGAAAATTATCATAAGACATAATGAAGCATCTGAGTCACTGTTTGTTTTTTTAGATCAACCCTTAAGACTGTTATAAATCGCCTTTCTATTTACACACCTGTTTCAGCATTTTTAGCTATTCAACAACCCGATTAGAGTACTATAAGTAAATAAACTTTCTTTAAAAAAAACCGTTATTGAAGTTATAGGTACTTCTTTTCGCGTGTTTGTAAAAAAAATAACAAAAAATACAACCGACTTCTATGTCACTAAACACAAAATAATTCGAACGAAATATATTGAGCGCCGACTTCAGAAATATGTACTAAACCAACATTTATTTGAATTATTTTTTACTATGTAGTGACATAGAAGTCGGTTGTATTTTTTGTTAAAATTTTTTTTACCCTTTTTAGTGATGACATAATAACATTTATATTAATACAATATAAAATTGTATAAACGTGATCATGAATTAAGGTACGGTCTGAATTTACATTGATTGGAACCGCCCGCTCGCAGGGCGCTGCCGCGCCCTGCCCGCTTAGTTTTATATTGTCTTATGTGTTCCAACCTAACCTAACTAAATAGTCAATGATTTACAATTTCATTAGAACCTCCTACACCAAATATCTTCAAACACGACTCAATTATTCCCATCGGTTGAGGAGTTACATATTTTGTCTCCGAGCCACATTATCAGACCCTTAAATAGTCAATGATGAACTGACTTTGTAATTTCATTAGAACCTACAATAAAAAATAACACAATAAAAAAATAATTATTAAAATCGGTTCACTAAGGGGAGATCCACAAATTACGTGAGGTGTTTTTTTGAATTTTCTGTCCCTCCCTCCCCCCCTGGTGAGATGTCGTGAGATTTTATTCAACCCCCTCCCCCATCCCCCAATCTCACGTGAGATTTTTCAAAATGTGCGTTTCTTAAATATGTAAACGTGTTGGAGTGTTATTGTAAAAAGAAAAAAAAAATGCTTCGTACTTTTATTTACGACTAGTTAAGGCTAGTAATCAATATTGCTGAGTTATAAGTGTAATAAAAAATTAACAATAGAATACTTAAATCGTAACTAATGCGATTAAATTATTTTCTTTCGAACGAATTAGTGAATGATCTTAATCGTATTACAGTTATGCTTAAATCTTAAGCATGTAGAATCTGGATAATGGGTCAAAATAGTATAGTTTTTTTTTTGTTTCAATAAGAAAAAAAATTGCGTGATATTTGCCGAGACCCCCCCTCTCTCCAACGTAAGATTAGATGAGATTTGACTCGACCCCCCCTTCCCCTTAAACATCTTACGTAATTTGTGGATCTCCCCTAACGGCGGAGTAATTCGTGTACATACATAAAAAAAAGATACCGGCCGAATTGATAACCACCTCCTTTTTGAAGTCGGTAAAAAAATAACAGAGTGCAGAGAGGTAGAGTGAATTTTATTTAATTGTATTTTTTATTTTCCTGTTCTCCTGTGGCCATTTCCTAATATTTACCAGTAGTTTATGGACATAATACATAAATTACACGAGTGAAACCACGAGGTACAGATAGTCACTCATAATTAGGTGGTACGAAGTTCACCGGGTCATCTAGTAATTTATAATTATAAAGCATTAATATGTCAACAGTTACGTTGATATACTCGTATTTAATTACACAAATTAAATTTTCGCGGAAGTCTATCATATTTTATATTTATTTAATTAGATTTTTTATAACATATTTTTGCAAATTAATTCTTTAGGGTATTTTTTGGAACCTTTATCTTGAATCTGCCATGATAATTGTATATTAACTATTATATATTATCCCACTTATTTAGGTATAGAAATACCGTAATAATTATTTTACGTAAAAAATTAGTCATCGAGAGAGGCCTTTGAAATAAGAAGAGTACAAAAAATACGCATGTAAAAATTATTTATTAAGATAATAGATATAAAAATATTCCGATCTTAATAAGAAACGATATTTAAAATTTTGTATTTTTTTAATCCAAAACTTTAAAAGTAAATAATATCATTCTTATTAACTTGTGTATTAATTGTAGTGTAATCTTTATATATACATTTCTTATGTGCGTGTGTATGTAACTGAACGCCTCCTAAACGACTGGACTGATTATGATGAAATTTGTTGTGTGTGTTCAAGGGGACTTGAGAATGGTTTAGATTCACAATTTAGTCCGTGGGTAAAAGGTTTTTTAATTAATTTTTAAGTAGGTATAGAATCGGAAACTATGCATTTGATTCAGTAATGACCTTTAGCAAAGTTGTTGTCCAAGAGACCACGGGAGTTGGTAAGACCAATTTTCGACAGATGGCACCACTGTTATTCCAATGCAGGTACAAATTTTCCGTTTTATGTATGTCATATTATTTCTTTAAAATGCGGGCGAAGCCGCGGGCACCACTAGTATAATATAATTCATAATAGATGGCGACATATTTTGGCTATTATTTTGTAAGTACCAAAAGAGGATGCCAAACACCTTATGATGGTCTTTACTGCCCATGGACATTTGAAACTTCACAGCGAACACATAATATAGTTGTTTCATTCGTGTCAATAAATATTACTTTTTTTTATAATATAAGAGTAGCAGACGAGCATGCAGTCCACCTGATGGTAAGTGGCTACTGCCGCCCATGGACATCTGTTATCAACCCCAGATAGGATTAGATATTCCTACCTGAGATCGGCCATAGATGCGCCGCTACCCCTGAGGACTAAGCTGGAAGGCCTCGGAAAAGTCTATCTCCCTTGCCACACCCTTCAAACCGGAACACAGCAGCGCCTAACACTGCTGTTATTAGGTAGAAATAGGTGTGGCGGTGGTGCCGCCGGAGTCGAACCACAAAGGGTTCTACCACCTTCGATTATGGTATTGTTATGATGTTTTATTACACAAAAATCGCCAGTTAATCGCATTGTTTAACAATAACAAATGAAGAAACTGCGAAAGATAAATAACATCTTTTGCCCTTGATATTTATCGTTAAAAATGCCAGAAGGTAAGTTAATAATAGACTTGTTATAATTAATGTGCTACGGAAAAATCCTTACGATTAAACGCAGATGTAATTCTTCTAATTATTAAGGTAGGTATTTAGTGTTCTTTAATTATATAAAGGTTTTCCTCCTAATTAACATAACGTAACACTAACATACTTGTCAAGCTGTAAATATAGTAGGTAATTAGTAACCTTGATGAAATTTGCATTGTAATGTAATTCGAAAATTAAATATTGACTCCTTAGCTGGTATTATGCTTTCTGTTTTCTCCAATCACAGGCTTTACTTTACGAGATTTGAGTATCAAACTAGCATGAATCCGCCTGTTGGTAATGTTCAGGAAGAAAAGATGTTCTAATGAAAGAACCTCTATGCTATCCAATATTTTCTATTATGATCATAGATTAGTAAAGATTACTCACTCCTAACAAGAAAACTTAACCAGTTTTGACAATTGAAATTGTCACTGTCATCTATTCGTGTTTTTGCACCACTTAACTGCGCATGTCGGCATTGTTTCGCGTAAATTACACCATGACAGCCATTAAACGGCTGACAGAATTGTCAGCCGTTTAAGCCATTTACTGGCTTCCTTCAATTATAAGACGGTGAGATATCTATACTTATCTATGATTATGATCATAAAAATTAAATAGTAAATAGTTTTTTTTTATTACAATGCTATACAAGATAATGAATGTGTAAAGATATCAATTTTTAATGATTTGTCCCTATTAATATATTTATAGTTTTAAGCAGTGATAGCCAAGTGGTTAAGAAACTCGACATCTTTATCGAGGGGTCCGAGGTTCAAATCCCAGGCAATCTGATTTATCAAAGTTATCTGCGTATAAGAAATTAATTATCACTAGCTTAAACGGTGAAGGTAAACATCGTGAGGCATACCTGAGAAATCTTTAAAAAAGTTCTGAAACTTATGTGACGTCTGCGAAGTATTGACTATTTTTCCGACAAATCTGTAAAAGCACATCGAGAAATATTGGGGGAACATCCGGAAAACTTCATCCAAAGCCTGTCACAGGTTGTAGAGGTAATGTTTATTAAAGAGGCTGACAAATCTCCGAATCTTTTCTTAAACCATATCTTAAAAATGTGTAATATTAAAAACCTTTCTTACGATTTTTATGAAAGTGTTAGTTAATTAAATTAGTTTTATATAATGGAATATCTATATCATCAATGTTTGTTCTATTAATTAAAAATTGAGCAAGAAACTATCAGTGAGATATATATAGATCTACCACTACCACCACCACCACTGATTTAAAGCATTTATTATATATTAATCATAATCGTCATCATTATCAATCTAGAGCTATTCCACAATTGTTTTCATATCTTTCTATTCAGATTAATTGTTTGGCTTTAGCACAGTACAAATATGGAACAGTATGGAAACTAAGCCTATTCCATATTTCTATTGTGGCTGAAGTTTATTAGGTTGGTAAAAGTGCGGATTGTTTTTTTAAATATTAGGGATGTAGCAAGTAGTTTTTTACGATAACTTCTTGAATGAAGTGAATTGAATTAATGTTAATATTTTTAAAACGTGTAAGTATAATTATGGAAAATCGCAAGCAGGGGGATTGAAGTTCATAACATCAGACTATCACTGCATTTTCTGCTCGATTCCAGGGGACGACTCTATAATTGTGTAAGAATATTAAGTAACCCCTTTTTTCCAAATTATATTTTATAATTTTTCTAATATGAAATAATTATGTAAATACCGTTATCTTTTCTGTAATTTACATTTTCGTCGTAAAATTGTATGTGTATTAAATCGGTACTTGTCATCCAGAAATTGCTTATGTTTAATGTTTACATAAAAAAGTTTCTCTCGCTGAGGACATTTGTAAGCACAAACACCTATATTATTTATTTTTTTATTTATGATAAATTTTACTAACATAGCTTGTTAAGTATTATACTTAAAAATAAATACTAACAAAATATGAACCACGTCTGAATTAAATGGAAAATGAAAATAATTGCTAAGTTATTTTAATTAATACAACAGACTTACCATTTCCGTTCATGGTCTCCTTGGTCTCTTGAACTTGCACTTGAAGAACAGCTGGAACCGGCTCAATGTCGATGTTAGTGTCGTTTATAATATTATCGATATCTCGATCAATGTCGATAACATGCACCTCACTATCGCGTACGCTAGCGTGTGGCTCGCCTGACGCCGGCATCTCAACTAAACAACTAAACAACTAAAACTTAATCGAAACACTTCGCGTAGTACACGATATGAGTTAATATTCGAGAAGGTTTTTTCTATCGTTTTGGTATTTTATAAATAAATATTTTAGTATTTTTGGTTGTAGGTTTTTCGTATTTTTACCAACTTATTAAATTTAAATTATCGAATGGGCATTTTCACAAAACTAATTTTAGTGTCGACGGGATGTATATTAGGTAGCCAGAGCTAACTAAGTACTAACCATCTACCATTTAGTGAAGCAATGTGCGATTTGTTAAATTCCCTATTTTCTTTTTCAGTCAACATTCACGCCTAAGAAATAAAAACATTCACGGCTTCAGATAGAATCAGTACCCTTACCATCAGTTTTTACGTTTCGACAAATATCACTGTTTTGGTATTTGTTTACGTATTTGCCCATACAATTTCCAATCAGCGCCCCTAGCGGATTGTGTCAGAACTTGGAAATAGTATGGGCCAATACGTAAACAAATACCAAAACAGTCATATTTGTCGAAACGTAAAAACTCATGGTAAGGGTACTGGCAAGAGTGACCATAAAGTATCAGATGGACTGCATGTTCTTTTGTGTACTATTATCTTATAATAAAAAAAATTACACCTATATAAGTTTAATCCATCCACAATAAAGTCAGTAAATTCTGTGGTGAAGCAAGGACGCCGTTCACATACAGAGGTATATCTTCATCTACTTCATTTATATAGTTCATTTTTTAATTAATCATGAAAGACCCACAGGTGGCAAGGACGGATCGCATTTGAACGATACTTCATCATGATGACTAAGTGCGAATCGGTAAACTTCACACACATTTTCAGAACTTTATGAATTTGGCAGATGTTTTATGTGACCGTTAAAGGAAGCGATAATTAATTATTAAACGTGCTAATTCATTGTAAACCGTTGTGCAATGGGTAACTGTCCAATACAAGGTTCATCACAAAGTTCATTCTAAATAGGGACGGTTATTGTCTCACGCATAGATTAGTAAAGATTACTCACTCCTAACAAGAAAATGTACCCAGTTTTGAGAATTGAAATAGTTGCGTAAAATAGTTTTGCCAAGTCTCCGTGCTAAAATGTCCCTAAAATATTTGAAATAATTATTTATTTATTATGTAAATTACGCAGTATTAGTTATTTATTCGTAAATTTTCTCTAACAATGTTTTTATTTGTCAAGAATTAAAAAACAGAACTTACTAATTAGCCGTTTGTGACTTCATTCAATTTCAAGGCGGCGAAGTATCTTTACTAATCTATGGTCTCACGTCTAAATATGTTATGGTGTGACCCACTACCCTGAAATTCCGCAACATGTCAGGAATCGATTTATGCCCATTATTTATTATTAATCTTTTCAATGTATTATTTACCATAGATCGACATTGGACAATATCTGCCTAGATTTCTTTTTTAGGTATAACATAGAAGTAGGTAATGAATATGCGGTTCACCTGATGGTAAGTAGCTACCGCCGTCGGTAGACCTGATTGGTCCGCTAAATAGGCGCTAATATATAATATAATAGGCGCTTAACACTGTTATTATAAGTGCTCTCGACGTCGAATTATGAAGGATCTACCACCTTCATCCATCCATCCATCATCAACCCATTACTGTCCCACTGGTGGGTACGGGTCTCCTCTCAGGATGAGAAGGATTAGGCCATAGTCCACCGCGCTCTACTATCTTATTGTATTATTATTATTAAATATTTAGGTACATGTGTTTAACAGCGTTTATTTATTTTATTACAGGATCAAAAAATAATACCTAATTTACTTTAATGTACAACTCTCGTTAATAAAAATATAAATATATACGAGTTTAAAATATGCATGTATGAAGGAATATTCTGAGTAAATACAAAAAGATTTAATGAGGCTTCGTGAGAAACAAACATTAAGTCATTAATATTCATAATAGCAGACCTAACCTACTTATCAACTACAAACTTGTAAAAAAGTTTATGTAATACTAGCTGTGCTCCGCGGTTTCACCCGCGTTGAAAAGAAACAGGGGCACAGCTAGTTCTAAAAATAAGTGGCCTAAATTACACCTCATTACATCTGCTACCTGCCAGTAAAAGTCCCGTCAAAATCGGTTCAGCCATTTCAGAGATTAGACCGAACAAACAGACAGACAGACAAAAATTTTAAAATATGTTATTTTGGTGTATGTACCGTATATACATATATTCATGCATGTAGTAAAAAGCGGTTATTTCAATATAAAAACAGACACTCCAATTTTATTTATATGTATAGATAAATAAATAATAAATATAGTTTTTTATAAAATATTTAACGTTTAAAAATAAACTAAGTAATTATTTTGGTTATATCAGCATCCTTGTTTGAATGATGTTTTTTGTTTTAATCTGCTAATTAATAGCACTAAACCATTATAATAATTACAAAAGAAGAATAATAGGAATATATTTAAAACGTAACATAATTATCTTCGTAATATATGCATGACACTTGAACCTACCTGTTCTTTATACCTATTTACACGCGTAAACTAAGATTTGTAACTTTAATCTTATGTTCAATGCTGTTTATATAACTCTTGTTATAATTGTTTGAATTTGTATTTATAGACGATTTTGTTTTACATTCAATAATCTAGAAAGAATATGTAATACACAAAAATTGTCAATCATCAATCTTTGGTTGGCATACTTTGGATAGAATTCAAAGTCGAAACCAGCAAGATTTCAAGATAATGTTTGATTCTAATCGATAATTTCCACGCTTAGATCCTTTTAATAGCTCTGGAAACGTGTCAACCTGGAAGGCTGTATTGTCTACGTTTTCTACACCTACAGCCAAACTATGATTCTCTGTGTCGTGGGTGCCATGGACATACACATAGTGCAAATACATACGCAAAACCCTCAGACCGCCAAACATAAATCTAAAATAGTTATTTAGATCTGTCTGGCCGCGGATCGAACTCGGGACCGTTTGCGCGTCACACTGGTATGGTGACAGCTCCGCCACATGGCTTTTCAAGCATCATACATACCTAATCTTCAGGGTATGCTGTGGATTGAGCCGTAGATGGTATATTACGAATTTAATTGGATTGGATCCATGGACAAAAGAAGTTTATTTAGTTATAAGCATAGTTTCGTAACATAAAAGGCACTTCAATAAATACTTGGATATGTTACAAGTTTTTTGCGCGCCAGAATTATGACTACTCCCATCAGACCGGTTTGTCAGCGTTAAAATTAAAAACCTCCTCCTTTTGAAGGTCAATGAAATGACACGAGAACGAGTTTGTCTCTGGTGCGAGTCTCGGCAGTTGCGATTACGCTCAGATATTCACGTCGTATTGATTTTTTTGGATATATTTGGCGTTTTTACCACTGACTCGTTTTGGTACAAACAAAACTTAGTGTGTTTTAGACAGGGGCCCGGCTTTAGGATCTATTTCATAGATGACAATAGTGCAGGCTCTGTATTCCTGTTATTGGAACAGTATGGAGGTACTACTTGAGGGTAGGGGAGATAATGCATCGCGCTTGGAGGACTCCGGTTGTGTTCCGTTAGAGATCACGGAGTTCTCCAATAAGCGCCGAGGACGGCCATCGGGGGGGTTTTAGTGCGGTAAAAATCCCACATAACCCGGCGTCGCTCCCACGTCGTCGGGTACCTTTTGAAGGTTTCCCCCTCGAAAAAAAAAGAAAAAAAAGGGGAGATGATAACTTACTCGTTACGAACTTTCGTGAATATCAAGGGAAAGATCAGGTTAGATTCCTTCCTGCGATGGGCCACAGATGCGCCGCTACCCCTGAGTGCTATGAAATGGCTCGGAAAAGTATTTTCCTTACCTTTTTCTTCAAATAAACAGCGCAGAAAAAGGCGTGGCGATATTGCCGCCAGATTCAAACCATAGAGGGTTCTAAGTTCTAACACCTTCGAAAATTGACCTTAACATGGGTAATGCTACCACTGGCCTTTAGTGATCCTTCAAGACTATCCTACGAAAGAAGAGAAATATCAATAAAATTCCTGAAAAATTCCGAATTTTGGGTTCCTAAACATTTTTTGATTAATGTAATTCGGTGTATCCGGAACTTGGTATACCCGTATAATAATAAGCTTTATACTCTACGGCTCTTATTTTGTCGTCCATTTGATAAAATTGTCTGCAGGGATGATGGATCATTTTGCTGGGCGGATTTATTTTCATTGCATGTCACTGTCTGTTCGCATGATGAATGAATTGTTGCTTGTCAAAGCAGGCGAGTGTTATTCGATTTTGTTATCAATTTTAGGTGCTTTTTCTGTGAAAAAGGTTTTGTTTTTTGGTTTAAGTAAGATATGGATGAGTCTTGATGACGCGTTAGAACATACTATTTAACTAAGGCACGGTTCGCATAGTGAACTTTACGTTTTTTGTTTCATAAAAATAAGATAGCAGTTCAACGTCAAGGCTTATGTAATATGCTTGAAAAGCCCGCGGACATAAACGCTTTTTACCCGATTGCAGAGGGTAATGTTTTTGAGCTTATGTACCTATCTATGCCCCATTCTTTGACACGCCCTGCAGCTCAAATGGCTTGCAAGGCCCATTGGTTTGCAGCAAATTAATATAATAATGAATTGTAAGTATTGTTGTTTTAAGGTGGTAGAACCCTTTGTGGTTCGACTCCGGCGGCACCACCGCCACACGTATTTCTACCTAATAACAGCAGTGTTAGGCGCTGCTGTGTTCGCGAGGCGTTCAGCCTAGTCCTCAGGGGTAGCGGCGCATCTGTGGCCGACCTCAGGTAGGGATATCTAATCCTATCTGGGGTTGATTACAGATGTCCATGAGCGGCAGAAGCCACTTACCATCAGGTGGACTGTATGCTCGTCTGCTACTCCTATATTATAAAAATAAAAACTTATAAATTGCATGCCTTGACAGGTAGAATTTGGTAAACCTATTCTATAACCATCGATCATTTGTACCTACACGTTTTCCTACGTGTTTTCAGGCAATAAATGATTTGAATTTGAAATTGAAAACAGTTCCAGTATTTTATTTGATTATATTGTAATACAAATCACTCAACAAAATATTTAAATAAGGCACGAAACTAGCATAGTTAATTGTATCAGGCGTTACTTTGCGGAAATCCATGCTATTAAGTTAAGATTAAAACTACTTCGCAACAATCCGCTACAAATATGTATGATGGTATATATATATATATTTTTTAATTATATTATTTGTGTATATTTTTTAATTTTTGCATCTGCATGCATCCTTTGAGGGAGGGAGGGTGGTACATACTGCATGGTTTAAAATATATACCATCATACATATTTGTAGCGGATTGTTGCGAGGTAGTTTTAATCTTAACTTAATACGAAGCTAGCAGACTAATTAATTACAATGTGTGAACAGGTTGCTTAAGAGTTGAAATGTGATCAAGAAATTGTACTACATTTTAAGTGTAAATTATTGCAATGTGCTAATGAATGTTATTGAACGTATTCGAAAGGCGAAATTACTTAAAACTCTCTCGAGGGAAGGGTTCATTCATAATATATCTACAGACTCAGCTCAGATCGCCATGAAGTGCAAAATTGGGATTAATTCTTTAATAACCTCTTACATATTCACGGGTATTTTACTATAAGATTTAATGGAAAATTAACATTGACTAGAAATATTAATAAATTAAGGACAATAAAGTCGAGAACAAAGCTCTACCACAAAAGTGTATTTTGTATGGATCCTAAAATATATAATAAACTATTAAGTTAAGATTAAAACTACTTCGCAACAATCCGCTACAAATATGTATGATGGTATATATTTTAAACCATGCAGTATGTACCACCCTCCCTCCCTCAAAGGATGCATGCAGATACACGCGAACATCTAGCCGCGTATACAAGTGGTCACGCAGACAAGTCAAATTTCGCTAAACATCTAATAGACGCGGGCCATAATGTGCCAAGTAACCATACGTATGAAATTTTACACACGGGTGACAAGGGCTGTAGACTTAATATATTAGAACAACGGGAGATTATTAAGCACAATAACAACAGTAGGATTACACTGCTGAATGAACAAATTAATGTGTCCAGCTCTCCTTTACTTCATATTTTTACCAACAATCAGTAAACAGATGATTATTCGCAGATTTAATGCGAATAATTAATCTATAACCTTATTATCACACAACTGTCATCAGTTGTTTACATTTCATTGTGGAGGGGAGGGTTGGATACCATTATAAAAGGCATGCATTAGGTTGACAGCACTCTGCGTTTGAACGCCAGACCGAGCAGCCCCGCCTGCTCGCGCTCTAAGTGTTCGCTAACCCAGATTTTTTGTCTGGCCTTTCGGCCGGTTATCGACTACTCGATTTTTATCGGTAGCGGTCCGTGCTTTGTTTATTGCCAATTTATTGGGAATAAACAAAACTCACGTCCCGACGCGTTTGAGTTGGTGGATACCTAACGGTGCCAACGAAACCAGCTAGCGTTGACCCGGTGCGCTTCTCAGACTTCTTGGTCTGAGAGAAACCGGCAGACCCGATCCCACTGCACTTGGGCTATCCCAAGGGTGACGGTAGCAGTTACTTTCCCTTAGGGGTAATTGCATTTCCCTCCCCCTCCCCGTTAGCTCCCTGCCTCGGCAGGGAGGCATCCCTGGTTACCATGGCCTACATGGTAACGGATAGGTTTTTCGAGGCTCTGTCCTCCCTCTTGAGCAAGGAGCTCAACCGCCCCATTGACGCTGTCAAACTCCGCTCCCTTTGCGAGCCCTTAAAGTCCGTAACGGATCCCCTGTCCGTTACCGATTCACCCGCATCCCCTGATGCCACCCCGAGACACGAGATGGACTTTGACGCCATCTCGCTAAAACGCCCCGCCTCCTCCGACGAATCATCGGAGAACACCCTCATCACCGCCCCCTCCTCCGACGACGACCAGGGTTTCACCCCTGTCAAGTCGAAGAAGACCAAGAAACGACCGGTCAAACGCGTCGCTAAGGCGACAAGTGAGACTTCTTCCGAGGCCTCTATCGAAGCCACCCCAGCCCCAGCGGCCCCCGCTCTGGCCCCCGTGCCAAAAGCCTCCACTCTGGCCCCCGTGCCAAAAACCTCCACCGAGCCCCAGAGCTCAACCCCCGCGGCTAAGCCCGCCAAGCCAGCCACGCGCTGCGAACCGGCACTTGCCAAGTGCAAACCGCCCCCACACATTTTCTTCAGAGATAAGTCGAAATGGTCCGACTTCTCTAAAACCCTAGTGGAAAAACAGATCCACTACACCAAGGCACGTAACCTTCGCGACTCCATTCGCGTTTCATGCCCCACCACCGAGGACTTCAGGAGCCTCATTAGGCTCCTAACTCACCTTCAACTCCCGTACCACACGTACGCTTTAGAAGAGGACCGCAAAATCAAAGCGGTCCTTAGGGGTCTCCCCTACGAGCTTCCCACCGACGAAATCCTAACGGATCTAGTCAACCAAGGGTTCCCCGTGGAAGGTGTACACAAGTTGTACAACCGCAACGGGGTCAAATACCCTCTAGCCCTGGCCATTCTAGCCAAGACCCCGTCCTCCAAGGACATTTTCAAGGAGAAGGAGCTCACAATCTGTGGCCTTTCTGAGATCAAGGTGGAACCACCTAACAAGCGTGGCTACCCTGCCCAGTGCCACCGCTGCCAGCTTTACGGCCATGCAGCGGCGAACTGCACTGCCCCCCCAAGGTGCGTCAAGTGCCTAGAACCCCACGCCACACGTGAGTGCAAGAGGTCTCGTGAAGACGAGTCCCCTCCTGCCTGCGTGCTATGCACCACTTCAGGGCACCCGGCTAACTACCGTGGCTGCAATAAAGCCCCCCGTCCCGCTCAAAAGAAGGTTGCTAAAAAGCAGCCCTCGAAAGCAGGCCCACCTCCGGTCAATTCGACCAATTTCCCGCGGCTAGGGGCCTCCAAAACCCCAACCGCTCCCATGAGTTGGAGGAAAGTCGCACCCGCGACCGCCCCACCAACCCCGGCCCCTAAGGCCACTCCCACTCCCCGTCCCACCCAAGACGCATCGGTAAGGGAACATATCATGTTCCTTAAGGACTGCGTTAAGGGCGTGAACCTCGACGAGATCATACTCGTCTCGCAAAAAATGCGTAACGCCAGCCAGGCGGAGCGCATCGCAATCTACTCTGAACACCTAGCGTTGTTCAAGTCCATTCAATGAGTAACGTTCATACTCAACCCCTTCATCCCGGTCGTCAAAAACCTAAAGGCGTCTCGCTTATCTCCTTCAATGCACGAGGTCTTAAGCCTTGCATTCCCGAACTCAAAGAGTTCGTCCGCAACAGGGATATCGACCTGTTGCTTGTTCAGGAAACTTTCCTCAAGCCCTCCCTTAAAGGCGTAAGTCTCCCCTCTTACGCGCTTGTACGTAATGACAGAGCCGACGACCGTCGTGGCGGAGGCACTGCCATCTACTATAAGAGATCCTTCCATTGCACCCCTCTGGAAACACCCAAGCTCACCAATATGGAAGCCACCATATGCAAATTAGGCATGACAGGACACCCGTCCCTGATCATAGCCTCAATTTACCTCCCCGCCAATAAAGCCCCTCTCCAAAGCGACTTGGAGGCCCTCCTCTCGCTCGGAGACTCTGTCGTACTATTTGGAGATTTCAATTGCAAACATACCGTTTGGAACAGTCGTCTGACTAACACCAACGGTAAGAAACTCTTAACCATTTCCCGCGCACTGGACTTTGATATCTTCTCTCCAACAGCGCCAACCCACTACCCCGATCGGGAAGACCAAGAACCCGACGTGCTGGATTTCGCCCTCCTTAAAGGCGTCGCGCTCAATACAAGAGCGATCGAAACACTGGACGATCTGGGCTCAGACCATCGTCCAGTCTCTCTACAGTTAGGTCCCTATGATCCAACTCCCCATACCTCCTCGAAAACCTTCACTAATTGGGAAGGGTACGAGAAATCTCTCACCTCGGCCATAGAGGCCCCCGATTCACCGTATACTATTCCCCCAGACTACCTTGTTAGCTCGGAGAAAATAGACAGTACGGTGAACTCACTCACCCAGCTAGTTCAGACTTCGCTTCATGACAACGCGAAGGTGGTAGAGGTCCCGAACCGCAAACTACCTCGCGAGGTCAGGAAGCTAATCCAAACTAAAAACGCAGCCCTCAGATGGGCCGCCAAGTATCCCACCCCTGTCCTTAGGAGGCGCGCTAACGCCCTCCAAAGGAAAGTCAGATCCCGGCTAGCCGAAATGAGGGACTCCAACTGGAACTCTCTCATGGAGGATATCCAACCTTCTCATAAGGCATTCTACAAAATCGCTAGACGATTTCGTACCGAAGCCTTCTCAAGCACTCCCCCTCTCACGCGTCCCGACGGCAGCATAGCCTTCGAAGACGCTGAGAAGGCCGAATGCTTCGCAGATAGCATCGCTGCGCAGTGCTCCCCCAGCACTCAACCGTGCGACCCTATCCACATTCACAAGGTGGAGGAGGAGGTCCTTAAAAAGATCTCTCTCCCTGTCACCTCTGCTCCCATTAAAATCACCACAGACGAGGTCCGGACCGTCATCCGCGGTTTGAAACCTCGTAAAGCCCCAGGTCCGGATGGTATCTCCAACCTGGCGCTCAAACACTTCCCCGAGCAGGCACTGACCCTTCTGGTCATTATCTTCAATGCCTGCCTCGATCTCAGCTTCTTTCCAACAGCCTGGAAGACAGCAACAGTTATCGGTATTCCCAAGCCTGGGAAACCGAAACATATTCCCTCCAACCACCGCCCCATTAGCCTCCTCAATGCAATGGGCAAGGTTTTCGAACGGGTGATCCTCGTTCACATAAGAGGGCACCTCTTCCCAATAGATGCTCCCCCACTCATCATTCCTCACCAATTTGGCTTTCGCCTCCAGCACTCGTGCCCCCAACAAGTCCACCGCATTGTCGAGTACATCACAAGCGGGTTTTATCCAAGACGTAACAAGACACTAGCAGTCTTCTTCGACGTCGCCAAGGCTTTTGACAAAGTCTGGCATGGAGGACTGGTATACAAGCTATACCATTCTGGTCTCCCTGATCGCCTAGTCCGCATCGTGGCTTCCTACCTTCAGGACAGAACCTTCCGCTACAGGCACGAAGGTATCCTCTCTCCCCCACGCCCCGTAACAGCCGGAGTCCCTCAAGGCTCAGTGCTCGCTCCTACATTATTCATATCGTACTCCAACGATATTCCTATCCCCAAAAATGGGGTGCAGCTCTCACTCTTCGCCGATGACACCGCCCTTTACATCCAAGGGCAAAAGGAGTCATCTGTCCTCGCCAAACTCCAACGCTCGGTCAACGAGTTAGGAGATTGGTTTAGGAAATGGCGCATCGAAGTCAATGCGGAGAAAAGCTCCGCAATGCGCTTCGACCACAAACGCAGGCGCTTAAACAACCTGCCCTCCGTCAAATTACTTGGGGCCCCCATTCCATGGAGGCCCACAGTAAAATACCTAGGAGTTACCCTTGACCCGGGCCTCACCTTTAGACCCCACGTCTCTAAGGTCACCCATACCGCCCGCTCTTACATGAGCCGCCTCAACGCCATGATTGGCAGACACAGCAAGTTGTCAGCCAGGAATAAGCGAACGCTGTATAAGGTTTGCATTCGACCGGTGTTAACATACGCCTCTCCAGTCTTCGCTCACGCGAATCCCACCATCCTAGACAAACTCCAGGTCATACAAAATCTCTTTTGCCGTCGGGCACTTAATGCCCCCTGGTATGTCAGAAACGCTGACCTCCACCGCGACCTGGAGCTCGCTCCAATACAACAAGTCCTCAGACAATTCTCTGAAGCGTTCTTCGACCGCTCAGAAAACCATTCCAACCCCTTAATCAAGGGTGCAGCGGACTATGCTGCCCCTCTTCCTACCCGTTACAATTGCCGTCGGCCAAGAAATATCTTGACCGACGCTCCTAACAAACTCTCCACCGATGTGGAGAATCTTCTGGCCGCCCACAGGGGCGTACAACTCTCCATAGAGAATCGTCTTCCCGACGATTCTAATCTTATTCATGATACGTTGACACCTTCAGTGTCATCTATCCAGCGGTAGCTCTCTAGGGAGCGCCGCTAGCGCCTCTCGCTCCGCAAACGAGAGGTCGCTATCCGATGTCGGCTGTACGGTCCCCTTGGACGAATGCCTTAAAGGAGTTTTTAGTGGGATGGTCCTCCCTTCAGGAGGACCTTTCATTCAGCCCCACACGACGCAGGCACCGGCCGTCGCGGCCTGTAAGTGCTTGGACGCATTTTTTGCTCCTCCCTCTCCGTAGAGGGTCAGCCCTTTTTCCACCTACATCTGGGCGCCAAAAAAAAAAAAAAAAAAAGGTTGACAGCGTCACTTAGCGATTAACCGTCGTAGAGTCAACTTACCCTGATGATGCTCCGTTTTGGAGCGAAACACGTGTTGGTGGTGGTATGTATGGTGGTGTATATTTTTAATTTTTGCATCTGCATGCATCCTTTGAGGGAGGGAGGGTGGTACATACTGCATGGTTTAAAATATATACCATCATACATATTTGTAGCGGATTGTTGCGAAGTAGTTTTAATCTTAACTTAATAGCATGGATTTCCGCAAAGTAACGCCTGATACAATTAACTATATAATAAACTCCCTGATTATATAAAATCTGCAACTGGCTATAAATTTAAAAGATTGCTTAAATTACACCTTATTGATAATGCGTATTATTCCGTTAAAGAATTTTTAAACGACAATGTATAGAATGATAATGACATATATAATTTAATAATAATTAATTTAATAATAATAATTTAATAATATTGTTATGTTCATGTTTTAAAATTATAAATTGACTGTTTAAAATTTAATTTGAATAATAAGAAGACAATTATGTATTAATTAAAATTTTGCATACCTCTAAGAGGTGTAATATAGAGGACAATTTTGAGGATATAACAACTGTATACCTATATTAAGTAAAATAAATGATTTGATTTGATTTGGTCGTCACTGAAATGTATTAACCACCGAATTTCGTTTTTGGGTGTTATATATGTGAAGGAATAATTTTAGCCTTAATGCGGGTAATTTAAAACTTATAAATAATTGTTTATTTCTATTATTAAATTAAATTATGGGGTATTTGGAGCGAAGGAAGAATGCCCTATTTCAGAGCGGTAAGAGCGGATGCGCAACGTAGCAAATGCAGCCGTTGCAGGAAGCGGGAACAACACGCAACCCTTGTTATATCTGCTACTACTATACTTCTATAGCTAGTTATTGTGTGTCATGCACAAATATATTAAATATTAATTTAAAAAAATATGAACAAAATTTCTAAAATGTCTACTAAGTGTTCTATAATTATAACTTGAAACAGTTATAATTACAGATCTGTTTTATATTGACAGAGATGAAAGCAAATAGAACATTGCAGCGATTGTAAAAACTGCAGAAAGTGGGAATGACACGTTATGCTCTTATTTAGTACTCTACGTTTTTACCTAATTTTGAGAATAATGCATTTAACATTTAAATAACACCAGCCAAAGATTATAAAACACATTATTTTATCTTCTATAGTCGTAACAATTCGGAAATCTGTTTAATATTTTACAAGATTAGGCCAAATATGGCATTCCTGCGTTCTCAGGGCGAATGCGCAACGAAGTGATTGCAAATATTGCAGGAAGCGGGAAAAATACGTAACGCTTATTATGCTGCTATACCTGTTCTGGGCTATTATCGCGTTACGACTGTTCACATAAGCACTAGTTATGCTTTAATTACGGCGCATAATAGTTACTGACGGTATAAAAGATAAATAATATGACTCCGTTAAACAAACTACGTAGTTCATAGCGATAAATTTACTTATAACTACGGTAAGTTAAGGCTTTTATGAATTTCAAGATTTTAAGATAGGCAATAAAATTATACTAAAATTGTCTTACAAAAACTATACAGTTTAGTAATATCATTAAATAGCTTATAAAATGTTATTATTGTTCTCAACTTATTTAGTCACAAAAACTTGCTAGACATGTTTTGGCAATACGCTCCTTGATAATACGAATACTTAAAGCGTAAACGAATAACACAAATTTTATAAAATTATTTAAAAAAAAAAAATAACATTAAATTGCAACTCCGTGAAGCAGCTCTATAAAATACGTTTTGATTTATTCACCCTTCTAAAAACACATTCTAAAGAATTACAATTAACGTATCTCTATAAAATACAAATATCTGAATTTTTAAGGTTTGTAAGGAAAACCGATTTATTTTTATAAATAATAATTTGTTCTTCAATAAAAGATCGTAGAATCGTGCTCACGGTACAACTTGTATGTAGTGTAAAAATATTGTATCAGTATTGTATCAGTATTCAGTAACTTTTCTCATTGTATTACAAAGTACTTACATCATGTTAAATAGTAACAAAAAACAAGGAAAATGTCTTCTTGACTTCACAGCGATTAATCTTTGAACTAGAGGCACTCTAAGGTGCAAGCATAAAGAAAAATAGGTAGATTTTTTGCACGAGTATATGTATACTTTAACGTACATATTTGTTAAAATTAATGACGGAAGACAGAACTAAAACGTTTTTCTTACCTTGTTTCGTCAACTATAAAAAAAATACAAACAACTATAAAAAAAAGCTGCGGCTCAAACGGCTTTATAATTTTTGACATATAAAGTGAACTTTGGGATGAATAGTAAATAAAACTTTAATACATTTAAATTATGTGTTTCATCATTTTGAGTTAATATATTCACTAATTTTTGAGATTTGCGCATATGAAAATAAGGAAACATTTTTTTTGTTTCACTATATGTAAAAACAGCAAAATGTGTTAGTTACCAGATCTCATTCAAAATCTCAAAGTCAGACATTTAATCTAATATTATTAGTAACAGAACATTTAATATTATGCTCACGTTAGTAGGTAATGTATCTAATATTATGTATACCACGTAGTACCACAAAATAAAAACTAATTATTTTGTGGTAGTACTAAGAGCAGAAACATACTGCTAGAAAAATACTGCAGTTTCAAATACTCTACCAAAACATATCTGTTTAATTTATTTTATATTGTATAATTATAACAACTCTTTGTAGTAGGTGTACAAAACAGAATATATACAGATATTATGTTTAAAACAGAATAACATTAGGTTATATTCCCATAGATAATAATAAAATATTCCGGCATAAAAAAAAATAGACATGGTCTAAAATGACATAAATATTAAGCTATTATAAACCCATTTATATTAAAAAACTATACAGATATAACATTAATCTAATGTTATTTTTATAATTGCAGCGTTATTTACCCCATGTTTTAAAACGTTTGTGATAGCTCGCTTTTTTACAATTAAATATATATTTTTTTGTTGTTAATACAATTTTTCATAAAAAAACTTCTAAGTTTATTTTATATTTTTTAGTTTGATTTCTATAAAAGCATGTACTTTAGTTTTTTTTATAGTATATTTATTTTTTAGTTAAATTTCTTATAAAAGCAAGTTCTTTAGATTCTTTAATTATTATTTATTTTTTATTTATACTGCTGTTCACATTAATCATCCACAAAGCGTCATAATTATAAGGATGTATGTTGATCTCTTTCTACTGAAAAACGGAGTTACTCACTGACAAACATACAAGTGAAGCTAATATAAAGTGTGTAAAAAAGTAGCACGCATGCCGGTGGGACACACGTGAGGGTGCGCATACGCGCGATAGGAAAACTGCTCTAAGGAGCCAAAGAGCAAAATCACTTCCTAAGTCAGGACTTGAAATTACGAACACATTTTAAGCATATTCATAATATATGTAGATAATATTTAACAAGGTCTCTTCGCTTACAATTTACTTATCTCATTATTACGTGTAATGTTAGGTACCTATGTCACAATCTCCGTAATACTTGCCCTGAGTGTAAGGACATCGTGTTAAAACCAGTTACTATTGAACCTTTATTGCCTGAACCAGTTAATGCATAACTGCAATAGTTATATAACGTGGCGTACGCTTATGTACAAATTGATTTTATTTAAGATTTTTTAATATAGAAATGACAGTGTGTATGTATGGTTTATGTGTGGGATCTGTGTATGTATGGGGTGTATGTGTGTATTTCTATGTGTATGTGTGTGTTTGTGTGTATGGGCACGCAGTCCATCTGTTCTTTAATCACACGGAATTTGAATTCTCTAGATGTTCTATCTGATTAAGGCTTTACTACCCTTGTGGACTAAGTTAAAAGCCCTATGTAAGTTTATATCTGTGATCACATCCTTTACATCAGAATACAGCGCTACATTTAATGCTGTTATTATGTAAAATACTATAAATATGATAAAAATTAATAAATTGTAGTAAATGATTCCCGTTCTTGGGTTGAAAAACAAAAATAAATTCATATACGGCGTTGTTGTCTAATCTATCTGTTGTCGATTCTACATTGTTTATTTTTTAGGTATTTTGAAATCTTAGGTATTTAGAAGTCGGTTGTAATTTTTTATCGTCTTACTTTAAATAAGCACTTTATTTTTTCACACTGACCGCTTTACGGAAACGTCACGACGCATGAAGGCTACAAGAAAACTGCAGTAGTTAGTTATTTTCAATAATTTTCATATCATTAATATTAGATGCTCATATCGTAACACTCATGTATACAATACTTTTAGAATTTACTTGTCTGTATATAAAATTTAGGACTTTAACGGATTTTAAAAATTAATAATATAATATTGTTAAATCGCCCTACTCCCAGGATTCTATAGTCAACAACGTTATATCGTTATCAATTGTCAATCCATTATTAAATCATCCATCATTAATCCGTCCATTTCAGAATGATAAGGATTTGCCCGTCCCTAAAAACTGTTGCCCCGCGTATGAGTAAAACGACCAGGAAATAAGTCGATAGCTCTCACGACAAAGACGAAAGATAGGTATTCATGCCCGAAGATGGCTATGTATATAAAATTTTGCGGCAAGTCAAATTTGTCGTGGGCCGGGTTTTATGCCGAAGCGGGTTTGCCCGCTTGTTATTATTTCCCCATATTATGCGCGAAGAAGATACACTTAATTAACTAAAAAGAAAATTATTGAAATTATGAAAATCAGAATCCAAAATACCTGAGTTATGTTCATGGAACGACGAAATTCATATTACTGTTGCATGGCAATTGGCAACAGGAATAAATTAAAAAACTACAATTACAACTAAATATAAATCATAATCATAGCGAAAAGCTAATTAGCAAGTCGTAAATAAACATAATATATAATAGACATCAACAGTTTAATGTGACATGTGTGTTAATAAAAATAAAAATTGACTAATTAATTAACGGAGCTCGTTTTGCATATAATATAGGTACTTAGGAACGCACTTATAATGCAAATATGTTTTTATGCTTAATAAACCGCGATTACATTTAAGAATAGATACTTTAAATTTTCACCTATGTAATCTTAATAATTAAAATTCTTATTAAGATAATAATGCATTATTATGCATATTATAAATTTTTTCAACGTTTGATTCTACAGCAGCAAAGACGTGTTTTCCTTTTTTTAATGATATAGAAATAGCAGATGCTCCGCTACTCCTGAGGACTAAGCTGGACATGCCTCAGTAAAGTATGTCTCCCTTACCACATCCTTCAAATAAGAACACAGATGCGCTCGACACTGCTGTTATAAGACAGCAATAGGTGTGGTGGTGGTAGTGCCGCCGGAGTCTAACTTTACAGGGTTCTGTTACCTTCTAAGATATATATCAGACCTGGTGCTCATCGCTGTTTTAATGTCAAAGGTGTGGAGAATTAGACTTCTATAAAATCGTGAAAAAGATTTTGTGGAAGTCATTAAGAGAGAAATAGGATGACGTTGGCATTTACGGACTATTTCCGTAATAATTCAAATAAACATAAATGATGTTTCAAGAAGTGATAAAGCAGTATTTTACTAGTATTATCTAATTATTTAATGACCTACGAACTAGGGTTGTTGCGAATATCAGCATCAGCATCAGCATCCGCTGATTATCAGCTTTCTTTTAAATATCAGCATCAGCATCCGCATCCGCAACAAAAGATGCTGATATTTAATGCTGATATTGAAATTGTAACGTGTTCGTTGAAGGCGGGACCGAGCTTAAATCACGTGGAGTTTTAGCCAATCACAGAAGTTTATAAACACAAGTTGTCATCAAACAATCATTCGATTGTATTGATAACGTAATTTGGTCACACATCAATAACTTTCGATCATAGTTCAATCAATCAATAACAGAATTATGTATTCAATTCATAATGCCACATCCAGTGAAAAGTGCAATATGACCCAAATATTTCGTTATTGAACAAAGATACGACACAGTGTAGTATTTGTAAAAAAAATAACAAATAAATGCCGACTTCTGTGTCATTGCAGACTGGAGGGTAGCTGACGTGGATGTTGGTTTGGTTCTGAAGTTGGTGCTAAATATATTTCGTTGGATAACGGCGTAAACAGCTTGTTCAATATGAGCGCCGGCTTCGGAGATATGTGCTGAGCCAAAATTTGTTTCAATTGATTTTTGCTTTGTAGTGACATGGAAGTCGATTGTATTTTTTAATTATTTTTTTTTTTCACCTTTTTTAGTGATGACATACTAAAAATCTTACAAATGCACTAGTCGCCCTTACGATTTTTGAAAGTTCCCCTCGATTTCTCTGGTGATCAGACCCTTATTTTCTTATAATGGAACTACTTTGGAAATATCTTTTTTTCCAACAAAATAAAAATCATCCAGTTCGGTTCATAAACGACGAAGTTATCCGCGAACAAACATAAAAAAGACATAATTATGGTAGCATTGAGAAACCTCCTCATTTTGTGAAGTTAGTTAAAAAAGACTATTCTCGTAAGGGACGTACAAATACCTCAGTATAAACTATATTTATTATTTAATATTTTTAAATATCAGCATCAGCATCAGCATCAGCTGACATTAATCTGAAAAAATCAGCATCAGCATCAGCATCAGCTGATCTAGTAAAAACCTGCATCAGCAACAACCCTGCTACGAACCATGAGACGTCTTGCAAGGCCTGTAATTGCATAATACTTATTCCGTGACATGTAGGACCTTACGATGCGTCTAAGTGATAACATTCTTTTTCTTACGACCCCACACGAATATAACTCTTGTTTCTTTTGAATGAGGGCCGATAGTCCTATGTGACCCATATGTGATAGAGGTGTTACTTATACGTGAGGCCGTATGTATGTCACGCGAGGTCTATTATGTAGTAAATTATACCTCATATTTTATGCGATGATATGATGATTAGTAGGTACGTGGTTAACAACTTGACAGAATATTTCTATTTCTCAAAACGAATTAGTTAGGGTTGAAACTAATTAGAAGTTACCTACATCAATCATTTTTATTAGGTACGAAGAAATATTATTGCCTCCTACTTTCGTCAATATGTTTTAGAATTTGTCTGTATAGAATATCTAGTAATTAATGTTACGTTTTAATAATTATACGCACTTTGATTTTAGGAAACTCTAATTTACCTGACTTTACTCATAAATTTCATAAAAAATACATAGTCCTCGGAAAAATATAGAACAATAAGTAGGTATTCTATGTAATTTATATTTTTTATCCCCTTAAAATCTCATGTTTCTAATCTGTTACAAAATATAAACTTCTAGTTGATGTACAAAAACTATGAATAGCACAGAGCGTGTAAATTATACAATTATACAAATTTGTACTTACGTACTTGGAATTACGTGTGGAATTTGTGGGTAGAATAAGAATGAGTAAACAAACAATGTTATCTCAGTTACAGAGGTTTATGCATATAAAATTTACTCGCTGTCTCAGTTATAGAGGTAACTATGATGATAAATCGAAAGAACAAATCCCAGATATAGAGGTTTACCTCGTCCCACTAACAGAGGTAATTCAGTGCCAAAGTGTTGGGACCTCAGCATGAGTTCCAGTTATGGAGGTTTCTCACTTATCCAGGTCCCACTTAACCAAGTTTCACTGTATTATAAGAACTTTATCACACATTGTTGAGCGTTGCTTCATTGTTGTACTAGTGCTGCCATCTAGCCAATAATGAAGAAGACAGAATATGTCCGCATCATTTACGCGAAACGCTACAGATGGAGCTTTTGTATATAAAGTCCAATAAACAGTATTATAATGTAGTTACATGATCATTAAACTGTTACACAGTTTGGCAGACTAAATAATATATGTTTGAATGTACCTTATGAGAGAAAATAAATAAATAAATAAATAAAATAAAATAGATATTGATATGTATCTATAATGTTATTTTTATGAAAGAATATGAATAATGCCCACTTAGCCATGTATAAATCTCGATTTTTCCTAATCAACGTGTTTTGTTTTTAATAAAAAAAACATCACACAGTCGTGTCAAAACTGAATTACCTTTTAATTTTAGTTTTAAAATGTCATTTACTACTTAAAAATTAAAGTTCATCATGATTATCATTTTCTTTTGTGACAACGCCATCTACTTCCAATTTCGAATATTTGACCAAAAAGTTGTCCCAGAAATTCTCGCGTTCGCCCAAAGGATTTATTTTCATTTTTAACATTTTTGTAATATGAAGATAGGCCGCATCTTTGCTCTCCTTGCTTAATGGTTCCCATTTAAGGTTATTTAGTAATTCATCTTCCTGTGGCGTTGGATTTCTGAAAATAACATTTACTAATTGGTAACATCGCTTCTTAATTAATTAATCAAATAATATTACCTACGTACCTATAAAAGGAGTCAAAAATTATTGCATAATCACAAGACATTGTACAATATTAAAATTACCTTAAATTAGAGCTGACCATCAGTTTCACAAATTTTATAACGTTAATATGTACGGTTAAGTTTATTTATAGTTATCATAAACATGCAGATAGTAATAAAATTGATAAGCAAAGCGTTAGAAAAAGTTGCATTTACAACTAATTGTTGTTTTTACTTAAATACTATGACGTTTGTAAAACTCACCTGGTTTTAACAAAGTTTGTCCAAAGGCGTACCATTTTCTTCAAAACTTTAATTTCTGGCTGTTCGCTAACTAACTTACTAAGTTGCTCGTAAGTTTTTTGGATACGTTTGCATAGATGTAGGTAGCAAATATCATCCGTAATAGTTGCTCCCCAATGTTCCATTGTTGTTCTTGCATTCCGAGCGAGGTATTCACTATTTTCATTCAACAGACCACGAAAATCAAACATGTAGTAGAAAACTGACGAATTTAAATTCTTTGCTAACCTTTTAGCTGCGTAGTTCAAAGCATAATTTTGAACGATATCCCCTGAATATACTGCATATTCCAGAACGTTCCCATAATAAAAGAATCCTTGTTCAAAATAAAAGTTTTTTATTTCTTTGATAGCTTGATCGTAAATAGAACTTTTACGATCGAATGAAAATGATGATCTTATTGGAAACATCATTAAAAAGTCTGCCCCCATTTCTGCTACCAATCGGGGTTCGATAATGTAGTGAGATGTTAAATCTAATCCTGGTCTGGAATTCATTCCAATTAATACTGGGACATCATTCACAATTTTTGATTTTTCGGGTAAAGATGTAATAACGGTATCATGATTATTCTCCTCAATAGTTGGAGAAAAAGGATATATGCTCATTTGATGCTTATCCATCAGTGTATGGTCAACAGCCTCGCCATCTTTAGAGATCAAAGCCTCTGCGTCTAGTTTTTGAAATTCGTTCAATAACGATCCGCTATCATCGACTTCAATTTCTAAAGCTTTGGCCAATTTAAAAGCTTTTTCACGTGGATTTTTGTCAAACAATGTAGATTCTAGTGCTGTTCCTCCATGTATAATGACGGCATCAAATAGGCCTTTAGCTTTTTCCGAATATAATAATATATCAGTTAAAATGGCTCCACCTCGATTTCCCATTAACGTGACGCGATTAGGATCACCACCGAATTTATGGATGTTTTCTTTAATCCAATTCAAACCTAATATAAAATCTTTTATTCCGGCATTCGGTGGAATAACATCGTCATTCGTAGTTAAATATCCAAAAATTCCTAATCTGTGATTAATTGTCACAACAATGATATCTTCTTCAATGAAGAAATCTGGAGAATATACATCAGTGCCATTAAATCCGCTTCTAAAATCGTCGTTATAATCAAACACGAGGACGGGTGCAGACCCTTCAAGATTAGAACTAAACACGCTGAGATACAGGCAATCTTCTTTGCCAGATATTCCCATTTCTTCGCCATTCCTCATTCTCGCGCTATATTGATAACATGTCGGTTTATTTTTATATGCTTTATAAACACCCTCCCAGCCATGATGTTGCACCGGCGGCTGAAATATCAAACAACCTTAAAAGTTTTATTGACAAAACATTATGAGAATAAAAGTAATAAAATATTTGATTACATTAATTGAAATCGTTTTATGATTTTCATTTTGCATTTTCCAAATATTAAACCGTGGCAATAAAGGTGACCTAATTAACAAGTTTTCAATTAAGTTTGAATTACTTTATATGCTTGAATTTTGTGAATGGAAATTTCGGTATAAATTATGACAAAGTTAATATTATGGCTTAAAACATAAATTTACATAATACACATTTATTGTCTCTTAGTACGAGTGTTTTTATTGTACAAATTAATTTATAACGTGTGTCAATCAAAGTTAATTAAAAATAAGATCACTTATATCTATAATTATAAGTCTATTACTAGAACAATGGTGAGTTCTAGTCCAGATACTGTTTAAGATATTACCTTAAATCTCAGTGAACCGACAGGCGGCAAAGCATACGGTATTCCTCTAAATGCATAATATTCATCCTGCTTGAATAATGTTCTTTCCACTTTTCCCACCAAAACACCTTGTTTGATTTTAACTTCTTTTCTTTCATCACTTTTACAAATATTGATTAATAAGTAGATTATTATTAAGAAATATAAATAACACTTCATTTTTCGTAACGTTTCTTTAATTGTAATACATGTTATAATTACTACAGGTAAATATGTATCGAACGGTAGAATTTAAGTTGATAAGAATGTAACGTTTATCTATTTTGATAAGAAAATGAATCAATGGCAATAAATTAAAGTGGAATTAAAGTGGTAGAGTACGTGGTCCAACTATAGCTGATGTACAAATCCTTCAAGATTTCTCTATACATATAATAATTCTAATTTAAATAGATTTATATTCTAATGCGGTGGCGCCAATTTCACAGCTTTTTGCTTTTATTATAGCAATGTAATTTTATTGTGTTTTGGCATGGAGTAAGTCAAAGGCTTAGTTGTAAGATTATTCTTAGCTGTTTAAATTAAATTATTGTAACGGCCAAATCTCAATAAGTTGTAATTTTGACCCTACGTTAAGGTTATCATGCGATAAATTCATATATCGTATTTAAAATTGTAGAAAATATATTAAAATAAAAATTGCAATGACTAAGTACTCTATTTTATCATACGAAGTAAGGGGAGATCCACAAATTACGTGAGATGTTTAAGGGGGAGGGGGGGTCGAGTCAAATCTCATCTAATCTTACGTTGGAGAGAGGGGGGGTCTCGGCAAATATCACGCAATTTTTTTTCTTATTGAAACAAAAAAATATATACTATTTTGACCCATTATCCAGATTCTACATGCTTAAGATTTAAGCATAACTGTAATACGATTAAGATCATTCACTAATTCGTTCGAAAGAAAATAATTTCATTCATACTTCGACGTTATACATTACTACTGACTACTATTCTATTGTTAAATTTTTATTACACTTATAACTCAGCAATATTGATTACTAGTCTTAACTAGTCGTATATAAAAGTACGAAGCAATTTTTTTTTTCTTTTTACAATAACACTCCAACACGTTTACATATTTAAGAAACGCACATTTTGAAAAATCTCACGTGAGATTGGGGGATGGGGGAGGGGGTTGAATAAAATCTCACGACATCTCACCAGGGGGGGAGGGAGGGACAGAAAATTCAAAAAAACACCTCACGTAATTTGTGGATCTCCCCTAATTAAGGAATATATTACCCTTGGTTTTTTGGTACTATTTTATTGTGAATGTTTAAAAAAATAAAAGAATTGTAAAGTCTACACAAAATACATTTATTTGTACATATACATCTATAAAACATGTATACCATGTAAAATCGGTTTAAAATAAAAAGTGTTTTTCTACGCAGTTAATGCAGTTAATCATTTGTTTTATTCTGTACTTATGGCTTTTATTTATTACTTGTTATAATTATCCATAGGTGCATGCGTTTGAATAAAGAAGAAAAACAACAATAAGTAATATAAAAACTAGTTTTTATTCCATTGATAATAAGATATTTTCCACAGAAATTATAATTCGTCTCTAACGTCTTTGACGACGCCATCGACTGCCATTTCTTCGTATTTCGCCATGAATTTGTTCCAAAAATCTATTTTATCTTTATGCAAATTGGATTTCAATTGCAATTGGTCGCTGATGACTAAGCATTCCTTGTTTTCCTTAGTTGCTGGCTTCCAGTTGACTTTGTCGTCAGGTTTTGTTGGTTTTCTGAAAAAAATATTATATAAAACACTGTTCATCAAATCTGTACTCTATTAAAGAAGTGATATGTCTTCCACTAACGGAGATGTTCAAGTCCTAGATAGTTAAGTTATGTAGGCACAAAATATTAGAAACTAATTATCACTATAAAGGAAAGACCATTTGTCCCACATTGTGTAACATAGACTATTGCTAATTAATCTGCCTATTCAAAGAACAGACATGTGGTTGAGCTCAGTAAGGTATAAAGACAGGCCACTAAAGATGTCAAAGATTTCATACTATCAATGTACAATGTGATAGTGTGACATAAGATCCAATATTTGTAGTGTGACAAATATAAATTAAATATTACCTTGTCTTAGCAAAGTTAGTCCACAACCTAACCATATTATTCAAAACTGTTATTTCTTCCGCTTCTTCCTCGATGAGCTTTTTGTATAACTTCCTTAGAGGATTACAAACAAATAAATAACATAGTTCGTCAGTAACTGTAGCTCCCCATGTTCCTTCTATAGTGATGGCTTCTTTTAAAATAATTTTCTTTCTTAAATTCAATTCTCCGCTATAATCAAACATGTAATAATAAACTTCGGAACTGGATGTATTAGTATACACATTTACAGTATAGTCAATCGGGTAAAAAGTAAAAATATCTCCAAGGTAAGTTATATATTCCCCAGGCTTACTTATTTTTATATAGCCCTCTTCAAAGTAGAATTCCTTAATTTCATTTATGGCAGTGTAGTAAATGTTGTCATTAACTTCAAAATGATAATTGACTCTCTTTGGGAACAACATCAGAAAGTCCCTGTCTGCAAATGTCAAATAAGATGGTTTCTGGAGATATCGATCTGCCATATCTATTCCCTCTCTAGAATTGAATCCAATCATTACGGGCACTTCTATGTCTTTAGGGTTTTTGTCAGGTAGTTCAGTTATTACTGCTTCGGGGTGTGGGTGTTCTACTATTGGGCCGAAAGGTAAAACAGATCGCTGGACAGATCGCGATTCATCAGCATGTACGACAAACATTTCTGCTTCTGTTAGTTTTATCGCTGGTACATCCGATACTACTTTAAGTAGAAAAGAACTAGTTGTAGCTTTAGTTTCGAGGTATTCAGTTAAATCTATAGCTCTTTTCGATGCCTTTTCATCGAAATATAGAGGGTCCCATGATGTACCACTTTGCAATATAGCAGCGCTAAATAATCCCTTAGCTTTTGGAGAATGTAGTAATATGTCAACAAGAGTTGCACCTCCCTGATTACCCATCAAAGTTACTCTTGAAGAATCACCTCCGAAGCTTTTTACATTTTCTTGAAGCCAACGTAGAGCTAATATAACGTCTCGCAAACCATTGTTGCCAGGTAATAAGTCGTCTTTAAATGATAGGAATCCTAGAGATCCAATTCTATGATTAACAGTCACTAATATAACTTCTTCTTTCATAAAGAAATCTGGGCCATAGTCCTTTGAGGCATTATAAGTTACTTTAAAGTGTTCGTTGTAAAAGAAAACAATTACAGGTAACTGTAGATCCTCGTTAGGCAGTTTTGGCGTATGAATGCTAAGATGTAAGCAGTCTTCATCTCCAAAATATCCATAGTTCGTTATTTGCCTACCCGGCAAGTTGTATTGAGCACATTGTTTTCTTTCTTTTTTGGCGTCTAAAACCTTATCCCATCCTGGATGAGGCACCGGTGCCTGAAATAATAAATATTAGTTAAAAATATTGAGAGTGTAATTTGATATCATACTAGTGTTGATATCTAATAACTTCTATTTTCATATGCGCATAATATTATCTCTACTTACTTCTTTAGTTTCAACTTATTGTTAATTAAGACTTATTACTGATTGTATTGCATGCAATCTACAATGCACGCTCTTATATGCATACATATATTATGTAAGAAAGAATACAAATTCTCAAAATTGTACAACTCATACTTGATAGAAAAATGGAGTTGCTTTTATCGCTTCTCCAGAAGCAAAATTTAGCTTCACTAGGTTTCTGTCATTAAAAAAATATGTCGTTGAATTAAAAATCTTGCATGTTTTATCATTCAAATAAACAAAATTTACCAAAATGTTTTAATTACGAAATGGAATAATCAAAGCACTTGGTTATCTTACAAAATCTTACAATTTATGTCATCATATGAAAGTCAGGTTTTACTGGAAGTAATTAATACAGTTTCATATCTTATACTCTTACCTTGAATCGAAGTTCTTTCGTAGGTGGTTTAGCGTACGGTATCCCCAAGAAGGAATAATACTTCTCATTCGGGATAATTGAATTGACTTCAATACCAGCTACCTTTCCGTTCTTTGTTTCCACTATTACGTCACCACTTATGACCACAAAACTTAGAGATAGGATCGTAAACACTAAAACAGTGCTGATAGCCATGTTCCGTCAAATGAAATTGTTTACACGGATCGAGCATTTTGTAACTTGAAACCTGACGTGTTCTTTAGATAATTGAATTTGTGTTAATCTACTCAAGTTTTACTGCTACCGTTATCTATGGAGCAGTGATAATTTATGAGTGTTCAGTTAACGCACCGGCGATAATTGTTAAGTAACTTAGCTGGCCCTTCCGTTGATAAAAGTGTATATCAATGCGATGAAGATTATTATTTATCTATCTGTTGCTATTTGAAACGACATACTGATTGTTGCTAATACTATGTTCAGGGTCCAGGGTTTTATACCCAGTGTAAACTAAAGGAAAATGTAGCGGAGAAATAATGATTTTTGATATGATGGACGTAGGTCATCTGTAGCGAAGTGTATTATATATTGTGTGGTAATTATTAACAAAAACAAAATCTTGAATAATAAGTAGTTCCTTTATTAACTCTTTTTTACAAAAAAATGTACTTATTACATGCTAAATAGTATTTTCTTTTAGTTGTAAAACAAGAAAATACGAATTGGAAGCAGGAACAAATTAATTTATCCGAGGCATTCTAACTTAGTCCTCACGCAAAGGTGGTCGATGCAATCATCTATTACGTGAAAAATATCTACTACGAGTACTAATTCAGTTGATTTGTTTTTTGCAGTTACTAGCTGTGTTTCTCACGTATGGACCACGTCCTATTTACCATCCAATATAATTACCTTATAAGCTATCTACCAAATTATAAGCTATCTTGTTTGCCAAATTCCATCCAAATTCGATCAATAGTTTTTATGTAACAAACACCAATCGATCCTCACAAATATTACCGTTTATAATTATAATAATAAGTTTAAGTGTTGGACGTTAAAAGCTTATCTTTCTATCAGGAGGACTACAAGCCCGTAAGTTCATTAAAAAGCTGAAGAATCCAAATCAAACTCAAGCACCTATAACTCATCATGTTTATTGACAGACACGACTCCGTTCTTCGCGAGTCGCTCCCATTTCCTTATAAACCCGTTCCAGAATTGAAATCTCTCCTTGTAGAGATCCCGTTTGATTTTTACTTGTTTTCCGATGTGGAGGTATTCCTTTGTGTCCGTGCTGTATGGGGTCCATTGTACGCTAAGCGGATTGTCTTCGCTCGGAGTGGGGTTTCTGGAAAAAAACAGATTTAAGTATGAAGTTTGAATCGAGAATTGTTTAAGCGGTATTTTAATTTTCCTTCTGTTTTTCTTTTGTGCCTGTATGTGGGGAATAGAGAGAATATGTGTAAACAAATTCATTTCTTTTACAATGAAACTTTTATTCAAGTGCTACTAAGGACATGAAATGCCCCACGTTATGTGCGAGAGAATCAAAGAAAGTAAAAGTTTTATGTTTATGACTTTATGCTGTTATTAAATTAAAATTAACATTTAAAAGCCTTTCACATTATTGTATAAACTAATATTTTAATACAAAATATTTTTTCTTTTTTTTAATATAATTTAATATGAAGCTATTAGGGTCACTTACTCGTATTTAATGAAATTCGCCCACATTTTGATCATTATTCTTTGCATTTTCATATCTTCAGATTTATTATTATGATGTTTTTTGTACTTGTTTTTAAGACTTGGGCATTTAAACAGGTAACATAGTTCATCTCCAGTCGCAGCGCCCCATGTGCCTTCTTCAACCGTTGCAAGCTTCATTATGTTATTTTTATTCTCATTGAAATCACTATAGTAATCAAAATGGTAGTAGTAAACTGGACTCTCAGATATGTTAGTATACAAAGCTGCAGTTTGATCAACTCCGTACGACATCAAAATATCTCCAATATAAGTTACGTATTCTGGAATATTATCCAATTTAATTTTCCTCGGAAAATAATAATTCTTCACTTCGTTCATGGCGTCCATGAAACTGTCAGCGTGAGGGTCAAATGTAAAGTTCAATCGAATAGGCATTATGAAGGGAAAATCTTTCTCAATGGGCAGCATAAAAATCGGCTGGATGAGGTACTCTAAAGAGGGTTCCAAGCCCTCTCGAGAATTAAAACCGATCATAATTGGCATGTTTATTTTTTGCTGCGAATTTTCAGGATATTCCGTCAACAAGCCATTGGGATTCTTTTCTACAATTGGACCAAAAGCAAGCAATGGCTTTTGGTTTACAACGCCGTAGTCATGTGGTGCTACGGATAACTCCTTTGCCAATAAGTCGTCGACAGAAACTTCGTTCAAGTTTTGCACGAGACGGCTGCTACTGGGGGAAGTTCTATCCAATAACTCCGCGAGCTGGAAAGCTCTTTCGCGACTGTTTTCTTGCAGATATACAGGTGTCAAGGATGTACCACTTTGAAGAATGACCGAATTGAATAGCTCTCTTGCTTTTGAATGGACAAGTAGGTCTACCGCGGCAGCGCCACCATGCCATCCCATTAGGGTTATTCTTTTTGGATCACCACCGAATCGTTCTATGTTATTGTTAATCCAACGCAGTCCTGTGACTATGTCTTTTAGTCCTGCATTGCCTGGTAGAACTTCATCTTCAGCGGATAAAAATCCAAATACAGCAAGACGGTGACTTATTGTAACGACAATTATGTCTTCCTCTATGAAGAAATCTGGTGCATAATCGAGGGATTTGTTGTATGAATTTTTAAAGAAATCATTGTAAAGAAAAACAACAGTAGCACGTTTGTTTTGGTCTGGAGCGGGGGTATAAATATCAAGGTAGAGGCAGTCTTCTACGCCATAATTTCCGAATGGTTGACCTTTTTTCACATCAATATTAAATTGGACGCACGCTTTCTTTTCCTTGGTAGCTGATAACACACCCTCCCACGGTTTTATCTCCCGAGGATCCTAGTATGAAAAATATCAAAATTATTTGAGGATATTGTATTTTTAATTTACTTACAAGTAAAATACATTTCTACTTGTCAACTAAAGAAGAGTTATTGCTTTTGAGATGTGAGAACTAAGTGGAAACTCTTTATAAAATAACCTTTACATCATATATCGTATGGAGTCAAAGTAGGAATGCTACTACCCGTATAAGTGAAAAATGGGCATGAATGTTACAGAGAAATTCCTTTTGAAAATGTAACAAGACAATTTTTTCTACTTGAGTTGTCCAATAGAAGTAGGAGTTGCTTTTTAAAGAAAAATATTTACCAAAAATCTCAGTTCCTTCACGGGTGGCTCAGCGAACGGTATTCCCATGAACCCATAGTATTTCACATCATTTATCAAAGTCTTTAACACTTTCCCTGCCACCAATCCATGCGTTGTACCTACAGTTTCATTTTCACCAAATACAACACTAAATGCATTTAAAAATAACAGTAAATATAGGTTATATTTCATAAATAAATTGCACATGTTCATACTAAACATTACCGGTATTAACTACTGCTATGTTAAAAATACATGTAACATTTTATCAATTGCGATAATTTGTATATCGAAGGAATCTTTATCTTTATTGGTATTAAAGAATTACGTTTACTGCATTACGTGATGAAAGAGGACGTGCTATTCATCTAGATTTTGACAGAAAAACTTGGATCAGATTTAAAATTTGGTGTTATTTTTTCATATTTGAGCCTGACGATAAAGCAAACGTGCTACCCGATATAAAGTGGTCAACGTCGCTTATGCAATTTGCAACAGCAGAAGACTTGCCAATGCATCACCAGCTTTGAAGAAGAACTCTATTTACACCTTTTTTTAAGAGACCCATGTCATAGCGCTCTACGAATACTTCAGGAAGAAGCTCATTCCACAGCTTCCAGATGTGGCTATAACTGGGAAGGTCTGGGTAAAACATAGTACGCCTCAACATACTAGACGAGGAATACAATTATTACTATACAGAAATTGTTGTATTTTAACTTTAGCATTTTGTTTGTTTCAGACACACAAACATAGGATTTATAAAATTCTAACCCGCACACCAAAATATTTTCTGGAAGTTGGACAAATTCGTTTGATATATGTTTTGCAATAAACTTTGAATTCAACTGTTACGTATTTTCAAAACATTTTTACGCTTTTCACTATAGTTTACATTGACGTGTTCCGTGAAAATTATTAACTAAGCTATGACCCGCGGCGTAGCTCGCAAAAGGTTTTTTGAATTTATTAAACTTTTACATATATTTGTCTCTGATTTCGCATGCAAAAAAATGCGGACACTGACGAAAGTAAACAATTCGTTCCAATAAGCACTGAATTGTTGTTTATGTAACTTTCCTCCGGTATCCTATAAAATATTCTGCTTTTACTAAAAGCTAGCAAATATAAAATGGGATCAGATGTATAAAAATATTTTCTTAGTTCTTTCTAATACTACCTTTTCTTAGGTGTCTGGTCATCCATAAAACAAATTTATATTATGCGTATATACATTTGGTATATACTTAGCATCTAGCCTGTTTCTAAGCTAGTTACATTACATCAATATTGGAATTTTATATTTTGAAATCATATATAATATTTCATATTTTGTCACATTAATTTTCTTAAAACGATTTAACTGTAAAACAGAAAGTATATACGAATATACTTTCTTTTAAACAGTTACAATACCATTTATACACATAGATCTCTTGATTATCGTCAAGTCTAGTTATTATAACTGCGGTATGTTAGTACATTTAGTTCAGTAGCTAAAATGAAATTTGTAGTCGTAGTGTCATTTGTATTAAACTTTCTGTGTTCGTTTGCAAAAAGTAATATCACGTTGGAATTAAATGGTATTGTCATTATTGGACAGAAGTTGTTAACAGTGTTTGAAAATCGTCCATACGCAGCATTTTACAGGATACCTTACGCGGCACCACCGATAGGAAACCTAAGGTTTAAGGTTATTATTATTTCAAATACGTTTTATGTGACCATTTTCATATAGTAGGCGTATTTTTTTATAATATAGGAGTAGCAAACGAGCAAGCAGTCCACCTGATGGTAAGTGGCTACTGCCGCCCATGGACATCTGTAATCAATCCCAGATAGAATTAAATATTCCTACCTGAGGTCGGCCACAGATGCGCCGCGACCGACTGAGGAGTAATTGGTACGCCTCGGAAAAGTATGTCTCCCTTACCATAACCTTCAAAACGGAACACAGCAGCTCCTAACACTGCTGTTATTAGGCAAAAATAGGTGTGGCGGTGGTGCCGGAGTCGAACCACAAAGGGTTCTACCACTTCAAATATACCTTATAAGTAATAAGCATACATAAAGTCGATCATTAAAGCGGTGCTACTGACTAACTTGGGTCGTATCGCCTATATGTTTTCAAAGACGTAGTAGTATACGCCTTTGATTTCTACGAGTACATTCTAATATGTTCACAACCTGTTACTTACCGAAGGTCTTATCATATGACTTTTCAAAGAGTTTAGTTTTAAGCTTATTGCCAAAATTCATTAAATAAAGTCTTCTTTTCCTCCCTCAAATTACGTTTACTTGGGAAGGGACGAAAACAGTTTTAAATGCATTTGTGTCTGAACCAATGCTATTCCGGATTTCGCTTTGTCTAACCAGACACATCTCGTTTAGTCAATGTCACAAGATAAATCAAAAGCGCTTTGTTTATTTTTACAAATAAAAAATAAATGCATTCTAGAAATACACATCACAGAACTAGTGCAATTTTAAGTTATTTTTTTATATTTGATAAAATTCGTTTCTTTGAGATATCTTTGTAACTTTGATATATATAAATGTATGTTTGCCTAGACTTAAAAAGAGTTGAGAGGGCATTCCAAGTAAGGCCCGTCATTCATGCTTTGCAGTCTAAAAACGCATATCATATGTGTGTTACTATATACAACAAAATACCAAATAAATTTAAAAGTTTAACTATAAATAAATTTAAAAAACAATTGACCGAGTGGCTCCTTGAAAAATGTTTCTATACTCTGAAAGAATTTATGCCCTAATCATAATTTTATTCTATTAATGTAATGGCATAATTTGAATTAATAAATTAATATAATGACATAATTGACATAAATTAAACAATGCTGTACCTACTAACACTATAAAAATGTATTTTGCACGCCAAATATGGCAAATGTGAGAAACTCTCTAACTCTGTACAACTTACTAACCACATTTATGCAAATAAATAATTATGACTTATGACTTATGCACGGGCTGCAGACTTCCTTGGTACTTTCATTACAAGTTACTTAAATTTTAAATTAAAATCGATATTATTATTTTCATTATCAAAGTACTTTGTCTTTTTTTTTCCAGTCACCAAAATGGCATCCGTTACAGTTAAAGAACTCTGTTAATGACTACAGTCAGGTTGCGGAGGAGACATGCTCAACAAGTTTTAATGAAGATTGTCTGCACTTAACAATTTATATGCCTGTATCTTCAAACGCTAGCGTTAACTTTCCTGTTCTCGTATGGCTTCACGAATATTCCAGTTCTCATGGACCAGACTTTTTTATTGACGAAGAAGTAATAGTTGTTAGTCTATCATTTCGTACTTCTATATTTGGATTTTTGTGCACAGGAGATAGTTTTGCCGAAGGTAATATGGGAGCTAAGGATGTATTAAAGGCTCTTAAATGGATCAGAGACAATATCAACATTTTTCATGGAGATCCTAGCAAAGTAACTGTTGCCGGGGCAGGAATTGGAAGTACTATTGCAGCATCACTAATGCTATCAGCGTCAGAAGATTTGTTTATAAGAATAATAGTTTTAAGTGGAAGCGCTTTATCACCTTCAGACTATAGACCATACACGTTTGAAACAGAAAGAAAATTGTATCTCAGACTGACTGGATCTGGTCATAAATTCAACCGAGACAGATTTTATCGTATTCTCAATAATGCGTCTACAATGGAATTGGTTTCAGCGTCTTGGGATTTATTCGATAGTTCCGAAGTGAGGGATAGACAAAGACTAATTAATCCATTCGGATGTGTCGTTGAGCGTTCATCAAAACAGTACTTCATGAACAAATCACCTCTAAAGATATACGAAGAAAAAACGATTAGTAATATTGATGTCATGTTTGGATATACCAGTTTACCATACTTGCATAAATTGGAGGGACTCACGAACAACAGGAAACTTTTGAAGTATCTAAATTACAATTTCCAGTACTTACTACCGTTCGAGGGTCGGGAAGATGAATACAATTCCAAAATATACAACAGAATACGGAAGCGGATAATGGATTTTTATTTCGTTAATGGGACAATAGGAGAAAGAAGTTTGAGACGATACGCGAAGTACCATTCAGATCAAGTTATTTATCCGTTGCTCCGCCAGGCCGCTCTCCAATGTGAATCGTGCAATAATGTTTACTTGTATAGATTTGGATTTAAAGGGGCTTTCAATATCGGATGGAAGTCTTCGGTTCCGAATTTAAATTGGACTGGGGCCACGTCTGGGGACGAAATCTGCTACCTATTCAGATGTAAATCACTTAATGACGTCTATAAAAGCGTCGAAACGACGGATGAAAGACACTTCATTAAGAATATTGTGAGATTAATGGCAAATTTTGTTAAATATGGGTAAGAATAATTTTGTTGTCTTTTTGTAGCTTAATCTAGAAATAACACAGGCTGTATTTAAAGTGCAAGTTACCGCTGTTTATTGAAATAAGAGCAATTATAGTTGTAAATCACTAATGCATCGTTAGTTTTGAAGAGGAATTCTTTTTGCAATTTTGAATTTGAATAGTCTTCAAATGATACAATGTCCTATAATTATACAAGGATATTAATTATATGATAATTTTCATAATTATCATTGGTTTAAATTAATTTTAGTTAAGTTATTATCTTCTAATGATCATCTAAATAACATCTTAATGATATAGAAGGAAATTCGTTAAGTGATAATTAACATAATTATAGTTTAATATATATACTCGTAGTTAATTTGTTGTCTTCTAATAAAATGATTTTTATTACTTTCTATTTTATTGTCAAATTAATTGTTACAATTTATCGTTTTAGAAATCCAACGCCGAATAAACAGGATCGTATTTTAAATACGTTAAAATGGGAACCTTTGCTTTGTGGCCAAAGCTTAAAAGGCATGAGTTTGAGGAAAAATCTGAAAATTATGAAGTTGCCCGAGGAGAAAAGGATGAAGTTTTGGGATCATTTGAAAAGGGAATTCTTTTCTGACAACGTAATTAAAGATGAATTTTGAATTTTGTCTCAGTTCTTTTTTATGAATTATAACAATACAATTTGAATATGGCAATAAGGTACAATACGAATAAATGAAAAAAGAATTACATTTATTCATTTAACCAGTATTTTATTCTCTGTATTTATTATTTCCCGAATGTATTTCATATAAATCTTAATTATTTCCCAACTGTGTTACATCGTTATCTTTTACGAACACAATTGATTTCTTATACAAGTCAAGTTTCGTCGCAAGAAACCTTGTGGTGAGGCTGTAGCGCCCAATTACCTTGATTAGTGGCGATTAATCTTACAGCTTTTTGTTCCTATTCCTTGACGTTGATCAGGAAACTAATTTATCGGGATAGCTTTAGACTGTATCCTATAGTATTGATATCGCAGTGGATATGAATGATTGAATATGTTTGAATCTACTTTTACGGGCTAAAATTACTATTTCTAAGTCCACAAATTTTTATCAACCTGTGAATGTGTATTCTATTATGTTAAGTATATTATATTTTATTGTATTTTGTCGCTTTTTAGGTAACTATGTTCGAGCCAAAATACTTTATAAGTGGTAGAGTCTATTTATACAGTGAAATAGTTTTTGCGTTTCGGTGAAAGGGTTTGGACAATTAGCTGCCGTTTGTTTACATACGACGCAATCGTTTAATCCTTTGTTTTAAGGTAGAACCCCTGTGGAGTTAGTTACAACACTCTTCGCATTAAAAGACAACAGAATGTCTGTGTGCTATGAGGTAAGTGTATGTTGATAATAATCGCTATAAATTTCTTGTCACTATGCTATTTTCTAACAAATTTTCCGAAACAACGAGCAATACATAATGTATGAAGAGCCATAAATATTCCATGAAAACATTATGATTGCTTCGTGATATTATTCAAAGGTCTTCGGTAGATTTACTTACACATTACCACAAATAAAATTCTGATCGATGTAGGAAGAGGCTGTGTACGTCGCAGAGTTTGTAGTAAGGAAGTTTATTTGATGATGCTTTAGTTTTATTTTCAACTTAAACGAGCTGCAATAAGTATGTGATACTACAGTTTATATAAGTTAAGAAGCTGGTACCCTCCGTCACTCTTAGAATAAATATATTTTATCACCATTCATTTAATTTTTACATATAGGTAAGGGAGGTAACACATGAGCAACAGTAAGCATATATAGAAGTGACAGTGCTCATGATCGTCGCTGACTGTTGTTAACAGTCACTAATGACAGGCAACGACAGTCAGCAGCTCCCGGCAGTTGGCAGTATTTGATGACCCGCGGACAGTCAGCAACAATCAGCGGAAATCGTCGGCTTAGGCTGTCGCTCGTATTGTTTTAAAGTATCAATTCAATTTTATTAATTTGTCGTTTTTACCAGTAAACTCTGCCATGCGGCCACATTCCAAATTCACATAACAGCTAGTAAGAGCCCCACGTTTAATCTTAGAGATCATGTTAGATAATGTCCCTCTTGCGATCCATAAACCGAAAGTGGGTCAATGTTTTAATTCGATTGTCTTCGGCGCGGGTCAAAGGTTGATGTGCCCGCAATACAAATTGGCTTATAGTCTCAAACTGTCAGTGAAGTGGGTCAAGTTATTGGTAACGTAAACTTTGTAACTGTACTCCGTTTGGCCGATAGTGAATATTGAGCTTTAGATATAGTCGTTTTCTGTTTTGGAAAACGGCTACCGATGTTGGGTTTTTATATTGTTGACGACGAGTGAAAACATTATGATTTAGGCATAAGGTTTTCTGGTATCTCAACGCTTATCTAATATGATTATTTTTGATGACATAACGTCCAGGTGGGGGGGGGGGGGGCTTTATTTATTATTTTTGTTTTTTTTTTGCAAAATGTGTAGTAATGTGCAGGACGTGGGGTTTTCGTGGAGGATTACATAGGATAAAAGGATTACGCGTCTGTCCTCGTGCGCGGAGTCTACACACTTGTCATTGCTCGGCGAATTATTCGACCGTTTGTTTGCGTGTAATCTAGCGTTATAGTTTCTAATTCAAAAGTTAACGTAACCGTAGGGGAGGAAGACAAAAGTTTTGGTTACTTTCGGTAAAAAGGGGGGGGGGGGATAAAAGTAAACATAAATCTGCTGACATAACCTGACTCCATAAATGGTTTGAAACTGAACATTTAGTGACATCAAAATATGAACTATGACTGTTTTATGATCCCGCATAATTACGTAATTAGTCGATTTATTACGTTATTAGCTAATAGCTATTTTATGCGGTCGTCACAACTGAGAGCTTTTTGATGGGCTTTTATGTAAATACGTCACTATGCCATTTCTAGTTATTGCTACTACATCAATTTTATATGCTTTCATTAATGAATGAGCTTTTAACCCCTATTTTACCCTATTAGAGAATAAATTTTACAACAGCAATTGACACTGATGTTATTAGGCAGAAATAGGAGTGGCGGTGGTCCTGAAGTCGAACCACAAAGGGTTGTATAGTCCGCTCTGAATATAGAAATGAATCGCGTCGCCATAGCAAATTGTATGACTACACCTGCTCGCAACAACTTTAGAGCGGACTAGCAATTTGGCGCGGACTATACTTACCATTATTATTGACTTAAACTTTCTAGTTAAAATTTAAATGTAACAAAACGTACTATTCAATACAAACAAGTTACGGTAAAATAAGATGGAAGATCGCCTTTGTAGGCTTATCTGTGTCCGGCCGACTGAGCAATTTAAATACTGCCACTGACGGCATTACCGACTCAGCATCCCATTTCTAAGCAACATTCAAAGGGCAAGTTTGAGAAATGGCCTGATCAGCGTAGATACTGTCTGTAACCCGTATTAATCTTGTTATATGAAAGCCGTGTATCAAATTTTGGTGTAGGTAACCCGTTACATAATAAATGATGTACTCACGTAAGAAAACAGTGATAATTTAGTTGCAAAACCGGAATTTCTCAATCGGAAGGTACGAGGATTAAATCCCTGTCACTCATGATTAATTATAATTTGCGTATTAGAAATTAATTGTTACGATAAAGGAAATTCTCATAAAGAAACCTACACAAAAATAATCCTAAAAAAATACTGTAAGTTTACCAATCCGCAGTTAGCCAGCGGTGGACTGTGGCTAAAACTCCTGTCACTTAGAGAGGAGATCCACTGGTCGGCAGGGGCCCAGCACTGGCTAAGTAAGGTGTTGACGATGACCACGTAAAACATAAGACACTTTTTTCATTATACATAATAATAAATAAACAAAGTTCAAGACAAATTCAACTGCCTAATAACAGCCAAAAATAAATTATAAAAATGGACGATGATATTTTAATTCAGCATTAATATATTGGTGAAACTTTTTGTTATTCGCAAAAGAATTCGAAACGGCCTTCATATTTTCCATTCGACTACATAAGCAGCGGCAAATGTATGAGAATTCCAATCCACTAAAATACCAGCTCAAAACTTATGAGATCTTGAGCCAAAGTTGAGCACATGTAACGGTAAACGTGATCTAGTTAAATGTTCCCTACGTGCCCTTTGACGGTCTGTTTGAGTTTCTTGGCTCGGATAAAGCTGTTTAGAGTAAGGCTCTATTGAACACCTAAGTTGAACAAGCGAGCCAAGTAATGAGGTCCTCGAGTTGTGCGGCCTTTTCATTCGGTTAACACGTTCGCAGCGTTGCATTACTTTATGGTATGTGTTTTGGAGTTTAATCCTTAAGAATAGATTTTTATTACAGGCCCCCGATATGAAGATTTTTTTAAAATGAAATGAATACAAGCGTTAGCTAAATTCCAATTTTTCTGTGCATCCTACCTTACGCTTCATGTATGTATAATTGTATATGTAATATGTGCACTTGTAAAGGGAAGTCTAGTCTAGCATCGAAATTGATACACACGTTTTTTTTGCTGCTAGGGCCAGAGGGGAGGCAACTCGGGTAATTGCCGGGAGCGGTCAAAATGAGGAGCAGCAAAGTTGACTTTTATCCGAGGGAAAGAATTTTAAACCATTTTTGTATTAAGTTACAGTACCTACCTCGTTAATGTTACTGGAAATTATTTTTTAACTTCAACGAAACGGTTTACTCACATGGAATTTGTAACAGGTGGCATTTTAGGTATGTTTCCACAACATGATCAAAGAGCTTACGGAAGTCCACCCTAGGGGTGTAGCAATGTTAATTATTAATATTTAATGCAAAATTTGTTTCTTGATACCTACTTTCATTTCTAAGGTGCTACGAGTACAATTGACGTAGCAGTCGAATATGCTAGGTGTTCCAAATTAGTCTAATATAGCTACAAATATTTATGCTCGACTTACGATCTACGGTCCTGGCGCAACGCGGGATTATCTTTTTTGTTTTGGACTCTGGTCCAAAATACTTAACGATTTCGACGAGAATTGAGTACCCAAAATCCTCCGTTCGGCTTTAATAATGACAGTAGGACAGTATTATCTCACACGTAAATAATTTTAAAGTACGTATGACATCAGTACTTTAGACACACAACATATTGATTTATTTAACACAGAGTTTGCCAGCCCTAAAATCCGCTAGTTCAACTTGCTACTGGCTTTCCCGTAACATAGGTATTATAAAGTATCCGTTGCTCGTTTTATACTAAACTTGTGTGAAATAGGATCAAGGTATTTATCAAATCGGTTTATACGCAGGCCAGCGGCCAGATGCCTTGACATTTTACGGCAAAATATGTATGCGGATATTCCCTACAGCTTTTAACAGCATCAGAGCATCTGGTCATGAATGACGATCTTAAGGACGTGTAGAAGAAGTACGTCGTGTCTTCTATGTCTGATGGTATCTGAAGCTGAACAGGATCTTGAGGGTTGACAAGAATATGCGAATAATTAAAGGACTATAATTAGAACAGTTGATAGTTCTCAGATTTTTTTTATATAGGAGTAGCACACGAGCTGAGCTTTTTTGTATGGCATTATTGAATAAAGCAGACGAGCGTGTAGTCCACCTGATGGTAAGTAGATACTGCCGCCCATGGACATCTGTAGCCAGCCTCGGCTAAGATAAGATTCCTACCTGAAGTCGGCCACAGATGTGCCGCTACTCCTGAGGACTAAGGTGGAATGCCTTGAAAAAGTTTGTCGCTTAACACTGCTGTTATTACACAGAAATTGAAATTCAATCATTTTATAAGCGTTTGCAGTTTGAATTCGATAAATATTTTTTTATAGCTTAGATATATGTAATATCTCGTGAAGCGATCCAGATTGGATTTTGAGCGTCCTAGCGTTTTTATTTATGTCTATCGGGTTCTGTCTGCGACCTCATTTTATTTATTTTTCCGCTCAATTTCCTTTTACGATATATGGATGATATATACAGCAATAAACTAAACAAAAGAGTGTAGTTACATATCGTAGGACTACACTTGTGCATACAGTAGCACTACCATGAGTTGGCATAGAAACGACACTATAGAAATAGTAAATAGAAAACTATTGTCATTTTGCTAGTGAATAACATAACTACTATCGTTACGGTATTTCTTGACAACGTCTGTCAAATTAATGACTCATGGGACCGAATTTGTATGGCAATAGATCATAATGACATTCGCTAGCGATTTGATTTCGATAGGATTTTTACGTTACGAGTGGCTCACACTACGGAATTTAGTTCTACGAGTAACCACCAGAGGCGCTGTACAATTTTTCATACATTTATTTAACGCAGTCGCTAGCGAGTAATACTTTTGTAAACTCATGGTAGTGCTACAGGAGTATATTGGTATTCATTTTGCTGTAATAAGTGCCTTTAGTAATAGATATTAAAAATTACGAAAATTTTCTTTTCATTTCATACTACTCATGTGGGATTGTAAAATAAAATAACGTGCTACGTAAATTTATGATTCTTAACTTAATCCTGAAGTAAGTGTACCAGTATCTCATAGTCCCAGTAGGACGGCACCACTGTTACACTTAGTCCTCAGGGGTAACGGCGCATCTGTGGCCGACCTCGGGTAGGAACATCTAATCCTATCTGGGGTTGATTACAGGTCAATGGGCGGCAGACGCCACTTACTGGTGGACTGCATGCTCGTCTCTTACTCCTATTGTATATATAACAAAAAGTTCATATTGCGCTGTAAAGGTCTGAACCACGTGTATCGATTTTTAAATGTAGGAAGAGCTTCCGGCACCGTGTGACCTGTTCAATTATAAACAAAATTCAATTACCGTCGTGTTTACCTGTCTCGTTAGGAGGCTCCTTCAGCAAAAACATTGCCTGCAATATAAGTTCGGATTTGAGCGTCATCAGTGACTTGTTTTCTGTTAGTTAACTTTTCTGAGAATTTTCGTAAATAAACTCGCTCAGTTTTAAGCTGTTATTAATTTTATAAGTAATTGGCAAAGTGCATTTCGAACTCGCACCCGGGGGTTACCGTACCATCAACATTTTCATTTTTATTTTTAGTATAGCAACACTATAGCAGTAATTGAAGTACATGCATTGCGAAAATATGATTTTAGTTAGTTCTACTTGAAGTAAACCACACCACCCACGCTTCGGTTAGCACGGACGTTCTTGCCACGAACTTGCAGGATGTGGAAGGAACTTCTTGTTGAAGTATTCCCGCAGCACTATGATATGGAGCTCCTCCAAAGCTGGCGATACATTGGCGACTCCTCTGTTGTTGCAAATGTCCGTAGGCGAAGGTGATTTCTTCAGATCAGGTAGCTCTGCCTCATCGATTAGGTTTAAATATAAAAAAAAGTTGCTACCCTCGAAGAATAAAGTAATGATTTTTTTAATCCAGCAAAATTTGCGTGATTTTCTGATAAATCCTTTATAACGTCCAGATCCATTAGAAGCAAAAAGTAAACCACACAGTAAAGAGGGTAGTCGTAAATTGCGGATAGCACGCGCAATTAGGCCGCGGCCACGTCGTAGGGATGTGAAAAAATAATGTTTTTTTATATAATCGACTATTTTGGGTATTAATCGATTTTAGTTAAAATCGATTAATACCCAAAATAGTCGATTATATAATCGATTATTGTTATTTTAATAATCAATTAGTTAATTGATTATTAAAATAACAATAATCGATTATTTAAAAAATATAAACAAATAAATTGAAAAAGAAAAATATATTTTACGAATGAACTATTTAGTCACTTTACTAAAGTCGACCGCACAATTAGGGCGTCCAGCGTTGCAAGGCTCGTGATCTATAATTTCAGAGCTAATTCTTGGCTACCCTTTTCTTTCTTTTACGATGAGTATTGACGACCATTTCATCGGTCCATTTTAAATTCACTTTTATGACAATAATCATTTATTTACAATCCATTTATCTTAAAACAAAAGTCGAGTATTATTTATCGATTTTATTTAAACAACAACAACAACATCGATTTTATTAAAACAAAAGTCGAGTATTATTTATCGATTTTATTTCACTCCGCACATCCCTACACAGATGTAGCGATGCTGCGTTATCTTGACGAGGATCGCGTGTGTGTACCACGCATTAATTTCGTGAAACTGGTGTTTTGGGGCATTTATTTCGTAGGAATTGCGTTTGAATAATCCTAAATGTTAGTATTAGTATTCAACCTCATTGGTTTGCGTAACTAGAGGAGATTTTATTGTAGACGGTCTTTCGTAGTCACTTCACTAGCGTGCACCTAATAGTAAGTTTTTTTCTAAAAAACCCACGTGATCCTTTTTAGTTCCTTTAGTTTTATGTCAATCATGAATTGACTTGCCTTTTGTTATAGATTTGTTATTTAATAAATACTATTTGACACCACAATTTAAAAATCATTGTATTTTACTAGTAATTAGTAAAAAAAAGTAATAAAATAATTGTGTTTAATAATAATTCCGTGAACTAAGATGCCTATATTACTCCCACAATTCAGATGAATTATAGTAGGGCGTGTCAAAGACTGAAATAAATATACATACATACTAGCTGACCCGGCAAACGTTGTGTTGCCATATAAATAAAAAAATGTTAAGGGTGAACAACCCTTATCACTTAGAGGTATGAAAAATAGATAGTAGCCGATTATCTGAATATGCATATAAAATTTGGTAAAAATCGGTAAAGCCGTTTCGGAGGAGTACGGTAACTCTCGTAACACTGTGACACGAGAATTGTATATATAAGATTACATACGCTAGAATACATTACCGTCCGTATTTGAGTAAAAAAAAGACTGCTTATGTGTAAAAGAGACAACAAGATCAGTACTTCTCGAGTTACAGTTATTGGCGCTAATGTTTCCGACCAAGCAATCTAACATAATTGGCCAAATAGTTGGCTAATGTGTCGATTCGGGATTACATGGACAGGTCGATTATGTCTGTCATCTATCTTCTAATGTGACGGGACAAGAGAATCTCGGCCCAAGCGATATTGACTATGTTGATATTATCTTCAATATCGCTTATATTGATTGACGACGTGATATTCTGATGTTACTAATCGGAAAGGAAATGAACTAAATGTTCTTCATCTAATAAAGGGAGCTAATGAGTATGTGGCTCATCAGATAATAATGAAATGTTAGCATAAACGCGATTAATATTTTGTCCGATAGAGCGTGAAATTGATTTGCCTTTTAAGATGGCGACCGAGGGACACGTTGCCGCACCACAAATTACGATTTAGGTTTGCGGTACAAATAATAATAACCTACATTGACCCTTGAACCTTTAAAACGGTACCTTGGCATCCAAATAATAAAATTGCATCCTCTGACAACTCAAATATAACATGGGTGGTAGAATCCTCCGTGAATCGACTCCGGCAGCACCACCGCCGTTCCGTGTTAAGCGCTGCTGTGTTTTGGTTTGGTAAGAGAGAAGTAAGGGTAAGGGAGATATATTTTTTCGCAGCATTCCAGCTTAGTCCTCAGTTGTGGCGGCGTATCTGTGGCTGGCCTCAGGTAGGTATCTCATCTTATCTGGGATTGATTACAGATATCCATTTGTGGCAGTAGCCATTTATAATACTAGCAAAAAGCGCAGCTTTATAAGGGTTCGCGTATCGTGAATGGTATATTCAGTTTAAGATCCTATATCAAAGATGATGTGGTCACTTATTAATTAACAATAAATTATTAAATCTACCTTTCGTCAGAAGACCTATGAAGAGCAAAGCTACCTTTGATCCAGAACCACAACCACTTTAAATGCTTGTGGTGGATAACTTATATTAGATCATTTTTTTGGGATTGTAATTTTTTTGCGATTTATCCTTGGTATCTTTTTACTCTTGAATTTAAACTCCGCCATACTTATAAAATTATTGCGTCTGATTTGCAAAAAATATTTTTTAAGTATATATAGGTATGAGCTATTGTGGATGTCTGAAACGCAGTACATTATAAGCTAATCTGGGGTCTGTTACCAATCAACAAGATGGTGAATGTCCTTTATTATTCTCTTCATGTCGATTTGGGTCATTTATCAGTGAATGTTGAATTCACCACGACTTCTTTAATTTACTAAAGCTCCGAGGGATACATTCCGTAAAGCTGCGAATGAGCTACTAATTAATTTTATTAAATAACATTTTTATCAATTGTTAAATTAACTATTAAATTTATGAATTAAATTAATGAATTATGTGTGTGGCCTGCTCAATTAGTTTTGTATTTTCTTTTATGTTTCTACCTAACATAACCAATTCTATACAATACAGGAACGAATTTCCGTAAAACACAATGTGATAGTCGCTAAATTGTAAATTTGTCACTGGGCTTTTTGTCACAAACAAAGTATTTTTTGACGATGGAAATGAAATTTGCGGATGGATTCTAAACGGGTAGTATTGAAACGAGTGACTGCAAATAAAAGTTTTGAATGACAAAAATAATGAATTTTGGTTATAGTATTACTAAGGGAGCAACTGGCTGCGAGTGACGAGAAATCAACAGAACAGCAACTTACAAACATTAATTTGAGCGACCTAATATCTTTCTAAGTGTAAACATTACGTCCTGCGTTTTATTCAATATTTAGCAAATGTTTTTTTTTTTAATACTGAACAGCATTTTATTTTAAATGAAGTGTTTCAAATACAAAAATCACTTTGAAAAATACTATAATAAGTAGAATATTGTGTGCTCATGTCATTGATCATGAATAAAGGTAAGGTCTGAATTCATACAGATTGGGCCCACCCGCTCGCTGGGCGCTGTCGCGCCCTGCTCGCTTCGTTTTATATTGTCTTATATGTTCCAACCTAACCTAACCAATTCAATTACAAAAACCTAATCTATCTTAATACTAAAGTTGCCTCTCTATATTTCCAGTCGCTCACTTAGTAATGTAGTCGCACAAGTTATTAAAACAGTATGTCATTATCAGTCGCTAAGTTTTTTTTTTATTTGATCGTTTTATAATTTCCCACTGTAAACAAAAACTTAGATTAATCGGATATGTGGAGTTTTTGAAACTGCACTGTGTCAAAACATTTATAATATCCAACGAATATTATAAAGGCGAAAGTTTGTGAGTATGGATGGATGTTTGTGCCTTATATTAATCGGATTTGAATGAAACTTTACAGTATTACAGTCTATAAGTACACCAGTATAACCTGGAGAATACAATTCATAAAGATATGGCTATACTATACTTAGTTGTCAGAGCTATATTGATGTACCTACCATACGATGATACGTAAATTTTATATGAATGGATTAATAGTAATTAATTAGATACATTTTCGGTACGCATATTGTAAATAGATTAACTTTTTCTTTGACACTAAATAAATCGGACGGATACTTTAAATTAAGGTGGTAGAACCCTATGTGGTTCGACTCCGGCGGCACCACCGCCACACCTAGTTCTGCCTCATAACAGCAGCGCTATGTTCTGGTTCGAAAAGTGTGGTAAGGGAAACATGGCTTTTCGAGGAGTTCCAGCTTAGTCCAGTTTAGTCCAGGGGTAACGGCGCATCTGTGGCCGACCTCAGGTAGGAATATGTAATCCTATCTGGGTTTGATTGCAGATGTCCATGGACGGCTGTAGCCACTTACTACAGGTGGACTGCATGCTCGTCTGCTACTCATATATTATTAAAAAAAAACTTATCTGAGACGTTCCAGTTTAGTCCTCAGGGGAGCGGCGCTTCTGTGGCCGACCTCTGTTAATTACAGATGTCCATGGGCGGCAGTAGCCACTTACCATCATATGGACTGTATGCTCGTCGGCTACTCCTATATTATAAAACAAAGAAAAACTTGAAAAAAAACGCTTTTAAAATACACCGGTGAAACCTCGGTGAAACGCTGCCACGTTAGCATTTTCATATTTTTGATTGACATAATTATGTCATAAATGTCTGCATTCATCATGACGTTTTTTTTATTCTGCCATTATTTAAACAAAAATAATCCAAGTCATACAGCCATCAATGTTACAATAAATTTAAATTTGATAAAAAAGTGTTTTTTTTTGTGTACAAAACCTTATTTCAATCGTGTTGGTCCAATCTAGACATGACCTGAAGTAACTATGTTAAGTTTCAAATTTATAAGCCCTGTAGTTTTTTCAAAAAAGGGATGGAAAGCTTGCAAGATTTTCGAATTATAGAGGACTCGCTTCGCTCGCCCTAATTATGTCATAAATGTCTGCATTCATCATGACGTTTTTTTTATTCTGCCATTATTTAAACAAAAATAATCCAAGTCATACAGCCATCAATGTTACACTAAATTTAAATTTGATAAAAAAGTGTTTTTTTTTTGTGTACAAAACCTTATTTCAATCGTGTTGGTCCAATCTAGACATGACCTTAAGTAACTATGTTAAGTTTCAAATTTATAAGCCCTGTAGTTTTTTCAAAAAAGGGATGGAAAGCTTGCAAGATTTTCGAATTATAGAGGACTCGCTTCGCTCGCCCTAATAAAAAAATAAAAAAATCGTGAAAATATGACTTATATTAATATTATTAATAGGAGAAATCAACCACTAATGCAGTAAAACAGAGGTTGAACTTTTGTATTACATATAATTCACGCGTACGAAGTCACGCCAACAGTTATTAAGTACAAAATCTAAATTTCATACTATGACGCAAGTAAACTTCGCGCGACCCCTATGTCACATTAATTTCGCAAATTGAAATAATTCCTCTCAGCGCGGGTCGAGGTGAGTGGTGTAATCCTGCAGGACTGTTCTAAGAGGGCCGAGACGAGCAATTATACCTCAAAGGTCCTGGGATTATACAATTTATTACAGAGGACCTGTTTTGGTATACATGACATGTATAATTTATATGTTTCATTATGTATATTTTTAGTGACGGCAAAATGGGTGGCTATTTTGAAGTCTTGCTTCGTGTATGTGATTTAAAGGTGATAGAATCAGTATGATTTGACCGGCGAGGTAACACCGTCACACCTATTTAAGCGTGAACCAGTATTTACGTTTCGGTGGGTGTGGATAGCGATGACTTGGTACGTACGTGTCAGGTCGATTAGTTGACTATTGTGTCGCGTGTGTTTATGTTGACACACGCTATATAATGTAAATGCCTAATGCAGTAAAACAGAGGTTGAACTTTTGTATTACATATAGTTCATGCTGCGAAGTCACGCCAACAGTTATTAAGTAAAAAATCTAAATTTCATACTATGACGCTAGTAAAATTTGCACGACCCCTATGTCACATTAATTTCGCAAATTGAAATAATTCCTCTCAGCGCGGGTCGAGGTGAGTGGTGTAATCCTGCAGGACTGTTCTAAGAGGGCCGAGACGAGCAATTATACCTCAAAGGCCCTGGGATTATACAATTGATTACAGAGGACCTGTTTTAGTATACATGACATGTATAATTTATATGATTCATTATGTATATTTTTAGTGACGGCAAAATAGCCGGCTTTTTTAATTATTATTTTAATTGTATTTTTAAGTATGTTTATTTTTGGTATTACAGGTATCGCAAGTATTTTTGAGTAAAAAGTAATTCATGTTACTTTTAAAGGTAGAACCAGTATGTTTTGATCGGCGAGGTATCACCGTCACGCCTATTTCAAGCTTGAAGCAGTTCTTGAGTTTCGGTGAAAGGGTTGGAATTCTGACTTGCTTACGAGATCAGTTGTCTATTGTGTTGAGTGTGCTGTCAATGGTTGTCATATAATTTATCAACCGTGTACCCTTGCTGGGTACGAGTCTCCCTTGTCCCTGTAGTTTCGGAACCAGAATAGGGCTACGGTATCCCCTGCCTGTCGTAAGAGGCGACTAAAAGGGGGCTTCCGGGGTTGCGGGTGGCAAGAGTGGGAGCTCGAACCGCCCAGCCAGTGGCCCCGGGAAGGACGGCGGTATGTGTGGTCGCATACCGTCGTACGCACCGGACGGTGTGGCGAGCGCCAAGCTCACCTGGGCGGAGCCCGACGGGGCAACGCGCTAAGAGGGCTCCGGTTGCGTTCCTTTGGAGATCCCGGAGCCTTCTACGCAGCGCCGAGGACGGCCACCGGGGGGGTTTTAGTGCGGTAAGAATCCCACATAACCCTACGTCGCTCCCACGACACCGGGTACCTTTTGAAGGTTTCCCCCTCGATAAGAAAAAAAAAGAGTACGAGTCTCCCTGAATGAAGAGAAAAGGATTCACGCTATTGCCCCTCGAACTAACCAAGTATATTACTAGTAAGTTGAGTTCACAAAGCCTTAAAAATGTAGACCTTTAAATATTTACGTGTCCTCATATATTTCTTACGAAGATACGTTTACGTAACCTTCAATCTTCTGTCATATAACTCAAGAACCTTTTAAAGTTATAAAACGTGAGTGTTCCGTGTTGACAGAGCTGAGTGCTAGCTTACCTACCAAATGCTGCACTCTTTAAAAGGAGGAGGAAAATAACAATTTCAAGCTGACAGCGTTTGCTGTCATTTATGCTTTTAAGGTATAACACCAATGATGACAAGTATAACATCTGCAAATATTCTATATCCACCTAAGGTTGACTGGTTGGATGCAGAATATTTGCATTTCTATTTTAGAGGTGATGCAATAAAAAATAAATACGATATTAATTAATAAAGAGCAAAATTGTGTAGAGGAACTGTCACTGTTAAAGGTGGTAGAACCCTCATAATAGTGTTCAGTGCTGCTGTATTCGGGTTTGAAGGGTGTGGCGAGTGAGACATGCTTGAGCGAGGCGTTTTTAAAAGCATCTGACGCTGACCTCAGGTAGGAATATAATCCTATCCTGGGTTGATTTCAGTAGTCCATGCGCGAAATTAGCCGATTATAATTTTCAAGCTTGTTGGGTCTCAAGTTCGATCCCCGTCCAGCAAGGTATGTAAATATCCAACAAGGTATTTTTTCTGTGTGATACAGAAAAATCCTGTAAAATAACTTACACTTATGAAGCATAAAGTAGCACAAACTTTTACTCATCATAACTTTTTATTTAAAATAAACAAAAGCTTACAAGGCGAAAGCTTTCATGGCTTCTAAAAGTTTTTCTGTCCGTTACTTAGATGCCTTCAGTTAAGGTCACTTTGTACGAGAAAATCTGTCAAAGGAAAGGGGAGTGAATAAGCTGAATAAACTGTACGGAAAGTACCCGTGAGATTTTCTTAAATATTTATTAATAATGTTTATAATTTCAGAAACATGTACACTACAGTAATATTTAGTTTTAGATAACCCATCGTATGACATGTGATAAGCAGTCAATATAGTCGCTGAAACGCAGGGGCAGCAGGTTCGATTCCCGGTCAAGCAGACATCTAATTCATGAATTTATATGTACGAGTATGTTCTGGTCGATGTCGTTATGTTGTGGGGGAATTATCAATAATATCAATAAGTTTCATATACTACAATAATTATGCATCACTACAATATATATTTGCTAACTCGATATTATAAAAAACACACATAAATGATCTGTGTTTTACACATACATAACATACACAGATTAGTATTACTACTCCTAACAAGAAAATGTAACCAGTTTTGATTGAAATTTGAAATTTGAATTGAAATAGTTGCGTAAAAAAGTTTTGCCACGTCTCCGTGCTAAATCTTTCCCGAAAATATTTTAAATACTTATTTATTTATTATGCAAATTACGCAATGATAGTTATTTATTCGTAAATTTTCTCTATAAATGTTTTTATTTGTCAAGAATTCAAAAAGATAACTGACAAATCCTTTTTGTGGCTTTATTCAATTTAAAGGCGGCGAAGTATATTTACTTATCAAAGCATACAACATAATGGGCTACAATTGAACACACACAACAATGTTTACCCAAAAACGCCGCAAACGGGTGATTCCGAGAACATTTATGTCTGCATTAATTTTCGAAGCTTATGTTTGAAATACAAACCTTTATAAGCCCCTTATTCTATTTCCCCGGCTATTCGAGCTTTCAGCGCCTGAAACCGAATAATGGAACCACGCTTCGAGTCCTTTGCAGGGAATGCTAAATGTTTTACATTCAGAGTTTTCAAGATAGAAGTATGGTCAATTATTGGATTTCTACCAATATGCAACAATCTTTGAGGGGATTTTTAAAATCTTCAGGAAATAGACCTCCTAATGCAAACGTACTGCTTACGATATAGAGCACTCCTGGGTATATCCCAGCTTGGATATGTTTTTTTCATCACCTGCTGTATTTCTGGCAAATTTGTTCAAACGCTTTCTGGCTAAATAAACGAATTAGATATGTATCTGTTGTTCGTTTGCATATAAATGTAATACAAATAAATGAATATATAAGAGATAGCTGGTTGAAAGCACCTTTTGCAATAAACGAGATTTTTTTTAATGATAATAGATAGTATAGGCAACAAGAAGATTTATCTTAAACAAGCTATAGCTTATGGTAACTCTGCATAAAAAGGTAAGGACGAGCTGTCAAATAAAGTTGACAAGTCCTTTCTTAAAAACAGTAAGTCCTTAAGTTGAAATTGTTCGAAAATTAAGACAAAACTACTGATCTGTTACTAGAGTGTAGGCCTCAGTTAATTTACATTTCAGGTACTATGAATTTATTTGCAAATCGAATTCCGACATGAATCCATGTTCTGTAACATTGATTATGTCACAGAATCATAATTATGAATGTTTCTGGATAATTACTTATATTTTAAGTGCAACAACTTAATTATTAAGTAAACAATATTTTTGTGTGTACTTCATATGCAGCGGTACATTCGTATCAAATAATATTATTTGATTTGTTTTGATTGTAAGAGTATAAGATAACTAAGCGTTTTCTGATGACACAATGACACAATGAACATTTGAACGAAATAAAATAATGTTACGATGGAAGTTACGACGTTTGTGTACTTGAAGTTTTATCTAACACAGTTGTGGGTTTTATTTTTATTTTTTTGGACAGTTATGAGCTAGCAGAAAATGTGAGGGACGGTGGAGTCATTAGGAACACATATGAAACATAATCATATTTATTTTTTGATAGTAAAATAATAGAAAGATAGTGAAGTCCGCCTAATTGTATATGATCACTAGCAGAACCCGCGGCTTCGCCCGCGTAAAAATATATGATATGACATACAAACAACTGTAATCGTAAATTTGTACCTTTAACAATTTTAAAAATAAAGTAGCATTAATATTTAATTAATAAAAGCTTTTTTTTCGTCACTGTGTACCTAAATTGGTCAAGGTTTCTTCAGAAACATACACTAAAACTCTAATTAGTGGACTGTAATGAAACTTTATTTAAAATATAAGTTTCATGTAGGATATAATATTTATTATTTACACTATTCCATAGGAACCGTCCATCTATGGGGCCTTACATACAGTGGTTCTTTCCAGGATCTCTGTCTGGGCGATTAGAGCTCTCATTCTTACCACCCGCAACTCCAGAAGTCCCCCTTTAGTCTCGTACGACAGGCAAGGGATACTGTAGCCCAGTTCTAGCTCAAAATTTTTATCCAAGATCTATGTATCTATCACATCACCATCACTAATCCACGCATAGCCATAACCATACCCCACGGCAGGACAAAATGTTGGCACATAGTGTGTCCAAAGTAGTTGCGACGTATCTAATCAGTATAACAAAATGTAGGCCAATTTGAATAAACTTACGCATTATCATATATAAAATTTGCACCCGTCCACGTGGTCGTGCATTTGTCTGAATAGACGTTATCTGAAATTTCACGTTTCTAAGTTCGAACCTAAAAGATTCCCGTATACATACATATAACACTTCCTTTACCTCCTTAGTAGAATTTCAAAAACATCCTATGTACATATGCATCAATAAATACTTTATCAGCAAATTTTTGGAAGCTAATATTCAACATCAGCGGTTGGCAACCCGACACCCACGGGTGGTGTGTGGCCCGCGACTTTCCCTTGTGGCCCGCGGGTCTGTGCGTTACTAATAATTGGCCAAGTGCAAGTCAAACCCGCACCTGGAGGGTTCAGTACAACCAAAATTTTTTTTTTTTAATTTCTAGTATTTAATATTGCAGCAGCCATTAAAGTACACACATTGTGAAAATTTGAACTGTCTACCTCTAATGGTTCAAAAGTTAGTTGGAAAAATAACGAATAGCAGTTTGTTGTATGGGGTCCCGTTTTTGTTTTCAACTTTTTATTTTTTATTTTTAGTATTTGTTGTTATGTGCTATAACAACAAATACTAAAAATATGCAACCTCTGTAAATTTTTCACATGTCTATCTACTACGGTTCCAGAGATACAGCCCTGTGCCACACGGACAGACGGACAGACAGCAATGTCTTAGTAATAGGGTTCCGTTTTTGTCCATTAGGTACGGAACGCTAAAAACCGCTGTTCTGCACTTCAGCACGCGCAATACATTGCCATGTTAAAAATATATGTTACTACGGCCCGTGGAATTTCGCCATACACTAAACTTCTCTGCACTCTGTTCTTTTTCCAGACACGCCAAAGGAAGTAACTTCAATAACGGTTTTTAAAGAAACTTTTTACTTATAGCACCCTAATGGGGTTGATTGTTGAGTTGCTAAAAATGCTGAAACAGATGTGTAAACAGAAAGGCATGATGCATATACCCTTTTATAGCCGTCTTAAGGGTTGATCTAAAAAAAACAGTGACTCAGATGCTTCATTAAGTCCAATGATAGTTTTTCATAGTGGTTGCTATTTAACGACCTCAAGGGTTGATTTGATGTGTGAAAATGGAAAAATAGTGATATATTATTTACAACCAGAAAGCAAAATACCAATTTTCATAGACTTTGCTTCAAAATCTGCGGACTTCTAAACGAAGTTCCTACCCCTATTGTACCCTCATAAGGGTAAATTTGCCATAAATGGTGTTAAAAAAGTTCTATCATTCCTAACCAATTACATTTTTTACAGTCCTTGCTTCCAAATAAACGGTTTTTAAAATAAAATTCCATCCCCTATTAAATAACCTTAAGGGTTGATATTCCAAAAACTGTTTTATAGGTGTCCTATTATTTTCAATCAGAAAGCCAAATAACAATTTTCATAGGCTTTGCTTAAAAAGCTGCGGACTTCTAAACGCAGTTTCCACCCCTATTTTACCTTCTTAAGGGTAGATTTTCCATAAAGGGTGTTAAATAAGCTTTATTATTTCGAACCAGAACGCTAAATGCTGTTTTTGCAATCCTTGTTTCCAAATGAACGGATTTTAAAATAAAGTTCTATTCCCTATTAATCGAACTTAAGGGTTGATTTTCCAAAAACGGTAAAATAGGTGTTCTATTATTTACAATCAGAAAGCTGAATACCAATTTTCATACACTTTGTTTCAAAATCTGCGGACTTCCCAACAAACTTTCAACCCCTATTTTACCCTCTTAAGGGTAGATTTTCCATAAATGGTTTAAAAAGTTCTATTATTTCCAACAGGAAAGCCAAATGCAAATTTTTATAGACCTTGCTTCCGAATTAACGGAGCTTGAAATAAAATTCCAACCCCCATTTAACGACCTTAAGGGATGATTTTCCAAAAACAATGAAATAAGTGATTAATTATTTTCTATCGTAAACCCAAATACCGATTTTTATACAGTTTATATCAAAACTGGGGGACTCTCATACAAACCTACAACCCTTATTTAACCCACATAAGGGTTTATTTTCCATAAACCGTAGAATTGAAGTTCCACTATATCTAACCAGTAGAGCAATGGCTAACTTTTATAGTTCTGGCTTTTAAATTGGCAAATTTTATAATAAGCTATCAACCCTTATTTTACCAACTTAAGGGTTGATTTTCCAAAAATGGTGAAATAGGTATTTAATGATTTTTAATCGAAACCCCAAATACCGATTTTCATAGAGTTTACATCAAAACTGGGGGAATACCATACAAACTTGCAACCCTTATTTAACCCACATAGGGGTTGATTTTCCAAAAATGGTGGAACTAAAGTTTTATTATATCTTTCATAATGCTGGCTTTCAAAATGGCAAAATTTAAAATAAGCTGTCAACCCCTATTTAACCACCTTTAGGGTAGATTTTGAAAAAACCCTTAGATTAGATTTTTATTACTTTAAATCAGAAAGCTAAATACCAATTTTCATCCAGTTTGCTTTAAAACTGACGGACTTTCATACTAACTTTCAACCCCCATTTAACCCCCTTAATGGTAGAATATCAAAAAAAGTTCTTAATGCGCATCTACATCATAAAATGAAGCTATATTCCAAATTTCATGATTGTAGCTTCAGTAGTTTCGGCAAAACCTTGATTAATACGTTTCGAACGTGAGTATCTTTTCGCTTTTATATATATAGATTGATATTTATTTAAGATAGGGTTAGAGAATTTTGAGACCTAGAATGCTTCATGTAGCTCTGCTTTCAACCATACAGTCCTTAACCCTGCTGTAAGGCAAAAATAGGTAGTGCCTGATGAGTTAAACCACGAAGGATTCTACTCTTCTCTTCGTAACTTCTAATGTGCTACGTGTAATATTACGTCATAGAATTATATCGTATAATAATTCCTTGCATTGCAAACGACAAATATGTATTTATGACATGGGGCTCTTCAAAAAAGGTGCAAAAAGAGCTCTCCTTTAAAGCCGGCGATGTATTGGCCGCTCCTCTGGTGTTGCAAACGACCATAGGCGACGTTAACTACTTTCCATCAGGTAGCACGTCTGCTTTATCGTCAGGTTCAAATATAAAAAAAAAAACATTTAAACTGTAACCTATTTTAATAATATTACATACTAATTATGTTAAATGTTGCAATGAGGTTTGTATTATTATGGTCTACGTAGACTATCGATTAAAATATTTTTAGTTTAACGGAATTATTAGTACACTTGAACGTAATAAAATGAATGTTACGATACAAGTTATGACCTTTTTCGTACTCAAAACTTTATCTGTACGCAGTTGTAGGTTTTATGGGTTTGTTTGGGTTAAGTATCTACGTCGGAATTTTACGTCGAGTGTAACGTGCCCTTTCAGATAATCACGTCCAAATCACGGTTAAATAATTAAGATTGCTGGTATTAAGTGAAAACATAATTATGAAATTATTGCGTGAAATATAATAGTTTGTGCTAAAGTTTCATAACACTGCACTATAATAGTGATACCTATGTTTAATATTTCTTCTTTTACGTATTTAATGAAATATTTTTAACTCCATTTTCATAAAAACAGTTCTTAAAATGTATACACAATATCTATTAAATCAATTTATAAATAACTGACCCGGCAAACATTGTACCGCCTCAAAATCTATTTATCAAATATATTTCATACAAAATATAGCCTATGTTCGTGGATAATGTAGCTTTCGAATGGTGAAAGAATTTTTAAAATTGATCCAGTAGTTTTTGAGCCTAACATTACAACCAAACAAACAAACAAAGTTTTTCTCTTTATAGAAAGTATTGGTAGTTGTATTGACATTCAAAAAGTGCTCTGTAAAGAACCTATTTTGAATAAAAAAAAATGATTTGATTTGATAATATTAGTGTAGATATGTTTCAAAAATCCATGAAAACCATTGAACCTGCGTTGTATTTTGTGATACTTCTAATTCCTTGGATGAGTATAAACTAAGTAGGTAATATATAACGTACAGAGACCAAACATTATTAACCTGCACTGACGATACCTTATCTTATACGTATAACAAGAAGGATAACAAATAGCTCCGGCGAATGCGGGCCCATTGAGCCTCAGATAGCTTTGTTCGGCTCGCTCTAACTCAATATCCAATCTCGGTCAGCTTCACCTCGACAAGCTAAATCTTGTTTAGCGGGTTAATCCCGCGTTGAATTCCATTGAAAAGAAGAATTTGTTGCAAGTGTACGGGTTTATATGAAAGATGTACAGTGTATTACTGTTTATGATGTTTATAGTTCTTTAAAATAAATTGATATGCAGGTATCTAAGGATAAAATAGTGCGCTTATTCCAAAGTTTTCAAGGGCTTGTTTACATCATAAATTGAAATTCTGTGTGTGTAATACATCTACTAACAAAGAGCATCTCACACAGAAAATTATTCTCCTATATATTTTGAATTGATGTATGTACACCTACAATAATACAGCCGCACAAAAACGAATTGTGTGTGTCAAAATATTATTTAAAAATATAATTTTGCCTGTCACGTTCAATGTCCGTAAATATAAGCGGAGTCTCGGCAGTGATTTGGTATGTAGATTTGTAAATTCATTTGTTACGGGTAACACGCTTGCAAAATGTTGTCAAGTGGAAGCCTCTCGTAATTTGAATCTTGTTTGCAGCACCTGACGCGCTTCCTGCGTCCCACCTTACACTGTCAACAATCTCAGATCCTATATCAAAGGTAGCTTGACGTTTATCGATTTTTCAGGAAAGAATTTGGAGAATATTGTGAAAAGAGTGCCTTAATTTTAATGTATTATTAGGAGCTATGAAAGTGTTGTAAACCTAAAAAGGACGCTTTCAAATGCTTACTGAAAGTAATATCAAAAAGATATTTGTCACCTTCAGATATATAATATGATAAACACATATAGTACATCAATTTTTTTTGTGCATAAAAGATAGTTAGGAAAACATAAAGAATATGAAATGATGTAAGGATTAAATGGGACTAATTTAAAAACAATTCGACTCTGTGTAAGTGTCAGAAATAAGTAACAAAGGAATCCAATGCCTTTATGCGGTGCAGTATTTAACAAACGGATTCTGTGATTCGCTGGGAGATTAATTTCTTTGAATGACGCTTAACAATTTTGCTGGCTACTCGCAGTTTAGCGAGCTGGATTGTATCAATTAGAATTAAATCGAATCATAATGTAAATGAGGGAATGCTTTGCTTCGTTCATTTTTAGGGTTCCGTACCCAAAGGGTAAAAACGAAATCCTATTAGTAAGACTTCGCTGCCTGTCCGTCCGTCCGTCTATCACAACGCTATATCTCCGGAACCGTAATAGATAGACACATGAAATTTTTACAGAGGATGCATAACGGTGGCCGCTATAACAAAAAATTCTAAAAATAAAATAAAGTTGAATATTACAGGGGGTCTCCATACAACAAACTGGTTTTTTTCGGCACTTTTCGATCTAACTGTTAAACTGTACTAGGAAGACGGTTGAAATTTTTACAGTCCGTTTATTTCTATAACTGGTATTATAATAAATAAAAAAAAATATATATACGGTCGAATTGAGTAACCTCCTCCTTTTTTGAAGTCGGTTAAATAAGAACCATAAAACATATTTTAATATCGTTATTTTAATTTTATTATACGTTGTTTACATATCATTCATCATCACCCCAACGCCATCTATTGTTATATCATATAACTAAGTATTGTTGAAAATAAATAAAAAAAAATAACATTTGGTGGTAAGGAAGCCTCCATGTGCGAGTTCAACTCGTACTTGGCGAATTATTGTAACATTATTTTCTCCTAAGAATATCTTATTGAAATATCGTAATAAAGGTGGTATTATTCCGATGCACCAACATCATATTATCTGGCTATTTTCTACCTTATAACAGCAATGTAACATCCTTTGGATAAAAAGGAACAGTAAGCAGTTATAACCCGTGGCAATTCAACTTACTACTCAGACGTCTGGAGCCTTCAATCATAATTACGATTGATTACCACTTACCTTTTTTTAAGATATAGGAGTAGCAGACGAGCATACAGTCCACCTGATGGTAAGTGGCTACTACCGCCCATGGACATCTGTAATCAACCCCAGATAGGATTAGATATTCCTACCTGACGTCGGTCAATGCGCCGCTACCCCTGAGGACTAAACTGGAACGCCTCGGAAAAGTATCTCTCTTACCACACCAAAACGGAACACAGCAGCGCCTAACACTGCTGTTATGAGAAATAGGTGTGGCGGTGGTGCCGCCGTAGTCGAACCACAAAGGGTTCTACCACCTACAAAAACACAAGTTACATGGTCGTTTTCTATTTCAATTACATAACATATATATTTTGTAGCAACGCGCTTTGTTCGTTTCTATATGTGTGGTAAAGCAAAGTTACTTAAATTGAATGTTACAGTTTAGTCCTCAGGGATGTATCTGTCATTTTAGACTTTTACGTTCACCGATAGAAACTGTAAAACTGTTAGAAACTGTATTGTTTGTTGGCTACAATTGTATGTGTGGAGTGTTGGTAACTTTATCATATAGATCTCTGTTGCCATTATAAGTATTCCATTTATTGCACAATTATAATAAATACATACTACTTGTACAATATTTATATGAAGCTTCTTTTTAACACGCGTTTATTAGCTTGGGTTGTATCTATGTATGTATGTACATGAATCTTCGAAATTGATTTTTATCCACATTGAACGGTTAATTTAAAACCGATTAATTTAAAATTTTGAACACTTATGAAGAACCGATGACAAGTCACGATTTAAATAATTGTATCCCATTCACCTAATTAGGATCGTCAGGAACCAGGATTAACGATATTCCTATTAAGCGATTATTCTTTTTAAGCGATTTTAGCGTAACTTTTACGTTTTAAACTATAATTATTAATGTGCCGAACACCAACTTAATACTATCACTCATCATCATCATCATCATTAACAACCCATTACTGCCCCACTGCTGGGCACGGGTCTACTCTCATAATGAGAAGGATTAGGCCATAGTCCACCGCGCTGGCCAAGTGCGTATTGAGATTTTTGTTATAAATCTCTCAGGTATGCAGGTTTCCTCACGATGTTTTCCTTCACCGTTTAGCAAGTGGTAATTAATTTCTAATACGCACATAACTTTTGAAAAATCAGTGCGTGCCTGGGATTTGAACCTCGGACCCCTCGATCGAGAGGCCGAGTTTCTTAACCACTAGGCTATCACTGCTTACTATCACTGAGAAGGAAGAAAACATAACATACTCTACATATTGAAGTTCACAAGCATACAGTTATATTTGCTCTATGAAAACAATTAAAGGTGGTAGAACCCTTTGTGGTTCGACTCCGGCGGCACCACCGCCACACCTATTTCTACCTAATAACAGCAGTGTTAAGCGCTGCTGTGTTCCGGTTTGAAGGGTGTGGTAAGGGAGACAGACTTTTCCGAGGCGTTCCAGCTTAGTCCTCAGGGGTAGCGGCGCATCTGTGGCCGACCTCAGGTAGGAATATCTAATCCTATCTGGGGTTGATTACAGATGTCCATGGGCGGCAGTAGCCACTTACCATCAGGTGGACTGCATGCTCGTCTGCTACTCTTATATTATAAAAAAAAAAAAAAAATTACCAATGAGGTATTTCTCAAGTTTTGTTGTCACTATGTATAATTATTATATACGTTATGAGTTTGTGTATCTAAAGTCTAAGTGACTTATTTTAATTACAAAAACTATCATGAAGAAACTCGTTTATGTAATATTCGCCTTTTTATAGTGTGCTAAAAATGAAAATATTTTTCACATAGCTTTGTAGCTTAAAGAATAAACTCGTGAACTTGCATTTTATTAATTAAAGGAAAGCTCATAGCGATAGAGAGCTTAGCGAAAATTGCTTTAGTCGAGCTTTTAGTATTTCCGCGTTTCTTTTCTTTTAAGTGAACTGAGTTGGCGAGCTTAATGAGATCTAGCGCTAGTGATGTTCAAAGGTCATTTGATAATGTACAGAAGTCTGGAGGTTATTTTCTTAAGTGGTTCTAGCAGTAGGGTAATATCTTCTAGTACTTGTATGAGAAGGTACTAAGACTCAAACCTTGACAGTAGCCTAGAAAGCTGTCTAGAAGAGAATAGTAAGATTGCTTTTGAGACTATTGTATGTATTATCATTTTTCTCATCTCATTGGTATGGCGATTTTCCTCAACTCGTCATGCGATGGCGCAGCTAGCGTCTCTAAATCATGTTATCGAAGTTTTAAAACAAATTTTCATACATGCAATCTCTTAACTAGGAGTAGTGGACCACAGCCGGCACCCAGGCGTAATCACCTAGCATGGCAAGAATACTCTCATTGACAAAGGACATTGTGCTTTAGTCGACCTTTTAGTATTTGCGTGTTTCTTTCCTTTTAAGTGAACTGAGTTGGCGAGCTTAATGAGATCTAGCGCTTGAGCAATCAAAAGGAATGTGATGTTCAAAAGTCATTTGATAATGTATAGAAGTCTGCAGGTTATTTTCTTAAGTGTCAACCTCTAGCAGTAGGGTGACGTCTTCTAGTACTTCAAAAGAGGTACTAAAAGAAGAACCGAGGGTGTAAGAAGATAGTGTAGGAGAGACTAGTGGGGCTGTTAATGAGATTTCGCTTTCATCTTTTTCTTTGGTAGTGTGGGGACTTTCCGCAACTCGACAAAAGATGGCGTCACTACAGTTTCTGAATCACGGTATCGAAGTTTTCTCAACAATTTGCATATATACAAGCTCTTAATTGAGACTAGCTAAGCAAGGCTGCTTTTCAGGCTTGTTAGCTACCCTGGCTAACTATAGCTATAACTTCGGGGTGAGGTGAGTGCCTGGAATTGGATCCCCTATAGAGAGACGGAGTTTCCACCCAACTATTACTACTTTTAGTCAATTCCAAATTGTAAATAGATTAAATACCATTAAAAACATATAAACAAGCTCTTATAGTTTCGTGTACAAAGCTTTTAGCATCGTATTTATTAATAGTTTTACTAAAATCATTATTGAAGCATGATTAAGTTCCCAAACCGTTTTACCGGGATAGACAGATCGATCCTTAATTACGTTGCTCCAGTAAATGACGCCACAGATAGCGTTGACTGATTGATTGCTCATCAGTTATGACTCTATCTGTACTGTTCGGTTAAATAACCCGAATTCGATACGTTAATCGCAATTGGTTTTCCCAAAAACATAGTAATTATGACAAGGGAAATGAATTCGAAGCAATCAATTATTGCAATCTCGGTTTTCCTGAAAAAGGCTGTCGAAACGACGCATTATTTCAATCTCGATTGCTTTAAGAACACTGTAATTACGACAAGTGGATTCGTCTTTGTGATGCTAATTACATACATGTCAAAATATTAAATAGGGTTGTCACATTTAAGTATATTTCATACAAAATTACTTCATTCTTTCAGCATTTTCATAAAAACTTTCACTACTTCATCTGTCTTCCATTAACACCATGTAAGTATGTCAATTGTCAATCGCATTGATTATATTATTGTTTCAAGTCATGTTCTTCACTTAATATTATACATTTCATTCCGCCGACTACCAATCGGTAATAACATGGGTGTTTTTTTCACCCCATGGCCTGTATATTGCTATTACGCATAACGAAGTATTTCGCACCGTATTGATTAATGGGTTAACTAAAATAATTATTGACGCGTGAATAAGTTCCCAAACCGTTTTACCGGGATAGACAGATCGATCCTTAATTACGTCGCTCCAGTAAATGACGCCACAGATAGCGTTGAGTGATTGATTGCTCATCAGTTATGACTCTATCTGTCCTTTACCGTTATATAGCCCGAATTCGATACGTTAATCGCAATTTCGGTTGTCCCGAGAACATAGTAATTATGACAAGGGAAATGATCGAAACGGATTTAAAACGATCAATTATTGCAATCTCGATTGCGCTGAGAACACTGTAATAATAAGTGAATTCATAAAGTGTAGTAAACGACTCGCATAGATAGCGTTGACTGATTGATTGTTCATCAAAGTTATGATTTTCTTTACTATTATACTGAATCGGAGTCTGGCCTGAGGTTATCTGTACTATTATGTTGAAGAGACCGAATTCGATAAATCGCAATCTCGATGTTCCTGACAATATAACAAGAGAATTTGTGTTTTTAAAATAATTGAGTTAAGCTTTACCTTCGGGATGTTAATTACATAATTACATACATGGAAAAAGATTAGATGGGTTATAGCATAGATATACTACTAATCTTTATTAGTAGTATATCTATGGGTTATAGAGAGAAATAAGGGTTTTCATACAAAAGTCATTATTTCTTTCAAGTCTTTTACACAAAAACCTTCATTCCGCTCCACCAACACCATAACGGATTCATTGCCAATTGATATATATATATCAGATGGACTTACTACCTATTGGTACTCGTGGATGGCACTTACCTTCCAAATCCGTTCTATTACTACTTTAGTATATATAATGTCTTTTCGTTTAAGTAATTTCAGAATTTCTTACACAATAGCATTATGTCAAGAATCATCTCTACATTTCTAAGTGTGGTCCTTCCAGTCTCTAGTTTTGGATTAGATATTGCATTGCACACTCAGCTTGTGAGTTTATAAAACAATCTCACAGAATAGCGTGGCTGTCTCTTGTTCGCTCGGTTTATGTTATTGGATTTTTGATGGAAAAGTTAGATGAAAATAGGTTACTTCTATATGGTTTCATATTTTTACTCATTGCTCTAACATTCCTAAAAATAACATTATCTACTGTCTTTATTTGTCTGTAATTGTGGTTATAGTTACTATAAAAGCGTGGTGTTTAGTTTTTTTAACTGCAATTAGTTTATATAAGTGTTGAATGTAAATAGGCGTTTATTTGCTATTCTTAATATAACTTACGACATATTAATAATATTATCATAAGCGCCTCTTCCGCCGAAAACACATCACGTGTTTGATTGATCGCTCTAACGAGTTAAAAATTACCCACCTGGCTATCTGTGTCTTCTTTTGTTCCTATGTATACATTATGTTGAAGTGAGATGGAAGTACTTCGCAGACAGCAGGTTTTTATTTATAAAGGTAATATGCAAATTGACTTTTGCTTCCTACTCTTAATATTAATCATGACGTTACGTCAGCACCAGCGCCTCTTCCGCCGCAAATCGCATCACGGGTCTGACTGATCGCTCTAACGAGTGAAACATTACCCACCTAGCTGTCTGTGTCTCCTTTGTTGCTGTGTATTCCGTAAGTTAAAGTGAGATTAAAATAGTTCAAAGTCCCTCCGATTTTAAAATAAAAGTAATATGCACATCGACTTTTGTTTGCTACTCTTACTATCACTCATAACGTTATGTCAGTACCAGTGCCTCTTTTGCCGCAAATGCATCACACATCTGATTCATCGCTCTAACGAGTTAAGCATTACCCACCTGGTTATCTGTTACTTTTTCAGTTTCTATATATGACTTGTGTTAAAGTGAGATATGTATATGTAGAAAATGGTTCACAGACAGTCAGGTTTTTATATATAAAAGAATCATTCAAATTGAGTTTTGTGTGCTACCTCTAATATTAGGAAATTAGAAAAATATTCAAATTATTGTTTGCGAGCGAATTATTAATTATCTTATGATAACCGAAAAAATCATTTTTATAATTTCCTAACATTTTTGCCACTGGTTTTCATAATAATACTCGTAATGTTACGTCAACAAAAGCGCCTCTTCCGCCGCAAATCGCGTCACGTGTCTGATTGATCGCTCTAACGAGTTTAACATTACCCACACTTCTATCTATATAGCTGTCTATTTTGTCCCTATTCGTATATATTCCACTAGCAGAACCCGCGGCTTCGCCCGCGTAAAAAAAAAAGATATAACAGACAAATACTCAATACAGACAGATAAATAGTAACTGTAATCGAAAATTTGTACCTTTAACAATTTTAACGATAAAATAGCATTAATATTTAATTAATAAAAGCTTTTTTTCTTCACTGTGTAACTAAATTGGTCAAGCTTTCTTCAGAAACATACGCTAAAATTCTAATTAGTGGACTGTAATGAAACTTTCTTTAAAATATAAGTTTCATGTAGGATACAATAATTATTATTTACTCTATTCCATAGGAACCGTCCATGTTATATGCGGCCTTACATACAGTGGTTCTTTCCAGGGTAGCTGGCTGGGCGGTTAGAGCTCCCATTCTTGCTGCCCGCAACTCCCGAAGTCCCCCTTTAGTCTCGTACGACAGGCAGGGGATACTGTAGCCCTGTTCTAGCCCAAAAATTTTAATCCAAGGTCTATGTGTCTATCACATAACCATCACTAATCCATGCATAACCACAACCATACCCCACGGCAGGACAAAATGTTGGCACGCAGTGTGTCCAAAGTAGTTGCGATGTACCTAATCAGTATACCAAAATTACGCATTATCATATATGAAATTTGCACCCGTCCACGTTGTCGTGTATTTGTCTGAATAGACGTTATCTGAAATTTTACGTTTCTAACTTCGAACCTAAAAGATTCCCGTGTATATACATATAACACTTCTTTTACCTCCTTAGTAGAATTTCAAAAACATTTCTATGTACATATGTATCAATAAATACTTTATCATCAAATTTCTGAAAGCTAATTCAACACCTGCGGTCGGCAAGCCGACACCCACGGGTGGTGTATGGCCGCGGCGCCACAAGGAAAAGTCGCGTTTCCTTGTGGCCCGCGGGTCTGCGCGTTACTAATAATTTACCAAGTGCAAGTCCAACCCGCACCTTGAGCATTCCGTACAACTAAAATTTTTATTTACACATTTTGTGAAAATTTCAACTGTCTACCTCTAACGGTTTAAAAGTTAGTTGGAAAAATATCGAATAGCAGTTTGTTGTATGGGGACCCCTTTTTGTTTTCAACTTTTTTATTTTTAGTATTTGTTGTTATAGCGGCCACCGTTATGCATCCTCTGTAAGAATTTCAAATGTCTATCTATTACGGTTCCAGAGATAGAGCCCTGTGACACACGGACAGACGGACAGACAGTGAAGTCTTAGTAATAGAGTTCCGTTTTTATCCTTTATGTACGGAACTCTAAAAAACCGTCGATGTACACTTCAACACGCGTAATACATTCCCATGTTAAAAATATATGTTACGATGGCCCGTGGAATTTCACCCTACACTAAACCTCTCTGCACTCTGTTCTTTTTCCAGACACGCCAAAGGAAGTAACTTCAAAAACGGTTTTAAAGAATCTTCCTTTACTTATAGGTTTCTAAAGGTGGTAGAACCCTTTGTGGTTCGACTCCGGCGGCACCACCGCCACACCTATTTCTACCTAATAACAGCAGTGTTAGGCGCTGCTGTGTTCCGTTTTTAAGGGTGTGGTAAGGGAGACAGACTTTTCCGAGGCGTTCCAACTTAGTCCTCAGGGGTAGCGGCGCATCTGTGGCTGACCTCAGGTAGGAATATCTAATCCTATCTGGGGTTGATTACAGATGTCCATGGGCGGCAGTAGCCACTTACCATCAGGTGGACTGCATGCTCGTCTTCTACTTCTATAGTATAAAAAAAAAATAGTACCCTAATGGTGGTTGATTGTTGAGTTGCTAAAATGCTGAAACAGATGTGTAAACAGAAAGGCATAATGCATACACCCTTCTATAGCAGTCTTAAGGGTTGATCTAAAAATCTAAAAAAAACCGTGTTTCAGATGCTTCATTGATTGAATTGATAATTTTTCATAGTGGTCGCTCCCGAATTAACGGAGTTTGAAATAAAATTCCAACCCCCATTTAACGACCTTAAGGGATGATTTTCCAAAAATAATGGTATAGGTGTTTAATTATTTTCTATCGAAAACCCAAATACCGATTTTTATACAGTTTACATTAAAACTGGAGGACTTTCATACAAACTTACAACCCCTATTTTACCCTCTTGAGGGTAGATTTTCCATAAATGGTGTTAAAAAGTTCTATTATTTCTAACAGGAAAGCCAAATGCAAGTTTTTATAGTCCTTGCTTCCGAATTAACGGAGTTTGGAATAAAATTCCAACCCCCAATTAACGACCTTAAGGGATGATTTTCCAAAAAAAAAATGAAATAAGTGTTTAATTATTTTCTATCGAAAACCTAAATACCGATTTTTATACAGTTTACTTCAAAACTGGTGGACTTTCATACAAACTTACAACCCCTATTTTACCCTCTTGAGGATAGATTTTCCATAAATGGTGTTAAAAAAGTTCTATTATTTCCAACAGGAAAGCCAAATGCAAGTTTTTATAGTCCTTGCTTCCGAATTAACGGAGTTTGAAATAAAATTCCAACCCCCATTTAACGAACTTAAGGGATGATTTTCCAAAAACAATGAAATAGATGATTAATTATTTTCTATCGAAACCCAGATACCGATTTTTATACAGTTTACATCAAAACTGGGGGACTCTGATACAAACTTACAACCCTTATTTAACCCAAATAAGGGTTCATTTTCTAAACGGTAGAATTATAGTTCCACTGTATCTAACCAGTGAGCCAATGGCTAACTTACATAGTGCTGGCTTTCAAATTGGCAAATTTTAAAATAAGCTGTTAACCCTTATTTTACCAACTTAAGGGTTGATTTTCCAAAAATGGTGAAATAGGTATTTAATTATTTTTAATCGAAAACCTAAATACCGATTTTGATAGCGTTTACATCAAAACTGGGGGAATTCTACACAAACTTACAACCCTTATTTAACCCACATAGGGGTTGATTTTCCAAAAACGGTAGAACTAAAGTTATTTTATATCTAACCAGCAAAGCAATGGCTAACTTTCATAGTGCTGGCTTCCAAAATGGAAAAATTTAAAATAACCTGTCAACCCCTATTTAACCACCTTTAGGGTTGATTTTGGAAAAACCCTTAGATTAGATTTTTATTACTTTAAATCAGAAAGCTAAATACCAATTTTCATCTAGTTTGCTTTAAAACTGACGGACTTTCATATTAACTTCCAACCCCCATTTAACCCCCTTAACGGTGGAATATCAAAAAATCCGTTCTTAGCTGACCTCTACTCGGTGAAAAAAATATTCCTACCAAATTTCAAGTCTTTAGCTCTAATGGTTCCAGAGATATCGTGATGAGTGACTATATACGTGGAAATCTCTTATATATATATAATAAAGAAGATAGATAAGTTAGTAAGATTCGATTCTTGTGGTACATTATTAAGTCCATCTATGTTCTGATTAATATTGATTAAGGTGACATACTTAAACGAAGCGTTCCAGCATATAGTAGTCCTCAGGGATAGTCATGCTTTTGTCACCGAGTTAGGTCCAGGTTTATTTGGGGTTGATTATTATTAGTGTCCACTATCTACATAAGGTTCTCCTCTCAACCTCACATTATAGTTACTATAATTGTGCATGTAGCCACTTATTATGCATAGTAAAGTATACGCAATATAAAGTAAAGTATACACACGTATCTATAGTAAATAATACACATAAATATGTAGGAGTTGCGGATTAGATGGACATATATTTATTGCAAGCATGTGTCTAATGTGGAAAGGTGATCGGTTTATGTGTATATACTTCTAAGTACCTACTCGTACATAATAATATGTACTACTATACATATTACTTGTGAATTATTGCAAAGTAATTTGTAGTGAATTTGTGGTGTCGGTGAAGGAAAACATCGTGAGGAAACCTGCATACCTGCATGCAAGAGATTTATAAAAAAAAACTCAAAGGTATGTGAAGTTTACCAATACGCACTTGGCCAGCGCGGTGGACTATGGCCTAATCCTTCTCATTATGAGAGGAGACGGGTCTCCCAGCAGTGGGACAGTAAGGGGTTGATGATGATGCAAAGTAATTTTATCCTTTCATATTATGTATTTAGTTCATTCTAAAAAGTTATATCCTATTGTACTAAAGTGCTAGTTCCTTGCAATTAACTTCATAATAGAATATCCACATTATTTCATTATACGGTTTAATTTTTATTTTCCAGTTCAATCCAGCAGGAATCCGGGAATTTCCGCTTCTTTGAGTAGTAATTGCAATACTTCTTTTTATTTCGCTGTTCAGCGAATCTTTGATGTAATTATTTAAGTAAGCAATCTTATAAACGGCATCAGGGTTTTACTCAAGCTTATGCTTTTTATTTTATAATAAACGTTAACTGCGTAGTTGATTAAAATATTGCACCGATTTCATAAGTTACAAAATATAATTAAATTTATCGTTCGTTAGTTAGGTAGGTATTTTATACGGACTAGTACGTCTTATGTAGTTATTAGACGCAGCTTATGATGATGCTAAGCCAGTATTGGTCCTACCTGATAAATCACAGCAAAATTGAGGGTAGCATCTCTATTCCTACGGACTAAGGACTCTTTCCCTGTCGCGCGTGTCTACGTTGCACGCGCGTCTGTCATTGTATTGCATAGTTCGGTTCAGTACCCTTACCGTGAGTTTTCAAAACATGCCACAATTTTACGTTACGTTTACTCAATCCATTATTCTGTTCCGTTTCCTTCAGTAGACTGAGTAAACGTAATAATAAGTAAGTGCTCAAGTCTTTTTGTCTGCCTCACATGTTCGCAAAAAAGAGAGACAAAACATAAAGCGCCATTTTGTAAATTTAGACATTTAATGTTACTTTACTGACACTACGGTTGTGATACAATGCACTAGGGGCACTGATTGGAATTTGTATGGCCAAAAACGTAAACAAATATCAAAACAGGCATATTTGTCAAAACGTAAAAACTCATGGTAAGGGTACAGAAAGAGAAATCATTTGTGTGGGTCACACGTGCGTGCGGGTGTATACACGCGTGACAGGAAAAGGACACTTTAGAATGACTTATATTCGTATGTCTTCCCAAATCTTATATATAAAATTCTCGTGCCACAATGTTAGTTACCGTACTCTTCCGAAACGGCTTTACCGATTTTCACCAAATTTTATATGCATATTCCGTAGGTCTGAGAATCGGCTACTATCTATTTCATACCCCTAAGTGATAAGGGTTGTTCACCCTTAACATTGTTTTATTTTTATGACAACACAACGCTTGCCGGGTCAGCTAGTCATTGTATGATAATTTAGTAGAGATTTACCTACAAAGGTTATTGTTTATCCATAGTATCCACTGATACTAATCGTTATTAGTAATGTGATTAATACTTATTTGCGCAGTTGCGGTTGATGAAATGAAATTGAAATTGATATGAAGTAATTAATTTGACTAAATTATATTACATTTGAATTAATTTGACAATGAACATAGCTTTAATTACCTAAATGTATCCAGTACAACTTTTAAGTGTTAATTATATAAACTTCTAAATTAAATGTGAAATACATATAGAAAGCAGAAATATTTGAAAACTAATAGAATTTTATTTTTCAAAAATTATTTCTGAAACAATTTTGTATCATTGCATCACAGCGAAAAGTTTTAAGCTCCCGTTTTAGAAGTTATCTGACGCTTCTCACTTCTTTTGTCTTCGCGTAAGGTGTAGTATGTCCATATATGTATATAAAGCTTCAAGGACAGACTCGAATATATTATATCATGTTACAAGTAAAATCAGGTGGGCTGTGGGTATGTCCATTCGCTATTTTCATTTGATAGATCGTCATCAACCCATTACTGCCCACTGCTGGGCACGGGCCTCCTCTTAGAATGGAAAGGAGTAAGTCATAGTCCACTGCTTTAAAAACTTATTTATTAAAATTTCTCAGGTGTGCAGGTCTCCTCATGATGTTTTCCTTCGTCGTTTAAGCAAGTGATCCTTTATTTTATTCCTTTATTTTTGCACATAACTTTGAAAAAGAAGACTGGCATTTGAACCTCGGACTCCTCGATCTAAAGGCTGAGTTTCTTGACTAAGCTATATGCTTTGGAAACTAAAAAAAAAATTGTTTTACTGCGCTAAACATGTCAGTTCCATCCGGTAATATTCAAGTAGATATGGTGTCCATATCCGCGATTTCCTGCTGAGAGGTGAGGGGTACCTCGCGGGGCTATTAGGAGGGTAGATCTGGCAATTTCTCACTGACAACTCGACTCGCGTTTCACGTTTTTCAATCCGGCATCTTCAGACGATATATTATCGGAACATTATACGTGTATTGAACATGATACTCGATGCCTTATACTCGTATGTAGGTGCTTTATAATGTACTATGTAACAGGAACTAAGGATATTTTCTGAGGTTAATCTATGTATATCTATGTAAGTTAGTCTAAAGTTTTCTGTAATCTAGCCAAAGTTTTGTCCAAATCCGTTTAGTAATTTACTTTAATACTTGATGCTGATAGACTTAAAGTAACACTTTCATGCTAATAAGTGACACTATCATATAGCATAATAATACGGGATGTTTTTTTCTTAAAATGACTTTTTCACTTCTTCGACGTGTGGTAATCGGCAGATTATGATGTTTCCCGTTTTCTAGCATTATTTTCTTTATATTAAAAAGAAAATTGATCACGCTTTCGCGATTCTGCAAACCCCTCGACATAGAAATCTCATTTAAGGTTTAGGATACTCTACAGGGTGTAAGGTATCTCCCATATCTTAGTCTGACGCGCTCGAGATAGTCCCGAATCCCCTCTTGGGCTCCCCAACTATTTGTTTTATACAAGTTTATTTGAACATTTCTTTAATTTAGGAGTCCTACCTGATACGTACTCGTACTTGTTCGTACTTTGTGATGATACAAAAAAATCACGGCTTACCTTATGTATTTTAATAACTAAACTTGAAGTAAGCGATTACTACTTATATTGATACGTGAAAATATCTCTAAGTTACATCTTCATCTGTTTCGGTATCTTTTCCCAAGATTTCCGAGGGGAGGAGTTATCTGGCTCCCGCCGTTAGGAGCGAATGTCCAGCCATTTCTCAACGACTCCGCTCCGCCGCACGTCGTTCCATCCGTCAGGAGATAGCTACTGGATGGACCTATAATTGTAATGATTGGAGTAAATCGGGGTAATAAGGACTATTGGATGCTAGAAAGTGATATCAAGTAATTCTGTCTCCATTAATTCGCATTTGAAAAGTATGGTGGAGTATACTTCCAGTTTCCCCCAATTTTGGACGGAGTCTTATGCTATGTAATAGTATATAAATAAGATTGCAACCAGTTACTATTTTTTTTATAATATAGGAGTAGCAGACGAGCATGCACTCCACCTGATGGTAAGTGGCTACTGCCGCCCATGGACATCTGTAATCAAACCCAGATAGGTTTAAATACCGCTACCCTTGAGGACTAAGCTGGAATGCCTCGGAAAAGTATGTCTCCCTTACCAGACCAACTAATGCTTGCACTTGTGCACACATTGTATAAAAGACATAGCTACTTTTTATATAATTTTATCTAGTTTCATTGTAACGCAACTATAAGTCAGACGTACTTATATTGATGAAATCATGTGTACTTTGTCTGTCCTTCGTTTCAGTATCTTTTCCCAAGATTTCCGAAGAGAGGAGTTATCTGGCTCCCGCCGTTAGGAGCGAATGTTCAGCCATTTCTCAACGACTCCGCTCCGCCGCACGTCGTTCCATTCGTCAGGAGATAGCTACTGGATGGACCTATCATTGTAATGATTGGAGTAAATCGGGGTGATAAGGACTATTCGACTGCAGATTGAGTTGAGAATTACTATAATTTGGTTAAAGCTGATGTTTATAAATATAATAACAACTCAATAACATTTCCTCTCTATTAATTTATCACTGTAACAGCTTGGTGGAGTGTTTTCTAGACCAGTTTTAGTTTTGGGAAGAGATCGTGACCGAGGTCATAAAAAGGATTGTAATAACTCTGGACTTTTGCAAGTTTGTAGTCAGGCAGACAATAGTGTCTTTGGCTATCTTTGTACATCTAAAATAAAAAAAAGATAATAAATAAAATAAATATAAAAAAGGATAAAAGATAAGCTATATAAAAAAAGATACACTAAATCGTCCTGTATTTAGATTTTGTAGAATTCCTCTTTATATCGTTGTATGTGTTTACATATCACATACCGAGACACACATGCACACTAAGTGGTTTTATGGTGACCGCGGCTTTTGTAACACAATTGCATTGTATAGCGGGATGAACGATATAAAATGGCGCGAGCGTGGGATGCTGCAACGTACGCTTCATGGCTCTATTGTAGCCGCTATTTTTCCATCCATCCATAAACCTTTGTACCGCGTCCGCACGCTTGGGGTTTGCCAAACTCCAAATTTGTACAAACGTTTGATCAAACTCAAAAGCCATACTATTGTAAATTGACACAAACCCAAAGTGGTAGAACCTTTTGTGTTTCAAATTTGGCGGCACTGCCACTGTACCTATTTCTGCCTAATAAAAGCTGTATTAAGCACTGCCGTGTTCTGGCTTGAAGGGTGTAGTAAGGGAGATATATTTTTACGAGGCATTCCAGCTTAGTCCTCAGGAATAGTATAATCTGTGGCCGACCTCAGATAAGAATAACTAATCTTATCTGGAGTTGTTTGCAGATGTCCATGGGCGACAGTAGCCAGTTACCATCAGAATAGAATAGAATAGAATTGCATAGAATAGGTACATAATCAGGTGTTACAAAATTTAGGTCCTCTTATTCTGCTAACAATACGGTAGCATGTAAATTAAAGAAAATTTAAATCAGGTGAACTGTATGGTCGTCTGCTACTCCTATATTGTAAAAAATACTAAGTCAAACACTCTACCCACACGCTTGAATTTGTGACAGTTTGGCAAGTAGCCATTTAGGGGCCAATAACACTACAACTGCGCCCATGAGACAGTAATGGGTTGACGATGACGTCCGCACTATCTTACACCAACGTTCCCTTCTACCAATAGCTCTTTCATTTCACAAACGTACATTTGACACGATTATTTTCATGGTAAAAGAATCTACTCGGAAAACGTACGGATTATAGCGTTAAATTTAATAGAAAGACGTTTTGGCTAGGGGCGCTGTTGTGACCGCAATTTCTGTAATAGGATTCCGCTGTAGAGTGAGAAAATCGATGATAAATGGAAGTGAAATGAAATATACGTTCAAAACAAGAGATTATCGTAATGTATTCGGTTTATATAAATTGAAATTAACTTTACAAGAACATATTCAAAACTGATGTATTAAACATTTGTCGAAACTTTATTAATATGTATTTGCAACTTTTGTAACCGTGAATTAATGTATTAAAAATTGAATGTTTTTCAAAATATACCGTTACTAAAATAATGAAAACAACTACGTAAGTTACATTAAGAATCTCACAAAATAAATAATAACTTCATTAACTTTGAGTGCGAAAAATTCCAATGCAAATATTAAAATTAAAGTCTTTCAAACTAAAAAATCTACAGTCAACCATTAAACCGTGTATAATATAATGAAGTACAGGAGATAACGAGGAGATGGAAATAAAACAAGATAGAACTCAACTGTGAATTCCTGCATTTACATTTATTGTACAGAAACATTGTTGTCGTGACCGCGGTACTATCAAAGCGAGAACGAAATAAAAGTGTTAAGCACCGATCGTATAATGTAAAGTAGAAGATACGGGATTTGTTAGTTTTGTCAGTCGTGTTTTACGGTTGAAGTACCAAATAAGTCTTAGTATCAAGTTTGTGTTTTTTTTAATGAATGTAACAAAAAATACTGTTGAAATTTCTTATAACATGAAAGTATTCTGATACATGCAGTCCACCTGATGATAGGTGGCTACTGCCGCCTATGGACATCTGTAATCAATCCCAGATAGGATTAGATTCCTACCTAAGGTCAGCCATAGATGCGCCGCTACCCTGAAGACTAAATTGGAACGCCTCGGAAAGTATGTTTCCCTTACCGAACCTTTTACACCATAATACAGAAACGTTGAACATTCCTGTTACTACGCATATATAGGTGTAGCGATGGTGCTGCCGGAGTCGAACCAAAAGGATTCCACTAAATGAGTTACTCATGAGATGAACATTTGAGTTTATAGAAATGACAACGCATAAGATTAGTCCTCCCTGACGTGGGCCACAGCGTTGCTACCTTTGAAGACTAAGTTTGCTTCAGATAAGTATTATTCCCTTATTACCAAACTGTATCAATGCAGCGCTTCATTGCATCGTATAGACGTCTGATATGATGCATGATAATGACATATATTATTTAATAATAATAATTTAATGATATTGTTATATTTATATTTTGAAATTATAAATTGACTGTTTAAAATTTAATTTGAATAAGACTTGACCCTCATAATATTAAGAAGGGGCTGAAGTATTGATTAAAATTTTGCATACCTCTAAGAGGTGGAATATAGAGGACAATTTTGAGGATATAACAACTGTATTTACCTATATTAAGCAAAATAAATTAATTGAGTTCATTTGATTTGATAAAACACCCATTTTGCCTAATAATATGCAAAAATCGTCTGCTTTGCGGACGCCCTTAGTGTTCTAATGTCACAGTTAAAAGATGTAGGTACACTTAAACATTTTTCGAGACTAAATTATTATTATTTATAATTTTTTCGCGTCATTTCGATGTTCATTAATATTAATCTTTGGTGTACTATAAAATTTATAAGACGTTCAAAAGAAAATCTTCACATAAAACATCTCGAGTCTCGACATAATTCAATAATGACGGGAAGAAAATAGCGTCCACATCATTAATCACTTGATAAAGAAATGCTAATGTGTATCCACTTTTATTCAAAAACAGATTTTGGTCATTTCAAACAGCTAGAATTTTGTTTGTGTTTTTCTATAAACATTATTTTTTTAGAGATGGCAGAACCGTAGATCGACTCCGGGGGCACCACTGCTACCGTATTTCTGTCTAACAGCAGTATAAAACTTTGCTTTGTTCCGCTTTGAAGGGTGTGGTAAGGGAGATATACATTTAACTCAGGCTTCCTAACACAGCTATCAGGGATAGTAACACATCTATGGCCGACCTCAGGTAGGATTCTAATCTTCTTCCGGGGTTAATTACAGATGTTCTAAGGTGGCAGAAGGCACTTACCATCAGGTGTACTGCATTCTATATTGTAACTAATAGTAGTTTGATCAGGGAGGTATCATCGCCACACATATTTCTTCTGTGAAACAGTCCTTGCGCTTCAGTGGAAGGGTGTGTATGCGTCGCTACCCCTGAGGACTAAGCTGGAACACCTCGGAAAAGTATTTCTCCCTTACCACACCCTTCAAAACGGAACACAGCAGCGCCTAACACTGCTGTTATTAAGCAGAAATAGGTGTGGCGGTGGTGCCGCCGGAGTCGAACCACAAAGGGTTGTACCTCCTTCATCAATGTTTAGCTGAGATACTTAAATATTTTTAGATAAAAAATACCTAATAAAGTGACTGACCTTACATCAAAGGGCGGAGTTTACGGGTCACTTAAGAATTTGACACTTTTGATGGGTATCTTCGACATTTTATCCACCCTCATTAACTTAAGAAGCCTGTCATTTTCAGATGACGCCGTAATCTGTGGCTGGATTTGGTAGAAAACCTTTTTAAAGTAAAATTCTTCGTAAAATGTATTAATAGAGTCTCTATTTTTAGATATTTTAACACTTACCATTTATAAAATAGAATTTAGTTGAAGGGGTTAGCTTTTTTGTAAAAAACATATAAAAATATTTGTGTTACTTAAAACAGAAACATAAAAACAAAAAGAGAGAATTATCAAGGTTGAAATATTATAATATCCTAATTATAAACAAAATATTTATTCCATTTTCCAAATTCTGTGTGTGGTGAGTTGGTTCAAATGGCTTAAAGGAGATGTTTCAAAATGTATGGGCTCCCGGCCACCTTTTGTACATTATACTAAAAACTAAGAAAACATGCAAAAAACAATTCGTAGGGTTTCATTTTCTTCAAATCATGTTCGTTTAATTGTTTAAAAACAATAATTTACACTTAAACTTGCAACACAGCAGTGGAAAAACATCATGGCGGTAGTGATTACCGTAATAATGTCATCTGTCATTCTCTTTTAACTTACTATATACATTATATACTTTTATATACTTTTTATACATTTTTTTAATTTTTTTTAACATATTTTTACGCGAATGGGCGTAGATATATAAATATTGTATTGTATGTATTGAGAAAAAATACCTATATTTGATAAACATTAATTATATTTACTTTCATAAATCTTGACGTAACACAAACGTACCAAAATATGTATTTCTATACCAATTTATTTTAGTTCAAACATTTAAGTGTGTAAATAAAACAACTTTAAGTACACATTTAGATAATATTTTATTTATTGTTCACTTAGATACATTATTTATTCATTTTCAATATCTTCCCTAATCAATATTTTGATCCAATCATGTAGCAGCTTCTGTAATATCCTGTTCAGCTCAGCCCAAACTTCAAACAATGGTCATAATGTGAGTGCAGCTACCTACGAGTACGGTTCGTTGCCCAGCGATGCAGTTGCAATAATAACTGATTATTTTGTCATCCCAAGAATGTCCTTGTCTTGCTATTATAATTATCTAAAAAAAGACAAATGTAAAAAGATTAGCTTCTCTAGTTTAAAATTATTAACGATTATTTCACGATTAATACAACTTGTATATTTTACCTGATGATATTGAATCCTTGTCAACACAATCCATAGCGATCGCACGAAAATCACAAGAGTCCATAACACATAAGCTGGGTAAACAAGTAAGGTAGAATCAGTCCAAAATCGTAAGCAGCACAGAGCAGAACTATATTCAGGATTGAAATGGGATCTTCTCATCAGTACATATTTATTTAACGTTTACATTGGAGTTCACTATTATATAATATGTATATATCCACTTTTACACATATCAAATTGACAACTTCTTCTTTATTAATTTGACATTTCACTTACATCTATAAAACCAGATACTATTTAAAAGGTGGTTTTGTTATAATTATTATAAATCATTATTTAAATTCAGAAATAATGACGGGATACCCAAAACAAAAGCCAGGTTGTAAAGTACTAAGGTAACAATAACTTTACGACAAAAACAGCGAAATCCAGAATTACCGACATCCAAAGAGTATAGTAACCTATGTGTGGGGTACACATAGGTTCCCTGACCGACATCGACAATTTTAAAAAGTTGACATTGACAGTATTCCGCCATATTTAATATTTCAATGAGGAATGCTTACTTTAAATATTTTTAAACAAGAATACTTTAGGTTATCAAAATATATGTGTATTTTTCTTCAATTATACAAATTATACGTGTTTTTTAGATATAGTGTACATGAGATGGCCGAAAATGAAACATCTCCTTTAAGTAAGTTGTATTTTCTGCTCTATGAGCGTATCTATAGATATTTTGTCTCGATCACGCTGATTTTACCATTAATAAATGTAGGAATACTGAAATATATAAAGAAGCAGTATTGTTGACGCAACATAAAACAGTAGGATGACATCATGTAGCTTGGCGTTACGTCTAATGACAACTACGCCATACTTAGAACAGCTCCATTGCTTAATTAGCTAACTTAAGGACAAGATTAAACTGGGTTACGTGTTTATTAAAAATATACACCACCATATAATACCACCATATAATTTAATTTTTGCATCTGCATGCATCCTTTGAGGGAGGGAGGGTGGTACATACTACATGGTTTAAAATATATACCATCATACATATTTTTAGCGGATTGTTGCGAAGTAGTTTTAATCTTAACTTAATAGCATGGATTTCCGCAAAGTAACGCCTGATAGAATTAACTATGATTTACTCTTATTTACCGAGAAACAGATTCAGAGATGAAAAATGTATTTTGTAACCAAAAACCTGTTGTACAAATGTTATTACTTATTATACTTTTAAGCAATAAATTTATATGCTCAGTTTTGTTATGAGATGACAAAATAAGCGATACGATTGACCCGATTTTTTCTTAATGAACATCACTTTAACTGAAATCTAAAGTAAGAAGCAGCAACCGAGGCTTTTTGTTACACGAACCTTAAAGGCAAATAGAGCCAGAAAATTGTTTTATGCATATACAGATGACCTTTTCTTTTTGTTTTCAAGGGGGCAACCTTCAAAAGGTACCCGACGACGTGGGAGCGACGCCAGGTTATGTGGGATTTTTACCGCACTAAAACCCCCCCGGTGGCCGTCCTCAGCGCTTGGTGGAGAACTCTGGGATCTCCGATGGAACACAACCGGAGTCCTCCGAGCACGATGCCCCGGTCGGGCTCTGCTCTGGGGGGAGCACTTTGCGCTCCTCCCGCACACCTGGTGTTGACGACGGCATGCGACCACACATGCCGCCGTCCTTCCCGGGGTTGCTCTCCGGACGGTTCGAGCTCCCACTCTTGCCGCCGGCAACCCCGAAAGCCCCCTTTTAGACGCCTCTTACGACAGGCAGGGGATACCGTAGCCCTATTCTAGTTCCGGAACTACAGGGACAATATACAGATAACCTACTTTGCTAAAAATCTAATCTTGTATCACGAAAACCCTCCAGAAGCCTTTGTGGTGTTCTTAAAGAGATTACGTATTTATAAATTAAATAAATAATCTCAGTTTCAGAGGTAAATAGAATCTTCGGCTTATCTTTTTAACTTATCTTTTTTATCTACAAACAGAGCACGTCTTATTTGCAGAGCGCTGAAATACAGATGAGACTGAAATTGGGAATTTGTAGGAAACTGAAGAAATAAACGGAGACAACACTTGCAAATGTGCGATAAAACAGTTTGCCGAAGTTTAATCTTGTGTATTAATAAAATGAGAGGTGCTTAGAAACTTCAAAATTGTAATAATTTTGCAAAGTTATATCTTATGCCAATTTGTTGAAAGCTTGTGTAATAATACAGATAATTAAGGCAACAGGTTAACAACAACACTACACTTGTTATGCCTGTAATAATAGTGTAGTGTAGAGGTGAAGCGTATATACTGGAACAGGTATCGGGACTAGGTATTTTACCGGACTAGGTCGGACTATTCCAAGTTTTAATATGTACCTAGTCCAAGAATAAGTACCTAGTATTTTATGGGACTAGGTGGAATAGGTTCAGGGACTAGGTAGTTTCCCGGACTAGGTAGTTTTTGGACTAGGTAGTTTACCGGACTAGGTAGTATATCGGACTAGGTGGTATATCGGACTAGGTAGTTTATCGGACTAGGTAATTTACTGGACTAGGTAGTTTTTTTTTTGCTCGTCGCGCCGGCTGGCTCATGACACAGTTCTTTAATATGTACGAAGTCCAAGAATAAGTACCTAGTATTTTATGGGACTAGGTGGAACAGGTTTCTGGATTTACGTATTTTTAAATACTAAGAACAGGCATACCTAGTCCCAAATTTACCTAGGACAACCCATCTCTAGTGTAGTGTGATTATGCGGAATAGGTACTAAGGCTTGTTCATAAGACGTCATGAACGGTGTAGGTGGTAAAGATTTGAAAGAAAGAAACAACCTTATTTTGGCCTTAGATACTTCGCTATCCCTGAGGACTAAGTTAGAACGCCTCGGACATGTATCTCCCTTACCACACCCTTCAAAGATGAACAACGACGCTTAACACTGCTGTTATGACAGAAATAGGTGGTGTCTCAGGAATCGAACCACAAACGGTTCTAATACCAATACGGCGTTATTAATTAAGAAACAAAATCAGTACTTCAACTTTTGACAAATTGTCATTTGTTTACAAGTACAAAATTTATTACGTACGAAATTGCAAGTCTAGAATAACTTGAAAAGTTATATATCTTACTTAGAGCGCGTTAAGTTTGCTCTCACTTTTAAATTGATTTTACTCTTTGGAACTTCGTCGGCGAATTTGCTTACTTTGAGAAAGTATGGGTTGTAATATGTTTCGTAAAATAAGGGTACGGAATTTTGAATATCGTCCTTTCAGTGGTGCTTATAATATTGGCTTATCGGCTTCTTTTACAAGAGTGAATGTAATAAAGGTTTTTATTTTTGAGGCCGATTGTCGATACGTTGCAGCTCCTGGGTACAAAGTTGCAAGGTCTTACTTTTCTACACTAATATTATAAATAGGAAAACTTTGTTTGTTTGTTTGTTTTTGTGATAAATAGGCTCAAAAACTACTGGACCGATTTTAAAAATTCTTGCATCATTCGAAAGCTACATTACCTACGAGTAACATAAGCTATATTTTATATGAAATATATTTGATAAATAGATTTTGAGGCGGTACAAAGTTTGCCGGGCCAGCTAGTATATAATATAGAGGTAACAAACGATAATGCAGTCCATCTGATGGTAAATGCCACTGCCATAAATGAACTTATACTCATATAATGAACGATTAATGGGATTTGACTTTTAGGTACTTGAGGACGACCACAGATGTGTTGCGTTTGTCATTATCATGTCCAACGAACTAAATACAGTAATACATAACACTTATGTTATTTGAAATAAATTTTCTTGGTGGTGGTGCCTGGGAGTAGAAACATGAATGGTTCTATCATGTTTAAATTTTCTCATGTTGTTCCACATAATTATAACTAAGTAATAAAGTAGAAAACATCTATATATCACAGCTATTACACACAATAACATATGGAGTTAGTTCGCTTAGTCAAACCACCATAATTTCTACGATTTTCAAGTAGTTTTTTAACCCTCATCATCAACCCATTACTGTCCCACTGCTGGGCACGGGTCTCCTCTCAGAATGAGAAGGATTAGGCCGTAGTCCACCGCGCTGGCCAAGTGCGTATTGGTAGACTTCACATACCTTTAAGATTTTTTTATAAATCTCTCAGGTATGCAGGTTTCCTCACGATGTTTTCCTTCACCGTTTAAGCAAGTGATAATTAATTTCTAATACGCACATAAATTTGAAAATCAGAGGTGCGTGCCTGGGATTTGAACCTCGGACCCCTCGATCGAGAGGCCGCGTTTCTTAACCACTAGGCTATCACTGCTGTTTTTTAACCCGTCGCTTATAAATTCCCACCAAATTTCCTCAGTACAAACTAGGCCATGAATCACACCAGTGCGACTTCAGACACCAAATACACAGCCGAGAGATTTATAGCAATCCCGGGGGAGCTCGCAGTAAAAGGTTTCGATATTTATGTCATGCATTCGAGCTATTTACTATTTACTGATACTTACCAAGTTTAATCGCCCTTAAATATTTTATGGGTTGTTTCACTTAAGTGAGATATACATTAGATTAAGGTATCTGTCAATCATTGCCCGTTATCACAATCAATTAAATTTTTACCTACCAAAGAAGGAAATATGGTAATGGGATGAAATTGTCAAATGTCGATTTTTATTAGGCAATGATTGGATAGATTGATTATTAATAACGAGCGCATATGATGAATTAGATTAAGGGCATCACCAAATAATAATTGGATCTTAATGTTTATTATTACTTATCGTGAACTTACATGAGTAGACGACCTGCGTGGAGTAGCGATCACTATACTGGTCTGATGCGCAGAGGATCCCGAGTTCGATTCCCAGGCAGACAGATGTCTGAATGATGAATTTAGATTTTTGTTCCAGTCTGGGTGTTAATGTATTCGTATTTGTATGTGTCCATGGCACCCATACGGGGAATCCAGGTGTAGAGTTTTGAGTGTAAGCTGCAAAGCGTCTTTTTACAATAAATATAAAAATTTAAAAAAAATATCATGATGTGTTGGATATAACACAGTTTTTAGTTAATATATAGCTACAAACTATTTATTCACGTCACATATTCGAAACAACATACCTTTCATAAACTCGTTAGAATGCTCACAAAACACGTTTTACTGCTCCAGTAACAAAAACTACATTACGGAATGTTACGAGTTAAATTAGGTTCCTTTACGTTTCAATTTCGTGTTAAATGAAGACTAACTTTCGTTAAAGTCTAATAAAAGGTCTTTAATGATACTTTTCTAGGTAAAAAGTAATGTACTACTGTAAAAAGAAAAGTAATGTACTATTTACTACCGATTGAAGGTGGTAGAATCCTTTGTGGTTCGACTCCGGCGGCATGACCGTCACATCTATTTCTGCCTTATAACAGCAGTGTTAGGCGCTGCTGTGTTCGGGTTTGTAAGGGAGACAAACTTTTTCGAGGCGTTCCAGCTTAGTCCCTCAAGGGTAGCGGCGCATCTGTGGCCGACCTCAGGTAGGAATATCTAATCCTATCTGGGGTGTATTACAGATGTCCATGGGCGGAAGTAGCCACTTACCATCAGATGGACTGCATGCTCGTCTCCTACTCCTATATTATAAAAAAACCTACATTTTACCACTAAGTCCTCAGGTACCTGAGGTCTGTGACCGACCTCAGGGAACAATTTAATCCTATCTGGGGTTGATTACAGATGTCCATTGGCGGCAGTAGCCATTTACGATCAGGTGGGCTGCATGCTTGTCTGCTACTCCCATATAAAAAAAAATATTACCCTTACCTCTCCATACCAGAACTTAGCATTTTACTATTAAGCATTCACCCATACTTATATAGAAGCTACTGCAAAAACCTATTTACGATACCAATTTAATTTATTCAAATGTCAGGCCTGTGGTCAGGCAGATTGGTTTTTTAGCCTGCGGCCTCGTGTTGTTCCTGCCACCAATCCCTTTTCACCGTTATCTAACTGGGGCTTTATCCCAATAGTCATCCTATTTTAAACGGGATGATATCAAATCTAAATGTGAAGCAATCCGATGTTTGTCCAATCCAAATCCATTTTTAGTTTGTAGGAAATTTTTTGTTGTGTCAAACTAAAATCGATTAAATAAATGTTTATTTTTTTGTGACATACAACTAATCCAAAAAAAGTTATATCCGTTAAAAATTTAATTATTATTCAAAATAACCATTTCATAGTCGTACATTAAGTATGTACGGAAAAGTCTTAATTAGCTGTTTCTTGTAAAACTAATTAGAACGAAATTACATGAAAAGTTACTTCTGAAGTCGTAATTACGTTGCACGTATTTACGGATTTGTAGACACTACGTAGATTGAAATTACATATGTATTTTACATATATCTGCTAACGTGTATATGTGTGCATCTACTTATATGTACAATGTACATAAATTTGTTAATATACGAGTAGTAGACGAGCTCGCAGTCCCAGGTGGACTGTAGGATGGTATGTGGCTACTGCCGCCCATGGACATCTAAATATATATAACTCAAAGGTGACTGACATAGTGATCTATAAACGCACAGTCCAAACCACTGGATGGATCGGGCTGAAATTTGGCATGCAGGTAGATGTTATGACGTAGGCATCCGCTAAGAAAGGATTTTGATCAATTCTGCCACCAAAGGGATAAAATAGGGGATGAAAATATATTAATTTGTAACGCGAGCGAAGCCGCGGGCAAATGCTCGTCTGTAATAAACCCCAGATAGCATTAGATTTCTACCTGAGATGGGCCACAGATGGGTCAGTACCCCAGAGATCTAATATGGAATGCCTCGGAAAAGTATGTCTTCCTTACCATACCCAAACGAGAACACAGCAACGCTTAACACTGCTATTAGGCAGAAATAGATGTGGCGGTGACCAGAGACAAACCACAGAGGGTACCTTCAACTTGTCACTTCAATTGTATGAATTGGAAAGCTTTTAAGTTTTATCAGAGTATTTGGAAAATGGTCACATTGTTACGGAATGGACACGGAGACTGTAAAACGTAAATAAGCCGCATTAGCCTAGTCCAGCTGCAATGGCGCGAATTAATCACAGCTTACGCGGAGCTTTCATATGTTAGGTTTAATTATAACGGAAATTCGTATTTTCAGTGCTACTTTTTAAGTACAGAATTCAATTAATAGGGGTACAATTAGTAAAAGGTAAAATTTCATTTTAGAATTATTATTTGCATATAAATATGTATTAAGTCTTATAATTATTCATTCTATTGTGGTAGTATCCTTTTTACCTTTGATTAACTTTACTACTGGTTTATTTTTAGACTATATTTGTAGTCTACAGTTGTAGTTGTGGTACAAGGCGGTAGATGTCCTTATATCTCGTCGATTACTTGTATCCATGGGCGACAGTGGTCACTTACCATCATCGTGGACCGGTCGTTTGTTAACTATAATTCTAAAAAAGGAACATGTGTGAACATTGTGCATCTGCAGGTGGTAGAACCTTTGTGGTTCGACTCCGGCGGCATCACCGCCACACCTATTTCTACCTAATAACAGCAGTGTTAGGCGCTGCTGTGTTCCGGTTTGAAGGGTGTGGTAAGGGAGACAGACTTTTGCGAGGCGTTCCAGCTTAGTTCTCTGGGGCAGCGGCACATCTGTGCCCGACCTCAGGTAGGAATATCTAAGCCTATCTGGGATTGATTACAGATGTTCATGGGCGGCAGTAGCCACTTACCATCAGGTGGATTGCATGCTCGTCTGCTACTCTTATATTAGTAAAAAAAGAAAAAAAGGTACAGGTGTGAACATGGTGCATCTGCAATCGAATTACGACGGATCCTACCATCTTAAGCTACATTTCTATTATATACCTTTCAAATTAACATATTAATACCACAAATAACATCATGTTTGTAACCTTTATCAAATACCTAAACACAATATCAACCAGTGAATGCAAGCCAAGAAAATTAATTCAAGTTTAATGTACTCGTATGTTGCTAACATTGTCGGTACTGTGCTCTGCTAATAGTTTTAATTTAAGTTCGCAGTTTCTGCCGGCAGTCTGCAACTCAATTAGAGAAATAATGACGTTTGCCTAAACATGGACTCTGATTTGGTTATTAACAAGCTTACTTGCTTGTAATTCGAAGTAAATGCAATTATAAGTTGCTTTTGCAGTTTTTGATATTAATAAGCTTATTTACAGTTCGAAGTGTCAAATAAATGCAATTTTAAGTTTCTTTTGCAGTTTAAGACTTTGTTTTATAATTATAGGGTATTGAAATAGGGCATTACGTAAATTACGAATATTTGACTAAGTGTCGTTAAAGTCATTTCTGTGGTTCTCAAAATTTATATGGATAAAATCTACTTCAATAAATACTAAAAATAAAATGAAAATTTGAAGACACTGTATCTTACGTGTCCGAATCAGACATGCACGTGGCCAATTACACCTTTGCTTAACTTACACACACACTGAAGGCTACTTTTATTAAAATAACTATAAACAATATCAAGCAGTGAATGCAGGCCAAGAAAATTAATTCAACTTTAATGTATGTTGCTAACATTGTCGGTACTGTGCTTTGCTAATAGTTTTAATTTAAGTTCGCAGTTTCTGTCGGCAGTCTGCAACTCAATTAGAGAAATAATGACGTTTGCATAAACATGGACTCTGATTTGGTTATTAACAAGCTTATTTGCTTGTAAGTGACAAGTAAATGCAATTGTAAGTTGCTTTTGTAGTTTTTGGATATTAACATGCTTATTTACACTTGTAAGTGTGAAATAAATGCAATTACAAGTTACTTTTACAGTTTTTGATATTAACAAGCTTATTTATAGTTGTAAGTGCTAAATAAATGCAATTATAAGTTGCTTTTGCAGTTTAAGACTTTGTTTTATAATTATGGGGTATTGAAATAGGGTATTACGTAAATTACGAGTATTTGACTAAGTGTCGTTATAGTCATTTCTGTGGTTCTCAAAATTCATATGGATAAAACAATGGTTCACTTTGTTACTTTTATACATTTATGTCAAAAACTTGATCACTTCAATGGCTACTACTTTAATAAATACTAAAAACAAAATTAAAATTTGATGACGGTATCTTACGTGTCCGAATCAGACATGCGCTTGGCCAAAAACACCTTTGCTTAACTTACACACACACACACACATATTCTGAAGGCTACTTTTATTAAAATAACTATAAACAATATCATCTAGTGAATGCAGGCCAAGAAAATTAATTCAACTTTAATGTATGTTGCTAACATTGTCGGTACTGTGCTCTGCTAATAGTTTTAATTTAACTTCGCAGTTTCTGCCGGCAGTCTGCAACTCAATTAGAGAAATAATGACGTTTGCATAAACATGGACTCTTGATTTGGTTATTAACAAGCTTATTTGCTCGTAAGTGACAAGTAAATGCAATAGTAAGTTGCTTTTGCAGTTTTTGATATTAATAAGCTTATTTACACTTGTTAGTGTAAAATAAATTCAATTATGAGTTGCATTTGCAGTTTAGTTACATTTATTTTATAACTCTAGAGTATAATATTACGTAATTTATTTGACTAAATGTCTTTAAAGTAATTTCTTTCGTTTTCAAAATTTGTATGGATAAAATAATGGTTCGAGGTAAAAATAAATTAATACAAATAAGTGTAAGAGTTGAGAAAATTAGTGACATTTCTGTATACATACACAAAATAAATGTTTCGTATGTAAAAAAACCTATTAAAAATGTCGTAAAATTATCATCTTATTTTTAGTACTTAACATATTTTGCCTCTTTTTATGTTGCCCTGAATTTTGTATGAAAATTGTTTTTCCATTTCTAAAGTTCAGATATATATAGAGTTACAATTTATTGCTCCTCACCGGTAAAACTACTCTAGACAATTCAAGGAATTCCTCACATGAGTGGCTGAAGATGAAGTGAAATTCAAGCAAAGTTCTCAGACACTACACTACGAACTAATTAGAGGTCTAAGTGTGGTTTTACTGAAGTTTGTAACAAGCTTAGTAGTTTAATTACCGCTATTTGGTTTGCATGCAATGCAAATTGCAACATACACTACGCTAAGTGACGTTAGAATTTTAGCAGTACAAAGAGAATCCTTTAGTTTATTACAGCGATTTGAATTCTTTATAAGTGTAATGTTGTGAATAAATTTACTTTAGAGTAACATAAAAATCTAGAATTTGGGTATATATAGGTGAGTTATGTGTTTAGAAATTTATCATTTCTGTGGTTTTAGATAATATATATATATATAATAAATATAATAACCTACATGACCATTGTTTTTTCATAAACGAAGAATTTGCACAAAATTTGTCAACTTAATAACGTTTTGCTATTAATAATATATATATATATATATCTATATATATAAAAGCGAAAGGATACTCACGTTCAAAACGTATTAATCAAGGTTTTGACTAAACTACTGAAGCTACAATCATGAAATTTGGAATATAGCTTCATTTTATGATGTAGATGCGCACTAAGAACGGATTTTTTGATATTCAACCGTTAAGGGGGTTAAATGGGGGTTGAAAGTTAGTATGAAAGTCCGTCAGTTTTAAAGCAAACTGGATGAAAATTGGTATTTAGCTTTCTGATTTAAAGTACTAAAAATCTAATCTAAGAGTTTTTCCAAAATCAACCCTTAAGGTGGTTAAATAGGGGTTGACAGCTTATTTTAGATTTTGCCATTTTGAAAGCCAGCACCATGAAAGTTAACCATTGCTTTACTGGTTAGATATAATAGAACTTTAGTTCTACCGTTTTTGGAAAATCAACCCCTATGTGGGTTAAATAAGGGTTGTAAGTTTGTATGGAATTCCCCCAGTTATGATGTAAAATATGAAACCACTATGAAAAATCGGTATTTGGGTTTTCGATTAAAAATAATTAAATACCTATTTCACCATTTTTGGAAAATCAACCCTTAAGTTGGTAAAATAAGGGTTGCCAGCTAATTTTAAAATTTTCCAATTTGAAAGCCAGCACTATAAAAGTTAGCCATTGCTCTACTGGTTAGATATAGTGGAACTTTAATTCTACTGTTTATGGAAAATCAACCCCTATGTGGGTTAAATAAGGGTTGTAAGTTTGTATGAAAATCCCCCAGTTTTGATCTAATCTCTATGAAAATCTGTATTTAGCTTTTTGGTAGAAAATAATTAAACACCTAATTAATTGTTTTTGGAAAATCAACCCTTAAGTTGGTAAAATAGGGGTTGACAGCTAATTTAAAATTTGCCAATTTGAAAGCCAGCACTACGAAAGTTAGTCATTGCCATACTGATTAGATATAGTGGAACTTTTATTCCACCGTTTTTGGAAAATCAACCCTTATATGGGGTAAATAAGGGTTGTAAGTTTGTATGAAAGTCCCCCAGTTTTGATGTAAACTGTATGAAAATCGGTATTTGGGTTTTCGATAGAAAATAATTCTTCACCTATTTCATCGTTTTTCGGAAAATCATCCCTTAAGGTCGTTAAATGCGGATTGGAATTTTATTTCAAACTCCGTTAATTCGGAAGCAAGGACTATACAAATTTGCATTTGGCTTTCCTGTTGGAAATAATAGAACTTTTTTAACACCATTTATGGAAAATCTACCCTCAGAGGGTAAAATAGGGGTTCAAAGTTTGTTGGGAAGTCCGCAGATTTTGAAACAAAGTCTATGAAAATTGGTATTTTACTTTCTGGTTGTAACTAATATATCACTTATTTTACCATTTTTTGAAAATCAACCCTTGAGGTCGTTAAATAGGGGTTGGAACCTTATTTTATAATCCGTTAATTTGGAAGCAACCACTATGAAAAATTATCATTGGACTCAATGAAGTATCTGAGTCACTGTTTTTTTTAGATCAACCCTTAAGACGGCTATAAAAGGGTGTATGCATTATGCCTTTCTGTTTACACATTTGTTTCAGTATTTTTAGCAACTCAACAATCAACCCCATTAGGGTACTATAAGTAAAGAAAGTTTCTTTAAAAACCGTTATTGAAGTTACTTCCTTTGGCGTGTCTGGAAAAATAACAGAGTGCAGAGAAGTTTAGTGTAGGGCGAAATTCCACGGGCCGTCGTAACATATATTTTTAACATGGGAATGTATTGCGCGTGCTGAAGTGTAGAACAGCGGTTTTTTAGGGTTCCGTACCTAAAGGATAAAAACGGAACCCTATTACTAAGACTTCGCTGTCTGTCCGTCTGTCCGTGTGTCACAGGGCTCTATCTCTGGAACCGTAATAGATAGCCATTTGAAATTCTTACAGAGGATGCATAACGGTGGCCGCTTTAACAACAAATACTAAAAATAAAAAAGTTGAAAACAAAAAGGGGTCCCCATACAACAAACTGCTATATTTTTCCAAATAACTTTTGAACCGTTAGAGGTAGACAGTTCAAATTTTCACAATGTGTGTACTTTAATGGCTGCTGCAATGTTAAATACTAAAAATTAAAAAAAAATTAAATTTTGGTTGTACGGAACCCTCCAGGTGCGGGTTTGACTTGCACTTGGCCAATTATTAGTAACGCGCAGACCCGCGGGCCACAAGGGAAAGTCGCGGGCCACACACCACCCGTGGGTGTCGGGTTGCCGACCGCTGGTGTTGAATATTAGCTTTCAGAAATTTGCTGATAAAGTATTTATTGATGTATATGTACATAGGAATGTTTTTGAAATTCAATTCAATGTTAAAGGAGGTAAAAGAAGTGTTATACGGGAATCTTTTAGGTTCGAAGTTAGAAACGTGAAATTTCAGATAACGTCTATTCAGACAAATACACGACAACGTGGACGGGTGCAAATTTCATATATAATAATGCGTAAGTTTATTCGAATTGGCCTACATTTTGATATACTGATTAGGTACATCGCAACTACTTTGGACACCTTGCGTGCCAACATTTTGTCCTGCCGTGGGGTATGGTTGTGGTTATGTGTGGATTAGTGATGGTGATGTGGTAGACACATAGACCTTGGATTAAAATTTTGGGCTAGAACAGGGCTACAGTATCCCCTGCCTGTCGTACGAGACTAAAGGGGAGCTTCTGGAGTTGCGGGCGGCAAGAATGGGAGCTCTAACCGCCCAGCCAGAGACCCTGGAAAGAACCACTGTATGTAAGGCCCCATATAACATGGACGGTTCCTATGGAATAGTGTAAATAATAATTATTGCATCCTACATGAAACTTATATTTTAAAGAATGTTTCATTACAGTCCACTAATTAGAGTTTTAGTGTATGTTTCTGCAGAAAGCTTGACCAATTTAGGTACACAGTGACGAAAAAAAACGTTTTATTAATTAAATATTAATGCTACTTTATCGTTAAAATTGTTAAAGGTACAAATTTACGATTACAGTTATTTGTATGTCATATCATATTTTTTACGCGGGCGAAGCCGCGGGTTCTGCTAGTATATATATATATATAAAATAAGTTATTTATTGTTAAATTAGTCAAAAGTACTATCTTTTGACTAATTTAACAATAAATCACTTTCACACAATAACCCTTACTCACTCACACAATAATAATTAAAGTGGTGTAATTAAAAAAAGAAATCACTGCTTAATGATTGATTTAAAAAAGCACAGCTTATTTCCTCCTCTGTCTTTTATAGATCTACTTGCATTTTAGTTTTCATACTAATTTTATTAATAGTTTCGCTGTAACTGTGTAACAAAAACTAAACATTTCTTTCTGATATATTATAAGAACGGATAATAAAAACATTTTATTTTGTCGGGTCAAAAAATAAAACACCTGATTATACAACAAATAAATATATTTTCCATTAAGTTCCATGTATAAATTTTAAAATTACTTTTTAAATAACATCCATGACAACAATATCATTAAGTAATTTACAATATTTGGAAGTTGAAACTTGAAATCACAATGCTTCTATATAATTTTAATATAATAGTAAGTTTAAATCCCTTCTATAATTATCGAATTTATAATATGTGTATATGGTATACAATACTTTTATTATTAGGTATAATTTATGTAGATACTTCCGACTAATTACTTTTTGGTTAATATTTGCCATTATTTACATAAAAGATGGTCTGCGCGGCGAGATTTTATTTTACGTAAATTATAACTTTGCCGGTCTGAGCACTTTCAATATATTGGTAAAATGCTATGTTACAGAGTTTGCTAACGGCACTATTTTCTGGCAGTCTATAGCTGTATTGCCTTATATAGCCGTCAAATTCGGTCAATATCACGCAAAGAAGTGCAATATTGCCGCGTTCTTAGATTCGCCCTGTAATATTGCAGTTTAAATCTATTAGTAAAATGCTATGTTACAGAGTTTGTTAATGGCATTATTTTCTGGTGGTCTATAGTTGCATTGCATTATATAGCCGTCAATTTGCCGTCAATATCGCGCAACGAATGGCAAAATTGCCGCGTTCTTAGTTTCCTGTAATATTGCAGTTTGCATAAATGTAGTACCTGTAATAAACTGTAATATTACAGTGTAGTCTATACACTGTTGCAAAGTAACATTATACATTGCAAGTTTGTGACGTTGGCAATATTGTGCAAGTTTTCAGCAAGATTTCCAGTAAAATGAAATTTTGTACGGCGTTTAGGAGCCATATAATTTTGTATATCCTAATCATACTGCCTTACTATGTTACGGAAGTAGCAATCGAGCAGTCCGCTTAGTACGTGGGCAATGTGGTCTAAGGCCATCTGTTACCGACCGCAAGAATAGGAATTCTCCCTGTGGTCGGTCACAGATGAGTTATAAAGCTGAGGACTAAATTGAAATGCTTTAATCATATCACCGTTTTACGAAACTATTTTTATATAAATGATGTAGTAAAGGAGCAGTTCACTAGGTGGTCAGTGGTCATTGCCGCCCTTGGACATCTGTAACCAACTTCATATATAACAGGGGTTGTATTTGAATCCGACCACCGACGCGGTGGTGACCACCTTAGTCTACGCCTATTGACTAAAATGGTCGCCTATAAATCAGGCATACGGCATCTCTTTCGTATGACGGATAAATTGTCTATTATTGCAATATATCAACCGGCAAAGTTATAATCTTCATATTATAGAATATATTTTACTTATGTCTACAAAGAAAATTCTTTAGTTCATGTGCTTACTTCATTCACTACAATACTAAAACATCGAATAATGGTCCACATGAAATTTTAACTAACATAAAGCAATTACAACACCATATAAATGTAATACAATAAACGAATTTATTCATAGTAATAAAATTGAAAATAATAGAATATGCAATGGAATATAGGCGAAGATGCATTGATTGTTACTTAAAATCATATTAAAAACGAATTTCTATTTTAGTTTCTAGTTCTTCTGACTAAAAATTAAAAAAAAAATCCTTTTTCTGCATTTAAACTACTACTATATAAGTATTTCCATAATAATTACTTTTAAATACAGTTTTAATGTACAAACTTAAAAACACATTTTTTTCAAATGTATAAAAAATATTTGGCATATGCACGATTCTTAAAAATTTAGGAGAGACTTTTTATTTTTTGTTCTGAAAATGAATAAAATAAACGTTAAAGATTTAATTATCTAAAATTTCAATCAATGCAACTTTTACACTATACTCTCATACATGAATAAGGGCTGTTTCACATCAGGAGAATCTCTTGCACAAATTACAGCCAACTACTCTTTACAGGGCGCTGATTTGCAGCTCATCTTTTAAGGGAACATTTAATTGGTAATAACCCTTATAAAATAACCTCAATATTAAACTGCACGTCCACTCACCACCCGAAGTTTTATCCCATTCAAATCTAAAAAATACTTCAATCTCATTTGTATTTTTATGTGATAAAATTTCTCCCAATGTAAAAAGCCCATAAACCTACACGATTATTAATGTCTTTTCTTTTTAAGTAAATACTTAAATCCTAAACATCGGACCTGGATCGTGGATCTAAATCTGCCGCTAAAATTTAAAGCGTAACTTCTAAAAAATGCTCTTATAAAAATGGGTATTATGCATTGGGAACATGGCCGGCTGAATAGACACGAAATCTGGTTTTTAAAAACAAAATACATAGCGCTAGTGACGAGACAGTATTTTTTATCTGTTGACATGACGTTGATGGAAAGCCTAGAGTGGATGTTGTCAAAAATATTTTTTTATTCAGAATAAAGTTGCCAGTGAAGTTTGTAATAAAAATTTTAGAGTGCAACTTACTTTTAAACTTAATATTATTACTGTTAATACAATTTCCATTAAATTTAAAACCTTAAATAAACATGTTTTTGTGTGTATTTTAATGTAACATTTTTGTTATTAGACGTTAAATAACTGTAATATATTTTATTTTTTTATTGTTCGTATCCCATAAATATTTTAAGCTTTCTATATTGAATTGTAAAGGAAACGTTGCCAATTATGCTAGTCAATTTCATTTCTATTAAATCGGCCATGTTCCCTGACAGTCCTTGTACAATTGTACAATTTATAAACGTTGGGCCTATGTAGGTTGTGCGTTGTTATTCGTTATTATAATAAAATACGTCTATTAAAATTTATTTCTATCGATTTGACAGCAAGAAATTGAGATAAGAGGATCATGTTCCTTAGCGTATACTCTAGATTCATAACTATCTGGTATTCAAACCTTTAGATATTGAATGTTATGTCCCTTTCTATCATATTATTTCGAATGTAAAGAGAACAGGACAAAATATACAATAGATAACAGGTTAGAATTACGCGTTTATGAAGAAGATATACATTTAGGAGCAAGCGATTGAACAATAAGCAACAGAGCTATAACAGTTTCAACCCTTTTCAACACTTTACAAAGATGACAATAGTTTTCAATTGTTTATTATTTTATGTCGATGGATAGAGTATATTTGTATCTGCATATTTAATACAGTTCTTAATTTGTTATCCGTTCTCCTCACTTTTAACGCTATGTGCAAAAAAATATTTTCGAAAGTTATTCATTCGCCTTTTTACAATGACTCTGTTGCTCTATTTAATCGCATATGTTTTTAAACATTTGAAGATACAGGACACAATGCATATACTAGTAATTTACATAGAGATGAATTACCAATACTTGTTTATGGGCCAATTGCATATAAGGGCGGGTTTATAATGAATTAGGTATCTTGCTAACGTAACATAAGTGTGAATTTAGTATTATGTTGGTATGCGCTTCTGAATACGCTATATTATCACCATTTAAATTTTGTGGATTTGATTTGCTTCAAGCGCCATTGCATATATATATAAAAGATATACTTCTTTAGCGTAATTAATAAAGTATATAAACAAATATTAAACAAAAGTTTCTACTACAAATAAATCGTGTGTACAATGGTGCCATAATGGCATCTGTCTCTCGCCAAAAATATGTGTTACTTTAGCGCGCGCAAATCCGTGCCGTGCTGAAAATACAATCTGTTTTCCTACATGGGCCAAAGAAGTATATCTTCAAAAGTTAAGTAATTTTTGTATATTTAACGTAAAAGTAAATTGCAATTCCATTATGCATGTAGCCTTATTATGCTTGTTATAGCAAATCATTACATCAATATACTAACATCAGAGTAATAGGTTATACTTAAAACAATTATACTTTGGCATACAGATAGGTAAATATTTAACTAGTATGTTTACATATGTTCCGAAATATATAAGAACATAGACGACAAAATGTAGAATCTAAACACTATAACATATAATTGAATTATATTAAAATATTGCAATTCCAACATCAAAATATATTATATAATATTGAAATTACGAAAGGGCAACAACACCGATTATACGAACTATCCAATATAAAGAAATACAAAGGTCGCACCTAAACGTTAATGGAAGTATTTCTTATATACTAAGCAAAACCTATAGATTAGTAAAGACACTTCGCCGCCTTGAAATTGAATGAAGCCACAAACGGCCTATTAGTAAGTTCTTTTTTTGAATTCTTGACAAAAACATTTTTAGAGAAAATTTACGAATAAATAACTAATACTGCGTAATTTACATAACAAATAAATAATTACTTTAAATAATTTAGGGACATCTTAACACGGAGACGTGGCAAAACTTTTTTACGCAATTATTTCAATTCTCTAAACTGGTTACATTTTCTTGTTAGGAGTGAGTAATCTTTACTTATCTATGGCAAAACCATATAACATTTAATTTTAAAACTAGCACTGTTTACAACAAATAGAAATCAAAATGGCGGACAAAGTCCAAAGTTTTCAAGAGGTGAGTTATGGGAGAATTGGCACACTTCTTTTTAAATATTATTAATAAATTAAATACTGTACGCGTATTTGTTTAGGAAACTGTATAAATAAGTTTTCGACTGTAGAACAATATTACAGTTTTCATTTTTACAACAGATTAAAAATATCATTATTTATTACAGCAAATATAACATTTCTTAAATTTCCATATAGTGGGGACACTTAAGATAAAAATATAAAATACCTGAGAATATATGTAGGTACTTATAATTTCAATTACAAATAACAATAACACGAGCTAACAATATTAAGCAATCATTATAATTTAATTTAATAGAAATACCAACAGAATAGAGACCACTAAAATATTGGAATAGAACTACAGACACCTAATACATTTACACGTGACGGACATCAAAACATTAAATAAATATTTTATACAATCCGCATTTTAATATAATATGATTAAAGCGAAATTACAAAAGTATTAAAAATCCGCCGGCTCTCTGTGTTTTTACGAATAGCGAAAATATGAAAAGTTTCATTAGTGTTTTGTTTATGAATCTGTTTTCATTTATAAATTCGCTTCAGTCTGGTAAAGGGTAAGCCAGGCGAGAGCAATCTCATTAAGCCGTGAGTGTGCTCGTACCACACTACATATTAGCTCATGAAAACGCATAAATCTCAAATATTTTTTTACCAAAATAATACGGCTATGATAAAATAAATTTACAATAAACACTAGCTACTTTCATCACAAAGATGACACCGACAAACTCACACACTGATGCTTGAAACGTCATTCATATCGTACAAGAAAACCTTTTGATCCTAACACTATACGATCATCTAAAACAAACAAATACAGTAGGTATCTTATAAACGACACGTGGAAATTAGTGGTAGTTAGTTGCATTAAAAAAGCAGGAAGTTCTAAGTTCCTGGAATTCTTACAAAAGGACATTTCAAGCATAAGTGAGAGAAATATTTAATATATTATCTAAAATTTGACCCTGTGTCAGTCGTGGACTGCAACCGAGGCGTGCGCATGAGCCTCGGGATCAATTTTATCTACTCAATTTAGAATCTACGCTCGTAGTTGTGTTGGGCACTGCCCGCTTAACGATATCGACGGGACGTCGCTTACAATTAATATACGATCGAAATAATTAATTAATTACAATTAGTTACATTAGGTAAGAAATTTGGCAGTACTGTTCGGTCTAGGCGAAGACGAGGGAGCTCGACGTCGACGTGCTAGAAAAATCGAACGCCGCTTACACCTAGCAAGGAGCGGGCCCGCTAAGCTATACCTACACTGGACCCTCTAATTATAACGTCAGCGTCTAGTGCACTGAAGAGTAGCTTCAATTTGAGTATCGCATTCGCGCGCTCGCGGCGACGAGAAGGCACATGGGGGGCACGGCGGCGGCTGCGCAGCGGCGCGGGGGGCGCCGCCGCCGCGCGGTATCAGAGCGGGAAGCAGCGCGCCGCGCGCCGCGGCTCGCTCGCCCCGCGCCGCCGCCGCGTGGCCGCCGCGTCACCCTCGCCGCCGCCGACGAGCCGATCGGGCTCGATTGGCTCCAGCTTGTGCATGGATGGCCGGCTCGACAGCCTGGCGCCATCCGCCACCGGCGTCGAGGCCGGTCTCTCCGGTGACTCGTCGAGATCTATCCGGCCTAATTTTAATGCTAACGCGTATTCCGATCGCTCGATGACGCTCGGGGCGTCCTCCACCACGGTGGTATCAGCCAGAGTAGAATCAGCCGCTGCGGAATCTGCACGCTCTGAGTCTCCCTGGGCAGTCAGGTAGCGGCGCGTGTCAGTCGATGAAGGTGAGGTATCAACTGCTCCCCGACGCTCCGGTGTTGCGAACACAGAATCCGATGCCCAACTACGAGCTTCCGAGTTTTGCCTTAATGTTTCATCGACGCTCCGTTGTGACGTTCGGCGACTTGTTCTTGGGCTTTCGTCATCGATTGCACGAAAATCGAGGTTGCTCAAATCGAAAGGTCCTACACCCCGACGTCTCGAACTGCTTCGCCGAAATGATGGACGATGCGACGAAAATGCAGCGTCGTACAATTCACAAATGCTCGTGCGATCGGAATGCGGCTCCTCATACAATGTCAAATTCCTTGTTTCAGTAGCATCTGATGGAGTTTCATCTCGATTAGAGGTTGCCTCGCTCCTTTCAGAGATATCAAACGTGAACCGCGCTTCGAATCTGTCAGGACTTAGAAGTGGGGCAGAGCGTGAGCAATCATCTGTAGCTTTACCCTCCGCCGCGCGAGGAGGGTGCATTGTAGCTTTGTGAGGTGATGTGTCTTCTGAATCCGTAGAGCGATCTGACCTTTGTGCATGACAAATATGACGTCGAGTTAGAGCAGGTTGGGAGCCACAAGGAGCGCGTCTGCAGCACGTTCTTTCATGTCTAACGTCGGAACCGCTACTCCCAGTCGATTTGGAATGTGGCGGTCGGCGACGTCTATCATCTTCGCGGCCATACAGTGAAGTAAAATCTTCAGAGCAGAATTTTTCAAAAAGTTCCTGAGAGCTAAGTCGTGTCGAACCAGTTGCGTTATAGAAAGCTTCCGTCGGAGATCGATCAGTCCGCTCGTAAAGAGCACTAGAACTCGCCCGTTTTGATTTGTCCATCAAGCCTAACTTATAAATTTTTGGCAATCTCCGCTCAAACACGCCTTGAGAGTGGGCTCGGGAGGGCGCCCGCAGTGTGGGCGGAGGGCCTTCCCGGCGTTCAAGGACGCGGTCGGCGGACACACCACGCACTTGCGGCTGCGGGTGCGGGTGTGGTTCGGGCGGTGGTTCCGTTGGAGGAGAGGCGACGAACTCCGGTTCGTATTCTTCTTCGTCGGGCGTATCGGCGGATGGTCCCGAACGCTCGAACGAAGTGCGTTGGCACTCGCATTCCTCGTCGTGGTCGTCACTGGCGTCGCCTTCGTCGAACGAAGGTGCTCGGGGGCCGTGGCCGAACACTCGTCGGCGTTCTTCGGCGGCACCTTCATCGTCTTCGAGGCGAATAGACCGGCGAAGAGGTGGACGATCACGGCGAGGGCGGCGTGGTGCCTCTAGTGTTACCGCATGGGGCAGCGGCGGGCGTGTCGTGTTAGGCAGCAAGCGGTCAAGCGATAAGCCTCGGCGCGGACGCGCCGGTCTCTGTTGCTGTCGCTTTGGTTCTTTTGGTGCTGCTGACGGACTGGTTTCCTCCGGTGTAGTAGGTAATGCCGCGCCGCGCCCGAATTCAATGAACCAGAGTTCGTCTTTGAGTTCGCACTCTCACTTCTTTTCATTCATATCTTTATTTAAGTAATGCAGGACGTAATGGAGGACGAGGTCATAGCAGTATTTGTATTCAGTCTGTGGAAGAGTATTTCTTATTTAATTATTTATAAAATATTAAATTGACTGTTACTTCGTTATCAAAACTTACCATATTTTCGACAAGCTGTGGTCGGTGGCGACGTACTGTCTTGACTGCCTGGAATACATCGACCTCTCCGTGTTGGATCACTTGCTCAATACATGCATTAGCAGCGCAATATACTCCTGCACGACTTCGACCATCCCTGAAAGATTGTAATAAATTATACTGACGATCTTAGAAAAATAAAGGTACTCCTACGACATAAAACAATCCCATTATACGTAATCTTTATATGAGTTATTATGTATGCCCGTTAAGTTTTTAAAAAGAATCGCATCAACAATATACACTCCTTTGCAAAAAAAACGGGCGGGTTTGATTTTTTAACATTATTGGTAATAATTTAGTTCTTCAGAGGTTTTAATAGCCAAACTATGTTACTGGCACTTAATAAAGAGTCTGGGTATGAAAAAAAGTTCATTCCAAATTCAAAACTTTTGTTTTTTAAATTATTAATCCCTTTTTCATTTTGTGACACTTTTCGCGGGTTTGCGGTTAAAAGGTTATCAAGCAACTAAAAGTAACTTTTCGTTATTTTTAGTACAACAATTTATGTTTATCGCATAATTCTGCCTTATTGTGACTTAAAACAGATATCTTTGTGTCTATCGTAATGGCAGAAAAAGCAATGAGAGCTAGTAAAATTATAGCGCTGCTGGAAGAGGGGTGTAGCCAATGTTACGTCTCACAGCGGTTAAACGTGAGTCGTTCAACCGTACAAAGAACCTGGACTCGATACCAAGAGACAGGTTCCGTTCAGAGAAGGCAAGGTTCTGGGAGAAAACTTTGCACACAGCCGCGAGACGATCGCTTTTTAGTGACTCAGGCGCTGAGGAACCGCAAATGCAGTTACATAGACCTCAAAAGAAACCTTGAAGAGGTACGAGGAGCACAAGTTAGCCTATGGACTGTGAGGAGAAGACTTTTAGCTGCTGATATACGTAGTCGACGACCAGCGCGGGCCCCCAAGTTACTCCGTGAGCACCGGATTGCGCGGTTGAGGTTCGCTAGAAATTGCCTATCTTGGACACCAGGTAACTGGAGTAGCGTACTCTTCTCCGATGAGGCTCGAATTTGTCTGCATGGTGAGGACCGACGTCGGCGAGTGTTACGAAGACCAGGGGAACGCTATGCCGATGTGTGTTTTGAAGAAATCACCCCTTATGGTGGAGGGTCCGTTATGTTTTGGGCGGGCGTAACTTCCAACTATCGTACCGAGATAGTATTCATAGAAAATGGCTCACTAAATGCGCATAGGTACATAACAGAAATCCTTTCTCAAAATGCACAACCCGCACTGACTGTAATTGGTGAAGATGCCATTTACATGGACGATAATGCTCGGGCCCACCGTTCTGGCGACGTAGATGCTTATATGCAAGAGGTCGGTATTCGTCGTTTGGATTGGCCAGCGCGGAGCCCCGACCTTAACCCCATTGAGCATGTTTGGGACCTCCTAAAAAGGCGAGTACGATCTGTCCAACCACCTCCACAAAACATCAGAGAGCTTAAACGTGTAATCTCGACTGAGTGGGAACACATTCCACAGGACACCATCAAAAGCCTGGTGGGAAGCATGCCAAGACGATTACATGCCGTAATCGCTGCAAGAGGAGGTCATACTCGTTATTAATTTTTATTTTTTAATGTCTCTTTTATTAAAATACCATAAAAATACTCGTAGTCTTAATTTCATTATACCCATAAAAATGTCCATTTTAACACGGCTCTCTGTTTACATTGACTAAAACACCGATACCAGGATAAAAGTGTTAAAAAACTAGATTCTCATTGATAATAAGAAATTTCTAGTCATCCAAGCTAATGACATACTAAAAATATAATAATATTTACCCATAGAAAAGCTAAGGTAAAGTGTGTGTGTAAGGTGCCCGTTTTTTTTGCAAAGGAGTTTATATTATTCTTTTTTAATTAGAATTTGTTTAATTAGAATTAAAAACATATAAATTTTAAAATGTACGTAAGGCCGATGCCTTCAGATACAAAAAACCAACCAGTTACAATACAGATTATAGTATGGACGTAAATATCGTGCAAACAGGAAGAAGGTGTAACCTTTCATCTCTACGATTCCATATAAATACACAAGATTCTATTGTGCTTCGGATTAAGCCAGCGACCTGAAATTCGCACAATTGGAATGGTATATGGATAGCCTTATAGATATAAATCAAAAAGACAAAAGACATACGGAGACACAACGCAGACTGGTCCGTAGTCAGTGCGCTGTCGCCACCGCTCCACCATGTTCATCAGCTCGACCAGCGAGTTGGTGGAGGACGGCACCTTGTGGCCCATCGGCCAGCACGTCAGCTGGAACAGCTGGACTGTCTTCGGTGGCGCCTTTACGCCCGCCATCAGCTCCGTTAAGGACACGATCTGTGAAGAAATTTTTAGTGTAATTTTTGTTTATTTTTGGATTAAGACATTCTTAAAAAAAATATGTTAAAATAAATGTTTGATTTTTTTTGTATTTCATGGGAAAACACTTTTATTTGATACCAATATTATGATGTGCGTAAAAAATAATTGTTTCGCCATCTTGGGACGTCAGCCATATTGGATTTAAATAACGTTAAACTCAAAATTTAAGATTAATCGGATAACGGGATGTACGTCAAATTTAACATGAAGATTAAACCCACACATACGTGTACAAACTAACAAGGCAAATTAAAAAAAAAAAACCTAAAAATCTTTTCCTAACTTCCTAGTCAAGTTATTATCCCTATTATCTAATTTGTTTAAGGATTTTTGTATGTTCATCTATAATGTAGATACTTATCCATCCATCCAAGTACTTATATTTTCCATGATAACATTTTAAAATGTATAAAATTCTGTTATTATAAAATCGCTCCATGTTCCTCCATTATTAACCAAGTCCCAGTGTTTGTCGAAGCCAGTTCAATCCATTATCATAATCCGTTTCCATTATTCCATTTTCAAGTTATTTTTCAATTTCAATTTAAAATTTACATTCCATTTTATCATAAAAGATTATTTAACTTGTTTAATAGTGTAAACAGTTTAATTGTGTAAACATTTAGTAATGTATTATATTTAACAGCAATGTTAAGCTCTGCTGTGTCCTGGTGACTTTTCCGAAGCATTCCAGCTTAGTCCTCTGGGGTATCGGCGCATCTGTGGCTGATCCGAATCTAATCTTATCTGGGCTTAATTACAGTCCTGGGCGGTAGTAGCCTCCTACCATCAAATAGACAGCATGCTCGTCTGTTACTCCTATATTATAAAATGTTAGAAAGTGAACTTTGTGACTTACTTTCTTGTTGATTCGAAATATCCAAGTCTTGATATTAGTGTAGTGGTTATGCGAAACGTGATCTATTGTGAACACTGGTCCATATTTCTTGGAGTGTCGACCCTCGGGCCAGAAGGGCGGGTATTGTTGCTGAAATAGAAACAATTTGTTAGCCAATGAACGAAACAAGTGAGTGAGTAATGGTGTTTAAACTTCGGGTATCTCGTTAAGAAGTACTAAGTACTAGAGTATAGGACGAGAATACGAATAGTTGCGGAATAAGGGAAGAAATACGAGGGTAGTATAACTTTTGTAGGTCAATAACTCTGTACTATTTGAAGTTATTCTTTTTTAATTATTTGTAAATAATTTCGTTAAAAAAATGATATTTTTTTCACAACAGTACTTACTGCCGGACAATCAAAAAGATGTACGGATTAATTTGTGAAACAGTAATGTAAACAAATCAACGTGATAAATGGAATGAGAGATGAAAATGCGATACTTAACAAAAATATTATTTTGAAAAAGAAAAATAAAGCAAGAATGGGAAGATATTGGATAAAGAAACAGCAGATGGTCTTACCGAGTTTTTAGGTGGTACGCATAGAACCACCACAGCAGCACATTCGTAGTCATAGACCAGCGACCAGAATTCTCCTTGCGTCATAACCAGGGGCCACTCCGTTACTATGTATTCCCTGGGCTTGGTATAACCCTGAAAATATGTTCGAATTTAGTAATGCTCCTAGCACACTTAAATGAACTGGTGGTATGATATACTTGTAGTATTCTCAGCATATATTATAATTATTTCGACAGGTTTTGCATTGACGTAAGTATTCCACCTATCTCCAGATAAATGTAAGAGACAGATTTCAAATTGGTAAACAAGAAAAAGTTCTTGACTTTAGTTTTATTTTATTCCCGTTATTACAGTGAAAACTAATATAAATTAACCACTGCGCATCGTTTTTCTATCAATAATTTCATGATTACTTTGGTACCTATAGCACAATATTGAACCTTGAGGTACACCCGTCAAATAACATCACAGTTTAGCGGTCTCAGGCAAAGTTATCATTGTCTGACCCGAAGATTGTGTAATTTTAAAATAAACTCTAGAAGAAACTCACATCTACGAATACAGCGTTGATGTAATCCGTGAAACTGTTTCCTTGGAAGGACGTCAAGTAGGGACGTGAATTATCAGCTGAAAAAATAAAATAAGTAAAGAAAAGGCAACAATTGTCATAAACTTATACAATGAAAACACAGAATTATTGCATTCATGTATGTATGTTATTTTATGGTAGACGTACTTTCTCTTACTCTCATTATTTTATTTTAAAAACTGTCTGTCAGAAACTGTCTGTCTAACTTAGCAATAATGCATATTAACATAATGATAAATACTACTTAACTATGAAATATTCTTTTTGAATAGGGCTTATTAAATATTAGTTTAGAATAGACCATATATACACCATGCGCTATGGATATTTTAAAAGATACAGAAAAGCATCTTACGCGGAACCACAAGCACGTCCCTATTCTTCTCACGATTGTCTCCCCTGTGGCCGCCAGCGCAGTCGCCTATCGTGAACCTCGGAGTCTGTTTGCAAATCTGCTGATACTCCTTCTGGTACTCATTTAGTTTGGTCACTGGATCCCGTTGGGATTTTTGCTTCAGACGCTGGGAGAGATCTGAGACCGGGAACCAGGAGACTCCACATACCACGTGCTCTTCAAGTGTGTCGTAGACGAATTTGTATTGTTCCTGATGGAAGAAATATGTATGAAGTTGTCCAAACGTGCGACGATAATAGTTTTTAAAATAAAATCTTCAAATCTTATCTTCTCTATATTTATCATTTAAAAAGGAGAAGCTTTGTTTAAATCTATTTATCACAATCACTATTCCCTTGGGACTAACTCTATTACTGCATGTCGAAAAAAATTCAAAAAAAATGTGGCTTAATAGTAGCAATACTACTCTTAATAAGTTTAATAATCTTAATAACATTAATATTGTTAAGATTTTTACGTACCTCGTTTTCTATAAGTCCTTTCCTGGACTGTCTCAATTTTTTCAAATATCCAAAAACATCGAAGCAGTCTTCTTCTTCCGCCAACTCTAGATTAGCATCGACTGCTAAGTATACTCCGGACCTTCCACCTCCGTCACTGGTGAATTTTTTTTCATTTAGAATCAAAATATTTTTTTTCAGAATATCCTACTGTCAAATATTACTAAATTGATTTATAAATATTATTTTACCATTACAGCTATGTTTGCTTTACCTAAGTTTTATTTGACGCTTACGCTTACCTTACGCTTTTTATTACCTCATGTTATATGAAAATTGAAATTGGTCATACATGTGTGTGTTTTCGTAACCGCTTTGAATAACGTGTATTGTAACATGAAACAGAAATAGGTAGTGAAAGTTATTACTTTCGTACTCAATTCTAATCGTCATCAACCCATTACTGTCCCTCCGCTGGGCATGGGTCTCCTTTCCGAATTTAAAGGATTAGATCATAGTCAAAGCGCTAGCCAAGTTCATATTGGTAGACTTCACAAGCCAGATTTATATAAAAAAATCTCTCGGGTATGCAGGTTCCTCACGATGTTTTCCTCCGACGTAAAAGCAACTGGTAATTATTTTCTAATACGCACATAACTTTCAAAAGCCAGAAGAACGTAGGTACCTAGGTAGTGAACCTTTTACTCCTCGATCAAGAGGCCAAGTTTCAACCACTGCTATTAAATCTAATTGGAGAGTGACAATCTAAAAGCTACCGACAATATCGTAAACACTTATTGACAGTCAATTCCATGGTTGTGTTTATAAACTTCATAATTTATCAGTCACTGCCAATCAGATTTCGGGAATGTTAATACAATCACTTATTTCATTCAATCAATATTTTGACATTTGATAGACATCGAGTAAACAAACATGGCATCCATATTACTGTTTCTGTAGAAATCCTTATTTCAGCCAACCTCCATATATTTGAGAATCTTAACAAGTTTGAAATTTCTGTCCATTTATCAGTCGTATTTAGTATTTTAGCATTCGATTTTGAAGGAACTTTAAGTACCTATCTACTTTTATTCTACAAATCGAAAAATGCGTAAACATTTAACTATACATAATATGTAATGTATATATTATATTTATATATTATACGTGCGTACTATTTTTAGTGATCTGTTATAATTGCAGCTGAAAGAATTATATAAGAAAATAACCACAGCTTTTAACAATTGTATAATTTCTTATATCTTTATTATTACTTCTGTGTACCGAAATCGTTAAATAAAATCTTTTATTACAAGCTCCATCCAAGTCCGATGTACGATGTACTTGGATGTCAGACGCAATACGATGGGCGGTCCACCTGGTCAAAGTAGCCGGCCGCCATTGGACAAAAATGTGACCGAACTACATGGAAACACCATGAGGAGCATATACCCAAGATTGGGCGAACAATGGTTGAAAAAGAAGAAGAAGAGTAGACAACTAAGTCATTAACCCATTATTGCCGTAATGCTGGGTCTCCGCTCAGAAAGAGAAGGATTAAGCCATAGTTCACATACCTTTGAGATTTTTTTTATATAAATCTCTCAGGTCTCCTCACGATGTTTTCCTTCACCGTTTTAAGCAAATGATCATTAATTTATAATACGCACATAACTTTGAAAAATCAGAGGTGCATGATTTGAACCTCGGACACCCCTCGTTCGAGTGGCCGAGTTTCTAAGCCATTAGGCTATCACTGCTTTTTTATTATCTAAGTACTCACTTGCAATGCACCACCATGGGCCCAGCTGCGGGATTGGTAGCCAACCTCCTACCAACCACGGCACGGACGCGTCTCCTGAACTCCAGCAGTGCGTTGCTGAACGGACAACTGTGTGAGTGCCACTGCGTGTAGTGGAACTGCAGTATGAAGCGTTCTTCTACCACAACCTGTTTGGAAGAGATTTTATGATATGAATACTCAGCGAGAAGGTTATGTACCCGAAAATTGTAATTTCTTTTTCACGTTATACTACTGCGGTTATCGACACGGACAGTAACAAACAGTATCGAAAGCGAAACTCTCTTTTGTAGGCCCTGCAATGAATTTATAAGGAGTGAATAGAAGTAATCATTGTTTAGGGGTGGTTTCTCCCCAGTCGATCCGTACTGGCTCTACCATCTTTGACTCTGTAGCATTGCAATTTGCATTACCATGTGGTATGCATGTTGCTACAGAAATATTTTTGATATATTTCATTGAATTGATCACGATCACCCTTAGTAAAACATGTTTAATAATAAGTCTGTTCTAATCATGATTATTATGTACGATTGTTCGAATGCTTACATCTTTCTCTTTCTTGTACAGTCGGAAGGTCCGTATGTGGAAGTTGGCCAGTTCTTCCTCCTGCACGATGCCCACGCTTATGTCTCCATATGTCTCGTCCTTTTCTTTGTTTGGCGGCCAGTATTGGACGCACATTACCTGAGAATACAATATTATTAATATTGATGACCTGCTTGGCGGATTGGTCAGCATACCGGTTTGTTGTTCTATGGGTTCTGGGTTCGATCCCCGGGCAGAAAGATATGTAAATAATGGAGTTTGTATATTCATATAAGTATGTGTCTATGACACTCATGACACAAGGAATCCTAGTATGGAGCTGTGAGTGTAGAAGACGTCTAATTTAGCAGACGTGCGTAGCTCTTTGGTTCTGTAGATCTTAACCGATGTACAACGTGAAGCAACTACCGACACGGGAGATCTATGGGCGACCGTTAGTGACAAAATTTTCATGAGAGTTTGTAACTCTATGACTTTGTGTGCCCTGAAAGGTTATTATCATTGAATAACAGTGCCTGTAAGTGCGTAGGTGGCCTCTTTAAAACATCTAATATGGGTTGGAATGTCCCTCTAAGTTTATTGGAGGCCTCATGGGTGATTTAAAAACATCCGACACGGGTTGGCTATTAAACCTTGCCTCTCACTGTAGCACCACCAACACCCCTACACAGATAATTCTAGCATGTGCTAGTATTTAAAGCGTAATATATCTCAAAATATAAACAAATGTTCATTGGTTTTAACACATAGGTACATTCAAAATATGTTTATACAAAAATCCGATAATAAACTACATGTTATTAAAATGGACAAAATATAATTAACGCCTGCGGTAAAGAGGGGATAATTACTGCTATGCTGCAGTGAAATAAAGCTACATTTTGATAGCTCCCATAAAGAGAATCCATTTGCGAAAAATGGTTTTAAATTTTGGATAAAATGCGAGGCGCCTTTTTGGGCTCTTTTTCAATTAGTACGCCATGCAATTTTCGGATATTCTTTTTGAAATAACATTATGCATCTGTAGTGCGTCGACGTGAACGTGCATGTTTTTAACATTGAAGTAGTAAAGGTGCTTGTAACACTTAATGTTAAGTGGTCTCTGCTACCCCTGAATATCTGTAATATTCATATAAAACAGGACTTCTATTTGAAGCCAGTAGCAGATGCTGAGTGCAGCAGGCACGGTACGCACGCCATTGCACCGAAACAGAAGTGCTGCTTCGTAAACACGTGTGGTGGTGGTACCTCTGCGGTCAAATAATGTAAGTTCTACTAATGTCTAATATGCAGTTACAGTACCCTTACCATGAGTTTTTACGTTTTGACAAATATGACTGTTTCGGTATTTGTTTACGTATTTGCTCAAACAATTTCCAATCAGCGCCCCTAGCGGATTGTGTTAGAACTTGGAAATTGTATAGACCAATACGTAAACAAATACCAAAAAAGTCATATTTGTCAAAACGTAAAAACTCATGGTAAGGGTATAGATATGGTAGGCCGGGAGCTTACTCCCGGCCATAAGGCACCATAGCCATACCATAAGGCACATAAGGTTTGCTACTTAAAACTATAAAAAATGTGTGCTATATGTACTTTAAGGGACAAATCTAAATCTAAAGAGAGACACTTATTAATCTCAGCTCAAAAAATATTTCAGAAAGGTTTCACCGATTCCATCTTCAGAATACGAAAAAAAATTCGGGTCGTTCGGCAAATTTTGAGACATTACAGAAATTGAATATCACTTTTCCTGTCGGGAAAAGGCGAAATGCAAATCATCCTTTCGTCGGAATTATATTCGAGTTAACAAACATACATTAAGGGACGCGGGCGGTATACATTAGGGATTCCTCATCCTTTTCCGAAAAAGATCGATTTTTGAATCGATTCGAATCGAAGTGCGATATATCGATTCACTTAAAAATCGAGGCCCATAGATCGATTCTCCTAAAATCGATCGTCGATCTTCTCAGCTAAAAAGGGCGAAGATAGCGACATAAAAAAGATCATCAGGACCAAATGACCACTGACATACGTATCTGTCAGCAAAAATGCCTATATAACATTTCTTAATATACAATCAACTTCAAAAAAATCGACATTCGATTTTCTTGGATTCAGTGTATCGATCTATTACTGGATATCTCTATTATTTTCGTCCAAAAGATCGATTCTCCGATTAGTCGATCTCAGATCACCATCCCTAGCATACATTTAGACGAAATTGAAATAAGGCGTTCCATTTCGTCCAATTCTCTTCCATCATGATTATGCTGCGAATTCGTCTCAATTTCACACTCCATTTTGTGAAATGAATTACGTTTGAACCCACTTGCTCTCGACCGGGCTAATGGAATAAACTTTTATATTATAAACTCTTTTCTTTCGTAAAAGAAATTAAATATCTTTTTTCATACACTATCCTGAACAAAAGTATGTAGAGTTAAGTGGATTGTTTAAAGCTTATATTCCTGCCACTTCTTGAGCATTTATTGCCATTGATAAATACACAAACACCCAGAATAAGAAAGTAAAGCCAAATTTATTATTTAGCTTTTTTTGTCCAGGGATGGAATTCTGAATCATCTATGCAACAGTTTTTAACGATTCTGCATCACTCGAAATCGACGTAGTGACGCTAAACCCATTTAAAATATTGTATACGTCGATGCTTCAGTATCACTATCTGTATCTATCGTATCGATTCAAGTCACCATGGTTCATAAAGCTCTTATCGACTCATCAATACGTTCCATTTGTTCAAGCCAATCAATCTGCCTCCACATCGTATAGATTTTCACAGACTTATATATACTTTAAAGATTCTCGTATCTTATGTATATCTACTTACATTAGGAGTTCATTTAATTACGTTGTCTATGTTGTTAGGTTAGGTTAGGGTGCGGTCGCACCGGTAATGTAATTCAATGCAACAAAGATGACATACATATGTGGTTGTCGCATTTCGCACGTCGCTCGATGCGGCAATTACATGTTTAACGAACATCTTCATGAATTTGTCATCATGGTACATGGCTCGATCAGTCCGACCGTATCCTTAGTTTAATATTACTTTATTATAATATTCTGGTAGCAAACATGGTGGTTATTGCTGCGCATGGACATATATTATCAATTCCCGAAAAGATTATATTCCTACTTGAGGTAGGCCACAGAGCCCTGAGGACTACGTTTGAACGAATCGGAAAAGCATGTCTCCCTTACCACACCCTTCAAACCAGAACACAGCAGCGCTTAACACTGATATTACTAGCAGAAATAGGCGTAGCGGTGATGCTGCCGGAGTCGAATTACAAAGGATTATTCAAATCTTTATTTACCTTGATAAAGTCGAAAGTCTTGGTAAGCATGACGATAGCGGCGGCTCGTTCTTGCCATATCATCCGCCAGAAGTACACCACCGTTTCCTCTGTTGGCCCCTGAGTTACTATGTACGCGTTCGGCTTTAAAATACTCTGTGGAATTGCAACAAAATTAGTAATAAAATAATCTACATATTATTATATGAAAATTAATGTTTGTATGTATGTTCTTTATACAATCGTAAACTATGCATTTGATAATGTGATGATATTTAGCAAAGTTGTTGTGCATGAGACCACGAAAGTTTCTGAGCACGACCAATTTTCGACAGATGGCGTCACTGTAATTCCAATGAAGGTACAAATTTTCAGTTATATGTAGGTATGTCATGTTATTTTTTTAAAACGCGGGCGAAGCCGCGGGTACTACATGTTATTATGACAAAAGCTATTATTATGATATGGGCAGCTTTGGATTTGTTTAAATCCACAGATCATATTTACATATACCGTTCTATGTACCGTAACCATACAAACCGCATTTAAACAACCAAACAAGTAAAACAAACAAGCATATAAATGTTTTAATATTGACAGATAAACATTACTAGTTTCATCGAAGGTTATTTTATTTTAATGACCTTTGCATTTATGTGTATAACTAAATTTATTTACTTTGGTTTCGTACAATTTATTTAATCATATTAATGTGATTTTTGTAAATTTCAGTTGTTTATTCAATGCTTAACGTTTGATGTTCGTCAACTATATAGCCTTACTATAGCCCTAACCGATCTTACGTAGAGAGCAAAAACTTATTTGTATAGGTGCGTTATAGACGTATTTATTGGCATACTGTATTAGTGTACAATTTCGTTGGCACACGGCTCCAATGCACCATGCAGGCATATACGTAAACTAATCTAAGTAAGTATAAGTATTATTAAATAAACGATTTATCTATCTATTTGGTCTTGGAATATTATAACCAACCACGAGTATAAACAGATCATTATGCTCAAACGCGTAATAAAATTCGCGGACCCTTTATAAAAGGACCCCAATAAACCCAAACGACGTCGATTCCTTCCGTTAGATCGCTGCTAATGTGAAGACAGCTCCCTAATTTTATATCGTGCGGTTTGTAATAGTTACACGAGTGTCCAATCTCTATCTTTTTATTATGTTCTTGGCATTAAATAATCTCTATTGGCTTTAAGCGGTGATTAGATAAGAGTTCCTTTGGGCCGTCAGCGTGTATAAGTGTATTATACAGTTTAAAAGCATGTGTGTAGCGGTTTGTAATAGTTACACGACTGCCCAATCTCTATCTTTTTATTATGTTCTTCGCTAAATAATCTTTACTGGTAGTAAGCGTCGATTAGACGAGTTATCCTTTGGGCCGTGAGTGTGTATAAGTGTATTGTACAGTTTAACCGCATTTGTGTAGCGGTTTGTAATAGTTACACGACTGCCCAATCTCTATCTTTTTATTATGTTCTTCGCTAAATAATCTTTACTGGTAGTAAGCGTCGATTAGACGAGTTATCCTTTGGGCCGTGAGTGTGTATAAGTGTATTGTACAGTTTAACCGCATTTGTGTAGCGGTTTGTAATAGTTACACGACTGCCCAATCTCTATCTTTTTATTATGTTCTTCGCATTAAATAATCTCTATCGGCTTTAAGCGGATATTAGATGCGGGTCATTTGGGCCGTGTGCGTGTATAAGTGTATTATACAGTTTAAACGCGTGTGTGTATTAGCACTAGCGTGTATGTGGTAACACACAAATAAGGGCAATTATATATAACTATACAGATACAAGACATAAGTTATATAATCTAGACGTAAAATAATTATTTTAATATCTATGTTGAGACAAATGTTTGGAGCGGAAAATCCAAGCGATAACTGAAATTAAATAGTTTTTATTTTTATTTTTGATGAGTACGTGGTGTAATTAATTATGATCAATTACTCAAATTATACTAATTTTGGCTTCAATCCCTTTCACCGCCCCGGTTTTTAATCCTATAGACAACCGATTTACAGGCACAGTGAAACCTTCAAATGAAAAAAATAACTATTTTTATCCAAAAGTAAAAACCGAATCAAGTAATGAATGTCATATTAATGAAAAATACCATACATATAAATACTAGTATGAGTCTTATATGGCATACACATTAGTCACAGCGACCAATATGTTACGCCCTTTTTTGCCCCCAAGGTCTTTCCATCACACCCTTTTCTGAAAGTTGACACTCTAGTTCCATTATTGTACATGCTAAGGGTCCCGAACCACATCCATAAATCAACATACGCCATATGTCTTCGATATATAGTTTCACTTTTATTAAAAGTCACGATATGACCGTTTTTATCATCGAAAAGGAGACTTCAAATAATGTCCTCCGTAGGTTCTTTCGATTTCAAAATTATTTTCTGTAATGTAGCATGTATTTTATTAATGTCTTGTATTGTAATAACACTAAAATAGTAAACATTCCAAACATGTACCTCGCTTATAGATTTGACCAAAAGATACGTGTAATATCACACGGTATGGTGTCTCCAGTTCTTTTTATAGAACTTGGCTGACACTTTGCCGTGTCTAGATGAAATAAGTTTAAAAAGAACATACTTAATATGTACATAAGGAATGCTAAGGATGTGTCATTTTGTGGTAAGGTGGTATATATGAGAGTGTCAAATATGAAACTATCAGTATCTATCCCTATTAACACAGCTATCAATGTTTTAACTACTCGTAGCTCGTGGATATGTTTTCTTTATCATTAAAGCAACTAATAATTTTATTATTTTATTACACGCATAATTCGTTTAGCTCAATTATGAACGAAATTAATTAAATGTTCATAAAGAGAATTGTTATTAAAACGAGATGATTGGTTTGCTCGACGCTTCCTTGTTAACGTATAACGGGCAGTTACAAACAGAGGAGCGTTGGTGGAAACTGGGTTTCTAGGTTCCATTTTAATTAATTTTCTTCGTAGTTTTCTTCATGGACGACGAAAAACACACGCTGTGAGACTTAGGTCATTTTTTGTAACTCACTGAGGCTAATTAGTTCAGTTATTTTAAATTACAGTTTACAGAAATTGTACGTCGTTATATATTTAATTGTATTTCATTGTGCGATACGTTCAATTTATATTGATTCTTACAAACCAATTACAAGTGCGTTATTCCTGTCGCACGTGTTTACCCCGCACGCGTGTCTCAGCTGCATGCATGTCACTTGCATCTATCGTTTCATATGCACATGCACATGGGGTGCGAAGAGATAAGAGCGAATGAGAGTAGCGAATTAATTCACATGTGTGAGTAAGACGGGCGTGCGGGCGTAAACAGGCGCGACAGGAAAAGCGTATTTACGAGAAGTCTTACGTCCAGCAAACGATATAACCCTTTCTGATAAAAACTGATTCGATGTTTCAAGAATATTATTTCAAGAGACATTATTTCTGCAAGTTATCCGTTTGAGCGCAAAGATTAAAGCTTCTATGAATGTAACGGCTGCTTGGTGTCTTATTCTAGCCCTTCATCTAGTATGATCATTTGGTTGGGAGCCATGTGTATATCTCTTGCCTAAGAGTACTCATACTCTTCGTGAATTTGGGGAGCTAAGTCATTAGGCTTTGTTCTTTAATATTTCAAGCGTATCACGTAGCGAAATATCAAGGAATTCTGAGCTTTTTAGTATGGCTCCAAATAACACTCTCGAACAATCAGTTAGTGATTGATCGTTGGACTGATGGAATTCAATCAAAATTAATTAATATTTATGTACAATAATTCGACTATAACAGTTAATAAAACATGAATTCGATTTAGATGTGCAACCGCTTGATTAGCTATTCCATTAATGACATTGTACTTATAATATAATTGTCCCGTTGTACTTATAATATCATTGTCCCGTCATAATTTACGGAGGTGCTCATTTCTCTCCGTAATCTAATGTACCACTCACGTAATTACTTTTACAACTAAGGTACACATCCAATTACGAACTAGCTTGGTCTAATTATAAAGTTTTACAAGAAATAGGTATGTGAACGTCACGTATGAGGTAAATTACACTGAAAATGTCGGTTGAAGCTCGGTAAACAAACCTCTTTGTTTAGAATAGTTTTGTATATTTATTTATTTTGATTTGGTATATATTGTTACGATGTCTGAGGTTTTAAGGGCATCAAATCAATTTATTTTACTACTGACATAGTATGTAATATATACACATAAGAATTTTAATGTTACACCGTTTTTAATATACCTTTTTAATATTAATACTAAGTAGAATGCTTAGTAGAAGCACTTACATATTTGATTAAGCTCAAAAGTATTTCTCATACTTTATATAAAGAATTTAACATGATGGTTAAGAATAATCAAATATACATATTTAAGAAAAGGTACACGGTAAAACAGTTTTATATTAAAACAAAGTAAATTATATAGTAAGTAGTAATCCAAATATGGCGCTAAATGAAGATTCTGTTTTTCGCCTAAAAAGCAATACGAAAAGAGACTTAAACCTCAAACCAAAATAGCGATCACTTACCGCTTCTGTCTCTGCTAAGCAAATAATAAAAAAACAGTAAAGAGTATAAAAACAATAAGACAGAAAACAAAGAAAAGTACTTACATCTATATAGGAAGCATTAATGTAATCCGAGTCGGGTTCTCGGTCGACTGTCTCTAGCACCACTCTGTTGTAGTCGTCTGCGAACAAAATATTATCTGTAATGAAGGCAAGGCACTCGGCTGCTTGTTTGACTGTGATCGTATAAGATATAAGCGAGATAAGAGGTTTACGGTTTGAGTTGTTTGACTAGTTTGACACTATTTTTTCTTATACTTTCCTCGTTTAGTAAGAGAAGCAATAGAGATCAAGAAACATCCTAGGAACTTCAATAGAGAAGATGGTTTTAAGTTAGCCCAAACGTGGAATCCAGTGGTTAGTTTATGCAAGTCACAAATAGTGCAAAGTACGGTGCGTAAGGATATTGTCAGTGTTGTGTGTCGTGATATGAAACCTAGAAAAGAAAAACGAACTAGACGTAGGGTAGATTAATCTACCACTAGTACTAGTAGTTTCTCCCCTCCACCTCAGTTTCGCCGTGACCACGATCCATGCAACTGGGTCGAAATATCGGCAATAAAAAACGCATATCGTGAGTACCCGTTACATAATAAAATGTCTCAATTCCGCGATAATTTAAGTCTAAAATCATAGTTTGACACTAGTTGGACTTGCCAGCAGACGGAATCCAAATTACATTCTCTTTCAGTCAAATATACGAGTACCTATCAAATACCTTTTTTCTTACATGTTTTTGTTTGTTGTGTTTTTTACCGACAACTGTAATACAGGATGTTCTAATGCGTCTATTAATAATTATTCAACGTTTTTGATGTGAGGCTGGATCATGTAAGGATTTTTTTGTCTTAAATATATGTATTTTGATGTTTAAAAATTTGAGCAATACGATAATTAGTATTCACTAAGGCAACCATTTTTATCGTATAGTCCATAAAAAAATGTTGTGTCGTACACGACTAGTATTCAAGATATCTAAATCTACAGTATTTTATATGAGGTAAGATATATTTTCGGAAAACGGTGACCATATCACTAACTACATAGTCAACTGTAACCAATGACCTTTATCTAATATGTAATTCTTTTTACTCTTTATTGTTAGGATTTATATTTGTTTAAGATTTGCTCGCTTTAACAGTTTGTAGTTTATCAGTGGTGATGAAACAATGTCCTTAATCTCTTTTGTTTTATTTTAACAAAAGTAAAAGCTTTTGGTATGAGAATAATGATTTGATTTTGTTCAGTTTGTCAAGACAAATAAGAAATTGGTAATATTACAACTTTACTTAAGATAATGTATTCCAAATACCAAATTCAATAAATTTTAGGAAGTATCTGTAATGTAATGATTTCAAGGTATTTATTAAAACTTGTATTAAAATAATAAAAAATATATAAAAATATTACATCCGTTTGTTACTTCAAAGACCTTTGTGTGAAGTCATTAAATTAATAGTCAGTATTGCTATGAAAAAATCGCATGATTAACTTATGTTCCGCTACGTACAATTTGTCAATTTGTCACACAAAAGATAAATTAATTTATCACTCAAATATAATTAACGCTTAAAAATCGAACTACACACGGAGTACCTGTAGATAGAACAGTGTACTACAATTTCGCTGGGCTTAATGGCTCTTACCTTGCAGTTTTTAAATAACAAAAAAGGAGAATAGGCTCAATTTAGTTTTTAAATATATTTATTAAAACTTGTATTTAAATTTAAATTGTCTTTAAAAAGTAATAAAATACGGACCATAACGCTTGCTATTTAAAATCATTGTTAAAAAGTTACATCGCTTATATTCTGTCAACATCCAAGTGAATTAATTTTTACTCAAAATATAAATTCATTTATTACTGAAAAATCACCAATATACTCGTATTACTAGTATTATTCAACACTTAAAAATCAAACTGCACGTGTAGTACCTGTGACTCAAAACTCAGTTCGTCAAACTACAGTATTCTACAATTTCGCTGACCTCACGAGCTGTGCCCAATGATCACTTGTCTCTAAATGGCTCTTACCTTGCAGTTTTTAACGACAAAAAAGGCCAATAGGCTCAATAGAGCCGCACTTCACACCTCTGGTTGTGGAGTTGCTTCAGAACTAGTTTCGAATATTGCTGTTTTTGCAAATGGTTGTCAATGATCACTTGACACTGTGGCTCTCGCTATTCGGTTTTATGGAACTGAATTTTGCGATACGAATGTCGAATTAATATAATTAGATTTATGGTACTAATGAGACTGATAGTCTCTAGTTAATGAATATAATCATTAATTAGTAGGATTTCTTTGAATTAACGCATAAAAATCTACTTTGAGTTGTAAGCTTTAGAGAGAAATACGATTAGTAATAATTAATTAGCAACACCAGTTATCATGCTGTTATATTTGGTTTTGAGAAGTGTGATATGGAGCGCTTAGGTATACGAGGCATTCCACCTTAGTCCTCAAGGGTGGACGCATGCATGATCGATCTCAGGTAGGATTTCAGTCCTATGCGGGGTTGTCACATAGGACACATCGACATAGACATAAACATCACGTCCATGTAGCAAGGAGCTCCTACTATCAGGTGATCTGTAAGATCTTAAATTATTAAAAAAATCATTTATATATCGAAAACATAGCATATTTGCAAAGTGCACACTGCACACATAATACAAGCGAACAACGCCCAGCGTGGCACCTCTGTCGTCGACCTTGCGTAACCTTCACGGAACCCTCAACTTAATAGTCGATAGCATTTAGTGTAACCGACCAACCAAGTTCACTTACTTGTTACATTAGTTATTAAAAAAAAAAAACTTTGACACCTAATAACCTTAAAAACCATAATAACTTTGGTTTATATTTTTTGTTCAAAATAAATAAGGCTTTAAGTAGAAAAAATACTAAATTGCGTTTATCTCTCTTTGTTTTTAACTTCTATAGTAGGTACTTTCGTGTGAGTGCACTCCAGTTTATTAAATGCTTCGTCAATTTAAAACATGCTCAAAAAGGGAATTTTATTAAAATTAAATGTTCGTTCAAATTTACACTTAATAATATTAATTTAACGCGTCGTTTCCATTATAAGTGGTTATAAAGTTATCAACGTATAACAGATAATCATTTTATCTTTTAATCTATTTTTAAGTATACTAGAATTAAATGTATATATGTGTGGGTCTTAGTGCATATTCACATGTATCACACTTCACCACAGCGACAAAAAGTGTACAGTAATTTCGTTACAATCATCGCTTCAGCGTCTTGTATATATATTGTGGTAATTATAAAAAGTGTGCGGCAGAGTGGCTGGTTCTAGTAGGATATAGTAGCTAGTAGTAAGTAGTGCATTGTTGCTGTGGCTGTGGCAGTACAATTCACATGGCTTATTAAAATGTTAAAATGTGGTCCGCGTGAACAAAACGCAAGCATTTTATACTCTGCGTCCGCCCATGTATTATTGTGTAGTGAAGGTGAAGAAGAAGGTGGTAGAACTTTGTGGTTCGACTCCGGCGGCACCACCGCCACATCTATTTCTACCTAATAACAGCAGTGTTAGGCGCTGCTGCGTTCCGTTTTGAAGGGTGTGGTATGGGAGACATACTTTTCCGAGGCGTTACAGCTTAGTCCTCAGGGGTAGCGGCGCATCTGTGGCCGACCTCCGGTAGGAATTTCTTCTATCTGGGGTGGATTACAGATGTCCATGGGTAACAGTAGCCACTTACCATCAGGTGGACTGCTCATGCTCGTCTGCTACTTTTACATTATAAAAAAAATGTAATGTGCCCGTGGTGTTGTGTGGTTGTGGCATGTCTGAATAGGGGTTTAAGCTAACTTTTGCCCGAGAATTGGAGCAAGCAAGCAGTAATTGAGTGCAATTGGACTACGATATTATAGCCTGGGGAAAAGTTAATGTACCAAAGTAGTAGAAAAAAACCTACATCTACAGCTGTGAACATTTTTAACAAAGTATATTCGGAATTGTAACTCTGTGACTTCTTTTTTTCACAATTTAAAGTGTTTTTTTACCCGACTGCAGAGAGTAATGTTTTTCAATCCTATATATGGAGTAGTTACATCACTCCCATCAATCTTGAAGGTGGTAGAACCCTCTGTGGTTCGACTCCGGCGGCACCACCGCCACACCTATTTCTGCCTCATAAGAGCAGTGCAGCGCTGCTGTGTTCTGGTTTGAAGGGTGTGGTAAGGGAGACATACTTTTCCGAGGCTTTCCACCTTAGTCCTCAAGAGTAGCGGCGTATCTGTGGCCGATCTCACGAAGGAATATCTAATTCTATCTGGGATTGATTACAGATGTCCATGGGCGGTAGTAGCCACTTACCATCAGGTAGGTGGACTGCATGCTCGTCTGCTACTCTTAAATTATATATAAAAACTTTGACGAATCGTCGAAATTGTGTCTTGTTGTTTAAAATAAAAGAAAGAAAAATATGCTTTAAATGTTTTTCAAGTACTTACAAGGAATAACTTTTTGGTTCTGATTTTTGATTAGATTTGTCTTCCTGGTAGCGTGTCTGCACGCGTGGGTGTCCACTTTGACCGCCGTCTGAAACGAAATACAAATAGTTATTCATAATACCCGGCAATGACAATCCGCGTCGCAGAGCAGTATCCATACAGGTTAAACGAGCAAAGGGCTCCGGTTCGATCCCCGGTCAGACAGATATCTGAATGATGAATTTAGATATCTGTTCTGGGTCTGAGTGTTTGTGTATTCGCCGTTGTGTGAAACATAATAGATTCTGTCAGATTTTACTCAAATGTAGGAGACCTATGCCCGTTTAGTCTTACAAAAGGTTGCAAGAAAATAAAAATATCTTGTTTTAAACAATACACAAACTATAATCTCGACTAGCTAGCATGTGTAACTTTTAGGCGTTCTATTCACTCAAGTACACATCATTACATAGAAATAATAAGAAAATCCTTACAAATATTATAAATCCTAAAGTAACTCTGTCTGTCTGTCTGGTTGTCTCTTCTTCACGCCTAAACCACTGAACCGATTTTAATGAAATTTTTTACGAAGTTAGTCTGAGGCCCGAGAACGGATATAGGATAGTTTTTATCCCGTAAATCCCACGGGAACTAGGGATGGTGGTCTAAGATCTCTATTAAGAATCGATTTCATCCCTTACTAAATGCAATCCTTACTAAAATCGATTATTTTAATCGATATTAGTAAGGATTGAATCGTAAATTATGCATTTGATCAAGTGATGATCTTTAGTAAAGTTGTTGTCCATGAGCCCACGAAGGTTCCAGAGTTGGTACGAACAATATTCGCCAGATGGTGCCACTGTCGTTCCAATGAAGGTCTTTTAAATGCGGGCGAAGCCGCGGGCAAAAACTAGTAAGTAAATAAATACAGAAAAAGGCACTTTTCTACATAAATAACGCTCACTTCATATATTTGGGTACAACATACAAAATATTAATTACGTACTCAAATGCGAATGAGTTTTAGTAATATGAAAGGATGAAAGAACAAATTTATTATATTTAAAATTAATTGATTATATATAGGATACGCAAAGCAATCATCTAAATTGCCAGCTATGGGGTATAAAACGAAAATAACGTTCCCCGCTTTATTGCCCGAGTTGTTATAAAAGTCAATATTATTGGCAGTGAAAGAGATTTCAATAAGCGTTCTTCCAATATTTGGTTAAAATATGTTGCTACTTATAATAATTTATCTGGTGAATTGTAAAGAAGTGGTCGAGCTTGAACCATCACGTTACTCCAATACGTATTCCTTAAGCAAGGTACGGGTTAGTTACCAACCCGGGTAGAATGGTTTCAAACTACCCAAACGCCGCCAGACAAGGTTAAGCAGCTACTATCTAACATGTATCTGTTTAATGTGTTCTCTGACGTTCCGAGGCACGCATGAAATCCAGCCACTAACGGTCACCCATCCAAATTCCGACCGCGCTCAACGTTGCTTAACGTTGTAAGTACAACTTAGCTAAGGCTGCGGGGTTATACATCCTTCTTAAAGACTACAACGTTCTTGAGACTTGACTAAGACCACAAGCCGCGACACTACGCGCTCCTTAATACAGACTACAGCGTCCCCATAATCCCTGTACATTGTCCATAAGCGCCCATTCTGCTGCACTTTGACGACCCACGTCGACTAATCCTATATTCGACTTCGCGCTAAAAGCCTCAAGCTACGTCACGGCTTAATCTTATCTTAAATAGTTTGGTCGGAACTTGAGCACCGTATATGCTTAAGATAGAAGACAGTATGTTGATTAATCGATGTAGTAGGTCACATGGCACTGATGCTACGAATAGCAGGTTAAATATTACGTACATAGATTTTGGTTGTCCCTATAGCTCCGGGACCAGAATAGGGCTACAGTATCTCCTGCTTGTCGTAAGGGGGCTTCCGGGGTTGCGGACGGCAAGAGCGCCGAGGACGGCCACCGGGGGGTTTTTAGTGCGGTAAGAGTCCCACATAACCCTGTGTCGCTCCCACGGCATCGGGTACCTTTTGAAGGTTTCCCCCTCGTTAACAAAAAAAAAAAAGATAGATTTTGGTGGCATGATACACTACTATTAATAGTATTGACCTGCTGTGTTTTAGTTTGAAGGATGGGTTTTTATTTGTTATCAAGCAGTAAAAGAGAGCAGCCCACCTAATGGTAAATGGTCACTGTTGCCTGTGGACATTTGTAACCAACACCATATAGAACAGGGGTCCTACCTGAAGTCGATCACAAATGAGTTATTAAATTTGTACCCCTGAGGACAAATTGGAACGCCTTGAATATGTATGTGTCCCTTACCACACCGGGAAACAGCACCGGATAATACTGCTGTATACGGCAGAAATGACGGTGGTGCCTTCGGAGCCTCACAAAGGGTTCTACCACCTTAACGTTATTCACAAACCTTCAACAATTTCTAACTTCTAGTCAGTTAAATTTCCTCGCGATTTTTCCCTTCGCACTAACATACATCAGCTACGTAAAAAATCTTATAAAAATAAGCGAGGTTGCAAAAAATATTAGCAAACTCGTTAAACATGCGGAGAGTAGAGAGCTCGTCATAATTTTCAAAGGACGATATTAAAAACGTCGTGTTACCGACTTGTGTTAAGATAAAACAGTTCCTTGAAGGCTCCCGAATACTAAATAGGAAAGTTTGTCAATACGGAATTTATAAGCTATAGCGAGGCGTTTCGGAAGCAATTTAAGTTTTCGGTACAGATTGTTGATCTTTTTGCTTAGTAAGTGGTGTCTGTGGTATTTTTTTTAGTCGGGAGGGAAGAATATCCTTTTTATGTGACGGATTTTCAGTTACTAAGTTTTTTCAAGTTTTTAAAAGAAGAAATTAATGATTATTTATTTCAAGGGTGGAGAAAATCATTGTGAGGAGACTTATACATATATTATGTACTAGCAGAACCCCGCGGCTTCGCCCGCGTAAAAAAAATATGATATAACAGACAAATACTCGTAACTGTAATCGTAAATTTGTAACTTTAACAATTTTAACGATAAAATAGCATTAATATTTAATTAATAAAAGCTTTTTTTCTTCACTGTGTAACTAAATTGGTCAAGCTTTCTTCAGAAACATACACTAAAATTCTAATTAGTGGACTGTAATGAAACTTTCTTTAAAATATAAGTTTCATGTAGGATACAATAATTATTATTTACTCTATTCTATAGGAACCGTCCATGTTATATGTGGCCTTACATACAGTGGTTCTTTCCAGGGTAGCTGGCTGGGCGGTTAGAGCTCCCATTCTTGCTGCCCGCAAATCCTGAAGTCCCCCTTTAGTCTCGTACGACAGGCAGGGGATACTGTAGCCCTGTTCTAGCCCAAAATTTTAATCCAAGGTCTATGTGTCTATCACATAACCATCACTAATCCACGCATAACCACAACCATACCCCACGGCAGGACAAAATGTTGGCACGCAGTGTGTCCAAAGTAGTTGCGATGTACCTAATCAGTATACCAAAATTACGCATTATCATATATGAAATTTTCAACTTTTTTATTTTTAGTATTTGTTGTTATAGCGGCCACCGTTATGCATCCTCTGTAAGAATTTCAAATGTCTATCTATTACGGTTTCAGAGATAGAGCCCTGTGACACACGGACAGACGGACAGACAGTGAAGTCTTAGTAATAGAGTTCCGTTTTTATCCTTTATGTACGGAACCCTAAAAAACCTTCGATGTGCACTTCAACACGCGTAATACATTCCCATGTTAAAAATATATGTTACGATGGCCCGTGGAATTTCACCCTACACTAAACCTCTCTGCACTCTGTTCTTTTTCCAGACACGCCAAAGGAAGTAACTTCAACAACGGTTTTTAAAGAATCTTCCTTTACTTATAGGTTTCTAAAGGTGGTAGAACCCTTTGTGGTTCGACTCCGGCGGCACCACCGCCACACCTATTTCTACCTAATAACAGCAGTGTTAGGCGCTGCTGTGTTCCGTTTTTAAGGGTGTGGTAAGGGAGACAGACTTTTCCGAGGCGTTCCAACTTAGTCCTCAGGGGTAGCGGCGCATCTGTGGCTGACCTCAGGTAGGAATATCTAATCCTATCTGGGGTTGATTACAGATGTCCATGGGCGGCAGTAGCCACTTACCATCAGGTGGACTGCATGCTCGTCTTCTACTTCTATAGTATAAAAAAAAATAGTACCCTAATGGTGGTTGATTGTTGAGTTGCTAAAATGCTGAAACAGATGTGTAAACAGAAAGGCATAATGCATACACCCTTCTATAGCAGTCTTAAGAGTTGATCTAAAAATCTAAAAAAAACTGTGACTCAGATGCTTCATTGATTGTAATGATAATTTTTCATAGTGGTCGCTCCCGCATTAACGGAGTTTGAAATAAAATTCCAACCCCCATTTAACGACCTTAAGGGATGATTTTCCAAAAATAATGGTATAGGTGTTTAATTATTTTCTATCGAAAACCCAAATACCGATTTTTATACAGTTTACATGAAAACTGGAGGACTTTCATACAAACTTACATCCCCTTTTTTACCCTCTTGAGGGTAGATTTTCCATAAATGGTGTTAAAAAGTTCTATTATTTCTAACAGGAAAACCAAATGCAAGTTTTTATAGTCCTTGCTTCCGAATTAACGGAGTTTGGAATAAAATTCCAACCCCCAATTAACGACCTTAAGGGATGATTTTCCAAAAAAAATGAAATAAGTGTTTAATTATTTTCTATTGAAAACCCAAATACCGATTTTTATACAGTTTACTTCAAAACTGGTGGACTTTCATACAAACTTACAACCCCTATTTTACCCTCTTGAGGATAGATTTTCCATAAATGGTGTTAAAAAAGTTCTATTATTTCCAACAGGAAGCCAAATGCAAGTTTTTATAGTCCTTGCTTCCGAATTAACGGAGTTTGAAATAAAATTCCAACCCCCATTTAACGAACTTAAGGGATGATTTTCCAAAAACAATGAAATAGATGATTAATTATTTTCTATCGAAACCCAGATACCGATTTGTATACAGTTTACATCAAAACTGGGGGACTCTCATACAAACTTACAACCCTTATTTAACCCAAATGAGGGTTCATTTTCTAAACGGTAGAATTATAGTTCCACTGTATCTAACCAGTGAGCCAATGGCTAACTTACATAGTGCTGGCTTTCAAATTGGCAAATTTTAAAATAAGCTGTTAACCCTTATTTTACCAACTTAAGGGTTGATTTTCCAAAAATGGTGAAATAGGTATTTAATTATTTTTAATCGAAAACCTAAATACCGATTTTGATAGCGTTTACATCAAAACTGGGGGAATTCTATACAAACTTACAACCCTTATTTAACCCACATAGGGGTTGATTTTCCAAAAACGGTAGAACTAAAGTTATTTTATATCTAACCAGCAAAGCAATGGCTAACTTTCATAGTGCTGGCTTCCAAAATGGCAAAATTTAAAATAACCTGTCAACCCCTATTTAACCACCTTTAGGGTTGATTTTGGAAAAACCCTTAGATTAGATTTTTATTACTTTAAATCAGAAAGCTAAATACCAATTTTCATCTAGTTTGCTTTAAAACTGACGGACTTTCATATTAACTTCCAACCCCCATTTAACCCCCTTAACGGTGGAATATCAAAAAATCCGTTCTTAGCTGACCTCTACTCGGTGAAAAGAATATTCCTACCAAATTTCAAGTCTTTAGCTCTAATGGTTCCAGAGATATCGTGATGAGTGACTATATACGTGGAAATCTCTTTTATATATATAGATAAGTGTTAGTGATCTTTTTTTGCTTTTGACTGCTGTGGCTAAAGTCATATTATTCTGGGTAGAAATGAATACTGTAGCAGTAGAACGGCGATGGTTTGATGAGGTTCTACAAGGGGGGACATGGTCACCTAACCTAGCGGGAGATACCCCCTAGGTTAGGTGACCATGTCTGGGAAACGACATCGGATAGTCTTAGTTCGGAGCTTCTATATTATGTATAATAGGAAGTTGAGAAAACTTCAAAAGCGAGATTCAGAAATACTAGTAGCGCCATCTTTTGACGAGTTGTGAAAAGACGTCATAAGGATTTTTCAATAAGATTTTACCAATATAACACTATCTGTAAATGAAATTTGTATTTCAAATAATTTCATTTTGAGAATAATAAGTATTAAGTAAACATTGTTGCAATTTTATCGAATTTATAAAATTTCCTAAGCCATATAACTATTATTTATTACATGCTTCCGAGTACAGATCGCCAGTTTATGTATTGAAAAACGATTTATTCTGAATATTAATGACCTTCATACAGTGGCTAAATAGCACTATTATCGTCGATAATAGCAAGTCAAACTATGTCAATTTTACGAGTTTTGTAATGTTAAAATAATGTCAGGATTTTATGAGACTGATTTACAAACTCAAAAATCAAGACAGGACGCTGAATTGTGTAATGATTTTATTTATCGGAAGTAAAAGAATAAAGAAATTGAATAGTAATTGCTGCATATGAACATCTGATAAAGGCCACGGATGCGTTGCTACCCTTGAGGACTAATTTAGAACGTCCGTGTATTTTAAGCATAAATAAAATAAGATCTTATAGGTACTTGACGTGAAGTGTAAAGGGGCTGCTTATTTCTAATGAAATTTTACCTATATACTTTACTAGCTGACCCGGCAAACGTTGTGTTGCCATATAATAAAAAAAAATGTTAGGGTGAATCACTTAGGGGTATGAAAATATATAGTAGCCGATTCTCAGACCTACTGAATATGCATATAAAATTCGGTGAAAATCGGTAAAGCCGTTTCGGAGCATTACGGTAACTAACATTGTGACACGAGAATTTTATATATAAGATAAATCGGATTTACGTAAAAATCACGCAGTCGGTAATAATATAATAATAAACCACTGCGAATTCCAACATTTATAATTCATTCTACCATACTGAAATCTGGTCATGCGTGAAGTTAATTTCTGACATAACGACCAAATTAACGGTAATGAGATAAACTACGGAAATTTCATTATCGGTATTCATCAATATAACCGACAGTTATAGCGTAAAATACCAATGCGATTATTTTTGCAAAGTTTGGCTGAATCCGATAAATAAGTCTGGTTACTGACTTGCTATTAACTACAAATCTATGTTTTAATTGTTACCAATTAGCCATATTTCACGTATATAGATCTATTCTATGTTATGGTATATACAATGTTAAAGGTACAAGATGTAGCATAAAGTAACTACAACACTGTAATGTGATAAACTACGGAAATTTCATTATCGGTATTCATCAATATAACCGACAGTTATAGCGTAAAATACCAATGCGATTATTTTTGCAAAGTTTGGCTGAATCCGATAAATAAGTCTGGTTACTTACTTGCTATTAACTACAACTATGTTTTAATTGTTACCTATTAGCTACATGTTCTATAGATCTCGTCTATGTAGTTATGTTGTACCTACACCATGTTAGGAGGAATAAGATGTAGCATAAAGGTATTAGAACACTTATTTATAGCGTTTAACAGTGAAATGAAATTAAAATATTAATAACATTTCATACAAAAAATAATAATAATAACATGTCTTTTTCTTTTAAGAAAGCTGGTTAAATCTTGTTACTAAAATATTGCTATTGTAAAATTGCTCTTAACAAATGTTACAAATCATAGGCTAAAACTAAGTAAATACACATTAATTTCAGTGTATCAAATAATATTCTATTCGATATTTCTGCGCCACACATCGCAAATACGATAGTCTGTATTCAGCTTTAACAAAAAATACTATTATTACAGCACCAGATAAGTAAAAACAATATGAATCGCATCTGACAGTTCTCCCACACGTTAAATAAATAATCATTCAAGAGTGAATGGGTTGTGCACAACCCACTCTCGCTCCGAGCTTCATTCTCACAATGTGAATATTGCAATGTTACTACCTACACCTTTTTTATTTCTGAAAATGGAATCAGATCAAAATATTGCCTATTGAAAGAATTTTTAATTAATATGTTATACCAATATTTCATTCGTTTCGTCCTTTTATCTTTCAATCCTTTTGATATATAATAATCATTTATTTATCTATGAATACGATTAAAAAACAGCGAATCCAGTAGATTATTTCATAAAAAATATTATAGCACCAGTTTTGCAAATATCAACCATTATAAAAACAAAATGTATGTTACTTCGACAATTTAGGCGAATCCAACGACATCTCAGATGATCAGTCTGTGAATCAGTTTGCGCTGGTGAGCAAGTCAAAGAATGAGACATACATACATGCATTATACGTATGATCGAAAAACATTAGCCTTCCAAGTAAAGCAAAAATATGGTATAACATCCAAATGTATTATGTACTAACCCGTCTTGTAAAGTAAGCTTCCCAAAAACCGAAATCCCATCCAAATTGGATCTGTAGTATTTGAGAAAATCGCGGACATACTAACTTATATACATACATATTGGTCGATTATACAATAGTTAAAAATATTCGCCGGTCGCATTCAAGTATAATTTCCGGTCAGGCCCCGCCTTAACGTACAAAGGTAATATTAATAGGGACACAAGGACACGAAGTACACTTTACCATCTGGGTCATGTTGAAAATAATCAAATTTTCTCAATTTCCATTCCTATTTCCTAAGGGAATCTGTTTGTGAATTTTAATTACCCCATTTTCTTTCAACTTTTACAGCCTTTGTCATTGTTTATTTTTTACAAGACAGGAAGGAAAATTAACCCTTTGAGTTCAAACTCCGGTGGAGATAATAATAAAAAAAGTGTTTAAAAACAAGCTGTTTTGTAAAGTTATTTTCTATGTTCGTTTTTTGTATTATTTCAGAAATCGTTTAAACATTTCTTTAATTAGTCATATCATAGAAGTGCGCAAATATAATGATTTTAGAATAAAGTCACTAAGCTAATCATGCACTGCATTTCAAGCCAAATTTCAGTTCAATAGAATGAGGTTAAGTGGTAAGTTAAGTAGCAAAACTTGACTCGTACATACTATCTAACAAGGCAAGTTTGATAAAAGCAATAGAATTTCTAACGAATATATTGTTTGTACGTAAAAACACGCCTTGTAACATTAGGTTGAGTTGCAGTGCTGTAATCCTAACTAGCGATGCGCGATTGTTACTAAAAACAATCGAATTATTCGATTGTTATTGTGTTCGATTGTATTCGAATAACTATCGAAATTCTTCGATTGTATTCGAATAACTATCGAACAATCGAAATTGTTCGATTGTTCGATTGTTCGTCGATTGTTCGATTGTTCGTCGATTGTTCGATTGTTCGTCGATTGTTCGATTGTTCGATAGTTCGATTGTTCGTCGATTGTTCGATTGTTCGATAGTTCGATTGTTGGGCGATTGTTCGATTGTTCGTCGATTGTTCGATTGTTCGATAGTTCGATTGTTGGTCGATTGTTCGTCGATTGTTCGATTGTTGCTCGATTGTTTAGTACACGCAAAACTAGTAACAGCGCAGTCAAGCGATACGCGATTGTTACGTAAAATACAACTATCGAAGCTATTTGGTTGTTGGTCAACTATTTAGTATACACAAAGCTACTAGCAGCGAGGAGCCCCTAATTTCTGTGTTTAAGAAATCTGAGTCAGTCATATATTTGGTGGGGGAAGCGCACGTGCGTCGTGCACCCTTCCGCTGCTTCGTTGCATTCCGTTATTTAATGGTGCGTCCACACCTTGCTTCTCGCACTGCTCACTGCGCCTCGTGGCCACACACTCTCACACCCTACTCGCGTTGTTAACATTATTTTTCTTTAAAGATATAGTATTTCACCGATTAATTTTAATGTAACTATGAGTACATAATTTTTTGTGATAACTTTTATCTATAATATACGCTAAAAAGACATTTTATATTTTCTGATAATCTTTTTCTATAATATGCGCCATGAAGACGTATATTATATTTTTCAGAGGCCCCCTTTTGTAAAACGTTGTCATGAAACGAACTTAGGGGATGACTACGACATCTGGATTATCGATGATACTCCATAGTATTTGATACAAAATGATTTATGGTATAATTATTTCTCAACAAAATATACAATTGACTAAAATGTAATACAATACTTTACATTTTCCAACCAGTGGCAAGTGACGATAGCTTTGCAACACGACGCACCTGCACATTGTCCTGAGCACACGTATGTGGCCGCGCGATATAATTTGTATTCGGTCGTCGATTGTTATTCCAAGGTCGATTTTTATTCGTACGTCGATTGTTATTTCAAGGTCGATTTTTATTCGAACGTCGATTGTTATTCGTACGTCGATTGTTATTCGTACGTCGATTTTTATTCGAACGTCGATTGTTATTCGTACGTCGATTGTTATTCGTACGTCGATTGTTATTCGAACGTCGATTGTTATTCGAACGTCGATTGTTATTCGATTGTTTTTTTGTTACTACGAATAAATCGACAATCGATTGTTGATTCCGTCGATTGTCGATTTATTCGATTGTTTTTTTTAGAACAATCGCCCATCGCTAATCCTAACCCAACCAATTAGAATGCTGTTTTTAATACCCAGTACCCTTACCATGAGTTATCAAATCATCCCACAATTGTACGTTACGTCTACTCAATCCATTATTCTATTCCGTTTATTTCAGTAGACTGAGTAAACGTAACAATAAGTAAGTGCTCAAGTCTGTCTGCCTCACATGTTCGCAAAAAAGAGAGACAAAACATAAATTTTGTCAATTTATACATTTAATGTTACGTTACTGACACTATAGTTGGGATACAATCCGCTAGGGGCGCTGATTGGAAATTGTACGGGCCAATACGTAAACAAATACCAAAACAGTCATGTTTGTCAAAACGTAAAAACTCATGGTAAGGGTACAGTTCTTAATCAAGAAGGAAAAGCGGTTTTGTTCCACATTTTAATGCGAATCTTCTTTCAATAGTATGTTTAGAAAACGTTGATAGTGTGATTTAAGATACATGTGGCGATATCTTTCACGATTAGCAGGAGATCGGTAGAAAGCTTTTCTGAAAACATTGCAACTCAAAACGTGCATGGTTCGACCGGAGAGGTTGTATCGCCGCCACATATGTCTTTTTTTTAGGTACGAAAGGTACCCGGTGCCACGGGAGCGACACAGAGTTATGTGGGATTCTTACCGTACTAAAACCCCCCCGGTGGCCGTCCTGGGCGCTGCGTAGAGGACTCTGGGATATCTAAAGCAACGCAACCGGAGTCCTTTTAGCGCGTTGCCGTCGGGCTCCGCCCAGGTAAGAATGCTGCTCGCCAAACCGTCTGTTGTACACGACGGTATGCGACCACACATACTGCCATCCTTCGCGGGGTCGCTGGCCGGGCAGTTTGAGCTCTCACCCTTGTGGCCCGCAACTCCGGAAGCCCCTTTTAGTCGCCTCTTACGACAGGCAGAGGATATCGTAGCCCTATTCTGGTCCCGGAACTACACGGACAGTCACATATATGTCTACCGTAAAGCAGCTCTTATGCTCTTGAAAGGTGTGAATGCCGGCTCAGTTGGCGGTAGTCCATAGTGGCAAGTGGCGTAGTGGCAAATATCTGTAATTGTTTTCAAATAGAATGCCTATTTTATATAGAGTCGCTAGCGGAGGTTGACTGCATGCTAGTCTGACATATCAATCTTATACAAAAATTATCATATACATATATTAAAGTAACATAAGTAAAACACAAAATTGAAATGATTCTCTTAATATAGAAACGAAATGTAAAATTTATTATTGCAATTTTGCCGCTTGAAAACCCGTTTTTACATTAAAAACCATTCAAACATAAGAAATGCAGCCATCTTAGCGTGAATGAGCAAAAAGCTGTTTAAAAATTTAATGGAAATGCACTGTTTTCGCACAGGAGTTAAATGGGCAGCGTTGGTTTTATGGTAATATGCACTTTTGGCGGCGAAAATAGTGTGAATTTTTATTGCGCTTAATTTGGGAGCAAAGATTTTATTTAGCACGCCGTTATGTTATGTAGTATTCTGTATTGTTACAGGCACATCGCATTGATCCATTGATATTGCTGATTGTTAATACTTTACGTCACTTATAAATACTTTTCTATTTTATATTTTAGAATGTTCAGTCTTGCTTTGAGTTATGAAATGTCAGCTGATTATTGCAATGTCTTTTATAATGGAAATATGATAAAATAGTGGATAAAGTTGTATGTGTTGATGATTATAGAAGAATATATTGTATTTTTGGAATTCCTTCTGAGCGTTTTCATAGTATAAACTCGTATTTACATTCATATACAATTTCTTCTATTTAGTTTCTAATTGAATGTATATATCTATGTTCTATTTACTATTCTATTACAACTGCGTTGTGATAGAATGTTAATGTTAGAATGTTAATGTTAATTACAACATGGTAAGGAAAGCCGTTGATCAGCAGCGGTATTTAAAAAGGAGTAGATAGTATTTTAGGAAATATAAATATTGAAAAGCTTGCAGTCCTCTAGAGTTTAAGGCGATTGTGGTCTATGGGCATTTGGAGTCAACTATAAATAGAACTGCACTGCCAGAGGTTAGCCACAGATGCGGTGTCACCCCTTAGGATTAAGCTGGAAGGCCTCGAGAAAGTTTGTCTAATCAGATAGAATACCAACTCCAGATACAGATGCATTGGCTCACTGAAATGGCTTTTTATTGTCAACGTTTAATCACACCATTTTCACCCCAATAGGTAAAAATAAGTCGACTCACTAATGCTCAATAGGTTATGCTTCAGTGGGTAACAGTAACTTGGCGGAGTCCCAAAAAACAGCACCAAGTATAATCTAGATAATGCGATCATTATGATGCAGAAAAATGCATTTGCTGACATTGTTCTTTTGTTCTAGAATTCAATTTATTTCCTGAATGAAATATGTACTTATACAGCAAGAACAATCTAGATTTACACCTATATTTATTTCGCATTTTCTTCGGAAGTGATATATTATGTTTGTCAGAAAAACATCTTGTGTATATCAAAAATTGTGGAATATCAAAAGGGTATTTCTTATATATCTACGTCATAAATTCATTTTATTTCCCCCATATTTCATGGTTCTTGCTTTAATAGTTTAGACTCTGTGATGATTGGTCAAAAGTGGGTATTCATTCGCCATTATATAAATACTTGTCGATTTGCATAGGCCATGATAAGTACTTAACTGATCCAAATTAATTATTTTCCTGTGGCTCAATAGTGTTAGATATCCGTTTACTCCAGTTTTATTTAACTTAGTAGCAGCGATAGCCTAGTGGTTAAGAAACTCGGCCTCTCAATCGAGGGCACGCACCTCTGATTTTTCAAAAATTATGTGTGTATTAGAAATTAATGATCACTTGCTTAAATGGCGAAGGAAAACATCGTGAGGAAACCTGCATACTTGAGCGATTTATACAAAAAAAAAATCTCAAAGGTATGTGAAGTCTACCAATACGCACTTGGCCAGCGCGATGGACTATCGCCTAATCCTTCTCATTATGAGAGGAGACCCGTGCCCAGCAGTGGGACAGTAATGGGTTGATGATGATTTAACTTGTCTTGTTTATTTAATTGTTGAGTCAACGCCTTGCATCTAAATTTCAAAGTACTTAAACCCTACTAATTATGCTGATATACAAACAGTTTTGCACGATTAGGTTACATTTGGCAAACAGCACCATATACAATAAAATCCGGAAAGAGATTAAATTTATTAAATATGTACATCCAATTTTGTTACGGTTTATTCTTATTAATATTTTGATGTTGTTAAGAGTATGGGTCTATGGGTTCCCCTTGTAATATCCGCTGTAGTCCCCGGTGTATTAAACACGTAAAGGGAAGCCTAATCAGGCGTAGTGAGTTTTGTTCGGGATTATACAAGGTTTAGAAAGGGTTCTAACCGAAATAATAGCTGACCTTTACTTATGTACAACAAAAAAGGAGTCAACCTAAAAACCGAAAGGTTATCCCTAATGTGACCTTTAAATTTTTAAGTAGCAATAGACCGTTTTTTCGAAGTTTTTTTAATTATTGGTAAATATAGTACATGCTATTACCGGCAGTGCACTGACCGACAGTTTTTTTAAATTAACTTAAGGTTAAGCTTACTGAATGTTACCTAAATATCAATATAACAATCAACTTAGTATTGGTTATATTTATTTATATTTGGACACGAAAGAACTTTGTTTGAAAATTTCTTAAATTTCAATTAAATGGCAGAAGCCTTTAAAACGATTCCGAAAACAAAACTTTTTCAAAAAACGTGACACAAACTTTTTAAAACAGCACAAAGCGAGCAATCTACAAGTATGTAGTAAGTATGTTTCACTGGAATTTTATTTCGCGATAATTGATTTCGCGATTTCGCGTTGTTGCTATGTTGTGTTTATACTTTTTAATTTCTAACTCAAGTAATAAAAGACCCTACATTCCCCTTGATGATAAGTGGTTTCTGCCGTCCATGGACATTTTTAATTAGCTATTGGGTTAATTAAAAATGATAGACTTCAGGTAGAAGCCATGTTCTTCCTGAAGTCTATCACTATACTAATTTTTATGTGTAAGTCAGCCGGATCCATGCCGTTCTACTGAAACTGCTTTACGCAAAAGTTGGTATGGTGGTAGTACGACCCCAGTATAACCATATTCTTTCTAACACCATTCAAAGACCTGGTATAAATACATTTTTACGAGATTTTCATATTTGATCTTCATGGATAGTTAATTGTATCATATAGTCTTCTTCATGGACAGTAAAGCATTTGCGGTCAAGTCAGTTACGATTTCAATTTTATTTGTGACTGGTTTTAGATATCCATGGGCAGATGTGATCACCTATAACGTGGTACATCTCATTTGTATTCTGATTCAATTCTATTCATCTATTACAAGCTGTAATAGCAAACGTTCCTGTATGACATACGTTGTACAGATCTGCCTGATTAATCTCTTTTGTGTTCTACAGACATCCAAATTGGAAACCTTCAATACGTTAGAGGTACATTAAGCTGGTACAATGTACAGGAGCTCTGTTCGGATAGCAACAGGATGTCTTACCCACAAATGTTCCCAAAGCTCAGCACTTCAAAGATTTGCTTTGGATTTATCAGGTGACTTACTTAGTTCTGAATTGATTCCTGACCGTGCGAGGGACTAAATTTTAATATCAATCATCTATTAGCTCGTCACAATCTTTTTCTAATAAAATTAAAGTACCAAATGAGTGTGCAGTCCACCTGATGGTAAGTAGACACTTCCGTCTATAGGCATTTCTAATTTCACGTAAAATAGGAGTTGTACATGACCTGATACTACCTGCAATAGATCACAGATGCGTTGCCACTCTTAACGAATAAGATGCTCGCCTGTATATATAAATTAGCCGGCATCCGCACTGTACGAGCTACTGCACGTACACGTGACGCCAATAATGCGTATTGGCAATTTTTCGTATGTAAGTGCACACATGTAGACATTTCATGCACACGACCATAATTTCACAGTCATCATTTTTACATATTCTACTTAAATAAATTAGTGTAAAACCGACACTCATCGGGATTGGTTTTATTACGCTCCCTTTTGCCTTCGAGCCGTTAGTTTGTGTTGGTGGTAATTCGCCAGTTGAACCACATTGGTTCTACCTTTTAGCACTACATGTGCTACGTTATGATTTAATAGGATGATAAAGCAGACATCAGTGGAGGGCTCATATCAGATGAGTCAAGAAGCATTCTAAATTAATTCTTGGAGGCAAATATTTTTTGTGCACGAATATTTTTTTTATGAAATAGGATGATCTGTTTTAGCCTCGATACAGATAGATGGATCTAATATTACTTCCATTACAAAAACACACAAGTTAGTTATTCTATAAAGTACACTCATCGTTGAGGTAAGCAGATTTACTTAAAGTTATCCAATCAAAAATTCGGTATTGTTTAAAGTAACTAACATAAGTTTTCTAATCAAAAATGTTGTTAACAATATAAAGTACATACCTGAAACTCGAGCTTGTAAAGCACTGGAAACTTCCGCCGCTGCTCGCAGAGCTTCGGAAAGCTCTTCAACTCGACAGGTTTGTCCGGTATCGTCTCCGATATCGAGCCGTTCTCGTCCGCTGTCAACATAAGCGAATGTTAGGTTTATACTGAATTGCATGAATAAAAAGGAGTGTAAGTGATAGAAAAAGGTAGGGAACAAATATGTAAATGCTGGTATATATTAAGATTGCATTTAAATATTTGTGTCTATAATAATGTCTACAGATCTGTATGTATCTATGTATATTGTACAATGGAATGTTTAGATACGAGTACATACAAATAAATCAAGTGTCACTGTGTTCTTACACGCTAATCATTGCATTACTCAAATATCCTCGAAAGTATATATCTTGTGATATTTCACTGCCTGCCTGACTTTTTTGTAATTACTACGTCCATAAAAATAATGTATCTATCCAACTTTTGGCTACCAAAGAAAGAAAGTTTACAATCTTTTGTAGGCAAGAATTGACAAATTTGATCTTCGCTAACCATAATATGCGATAGATGAATAATTAAGCTTTCAATTGATTCAATTTATTTTCAAAATGGCAGATTTCCTAGTTATGTCAAACGTGTTCCATGATCTTTGTAAACATGCTACAGTTATTAATCTGATACAATAAAATACCCGAGAAACATCATAACTTGAATTTATTAAAATGTATAAGAAACACTGAATATTTAAAATGATTTCCCGTTTAAAATTAAAATATACTTTTATAAGCAATTCCTTAAAACAAAAAGCGGCGTCCAATTTACAGAAATTGCATTAATTGATGGATTTGAGATTTTTATAAAATTTCAATAGCAGAACTAGCTATTAGTTACTTACGAGTAGTTCTGTAAAAAAATGTTCGGTTTTGCATATGTAAGCCATTAAGATGATAGACGCCCATGTCTTATTAACACATTGATTTTAACATGTCAGTAACAAACTTTGAAGGTTTTATGTCAAAACTTCCTCGTTAATCATCTCCCCGAACTCATTAGCCGAAAGTTCCCTTTTTCTCGAGTAGTTTTTACTATTAGCGCGTGTCCGCTAAGTTTGAGAAAAGTCAGCTTTTCCCACTTGTTAGTAACTACTAGTGACTTTGTCACTTCTGGAGTACTCTAGAGAGAAAGAAAAATAAATCCTATAGAGGTAACCTCTCGGGGAAATATTTCTTTTGCTTTGTTTGAGCCGACATAGTGACAGACAGGGTCGAGATTAGTGGTCACCCGCCTACGATCATTTGCAAGACTTCTGTGACCTTTGCCATTAGGAACGCGTCATAATTTAAGCCTGTAATGCTCATGGAGAAATGACAAAATTTAAACGGCATGCGACTGTCATACAAACTGAAACACTAATCTTATCGTTGGTTTTCCGGTAATCATATCGCAAAAAGTATTATAATGTACATAACAGATATGAAGTGGAGAGAATGAGATTGAATGATAAAAAATTGTGACTTTTTGCCTTTAAGGCTTGACAATGCATTCACACCAACGTGGATAGTCTGTCGCTGACTGTCAGGGCGCGTTACGCGGTTTCCTGCTTTTCTTTTGATATTCAACTTTCTTTCACATCGAACCAAAAATCCGTCACTACTATGCGTAATCTTCTTTGCTAAGCGAGGATTATTAAAGAAATAGCCATTTCACATGCACGGAGAAGTTGTCAGTTAGTCTACTGACAGTCAGCGACTGACTGTACGTGCTTATTTGACCGCACACTTAAATTCGAAGTTAGTCCTTGGGCAGAATACCAAAGTTTGTCACTGGGCTATGAATAAAATATAAACAGACGGAAAAATCATATTGAATGTTTGCGAATTCAACTTCAGGAAAGTCAAAAGCAAATACGATCCTCTGATATTTCCTTTTATTGAAATGGGTAGATATTTTTTGGCTTCGGACTTTTTAGTTTCGTAGAACCTTAAATCCTGTTACTTTATGTTGGTGTAGCAGTTATAATAGTTTTTTGAAAATGTATTATATGTATAATAAATTTAGCTGAATATTAGTGTCTACTGATTTATCTATGTAATATGTGCCTATGCACTACCTATATACTTTGTTTTAACAAAACAGTTTAAAAACTTTTTGTTTCTTAGTATTCTTGTCATCTGCTGTTCATTACTATCCTTGAGGACTAAGTTGAAACGCTTTGGATAAGTGTCTCCTGTCAAACCTGAATACACTGGCGTTTAACACCGCTGTTACCAGGCAAAAGTATGGCGGTGGTGCCTGCGATGCACAAAGGGCTCAATCACCTTCAAATGTACAATCTTCAGAAGCAGATCTTTCTTTTTTATAATATAGAAGTAGCAGACGAGCATGCAGTCCACCTGATGATAAGTGGCTACTGCCGCCCATTGACATGTGTAATCAACCCCAGATAAGATTATATTCCTATCTGAAGTCAAGCTCAGATGCCCCGGAAGAATGTCCCCCCGGCTGAAATGCCTCGGAAGAATGTCTCCCGTCCTATGATCGCTAGATAATATGCATGTCTTATTTTCCTTTGATTAAAGATAATATTTGGCACATTTACCGTTACATGAGGTGTAAGGTCTTTTGCTGCGTGTACAATATTACATATGGACATGGATTAATAACGTAGAAAGATAAGGGTTGAATGTCCTCGCTGATGACTGAAGGTGTTATCGATCACATCAAGAGCCGAGAACTTCCGTTTCCCTTCTTTGATAAGGGTAAATTTGTCGTCATTTTTTATGGAGTAGGTGCTACAACATATATGTCAGTGCTACAGCATATAAGTGACATATATCTTCGACTATGAGTATAAGTAAGTCAAACATGTAAGGCCTTTGTCATGCGGTACTTATATTTCTTTTTAATATTGCCAATTAGCGATAAGTATTATACTTATTAAATCCGGTGTAACACTAATTAAAACGGAGAAAGAAAACATCGTGAGGAAACCTGTGTACCTGAGAAATCTTAACAAAAAAGGCTTTCAAGGGTATGTGAAGTCTACCAATTCGCACTTGGACAGCGCGGTGGACTATCGCCTAATCCCTCTCATTCTGAGAGGAGACCCGTGCCAAGCAGTGGACGGTAGTGGGTTAATGAGGATGATGATTATACTAATTGCTATTAGAATTTGTTTGTTCTACAATACATTTCAAACCTCACTCAACCTGATTTGATATCTGGTCAATGTTCTCTCTATAGCCCTATATTTTAAATCCCTTTTATGCTTCAACATCTATATGGTACTACCGATAAACTCGATGCAGTCTCTTCACGAACTGCGTGCATGATGCACGCATAACGAAAAACTTAATAGTAAGAAATAAATAATAAGAAGTAAGAAGTGGCACGTGGGCCAATTTTGCACGAGGACAAAAGACTGCGTGACAGAAAAAACACTTAACAGGCAGAAGGCTCCGGGTACGATTTCGGCCAAGGAGAAATTTTACTAATTTAGATTTTTTCTGTGTCTGCATATTAGTTTCGTTGTTTTATGTGTATGCATGTCGCATGCACATGCGTGAATGTGTCCATGGAACCCGTCACACATAATTAGATAGGGTATTATAGTCCGCACCAAACTGCTAGTCCGCTCTGAAGTTGTTGCGAGCAGGTACTCGTAGTCATACAATTTGCTACGGCGACGCGATTCATTTCTATATTCAGAGCGGACTAGAAGTTTTACGCGGACTATACTTAATTACCTTTTTGGTTTTATCCTCGGCTTTTAACCTTAGCGGTATTCCGATAAACTAATTGATATTGATGAAAATTACGTATTACTAGGTTTAAGCATTTCGTCCAATTTCCCGTTAGCGATGTGTATCCGGTGACATGGGTACCACATAAATGGGTTGCGCTAAATGATACGAATATAACAATAATTATGTTTGTCTTTGTGTTCAGCGAACGGTTTACGTGATTTATTATTCCTTTGCAACTTTACGTGTCAGTCATTCATTAGTTGCGGTTGTGATATTTCATATATGAAATTAATGTTTTCAATGAAATATCGTATTTCTAATGTACTGGGATTCCACCTGATGTGAAGTGGTTAGTATCGGCTCATGGATATTTGTAACCATTTCATATAGAACAGGTATTCTACCTGAAGCCGTATGCTATTCTAGTGTTCGATTCCTGAGAATCATGGTCACCTCATTACGTAAGTTTGTCGGTATTCTCACTCTTCAACACAAATGCAAGAATTGCTTCACGTTATAAATATCTAGGTGTTGCGGTGGTACTTCCCCGGTTGAACGATACCTACAATTTTTGCTTTAAATTTATACACAAATACACTTCATATTATGTATGGAATCCGTCAAGCCATTTTGAATGTAGAGTGTGCCAAAGAATAAGACATCTATATTTCAAAAACATAACCCGCATTCGGGTAATAAAAAACAAATACAAATTAAGAACGAAAATACTCAAGTACAGTCACGAGCATAAATATATTACTATGGGCAGATCAGCAAAAATATGTGACGATACGATATATTATATACGAGATATTTTTGCAGCGTTCTTGCAGGCAGATATTACTGAACTCGTTCTTGGGTCAGATATTTTTGCTAATCTGCCCATAGTCATATATTTATGCTCGTGACTGTACATAGTTTTACTAACTTTTAGGACTGCAACTAAAATGTACGAAGTTCCCAACAACTAGATTCTTTTCTAGACTTAACTTGAATTTCTCTAGCTTTATTCTAGGCAGACTCCACACTTTCGCAAGTCAAGTGCTTGTACTTATATCCAGTCGCCAACTAATTAGCGTTCTCTTAAGAACTTAAGACCACTTGTGATACCTACGGTATTTTTAAGTCATTTGTTTTAAGTTTATTTCGGGTTATCTTTATAAAGTTTGTAGGTGGTGGTGGTGGTGGTAGGTAAACAGGTGTAGCGGAGGTGCCGCCGGAGTGGAACCACAAAAGGTTATACCACCTTGTTGTTTGACATACAGTAGAGTTTAGGAAATTTAAATTTTACTTTGGACTTTCTTGTCTAAATTAACAATAGCTTAAGGGCACACTAAAATTTTATGAAGGGCGCGAGCGCCGCGTTGCCATTGAATCGTTTATTACGTAAAACTAGCTGACCCGGCAAACGTTGTGTTGCTATATAAATCAAAAAATGTTAAGGGTGAACTACCCTTATCACTATGGGGTTTGAAAAATAGTAGTAGTAGTAGCCGATTCTCAGACCTACTGAATATGCATATAAAATTTGGTGAAAATCGGTAAAGCCGTTTCGGTCGAGTACGGTAACTAACATTGTGACACGAGAATTGTATATATAAGATAGTAATAATTTAAAAACTACATAACTCAACAATCTTCTCACTACCGTCCACATTCCGAGAACACGGAGTAAGTAACTGTAAATTGAGATAAATAATGCAACACAGATCTCGCGACGAGAGCGCCTCTATGAATATGTATCCAGATTAGGAACTATAAATGTTATTACTCGGATTTTTGATAATACTTCTGTTAAACAATGTTTACCACTTTTGAAATAGTAGGGGACCCCAGGAGCGTCATTAGGACCTATATGATTGTGTAGATTAGACATGAATAAATGACATGAATGAAGAGAAGGTTATATTATATTTTTCGATTCAGCGGGGGGTTTTCTTATTCTGACATTTTGAAAAAAAAAATTGTATGAGAATATATGAAGAATAATGTATTTTCCTGAAAATGAGCCTTTTCCTTTAGTTTATGATGCATCATTAGTTCCCAGGGATTCATGCTAATAAGTGACACTGATAGATAGTATAATAATACAGGTTTTTTTTTTTCAAAATGACTTTTTCACTACTTCGACGTGTAGTAATCGGCAGATTATGATGTTTCCCGTTTTCTAGCATTATATCCTTTATACACTACTGGAAAAAATTAAGGGATCAAAAAAAAATTCCAAATTTTTCGGTAGTTTTCAACAGGCCGTAACTTTGAGAGAAATGGTCGTACAGGAAATAAAAAAAAAGGAAATTGTAGCTTCAAGTGTCTAGTTTTTGGATTAGAACTTCAAAATTTTGTAGCCTCCGCGGTTTCTGAGTAATCGTAGAAAAACCAGCAACAAAAAAATTTTCAAAATTTTTTTAGTTTTTTTTTTGGTCTACGGGCATGGAAAAATTTTTTTTAGCTTAACCACCATAAGGATCGGATACTTTGTTCATTTAGCTTTAATTTCTTGTTTTAAACACCCTGATACGTCCACTCCTCGCTGAGATATCGGTCTTCAAATGGAAAAGGATCTTTTTGTCTTTGATTATCGATATCTCAGCAACCAATGATCGTACAGAAAGTTAAAGATGGCTTTAAAGAACTTGAATAAATTCCCCTTAACGACTGTCCATTGTATTTTCGGAGTTTTTTTTTCTTTTCTTTTTGAAAATTTAAGCACTTTCTGGAACAAAAATGTGGAAAAAGCTCGGAAAAACAATTTTTTTTTCTCATTTTTAAAAATTATGAGCTTTTCAGAGCAAAAAACATGATCCTTTAATTTTTTCAAAAATTCGATCAAGTGAAACAAAAAAACGGCTGGCTGGATTAATTTGATTCTTTGTAGGATTTTTGTGGACATATTGAACTGTAAAAGGCACACTTAACATTAGTGGTTTCCTCAATATTTACGATCCAGCGCTTGATTTTCCAAAAAACCACCAAAAGCCCTTTTTTTGTTGCATTTTCAAATTCATGTGACAGAAAGAAAAAAAATTTTTTTCGAAAAAACAATGGACAGTCGTTAAGGGGAATTTATTCAAGTTCTTTAAAGCCATCTTTAACTTTCTGTACGATCATTGGTTGCTGAGATATCGATAATCAAAGACAAAAAGATCCTTTTCCATTTGAAGACCGATATCTCAGCGAGGAGTGGACGTATCAGGGTGTTTAAAAAAAGAAATTAAAGCTAAATGAACAAAGTATCCGATCCTTATGGTGGTTAAGCTAAAAAAATTTTTTCCATGCCCGTAGACCAAAAAAAAAACTAAAAAAATTTTGAAAATTTTTTTGTTGCTGGTTTTTCTGCGATTACTCAGAAACCGCGGAGGCTACAAAATTTTGAAGTTCTAATCCAAAAACTAGACACTTGGAGCTACAATTTCCTTTTTTTTAATTTCCTGTACGACCATTTCTCTCAAAGTTACGACCTGTTGAAAACTACCGAAAAATTTGGAATTGTTTTTTGATCCCTTAATTTTTTCCAGTACTATATTAAAAAGAAAATTGACCACGCTCGAGCATATCCAGTGATCGATTTTTTTGATTCTGCAAACCCCCCGACATAGAAATCTCATTAATGGTTTAGGATACTCTACAGGGTGTAAGGTATCTCCCATATCTTGTTCTAACAAGCTCGAGACACTCCCGAAATCCCCTCTTGGGCTCCCCAACTAAAAGCTCCGGAACATGTTTTACGTAACAGTGATAGAAGTAATATTGCCACACCCATTTCCGGCGTGAAGCATTTCTTGCGTTTCAGTGGTACAGTATGATATACTGTAAATGTCAGCTGACTTACATAATTATGAGTCAGTCGGTAAGTAAATGAAATAGTCCTTCTTATTATGATTAAAAATATATAGATGTATATAAACATATGTGTGTATGTAGGTCGACTTATCAACACATTTTTACACGATTTATATTAGCTTCACTTGTGTGTTTGTCAGTGAGTAACTCCGTTTTTCAGTAGAAAGAGATCAACATATTACATCCTTATCTTACCCTGCATGTATAAAATAATGAAATATACTACCGAAAGATTTTTAGTTGATTTTATCATAAAAGCGTGTTTTTTAGTTTTTTGAACTATATTTATTATTTACAATATAGGGTAGTATGCAGTCCACCTGATGGTAACTGGCTACTGTCGTCCATGAACATCTGTAAAGAACCCCAGATACGATTAGATATTTAAACCTGAGATCGGCCAAAGATGCGCCGCTACCTCTGAGGAGTAAGCTGGAACTGAATTGATCCATTGGTGAAATGAAACATTTGGTGGATAAAATATTCACTTTGGTAACTATATTCTGTGGTGAGTAATGGGACTCGTGTGTTACAAAAATGTTGAAAACATCTGGTTTAGATTTATTTATTGTGCACATCGCTGAAAGTTCCTAATTGCGCTGAAAAACAGATCCAGCTAAAAATTGTTTGGTAAAAATCTAACGAGAGGAAATATGAAAACTTTTATATCGGAGGCAAATCGTATAAAATCATTTTACCATTTTTTGCCTCGGTTTGGTAATTTTGTTTTTTTTTTTGGTTTTGTGTTGGTTTTGAGTCTAAATTGGCATATAAAAATATTTATTGAAATACGCGTAACGTACTTGATTTTTTTTGTTTAATCAACTTTTACAGTTTCATACATTTATTTTTTTCCACACTAGTGGTCACCCATCCAACATCCGACCTCGACCAACGTTACTTAAGTTACATTTTAGTAATTGAAATGTAAATTACAACTGCTATTTTAATGTTTATGTCACTAGCGGTCACCCATCCAACTGTCGACCGCGCCCTCCATTGCTTAACTTACGTTTTAGTAATATAAATGGTGTTTTTTTTTTTATTTCTATTTTTTAACAACAATATTCTGATAGTTTTATATGCTTATGCCACTAGCGGTCACCCATCCGACAACCGACCTCGACCATCGTAGCTTAAGTTGCGTTTTAGGAATTTAAATGTTGATTGCGACTGACAGCTCAATGTCTTTTTGCCACTAACCGTCAACCATCTAATATCCAACCGATGTTGCTTAATTTTACGTTACGATCTACATAAGAATCAGAGCTACCTACGCTTTAGACATTTTATAGATTTACAAATCATTTACGTAACGTATTGTTTTTGGCTAACATTTTCCGGCTCAAGAGTCTGAAATTACGAACATTATATCGAGCATAACATGTTATATATAGCGATTTATATCGCTACAGCGATAAAGGCGATGCTCGAATAATTAGCGGGGCAATGTAAAAGCTAAATCGGTTCATTGTTTATAGCATGGCTAATACAACGCGTGTTTATGCTGTAAACATTAATTGTAATGGCGATGGTGTTACATTTCGTATTTATGGGGCGGAATAGGACATTCATTTGGTTACATTTTAGATGCAAATGCCATTATATTGTAATAAATTTTATGAAATAGATAACGGTTATAAAGCGCGTGTTTTGTAGCCACTAGCGGTCGCCCATCCAACAGCTGACCGCGGCCAACGTTGCTTAAGTTACGTTTTAAGATTTTAAATTTTGGTGGCCGACCTCAGGTAGGAATATCTAATCCTATCTGGAGTTGATTACAGATGTCCATGGGCGGCAGTAGCCACTTACCATCAGGTGGACTACATGCTCGTCTGCTACTCCTACATTATAAAAAAAACCTTTTCATAACTTCTCCAAAAGTCTTGATCACTCATTGCTCTCATCCAATATCTTCCATTCAATTGTAAGAAGTCACACATCTATCCAATAGGTTTTATCACAACAGAAATATCCTATGTAAGTCTAGTGCTATCACTCTTCGTTTTGGCAATAGATAAGTGACAATTCTGTCAGCCGTTTAATGGCTGTCATGGTGTAATTTACGCAGAACAATGCCGACATGCGCAGTTAAGACACGAAATCGAAGAAAAAGGGCCAAGAAATATCGTTTCATTCGTAAATGATCTAAAAACTACATTTTTTTAATATTCTTCAAACACGAAAATATATGACAGTAACAATTGTCAAAAGATTTTTTTTTTGTTAGGAGCGAGTAATATTTATTATCCATGGTTTTGGCTATAAATATTTGAATGCCGAAGTGAATATCGATTAGGTATAAATAAAAGGTTCTAATATCACAACCTATTTAATATTATGAACATACTGTAGTGAATTGACTAATTTAGCACGCGCAGTAGATAATTACCCACTTATTATTAAACCGTAATTACAGACTAGTTCGTCCACATCGCATTATTAGGTAGAATGTGTTAAAACATTAATGATCGTATTTTGGAAATTGCTTTGGAATAAGTTATTATTTTGTATCTAATGAAAGCAAATGTTTTGCGTGATGTTCCATCTCCATTAGTCTTTTGGAAAATGTGTTGGAACTGTCCTCCGCTACTCAAAGTACGGAGCTTTTATTTAAGCAAGATGTTGAGTCACTTCGATAGCGTGATTCCACGCCATACCTTGACGAGTTTGAGAAGTTCACCACGGTCCTTAAAATTTCCCTATGACATTATTCGCCTTAAGAAAGGTGGATTCTGCTGCTGTTTCTGTATTTAGCTAGAAACTTTGCTTCTGGTTCTAACCTTGGATATATCAACTGCTACTAGATTCGTATACATTTGAACAGTGCTTTTGTTTTTTATTTTTTTTAATAGTTGATATATCTACAATATACAATGGCATATAAAATAAGCCAAAACTTATTTAACAACATACTGCGTGTTTCATAAAAAAACAAACCTTTCAGAATGGGAATCGAAGAGCATAATACGCGAAATCATTATGTTTCAAAGAAATGAATAAAATGTTTGTATAATCTAATAAGGCTTACCTGCCCATTCAATTGTAATATAACTGTTGATATTTATTCAGGATTGATAATATTAATTTTGAGAGTACCTACAGCGGTGTTCTAATCAGAATTCAGTAATTACATCTTCACTATGGATGGTTGCATACACAAAGCGACGCTTCAAGTTTGATTACAGCGACAGAAATGCTGATTCAGGTAATTGGAAAACCAGAATTAGCCAATTACACCGAATAAACATTCCTTGCTGAATTATCTGAAGTCGTCCAAGTTACAATGATATTAACATTCCGCTTTTGTCCGCGCGCTAATGAACCGTGCTTCGCTGACAAACAACTTCGCTAAGAGCGGCTTCGCATCTGATCAATTAACTCGATGTTGTGGGTTCAAGGTGACAGCGACTTCATTGTTAATAATATTTTGTATCATAGTTTAAGAACAAAAATATCTTACGCAAAGTTATTAGAAGCCGTCGAAGTTACGTATGCTATGAACATTCCGCTTTTGTCCTCGCGCTAATGAACCGCGCTTCGCTGACAAACAACTTCGCTAAGAGCTACTTCGGATGTGATTAATTAACTCAATATTGTGTGTTTGAGGCAACAGAGACCTCGCTGTTAATGTAAAATATTTTCAATCTCGTATCTTGCATCTTTTATGAAGAAAATATAATATTTAAGGAGTATTCTTTCAAACAAGCAAGTTCTTTGCTGGCTAATGTAAGGTATATGTATTTTTTGGAAGAAATACTACGCGGAGTGTAAATCGATTACGTTATTCAATAACCTTCATTAAGTACTCAATTTCTCCCACACCTTTTCAAAGCTGCCTAAGAAACAATGTGAAATTAGCAAGCTATTGTCCGCGCGCTAATGAACCGCGCTTCGCTGACAAACAACTTCGCTAAGAGCGGCTTCGAATCTGACTAACTGTCTCCATAGTATAAAATTCTAACTTATTAACTCAATATGTGTGTTCAAGGCAGTCATGACCACAATATTAATGTTAGCAAATTTCTAGTATTGTATTATTATTCTTCAATGAACTAAGTATAGTATTATAGGAGTACTAATTTAGAAAAGCAAGCTCTTAGCGTTTTAATACTAATAAATGTATATTTTAGGAAGAAATACTAAGCGAATGTACCCTATATTATAAATCGATTTATTTATTTAATCACCGATAGAAGGCACTCAATTTCTCCCACATCTTTTCAAAGCTGTCTAAGGAACAATGTGAAATTAACAAGCCATTGTCCGCGCGCTAATGAAGCGCGCCTCGCTGACAAACAACTTCGCTAAGAGCGGCTTCGAATCTGACTAATTGTCTCCATAGTATAAACTTCAAGGTGGTTTCGTTATTATTTAAATACCTTTATAGTTTTTATTTTGTCTATTCTATGTGGCTACTTATATAGGGTGAATTTATCATGTGTACGTATATATTGCAAAATCAGATGCTTTATATAAAAATGCTAATGCTTGGTCCTTATAGTTGACACAATCGGCTGGTGCAATAAAAAAGGTGTGTGTTACTTTTTTAAATGTCTTCGTTCAATTACCGGCTAAGGTAAAAGATTTTTTAAAAGTAAGTATGGTTTAGTTTTAATAAAAATTGACCTCGTAACACCTTTTTTGCATTTTACCTTATGCTTAATATTTTCAGATTTGGCTACGCACACTTGAAAAACTTACCCTGCATGTTGTCCCTTGTCATATAATTATATACGATATTATAGTATGAATATTTGATATTCCTCGTCTTCATACCTAAGCCTAGCAGTACCTCAAAACGACATTAATATTTATGATTCACGCGTACCAACCTCCACGCTCATCGTACCTAGTACTCAATTGTTAATCTATTGCGTAAACAGCTTAACGAATTTCTGCTTGTTTATAGAAAAACGACCACAATAAGTTTTTCAATAAAATAAATAAATAGAAAAACCATCGAAGGTTAAAATGTAACAAAAAAGGATAAAACAATTTTAAAACCGCCAACTTAACATAAGAGCATATGAAAAACAGAGTATCCCTTTTTATAGCACTTCCCTACGTACCAATGGAAGGTGGTAGAACCCTTTGTGGTTCGACTCCGGCGGCACCACCGCCACACCTATTTCTACCTAATAACAGCAGTGTTAGACGCTGCTGTGTTCCGTTTTGAAGGGTGTGGTATGGGATAAAGGCTGTTCAGATGCATTCCAGCTTAGTCCTCAGGGTTAGCCGCGCAGCTGTGGCCGACTTCAGGTAGGAATATCTAATCCTATTTGGGGTTGATTACAGATGTCCATGGACGGCAGTAGCCACTTACCATCAGGTGGACTGCATGCTCGTCTGCTACTCCTATATAATAAAAAAAAACTACTTGGCTCTCAAAGATGTAGCTGTGGTAATAACATAGGTATTCAAGTCCCTTAAACTTAATAGGAATACTTGGTTTTGTAGTAACGTAAATAATTTAGGTACATCTTATTCCTGTGCTTATTTATATGCATTTCTGTTAAAAATTAAAATATTCATAGTATTAACAATTTAATCAAAATATGGATCAAAATACTCAATTCCGCGATAATTCTGGTTTACCGTGAAGCAAATTTTTAACAAATAATTGTTAGCATTCTACCAAGTAATTAAATCCAGCGAAATTCGATGAGATGTGCTGTGCAATCCTATACAATAATTACTGTTACTCACTGAAGCTTAGATCGCATTACGCAATTAATCCTTACCAGTGTCACAGCTACGTTACAATGGAGTCCACAAACCCAGCGATTTGTCCAATAAACAGAGCTAATACCACTAACAATTAAACAATATACCACATAAGGTATTAATGCACCATTGTAAATATCTTGCAAAGTTTTTAATTATTTGCAATTAAATTGAGGTGGTAGAACCCTTTGTGCTTTGATTCCGGCGGAACCACCGCAACACCTATTTCTGACTAATAACAGCAGTTCTAGGCGCTGCTGTGTTCCGTTTTGAAGGGTGTGGTAAGGGAGACATACTTTTCCGAGGCGTTCTAGCTTAGTCCTCAGGGGTAGCGGCGCACCTGTGGTTGACCTCAGGTCTATCTTATCCTATCTGGGGTTGATTACAGACGTCCATGGGTGGCAGTAGCCACTTACCATCAGGTGGATTGCATCCTCGTCTGCTATTCCTATATTATAAAAAAAATCAAATTACGATATTTTTTATGCCTAAAGGGTTAGGCTGAGAAGTATGTCCACCAAAAAGCTTATAAGCGCTAACTTCGGTGGAAATCTCATTAGAGTTTAATATAGACTCCTTTTTATCTCCGCATTTAAAAAAATAAAATTCTGAATTGCCTCATTTTGTTTGGTAAATAGTGAGTATGAATTAGAGGGATCATCAACAAACACTGATTTCTGTCCTATTACACTGCATGAGACCCTTTCAGATTATGAGCATCGATATACTACTAATAAAGACGTAGTAGTATATCTATGCTACTGAGTGACAAATAACAGATTTCAAATAGACATTTTATTTTACAAATCTTTCAGGTATTTCCACACAGTATTTCCATTCTACAATATCAAGTAACAATTCTCTACTAAGTACGAAAATACTTAATTTAGAAAAATCTGAATTTCTAAATTTTCTGCTAATTTCATACCTCCAGTTTGAGGAGCCGAATTTCAAACCACCAGACTACAAAACATTCACTATATGACAGACAATATTCCCGTGTGATATACATCACTTAACAATTAAAAATTTAATTTCGAAAAATCAGATGCACTTTTCTGCAAATTTTAGATCTCTAGTTTGAAAAGACAAATTTCAAACCACCAGACTACAATGCTATCACTACATGACATACAATATACCCGTCTGATACACATCACTTAACAATGTAGGCCAAAGTTCACTTCACTATATTATACAGTACATGAAGTACTCATCAACCTAAGATGAGCAATATAACTGAGATGTCAAGGTGACAGATTTAGGTCAGCGCTGATAAGGATGACAATCGATACTCGACGTATCTCGAGATTGTCTCAAAACGCCTATTCTGTATATCCGTCTGCAAAGTTTCGGATCAGTTCGTAAATAAATTTGACATAATTAAAACAACTTGGTTTGTTCTGTATATTCGTCTACAAAATTTCGGATCCGTTCGTAAATAAATTTTATGTGAATGAAACGACATGGCTAGTTCTGTATATTCGTTTACGAAGTTTCGTATCGGTTGGTAAATAAATTTGATATAAATTAAACAACATGTTCTCTGTTCTGTATATTCATCTACTAACTTTCGGATCCGTTCGTAAATAAATTTGATGTGAATGAAACAACATGGCCTATTCTGTATATCCGACTACAAAGCATCGGATCTATCGGTAAAAAAATGTAAACAAGTGTCAGTTGAAGCCATTATCGCATATAAGCGATAATGACTTATATATATTAGATATATTAGATATTAAATAGTAAATGTAATGACTGCTGTCAAATCGTTGTATAAACCGTCGGGAACAAATATAAGGAAAAAATCCAGAGTTGATCAGAATAGATCTCCAGACGTGCCATCGACCCGAAATATCGTAGGCATTTGGCGAGTAGATTTCTTTTTAAGTACTAGAGCCTTCAGGCGTTACGCTTACCAAGTTTAGATGTATATCATTATTAAATACGGAGTATGGATATTTTTATGAAGTCTTTGAATAACGATTGTGCCAGTGCCACACTAAACTTTCCTGTCGCGCCTACACGCGCGTATTTGCGCCCACACGCGCGTCCAATACGCACACATAAATTATCTCGCTGCTGCTTCGCAATACATATGCGTATATGAAACGATAGAAAGCTAGTGACATTTTTATAAGCTTGACTTTGGATAGGATTACAGTCCTATGTCCAGCCGGCCACATATGCGTGCCTACCCATTTCATTAAGTTGGATCTAAACATGGGATAATTATATTTAATTTCAACTTAGTCAGCAATCAAAACTCCACAGCGTTTACTACTACTACTATTGCTGTCAATTCTGTGAAGACTTCTACCAGCTGATTACATAACTCAAAAAACATTAAGGTAAGCCATATTCCCCTAACGAGAAAATAATATTACCTGTAATGTAAGCGAGAAAGCTGTCAAGGTGACATCAAGGGCAATTGCTGACAAGGATGAGAATCGATATTCGGTGAGGCTCAAATTGCGCGCCCCATCAATCTGGATCATTGTCGCTTCTGGCGAAGCTACAAATGTAGCAATTTACTTCTCGATAGGTAGCGATCTAGAGCAATTAGGATTGCGGTAGAATTTACATTGCACAGATCTAGACTAAGTTGCATCTAACATTATAATGATTGTTCTTGCTGGTCGAACTGTAGTGTTTCGATGTGGTACCATCGCCACACCTTTTTCTTGTGTTCTTGCAATTTGATAGAAGTTTATGAATGCCGCCTTTCTGGCAGCTTTTTCGCCAGTTTCCCCGGAAAATTGGATAAGCCTGATTTCTTTTAAACTTGGATAACTCGAGTATTTCTTAATCAATATGAGGGGATAAGATAAGAAGTCCTCAGCAGTGATGACGCATCTGTGCCTAGCAGAACCTATTTTGAATAGAGTTGGTTATCTATTTCGTCTACAATCAGCCAATTGATATCTTGATTATCGACATCTTATGCTTTTTAAAGAGCAGTTGTAATATTATATGTATTTTTGTGAGCTAAGTACTAGTAATTATTTATCACTGCTTTAACAGCGAAGGAAAAGCGAGGAGATCTGAAAGTTCAAAATTTCTCAAAGGCATGTCAAGTCTATCCATTGGCATACCACGTAATCGATATGATCTTTTAAGCGATGTTTTTCTTGTAATCTTATAGTAAAACAATATAAAGATAATGAGGTACATTTTTTTCGTAAAATAAACAAGAAATTTGAACCCTCGATAAACGTTGGCTTTGGTGCGATTACACTAATTTTCTACTTCTACAAGAGTTTTTCATTCAGGTCAAAGTTCGATTGGAAGGAATCTCAACTTTTAAAGTAATTAAGAACACGCGCTTTGTTATTTTTATTTGTATTTATTTTAAAGTATGTAATAGGGGACTCCACCTTTGCTATTATTTATCAATTTTTACATGTCAGATGAAGTACAAAAAGTGCTTCTGTTAATAATTACTACTGACTGTTGATTAAAGGAAAAGCGACTACAATTTTCTATTGGAAAGTATTTCCTCTCATTTTTCATCGGCAATCATTTTACCCAATTTTACCACCCATTAAAGATCGACATTTAACAATAACTTTATACTAGATACTGTCAAAATGAGAGCATTGGGGATGAAAATATCGATAGATTGAGTATTCATAATAGGTGTAAGAGCACTTTTCCTATCGCGCGTATTTACACCCGCACACGCGTCTTATTTCCACACATTAATTAAGTCACTACAGTGCTTTCGTGACCCGTGTCTGTATGTGTATGAAACGGTAGATCACAGTGGTACGCATGTGTATATGACGCGCGTCCGGGCGTAAACGCGCAACAGAAAAAGTCCTTTTTTAAAACTGTTGCAAACGGAAGGTGGTAGAACCTTTTGTGGTTCGACTCCGGCGGCACCACCGCCACACCTATTTCTACCTAATAGCAGCAGTGTTAGACGCTGCTGTGTTCCGGTTTGAAGGGTGTGGTAAGGGAGACAGACTTTTCCGAGGCGTTCCAGCTTAGTCCTCAGGGGTAGCGGCGCATCTGTGGCCGATCTCAGGTAGGAATATCGAATTCTGTCTGGAGTTGATTACAGATGTCCATGGGTGGCAGTAGCCACTTACCATCAGGTGGACTGCATGCTCGTCTACTCAGGTGGACTGCTACTCTTATATTATATAAAAAAAACATGAATTAAGTCGCTACAGTGTTTTCGTGACCCGTGTCTGTATGTGTATGAAACGGTAGAACACAATGGTACGCATGTGTATATGACGCGCGTCCGGGCGAAAAAGCGCGACAGGAAAAGTCTTTTTTTAAAACGGTTGCAAACACCATCCGCAGATATCACACATATCTCGTTCATACTAGTATCTGTCTATCCGCACAAAGTTACTAACGTGACGTTAATGCCTAGTTGCGTATCAGCTGTCCCATTTACAGCTGGTAGCTGTCACATCCCGCTAAGTCGAAGTTATAAGCCTTTTATATCACCCATACACATTTGCTGTCACATCTCACTATGTTGAACGTTATAAACCTCTTTTATATTAGACATGTGACTGTGACTGTGAAGGTGGTAGAACCTTTTGTGATTCGACTCCAGCGGCACCACCGCCACACCTATTTCTACCTAATAACAGCAGTGTTAGGCACTGCTGTGCTCCGGTTTAAAGGGTGTGGTAAGGGAGACAGACTTTTCCGAGGCGTTCCAGCTTAGTCCTCAGGGGTAGCGGCGCATCTGTGGCCGACCTCAGGTAGGAATATCTAATCCTATCTGGGGTTGATTACAGATGTCCATGGGCGGCAGTAGCCACTTACCATCAGGTGGACTGCATGCTCGTCTGCTACTCTTATATTATAAAAAAAAAAAAAAACCACCATCGCAGATGTTATCACACATATCACGTTTATACTAGTATCTATCTGTCTATCCGCACAAAGTTACTAACGAGACGTTAATGCCTAGTTCCGTATCAGCTGTTCCATTTACAGCTGGTAGCTGTCACATCCCGCTAAGTCGAAGTTATAAGCCTTTTATATCACACATACACATTTGCTGTCACATCACACTATGTTGAACGTTATAAACCTCTTTTATATTAGACATACTACACATTTCACACTTACAGTAGCGTCATATTTTTAGGCGACTTTAATTCAGTTCTTTAGCTGTTGATCTACTTATAATATTATAATCACGTCATTTAATTATGCCACATCTCAATCGTCTGACACGCAAAGGGTTCCAGGTTCGATCCCTCGCCAGCCAGAAATCTAAATGATAAATTTATATTTCTGTTCTGGGTTTTTGTATCTGGGTTTGAATCGAGGGAACATAGTGTGTAGAATGCTTCTTTTAAGTATTTTAATAAGACTAATTTTAGTTGGTAGTACTACCACATACTTATTATTCCTACAGTGTCCATCGCCATTTTATTAACTCGTATGTTTAATAAATGAAGAGTGTTGTCAATTTTGTAAAAGCCGCTTTACTAACAGTCCGTAGCTGTCTCTCACGTCACGCAATTAATAATGCTCTTTGATACGTAGCTACGGACCTCACAGACTAGCTACTTATCATCTGCGATTTGCGTTTTGGCGATTTGGCGTTTGACCTCGGTGCCGAAAACGCACATTTTAGCGACTGTATGTATCGGGGTATGTATGTATGTACGTATATATGTACTCGTATGTATATATGTATGTAGCGACTATCATGTATGTAATATAATGCTTCTTACACATTTTGCTTTTTGTTGTTGTATCTGCACAAATATAACTGCGACCGACTGTCAAAAGTGGGCAACTCGGAATGGTGTAGCTTTTGATCAATTCAATTATTCTATAAATTGTGTGTGTGGTTTTATAATAGGGATCGTTTTTTTAATAACATACGCATACCTAAGAGATCTTAAAAAAAGTTTTCAAAGGTATTTGAAGACTACCAGTACGCACTTAGTCAGCGCGATGGACTATGGTCTAATCCTTCTCATTTTGAGAGGAGACCTGTATCTAGTAGTGGGAAAGTAATGCGTTGACGACGATAAACATTATACCTGTGTGATTTTTATCAAAAGTTATATACCTACTGTTGTCTTTACGTTATACATAGGGGACAATAGCGACGTTGTGGCGACAGGCCACCGCAAACCTATATGTCGCGTGTTGATGTACATACAAACCGCAGTTGGTTTAATTACTATGGCTCTCTGTGTACTGGTTGAAAACGTAATGTTTCCTAAAATGGGAGAGAATTAATTATTAAAAATATTTTAATTATGGAGAGCTTGATTATCTGGTTTTACGTACTTAGGTATTTTTTTATTATACTGTACTTTATGGTTTATGTTTTTTTACACGCTTTATATTAGCTTCACTTGTATGTTTGTCTGTGAGTAACTCCGTTTTTCAGTAGAAAGAGATCAACATACATCCTTATCTTACCCTGCATGTATGAAAAAATGAAATAGAATACCGAAAGCTCTTTAATTGATTTTATCATAAAAGCGTGTTTTTTAGTTTTTTGAACTATATTTATTATTTTATGTCACTAAATTTATTCCAAATTGCGCCATTTAAGAAAATACATTTTATTTCAGTTTAAAATTTTCGACAGATTTTTTTAGTTCGACAGGTACTTCTTTCTTAAACAAAGAGATTAAATATTTTTTTGAATACCTTTGAACTTTGGACTTACATTAATTATATGGAATAAAAATATAATACTCAATTTAGAAATTAAATATGTGAGCTTTCACTTATGATATTACAATAAGAACACGCAACAAACGGTTAAATAATTCTCCATTATTCACAAAGTAAAATCAAGTTATGAAGTCTCACTTCTCTCCCAGTTTTCAGTAAATACGAGAAATCCTCAGGCCCCAACTTATTAATCCTATTTTTGTTGAGTGGCCGATATTAACTTCATATTTCTTCTGAAGTAATAATGTGCTTTTCAAGTTCGCCGAATAAGAAATGTGTTACGGTTCTCTCCAACCTTTTGCAGAGAAAATAAAATCCCATTTTCTTTTAAGCATTAAACCATCAATCCGCTTCTTTTCTATTATTAATTTTGAATTATAAACATTATCTTCAAAGTATTTTTTTTTAATAAAATGCATTTTTATTGTTTTACTAGCTGACCCGGTAAGCGTTGTGTTGCCATATAAATAAAAAAATATTAAGGGTGAACAACCCTTATCACTTATGAAAAATAGATGGGGTATGAAAGGGGTATGAAAAATAGATAGTAGCCGATTCACAGACCTACTGAATATGCATATAAAATTTGGTGAAAATCGGTATAGCCGTTTCGGAGGAGTACGGTAACTAACATTGTGACACGAGAATTTTATATATAAGATTTGTCAGAGACGAATGAAATGTTCTACCACATTTGGATATAATATATTTTTTTATTAAACTGGAATAGCAAACGAGCTTGCAGTCTAACAATTTGTGCGTGGTCATTGTATTGGACAATTGTAATGAACTGTAAATAGATTGGAAATTAGGACAGGTGCAGATGTAGTTATTTCCGTTTCAGATAATTAAGTTAGAATACCTCGTATACCTACTAGATTATGAAGCCATATTTTCTTCCCTATTCCGGAATTTCCTATTACGAATAGACATTATTGTAAGATTTCAAGAAAATTTTAAACAAGTTTGTACTCTGTCTCTTTCAATCTAATTCACTATCAAGAAGTTCATTATGAGAAACCGAGGATTGTCGGACTTTGAAACTATGTTCGGCGATTTGGCACGATCAAAGTGTTAGATTGTGCGTTGTTACAGTGTACACATTCTCAAGCTCGATTAACATCATCATCAACCCATTACTGTCCCACTGCTGGGCACGGGTCTCCTCTCAGAAGGAGAAGGAGAAGGCCATAGTGCATCGCGCTGGCCAAGTGAACCCTAACAGCGACGGAAACATACGAATTCTGTAAAAATATGTTCTCAGAAGTATGCGACCTCTACCAACCCGTACAGGGCAAGCATAGGCCTGCTACCATCTCATTGTGAAAGACACACACCCAAGGTTACTTAAAACAAAACAGGACTGATGTCGAAAACAGACAGATTCTACAAAATACTCTTTACTTTATATAGCGTATCAAATAAACATACCCAACAAACTCGTACACACTATCCACTTCAAAGACATTCACCCCGCCGCGGCGTCGGTTTCCGACATAAACATCTTATTCCAACCGGAACATACGTCCAATCTGGAACCGGAACTGAATACCAAGCAGGCTTAGCAACTAAACGTGCTGCACGTACCGTATAAACGAATAGACGCGAATAAAATATTGCGACTGTTAAGGCTGTAAATAAAAGTCTAAATAGTAAAGAAGGTAGCATAGGTAGAAGCGACTTTGAACTAATACAGCTACAGTTATGAAAGTAAGTAGTAGTTTTGAACGGTAGAAAAAGTATGATTATACCATACCATACCCACGAGCAATGCGCTGAGAGGACTCCGGTTGCATTCCTCAGGAGATCCCGGAATCCTCTACGCAGCGCTTAGGACGGCCACCGGAGGGGTTTTAGTGCGGTAAGAATCCCACATAACCCTGTTCCGCTCCCACGGCATAGGGTACCTTGTGAAGGTTTCCCCCTCGTAAACAAGAAAAGGTATCACAGCCACACCTAATTCTAACGTGAAGGTGTTCGGTGTTAGGGTGTGGTGGTCGAATTATATAGGAGATGACCAGTTAGTCCTGTGATCGGCTTCAAGTAGAATCTCGTCTCTGCTTCTGCTTCTGGAGTTGTAGTTGTCCATAGGCGAAAGTTATCTTAACATCGGGTACACGGCATAATTGTTTACTAAGTACTTCAATCATCATCATCGTCAATCCATTATTGTCCCACTGCTGTGCACTAGTCTCCTCTCATAACGAGGTCATATTCCATCGCGTTGGCCAAGTGCGTATTGGTAGACTTCACATACCATTGAGAATTTTTTTTTATATAAATCTCTCAGGTATGCAGGTTTCCTCACGCTGTTTTCCTTCACCGTTTAAGCAAGTGATAATTAATTTCTAATACGCACATAACTTTGAAAAATCAGAGCCTGGGATTTGAACCTCATATCATATCACATACATTGCATAAACATTTGAACAATTACCTTATTTGTCAATTAGCGAACAAAACACAATTAAGAGATCTTAATGTATAAACTAGCTTCACATATCTATGTGATCTCACAATATCCAAGAGCTGCAACAACTTTTGACAGTTGGAGTCAAACGTTGGCCAAGTGCCAGAGGCTTCGCAATGTCAGAACACATCTTGTTTCACATCAAAAGCATTATACTCCCGGCTGTCCCTGGGGACAACTCTCACTCGACGAAATACGGATATCAGATAAATTGGTGTAACACAGAATTGTTATTTTCCATCGCTTTCTTCTTTTTCCTTTTTTTTCAGCCTACCTGATAGTAAGTGGCTAGTGTCGATGGACATCTGTAATCAACCCTAGACAGAATTAGATATTCCTAGCTGAGTACTACCACAGATGCGCCGCTACTCCTGAGGACTAAGCTGGAATGCCTCGGAAAAGTATATCCCCTTACCACACCCTTCAAACTATAATACAGCAGCGCTTAAAACTGCTGTTATGAGGTAGAAATAGGTGTGACGGTGGTGCCGGTCAAACAGATAGTTCTACCACCTTAAAAATAACTTTAACGCAATATTTAAACGAGCTTTCGATATAACCCACCCTTAATGTGTAAACTAGCTTCACATAGATCACAATATCCAAGAGCTGCAACAACTTTTGACAGTTGGAGTCAAACGTTGGCCAAGTGCCAGAGGCTTCGCAATGTCAGAACACATCTTGTTTCACATCAAAGGCATTATACTTCCAGCCTCTGGGGACAACTCTCACTCGAAATACTATTGGATATCGAATGAATGCGAAATTAGGTACTATGTTCCCGAACATACCGTTGTTGTAAATGTGAGGTAGTAAATATACTCGTAGCATTAGAATTGAACCATATTTAATCAAATGACTTTTTAATACTAATGATTTCTAATAAATCATCATCAACAACCCATTATTGTTCCACTGCTGGGCACGGGTCTCTTCTCAGAATGAGGAGGATTAGGCCATAGTCCACCGCGCTGGCCAAGTGCGTATTGGTAGACTTCATATACCTTTGAGATATTTTTTTTCTAATAAATATTGTTTATTAATTTCAACGCGATTTGTACAAGTAATATTTATTTTCATTTACCAGTTTTTATGAACATAACAAATTAAAATAACACATTTAACTAAAGTAACAACAAACTAACATTATAATAATACGATATTAATGAGCAGATTTGATTATAAAGCTGGATGCTGGCCATTGCAACGTCTTAATTAAACATGATGTTCTTATTTAGGCTTATAAGACTAATCTTAATAAAAACCATAGTCCTAGGTCAAACTAAGGATCTGTAGGTGTAGATGGAAACGGTATATCATTTAGTACAGTAGTCGTTTTTAAAAGACAATTTTATTCTTATTGGCACACGTTAAAACCATTAATTTACTCTCTTAAGGTTGTAAATTTCCCTGAAGCACTTTGCCAGTTAATTTCTTCTGCTGTGTTAGTACCAGAGAACTTAATACTAGCAATTACCCGGAGCCCGGTCGTGTGATTCTGTTACGTGACAGAGTTGTTAGTGGTAGTGTTCTACTGACACTCTTGTTTGCTTTTTCCCGGTTGTGTAATAACTGGATGGAGGTTCGTTAAAATTAAACTTTGCTCAGTTTTATAGGTGTCTGTAACGTACCTACAGTGAGTAAGTAGTTCTATTTAATATAATAGCTTTTATTTATTTAATATTCTGTTTTTTTTTTAATTCAAGACCTTAATTTTCTATTTGATAGACTATTTTATTTCACACTTTAATTTTTATTTCATATCATTGCCTCTGACTCCTTAAAATTAAACTGAGTTTAATTACTATTTCATTTAGTTTTAGTTTTAATTTTACTACCGTTGCAAAGCAGTTATTTTCTTCTATGTTGGCACTAGAGAAGTTAATACCAGTAATTACCCGGAGCGCGCTCGTGTGATTCTGTTACGTGACATAGTTGTTAGCGGGTAGTGTTCAAATGGCACACTTTTTACCAGTTGTGTTTTTACCAGTTGTATATGTAGGTCCTTCATGTCATATTAAAGTGATTTTTTGTAGTTTTTACTGTACATTTTAATTAATAGTCCTATATTTAATTTTACCCTTACATTTAAATTTCATCTTCCCATTTGAGCCATCCGGATAAGTTTCATTGTGATTTGATATCGGACTTCTTAAATAATCTTAGAAAGTAATATCACTCGCTATTCTTTCGCGCATCCCACAATAAGTTTTAAGGGGTGAAGTTCCATTCAAGTAAAGGCAGTTAATTTCTTCTGCTATGTTGGCACTAGAGAACTTAATACCAGCAATTACACGGAGCTCGCTCGTGTGATTCTGTTACGTGACAGAGTTGTTAGCGGGTAGTGTTCAACTGATACCCTTTTTCCCAGTTGTGTAATAATATGAAGCAAATGTCATATTAAAGTGATTTTTTGTAGTTTTAATGTAGAGTATACTTTTAATTAATAGTATTTCCTTATTTTTAAATTACATCTTCCTATTTGAGTCATCCGGGTAAGTTTCATTGTGATTTGATATATCGAAAATCATTATCACTTGCTTCTGTTTCGCGTATCCTGCAGTTAAAGGAGTGAAATTGGATTCAACTAAAATCTGTTAGCGGGTAATGTTCCTCTGACTACAGATTAATAAATAGTTATTGCTCTGACATCCTTTTTCCCGGTTGTGTAATAAGGAGGCTCGCGTGAATCTTGTTAAATGAAATTTTGGTCTAAAGGTACCTTCTATGTATTCGGTATTTTTTAATAGTTTTAGTTTTTGATTTGATTTGATTATTAGTGTTTTTTTTAATAAGTTAATTTCACATCTTTTATGTAATATTGATTGTGTTAAAAAAATAAAAAAGGTTTTAATTAACTAAACTGTTTCTGTAATACTATCTGAACCTACATATTCTGAAACCTGCAAACCAAATTCAAATTTGTTTAAATTCAAAATCCCCTTTTCTCTAACCTAATATCAGAGTACGCTTGTAACTGATATTTTACTCGTAATATCCGCACTTATTTACGTAAATACTTTAAAACTCATTAAAACTTTCCTAATAAATACCCTTAAAACCTTACAAGGAACAAACATAACTTCTAACTTATTAACAAGTTTATAAGCTGACTTCACTTCAACTTCATATCGCTGAAACTCGTTAATGATGATGTATCGTATTTGCGATAATGAAGGGGTAAGGAAAGATGATTCTTCATTATTTTTCCTTTGTTATGAAGTAAAGACATTGTTGTCATATTGTTTCGGTTTAAACGTTATGTGTAAGTTATGAGTATTTAAGAGCCAGATGAAGATCTGTAGACAGCTTAAAAAGAACGGGTGTGATTTGTATGTCGTTATTTGCAAAAAGTATTCCCAAATGACGACGAAAAGATGACGTAACGTGTATTGATGATGACCAGAAATTTTAGTAATAAAGCCGCCCATGGACATCTAATTTGCCATAAATATAACTAAAATTTTAGTTGTTGTCGACAATAATTGTGTCGATGTCGATATTCATAAAGACTAAATTATAATAAAATGAAGTCATAAATTCATGGTGTCCCTGCTTTATGACTTTTTATAAAAACAAAACCAACTACTATTTATTATATTATCTTCAATGAAAGTAGGAACTTGAAATATAAAATAAAATTTAATCTCCTAATTATAGGATAAAACGTATGTTTTAGTAACGAAAACAATTTTAACAAACCCTCAATCACAATTTTAAAGTAATTCTAATTTCGTATTAAGCAAAAATTAATAATAGCAATTTTATTTATTAAAATTTCATTACACGTTCAATATTATATTCTCATTTCAGGCTAAATTTATTAATCTAAAATTCTACACACTGTAAGCGTCGGTTAATTTATTAATGTGCTAAAATACGTTTTGTTATAAACATTCTACAAGCTTTATTGTTAGATCTAAATCAATTGTAAAATTTTTAACAGTAAGCGTAGCGTATCTTAAATATTTACCAACGTACTTCCTACAAACAGTGATGGCTGTTTTATTAATTCAGTAAGCCAAATTAATATACACAATCTTAATTTTTTTCATCTTAGGTATATCATAATTCAATAGCTAACGAATAATAATGAGTATTTAATGTAGTTCACAATTCCAAATAAACACATTCTTTATTTATTTTTTATCTTATTAGGCTGAAGTATAATTTAAAATTCTAATAGCCAATAATGTTTTATTTTTTAATAGGCCCGAGTATGACTCTAATCTCATCTGTACCCTTACCATGAGTTTTTACGTTTTGACAAATATGTGTGTTTTGGTATTTGTCTACGTATTTGCCCATAAAATTTCCAATCAGCGTCCCTAGCGAATTGTACCAGAACTATAGCGTCAGTAACGTAACATTGAATGTCTAAATTGACAAAATGGCGCTTTATGTTTTGTCTCTCTTTTTTGTGAACATGTGAGGCAGACAAAAAGACTTGAGCACTTACTCAGTCTACTGAAACAAACTGAATAGAATAATGGATTGTGTAGACGTAACGTAAAATTGTGGGATGTTTTGATAACTCATGGTAAGGGTACTGATGGGAAGTTATGATATGGTCTAAAAATATTAACGATTGTTTAATATGCTTAATCACCATTATCAGGTTGTACGTGTTAAAACCTAAAAATATTAAAGTCAATCATCATTAGCCGGTAACTTAATTAATCTTTATTAAGTATGGTGCACGCATTTCTATAATATACTCATACTTATGTTGGAAACATATATAACCGTTCCCTATAAATTAATATCTGTACCAAAACAAAAAAAAAACATTTTATAATCTTACTAATTTATATCAAAAATATTTTAAGTGTTATGTTGTTATTTTATATATGTCAAATATTTAATTATATTTAAATTAAAAACAACGGAAAATACCTTCGTTTGTATTTATGAAAAGTTTATCAATAGTTTATTAAAATTATTAATGTAAATATCTTTACATTTACGTTATTCTCCCAAATATAACACTCGAATAGTGTTACGTGTTTAAAAAATCCTTTATAATGCCCGTTATTTTTTTTAATTATATACCGCTTCCCCCAAAACAATTTCACATTTAACCTGTGGCCATAGATTAGTAAAGATACTTCGCCGCCTTGAAATTGAATGAAGCCCCAAAAGGCTTATTTTAGTAAGTTCTTTTTTTGAATTCTTGACAAATAAAAACTTTTTTAGAGAAAATTTACGAATAAATAACTAATTTACGTAATTTACGTAATAAATAAATAATTATTTCAAATATTTTAGGGACATTTTAGCACGGAGACGTGGCAAAACTTTTTTATGCAACTATTTCATTTCTCCAAACTGGATACATTTTCTTGTTAGGAGTGAGTAATCTTTACTAATCTATGCCTGTGGCTCGAACATTACTTTTTAATCTGTTGCCGTTATCTTTATAAGCCTAGTAAGCTTAAATCTCTACTAAATAAGCATTAGTTCTAGATATACTAGCGTTTTAAGCAGATCTACATTACTCCGCACCAAACCATTCACTTACTGTGTGGTTTAAACGTCACTCCTTCTGAAATAATAAAATTTGCCATTAATCCCATATCTCTCGAATGTTATTGCCCATAACTGTTTTATGTTTCATAGATTACGACTGTATGCGCGGAAGATTAATTTTGACGTTTCTATTAACATTTACATTAAATTGTAATAGAGAATATAATTATGATAATACTAATTTCTAACTATCTATAATGTACACTCTAATCCAATTCAGCATTTAAAAATACTTCTTTATGCTATGAGAGTTATAATTTACAGTTTAAAGAAACTTTGTTTCAATAAATAATGTAATCCAAAATGACGCCTTTTTGTCAAGCAAGAGGGTTTGGATTACATTTTTTATTGAAACAAGTTGGTTATTCTACATGTCTATACGTATTGAAGTACATGCTTAATAGTAACACAAAATAATATTAAAGTACAAATAGTCAAATATACTTAACGCTATTAAAAATTAACAAAAAAAAATATTTAGGTGACTTAACAGACGAAAGTAAGCATACTTTTTTGAAGTGCCCCGTATAAGTATCACTCACAGTAGTGCTTGACAGTGCTGTATCCTTATTATGAGTTTTTACGTTTCATCGAAAACGTTTACAGTTTACGTTTTGGGACAACAGCGCTACCGTGGACCGTATGGGAACTAAGATTTCGCATTATGAGTTTTAATGAACTGAATAGTCAATTGTAACGACATTTTATTTTACAAATATAAATTCAATGCATTTATTTTAGCTTTTTTCATTTAATTTTGATACCTTTATTGTTACGTTTTTGAAACTTATAATGTGGTATTTTAGTTCCGACACGGTCCATAGGGGCGCTGTGTGGGCGAAAACGTAAACTGTGAACATTTTCGAGCAAACGTAAAAACTCATACTAAGGGTACTGGTACTAGCAGACATCGATGTCGCTGGTGCCTGTAGATTCAACTCACGAAATGTACCAGCTTTTAAATATTTCCCCACATTCTCCTCATTTCAAAGGAAATCCATATTCGACGCGCGTGTCTGTAGCGTATACGCGTGGATTTAATCTAAATATATTCCTTACATGCACGAGAGCGTTATACCCGAGCTTTACACTTGAGCTTTACCTTCCTCGATGCAGTTAGGCCACGCCCTCTTTCATAAACTTACCTGAAAAGAAAAAAAATAAGTTTAAACATTGTTCAAATTTAAGATAAGGGTTAAGACTTTTAATAACAGAATATCGTTATTAGTTTTAAAGAAGTCTGTTATAAGTTCCAAATACATTGTTTAATTCAGTATGTTCTTTCTAGAAAAGTAAATTATATAATAGTATTTACTTTTCTCTATATTATAGATGGTTAAAACAGAAGCAGATAATTTTAGAGGCCTTCGGTTTCATGCGTAGACGTAACTTTGTCAATAGTCCAAATTTTGTAGAAAATAATTCATATAATTCTTAACCTACTGAAAAATGTATGTAAATGTATGAAATTAATTTTTTTATGTGATATTGCATATATCTATTTTTATGGTACCTACTGACCATTTATTATAAAAAAGAAGCTAGATTTATATTACAAAAACAAAAAAACCTGATTTAAAATATATCCTATGTCAATCCCACAATTTAGACGAATCCATGGACACCTCATATGTCAACATACATTTGAGGCTAAGCTAAAAAAGTGACGTACATACATTGACATAAATGCTCCTAACTACAGTTAAAAATATTACCATCCACACCCATAGATTAGTAAAGATACTTCGCCGCCTTGAAATTGAATGAAGCCACAAATGGCTTATTTTTGTAAGTTCTTTTTTTGAATCCTTGACAAATAAAATCATTTTTAGAGAAAATTTACGAATAAATAACTAATTTACGTAATAAATAAATAATTATTTCAAATATTTTAGGGACATTTTAGCACGGAGACGTGGCAAAATTTTTTTACGCAACTGTTTCAATTCTCAAAACTGGGTACATTTTCTTGTTGGGAGTGGGTAATCTTTACTAATCTATGTTCACATCATAGATAAGTATAGATATCTCACCACCTTGTAATTGAAGGTAGCCATTAAATGACTTAAACAGCTGACAGTTCTGTCAACCGTTTAATGGCTGTCAAGGTGTAATTTACGCGGAATAATGCCGACATGCGCAGTTAAGACACGAAATCGAAGAAAAAGTGCGAAGAAATATCGTTATATTCGTAAATGATCAAAAACTACATTTTTTTAATATTTTTCAAACACGAAAATAATTGACAGTGATAATTGTAAAAAGGTTACATTTTCTTGCAATAACACAAACTATTTTCTTGATCCAATTTGCAACTTTTGTAATTCCCGCGTAAAATACAAGTCTCGCGCCAAGCGCGTTCTTTTCTTTGTTTATGTTAATGCATACAATCATATAACCCATACAGCCAGTGACTATATAAATGGGCACTTATTATTATAAAAATAACACATAATAATTAATTAACATAATATGCACTATAATTAAATAATTTGAATATATTGCTAACAAGTGTTAGGAGCGAGTAATCTTTACTAATCTATGATCCACATTAACAAAAGTGTACAAAATTTGCTAAGTAAAATCTAAGAAAATGTTCATTGCTCAAAACAAGATACCTACATAAAATTGAACGCGCACAGTTCTCATTAAAATTGATGATTGCAAAGCAGAGCTAATTAGCAAGCCGGTAATAACTGGCAAAATGGCGTATCTGTTACCATTTATTATGACGCAATTATTCTACCATAGACAAGGTTAATCTAAGACAAATATTGCTGTTTCGTTGCTATTTCGCGGTTGAATAAACAAATTATTAGTAATATCTCTTTTATTATGTAAATGTAGCATGCACTCCATCTGATGGTAAGTGTAATCAACCCGCGATAAGATTAGATTCCAAGCTAAGGTCGACGACAGATGCGTTGCTCCCCTTAAGGACTAAGTTGGAACGCGTCGCAAATGTATGTCTTTACACTCAAGTTTACTTCAAACCAGAACATAGAGACTCTTATACTATTCCCACTAGGCAAAAATAGGCATTTGGATAGCAAGGTGGTAGAACCCTTTGTGGTTCTCCGGCGGCACCACCGCCACACCTATTTCTGCCTAATAACAGCAGTGTTAGGCGCTGCTGTGTTCCGTTTTGAAGGGTGTGGTAAGGGAGACATACTTTTCCGAGGCGTTCCAGCTTAGTCCTCAGGAGTAGCGGCGCATCTGTGACCAACCTCAGGTAGGAATATCTAATCCTATCCGGGGTTGATTACAGATGTCCATGGGCGGTAGCAGCCACTTACCATCAGGTGGACTGCATGCTCGTCTGATACTCCTATATTATAAAAAAAACATGGTGAACCTATTAAGACTCGTTAACTCTGAGATTAAGGTAGTTGAAGGTGATAGAACCCTTTCTGGTACTCTGCCCATTAACAGTAGTGGTAACCGCTGCTGTGTTCTGGTTTCAAGGGTGTGGTAAGGGACATATAATTTTCCGAGGCGTTCCATCTTAGTCCTCAGAGGTAGCGGCGCATCTCTAATCCTACATGGGGTTGATTACAGTGGTCCATGGGCAGCAGTAGCTACTTACCATCAGGTGGACTGCATGCTCGTCTGCTACTCCTATATTATAAAAAAAAACTGAGAGAAGACCAATAGTGGGTCAGTAATGGGTTGACCAGGCCGATTTCAAAGCCATTTTCCATCCGACCGATACCACCAGGCTTGTAACAAACTATTTCAAATTGTTCGCCAAACTTTTGCCTGCAGAACATATTAATTCTATACAACGCTATTTGTACATAACTTTATTAGTCGCAACTTTTCTGAACATGTCCTAGTTCTGGCTACTTTATTGGTTGAACTTTTCTAGACATGTCCTACATCTGGTTCTAAAGACATATAGGGAATATACATAAGCTATTTGATAAGGATAAGGATTCGAATAGAGATTCAAAAGTACCTATATCGGCGTAGGAGAAACCTTGGGTGATAGTTGACAACCATCAATTATAAACGACGATTAAAATTGATATTTGTCAGCTTTCACAAATTGAAGCTGCAAACATATTTTTACTCTGACGGAATACCAATCTCTCGGACAAAACTAACCAGCAGCCGCTAGTACATGGAAAAGCCTTTCGTTTACAATCAGCATGTTCTTGTCAATTATAAGAATGGCACTCGTGTGATAGACTTCGTGTGCATCTTATCCAAGGCGTTCCAAATTAGTCTTCAGCAGTAGCAACAAATGTACGACTGATCTCAGGTATGACTTTCTCTTTTAAGGGGTTGGTTACAAGTGTCCATGGGCGTCAGTAGCCACTTACCATCTACTCATATCTATCGCTTGCTACTCCTACATTATAAAAAAAAACCGCGCGAAATTTATAATGTCTGTATTTAATCTTTTTGGTTTAGAATTGAGGAACAAATATCTCAACATGTGTTTCTTCAACGTGATGTTTTCGTCCCCGAATACCTACCTCCGCTTATGATACAAGATGAAACCGGGTGATAAAGATGCCTCCCTATTCCCGTCTTACATTAAGCTCTTACGTCATACCACACATCCATTCTTATTTCTCGCTTCTATAACGTTTATAACACGAATATACTCCCCATCGAAGCTGAACGAATATTCATGTCTCGTGATAAGAGATGCTCTCATTACGTTTAAATCCTTGAAATTTGATCCTTGTGTTTTTATCTGTGCCCGCCGCGTCGTCGCGGCGCCTCCGACTGACCCCCTTACTCCCCTCTTTTATTTGGTTCAAGTGAAGAGCAATAGGCGAAATAGGATTTACCTCATTACATGAATATTTCAATGTTATGTCATTAATTAACTCTACATCAGTGATATCGTCGTGTTCTAATTCTTGATCCTCGTTTTTAAGTAGTATGTTGAAAGTCGCCGTCGTGAAAATAACCACCAAATAATTAATATTTGTTTGACACATGACGTTTAGTATGTTATGATAGAGTTAGTGTTGTGATATTTATGTACATGTTTCACATATGAAACAAAAGGGAGATCGAACAAATCCAATTTTAAAAAATACTTAGGTGTAGAGATTATTTATTTATTTATTTATATTGCATTTATATGCTTAACAAACATTATAGATACATGCCCCATGCGTTTATTTAGCTAGAAAGAGTTTGAACAAATTTGCCGGCCGTACTATGTATATACGGCAGGTGCTGAGAAAAACATGTCTAGGCTGGGATTTGAAATCAAAATACCATTGAGTGCACGAACTAAAGGCGATTCACTTACCAATACCAATCTACAGCCAGGAATATGAAACAATTATGTAACCGACAAGTTGAAGACATGGAACTTTCCACCGATTTCTGGAAACGAAATATAGTAATCGCTATCTCCTAACAACTGTCCCACTCAGCCCACTTCACGAGAAGGGTCAGGACGACCTCCCTCCAATAAACACGCAGTTTCCGCGTAGATTGTGACTTCATATACCGCTGACGAGGCTGCCTGGTGTTTCGCATTTCTTTTTGTAGTATGTAGTATGAACATTTTTTACTTAATTGAAGTAGTATGCGAGCTTCCACCTGACACCACCTGACAGGTGTAAATAAGGGGTAACCTGATAGGTTACACCTGTAACTAGCTTCACTATCTAAGAACATATGAAGGTTCTAGCTGAAGCCGATTATGCGTTGCCGTTTCTGAGGACAAAGTTGGTTGTCTTGTAAGTCAGTAGGTGATATTATTATTACCATTTTATTTTATTTATGCACAATGACGACATTGACGTCTATCGATACCTGTAATTAGCTCAAATAGAATAGTTATGTAAGAGGTTTGCTATGATTGGTCCACTATTGTGTGCGATGTAATATAAAAGTTGGTGCGACTATGGTATAGTTTTCGTGGAAAAAATGATGTTACGGAGTGTCAGTACTAGTCAGTATTAGTCGCTTTTTTCATAATCTAAGTATGTCGCGTAGGAAAGATTCGATTTTCGGTAAAAAATGTTTTCCATTGCCAATTTTTAGTACTAGATACTTTGAATATAATATTCTGATTTGATTATTAATATTTCGTATCACGATTACCTCTTCACACGTTTCACTAAGCCATTTCGACGGGTCCTACGTAAACGGGTGCAAGTGCGTTTTCACAACTTTACAGTAGAGCGATTTGAATGTTCTAATGCGTGTAACTTTAACATTATTCAACTTACATAGTTAAAATTTAAAAATGGTATAATCGAATCCTTTTAAAAAAAAAACTGCATTATACGTGAATCATGTTAAAGTTACAAGCATTAGAACATTCAAATCACTCTTCTGTAAAGTTGTGAAAACGCACTTGCACCAGTTTACGTAGGACCCGTCGATTTGATATAAATGTTGGAAGATACGAGCACATGAAAACAGGACGTGCTGGTCTGACGCATGACATATGGCGTCATGTCAAGGACCCGGGAATCGATGGGAGTTATTAGATTGTGTGGGAAACTGTACATTATGTTCCGAATATTGTGAGAGCGCTAGTGAATGTCATCATGTGTTTAGGTAGTTCTAATACAAGGAAGAAATTACTCAGAATCAGCTCAGGTAGTTTTGAAGGTGGTAGACCCCTGTGTTGTTCGACTCCGGAGGCACTACCGTCGCATCTATTTTTGCGTTTAAGAGAAGCGCTGCTGTGTTTCACTTAGAAGGGTATCGTAAGAGAGACAATAAGTATATCTCCCGAGGGGTTTCAACTCAGTTCTCAGGAGTACGAACGCATGCATGCCAAGTTCGGTAGGTATCTAATTTTCGGTATCTAATCTTATCTGGGATTGACTGTAGTCTGTAGTCCATGGGTCGTAGCCCCTTACCATCCGGTGGACTGCATTTCGTTTGCTACATCAATATAAAAAGAGACACCATTACAAAAGACAAAATCTTCGGATAAACTAAATAAATTATTTAGTCACCACAGTCGAATCACGCCACCAACTTTACTTCGACGAACTTCCACAAATTAACATACCTCTTTGAATAATCTAAACCATTCGTAGCATAGTATAAGCCACTGGTCTGTAAGCCATTCTTTCTCAAAGTTTCTGCTTATATTAAACAAAGACAGCTTGTTTATATGGAGATGCGAATATTTAATTCTCGAGTTCCGGTTTCTGTTTACGTGGTAGGAATGCAATAACGTCAGAGTGGAATGTTTACACTGCTTATCTATTAACATAAATAAACTGTAGTTCTCTTTATTTTACACTGTTATCTTTTAGACGTGCGTAAAAGAAATAAAGGAATGTATTTTATACTGATTTATCAGATTCTTTACATCTTATAGGTTTATTTATGTAGTACCAATTATCTTTATTATTTGGGATTACTTTGACGATTAAGTTGAAACATCTGCTACTACGCTAATTTCACCAGGTGATCGTCGATAATTTCATACATTTTAACGTTTCTATAGCATTTCTAAAGCGCAAGCGGTTGTAGAATGTCAACTTGGCTAGCCCCCCTGGTATCTTTCCACTAGTGCTTTAATCATAACACAGCAGTAATTACCACTGTTATTATAGGGTAAGAAAGTGTAGTGTTGTGTCTCAACTATCGAAATAAGATACCATCAAAGTACTAGGTACTAAATTTTTCTTTGAACAAAAATGGCAGCTCTTACACCATAGAAATGAAGACAAAACGACATTTTCATTACATTCTAAAGCTAATTGTAATTTGAAAGGACACGCGTGGGCGGGATAGATTGCTGTGAAGACGAGACGACGTGAAAATCTCTTGAAAATAACCAGAGTAAGCTGACCTCCCCTGCCCTCTGCGTCCCGCACTACAGAGAAGACAAAGGGCGTATTAGACTTCAATGTGGAGGTCTCATTAAATTTGTGATCTGTACGCCTGCGCCCTACAAGTCAACGTTACGTAGCAACAAGTGGGTGAGACTTGGGCGCGTCTCCGTAATGGTAGAACATATTTTTTCTGATCCATAGCTGGGCTAGAACGACTAGATTAAACACCGATGTCTCGTAAGCAGTAATGTATGCGTTTCAAGGGAAAATTCCCAGTGGTTTACAACGCGACGCTTATAGTGGGGTGGGGAGATAAGGCCATTGACATAAGGGGTGGTGTCGGTGGAGTTATTATTCATGAGATGTTTATCACGTTTTTTTCAAGTATTTGAAGCGATTCTGAATAACAAGACTGGAACTTTGATTATGGAGCGAATAACGAGATTATTTATTGCAGCGCTATAAGGCAATATGTTTTAATTTTGCTAAAACAATTACAATACCATTACTGTATTAAGCGCATAAAAAGAAGTGAACCTAAAGTGATATACTACGATTTGAAAGATTGATGAAGATGACGACCCGCGTGGCGGAGCGGTCACCATACCGGTCTAACGCGCAAAGGGTCCCGGGTGCGATTCCCGGCCAGATAGATATCTAAATGATGAATTTAGATTTCTGGGTCTGGGGGTTTGTGTATTTGTCTATGTGTGTGTCCATGGCACCCACGACACAGGGAATCCTAGTGCCCTACACTAGACCCCACTGTGAGTGTAGAAAGCGTTTGTTTGTTTTGTTTTAAAAGTTCACTATTGCCGACAGGTAACTCAGCTGATAAAACGTTAGAAATAATAATGTGTAAGAAACGCAATAAAATCACCCTTTAAAAAAGTGGAAGATTAAACTCTAACAGCAGTTCAACCAGGGAGGTACCACCACCACACCTATTACCGTGAAACAGTTCTGGAAGTCACTTCAATAGAAAAGTGTGGTTGTCAGCTGACCTATATAAGAAGCTACCATCCTAGTGTTCAAAAGTGCTAACGCATCTGTCATTGCTTTCAGCTATAATTCCTGTTCTATATTAAACTGGTTACACATGTTCTTGGGCGGCAGTGACTACTCACCATCAAATAGACAGCAGCTCGAAAAACAGTCTTACAGTCTGGTAAAAAAATAAAAATGCAATACTTGGATCCATTAGAAAAACATCAAGAATTAAATGAATGAGCGTTAATTGGGTAAAATGAAACAACGGTAATACAAGCTAACAATTAAAGGTCGCTAAGAAACGTCGAGACTTTACAAATGGCTGCTTTTAATTAAGTATTTTATCACTCGTTTTGTCTTCTTCATAAAATTTCCATGTCATTTTAACCGAGGTAGAAAAAGGAGACAATTCTATGTACATCTGTACGTATTTTTACAAGTTTTGATTTAATTCTCCTTGTAATTTGATTAGTTTGATGCACAAAACTTTCCAGGTTTGATCCCCGGCCAGACAGACATCTGAATGATATATTTAGGTATATGATCTGGATGTTTGTGTATTTGTGTGTGTCTATAGCACATACGACATAAAGAAATGAGCTGTGAGTGTAGAAAGCTTATTTAAGTTCGTCTGTATGTCTTTTAATTATTGCAATCGAATTTTAAAAACCGGTAACCACAACTAATTTAGCTGAATTTTGAAAAATTCAGAATTATGAGAATTTTTTTTTCGTTTGGTTTGGATAACAATGCGTAATTAGTTTAGTGACGTCATTCTATATCCATTTTCTAAAACTGATAAATGGAGCACCCCACGCTTTTTTCACAATTACTATTTACTGTTCCTTAATTGATTCCTAGATTGAAAATTATTTTATACTTTTTAGTTTTTTTTTTTATAATATAAGAATGGCAGACGAGCATGCAGTCCACCTGATGGTAAGTGGCTACTGCCGCCCATGGACATCTGTAATCAACCCCAGAGGGGATTAAATATTCCTACCTGAGGTCGGCCACAGATGCGCTGCTACCCCTGAGGACTAAGCTGGAACGCCTCGGAATAGTCTGTCTCCCTGACCACACCCTTCAAACCGGAACACAGCAGCGCCTAACACTGCTGTTATTAGGTAGAAATAGGTGAGGCGGTGGTGCCGCCGGAGTCGAACCACAAATGGTTCTACCACCTTCAAATTTCTTCAAATTTTTTGTTTTTAAACCATATTTATTATTATTTTTTTCTTACTTCCCTTCCCTATTTTTCATTTCAGCGTTAAAATCCACAATATCCGTGCTTGGTATCTTTCAGTAAGTAGATAAAGTAACGAACTGGCGACAAAGACACATCGAGAGTTTAGAAATGACTTAATTAATCGTTATTTGTCTACAACATCAACAAAATTCCGCTCCGGATTCCTTATTGGCTTGTTGATAAAGGCCATTGTAATTATTTGCGAGCTCCTCTTGTTTTATTTGCCAAGTAAATATTTCTTTCTTTCTTTCTTCTTCTTTCTTTTACAACTTATATTTCTGAGAATTAGTACCTTGAGTTAATTAACTAGTATGAACGGAATATTGTTTCAAATCACTCGTGCAGCTTTCTATTGGATTTTAGCATTTGGTGACGTCATTTTACAGTCCAATATGGTGGACGTCCTAAGATGGCGGACCAATTATTTTTCATTCACGATAATATTAGTATCAAATTCGAAAATCTTATTTTTTGAAACTTTTTAAAATACAAATGTATTTATTATCTTCTTTTCAAAAAAGTATTTAAATACAACATAAGTAGCAGTGTTTGGTTTCTCTCAGTATAAGCACATAAATTAACGAACTTACAACAAAGTTCTTACGGTATGTTTCAAAATAAACAGATAAATCAACGAAAAACTGGCAACAAAGATACATGGAGAGTTTAGAAATGACTTAATTAAACGTTATTTGTCTACAACATCAACAAAACTCCGCTCCGGATTCCTTATTGGCTTGTTGATAACGCCATTGTAATTATTTGCGAGCTCCTCTTGTTTTACAACTTGTATCTTTGACTACTTTTATTACCGAACTCGTATTAATTAAGTCAAACGAAATCTTGTTTGAAATCTACGTTTTTTTTATAATATAGAAGTAGCAGACGAGCATGCAGTCTACTTGATGATAAGTGGATATTGCCGCCAATGAACATCTGTAAACTTTCGTGGTTTACTGCGAATGCCAAAATCAGATAATAAACTGCACACCTATTTCTACCTAATAACAGCAGTGTTAGGCGCTGCTGTGTTCCATTTTGAAGTGTGTGGTAAGGGAGACAGACTTTTCCGAGGCGTTTCAGCTTAGTCCTCAGCGGTAGCGGCGCATCTGTGGCCGACCTCAGGTAGGAATATCTAATCCTATCTGGGGTTGATTACAGATGTCCATGGGCGGCAGTAGCCACTTACCATCAGGTGGGCCGCATGCTCCTCCGTTACTACTACATTATAAAAAAAATCTTAAAACACTAAATCTAAAGGAATAAATATGAATATTAGCTTACAAGTTGATTTATATACTAGTAACTTTAATAATATTCTACATTACTATATAAAACCGACCGTAAAGCGAAAAAGGTTATTCTTGAGTATAAGTAAGTGGTTCTTTACGGCAATTCCCGGAGATCAGGGTTCAGACCGCGGAACAACTTGTTATTTAGTATTCCCGATGTTACGGCGACTTATTGCCGAATAAATTCCCAGAGTGGTCCGATTGAATTGCTGAACAGTTCAGGAATTTGAAAGCCGAATTTAATTCCCGCTGTTTAGTTTCCTTGTTGGTTTTGTGTACGTGATTTATGTTTTTTGTTCCTGACTGAGTTTTGATTTATTAATTTTAATATCAGTTATAGTAGTATTATTTTAAATGTGATAAAATATTAATTCGTGTACACTTCTTGTGGAACGAGTGGACCATGGTATGAATGCCAGGTAAGAATCTCCGATTTTAAAGCTATGTGCATATTAAAAATTAATTATCATTTGCTTAAACAATGAGGGAAAACGTATTGAGGAGACCTGCACGAGATAGAGTTCTTAAAAATATTTCAGACGTTTGTGAAGTCTAATTGGAATTTGACTTAAACCTTTCACTCTGATAGGAAACCCTGCACGGGTTGTCTATCAGAGTGAAAGTACCATCAGAAGTGGGACAATCAATAAACCCTTTAAACGCTTTCTACACTCAGAGCCCCACACTAGGATTCCCTGTATCGTGGGTGCCATGGACACACACAGAGACAAATACACAAACACTCAGACCCAGAAACATAAATCTAAATTCATCATTTAAATTTCTGTCTGGCCGGGGATCGAACGTCCCGGGTTCGGGTCCTCTGCGCGTCAGATCGGTATGGTGACCGCTCCGCCACGCGGGTCGTCAATTAAATACAACGCTCATTTCTTTTACACATACTCACATTTGTTTACTAACACATAATACCTAAAGATATCTTCTACGTCCAATATTATACTGTAAATAATAATTTTAATGCACAAGGAATACTTTAATTCTAGCCAGCCACGTTCTCAAAGGGTGTAAGGCGATCTCTTGAAAGTGCTCCGCTCAGCAGTCACTTTATTCTTTGCTTACTAAGAACGCTGTTTTTTTACCTTAAGTTATGTCTTTAGATATATCTTTAGATATATTTCTTATGTATATAACATAAGAAATATCTACTTATGTACACAAGCCACCGTCTATTGTTATGATGCCTGAGTTACAATAATGAAAATAAATTACACTTTCCATAGCACATAAATATGTCTCCCACATTATGTGTGTCGGTGTCATGGACACACACAAATATATAAATTTATCATTAAGATGTCAGGCCAAGGAACGAACCTGCAACTCACTATCAGACCGTTTCACCAAGCAGGACGTAAAAAATTAAATAACTATCACAGAGAAACAGTATACGTCATTTGTCATTGTAAAGGGTAGGTTACCTACTTAATCCTCGACAGGGTAAGGGTCTCTTTGTAGGGTTTAAGGGCGCGACCCAACTTAATCATCTTAGTGTAGACACTTTTAATATGAACTCAAAAGACAATTTGAAAGCATTTTTTATTATGGAATTTGAAGTTTTCAAATTGCAAATGAGTTTGCAATCTACCGGATGGTAAGGTAAAAACCCTGTTCTATGTGGACCTTATTAAACTTGTGTATGGTGATCAGAAGACTACTTGGCGGTAAGACATATTAGATTTAGAATATATCAATAAACTGACATCAAAACCAAAGGCGTATTCAAAATTCCAGGCTGATCGATAGGGGTAACTAGTTTAAAATTATCTTTCCAGATTTGACCCTCACATGCTTACAAGAAAGATGTGCGGCACCTTTGACGTCAACAAAGTCTACTATCTAAAACTAAATATCTATTGTAACAACACTTTACTTGTGACACTTAGCAACTACAGACAAAATGCTTTACATTCCACATGACAACGCTCATTTGTTCGCTAGAAGTTAAATGTTTGCACTTTCCGGTATTTCCGGAATGTGTTTCCTGCACACGTTTGCGAAGAGCTTGTAATAGGACTAATATATAAGTGGCATCTTCAGCGTTTGTGTTAATTTGTTAAAGTAGAGAAAGGGACTTCGTGGTTAACTTTAAATGTGTTGATTTTAATGATATGGACGATAAAATATACTTAGCTACCTTTTTTTTTGACGAGGGGGAAACCTTCAAAAGGTAACCGACGCCATGGGAGTGACGCCGGGTTATGTGGATTTTTTACCGCACTAAAACCCTCCGTGGCCGTTCTCAGCGTTTGGTGGAGAACTCCGGGATCTCCAACGGAACACAACCGGAGTCCTCCTAACGCGATGCCCTTCTATCGGGCTCTACTTTGGGGGGAGCAATTTACGCTCCTCTTACATTCCCTGGTGATTACAGCGATATGCGACCACACAAAATCGCTGTCCTTCCCGGGATCGCTTGCTGGACGGTTTGAGCCCTTGCCGCCCGCAACCCCGGAAGTCCCTTTTAGTCGCCTCTTACGACAGGCAGGGGATACCGTAGCCCTGCTCTGGTCCCGGTACTACAGAGACAATATAATAACATTTTTTTAAAGAAGGAAGAAGCAAATGAGTACCACCCGATGGTAAGTGGCAACTGCCGCTTATGTACTTCTGTAACCAACCCCTGGTACACTATTAGAGTACTATCTAAGCTCGGCAAGACCTGCCGCTGCCCAAGCTGCGCTACCTCTGATTACTAAGTTGGAATGCCCCTGATAAATATGTCTCCCTTCAAATCTGAACACGGTATTCCTGCGTTATTGGAAAAAAATAAGTGTAGCGGTGGTGTCTCCAGGCGCCCCTGTACAACTACGACGAGTACAAAGTTCGTATTATGAAGGCAGCAGGTGCCTCATTTTTTTAATAACATTGAAGTAGGAAATGAGGCTGAACCCCACGTTATGGTAAGTGGTCATTACCGCCCATGGACAACTGTAAAAACCGAAACCGATCACAGACGCATTGACACTTCTAAAGACTAACAAAGTCGCCTAATATGGGTCAGTCGTTAGTCTTCTTTCTATTGCTCATTGAGGTTTACTACAGATGATGACCGACAGTCTCCATTACCATCAGATGAATGGCACGCTCATTTACTTTTTAATATTTGAATTCAATTATAAACATAAAAATATTACAACTACAATATTTTAAGTCAAGTCTCATTACCGAATTTAATGATCGGACAAATCTCAATGGAATGCTTTTACAAAAAGAAAGATATTTCGCGTCTATACGATTCTTAATCTCGTGATTTGCCGTATGATGGCAGATTTCCTATGGGATCCAAGAGCGTATTCCAGATATGATTGGAATCGTCTCTGTACAAATCAAAATGATTGCTTCAGAGTAAGTAATGGAGCGCTATTTTTTAAGTTATATCTAGTTATTGAGACGTTTTATATGAAAAACTAGGTTGTACGATGACAATAGTTGATTTTATCTATCCCTCGAGAATAGTACTTTTCGGGATAAAAGTTACTCTATTTGCTATTCTGGACCCCTGACTACGTGTGTACAAAATTTCATGAAAAACGGTTATATAGTTAAGGCGTGAAAGCGTAGCAAACAAACAAACAAACACACTTTGGCATTAGTTAGGATAGAAACATGTTTTATGAAAATCATGTGTAGTATAGAATATCCTGTGAGCTTAATTCATTTAGTTATTTTTGTATTAAAGCTCTAACAAAAGCTGGTGACTGCTGCCAACTATTCTTACTTGTCGTTGGCGATAGCTAGCCATAGTCGGCGATTTTTCTCAGCGCGGACTGTTTTCGTGCATTTGCTTATTGTTGCTCGTTATAATAACCAAATAGGGACAAAAAATAAGAACGAAATGACAGTTTCAATATGTAAAATGTATACATTTTTATATCTACAATTTGACGAGACCTTGTGGTAGGTGGTCAGCGTTGTTTTTAGACGTCATCGATTTTAGAAATTAGAACTTTTATTGTTATATTCCATTGTAAATCCGCATGGTATGACAACTCCAGCTCCAACATTTATAATTGATTATATGTAGCACTATGTAAAATTGTATATTATTTACCCTTTAAAAGATGCAAATATGCACACGTATGGAGTTTCTTGCGCCGCTTCTTCTCCATAGCGAAATACCTTCCGAAGCGGTGGTAGTTTGTTGACTTTCAAAAAGTATTCTATATGAATCAATTTCGAATAAATGTGATTTGAATTTGAATTTGAATTTATATCTACAAATTAATGTGTTACTTAGCGGTAAGTGGTCAGTGGTTTAAAGCGTCAACGATTTTAAAGCAAAAGTAGTATTTTTACGTGCACTTTTAGCCCACATCAACGCTTTAGGAATGCTTAATGGAAATTCATTCCGCATGGCTTGCATACACGCAAAAGGAATGATAAAACACTTATTTACTTCTTACAAATACGCGGTGACGTTAAGTGGTTACTGCGCTTCAAATAGAATAGGATAATAACTAACCCTAGTAGCTACCCGCTGCACACAGATAATTACAGATAAACAAGGTTCTTTGTAATATTTAATCCAGACCAGGCTGACTGACAATGGCTCTTCCTTCTTTTTATGATAGTAGAAAGGAGTAGCAGACGAGCATGCAGTCCATCTGATGGTAAGTGGCTACTGCTGCCAATAGTTTGTAATCAACCCCAGATAGGATTAGTTATTCCTACCTAAAGTCGGCCATAGATGCACGCCTGATGACTAATCTGGAACGGCTCGGAAAAGTATGTGTCCCTTACCACACTCTTCAAACCAGAACACAGCAGCGTTTAAGACTGCAGTTATAGGCAGAAATATGTGTGCGGATACCGGATGACTTATGAGGACCTACTAACATATATGTTTATGGGCGGCAGTGGCCATTTACCACCATATGAACTTGCTCCATTGCTACTTCAATCTAATACAAAAAAAATTGTGAGCCGTCACGGGACGCCTGGCAGATGTGAAACATCGACATTATTTTGTAAAAGTAATATGCAGAAAAGAACATATTGTGATAGGAACTAAATATGTCATAATGATAAAATAAAATATTACGATTTTTTTCCAGATAACGATGACTATTTATTGAATAAACATTTATTTTCATTAAATACAAAAAATTACGAATTTATTTCAAATCGTGACTACTTAATTCGCACAGTCGATTGCGCATGGCGCGTGGCCACACCGTACACACTACTGCATATAGACTGTATATATATACGTCGCCACTGTATGCGTCGCCACGCCAGAAATCGGTTTTACGTGCGGCTATAGATGTTTCACATCAAAATTAAACAAAGTATTACGGGGAATAAGGTAACTGATCGGAAGTAGTCACCATCGTAGACATTTGCAACACAGAGTCTCGTGCATCAGCAGTTTTGAAAGAGAGCTCCTTTTGCACCTTTTTGAAGTGCCTGTAAAAGCGTTCCGGGAATACTTCGGGGAAGTTAACTCGGCATATTGCTCGTACGTGGCAAAAAAGCACGTGCAAATCGAATCGTGGAGGATCGCCAATCGACCAATTCACGTGGGAACTTCTACCTTCGACGAGTGGTGTGATGGAAAAAGGAAACACGAATAGGTTTTTATGTTTTGGAATAGTATTAGGTTACAAAAAATATATTTCGTGTATGATTTTGGACTAAAATTATCGCGGAATTGAGACATTTTATTATGTAACGGGTACTCACGATATATGTTTCGTGAATTACAAATAGATGTGTGTGATTTGTACATTTATGCATGTTTAAGGCAATCTGCCTAGGCAAATAAAGAAATGTCTCTTTATAGGTACTTGATCAATGTGCAAGTTGATCTAAAATCCTTTTCATTTTGAGATGACAATGATGATGACGAAGATGTTGTTGATAATGCACAAAGAAATAACATATGATATCGTTGTCAACCCACTAATACCCCACTGCTGGGTACCGCTCTCCTTCTAATCCTTGTAGTACGAGTAGATGTACTTAAGCTCCATTAGGTTGACCATGGGGAGATTGGTAGACTACAAAGGCTCTTAAAAACTTTTTCTTTAAAGAACTCTTTTACTTTACGTAAAAACTTTCCTTAGGCAAAAGTACGTTATAGTCAATTTCTAATAAGCAAATAACTTTTCCAAAAAACCGAAAAGCGTGCCTGGGAAACGAACTATGGATCCTCAGCCTAAATTACAAGCTACGCCATCACTTTAGCAACATAGTTATTGTGAACGTTTCGAAGCAGAGGGGCATAAATAAAACTATTATTCAAGCGTCGTAATTTATGAGAGGGCACACAAACAATACATTGTTTACGTGCGATCGCTACGGCGCCGACTATACTGGGCTGACGCGAAAAAATAATTTACAAGTGCTAATATTTGAAACGGATAGAGTAGATGAAACTCTGAAACTTTTTAAAACAATTCATTTTTTCTTATATTATTAAAGAACGAAACGAGTATGCGGTTTTCTGATGGTAAGTGGTGACTGTTGAACAAGGCCATCTTTTTTCAACTCCAGGAAAAAAAGGCCAGCCGGTCACATATGCGATGCAATCCTTTACGACTAAGTTGGAACGCCTCTGTATCTGTATCTCTTTTACGACACATACGGTGATATCATTTTCAAAATGTTTTTATATCTCAACAGTATTATAAATAAACCAACTGCTTAAAATAAATAACTTTAAAGTTATGTATGTCACTTCCACAATTTAGTCGAATTCAATATCCGGAAACATAATAATAATAACATAATTCAACATATGTTAAAACCCGTCAAGCCGATTGGGGAGAACATGCCAAACCATACATACATACGAGTACATACGGTCGAAAAACATTACTCTCCACTCGGGTAAAAGAACTTCTTTCAAACATGTAACTGCGCTAAATATGTCAGTCACTATGCAGAAAAAGATTTACCAGTGCTGCTACTAAAACCACAAACTTTAGCACGGTCTGTTTTAGAACATAGTGGGGAGGTACATAAAACTATTTCACGAGGCAGGTGCGCGTAATTTATGTGAGAACAAACAAAACACAGTTTACAACGATCGTTACTGTATGACAGTAGCAGGCTGACGAAAAGAAGAACAATGTGAAAGTGCTTTTAAATTTTCTGACCTTTTTAAATTTGTGACGAACTACGCTGTTAGTCATTAAATCAGTTCTGTATAATGTTTTTACATATATTTCTTTAGTTTTTTTTATTTTTTTTAATACAGGCGTAACAGACGAGCTTACAGTCCACTTGATGGTAAGTGGCTACTGCCGCCCATGGACATCTGTAATCAACCCCAGATAGGATTAGATATTCCTACCTGAGGTCGGCCACAGATGCGCTGCTACCCCTGAGGACTAAGCTGGAACGCCTCGGAAAAGTCTGTCTCCCTGACCACACCCTTCAAGCAGCGCCTAACACTGCTGTTATTAGGTAGAAATAGGTGTGGCGGTGGTGCCGCCGGAGTCGAACCACATATATAAAAATGGAATGAAATACGTAAGGTATGGTTTTGGTGCTAAGCGCTGCTTCTTTTGATTTGCCGGGCAAAGTAAGGGAGACATACTTATCCGAGTCGATCCAACTTAGTCCTCAGCAATGCGTCTGTGGGGCAACCCCAAGTAGGACTTTATAGAATCTTATCTTGAATTGATTTCAGATGCCCATGGCAGGTGCCACATACCATCAGATGGACTACATATTTTTTGTTACTTCTATATTATAAATATAGTGCGAACACGCACACAACCATACTGCTAATGTATTGTGGTTTTACTCATGTACTACGTTCACATTGCACACAATATGTATTGCTGTTGCTAACAAAGTAATTATTGTAAGGAAAATGTATGCTACTTTATAGTTTATTTAAACGAGGAACGTAACCTAAATCAAAGTAGAAACCGTATACTACAAATTTACCTTTCGACTAAAGCCTAACGTAGATTGACGTTGATAGAATCGATTTAACTGGAATTCGCAATTCGCCTGCTCCCACCAGTCAATAGCACGACACGTCAACAATGTACGCCGGACTTTTGCTAATGATGCCGCACTTTGTACTATGTAATGACGTAGAGTTTGGCTATTCATATACCTACTGGTTAACTCATCTAAATAATAAATGTAGGTGAGTCGAACTAATCATCAGATTTTTTTTTATAATATAGGAGTAGCAGACGAGCATGCAGTCCACCTAATGGTAAGTGGCTACTGCCGCCCATGGACATCTGTAATCAACCCCAGATAGGACAATAGCAGGACACGTCAACAAAGTACGCCGGACGTTTGCTAATGATGCTGCACTTTGTACTATGTAATGAGGTAGAGTTTGGCTATCCATGTATCTACTGGTTAACTCATCCAAATAATAAATTTAGGTGAGTCGAATTAAATTATCAGGCACTGAAAGTTTAATGGTTTAAATTCGGCCTCTTAATTTAGGATAGATGTTTGAATCTCAGGCACTTACGGCAACTCAGGCGTTCAATTCACGAAATTACACACTTATTACAGATTAACTAACACTTGTTCTAATAGCAAAAGGAGACATCTTGAGGGAATCTAAATGCCTAAGGGATCCTAAAAACGTTTTCAAACGTATGTGAAGTTCACTAATCTGTTATTGACTATCTAGGGCAACTACAGCTTAATATTACTTATTTTAAGAGGAGTGGCTCAGAAAATGGTCGTTCATGCGTAACCTAAAACTCACTCACTGAAATTACAAGTTACATTTCTATTTACTAAAGCCTAGTATAGATTGACGTTGATAGAATCGATTTAACTGGAATTCGCCATTCGCCTGCCCTACCAGTCAATAGCACGACACGTCAACAATGTACGCCGGACGTTTGCTAATGATACCGCACTTTGTACTATGTAATGACGTAGAGTTTACTCCTGTGCTGACGTGTTTTCTGACATAAATGTTCTAGTTAGGTTAGGTTATCTAAGTTACAATAGAGTTCATTTCTTTTCAATTTTTGAAATGATGCTTGTCTTTTTATGAGCGTAAGTGTGCCTTTGTGCATGACAGTGAGTTTGTGCTCGAACATTAGTAATTTTTTGCTTAATTTATTTGCTTATATACGTGTAAGTAAATATAGAGATTTGTTTATTTCAAAGTTTTTAAACATTATTATTATAATCACCAAGCAAAATGAAACAATTTATTCGTTAAAATCGAAATACTGTTACAATTCTATAAGATTAACTTAATAAATAATATCTATTCCAAGTTTAACATATCTAATTTAATGAAAGCTTGCAAATCCACATTCACATCACATTAATTCACATATAAATGAACACAACGTACCAAACAACTTTAGAAATGAACAAAACGGTACAAGTATTCATTTCGTAGCATAATTCAAGAGGTCTCATTATGAACTCGACTTGAATAAGATTTCGTAGCGCTGCTACGGACGCCTACGATTCGTAGCCTACGACTCGTAGCGCCGTCTCCGAATTTTTCCTTTCATGCCTTTCAATGGCAAGCGGAGGCGTCAATGAGCTATACAGCTTCTCGAGGCCTAGGTTACGTTTCTACAGAAAAGTGTATTATAGTGGTTATTACGTTTGTTAGTCAAGTGTAAAAGTGATATAAAGTGGTTTAGAATTCTTTTATGAATAAGAAAACTGACTTTAATTAAGATATTACATAACATAATCTAACTTACTTCCTGTGTCAAATGTACTAAGTTTTTAAGGTGGTAGATCCCTTTATGGAGGCACGTCCGCCATACATGTTTCTGCTCAATAACGCCAGTCTTAAAAGCTGCTGTACAGATCCGAGGCATACCAAACTAGTCATCAAGGGTAGCAACGTATCTGTGGCCGACCTCGGGTAGGGTAATCTTTTCTGGGGTTGATTTCAGATGCTTGATTGATATTTAATATTACAAAAAAATCAAGCACATACACGAAGATTATAAATACTCAGACCCAGAGAAGTACCCTTACCATGAGTTTTTACGTTTCGACAAATATGACTGTTTTGCTATTCGTTTACGTATTTGCCCATACAAATCCCAATCAGCGCCCGAAGGCGGATTGTGTCAGAACTAGGAAATCGTATGGGCCAATACGTAAACAAATACCAAACAGTCATATTTGTCGAAACGTAAAACCTCCTGTAGCATTACCATGAGTTGGCATAGAAACGCCACCATAGAAATGGTAAATAGAAAACTATTGTCATTTTGCTAGTGAATAACATAACTACTATCGTTACGGTATTTCTTGACAACGTCTGTCAAATTAATGACTCATGGGACCGAATTTGTATGGCAATAGATCATAATGACATTCGCTAGTGATTTGATTTCGATAGGTTTTTTACGTATCGAGTTACGTCACTACGGATTTTAGTTCTACGAGTAACCACCAGAGGCGCTGTACAATTTTTCATACATTTATTTTATGCAGTCGCTAGCGAGTAATACTTTTGTAAACTCATGGTAGTCCTACTGGTAATGGTACAGAATTCTTACGTAATTAACAATCTTTAACTATGTATATTGCTGACATGACCCCAAAATGCACGCTTTCTAAATTTATTTGGTAACTTGGTCTTTGTAACTAATAAATTTTAAACCCAATAAAACGTACCCTGTCTTTTCGTATTCGTCATGTACCAAACCACGTTGACGTGACCCCGGTGCTTGCACGCGATTGTGTTTCAGACTAGACAGCTGTAGTTTTATTGCGTTTTATCAAATTGAAATGCTGAACGAGTGTAGTTCACCTGATGTTACACAGTCTTTGCGAATAGACTTTTTTACCTGACGAAGGGTAGTTTTCCGAGAGTTTGCAATTTTTTTTTCTGAGGGGAAAATACAATTACGTATTATAGGGTCTAGATGTTTTGGACCCGGTATGTAGGGCTTGGCCTGGTAGCGACTTGTACCGACTAAAAACGGCCTCTCTCGTCTGCCTTCGTTGCTCCCCGTGGGATTACCGTTAAGTATTTCTGTACGGGGGAAGGTATTAGCTGTTTATAAATTGTTTCCAGCTATTGCTTGGCTATCAGTCGTTCGAGCTCTTTGAGAGTTTGTTTGTACGTATGTATGTTTATATGTATGTATGTTTCATTCTTTGGCATGCTCTGCAGCCCAAACGGCTTGATGAATTTGACATATGAGGTGTTGTTAAACTTGTTTAAACTGTGATAGTAGCACAGGCTATTTGTTTCAGCAGTCTTATTTTTGTTTTAACAATAATTGTTTTATTATAATTACGAATTAACAAGCGAGCGTACAGTCTGATGGTAAGTGGCCATCGGCCCATGCATCCCAGGTACGAGTAGTATTGGAATCATGCCTGAGAAAGGACACGGATGCATTGCTTCTGGGGTGATGAACATCTGTAATTAACATTAGGATTTCAGTTTCATCCTAGGTTAGTCCTATGTGCAACCTAAGGTACTCAACATAAAAAAATACATTGCCACTTTGGGGCTACAAGGCTACAAGGGCTGGAAAGCTTTCAGGTACCCAAAGTAATCTTAAGTGCTCACTGCAGTCCATTAGCTTTTAGTTGTTTATATATGACACATAAGATACATGGAATACTAGTATGGCCCTATGAGTAAAAATATTATATATAACATTCTCGTGTCACAATGTTAGTTACCGTACTCCTCAGAAAGCTTCTTCTCCTCAGCTTTACCTATTTTCACCAAATTTTATATGCATATTTAGTAGCTCTGAGAATCGGCTACTATCTATTTTTCATAGCCTTAAGTGATAAGGGTTGTTCACCATTAACATATTTTTTAATTATATGGCAACACAACGTTTGCCGGGTCAGCTAGTAATAATAAATTTTCCTTCACCGTTATAAAAAGTGACAGTTGTAATACTCAAATAACCTAAAAGGAGTTGAAATGACGAAACATTTTAAAATTTCAGCCACTGAGACGTCTTTTGAAGAGAAAATGAAATATAGCGCGAAGTAATCGGCATATTTCTGCCATTATAACAGAACTTGACATTTCTTTATTACCAAGCTATTCATTAAAGGACCCAATTAAAGTTTTATCTCTTTTGTTTACAGTTCTTTGTGTACAGTCTGATGATAAATAATAATAAGTCGTATTAATTGTTGTGATACTTTTCGTGATAAAATAAACGTTAACAAATTTCGTTTGTATTACGATTTCATTTTCTAATAATGGACGAATAATGTTTTTGTAATATTATTGTTCGAATATAAGTTAAGAATTATTTAAAGACATATTTACTGCGCTGGCCTTTTTTATTTCAGTTAGACTTCACAAACCTTTCAGAACGTTATAAATATAAATCGCATCTGTGATCGGCTTTATTTAGAATTACTGTGCTATGTAGCTATGTAGAGTACCTTTACCATGAGTTTTCAAAACATCCCACAATTTTATGTTTCGTTTACTCAATCCAAATTCTCTTCCGTTTGCTTCAGTAGACTGAGTCAACGAAACAATAAGTAAGAGCTCAAGTCTTTTTGTCTGCCTTACATGTTCGCAAAAAAGAGAAACAAAACATAAAGCGCCATTTTGTCAATTTAGACATTTAATGTTACGTTACTGACACTATAGTTGTGATACAATCCGCTAGAGGCGCTGATTGGAATTTGTATGGGCAAATACGTAAACAAATACCAAAACAGTCATATTTGTCAAAACTTAAAAACTCATGGTAAGGGTACAGATGTATACGAGAAGCATTGACTACTTTACAATCAGGTCGACTGCATGCTGTTCTACTACTTAAATCTTAAAAAAAACACCGCCATACTTTTTTGCCTTTAAAATAGATGAAGCTGCTATGTTTCTGTTTTTAGTTAAAATTCACTTTTGCATCCATAATCAATTGCAGTTCGTCTATATGGAATTGATTAGAAGTCCTTGAAGTACGGCAAGAAACAGTGCCTCCTTAGCACCAAGCGAGTCATAACTGCACTAGAGACAGTTCCTTTATTATTCCCAGCTTCAATAAATCTCTCCGAATTTTCAGGTATAAGCTTTCTTTTCTCAGAAACATAAAGGTCTCCCGAGAACATTTGTCTGTCTGTCAGTTGAAAATCGTTAAGCCGCGTATTCACTGGAGGGGAAGTGTCCTAGAATACGTGACGTAGATGTGTTAAGGCGCTAGACACTACGTGACGTCATCTCTTCTGTAGTATAATCTTGGTGCCTAATGTAGAAGGATACTTCTAAGCCCGGTTTAGGGGCAAACAGCGTTATTTTAAGTTTCAATTCAGAGATAGAAGCATGAGGCGCTCCAGCTTAATCTAGCAGCAATATCAGGCGACCTGCATCTTCAATATTATTTTTTATAATATTGAGATAACAGACAAACTTGTAGTCCATCTAAGGGCAATGGTCATTGCCGCCCCAGACGTCAATACCTTCATATAGAACGGGGACTCTAAATGAAGTCAATTACCGATGCGTTTCTATTGATTAAAACTAAAATGGTTGCCTCATCTGCAGCCATACACATTCACCCACTAAAATTCAAGAACTTTATGCTAGCAAAAGTGTGCGATGGTACGCAGTCAAATGGTACTAGTTCCATTATCTTTCTAACACTACCAAACATTAATGTATGCTATGAGTAACGTCGTGCTATAAAGCCATACTTTTTCGCAGACATTTCGAAGTCCTGTCACGTCGTAACATACATTTACCTTTACGAATCGCTAAGTGCAAACTCAGGTGTCCTTCTCCATGTAATTTTAACAGAATATACAGTATGTTTCTGGAAATGTAACGAATATCCCGTGCAACCATTTCTCGGAATTCGTGGGTGTTGAAAGGGTTATAAGATTACGTCGTAAAGTTTTTTTTATAAGAGTAGCAGACGAGCATGCAGTCCACCAGATGGTAAGTGGCTACTGCCGCCCATAGACATCTGTAATCAACCCTAGATAGGATTAGATATTACTACCTGAGGTCGGCCACAGATGCAGCGTTACCCCTGTGGACTAAGCTGGAACGCCTAAAAAAAGTATGTCCCCTTACTGCACCCTTCAAACCATAACACAGTAGCGCTTAACACTGCTGTTGTTAGGCAGGAATAGGTGTGGTGGTGGAGCAGCCGGAATGGAACCACAAATGGTACTACCACCTTAAAATACCTTCAAACACCTTGTATAACACATATGAGTCGTACTAAGTATTTTTTCACTTAATTTCAAAGTCTTTTCGTGCCCGTAACGTACCTTTACGAATCGCTAAGTACAAACTCAGGTGTCCTTCTCCATGTAATTTTAGCGGAATATACAGTATTTTTCTGGAAATGTAACGAATATCCCGTGAAACCATTTCTCGGAATTCGTGGGTGTTGAGAGGGTTATGAGATTACGTCGTAAATTCCGAATGCAGTAACAAGTGAGAATGTTCTACGGAGGGAATGGGAAACATCAGCTACATGGGAGATTCGGGCAACTTTTATGGACAATTTTATTTATACAGTAGTTCATGAGTACTTTTGAGTATATTTTGCTTGTACTGAAAAAAACTAAAACTATAGGTATGTTTAGAGCATTTTTTGTAATACTGAGGTAGCAACCTGACAAAGAACCCGAACAACGAGCATGCAATCCCCTTGATGGAAGGCTTATACTACCCATGGATAATAATCAACCCCAGATAATATTAGATTTCTGAAATAATTTTTTTTCGCCGTTTTGGGTGTATTTATCTTTGAAATTAATTATATATTTATAGTATTTACCTGTATTTATATATATGAATACTTCTTTATAAAACCCTTATTCGTGCTGTTATGAGTTCTTTAAAATATTGTAAATCCGTAATTGGCTGTAAGAAATACTATTTAATTAAGAAATGTATTTGTATGTTTTTAAGAGCTGTGGATTTTGTAATAATTAAATAAATAAATAATGTTTATATTTTATAAGCTGAACTATATCTTTAAACACATTAACAAATTTCCTGGCATAAAAAAATTTGGCTGCGTAATATATTATTATCATAATATATTCTACGACAGTATAAAGGTATGTAGTATATAGTAGATGGCCAAATTTTTGTTACAAAGAGACTGGTAGAAAATAATAATTTTTAGTTACTTTAGAAAATGTATGGTAATTTTAAACATAAAATTTCAAAGAAAAATTCAAAATATGAGGACAACATCTGCAGTAACAAAAATTAACAGAAAAATTAAAACCGACTTCTATGTCACTACAAAGTAAAAAATAATTGAAATAAATGTTGGTTTAGTACATATTCCTGAAGTTGACATCGTAAAAAAATCGCCGAACAAACATAAAAAAAACATATATACCGTATATATGTTTTTTTTTTAATTGAGTAACCTCCTCCTTTTTTGAAGTCGGTTAAAAATAGGATTGGATTTCTTTTTTGTCTGTTTGTATATTTAATAGTCAGCTCTTAACATGATTTCGATGATTCGATAACACGATTCCATGTGTATTTTCAAACAATATAAACTAATAATACGATCTGCCAGAGATGTATGTACATATAGCTGATTTAATCTATTTGCAAATCTACGACTAGGAAAGCTCATATGCATATTCCTATCTTCTCCTATCAGAACGGTTCGTGTCGCTTACAAACCTATATGTTGCCCTATTCAAATATTCAAATATGTGGAAATGTATGACAATATCAAATTAATTTCTGAGAAATAGAGACGATGTTCACGAATTGACGACCCTCATGGCGGAGTGGTCATCATAAGGATCTGACGTCCTGGGTTCCGGGTTCGATGCCCGGTCAGACACTACTGAATGATTAATTTAGATTTCTGTACTGAGTCTGGGTGTTTGTACCCGCAATACAGTGTATCCATGTGTGGGACTATGAATGTAGAAATCGTCTTTAATAGAATACATACATACACACGAGTATATATATTTTCTATGTGAAGTATTAATAATATATCTTAACTTTATTTAAATCTAATAACTACTCCAAATAACTGAAGAATCTATTTTGTTATACTGTTCATCATAAAAGGTTACTTAAAAAAAAAGTAAATCTCTTGTCGATTAACTTGAATACATTTTTTCAAAGTCTAGACGGCTTAAGCTTTGTTGAATAATATATTATAAATACTTCTTTCTGAGAGATTTAATTTAATCGGTCAATCAACTGATTAAAAGTTAATAAGTTAAATTAGAAAACGAATCTTATAATAAATCATTGATATTTTTGAGCATATAACTTATGATGGTAGGTAGATAGGTACTTTTTTTATCATATAATAGCTGACCCGGCAAACGTTGTGTTGCCAATTAAAAAAAAATTAAGGGTGAACATCCCTTATCACCTAGGGGTACATAGGAATACATAGTAGCCGATTTTCAGACCTACTGAATATGCAAATAAAATTTGGTAAAAATCGGCAAAGCTGTTTCAGAGGAGTACGGTATATAACATTGTGACACCAGATTTTATATATAAGGTAAATAGTGAACTAGCAATCAGCCCATCTGATGGTAAGTGGCTACTGCATTATATAGATATCTTTAATCAATCCCAGATAACACAAGCACTCCCCCATGTGTTACTACCCTAGAGAACTAAGTTGAAATGCCTCCGATAAGTATCAGTATATCTCCTTCAATCCGGAACACAGTAGCGCTGAACAGTTGCTATTGGGCAGAAAAACTACATATAAATCAAATACAAAACCAAATAGATTTCATACAATACAAAACCTTTGTCACATCTGGTATCAGGATTCGCCGGAGATTAATGTGTGGATTATACTATAACACGCTGAATCTAGGCTTTATATCGCATAAATTTGCGTAAAATGATAAAGCACTTGGTATTATACGAGTATGTGTTAATGCAGTCATAGTATATTTTCCCTTACTTTTGATAGGGTACAAACAACAACCAACCGTAAAGTCTAAGAATTCATGGCTAAGTCTAAAGATACTAATCAAGACTAAACATACTTGAATTTAGTCATCAAATACAGACAAAAAGTTCTTTCTCCAAGGTTTATTTTTGTCTATAAAGGCCACAACAAACATGCTACTTTTAGCATTGACTATCTACGATTCAGCTACTGCTCTGAAGTTTGATATAGCCATGAAACGTTAGATCTTGAAAAAGTTTGATCGCCGATCGTTGCAGCTACTTTTGGATGTTGGAAGCAGCAACTGAACGCAAAACGTGATGCAGCATCAATGCAAACAGCAAAACGTGATGCAGGATCGATGCAACCGCGAAAAAGTGATGCAGCATCGATGCAATCAAACGTGATGCAGCATCGATACAATCGCCAAAACGTGATGCAGCATCGATGCAATGGCGAAGACGTGTTGCAGCATCGATACAATCGCCAAAACGTAATGCAGTATTGTCAAATCAATCATCAAAAAAAAAAATGTGAGCCGTCACGGGACGCCTGGCAGATGTGAAACATCGACATTATTTTTTAAAAGTAATATGCAGAAAAGAACATATTGTGATAGGAACTAAATATGTCATAATGATAAAATAAAATGGCAATAAATGGCGTCGCATGGCGACGCGTCGCCACATCGTACACACTACTGCATATAGACTGTATATATATACCATCGTATAGCGTGGCGGCATGCGTCGCCACGACAGAAATCGGTTTTACGTGCGGCTATAGATGTTTCACATCAAAAGCAAAGCCGAAGCCAAAAGTAACTAGTCTACCTGATCCCTCACAGACAAATCTTGCGACGTCGCCACTAATGACATTTTCGCAGACAAATAACTCACAGGTGACGGCTAGCCAATCGAGGTCACCTCACCTTAATCAAGCTATAAATCAAACATCAATCAAGTCACCTAATGATTAATGGTATCAATGACTTTCTTATAGTACCACGGCCTATTATAATAGATACGGTTTTGGTGAAAATAATACAATGGTTACATAATCAGTTATTCTATTTAAATATTTAGTTTCATTTCTTAAATTATTATCCCTCATCCCTCATACAGAAAAAGGACATTACTAGTCAAAATAATCAAATCTGACTATAATCAAATCAAAAGTAATGACTGATAGCAAAACATGAGGTTAATAATTTTCAAAGTAGCGGGCACAGTCAGCAGCAAACTGTTAGCGGACTGACTGTCAGCTCCCTTTTTAATGTACAATCTAATACTACGTGTAGCATGTACTATATAGACTATTGGATTGTCGGTTTGGTGTGAACATAAGTTGAATATCAATAGAATATTATCAATGGAAACATCGTAACGCGCGCTGACAGTCAGCGGCTGACTATCCATTGGTGTGTACGTGTTTTTACTTAAAATAAATTCTAAAGCTTGTTATTTTTCAAGTGAATAGTTGTATATTGTGAAATGTACACGGATTTTTCGTTTCAGGAACCTTGGGAAGGAAAATAAATGAATAGAAATGCAGCACACGCGAACGTATAAAAGAAGAACATATCTAACGAAGCCATTCTTCAAATGTGATGATAAGGCGAATCAAATTATCTCACAACTTAGAAATGTCTCTACAATTGGTGTTAAGTAGTGCAGTTGCAATCTGCAAGCTTATCATCTTGTTTGTGACGTAATCAAAATTATATTAGAAGTTAGAATCGTCTATTCAATTTGGATGTTTGAAGGTACTGCAGTTGACTGCAATTTGCAGACTAATAATCTTGTTTGTAGCCTTGCGTGTTAACGTTTGACAAAACTTTGCCAGCCAAAGTTCGGAATCGATATTTTTGGTAAAAAATTACAAATTGAGGCGTTTCTATGCATTGGTTGTAAGATTCTAACATTCACCTGGTGCACGTGGTATATTTCTGTCTTGGGGATTAGGAATGAGCTACGGTATCACCTGTCTGTCTTAAGAAATGATTAAAGAGGGAGTTCCACGATGACGGGCCGTTGTTTGGGTGCTCAAACCGCTCAGGCAGTGTCCCTCGGAAGGACGACGTTATGTGTGGCCGCTGGTTACATACCATTGTGAAAAACCCGAAGGTGTGGGATGAGCGTAAAATGAACTTCTTGAGGTGAGATTATCAAGGGCACTGTGCTTAGGGTACTGAGATTGTATTTCGGTGGATATCCTGGAGACATAGTACTGAGGGAGGGTTTTAGTATGGTTAAGTACCCACATAACTCAGTGTCGCTTCCACTGCACTGGACGCCTTTTTAAGGTTTCCCCCTTTTTAACTCGAGGTGGAAATCCTGGAGACCTCTACATAGTACTGAGGGAGGGTTTTAGTGCAGTTAAATTCCCACATCACTCAATCTCGGTCCCTACTGCACTGGGCGCCTTTAAAAGGTTTTCCCCTTTCCAAAAAATACCTAGGAAAAGTGATAACATAAATATATTATATATAAAAATCGTATACGTTTATAAAAATCGGTCGATTTATTCTGAAAGTCACACCTCGAACCAATAGCGTGAAAGCCGATATTCGTATCATTAAGCTCCTTTTGTACTCATTTTGCATAACTTACCACCCTCAATTATTTGTAATACCCATTTATTTACTGAATTCCTCTTTATATTTATTTTAATCGTTCCAGATTTTAACATTATTAATTCAATTATACAATAAAATCCTGGACATTATAATTGCTTATAACAAGAGTACGTATTGTAATTTATGTGTCATGTATTTTTTTATTAATTTGCAAGAAATAAATTGTACTGTTATATACGAGTACGTGAATACAGTTTATTAATGAGATTTATATAACTTTATCGACCATACGACGCATTTTTTTTTATTCGAAATGCTGTTAAGGCTTTGCTTGTCCTTTTATGTCTTTTTTTACGATATTTAAGTAGCATGCAGGCCGTACGTTGGTTAGTGGCTATTGCCGCCCATGGACATCTGTAATCAACTCAGATAAGATAAGATTACTACCGATAGTTACCGATTACTAAGTTGGATCGGCTCGGATAAAAACATCTCCCTTATCGCACTTTCTAAAGTGGATTACAGCAGCGGTTAACATTGCTGTTATTAGGCAGAAATTGGTGTGGTGGTGTTGCCTCCGGTGTTAAAATACAAAGGGTTCTACTACCTTCAAATGCAATGTTATTTTATGGGATGCTATGTAACGTTTATACTACAATAAGTTGCTTATTACAAAGTTTCACTTTTTTAAAAACCTTCATAACAGTACATGCCGTAAGGTTATTCAAGATTGCCATCAAGCCTAACAAATAAAGGTTTATTTGAAAATCCTATGAAGGACGTGTTGAAAAAATAAATATAACAATGGACCTATCGTTCAGTTACAAAATCAAGGCAACAAAGGACGTCGGGGTAGCGCGAAACGTGACGGGCCGTCATCGACACGATTTTCACAATTCGCTATAGCACACCTTTCCCCGTTTTACCCGCTCGAATTTGTATGGAGGGCTTTCACGCATGCCTTTATGAGTATACCCGTAGAACTCATGATATAAAGGTAAAAAGGTTTCGTAGCGTATTTGGAAGGTCCAAAGATTTTTATGTATACAAATTGATCGCAACTTTGAATATATTCTATTTTTTGAGTAAGTTGACACATTTGTATAACTGGCAAGAAGAAATACTTTTCATGTTTGTGAGAGAAAGAAGATAAAAGTATTTTTTTTAATATTTGTCCTCAACGTCACTTGAAAGATAGTTGTAATGATATTCATTTATAACATTTTTGTTCACGAAATTATCTTATTCTCAATTTTCATCGTTACAAAAACTTAACAGCGTGGTTCAGAATGTATACTCTCACCATCGTTCGTTTATAAAATAAAGGTAACAAGGGACGTCGGGGTAGCGCGCAACGTGACGGGCCGTCATCGACACGATTTTCAGAATATCCCCGCTTTACCCTCGCAAACCTGTAAAGAGTTTTTACGCATATTTTATGGTTAGACCCGTAGACTCGTAGCACTCATGACACAAAGGTAAGAAGGTTTCATAGAGCATTTCGAAGGTACGAATCTTATGTATACAAATTGATCGCATTGAATTTGTTTATATTTTAAGTATTTTTAAAGATTGGTGACTTGAAAGAAGTTATATGTTTTTAGGTGTGTTAGGTAAAAATATTAGTATTTTATAATACATCACATTTTTAATACGGGCCGTATTTTGGAAGAAACTTCAAAAATACAATAATCTAATGTTACTTACATCTTTCCTTCATCACGTTCGTGAATGTAAAAAGTGATTGCGAAATCGTAACATTCGCATGTACAACGTCTTTGGTACAGCAGTTAAAGCTTTCAGTTTATCAGAAACGTCTAGCCAAAAATAACATAACTATAACCTATTCTATTTTTATACTATTATGAAAACGCTCAGAAGGGATTCACATTTACATTAATACATCTTTATCCACTATTTTATCATATCTCCATTATAAAAGACATTGCAAATATCAGCTGACATTTCATAACTCAAAGCAAGACTGAACATTCTAAAATATAAAATAGAAATGTATTTAATAAGTGACGTAAAGTATTAACAACCAGCAATATCAATGGATCAATGCGATGTGCCTGTAACACTATTGGTGTAATTTCATTTCATATATTATGGGACTATGAGATATTTCTTTTTGTATTTATTCACATAATACACGTTAAAATTAAAAACCTATCGGATTTTGATCAAAATATCACACACTGCTTCAAAGTGCGGATTATATTTAAAAACGATTGCGAAATGGTAAAAATCAAATTTAAAAACATTTTTAAAGCGAGGTATCGAAACGTTAAAACCACATTAAAAATATTTCAAAAGCGATATGAGTATTTTTTATGTAATGTAGTAGCAAGAGGAGTAGCAGACGAGCATACAGTCCACCTGATGGTAAGTGGCTACTGCCGCCTATGGGCAACTGTTATCAACCCCAGATAGGATTATATTCCTACCTGAGGTCGGCCACAGATGCGCCGCTACTCCTGAGGACTAAGCTGGAATGCCTCGGAAAAGTGTGTCTCCCTTACCACACCCTTCAAACCAGAACACAGCAACGCTTAACACTGCTGTTATCAAGCAAAAATAGGTCTGGCGGTGCCGCCGGAGTCGAACCACAAAGGGTTCTACCAAGTTCCTATACACATGATAGATTTATACAAAGAGACTCAACATTTGATAGCGCACAATACAGGTTATATGTAACAATACGAATATTAAACTATTGGAGTCACTGTACCGTTATGTCGACGCAATTTCGTTTGACGGCATACCGTTATTCCGAAACTTGGCATCCAATATTGTAAATGTTTTAGCATCCAACAAAAATGAATAAACTAACGGTTAAGTTAGATGGAAATGCTTTTGATATGTAACTCGAGGGATTTGTGGAGTTTGACAATGTATTTTTGAGTTTCGTTTTTAGATTTTTTATTATTATTCAATCAACTGAGTTTATCGGATTCAAATATCGAAATAAACCCGACGACCCGCGTGGCGGAGCGGTCACCGTACAGGTCTGACGCGCAAAGGGTCCCGGGTTCGATCCCCGGCCAGCCAGACATCTAAATGATGAATTTAGATTTCTGTTTCTGGGTCTGAGTGTTCGTGTACTTGTCTATGTGTGTGTCCATGGCACCCACGACACAGGGAACCCTAGTGTGGGGCTGTGAGTGTAGAAAGCCTTAAAGCGCTAAATTATAACATTTTTGAAACGAACTTCACTACATAGTAAGGATTTATGAAATGTAAAGAATGAACCTTATGACCCGCGTGACGAAGCGGTCAGCAAGCTGGTCTACCACGCAAACGGTTCCGGATTCGATCTCCGGCTAGACAGATATCTGATTGATGAATTTAGATATCTCTTTTGGATCTTTTGGGTCTTTGTGTGTGTTCATGGTACCCACAAAACAGGGGATTCTAGAATGGGAAAAGTACCACTTTAGGTTCTTAATTAGTTGCCAAGTTCTTCCAAGAAAACCAGGTAAAAAAAACATAAAAAGATTTCAGAAATTTATCGGCAAGCAGACCTTATTTATTTTAAAAGAAAATCAAAGTGAAATGTCCATTCCGCGATTGGCTTATTACTTAATAAATAAGTCCTCCCGAAATAATCTTTAAACTGTTGCTAATGAAGGTAACGAAAAACCATAAACCCACAAGGGATTAATCCAGACGCTTTGATAAGGACGATCTTCGTCCGACAACGCGATAATCACGTAATCGTTTTTGGTATCGTTTTTATCAGTAAGGGGCTTAGATATCGGGGGTTCGTGATATTATTGAAATTGGGTATTTGTGGAGCTATTTATTCTATTTAAATAACTCATAAAGCAACCGAATCAAAAGTGGTCGATTTGCGGTTTTTCAATCGAGATGTCCGAGGTTCGAATCCCAGGCACGCACCTCTGATTTACTAAACGTTATGGGCGTATTATAAATTAACTCTCACTTGCTTTAACAGCGAAGGAAAACATCGTATTATTGCAAGTTTTTATTTAACTTGCAATGTTTGGGTTAAATCTTGCAAATTCAATTTGACCCAGTTCCCGGTATCCGATTGAGTTGACATTTTGCATGCAAATGTAAATCGGATGACTGTACAATATTTTTATATTCAGTTTTATTTTTTGTATAGATTTTATATAGAGTTTGAACTATGGATTCGTTTGACAAGAACTGATATAAGATGACATCCACGGTCTGATGATGGAAGTAGGCTTGGGAGCTTTGTAATTAAGCGATACAGTGATAAGGCCACTGAGGTCTTAGGTGGTATCTAGAGTCTGATACCACTGCATGGAAGGTGGCTTAGGAAACTCAATAATTAAATGATGCAACTCCATCGGGTTGAGGCTCTTTTTTTTTTATAATAAAGGAGTAGCAGACGAGCATGCAGTCCACCTGATGGTAAGTGGCTACTGCCGCCCATGAACATCTGTTATCAACCCCAGATAGGATTATATTGATATTACCTGAGGTCGGCCACAGACGCGCCGATTAGGTAGAAATAGGTGTGGCGGTGGTGACGCCGGAGTCGAACCACAAAGGGTTCTACTACCTTCAAAATTCGTTTGATTTGTTTTCTCAGTAATTTAGTGCTAGGGTGTGCTATTTTTTTGACTAATCGAATATTATAATTTTGTGACAACATCACCATGAGTACCGGGGGAACCGCTCATCATGCCATCCACCGCCGGCATGTCTCACCATGCACCACGCTAGATGTCGCCCGTCCATGTGTATGCGCTGATTGTCATAATATGACGCGTGGCGGATATGATTTGTCAGTGACATCGCTGCATACACAAAGTTTTATTTACATAGGTGCACCCTTCTATCAGTTAGGTATACGTCGGGGAAAGGTTGAAGTGGGAGGCGAGGTGTAGGGGTGGGGGTTATTCTGATTTCTGTTTTAAACGTTCTTGTAATAATTAATTTTCTTTAATAACCTGATCAAATTTTAGCATATTGGTCCGTCGTGTCTACTGGTTCCGTTTTGGATCGCCAATCAAAATATATATCATAATGATGAATTTTGATATCGTTAAAGTCTTTCTTTTTTCGTGTTTTTCTGTGTGTCATTGACACCAACGTGGGTCTATAATTGTAGAAAGTGTAGAAAGCGGTTATTGACCTTATGGTGTACGTTTATGGTTATTCACTTTTGACCAAAATTCTTTCCTGTAATAAACTACTTCATCTATCTATACTTCTATTCTAAAATTATAAAGAGGAATAAACTTTGTTTGTTTGTTTGATTGTAATGAATAGGCTCAAAAACTACTGGACCGATTTTAAAAATCCTTTCACCATTCGAAAGCTACATTACCCACGAGTAACATAGGCTATATTTTATATGAAATATATTTGATAAATAGATTTTGAGGCGGTACGAAGTTTGCCGGGTCAGCTAGTTCTCAAATAAAGTTCCTGAAACGAGTTAAATATTAATTTAAAATATAACGTATTTCAATTGAAACCCCTTCTAATTTACAATTCTTCTATGAATCAAAGCATTTAATCGATTCAAACCTATTCATAGTGTTAACGATTCACGTGTATTATTTATGTTTCCGTGAATAAACGTAATGAGGAAATGTCTGAATGAACGTAAAATATCCATCTAACAAAATTATTGGAGCAATAGACTAATAGAAAAAGGATTAGTCACATCGTTCGGAAGACTAATGACCGTTGGGCAAGTAAAACTCTTGGTAATTTCTCTTTCGACTTTCCTCGGAAATGTACATTATTATTACTTTATTATCTCTACCTAATAACAGCAGTGTTAAGCGTTGCTGTGTTATGGTTTGAAGGGTGTTGGTAAGGGAGACGTACTTTTCCGAGGCATTCCATCTTAATCCTCAGGGGTAGTGGCGCACCTGAGGCCGACCTCAGATAGGAATATAACCTTATATTAGGCGGCTGTGGCCACATAGTCTGTATATCATCAGGCGGACTGCATGTCTGCTACTCCTATATTATAAAATAAACATGATGTATCCTATGTTATGATAAGTACCTAAATAATAGATTAGATAGCGGAAACAATAGCAACATGTATGCTCGTTACTAAAAATCTCCAACACTGTTCCGAATTTGATGGCTTAACTAGGCGAAAATTTACAAATTTCGAATTTTGCCAGGCAAAATTGGTTAAGGTTTATTATTTGATATAGGGCGTAAACAGACCAAATTGACATAAATTAAAGAAGCTACGTTAAGCCGTTATATAGACTGATGAGGGATGAGACCTACACTCGTCGTCAATGCCGGTTTATGTCAGTCAGTAAGGGATATCCAGGGGGATAAACCACAATCCGTCGCTTGCAGAGAGCATCAAATTAGCATGGAAACGCATCATTGCACTCACGACTCTATCGGATTTAGGTCGTCCACTAAACTGGCGTGTAAGTATGGAGCGGGCGAAAGCTCTAGACGACCTGAGTCACGCTGAGCCTTTATAAACACTGGTGAAGGGTGAGACATACACTCGTTGTCAATGCCGTTTTATGTCAACTTCTCTAGCTGTCTAGGGGAATAGATCACAATCCGTCACTTGCAGAGAGCATCAAATTAGCATGGAAACGCATCATTGCACTCACTACCCTGTCGGATTCAGAGCGTTCACTAAATCTGGCCTTTGTGCATGAAACGGGCTCTTGTGCTCTGGTCGCCCTGAGTCACTCTGGGCCTTTATACAAACTAGTGTGAGGTGAGACATACACTCGTTGTCAATGCCGGTTTATGTCAGTACGGGATATCCAGGGGAATAAACCACAATCCGCCGCTTGCAGAGAGCATCAAATTAGTATAGACGCATCATTGCACTCACTACCCTGTCAGATTTAGAGCGTCCACTAAAACTGGCCTTTATGCTTGAAGCGGGCGAAAGCTCTGGACGTCCTGAGTCACGCTGAGCCTTTATAAACACTGGTGAGGGGTGAGACATACACTCGTTGTCAATGCCGTTTTATGTCAACTTATCTAGCTGTCTAGGGGAATAGACCACAATCCATCGCTTGCAGAGAGCATCAAATTATCGTTGTACTCACTACCCTATCGGATTTAGGGCGTCCACTAAAACTGGCATTTGTGCATGAAGCGGGCTCTTGTGCATAAGCTCTGGTCGCCCTGAGTCACTCTGAGCCTTTATAAACACTGGTGAGGGGTGAGACATACACTCGTTGTCAATGCCGGTTTATGTCACTACGGGATATCCAGGGAAATAAACCACAATCCGTCATTTGCAGAGGTCGTGAAATTAGCATGGAAACGCATCATTGCACTCACGACCCTATCTGATTTAGAGCGTCCACTAAAACTGCCCTTTGCGCATGAAGCCGGCTCTCGTGCATAAGCTCTGGCCGCCCTGAGTCTGGGGTGAGACATAAACTCGTCCTCAATGCCGTTTTATGTCAGTACGGGATATCCAGGGGAATAAACCACAATCCGTCGCTTGCAGAGAGCATCAAATTAGCATGGAAATGCATCAATGCACTCGCGACCCAATCGGATTTAGGGCGTCCACTAAACTGGCGTGTGAGCACGGAGCGGGTTATAGCTGATAACCGGACTGGAACCCGCCGCAGGGGACCGTCGCGGTATCTAGTAGCACTGTTAAATTGATTTGGAGAAGCAATATGCGAGCGGGCGCCTGCCGCGTTTGAACGCGACGTGCGTTCCCCAACTGCCACGCTTGTAAAACACGTCGAACGGTCGTGCTTACGGCGTTGTTCATACTATTTCCATACAAACATGCAAGCGGGCTTTCGTGTCAGTTTTTGTGCACTCCCTTACGGCAATGAGAGACACAGTGATATTATTGCTCAAAAATCCACCTCAAAGTAACATTGAAGGCAGCACACAATATAACCATCATATACAATATATAAACGCAAGTAACAACATTTTTTGTTATGTTATATACCTATTAATGAATCTGTAGTAAATGCCACGAACAAAAGAGAGAGTGAGTAAAAAGAAATACCAAGAATACAAAGAATTTACTAAAAATTCATATTCATGAGATTCGTATGAAACGGCGGTGTCTCCAAAATATTTGGCAGGATCAATGATCTATGAGTCATTGTATGAATGAATGGTAAATTGGAACTTGTGTGGGTGTGTATGACAAGATTATTAGGCGAAAACGTACTGGCTATAATGCTATTTATATATTCAATATGCTATATACAAATAATTTAAAACAATCAAGAGAAAAACATACAAGTGATCTTATAATGGTTCTTTTTGTTTTGACGTACGAGTATATACTTAGTTTAAATGGCTTTATTTAAGAAAGTTATACCTATATTAAATATTATTTTCATAGCTTTGACAACATTTAATAGGTCCCACTTTCGTATTAGTTTTTTTTTGTATCTAATTGACAGTAGTTACACATAAACTATGTAGAAAGTTTTTATGTAAATTCGTGACCAACACGTGCTTCGCTCCAAAACGGAGCATCGTCAGGGTAAGTTGACTCTACGATGTTTAATCGTTAAGTGAAACCCGTGTTGGTGGTGGTATGTATGGTGGTGTATATTTTTAGGTTTGCATCTAGCAGGATGCACGCATCCTTTGTGGGAGGGAAGGTGGTACATACTGCATGGTTTAAAATGTTTACCACTAGTTTTTTCCCGCTGCTTCGCCCGCGTTTAAATGAAAATAACATGACATACTAACATACATAAAACTGAAAATTCGTACCTTTCTCGGGTCTCAGACTATCTTTGTACAAAATTTCATTACAATCGGTTCTGTGGTTTAGGCGTGAAGAAGAGACAACCAGACAGACAGACAGACAGACAGAGTTACTTTCGGATTTATAATATTAGTAAGGACTAGTAAGGATTAGTAAGGATCATGCATATTGGTAGCGGATTGTTGCGAAGTAGTTTTAATTCTAACTTAATATATATCTATATCGGGGTATCAATAATCTATTAGTCTAGGGTAGACTTTTTTACATAGCCTAAACTAATTCTGCCAACGCACGGTACAATAAACCGGGACAATGTAGGCCAAACAAGCCAAACAAACAAGCCGATCATCCTAAACCCCATAGGAAAAACTAGTTGTGTCCAAACCAAACCAGTTTATTCCAGTCTAAATAAGAGCACTCCAGTGTAAACTGGTATGGCGTAGTTCAAACTAATTTCTCTTAGTTTTTAATACGTTTTTAATTGTTTTATGTTAATAAGAGTCTATTTAATTTGTGATGATTAGCAGTCTAGCGGGAAACTATATAAAAATAAAGAAGGATGTTATATTGTTTAGAGAATAAGATGCCATAGAATGGATTGTCAGAGAAAATAAAGAATGGAGCTGCTATTGAATATTTTATTATATAAAATAGTTCTTCAGAAATAACCAGCTTAAACACACTGATGCATGAGTCATGTAGAATAAAAATTAACTTTGTATTCTTCCTCAACGGATATGCTCAAAGGTTCTTAATTCGACATATATTGCTATAGCCTCACGAAATTTATGATCCATTTTCGACAATTTATCGATGTAAAAACATTTGACGCAAATAACCTACGTAGGCATTTATTTACTTCACATTACCAGTATATATTACCAATACACACCCATTACTCGAGTAAAAAGCATAAAATATTTATGGCTATTTTACTATCGATAAAGTCGTATATTCTTCCTGAATGCATTATGTACCTGCACATCGTTTTTACGTGCGGGCTTCATCATAAACAAAAATTTATATGACACCGAAAGTATGAAAATACATAAAGAGGAATGTTGTTTTTTATCCTACAGGAATACAGACACATGGTACTTTGAAATCCATCAAGCGCTCGCGAAGAATTCGCCGAGTAAGCCGAACAATGACGAGTATGTAAACGCTGCGTACGACAAGCGCGTTGTTATTTGTCTTGTTAAAAAAGTACATCTAGCGAAAAACGGACGAGTGTCGTCACGAGTGCCGAATGTGAAAGGTTATTTACATACCAGCACTCGCGTTTATTCGACTGCATTGGACGAGTATCTAAACCAGGCAAAAGATATATCCAAAAATGACTTTAGAATTAGACTGTGACATAAAATATAACGATAGATAACTCTTGACAATGGTTTAGCCCTATATAAAGATAAAAAAAATTAAATATTTGTGTAGGTGGTAAAACCAGTATGTTCCTGCCAGGGAGGTACTATCACCACCACACCACACTTATTTGTCAAGGTGGTAGAACCCTTTGTGGTTCGACTCCGGCGGCACCACCGCCGCACCTATTTCTGCCTAATAACAGCAGTGTTAGGCGCTGCTGTGTTCCGTTTTGAAGGGTGTGGTAAGGGAGACAGACTTTTCCGAGGCTTAGCGTCAGCGTAGTTCTCAGGGGTAGAGGCGCATCTGTGGCCGACCTCAGGTAGGAATATCTAATCCTATCTGGGGTTGATTACAGACGTCCATGGACGGCAGTAGCCACTTACCATCAGGCGGACTGCATGCTCGTCTGCTACTCCTATATTACAAAAAAACGTATTTCTAGCGTAGACACCGGTTAAAAAGAGTTGACAATCTTAGTCCTCAGGAGTGGCAATGCATCAGGAATCGACTTCAGGTGACATCTATTCTATGTGAATTTGGTTACAAATGTTACGACTTTTTGTAGGAGTCTTCTATTTGGAGTGGCTTTTATTTATCCGATATACGAGTATTAGAAATTCATTATCACTTGCTTCAATGGTGAAGGAAACATCGTGAAGAAACCTGCATTTATAAAAAAAATATCTAATGTAGTTATGTGAAGTCTACAGATTCGCACTTGGCCAGCGTGTTGGACTATGGCCTAATCCTTCTCATTCTGAGAAGAGACCCGTGCCCAGCAGCGGCTCGGTAATGAGTTGTTGATGATTACTTATCCATGACCGATAGTTTTTTTTAATTAAAACAAAAGTCATTTTTAAAACTTAATACGAACGATTAAAGTATTTTTACACGTGTGAAGTGTGAAGAGACCACTTTGCACAAATATAATTTTCATTCAAAATACCTTATTAAAATTTGCACATTAAAATTCTTTCATAATTACCGTGACCGCTGAATGCCTGAATTTATGTGATTGACCACGTATAAAATGAAGCTGAAAACCAATTGGATATTATTATTAAATTCCTCGTTTATGAAGTGAATAAATTTAATAACAAGTTAATACCGCTCATCATCATTAACCCAATACTGTCCCACTGCTGGGCACGGGTCTCCTCTCATGATGAGGATTAGGCCATAGTCCACCACGCTGGCCAAGTGGGTATTGGTAGACTTCACATACCTTTGGGATTTTTTTTATAAATCTCTCAGGTATGCAGGTTTCCTCACGATGTTTTCCTTCACCGTTTAGCAAGTGATAATTAATTTTGAAAAATAACTTTGAAAAATCAGAGGTGGGTGCCTGGGATTTGAACCTCGGACCCTCTGATCGAGACGCCGAGTTTCTTAACCACTAGGCTATTACTACCTAATACCCCTATTTTAATGTTTAATATTTATATTAGGTATAAAAGCAAATGAACATTCCAGGTTCAAATTACGAGGGATTCTACCTCCTTTATGCCCTTGTAAAAAGACTCATACTCTTTTGTGACATCAATATCATAGCATGTAATAGTGCGGAAGTCCTTTATTCAAAGAGTGAACTCACTGATATTTCATAGCAAATACTACCAAAAAATCGAGTACGTTTCCGTGGTCGTGATCATGACCGTTCCGCGAGATAGTTTCTCCCGATTTTTTGGCAGCCGCCTACAAACTTGACACGGCATCGAATCTATTTTCGGTACAATTGCCTAGAGTACAAGAGTACCTGGCTTGTCTAGGGCTGCTAATTTCATTCTCGGTTGTAAATTTTAATTGGCAACTCTTTGGGTTGTTTTAACAAGCTTTTTTTGGCTCGCTTTGTTAGTTCGTGTGAAGATCAGATCTTGCAAGTCAAATTTACTACCGGTATCTAATTGAGCTGAAAAGCAGGCTCAGTATTTAATACTCATTTGATTTTGATGATAATGCAGTATGCATTAGTGACGTTATTTTCAATGTAATAAGGTGGAAGCCCCAAAATGGTGGATCAATTATTTTTCTATGCATTATGAGTATGAACGAGTTTTCTGACAGGAACAGAAAAAAATATATATTAGTGGCTTTAAATTTAATTTCAAAATTTGATAAAATAAATGCTTGTATTAAAAACTTTGAAAAAATAAATTGTGCATTTTCTATATTCGAATAGAAATCGTCACAACCCTAAAAGTCTTCAAAGGCAAGTATAACAGTTCTAATAGCAACAATATGTCTGTCCGTATTTTCTGACACAGGTCGTTCGGAAATAGACTGAAAAGGCTGTTGCCCGCTAGGTCAAGATAAAGACGAACAGCTTTTTCTATGTGTACAATTAAAACAGCTAAACATTTTAGTGTTTCTTTAATAGATAATAGCACTTTTATGACGCTAAGCGTCAGGTTTTATTGTTATGGTTTGGAAGATTATTTTTGTATGGATTTTAAAGTAAAAGCTAGTCGCAATTGAAGTAAAACTCGGCCCCTTATTTGGCGAATCTTAGGTTTGAAGGAAGTCTTCGTGAGCAAACATACTAGAGAATTCTTGAATAATTATAGTTTTAAAAACTAAAAACCACGCAAAGATCGCACAAGAAAAATCGTTAATCCTGATTCCTGACAATACTGATGCGGAGAATGGGATAAAATTATAATATTAAAATCGTGTATTGTCATCGATTCTTGACCATTGTTTAAAATTTTAAATTAATCGGACCGTTCGAATTAAAAAAAAGGCGAGATCAAAGATTCCGTTACATACATACATACATAGATACAACCCAAGCTAATAAAACCGTGGTAAAAAGTTCTCAAAGATGAGTCCAGTCTATCAATTCACACTTGACCAACGCGGTGAACTGCAACTCGAATCCTGCTCACTGTACGAGAAGACTGGTGCCCAGTTATGGATGATAGAATTGTGCCCTCAATCAGGTAGACTACACGCTCATTTACTCCTTCAGTGCAATACAAACATCTCTTATTTTTTATTATTATTACAAATTGATTTATTATTACTATCAGATCGACTGCACGCTCATTTGATACTTCAGTGCGATAAAAAAAATCTTTCCATTTTTTTATTATTGCTATACGGATATCGGGATATTCATTCCTTTGTCTCCTCACCTGTATCCTTCTAAACTTCTCCAAAACTATAATCCTCAATGTTGGATAACAGGACCGAATGTCGGAACTTCCGCATATGAATGACTTTGAAAGACAAAGTTTGTTTTAATGTTTGCTTAGGATGATATCTTCTGAGGTTCTGTAGCATATCGCATGTATTCTTGGAAACTTTGCTCGTTGTATAATCAGATTTCTCTTGTTTATAAATTGTATTTTAACTTTTATTGAAAGGTACCAGCGTCGTACTTATTTCTAATGTGAAGTAATTCTGTATCTGTGGATGGGTGTGATTGCTGGGTGATTATTATTATTATATAGTAGTAGCACACGAGCATGTAGTCCGCCTCATGGTAAATGGCTACTGCCACCCATGGACATCGCCTCAGATAAATATGTCTCCCTCACCACACCCTTCAAACCAACACAGCAGCGCTTAACACTGCTGTTACTAGGTAGAATTAGATCTGGCGGTCATGTCACGAATTTGTGATTCGCTGCAGAATAAAATCTTTGTTGTGCATAGAGTTACAGATATCTAAGGCAGTGATATTTTTATTTATTTATAATATAGGGGTAGCAGACGAGCATACAGTCCACCTGATGGTAAGTGGCTACTGCCGCCCATTGGCATCTGTAATCAACCCCAGATAGGATTAGATATTCCCACCTGAGGTCGGCCACAGATGCGCCGCTACCCCTGAGGACTAAGCTGGAATGCCTCGGAAAAGTCTCTCTCCCTTACCACACCCTTCAAACCGGAACACAGCAGTGCCTAACACTGCTGTTATTAGGTAGAAATAGGTGTGGCGGTGGTGCCGCCGGAGTCGAACCACAAAGGTTTCTACCACCTTCTGAATAGATAGACTGATAGATAGCCTAGTGGTTAAGAAAATCGGCCTCTCGATCGATGGGTCCGAGGTTCAAATCCCAGGCACGCCTCTGATTTTTCGAAATAATGTGCGTATTAGAAATTAATAATTATCACTTGCTACGGTGAAGGAAAACATCGCGAGGAAACATGCATAACTGAGAGATTTGGCCAGCGCGGTGGACTATAGCCTAATCCTTCTTATTCTGAGAGGAGACCCGTGCCCAGCAGTGGGACAATAACGGGTTGATGATAATGATGATAAGCGCTGCAGTAACCACTTACCATCATGTGAACTATGCGTTATTGCGGCTCGCACCATCAGATGGATTGTATGTTTTTTGCTACTGTTACAAAAACGTCCACCTATCCAATAAAATATAATTCCACTGTTCAAATAATGCACCTTTACTCAATATTGGAATTGCATTGCCATATTGAATCTAATATTTGCTAGAGTGACGTCGAGCGAACCAATTAAGCCGACTCACGATAACATTCAATACCATGTTTATTCCACAAATATTGCACGTAGAAATATTTGTTAAACTTTGAGAAACGTTATTCTATTGTTTTGTTCTAAGTTTCAAATATACATGAATAAATTAATAAAATAATCATTATTGTATTTATTTGAAAATATTCAATACAATGACATCACGCTTAAATTAATTATTAAAGGCAATTGCTTTAATAATGGATCTAAGCACTTATTGTAGTTTTAATAATTATATATATATTTTTTTATTAAAATATTTTATTTTTATTTTATGGTAATGGTTTTACGCATACAGCTATATCGATACAACAATTAGGAAATTTTTTTTATTAATGAAACCCCTTAATTTTTTAAATATTTTTCTTTTGAAAAAAAAAAAAACAAAAAACGCGACCGATTTCTATATCACTACAAAGTAAAAATGTTTCAATAAAAATTTATTTGAGTATCTACATAGTTGAGAAGTCCAACTAAATTGTCAACGTACATAGTTCGCTGGCCGATGAAGTAATTTGTGTAAGATATAAGCACCGTTAAATATGTATTTTACTCAAAAAATCACAGGTGTGTAAAATCTTCTACACACATTTGACTTGGCTTAGTTCTCATATAGACACCAACTTCGTGCCCAACACTGGTACAGTAACCGATCAATGCCGATACACACATCTGTGTCCAAGCATCTCCAATCGCATCTTATTTACACGTGCCATCGACCCATCCAATTAGTGGGAGTCTCGACAATCAATCCCACTATACTAACAGTCCCCAGCTTAGATGCTAACATCAATATTAATTGGATTTCCGTAGCAATGCTATTATGTATGACACGATCAAACATGACCTGAGGTTAAAGGTTTGATGTAAATCTTATATATAAAATTCTCGTGTCACAATGTTAGTTACCGTACCCCTCCGAATCGGCTGTATCGATTTTCACCAAATTTTATATGCATATACATACTACATAACATTTTTTTTATTTATTGGGCAATACAACGTTTGGCGGGTCAGCTAGTATTTTTAATTAAAAAAATATTATCAACATCACCAACACCTATATTTCACCTACCTTTACATGGAACGATAAACCTTAAAGATTTAATCATAAATATCCATAATTATTAAAAAGTATAAAAATATATTAATTATTAAAGTAAAAAATGTATCTCTTCCTATAATAAGTTATAAAACTATAAACTATCTTCATATACATAGTTTATATCTACTAAAATATAAACTATATGAATTCATAAATTTAAACTTCCTATAAAATGCGGAATGTTTTAATATCGTCACATTTTATAGTTCTTCATGCAAATCATGTACAATATAAGCGTTTTCACTTCGCGTATTAACACCTCGCTTCGCTTTTGTGAGCCCCAGAGCACTTCCCAAACCTTTCCACATGAAACTTTAATCCTTTTTCTTCACAAACAGCCACTAACATGGAATTGCCAAAATACGATCCCTGAGGGTGTTAAAATATTCCGAACATAAACTCCTAGGGGTGAAAGTGCCACAAGGATATACAATTTTAGTCATTATTTATTCATGTTGTATCAAAGACATTTAAAGGATAAGGAACCCGAAGAGCAAAGGATATGGGGAGATGAACTTGAACTTTCCATATACATACATTTGATAGAAGAAAGAAAGAAAGAGCCCGAAGAGCAAGGGATTTGGGAACGTGAACTTGAACTTTCCATATACACGGATAAGAGAAAGAAAGTAGACATATTAAAGGAGCGTCTCGTGTGCATTTTGCCCTTCGGCTGCAGGAAAGCTTTTTTTCGAAGATTCACGCGTTCTCTTACGGATGTTTGTTTCGGACTCCTCGATTTTTTTTGGTTAACCTAACGATTAAGCACATGTGCTACCTGATGGAAAGTAATCAACGCCGCCTATGGACATTTGCAACACCAGAGAAGTCGCCAATGCATCGCCAGTTTTGGAGGTGAGCTCTTTTTGCACCTTTTTTGAAGAGTCCTACGTCATAGCGCTCCGGGAATACCTCAGGAGGAAGCTCATTCTACATCTTACACGTCCGCGGCAAGAACGTGCAAACCGAACCGTGTGAACCTGCCACGTGTCCAGTTGGTGAACATGGAACTTCATCCTTCGGCGAGTGGTGTGATGCAGGAATGGTGACGTAGGCGCCAGGTCGAACAGTTATTCGGTCATTCGTTTAGTTTGTAGCCCATCCGAAAAACATAATTTTATAGTCGGATAGATACGGCAAATTTAGCTATCGACGGTCCCAAAACTTCGATGATGGAGTATGATGTAGAACGCTGTAATCAATACATTACTGTAGCACTTGTCGGCTACTTCACGCTCGTCGGGTACAGGCTTCTCCTACAATTAAGAAGGGTTTAGCCCATAGTCCAACACATAGGCAATGTTATTGGTATGTATTGCACATACTTTTTAGAAGCCTTTGCTTTATCGATTATCAATACTTTTCAGACACACTACGGTTACAAGATAAAACGATGACATCACGCTTGCAACGAGTTTCCATTACAAAGCATTCCAATTTCAAAACGCGTTCTAATTTATCTCGAAACTAGGTTCGCATCGCAACATTTTAATCGTTATTTATCGATGTTGTTCCACTGGCTTATGGAGCTAACCCAACAGATTTAGCTAAATCTTATCTGTGTAATATAAAAGCAAATAGCGGAACATTTGGATCGCGCAATTCAGTGGAAAATTCGTTTTACATCTGGACTTTATTTTTAGGTTTCAAGTGCACGGTATCGGTTAAGGCCTGGCCAAACAGAACGCGTATTTTAGCGGCGCGCTAGGTGTTAGCGCTAAAAGAAAAACCTGACGTCTCTAGCGTCGAGTTGTCGTACTGAGTTACTACTAAACGGTCAAACAGAGCGCGTACGCGTACGAATGTTGCGGCGCTAGGGATCCTTGTCTCTCCCTGTAGGTCCGGGACCAGAATAGGGTTACGGTTTCCCTTGTCTGTCGTAAGAGGCGACTAAATGGGGGCTTCCGGAGTCGCGGGCGGTAAGAGTGGGAACTCGAACCGCCCCGAAAGCGACCCCGAATAGGACGGCGGTATGAATAGCCACATATCGTCGTATAAACCAATTCATGTGGCGAGCTTTATGCTCACCTGGGTGGCGCTTGACAGGGCAACACGCTTAGAGGACTCCGGTTGCGTTAATTTGGAAATCCCGGAATCCTCATCGCAGCGTCGAGGACAATCTCCAGGGGGGTTTTAGTGCGGTAAGAATCCCACGTAACCCCGTGTCGCTCCCATGGCACTGAGTACCTTTTGAAGGTTTTCTTCTCGTCACCAAAAAAGGCGTTCTTGTCGCCGGACGTTGAATTTTTTTACAGATTTGAGCATAGCGCGGCGCTAGAATACGCTTTCTGTGTGACCAGGCCTTTAGCGTCTTGTCTGCATCGTTTACTTTATAGCAGCGCGTTTGGTCATCTGTGGTTCGTTTACTGGCATTTGGTTGTTTTACGATTGTATTATTGTTTTCACGTGTAGCTAAGAAAGGACTTTGCACTTTTATATATTCACATTTTATGGCCTCGGTGTTTGTATATATTATTATAATGAAATGTATTTTTTGGCTTAAAATAAAAGATCAATGATATTTTTAATCCCTATTTAAAGATTTATGGTTAATTTTAATTTACCTCAAATTTTTCGTTCAAATTTATATTGTTGATAAACTTAATTTTAGGGGTTCCATTTTGGGGGTCTTAGAATTTCGTTATCATCATCACTAAAATTGTACTTAATACAGTTTGTTATGCTCTAATTTTGTAATGTATATTTAGAAATAACGCCTCTACTTAGGCGTCTACTGTACGAGTAGATAAATATAATATTATATCCTTCATGCTTTTTTATTATCACACTTTTATTAGCTTAGGTTGTATGTATGTATGTTACTATGTAACGGAATCTTTCAACCCGATTTATATCCACTTTGAACGTTCCGTTTAATTCAAAATTTTGAAGAATTATCAAAAACCGATGACAATACACGATTTTAATAATTTTGTACCATTGTCCTTATCAACATCTTCAGGATTCACGATTTTCGAGACGAGATTGTTCCAGCGCCTTAGAGAAAGTTCATCGCAAGTTACTAGATTGATTTTTAGGATTCCGTACTCACAGGGTAAAACGAAACCCTCCGCTGTCTGTTCGTGTGTCACAGGGCTTTATCTCTTAAACCGTAATAGATAGACACTTGATTTTTTTATAAATCATACATCACGCTTTTCGAAAACTGATAAATGGAGCACCCCAAGCTTTTTTCACAATTATACTATTTACTGTTCCTTAATTGACTCCTACATTGAAAATTATTTTTTACTTTTTAGTTGATTTATTTATAAAAGCGTGTTTTTTAGTTTTTAAACTATATTTATTATAATTGAAAACGTCCAGTATAATTTCCTCGAGAAACCTACAAAAAATAATGTCTCAGCTGGCTTGAAAAAATATATTCCCTAACCTAACACTTAACTCTTTGAACGAGGGTTGTAATTACTTTCTTGTCATTACCAGTACAGTGGTTTTTCTACAATTTTTTCTTTGTTATAAAAATGTGCTAACGGAGAAAAGTTTATAACGGTGTTATACTTAAAACAAGATATTTACATAAACATTTTTCGTCTTTTGCTTATGTAAGTATTTTTTGTTTCGATCAACGGCCGGTTTTATAATACTACCGACTATTACTACGTAAGTTAAAGAATAAAAAAATCTACTCATCTTAGAAATTGAAACTTATGAAAAGAGTATCAAAACACAAAAATACCGTCTTTCGTGCGTGCACATATATAGACGAATACAATACCACCAAGACCCAGAACAAAAATCTAAATTCATTATTTACATATCTGTTTACCTGGGGATCGAATCCGGAACCCTTTGCGCGTCAAACCGATATGATTTCGCTCCGCCACGCGACTTTTCGAGTGTTGTTGTATTTTGGTTTAAATAATGTTATAACATAACAGACACAAGAAGCATTCGAATTGATAAACTGAGGGGTAACATTACATCTTTATTCACCTCATGTAGGACCCTAATCCTTTTTGGAGTTAATTACGAATGCTGATGGGCAACAGTGACCTCTTATTATATACTTCTATGTAACACTACTATGTTAAAGGGGTCTAAAACGTATAATACAATGCATTACACCCCTGAGGAATAAGTTGCGACTGATAATTCTAACATAAGTATTGAGTATCTATAAGTAGAGTATATACAGGGCCTGATTAACCCTTAGGCTACTTAGGCTGCAGCCTAGGGCGCGAGGATCGGGGGGGCGCGCCAAAATTGTGTCTTCGGCACTTTTAATTTCATGTAGTAAACAAAGTCAAAACTAATATATTACTTTTGAGGTCTATCGTAACGGTGGGGGCGCGTCTTCATAATTAGCCTAGGGCGGTCAGAACTCTTGATCCGTCGCTGTATATATATATATATATATATATATATATATATATATATATATATATATATATATGTATATTGTATATGTACAGATTATGAACCAGCCAAATGTCTATCACTGTAAAATGTTACAAAAATATCTTTTATCACATCGATGTGTCACCAATATATTCAATTATATAGTAGATAGATCGGATATGATAAGGAAATATTGCATCCACGACTTACAGCCAATTGGTAACCAGTTGTTTTGAAATATACCTATGTTAAATGTCAATTAGTCCAATAGTTACGATAACAGATTTTGTAAGAAAATTTTAACATTAACCGATCCCTAAATATTTTAACCGTTCTTAATAATAGATCTATCCAACGTTTTGTCGATCAAAGATCGACGTTTGTCAGTTATTTCATTAAATAATTCTCAAATTTTGATTGTTTGGCAAATGTGGAGAGATTGAATATTAATACTCGTTAATTCATTTGATGTGTAACAAAAAGCAACTTACCAAAAGATATGAGGCCGCTGTTCAGCATCAGAAGCTTCAAATTATTCGGAATGGAGACCAAGCTGGTGGTGCCTGGGTCATTCTTCGCCTTCTTCTCCTGGTCATACCTAGGTCCAGTGGACCTAGACCTCCCTTTCCTGTGGCTGGTGGTCACCGACGTGCCCCGATGTCCCGTACGAGACGACATATTCACCACTGTTCACTAAAATTCTAATTTATAGCCGATCAACAGTATCTGGCGTTTTACTGCGCCATCGTCGAACTATTTACGACTGACACAATATTTTCAGATTACGCACGTAACACCTATTAATATTACCTAAGCGTTATATTATTTATAAGCGTAATATTGTTTATCAAAACCTATGTACACTACACTACACTACACTGTCTAACACTTATTCACTAACGTAGAAAGTTCGCCGCGATATCATAATAGTTAACGCACGCCTGATTTTCTGAAACAAAGAGAATGGTTCAATTAGTATAATTACTAAGAATATATTGTCTTGGTAGTGATAAATAAGAATGTATGAAGGTGGTAGAACCCTTTGTGGTTCGACTCCGGCGGCGCCACCGCCACACCTATTTCTGCCTAATAACAGCAGTGTTAGGCGCTGCTGTGTTCCGGTTTGAAGGGTGTGGTAAGGGAGACAGACTTTTCCGACGCGTTCCAGCTTAGTCCTCAGGGGTAGCGGCGCATCTGTGGCCTACCTCAGGTAGGAATATCTAATCCTATCTGGGGTTGATTGCTGATGTCCATGGGCGGCAGTAGCCACTTACCATCAGGTGGACTGCATGCTCGTCTGCTACTTCTATATTATATATAAAAAAAAAATGTATACTACTAAGTATAAGAATACTGCAATAAATACTGAAATCGTTGGGATTCCGGATTTTAAATCTAATAAAACATTGCAATTATAAATGGTAAAAAGCATAATTGTGTAAAAGACATTTAGTAGTTGATATTACCTTAAGGTAAACTAGATGGCATAAAGTTTGAAATTATTAGTCATTTCTTTAATATTAAAGAAATGACTAATAATGTAATATCACATAAAAAAAAATCTTACGTCCGCCAATGAGTCAACTCTTACACAAATACTTGCGCACTTATTCACGCACACACATTCACACACATTCTGTATTTTACAGTAACAGTCTGTATGTACGTGTGAATAACACATGCATACAAAAACAATTAATTAATCTTCGAAGATAATATTTATCTACCACTAATCCTGGATTTAAAATATGGACAGCATAATTAGACTTTCAGAACCTTGACTCTGACCACTGAGAAGATTATGAAGTTTACAATAGGAAGGTGTTAATTAGAGTTGGCCGGAGTCATTGTGATTCAGATTTGCATCAAATTTAGTCCCGGTTTGGGTAAAACTTTGGTATTAGCTTTAAACTTTAGGTACTGAACATGGTAGTTAGAAAAAGCTATTACAATATTCTTTTTTAAAATCAAGACTGTCTTACGATATTTTCCATCACCGCTAAAGTAAGTACGATAATTAATTTTCAATAATCAAATAACTTTGAAAATTTAGAGATGCTTTCGAACAAGAGCGAGCTAGGATTCGAACCTCACACCTATCTATTGCGCGGCTCCGTTTTAACCACAAAGCTATCACTGCTGCCAGGTTTAATTATTGCTATCCACTGATAATCGGCAGCGACAGATTAACGTGCCTTCCGAAGTACTAAAGCGTGCATGAAAAGTCAGAGATGACACATTCAAACCCCGACCGCGCCCCGTTACTTAACTTTGTAGATGACATGCGATCAATACTTGCGCTCTTCTGAAATATAGTACTCTATGTTATAGTGAAAGTCCTGTAAAATATTGGTTTGTTGGTATTTTATAGTAATGTAGAAATAGCGAACGAGAATGGAGTCTACTTAGTAAGTGGCTACTACCGCTGCCTCCCCGAGGCATCATAGTCAACTATAGTAAGGCTAAAATTCCTACCTGAGGGTTTGACTTTCTTTACAATATAGGCTTTTAATAATATAGATATAGCAGACGAGCATGCAGTCCACCTGATAGTAAATGGCTCCTGCTGCCCATGGACATCAGTAATCAACCTTAGATAAGAGGCCTACCTGAGGTCAGCCACAGATGCGAAGCTACTTCTGAGCTACTAAGTTGGAACACCTTGGATAATTATGTCTCCCTTACCACAACCTTCAAACACTGCTGTTATTAGGCAGACATAGATGTGGCGGTGGTGCTACCGAACTCTACCACCACACACACACCTACACACAGAGTTCTACCACATTCATTTAAAAATTCACGTTAAAATTAACTAGAAAGCATCATGAATCAGATTAGCGTTGAATTTGGCCGCTGTTTGAACGAAAGTTCGGGTGTCAAGTCAGTTTAGCGCTTCCAACTGACATCGTAGTTTGGCAATTTGAAATTCGCTTAAATGGAAATTAAATCTAATTTTGTCGTTAGCTGGATGTGGTGAATAAAAGCCGTGCATCGAAAATCACTTGCAGATTATCTCGTGGTTTTCATGGTGTTAGAACACATATGGTAACACCGCCACAACTATTCCTGCCGTATCGTAGCGGTGTTAAGCGCTGGAGTAATGTATTTCAATAAGGTAAGGAAGATATACTTTTACAACGGGTTCCAACTTAGTCATCAGTATTAATTGTAATCTAAATGTTCATACAATTTCACCTTTTCATGGTCAGTGACATGTTGTAAGTTACGCAATGTATCTAACAAAACATAAGAGAGTGACGTCACACTTCTCTTCGGCAAAAGAAACAAAGTGTGGAGAGTCTGTTTTTATAAAAATAGAATAAACCGCACGTTCTTGTCAAAGTAAAGGTAAATTCACACGTTTTAGATTTTAACAATTCGTATTTTTATGAATCCGTAGGAGGAAATAATTTAGGAATCTTGGTTTATGAGAATCGGACGGGCTTTTCTAAGAATGAATGATATTAATCATCTTGGCAACTGAACATTCTGCGTGTGTCTAAGTGATCTTGCCTAGGATAGCGGCCGTGCACAAATAGTCTTCGAGTTTATATAAACAAATGTTCACTGTGAGAGTGTGATTAGACATACTTGTAGTGCTACTGCCGCCCATTGACATCTGTAAACCCAAGTGGAACAAGTTCTACCTGAAACCGATTACAGATGCACTGCCCCTGTTGAAGACTAAAACACCTATTTCTGCCTAATAACAGCAGTGCTAGGCGCTGCTGTGTTCCGTTTTGAAGGGTGTGGTAAGGGAGACATACTTTTCCGAGGCGTTCCAGCTTACTCCTCAGGGGTAGCGGCGCATCTGTGGCCGACCTCATGTAGGAATATGGGGTTGATTACAGATAACCATGGGCGGCAGTAGCCACTTACCATCAGGTAGATTGCATGCTCGTCTGCTACTCCTTTATTATAAAAAAAAACCTCGCCGCCGGTCGTCGCACATGAAAGTTAGCTGGTATCCACACCTTTCCATAGGTGTGGTGGGGAATTGTCTGTGGAAGAGTGCTTTTAGCATATCTGCGGTCCCGAAAAAGGGCGTCCAGAGAAACACCGTGGGGTTTAAGCCGGTAGGAGTCCGGCATATCCTCTCCATTGCCACCTTGGTTAGAAAGAACCTATGGAGGGATTCCCCATGAAAAAAGTTATGGTGGTGCAAGCCCTCCCATATAAAAAAATATATAATGATAGAATTTTTTAACACTGCTATAAGACAGCTAGAAGACAGAAATAAACACCTATTACTAGCCTGAAGCAGTTTTGGAATCATCTCCATTCGAACCATATAGGTCACATTTTAATTTTATAATGACTTTATGCTCATAAAGGCGTATTTATTTATCAAAAGTGTTGTACAACAAACGAACCGAGTTTAGAAGAGCAGTATGTAAAAGCCCTAAAGCGTTGCGCCGTACATTCCTGGCAGCTACAGATATTGTTGGATATTGGCACGGGTAATGGAAGCTATCGCCTAATTATCTGCTGGCAATTACCCCGACTAAAACAACCTCGGCTTTCGATTTTAATGGAGCGGTATTTAAAATTATTGATATATTGCTTGCTGCACCAAATATAAAATTTGGTGTGTTTGCCGTCGAGGTCTCCACCAAACGCTGAAGCCACGGGTGGTTTTAATGCAAATGCCATATAACCCGGCGTCACTCCCACGGCGTCGGGTACCTTTTGAAGGTTTCCCACTTGTGAAAAAAAAAGGTACCTACATGTGAGAGGACTATTAAAGTCCCCAGGAGTAGCGAAGTATCTGACATCGGCTGTAAATACTCGTAGTTCTATTCGGGGTTGCTTGCAAATGCGACCTTCAGTATACTTTTTGCGTTGTCAATCTTATAAAAAACCATCAAAGCTTTTTAGAACACAGCCTAAGTAATTAACTATGGACTCAAGAGGCCAAACTTGTACCTTTAGGTATATGTTATATCTATAGGTTCTCATACGCATATCTAATAACATGTATTCCCAAGTGGCAGACTTGGTTGTTGTGTAATGCATTAGAGGTGTTACCACATTATATATGTACGTGACGTAACACGGGCGGTCTTTTAGTTAAATTTTGTTTCATTTACAATGTTCACTACATACATAGTATAAATGTGGTAGAACCCTTTGAGGTTCGACTCCGGCGGCACCACCGCCACACCTATTTCTACCTAATAACAGCAGTTAGGCGCTGCTGTGTTCCGGTTTGAAGGGTGTGGTAAGGGGGACAGACTTTTCCGAGGCGTTCCACCTTAGTCCTCAGGGGTAACGGCGCATCTGTGGCCGACCTCAGGTAGGAATATCTAATCCTATCTGGGGTTGATTAGAGATGTCCATGGGCGGCAGTAGCCACTTACTATCAGGTGGACTGCATGCTCGTCTGCTACTCCTATATTATAAAAAAAAAGTGTCCATCTCAGGTATTGGGGCCCCCTGGGCACAAAATAATGGGGCCTGTTAAAACCTAATAATTATAAGTATAAATTAAAAAGAAGTTTGTTTTATTTACAATGCCTACTTACATTAACGACCCGCGTGGCGGAGCGGCCACCATACCGGTCTGACGCGCAAAGGGTCCCGAGTTCGATCCCCGGCCAGACAGATATCTAAATGATGAATTTCTGTTTCTGGGTCTGGGTGTTTGTGTATTTGTCTATGTGTGTGTCCATGGCACCCACGACACAGTGAATCCTAGTGTGGGGCTGTGAGTGTAGAAAGCGTTTATTTATTTATTACTTAAGTAATATAGCTTAGTCTATCGCGATAAGATTATTATTGGACTACATTTCAAGGTTCGAATATGGATATTTTGTGTGTGAGTTTTGCGTGAACACATGTGCTTTATTTTCCAATTTGGTCGTCCAATATTTACAAATAATTATATGTATTTATGAAGCTAATATTAGTCACTATTGCCTATTACTCATTAATATAATACATTATGTTACTTAATTATTATATCCATCAATATTATTCCAATTTGCATAGTCAAATGGGGACGTAGGTTCAATAAAACCCCTTTGAGACACCATTACTTTTGGTTATCATATTATCTTTCCTACCGCACTCTATTGTACGGATACTTGTATAAAAGAAATTCTCTTCTGAATAACTAAAAAAAATGTCATTGTATCTCTATTTATATATGTATAGGTTTGTAATATAAAATATTCGACCGATTAACATAGAACTTGGTATTTTTATACCAACTATTTTATAGAGGTTCCGTCTAGATGTGGGGGCTCTTAGGCAAATCTTAACAGGGCCAATTGAAAAGAACCTTATAATAATAAAGAACAACTACGCTGCTAGTAGTTGTTCTTTAAGTTTCACATGCATATAAATATTAAGCAGCAGAGCGTCCGTGGCCCCCGTGGTAATGGTTACCTTTAAAACCTAACACTAAGTAAAATGATTACTAGGTTACATTATCTACATTTCCATGAAAACGCAAATAAAAGTTCCTTTCCAATAAATCCGGGGAAAGTGCTTACTGTAAGCTAATACTGCCTTCGAATACCTTTTATCGGTTTTCTCTCGATCATGTCCCGTTTATTAGAAATGACTTTATTTATTTCACAGATTGGCTCTACGAGTACTCTTTTAAATACGTGTCTAATATTTTTTTAAGAAGTCGGAATCACTAAGTAATATCATTGTTGTTTTCCTTTAGCATTAAATTTTTGTTATGTCATAACATTGAATAGCCACACTCATTTCTGCCTAATAACAGCAGTGTTAAGCGCTGCTGTGTTATGATTTGAAGGGTGTGGTAAGTGAGATATACTCTTCTGAGGCATTCCAGCATAGTCCTCAGCGGTAGCGGGACTATCTAGAGTTGATTCCAGATGACCATGTGTGACGGTAGCCACTTACCATGATGTGTACTACATTATTTTCCACATTAATGTCATAAAAAAGCTATGTTGACGCATGTAGGTATATTATAAATTAATTAAGCTGTTTTGAATAACATTATTCACGGCACAGTTATGTTACATAATTAGATACATTTGTAATTTTTTTTGCGACCTGGCTGCCTAAATATTTATTGTTACCTACATATTTTTTCGGTATGCGGAGCGGTTATTTATGAGGGCCATTACTTAGCACTACCGTTTCGTAAGGTGTTTTTCTAATAAAGAAGAAACGGCAAAAGAAACTCAGTAACACACGCTATCTTCTGAGCGGAGCGGAGATTACTGATTTTTACCACGCTTTTATTAGGTTCTATGTATGTATGTATGTATGTAACAGAATCTTTGAACTCGATTGTTACCCAATTTGAATGGTCCGATTAATTTAAAATTTAGAACAATTATCAAGAACCGATGACAATACACGATTTTAATAATTTCATCCCATTCTCCTTATCAGGATTGTCAGGAATCACTATTAACGATTTTCCTTGTGCTATTTTAGCGTGGTTTTTATTTTTAAACTATAATTATACAATAGATGCAAGAAATACAAGGTAGGGGTGTACATTTGTACAAATGTAATACATACCGACTTGAAATTATCTTTGAACATATCAGCAGCTAGTGTAGAAGGTGAAGAAAGTAATTATATTATTTATTTATACTATAGAAGTAGCCAACGAGCATGCAGTCCACCTGATGGTAAGTGGCAAATACTTTCATGGTCACCTGTAATCAAATTAAATAGATTACGGTCCTTCCGTAAGTTGGTTACAGGCGTGTTGCTACCCCTTAGTATTAAAATCCCTAGTATAAGAGTATTTCTCTTAAAAACACCTTGCTAATCAGAACACAGCAGTTCTTAAACTAATAACCCCACACTTTTCCATGAATGGGAATGGAAATTTAAATGTGCTATTTGAATTTTATGTGTGGTCGGAAATCGAACCTGGAACACTAAGTAATTGACTGACGTGACTGCTGTAGCACTACCATGAGTTGGCATAGAAACGCCACTATAGAAATTGTAAATATAACATAACTACTATCGTTACGGTATTTCTTGACAACGTCTGTCAAATTAATGACTCATGGGACCGAATTTGTATGGCAATAGATCGTAATGACATTCGCTAGCGATTTGATTTCGATAGGCTTTTTTACGTATCGAGTTACGTCACTACGGATTTTAGTTCTACGAGTAACCACCAGAGGCGCTGTACAATTTTTCATACATTTATTTTACGCAGTCGCTAGCGAGCAATACTTTTGTAAACTCATGGTAGTGCTACTGTAATTGTTAGGTACGCAGGTCGTCTAAAAAATGACAACTACGTATTTTGTATTGCCAAAAAGAAACTGCCTTTATTATTGTTTTGTTTCAATACAAAAGAATAATTAAAGGGAAATTAGCGAGGGCGTCACCCGCGTTTGCATGTTAATTAAATTAATTGAAAACTTTGTTCGTGTTCAATTACAATGGATTTTAATTGCTTCGTTACAGAATTTGGTTATTGCCTTAAATCTTTGACAATTTTCATAGCCAATTTCTGAGGTTTTGTAATGGAAGTACCTCACTGGTATTCTCTACATTTCGGAACTTGTAACTAAAATTGGCATACATCAATTTTAGACTATTTTTTCGTATATCCTACCACAATTAGGATGATTTTTTACAAGAGTAATGTGCGGCAGATAAGTGATGTGTGAGCTCAAACCTGAGCTAAGCTAAAATAGTGAGTGTTATGAGAGCAACGTCGGTCTTATACTTTGACTCGCACATGTAGCTCCAATCCTTAAGTCATAATATTCTCCACTTAATGATGGAAGTAGATATTAGGCACAAATCCTACATTTTAAGTGTGTCGACACTAAAGGTGCCACACCAGAGATGTAAAAGGTAAATCTGTGTACGAGGTCGAAGCTAAACTAAAGTAAGTGATATATGATTTTAGACTAAAAGTAAGTAAGTAAAGTAAGTGAATAAACACTATAGTTACATCGCTCGCGATCCGTAGCTCACATCCGTAGCTCCAATCCTTAGCTCGCATTTCCATTATAAAAAACATAGCTAAGCTACCAGCTAAGCTAAACTAAGAAACGAAAACTAAGCAGTCCTATTAGTGGATTTACACACACCCATAGCTCATATACCTCGCTTATTTCTAGATGAAAAGCACCCTAAAGTTGGTAGAATAACTAATTGAATCCAGTATGATCACACATTGGTAACATAACGATTCCACTATTTGTAATTTAGGAAATGTGTGTACTAGTCTGATCTTGATCTTCGCCAATGATAGTCCAAGAATAGTCCGGGTTTATTGGCGATACAGACGCCCGCGTAACGATCGATAAACGTGTGGTACAATTACTTGCAATTACGTGCACGTGCTGTGTAAACAAACACGATTATTATTTTTATAGTTTTCCGTTACGTTGTTTACTGGTTTTATCTATTTGTTGGTTGTTTCATCTATTATGCAGGATAGATATTTATAAGTCGGGGAGTTAATTTGAAAATAGAACCAGTATGGTTTGACAGAGGTTACATTACAATTTATAATTTATGAGTTTTTTTTTTATAATATAGGAGTAGCAGACGAGCGTGCAGTCTACCTGATGGTAAGTGGCTACTGCCGCCCATGGACATCTGTAATCAACCCCAGATAGGATTAGATATTCCTACCTGAGGTCGGCCACAGATGCGCCGCTACCCTTGAGGACTAAGCTGGAACGCCTCGGAAAAGAATGTCTCCCTTACCACACCCTTCAAAACGGAACACAGCAGCCTAACACTGCTGTTATGAGGCAGAAATAGGTGTGGCAGTGGTGCCGCCGGAGTCGAACCACAAAGGGTTCTACTACGTTCAAACGTAAGTAACGGGTACTTAAGATACGCGGTTTTAATTGCTTTTTTGTTGATATATCGACCGAATGGTAGGTCGAATAGACCAAACGTCGACCAGTCTACGCAAGTGATGGATCGTGGTCACGGAAAAACTGCGGTTAACAAGTACTAGTGGCAGATTAATCTATTTACCCTACGGCTAGTTTGTTTTTCTTTTTCGTTCCATTTCACGACACACAACACTAACGATATCTTTACGCACCGCACTTGCACTATTTGTGATTTGCATACGATACACGCATGTTACATGTACTGTGCTAACAAATGTAAATGCTTGTGTTACATACGAGTAAATTGCATCGCAAAATATGATTTATTTGCACTGACCTGTATATGATACGTTCAATATCTGTGCTATAAAAGGGACTTAAAGCTCCGACAAATGAATTAAACCTAGGATTATCTCTTAACATTAGTCACAGTGTGACAAAAATTTCCAAAGCTGATAAAGTCATTAAAAATCCTTTCTTTTTATATCTTTCTCTTTGATATCTTTTAACTCCACTGGAACGCAAAGATAAGTGAATAAGTCGACTAACGCTATTTATGTGAAACGGCTGAAAAGTTAATAACGAAAGAATTCTACACAGGCTCGTTCTTGGAGTAATGAGTTTGTGAATCATTATATTATTGAGAAAGATTTGTCCACAATTTAAAATAATATCAAAGTGTAAGATTTACAAATTAATGATATTCCTTTTAATAAATAATATACACTTTATATTTTATATAATTACTCGTCTAAGCAATTACTTTGTTGAATTTGATAGTTTACTGAATGTTCTAAAACTTAGCTATCATTTTATGAAAATACTAAAATTAATGTTCGTAGTTATTAAACATGTAAATACAACGTGAATTTGCATTTATTTTATATTTCTTATAATACAGTAGTAGCTAACTATCATACAGTCCTTATGGCTTGTGGCTACTGCCTCCGATGGACATCTCAAATAATCCCCAGATAAGATTAGATATCTGCTTGAGATTGGGCACAGACGCGTTGATAACCCTATTACCAAGTTGGAACGCCTCGGACTAGTATGTCTTCCTTATAAAGCGAAACAAAGCAGTACTTAACACACGCACTTCACACTTGCGCACACTCACACACACACACACACACACACACACACACACACACACACACACACATACGCATACGCATACACGTATCACTCGCGCGCACACAGTGTTTTACAGGCTCCACAGAATACCAGCGTTACAGGTGACTAAGCTTACCTGAAACATTAAAGCTGAGTGGAGACCTTTTCGGTTACAAAATATTTATAATATTATTTTTGGTACGCAATTTTCTATCTGTGTTTTATTGTATATTCATTGCCGAATAAATTATTTTCTTTCTTTCTTTCTTAAAACTAATATAATTAGGAATAGGTGTGGCGCTGCCTTCGGAGTCCTACTAAGGATTCTACCAACATCTAAATATGCAAAGTTCAGGACATTCGTACCCACAAGAATTTGTTTCAAAGGATCGCAATACTCTCAAAGTGTCCCTTACTTAGAGGATCTCTTCGGATCCTTCTGATCCGTGTTCCGGTTTCCTTCCGGGTCTGAATACATGACCTTCACTTTATAAACCATTTCATTTGACAAGGACATTTGGTTTAGCTATGATTTGGTAGGAACACAATCAAAAGAAAGGAAATTAATTAGGTTTAACTATTTAACAAATTTTGAAATAAGCTAGCGTTCATCTCGTGGAAAAAGTACTTTATCCGAGATGAAAAGTATCCTATGTCCTTTTCTAAAACTTTGACAAGGCGTGTACAAAATTTCTTGACATAGTTAAGGCGTGAAAATGTAGCCAACAAACACACTCACAGTCACATTTATAATGTTAGTTAGGATTACAAAGGCTCAGAGCAGCTCACAGGCGACCTCATTAGGGTTCCGTTTGTTGATATTTGTTCGCAGAACTCTAAAAACACAATAAAACAAGTATAAAATTACACAGATTTGTATATAACATTTGGGAGTATATTCATATAACATGTTTATTACGACCACAAACTTGTGTCCTTAAGCCGGAGTACGGAACAATGTCGTGGCGTCTCAGCGGAGAGGGTGATAAATATTCCCAAATGCGCTCTGGACGGGAATTTTTATTGTTCCATTTATTATAGCACTGTTCTAGCATAAAAACCTTGGTATGTGATGTGTTTGCACGTGGAAAATATGTTAGTCATTGCTTGTTTTTGCAATTCGACTACATAACCCTAAAACACACTAAAACAAGTGTCAAATTACACAGATTTTCATATAAAATGTTTATTACGGCCACAAACATGTATCCTTAACCCGGAGTACGGAAAAATGTCGTGGTGTCTCAGCGGAGTGGGTGATAAATGTTTCTAAATGCGCTCAGGACGAGAATTTTTATTGTTCTATTTACTATGGTACTGTTCTAGCGTAGCATCCTTGGTATGTGATGTGTTTGGATTTGGAAAATATTTTATTCATTGCATTTTTTCGAGATGTGTCTACAGAACCCTAAAAACACTAAAAAGGAGTGTAAAATTACACATGTTTTCATATAACATGTTTATTACGACCACAAACTTGTGTCCTTAAGCCGGAGTACGGAACAATGTTGTGACGTCTCAGCGGAGTGGGTGGTAAATTTTCCTAAATGCGCTCTGGACGGGAATTTTTATTGTTCCATTTATTATAGCACTGTTCTAGCGTACTATCCATGGTATGTGATGTGTTTGTACGTAGAAAATATGTTAGTCATTGCTTGTTTTTGCAATTCGTCTACATAACTCTAAAACACACTAAAACAAGTGTCAAATTACGCAGATTTTCATATAACATGTTTATTACGACCACAAACTTGTGTCCTTAAGCCGGAGTACGGAACAATGTCGTGGCGTCTCAGCGGAGTGGGTGATAAATGTTCCCAAATGCGCTCTGGACGGGAATTTTTATTGTTCCATTTATTACAGCACTGTTCTAGCATAAAAACCTTGGTATGTGATGTGTTTGCACGTGGAAAATATGTTAGTCATTGCTTGTTTTTGCAATTCGACTACATAACCCTAAAACACACTAAAACAAGTGTCAAATTACACAGATTTTCATATAAAATGTTTATTACGGCCACAAACATGTATCCTTAACCCGGAGTACGGAAAAATGTCGGGGTGTATTAGCGGAGTGGGTGATAAATGTTTCTAAATGCGCTCAGGACGAGAATTTTTATTGTTCTATTTACTATGGTACTGTTCTAGCGTAGCATCATTGGTATGTGATGTGTTTGGATTTGGAAAATATTTTATTCATTGCATTTTTTCGAGATGAGTCTACAGAACCCTAAAACATACTAAAAAGGAGTGTAAAATTACACAGATTTTCATATAACATGTTTATTACGACCACAAACTTGTGTCCTTAAGCCGGAGTACGGAACAATGTCGTGGCGTCTCAGCGGAGTGGGTGATAAATGTTCGTAAATGCGCTCTGGACGGGAATTTTTATTGTTCCATTTATTTTAGCACTGTCCTAGCGTACTATCCTTGGTATGTGATATGTGTTTGGACGTGGAAAATATGGTAGTCGTTTGTGGTTTCTATGCGGATCACATTTTAGTAATTCTCCGATTATTGTTTGAATTTTAGCGAACGATGGTAAACATTCGCTATCGTGCGGTTATTTGTAATCAAATAAAAAACAACAAAATATAAAACTATTTTAGGATAGAGATAGGCGTGGCGATAGTACATGGTAAAATATTTTTTAATTTAGCGATCCGTCATTGCACTTAAATCTATTTTGAAAAGGTAAAATTTAGGAATTTTAGGAGCGAAACGTGCATTGTTATTTAGGCTAACTACTCAACTTCTACTATTTTTTAAACTCGTTCAAAAAGGCTTATTCAAATATTTCAACATAAGGCTTACACATAGACACGGCCAGGTCGGGTTTCTACAGGCTTCAAAAACAAACTTTGTAGGTTGGAGAAATTGTGCGCTAGGGATGATATAGATAGAGATGGATATCGAAGCCTAAGTATCGATATTTCTATCGATATCGAGATTAAGGTGACATTTGGTATATTATCATATCAACAAAAATTGAGATATCGAAAATTCAAAATAACGTTTTTAGTAATACGTCTAGGACAACGAAAAAAAGAAGGTCATCAAAATTAAAAGTCTTTGAACTTTGTAAGCCAAAAACAATCTACTAGAATATTTTATGAATTATCGATATTATCGATAATATCCGATAATATCGATAAATGTCCGATATTATCGATAGCCAATATTTTCGAGTCCTCGATACAAATATCGATATTTTCACAATATTACATCCCTAGATCTATCCTTACATGGGTCGGTTACCACTGGATACGGTTTAATTCCCTTTGATGTGAAGATTAAGCTTCTTCGTTTAATTTTACGTTCATGCAAAACATTTTCTCCCCGCTGTAATAATAAAGTGGTTTGTGGAACTAATTAATGTAAATATATGAAAATCTTATTAATGTTATGAATTTTAAGAATCTCTTTTGTTGATCTACTTTGTAAACAATATTTTGAAAAGGTATATGTATATTTGTTTTAATAAAGCTATAATCGCGATGAAACAATTATAAACCAGCTATTTTAATTTTTTTTATTAATTAGGAGTAGCAGACGAGCATGTAGACTACCTGATGGTAAGTGACTACCATCGCCCATGGACACCTGTGTTCAACCCCAGATAAGATAAGATTCTTATCTGAGATCGGCCGCAGGAATGCTACCACTGAAGACAAAAAACGTCTCGTCGAAGACGGAAAGCCTCGTAAAAGTATGTCTCCCTCACCACACCTTTCAAATCAGGTCTCAGAACCACTAGGCACTGGTTTTATTAGGCAGAAATATGGCGTGGCAGTGGTGCCGCCGGCGTCGAACCACAGAGGGTTCTACCACCTACCATCTACTCCATAACCTTAACGAAATTATGATAAAAGTGTGTTATTGATCGATTATGGTATGAGTGAATGAGGTTTAAATTTTGCAATGTAATCATTGTTAATGAAACAAGGGAATTTTCCCTAGCTCAATTAGAGATATTTTCCCATAAGTTGTCGGTGCTATGAACAATGAGAGCTGATTATTTCTGCTTGACCCGGTTCAAGAAAATTGCCAAGTAATAAGCAACTCTGCTTTTTCTATAATCATTTAGCATTTAATACCTACTCCATTCCATTGTAGAACAAAGGCATCTTCGCATCTTCCAAGGTGTCTAATAATACTCAGTTATCCATTATTCTTATCTAGTAAATAATTTTTACCATCTATTGTAGTATCCTTTTGAGGTGCAGGTCAGAGAAATTCCATAACACACTTTTAAAAATAATAAGTTTCATTTATCAACATCTTCTTGTTTGTCTTAGATGAGTAAAATAGATAGATAGATAGATCACTCCTAACAAAAAAGTGTTATCAGTTTTGAGAATTGAAATTGTTGCGTAAATAAAGTTTTGCCACGTCTATGTGCTAAAATGCCCCTATAAAAATGTTTTGAAATACTTATTTATTTATAACGTAAATTATTATTATACGTATATTTTCTCTAAAATGTTTTTTATTTGTCAAGAATTCAAAAAACAACTGACAAATCAGCGTTTTGGGCCTTCATCCAATTTCAAGGCGGTAAAGTATTTTTCTATTTTACTTAGGAAACTACTAGAAAAGATTTTAGTTAAAAAGGTATCCCTTAACAACTCAAAGGCACGAGATATGTTACCAGAACTCCCTAAGTTAGTTACTATGTTAAGTAAGCAGACTGTTATCCTAAGAAACAATTGTAGAACATTTAGTTAGCGCCTAGAGATGTTTTGGAAACCTATGAGGCTTGTGAGGCTCACAAGGTCACTGAATATTATCCTAACCGTCTCAGTGAAACAATATGGCATATATTACTTAGTTAGTTATGACGTCATGTTCTCCTCAATTAAATGGTACATCCATTAATTGTTTAACCATCGTATTGACAGCTTGGGCTTTTGATAACGTTAAATTATGAAATTTTAAGGCCTTAAGGTGTGAAATATGGTTTATAAGCAGCGAGCCAAAATTTAAAATGTCGTACGCAACATAGACATACTAAACTTTCTCGCGCATACGCTTGATTTGGCCAAAGTAGAGCGATCGCCATGACTCAGTGTTTATTTCGTTCATTCATAAGTCTGTAGGGCTGGCCCTTCGGAGTTATTTATATGCTTTTTTTTAATTCAAGGGAAACAATGTTTGAAAGGAACCCTTTATGGTTCGACACCGGCAACACCTCTGTCACACCTATTTATGCCTAATAATAGCAGTGGTAAGCTCTGCTTTGTTCTAGTATGAAGGGCTTGGTAAGGGACACATACTTCTCCGAGGGTAGCAACGTGTCTGTGGTTGACCTCAGGTAGGAATCTAGTCTTATATGGGGTTGATTATTGGTATTTAACGTAGCTACTAGAAGACTTAATTTTATTTTATTCTGTTTTTAGTTTATTGCAATCTGGCAACCCTATTCCCAATACGTGGGTAGATCGGAAGTGAGCTGTCAATTTTTATTTACACTCCATTTTGTTTAGCGATGCTGCGACACTGTCTGCCATTTTGGTTTTCTTTTGACGTCGTAATTCCATTCATGTGAGCATGTTTGGAGACATTGTGATGACGTAATAGTGTATATGTGCCAAGTTTGGAGAAAAACATGTAAAATACACATACGTCTTACTAATGCTATTTTACAGTACTATCAATGCCTGCTATTAAATGCGACTATGCGACTGTTACGTGGCAAAGATCGAAATTCGAGAATTGTCAATTTCCGATCCTTAATAAGAAACGTTACAGCCGTTACGCTTGCTATTAATAATAATCTGTCTACTGATTTTTATTTGCCATATTCAAAATGAGTTATTTGTGACGAGTTTATATTGCTATTTTGGCTAGATTGCAAAAATGCCTTACAAAATATTGCCAATGATTTGGTAAGATACCTTATAGGTAATCGAAAAAGAAAAGTAAACAATATAGTCGTACATAAAAATAAATATACACTACCAATATTGTCATCAAGCTAATATCGTTAAGTGCGCAATAAATAATTTTCATTTCGCTTTTCACTACATTTTCTCAACTCATTCCATTTATTCTACTCATTCCCACATACACACACAATAAAAGATACGAATAAAAGCATTTAATTACATCGGTAACTTCATGATGGAAATATGAAGCGGCACAGTTAAAGTGCCGTTGGTAAAAGTTACCATAACTTTTACCAATATATACTAGTTATATATAAAATACCAAATCAGATAGAATCTTTTAGTTGCACAAAAGATTGTAACTAACACTCACCATTCATTTTATTTAACTACCAAAACTTACCTCATGTAATATAACGGCAAATAAACCACAAAGTGCGTAGAGAGATTCCACAAAAACATTACATATTCTTTATGGCTTCGAACGTAATGCTTACAGACATATATTAAAGTAAGCTCTAGGTAATGAACAAGATTCACGGGGCTTAATAAGAACCTTGTCTCACAATAGGCTAAGCGATAAAACTCACTTAAAGTAGGGTAATAATGTTACAAAAGGTTTTTTTGTATTGCTTTAGGGTTCCGTAACCAAAGGGAGAAAACCGAACGCTATTTCTAAGTCTCCGCTGTCTGTCCGTCTGTCAGGGCTCTATCTCCTGAATGGTAATAGATACCTACATATCATTATTCATACTCACTGTTATACATATTTTAACAAAGTATGTATATTGGTGGTCGCTATAACAACAAATACTAAAAATTAAAAAGGAAAATAAACAAGGGTCGTCGCCATAGAAGAAACCGCTATTATTCGACGTTTTTCGCCTTATTTATTGAACCGTATTACATAGACAATTCAAACTTTCACAATGCATTAACTTCAATATAATAACAAATACTAAAAATAAAAAGAATATGAAAATTTTGGTAGTACGGAATCCTCCGTGTGCGAGTTCGACTTGCGCTTAGCCAATTATAAGAAAAAGTTTCGCTGTCTTTTATAGTAATTGTTCCATTCCCCATGACCGTGATTAATAATGAATCCATCCAATATTTTTACTGCGAAATCGCTTGCATTGCATTCATTGAACTTCATTTGACAATTTTTGCCTAATATAAATTGTCCAATTTGAATATATTGTAGTCGATAAAACATTTTTACATTGAATATCATTAATCGGCGATAATCATTTAAGAAGTTGTAGCTTGCACTTCTGCTGCATAATAAAATTACTGTTGCGTAAAGAAAGAAAGAAAGAAAGAAAGAAAGAAATAAAAATAAATTATTAAAATGTATAATAAAAGAGCAACAGAGGTACAAGAAATCGTTGTTCAAATAAAACTGCGAATGGTCACGAAAATATTACAAGAATTGGCTAGCATAGCTTTTTATCCATTTCTTGTAAAAATATATTTTTGTGGAAAAAATGGAAGGACGAGAAAGGCACATTATGCTTTTGTATTGTTGTAGTTCCAATCTTTATTCATTCTCAGTTTCTACTACCATAGTGTTTTCTTTTATTCCTTTATACTACTTTTTGTATAAAGGAATAAAAGAATATTCACAATATTTTTGTTGCAATTTTTTCCTCAACTCATTACTGACCCATTGCTGGGCACGGGTCTCCTCTCAGAAAAGTCCACCGCGCTGGCCAAGTGCGTATTGGTAGACTTCACGTACCTTTGTTTTTTTTAGATTTCTCAGATATCAGATATCATCACGATGTTTTCCTTTACCGTTTAAGCGAGTGATAATTGATTTCTTATACGCGCATAACTTTGAAAAATCAGAGGTGCCTAGGATTTGAACCTCGGACCCTTTGTTCAAGCGACCGAGTTTCTTAACCACTAGGCTATCACTGCTTGTTGCAATTATTACAACTATGCAGCTTTATGCATGAATTACTGTAGCTTGTATTAGGTTTTGAAATAAATTCGTCTTATCCTATGTTTATGAAACTAAAAGTAATCTAGTATTAAAAAAATGATTTGTCAATAAATAAATAATTAATTAACAGCAACGGTAATTAATTTTACAAAATTTCGAATTATTACATTAGATAAATTAGTCAATGTAATCCTATTTTTTTAATCTAGATAGAAAAGTTATTTGATTTCAAATGAAATTATTGATAGAGATAGAAAAATTGATATGTTAAAAGATAAATTTACATTAAGGTAATGAATGTTACAAAATTTTGAATTTTAATCGTAGTACCTACTCTTATCAAATTTTCTACGAAGTCGATGATGGAAATTGAAACATAAAACAGGATTTCGAACAGTAATTACCAGTTTGAAGCGTCGCGAGATGATTACTATGGAGATTAACTTTCAAACACAATTTCAGGTAAATCCCACGAATCTTAGAGGTGAGACTTTACGAGATGCTAATGAACTAATAAAAATTAGAATAGATTAATTGGATTAATTTGTCGGTGACTTGACATCAATACAGATTTCGGGCTCAGCGTAAATAGGCAGAGATACGATATTTAAATATACTTAATATGTATTTTTGATTATTTATTTATTAAAAGATTGCCAACATTCTTTACACCTTTACATTTTCAATTAAAAATTACAAAAAAGCCCAAGGTACGTGTTAGAATAATTATAGGCAACGACAGCATGAAAACAAGACATCAAATTACATAAAAATAAAAATAAAGAAAAAAAGAAGTCTAAGGTCCTATAAAACTTATTTTATTGATTTTTATTCTTTAAAATTTCTGTGGATTTTCTTTTAAGTATGTAGTACACTATTTTAGCAGCTTTGATCATAGAAAAATATCGAAATTCAATAAAGTTATAATGGTAAAGCAAGTCTCTCATTTTTTATTTATTTGCATAAATCCATTTCACGCAATCATCTAACACATTTTATTAAATCAAGAAAGCTTTTAATCAACAATTATATCACACTTTTTAATATAAAATATTATAATACTTATATAAGTTTTCGCTTGTCGTTTCTTCTTCAACGACACAACAGTTCCATTTCAACAAGTGAAATAGTAAACCAAAATATCGTCTACTTTTTGACAGGCGGCTTAGTGGCAGCTAAGCCCGTTGAGATTGAATATTCAGATTTATTTGATCATGATACCTGACCCAATTGCCCAGCAGACCAAATGCCTTCGGAGCGGTCTCGTGCCCGCTTTGCTGGAGTATTGATCTGATGCTCGTCAAGTATGGGAATGGTTTTATACACCGAGCCTGTTAGGTGCGAGTCGATTGCCCACGTTACTATGTAACTATCACTATCCTTACATGATATTCGCCTATTTATCTCTTTATTTGCACTTCGCACATCAATTTGAAATTTAATAACCTACATACAAAAGGATATTTTTTTGTATTTTGATTCCATTGTATCATCATGATTTCAAATCCTATTTGAAGATTTGATTTCACAGTAAATGTAGTACACAGTAATTTACGTAGTTTTCAGTAAAGTGACTCACTGACTCTCTGCTAGGCTCGGGTCTCTTTTTAGGTTAAGCGGACTTAATGTCTTATGCGCACATATTTTTGAAAAATCATAAGTGTTTCAACCAGTAGTCTATCTCTGTCTTTTCTGTAACGTGATTTATTTCATATGCCAAGTTTAGACGAATACACCTCATGTAATGTCGTACAAATCATTTGAATATTCAGATTTATTTGATCATGATACCTGACCCAATTGCCCAGCAGACCAGATGCCTTCGGAGCGGTCTCGTGCCCGCTTTGCTGGAGTATTGATCTGATGCTCGTCAAGTATGGGAATGGTTTTATACACCGAGCCTGTTAGGTGCGGGTCGATTGCCCACGTAACTATCGGTACATGATATTAAACTTTATTTATTAGATTTTTATCTAACTTCGTTTTTATTCGCCCAAATAAATATCAAATTATAGTTTATTTACCTTACTTACATTTTCTGACATTATTTTTTTGTCTGTTTATTTCTTTATTTAAGCATGATTTAAACCTTACGTATTTTATGTCCTAAAAATATAATTATTTATTCTTAATGAAATATTAGTTTCACTACATCTCACGCGTGAAGGACAGCTATCTAAACCCTCCTCGTATCTTTTTTTATAATATAGGAGTAGCAGACGAACATGCAGTCCACCTGATGGTAAGTGGCTACTGCCGCCCATCGACATCTGTAATCAACCCCAGATAGGATTAGATATTCCTACCTGAGGTCGCCCACAGATGCGCCGCTACCCCTGAGGACTAAGCTGGAACGCCTCGGAAAAATCTGTCTCCCTTACCACACCCTTCAGAATGGAATACAGCAGCGCCTAACACTACTGTTATTAGGTTAGGTGTTATTAGGAAATAGGTGTGGCGGTGGTGCCGACGGAGTCGAACCACAAAGGGTTCTACCACCTTCTATCTTCTATCTAAGATAAGACTAAATAATAGCAGTTGGAAAAGCATCTTTCAAGCTGTAACCAATTTGGAGATTAACTCACACACAGTAACATGTGATTTATATTATAGTTGGAGTAAGAAAAGACGAATACACTTCATGTAATATCAATCTACGGTTCTACACGCTACGCATTTGGAGAAAACTTTTCTAATACCATTGTTTGCGGTTTACTTGCTGACTCATATCAATGAATGTATGTAGAAAATACATATAACAGTATTAGTATGACATTTTACAAAAATTACTGTTTTGTATTTGTTTACGTTTTGAAGGTGGTGGAACTTTTTGTGGTTCGACTCCGGCCGCACCACCGCCACATATATTTCTGCCTAATAACAGCAGTGTTAGGCGCTGCTGTGTTCCGTTTTGAAGGGAGACATACTTTTCCGAGGCATTCCAGCTTAGTCCTCAGGGGTAGCGGCGCATCTGTGGCCGACCTCAGGTAGGAATATCTAATCCTATCTGGGGTTGATTACAGATGTCCATGGGTGGCAGTAGCCACTTACCATCAGGACTGCATGCTGGTCTGCTACTCCTATATTATAAAAAAACGTATTTTCCATACATTTCCAATCAGTTCTGATACAACCCGTTGGGGGCGCTGATTGGAAATTTATGGACAAATACGTAAACAAATACAAAAACAGTCGATTTTGTAAAAACGTATAAACTTATACTAAGGGTACAGAAACGGATTCACAGAGACACTTATCAATGCTTAAAACACGAAACTAATCATACTAAGACAAACCTGAAGAAACCTTATTATTTCTTCAATTCCAATGTAAGGAAGGATTGCGAAGTTTCGACGAGGAATATCTGGAGAATAACTTAACAGTTCCTTCTACTGTGTTTGTGGAATCAACTTGGACTCGAGAGAGAAGTTTTAATTAGTATTGTCGTTTGATATTCGGTTTGACGTGGTTTACTTGTAGATCAGATTCAAAAGAATCTAATTTGACGCTTTACACACCCACACTAGGGTCCGTCATGTGGGTTCCATGGACAAACACACAAACATTCATAAACAGAAAACTTAATTAATCATTAAGATATCAGCAAGAATCTAATTTGACGCTTTACACACCCAAACTAGGGTCCGTCATGTGGGTTCCATGGACAAACACACAAACATTCATAAACAGAAAACTTAATTAATCATTTAGATATCTGCAAGAATCTAATTTTACGCTTTACACACCCACACTAGAGTTTCCTGTGATGTGGGTGCCATAAACACACATCAACAAACACACAAACACTCAGAAACAGAAAACTTAATTCATCATTTAGATATCAGCCTGGCCGTGGTTCAAACCAGGGACCCGCATCAGACCGGTATGGTGACCGCTCGAATAAGAAAGAGTATTACCTCGTATAATTATGAGCCTTGTCATAATCTTCCAACCAAGGTAAAATAGCGCTACTATTTAAAAACAAAAATAAACGTAGCAGTTCGTCTGCACCCGAACCATGCTAGATGCATGGTTCGGGTGCTACCATGCTAGATGCTTCTAATTGTTTTTCTATTTCTAACTGTCCAACTTCTTATGGGGGCTATTTCTGTTGACGAACTGGGGCCATATTATCTTTGCCATAGTGATATTGGGAATAGTCCATGATTTGGTATTTCTATTGACGAACTTTTGGAAAATTATCGTATTGGTCTGACCGATGTATTTGTATAGCTATCCTGGATTTGAGTATTTGTTTACTTGTATCAATATACCTATTTACTAATGCAAGCCCTGTGGATACAAAGTTCAAATATGTTAGGCGCAGTCGGAGTTTGCCGTAGCGGTCAGTAAATAGATTTTGTACACGCCTCCGTGCTTCGATGGGAATATTTAGTTATTGATTCCTGTTTTCGAATAGCAGTCATTAAACCTTATCTCATGCTTTACAGGTTTGAAAGCATCCAACGAGGATTGGTCATTTACCCATACTTCCCTTTCGCTGATAATTAGGTAATCTTGGAACCATTCCCACTGTAGAAAGACCTGAGTTTATCAAAGGAAAATATTATAAATTCTTCACGTCTTATATTTTTCGATTTAGGTTAGTTATTTTTTGCCTTAGAAGAGATACTGGATGACCTTTGTGATGAGGGGAAACCTTTCACGATGCCTTGTGGTGTTGTATTGGATTTTTACCGTACTAAAGCCCTCGGTGGCTTTCCTCAATGTTATAGTCACAACCTGCTGAAATGTGATCCACTCTCGTAAAATCCGTTCACATATTCCTGGCCCCGGATTGATTTCTTCGCTCACCTAGATCCCTGACAGGTCGTTGACCCTTTGATATCTATAATGCCCTGTGTAAAGGGTCTAACCATCCAAAGTAAATGAATATATACACATTTCCCGTCTTTCAATCTCCGCAAACCAGATACAGAATAAAAACGCTTCGCAGACAATTTCACCAAGAATTCTCACAATAGACCTGGCAACGAAACGAAATACAGAGTAAAAAACACATCCAATTAGCTTTCGGGGCGTCAGCGGAATGAATATAAAAAATTCAAGAGTATCCCATACAGATGATGGAGTTCCAGCCATAATTTCAACCTTGTGGTCGTAACATAAGGTTCGTTTAGGGCTAAATCTTTCACTTGTGTGACAATGACAGTACAAAGGCAACTAGAACCTTGTAGTGCTTAAAATAAGGTCGATTAGGGTTTAAACATGGTCATGTCAGCTCGTTGGGGCAAAAGTTTAAGCGGTATGCAAAAAATTCAGAGACGATTTCATACTTTTATTAGGAATGCGTTTGTGGTATTTCCCTTTCTACTGACGGATGTTTCGGATATAGTAATGGTTGGCATTTTATTGCCCAACTTCTCCAGTGACTTTGCGTGTGAAATTTGAACAAAACTTTTTATAGAATCATCCATCATCAACCCATTATCGTACCACTGCTGCGCACGGGTCTCCTCTCAGAATGAGAAGGATTAGGCCATAGTCCACCGCTGGCCAAGTGCGTATTGGTAGACTTCACATACCTTTGAGATGTTTATTTTAATAAATCTCTCAGGTATGCAGGTTTCCTCACGATGTTTTTTCCTTCACAGTTTGAGCAAGTGACAATTAATTTCTAATGCGCACATAATTTTGAAAAATCAGAGGCCCAGGCACGCACCTCGGACTCCTCAATCAAGAGGCGGAGTTTCTTAACCACTAGGCTATCACTGCTGTTCTATATATATAAAATCAGTAGAATGTAACAAAAGAACATACAGTCCATTTGATGGTAAGTGACCATTGCTGCCCATGCATCAACAATCAATTTCGTACCGGATTGAATACCACCTGAGATCGGCCCAATATGCTCTATATTATATTAAACTATTATGGAGTTCGTCGTAAAGTAATAAAAGCATATACTCATAAGAGTAAATGAAAATAAATTCAAAATGGAAATAAAATAGAAGTTTTCCTGTGAACTAGTCATGCATACATATGAGCAAGAAAATTACAAGACAGAAACGGGAAAAGAGCGTCTCAACGTGAAGTAATACGTAGAGATGTTTAAACTACTGTAATTTGGAAGAAATTTAGTTTTAAGTCAAGAGAACTTTTCGTTACGAAGCGTTTAACTATCGTTCTTGAAATATATCAAAATGTAGAGACTCACTATACGTAGTGCCACTTCTTTGCACTAAGATGGCCTCATATATAAGTCAGCTGACATCCATACTTATCCACGGCACTTTACCCTTAATATGAGTTTTTTTTGTTTCTACAAAAATGACTGCTTTTGTATTTGTTTACGTATTTGCTAAACATTTCCAATTAGCGCCTCTAGCGGGGTGTATCAGAACTGATACTGGTACTGAACGGCATCTATCAATCTCTATCTAAATCATACTTAATAAGTCACTTTTGATCCTTACATGTGATTTGTTAAACTGATAATTATACTTTGTATTTCTACTATTTTTTATTCTTAACTAGCTGACCCGGCAAACGTTGTGTTGCCATATAAATCAAAAAATGTTAAAGGAGAATAACCCTTATCACTTAAGGGTATGAAAAATAGATAGTAGCCGACTCTCACACCTACTGAATATGCGTATAAAATTTGGTGAAAATCGGTTAAGCCGTTTCGGAGGAGTACGGTAACTAACATTGTGACAGGAGAATGTTATATATAAGATAATGCTCTCCTGCCTACGATTGTAAAATCTCAAGAATTTTGTTTTGTTCCTATGCTTGATGCATTTATATGAAATTGAACATGTATTTTCTTGTTTAAGAGAGTTGTTTTCTCATTGAGAAAATCTTAAACGCAAAAAATGCAAGAAAGACCTTACACTACAAATATGTGTGGCGGTCGTACTCTCCGAACGGATTACCTTTTTTACGACAATAGGAACTGTGTAGTCGAATCAACAAAATGTGGGATAAAATTCCCTATATACGATATTTTGGGTAATTTACAAAAAAACCGCTACGGATGGCTTAAAATTCACAAACTCACTGAATTGAAAAGTTCAATGAGCTGCAATAAACGATCGCTCCTTTTATGGATAGCATCCAAAATTAATACTGAGTTTTTTACAACACACTTTTTTATACCTAACGATAAGGCAGACGGGCTACCAATCGCTAATGCATCAAGTTTGAAGGCTCTTTTAGCATCCTTCTTGAAGAGCTCCATGTCATAGCGCTCAGGGAATACCTCAGTGGGAAGCTCATTCCACATTTTGCACGTACGCGGCATAAATGACCGTGTAAAGTAAACCCTGAAGGAACATTACACATTAAATTATATCTAAGGTTTAGTTCACACCACCACATTACGTCCTTACATATATTGAGAGCATTAATACATAGTTTAAGGTACATTACGTTCCTTAAAAAGTTTTTCTTCATCGTTAAAGCTGTTGGTTAATTTCTCATACGAAAAATTCGACATGCATAAAACCCTTAGATAAACACTTAACAAGTAGTAACGGAGGCAAAAAAACAAAACTAATTATTGGAAAAAACATGGCGTATAAATCAATAATATTATTTAAATACTGTTTATTTTTGTCGCTAAATGTAATTAGATAGATAATTAGAGACTTTGTGGATTTTTTTTTATAATTTAGGAGTGGTAGACGAGCATGCAGTTCACCTGATGGTAATCTGTAATCAACCCCAGTTTAGATATTTTTACCTGAAGTCGACCACAGATGCGCCGCTACCCCTGAGGACATAGCTGCAACGCCGTGGAAAAGTATGTCTCCCTTACCACACCCTTCAAACCAGAACACAGCAGCGCTTAACGCTGCTGTTATGAGGCAGAAATAGGTGTCGTGGTAGTGCTGCCGGATTCGGACCACAAAGGGTTCTACCACCTTCAAAACCATACGAAAATACCTAAATACATAGATGGTAAAAATGAGAAATTCCATATAGGTATATTTTTACAAAAAAGACACCTGAATGCGTGTGCGTTTTAAATTAACATTTAATTATAAGTCAGTAGCCTAAATTAAATGATGAAAGCCCTAACTGAGAAGAACATCAAAATTACGAGCATTTCTTCATTTTGCAAAATTATAATAACGTGAGGGAATTGCACAGTACTTAATTAAAATATTACGTTATTTGCAAATGCCCAGTGGGACATTGCGGTACAAGACTAGGGTCACCAAATAATAAATTGAAATGTAGACTGAATTTTGCTATCTGAAATAAAAAAAAGTTTTATTTAATTAAATTATGTCGAGAGAAACTTATATTGAACTCAGAGGTAGTAGTACATAGCAGTGAGATATTATTGCTTGATAATGATAATGATGATGACACAGGGGTAGAAACGCTTTTGTGGCCGGACTCTGGTAGATCTTATCTGGAGGTTGATTATAGATATCCATGGACGGCAGTTGTCACTTACAATCGAATAAAGTGCATGCTCACTTGCGACTCTGTATATTTATACTTAACTTTAATATATAATTTAACTATAACAAGAGATAATTGTTTATTTAGAATACAAACACACAATGTAAATTTAGAATCCGCTAATTAATAATATTTTTTCTGAATTTTCTTTTAAGCTGACATTCTTTAAAAACAAGAATTTTAGGAATGGAATAGAACTAATCTTTCTTCTTATATAATTCTATTTCTTTTGAGTCTTAACTTGTTATCAATTGGTCATTGGTCTAAGAGTAATCTATCTCTTCCCAAAACGTGGTCACACGTGCATAAATTGATTTATGTTTAGCTAAACATATAAATGGACAATCCCTTAAACTCCGACCCTTTGGCAACCCTACGGGCCTGTTTGTGGCCTTCAAACCCCGTATTTTAATATTAAAACTCAAAGCAGGATAATTGAAATTCTTCGCGTATTACCTCGGGGGTAGGTAATGAAGCTTTCATTTCACTTTCAGCTAAAGGGGTGAATCCTGTGTGTGTTTCGGTTACGGTACACCTTGATTATGGTTTTGTGACTCGCAAATAAAGTATAAAATATCTGTTTTAGGTTATTTTATTCTCAAATCGGCGGTGATAGCCTAGTGGTTAAGAAACTAGTGGTTAAGACCTCTCGATCGAGGGGTCCGAGGTTCAAATCCCAGGCACGCACCTCTGATTTTTCAAAATGATGTGCGTATTAAAAATTAATTGTCACTTGCTTAAACGGTGAAGAAAAACATCGTGAGAAAACCTGCATACCTGAGAGATTTATAAAAAAAAATCAAAGGTATGTGAAGTCCACCAATATCTACTTGGCCAGCGCAGTGGACTATGGCCTAATCCTTATCATTTTGAGAGGAGACCCGTGCCCAGCTATGGTACAATAATGGGTTGATGATGATGATGATGATGATGATTCTCAAATCAATTCTGTCGTGATGTTCTTCTTAAAGTGCCTCTCCAACTAGTGATGTTTGGCTATCAGCTTCTTGCTGTCCTCCTTGCTTTTAGCTCTGCGGAATAGCTCAGCGGCGCTGGTTATTCCGGTCCACTCTCGGATGTTGCGAAACCACGACTTCTTTCTCCTGCCAACCTTCCTTCTTCCTGCGACCTTTCCTATCATTATAGCATTTGTTGTGATATTGAAGAAGTAGTTTTACTCCTTGAGCATGCAGTCCACATGTTAGTCACTGCTGTATATAGACATCCCCTAGACAGCCTCAAGTCTATCATAGACGCGTTACCATTCCTGAGGCTTAATATGATCGCTTCATATATTAGTTAGTCAATATCCGTCTTACTCTCTCAGTGTAAGTAGGACAGCTCAAAATACCTTATAAATGACTTTTATCTCTACTTACATCTAGAAAATTTTGAATCATTTTGTAAAACTTTTGCATAATAAATAAACAAATTCACAAAAGGCTACTCCTCCTCATCCTTTTGTTTTTAGTGAAATTAGCACCATTACCTAGAAAATGGAAAAGCATAGCAATTCTAGACAACCACATCGTACTTAAGAAGAAAATTGCCTTCAAATTGTAAAAACGTTTTTCTATTCTCATATGAATATAACCTAGACTAGATCGTATCGCACAGAAAATCCACCGAACGCTATTACTTAGCTCCATTATGATATGCCGGTCCCAGAGCGCATGTCAGTTGAATGTGAATTTCTAGTCGTTTAATACATGTCAGATGCCACGTTTCTTAACCACTAGGCTATCACCGCCGATTTTTCAAAATGATGTGCGTATTAAAAATTAATTGTCACTTGCTTAAATGGTGAAGAAAAACATCGTGAGAAAACCTGCATACCTGAGAGATTTATAAAAAAAAAATCAAAGGTATGTGAAGTCCACCAATATCTACTTGACCAGCGCGGTGGACTATGGCCTAATCCTTCTCATTCTGAGAGGAGACCCGTGCCCAGCTATGGTACAATAATGGGTTGATGATGATGATGATGATGATTCTCAAATCAATTCTGTCGTGATGTTCTTCTTAAAGTGCCTCTCCAACTAGTGATAGTTGGCTATCAGCTTCTTGCTGTCCTCCTTGCTTTTAGCTCTGCGGAATAGCTCAGCGGCGCTGGTTATTCCGGTCCACTCTCGGATGTTGCGTAACCACGACTTCTTTCTCCTGCCAACCTTCCTTCTTCCTGCGACCTTCTCCATCATTATAGCATTTGTTGTGATATTGAAGAAGTAGTTTTACTCCTTCAGCATGCAGTCCACATGTTAGTAAGTCACTGCTGTATATAGACATCCCCTAGACAGCCTCAAGTCTATCATAGACGCGTTACCATTCCTGAGGCTTAATATGATCGCTTCATATATTAGTTAGTCAATATCCGTCTTACTCTCTCAGTGAAAGTAGGACAGCTCAAAATACCTTAAAAATGACTTTTATCTCTACTTACATCTAGAAAATTTTGAATCATTTTGTAAAACTTTTGCATAATAAATAAACAAATTCACAAAAGGCTACTCCTCCTCATCCTTTTGTTTTTTAGTGAAATTAGCACTATTACCTAGAAAATGGAAAAACACAGCAATTCTAGACAACCACATCGTACTTAAGAAGAAAATTGCCTTCAAATTGTAAAAAAGTTTTTCTATTCTCATATGAATATACCCTAGATCGTATCGCACAGAAAATCCACCGAACGCTATTACTTAGCTCCATTATGATATGCCGGTCCCAGAGCGCATGTCAGTTGGACGTGGATTTCTAGTCGTTTAATACATGTCAGATGCCACGTTTAGTATTCTAGGACCTTTGAGATTTTAGAGGAATATTAAGGTTAAAATAATCTTAGTTACATATTCCACGGGTTTTACTTATACTGTAAGTTTCTACCACCTTACTAATTATAATAAATTCATTAAGTGTTAATCTACACTTGTTATTTTAAACGCTCGATACAAAAAAATAAGTTACTATCAATTTTGTTCCTCAGAAGACACAAACAGTCAAATTTTATTCTTGGGTAGACAAAACATTCGATAGATTTGAATAATAACGAAAATAAGTCTACATCGCATGATGTGACGTGAAATTCAAAGGATCTCTACAAGTTGTCATCTTCAGTATTTATACATGGTATACCGAAAAAAATGTAGAAGAAAATCCTTAAAATCTTATATATTCAAACAAATTAAAAAAAAATAATGCATACGATTCTCTAGTGACTGTGTAGATCTCAATTATATGACATAGCGGTCTCAAGACTCGTATAATGACATTAAACGTGAAGTTCAAGCAATCTGTGTGTCTCACAGAATTCTTATGCATATCCGAGAAAATTTTATTAGAAAATTGTCAGGGTTAAATATCTTATATTTCCTAGAGTTTAAGCTAAGTTACTTAACGTTCTACGTGTTCTCTAGGCAACTGGTATTAAACTCTATATCATGCCGCGTCGGTCTCAAGACACGTCTAATGATGCTGAAATGATATTCAAGGTATTTTACTACGAGTTGACATCTAATTTCTTTAAACTTTTAGAAGAATATTGTCAGGTCAAAATATTTTATATTCTCCAGAATGTTTGGTTTTGTGTAACATAAAAATAGTAAACCAATATGCAGTGCACCTGATGATAAGTGGCTATAGCCATCCAGGTAAGTAAGAGTCCTACCTAAGATAATTCAGAAGTGTATTGCTACCCTTGAGGACCTTACTTTTTATTTCTTTGGTGATTTCGGATTTGTTCCATGAAGGATTCTTACGACACAAGTCAGAGCAAATAACATAATGTTCTAAATCTACGCAACTTTATTAATCATTATGACGTGGCGGTCTCAAGACATGTATAGCGATGCTGACGTGAAATTCAAGTGATGTTTATGCGAATTTCTTCAGAACATCTTCAAAATTCTTATGGAACGCACATATTCCTGGAAGACGAAGAATATTCTGCGTATAAAACTTTTTTATTCTTCGCAGTTTTGAGATAAGTGAGAACAAGTTAGTGTCCTACTTTTAATATTATATGCAACAATTACTAAGTCTACATGATGGAGCGTTCCCAAGTTCCTTGAAATAACATTAAACGTAAAATGCATAGGATTTTTATAAGAGTCAACCTCTTCTGAATTATTAAGTGGTCTACCTCTGGGAAAATTTTAGAAGAAAATTGTCAGATTTTTTTTATATTATACTCGTACCAGAGGAGCATGAAGTCCATCTGATGGTAAGTGGCTATTGCTACCCGTGGACATCTGTTATCAAACCCAGATAAGATTAGATTCCTACCTAAGGTCGGCCACACTCGTCGCCCCTGACTGACGGACTAAGCTGGAATGCCTTGGAAAAGTATAATATCTCCCTTACTCCACACTAAGCTTAACTAAGTCAGAATAGATTAATGCACTCAAGTAAGATGTTCTAAGCAAATTTTGCTTAGATCTGCATAATATGCTGTGGCGTACTGAAACTCGTATTATGATATTAAATGTGAATTTCGAGCGATCCTTGTATATGAGTTAACGTCCGTATTCTGGGTCGTATGCTGGAAATTTTGGGACAAAATTATAAATTTCTTAATTTATGTTCTCTTCAGTTTTTAGTGGTGTCATATCTCGCTGCCTTCCTAATTATTAAGCGGACACTTACTTTACTTTATTATTATAGAATAACATACTTAATACTCATAAACTAGCTAATGAAAACAACCTTATAATTATGTAATCTAGGACTTTCCTTGGCTTTGGAGTGTAGACCATTACGTTACTGCAAATCTACTGGTGTTGATAATTATAGGTTAGGGGATAACACGGCTAACATGAAAGATGGTAAAACCAATATAGTTCGATCACACCTTTTTCTAATATGAAGTAGTTCTTGAATTTTGGTAGAAGGATGTGGGTGTCGCCTGGTTTACATATGCAACCAGCTTATTTCAAGAGTGGTAGCGCATCTATAATCAGGCTTCAAGTAAGAAAGCCTGTATTGAATCTGAAGCAACTTATGGACGGCAGTACCACTTACCAGACATACAATCGTGTTGTGGGCATGCATCGGATATTATGCATATCCTAAATGCTACTTTGAAGGTGGTAGAACCCTTTGTGATTCCGCCACACCTATTTCTACCTAATAACAGCAGTGATAGGCGCTGCTGTGTTCCGTTTAGAAGGGTGTGGTAAGAGAGAGACTTTTCCGAGGCGTTCCAGCTTAGTCCTCAGGGGTAGCGGCGCATCTGTGGCCGACCTCAGGTAGAATATCTAATCCTATCTGGGGTTAATTACAGATGTCCATGGGCGGCAGTAGCCACTTACCATCAGGTGGACTGCATGCTCGTCTGCTACTCCTATATTATAAAAAAAAATACTCTTACCTACTGTATCTAAGAACAAAGCACATACATCAGGTGGCCTGCTCGTTACTCAAAAATATAACAAATCACCCTTTTGGAACAAAAACATTTTTGTTTCTAAACATCCCAAAGGTTACGAGTAAACTCGGAACTGTCATAATTTATCGGAGTCCCGCTCATACGTGGCAAGGAAAACACATTTTTTATCTGTGACGTGAATGGAGCATGCGAATCGACGCTCTGGGCGTGCTACAGTGACATGTACATACTCATAAATCAACTTGTCTGAACGAAGAATCTATTCCATCTATTCCAATCTATAGAGTCTTAGGGTATTTGTACATGAGAGACAGTTAACGGCGACACTGGTTATTGCTGACGACTGGCAACGAAGGTCTACGACAGTCGAAAACAGTCGCCGAAACGATCAGTCGCTCAGGGGCCCTACTACCATCTCTTAAAACAATATTAGTTTAATCATACATTGAGATTTAGTACCACGATCTCGTTAAAGTAGGATTGTTTTTATAATATTACAATAAGCAATTTTGTATGATGTCGGTCGAAATTAACATTCTTTTTTTTGGCAGGTTTTTTTGGTTTATACAATGGATAAGCGTAAAATGAATAAGGGTTTAAGTTTACATCGCTCGGCAGGAATAAAACAAAACTGTTTTAAGGAGGTCGTGGTACGAAACAAAATAATGTTGATGCAATATTGAAATAAACCTTTCCTGAACTATGATTGTTTTTAAAAGATGGTGGTAGGGCCCCAGGTATCAGCTGGCTGTTGCTCGTGTGATACTTAACTATTTTTTTACACATATATTTCTGAGATGTGATGTGATGTGTTTTAAAGGGTGTACAAATTAAGAAAAAATGTTGCGATCTTAGTCCATGGGAATGATATCTGCGACCGAAGTCCAAGAGAACCTATCCTAATCCTAGTTCATTACTAATGTTCATGTGAGGCTATGATCACTTACTATACGCTAGTTAGCGACAAATTAATAAAAAATCGATACGCTAATTGAATCCTAGTGTGGGGCTGTGAGTGTAGAAAGCGTTTTTAGAAAGCTAGTAGCCACTAGTCGACTAGTCGCCACATATATCTAGCTAAGTTATCTAAGCTCCAGCTTCTTGTTAAGGTAAAATTCGTCAAATAACATCATAAGCCTGCAGGGTTGATTACTGCTCCTTTAATTTATCTGCACTAAACAGAACCGGTGAAATACTCAAATTAACCAAACGCTTGAATAGTCTTACGAGCAGTAATACACTTAAGTTGTTTATTATTCACTCTTGTAGACGCTTCAAAGTCGCAAACCTTTACTACCGTTAAAACACGTACTCGTATTATTCTAAATATTTCAAAACGTACGTAAAATACTCTGAAAACACTAAACTACCGCGGATTAATCTTTGCCAAACGACTTACCCCAAGAGATAGGATGAAGATTAAACGACTTTGGCACTTTTAAAGTTGGATGACATTTTTCAACGCGGCAAATGGCCGCTATAATTCTGGATGAAACTTTGTGTTTTCTTACACTTTACCACGTTTAAACGTCGGTAATTTTTCTTGTACGAATGATATTCATGACTACTATATTTCTTCTGCGATAGTGTAAAAGTTTTACAAAACTGGTGCTTAAGCAGTTATTAATATTCAATCTATCCATTTTTTACCAATAATACGAGTAGATATTTTAAAGCTCTTTCCATGATACTATTTGTGACTTTTGTATTTGGGTATTATTTTTAAATAATTAATACCTACCTATATTTCAAATACACGATGATATTTAGTAATCTCTCGATATTATACATTTTTTTGGCCAAAAGCAATATACCTAACAATATTCACATTTCTAATAAATATTATTTCCTGCATGAACAGTTATATTAAGCTTGAAATCAAGAAAAACATGCTTTTTCGCATTATTTCACTGCCCAAAATTGTTTTCTCTGTAAAATCTGTTGGCAGATAAAACAATTGCGAACAACAAAGTTTCAGCGTCTATAGAACAAAGTTTTATAGAAAGCCTTAGAAGCGAAATACTTGGTGCTGACAGATAGGATGGAACTGTAGTAATGAACTAACAATAAATACAACTGTATTATTATTGTATATTCTATGTTATTTGTGTTTGGTTTTCATTTATTATCTTGGGCGAGTGAGGTTTTATTTAAGATTTTAGTAGCCAGTAAATGTAGTCCACCGTAAGTAAGCAATTACTGCCTACCATGGACATCTGCAACTAACACCATATACATTGAAAGGTGATTCCAATCTCAAGACAATTACAGGTGTGTTGTCACTCCTAAGGACTAAGATGTGCATATATAAGTTTTTTTTTTATAATATAGGAGTAGCAGACGAACATGCAGTCCACCTGATGGAAGTGGCTACTGCCGCCCATAGACACCTGTAATCAAGCCCAGATAGAGATATTCCTACCTGAGGTCGGCCACAGATGCGCCGCTACCCTTGAGGACTAAGCTGGAATGCCTCGGAAAAGTATGTCTCCCTTACCACACCCTTCAAACCGGAACAAAGCAGCGCCAAACGCTGCTGTTATTAGGCAGAAATAGGTGTGGCGGTGGTGCCGCCGGAGTCAAACTACTAAGGGTTCTACCACCTTCAAAAGTCAGCCGGGACCCAAACCCTTCCACCGAAAGTCAAGAACTATGATATGCTTGAAATATGATGATATTTTACTTTCATTTATATCAGACTGAGGAAGGTAATGTTTTTCAAGTGTATACATGTTATGTATGTATGTCTCATTCTTTGGAACGACCCACAACCCAAATGTCTTAAGGGATTTTAGCGTATAAGCTGTAGTTAGATTTGTCAAAATTTTGCAAATGATATAGGTTACATTACTATCCTTTTCAGTGAATTATTTTTAAGCAGTCGGGATTTTTGTTATTTAGTATCTATTTTCTCATTTTTATTGATAACCAAACTCCTAAGTAACTACCAAACACAAGAAAATATGTAAAATTGACAAAGAAAAATGTTTTGAACCGTCTGTCTTAATCTATAATCTATTTCTATGTACGGAATATTATTATCATGAGAATTCTATCCAATTTAAATTTAATTTGTTGAGTAAATTGAATTGTGAATAATTAAACCTTTGGGTAATTTGTACTGAAAATACGATAGGCATATTTTATTCATAGAGAAATTGAGCAAAGAGAGACGATACTCTGAAATCTTACTGAATATTTCAATTTTGGAATTCGTCATTGTGTAACGTATAGAACAGGTTTTAGAATTTGATACGCAATGGTTCCGTATCTTCAGTTGTAAAACGCGATATTTTTTACGTAAAAAAGTTATTATTAAATTGCCTTAATTATGTTTTCTAGGCCGCTTTTAGGGTTTCATACCCAAAGCATAAAAACTGAACATTATTACCGCACATGATCGCCGACTGTCCGTCTAACACAGGGCTCTATCTCTTGAACCATTACATAGAAACTTGTATTTCACATAATATGTATAACGATGGCCGCTTCAACAGCACATACGATAAATAAAAATAAATGAAAATTTGGTGGTACGGAACCCTCCGTGTGCAAGTTCGAATTGCACTTGGCCAATTTTTGTTCATTTTATAACTCCATATTATTATTTATTATCTTAGGTTCACGCGTCATGCACGGGCGTGCACCTGCGTGCTATAACTTACAAAATATTCAGTAATTCGTCGTAAAATCCTAATTCTAAACGTAAAGAACATAAATCAAGGAACATTATTTCATAAAATACAAACTTGAAGAAACGTAAAAAACTAAAGCTATTATTTATTAGTAATGCTTCTGAAAGTGAGTTTGAAAGTTCAGACAGAGCTTTGTAAGCGAGCTTTGAAAATTCAGAAAAACTTGCGCCCAGGGAGCCGTTTGAACAAATACTTTAGAAGTTCAAAGGGCTCTATTAATTTTTCATCTACGAATATAATTATGATGCGTAAACAGATAAGCATTAGGTTTGAGAACAAAGGGAAAAAATAATTTCAACCCTTTTCCCAAGATTTAACTTTACAAAGGGTTTTATGAGCTTTGAGATACAGTTGTGAAATAATTATTGTTTTATAAGAAAAGTAAATTGCTCCTTCATTTAAAAGATTGGTGTAGAAAACGATCATGCAGTCTGTTTGATGGTAAGTGGTCACTGCCTCGTTTCGCAGTGATAGCCTAGTGATTAAGAAACGCGGCCTCTCGATCGAGGGGTCCGAGGTTCAAATCCCAGGCACGCACCGCTGATTTTTCAAAATTACGAGCGTATTAGAAATTATTATCACTTGCTTAAACGGTTAAGGAAAACATCGTGAGAAAACCTGCATGCCTGAGAGATTTATAAAAAAAAATCAAAGATATGCGAAGTCCGCCAATACGCACTTGGCCAAAGCGGTGGACTATGGCCTAATCCTATTCCCGTAAGACCTCCCCTATAGTAAGACCCGTGCCCAGCAGTGGGACCATAATGGGTTGATGATGATGCCTCGTGTGGATATTTGTAACCAATTCTATCTGTATAGAACAGATTCTATCTGAAGCTGATCATTGCGTAGCCACTCTTGACGACTAAAGTGGTCGGCTCATGTGTGTCATGTCTTTTGTCATTCATATTCTTCCATTCCAATACAGAATTGCTTCACACTATAGAGGTGGCAGTGGCATCTGCTAGTCAAATAATACTGACTCTACCACTTTTCAATGACTTAGCAAAAAATGTTGTCAAACTCAATGCCAAAGATTTTCAAACTCGATGAATTAGGACCATCGAGATAATTATGTTTCTACAAAAATGTCTCGGAGGGCGCAGTCTTCAAACCTTGCCTGCCCTATGTGTAACGCGGACCTCGTGCTACAACAATGCACAAACTAAAATGGTTACAGTGTTATACTAAGCACAGAGCCATTAATCCGCTTTACGGCGGATACATAATATGACATCTATAGAGTATACCATTTCATATTTGTCAATTTGTATTTGATCACGGCACACACCAAACCGAAAACCTGAATAACATAATACAGGTAAATTTATTTATTTTAAATTATTAATGAGCTTTGTTTTCAACAAATTACGCGTAAAACTCTATCTGAATAACACTCACCTGTAATTATTTTGTTTTCCAATTTACACTGCCGTTAATTAACGAGAAAACATAATTATAACGCAAATTATACATGTATTAAAACATAATATTTAATGGAGTTTTGTTGTTAGTTTAGCTAGGTAATTATTTATGATATTGCTTATTACCCGACTGCCAAGGAAGGGTTATGTTTTTCGCGCGTATCTTGTATGTTTGTCTTTCTTTATTTGATTCGATCTAACTAACGGCTGGATGAATTTCAACAGTTAAGGTGTCATTATATTTGTCTCAATGACCCGAGTGTCCTTAGATAGGTGTTAGTAAAAAAAAATCAAAATGGTGGATTTTTGGCGCGAAATAGTAACACATTTAAAAAAAAGCTAACCAAACCTATCGAGTAGGGTATCAAATGAAAGGAAATTAAACGGAGATTATAAAAACATATATGTATGTATATATATGAAACAGTAAGGTGACTGACTGACTGACCAACTAAATGACTTTTTCATTTTTCAGAAATCAACGTACAGCCTAAACCAAGGACTTTACAGTTCTGAAATTTTGCACATAAGTTCTCTATATAGCGTGAATAAGTACTAAAAAGGCCCTTTTGGAAATTCTACCCTTAAGAGGGTAAAATAGGGGAAAACAGTTTTTTTGAAATCCTTTAATTTTGAAGCAACTTCTATAAAATTTTGTATTTGGCTTTCTGGATAGGAACAAGGACGCACTTATTTATTCCCCTCCGAAAAATCAACCCCGTAGAGGGTAAAATAAGAGTTAAAAGTTCATTTGAACAATCGTCAATTTTGAAGCAAACACTATGAAATTTTGTATCAGGCTTGTTGGATAAAAATAATGAAATCTACCTCTAACGAGGTAAAATAATGACCGTAACTTTGATTTATTGAAGTTATATATTTTATAGACCGTAAATGGTGAATTTTTTCGCGAAGTAGTTACACGTTTTAAAAAAAGTTAACCAAACCTATCGAGTAGGGTGTCAAAATAAAGGAAATTAAGAGGAGATTACACATACATTATATAATATATCTTATATATAAAATTCTCGTGTTAGTTACCATACTTCTCCGAAACGGATTCACCGATTTTCACCAAATTTTATATACATATTCAGTAGGTCTGAGAATCGGCCACTATCTATTTTTTTACCCCTAAGGGATAAGGGTTGTTCACCCTTAACATTTTTTTTATTTTTATGGCAACAAAAAGTTTGCCGGGTCAGCTAGTACATATATACTCGTATATACACATCGAGATGACTGTCTGACTAAATGAGTGAGTTGGTGTGCTGTGTGAGTGAGATCAACGCAAAGGGAAACCGCTGAACTTAAGCGTGCTAGAATTTTACACATAGGTCCTTTATATAGCGTAAATGAGCACTACGATGATAAAATAGGATAATATTGTTTGAATATCTTTTGGTTTTGAAGCAGACACCTACTATGAAACTTTGTATTTGGCTTTCTGGATAAAAATAATGAAATGCGTATTTCACTGCTTTTGGAAATTCTACTTCAGCCTCTTTGGTGCAGACGGGTTTTTGATTTTTTTAATTAATTACTTGTAATTAATAATGATTCGCCCGAATTGTTGTGATTGGATCGTTAGAAACTAGAAAATCGAACAATATTTAGTTACGGCTTAGTATCAGAATGTAACAGAAAAATTGCACTTATTTTCCAGAATTAAATCCTTATAAACGTTACTATCAAATGACGCAATAATACAGGGTGCATTTTGTCTAAAATGAACTCTTTCGATTTCTGGTTCGGGAAATGTAAAGATACATTTCACAGATACATGTAAAGATACATTTACACAGAAAAATCTAGTCTTGCACTTGAATTGTTTTGAGAGAATAGTACCCGTAACATCTTAAAGCCTTTTCTATTCCTTATGGTTTCGTACTTGGCTATCCACACTTATAAATATCACCCTGTATTATAGGTTCTTATTATGTTTCTCCTACGTTATTTGTTACATCAAGTTATATAAACGTTCACATAAAATGATATAACAAGCAACAAAAGATAAGTAGACAGTATCATGTATCGATTGTGAGTTCGACGGATGAGCGCTCCGATAAACAGATTACTGTTCCCAATATCACGCTGTGGTGATATATAACTATACGATATATGTATAGTAGAGGAGTGACCGATTTAACAAATAGGTGCTAATGATACGTTATTATATACACAACGTATATAACATCTATCGTTAACGGGGATGCTAAACACTGCTCTGTTAAGAGTGATATTAACTAACAATGTTTATAATCTAGGTTTTGTGTTTAAAAGAATGCATGTACGAGTACTTATTGTACAGGAATTCAGTTATAACTATTTCTTTGACATAAAATGATATAAATTTAGGATATAACGAGCGAGAGACGCGCAAGTGTGGCAGTGGTGCCGCCGTAGTTGAACCACGAAGGGTTCTACCAACTTTTACTTCTAAAAATAATAAATTATTTATTATTATTATTTATTATTATCACGAATTGCTTAATTCTGTCCCTGAAAAAGCTGAAACCCCTTTTTTTAAATCGAGGTTTATAACGATTTTCCCACGGAGCAAAAAACATTACTCCATACAGAATACGGGTTCTAAAAAAAAGAATACATTGTGACCAAATCTAAACGTGTACATACACTTCAGCTAAATCGGTTGGTGTTAAGTGGATTAAAATTCAGTTACAACGAAGTAAAAATCAACTTAAATAACAAGCTTTTATTTAAGTTGATTTGTGAGTGAAATGAACAGAACCAATAAGTACCTCGCCTTCCCACACTAAATGTTACTTTTTATCAAAGATCAAAACGAAAACGAAGATAACAAAAAAATGTCTGTCTGTTTCCTTGTTTGTTTTTGATTGGAGAAATAACGTTTCCTGAATCAATTTGGATACGAATTTCAAACCTTATTACACCGCGTCCCTTAGGGTTGAAACGAAATTACCGCGGAACCCGTACGTAATATTTATTCAAAAAATAAACTACATCAAACGTTTTCTATTACATCGATGTCAAAGGGCTAAAATGCCTATTTCCAAAATAACCGAACAATACATGTCACATTAAATTTGTTAACGAAAATGTTCGTGCGAATACGTACAGTCAGCCTCAGAAGTAGATGAGCAGATGAAGATTTTAAAAATACGTATACATACACCCAAGGGTTTATAAGTAAATGATCATCGTAGTCACAAAAGTAGATGTACACTAACGCGTCAAGTAGCTGAACACCGATATGTGCAAAAATAGTTTACTATCGTACGCTTCAAATTTAATTGAAACCTATAAAATATTTATTTCGCTTATTTAGTCTAAATTTAATATTTGGTTGATGTACATTTTCTCGGTTAATCTGATGCTTACTAAAATAGTTATCTTTATTTACTTCCCTAATAATAATGAAATCAGAATGTAAATCTGAATAAAACAATTATAAATATTCATTTTTGTATTTATTTCTACATTAAAAAAATAAAATAAACATTTAATATTGTTCAGCTACTTTTGACGCGTTAGTGTTCACATTTGATACTTGTAAAATGTTCATCTAATTATGATGCTAGCGGTGCTTAGCTACTTATGAACACTTGGATGTATTCTTGCAATTTTCATCTGCTTTTGAAGCTGACTGTACATACATGTATAGGTTATAGGTAATATGTTTTGATGGGTTCCATCTAACCGTAAGTGGAATGGCGATGGCGTATTATATAATAACCGAAGCTTTCGCCCTGAATTATCCAACGACATGTACTCGTAACATGGGTACACTTAAGCGACAAACTGAATTGATCCACTTTGGATAAAAACATAGTATTTTCTAGCTATATTCGACAAAAGTTTAGAACTACGGACAGTAAAAGATATGTCAAGATTTTTGATAATTTAACTGAAAGGAATTTTGCGAGTGAATGATTTGTGAATTATCCAACGACATAGGTATACTTAAACGGCAAACTGAATTGATCGGTAACAAAAAACCCTTTGTGGTTCGACTCCGGCGGCGCCACCGCCACACCTATTTCTGCTTAATAACATCAATGTTAAGCGCTGTTGTGTTCTGGTTTAAAGGGTGTGGTAAGGGAGACATATTTTTCTGAGGTGTTCCAAATTACTCTTCAGGGGTAACGGCGCATCTGTGGCACAACTAAGGTAAGAATATCTTATCCTATCTGGGGTTGTTTACAGATGTTCATGGGTGGCATTAGTCACTTACCATCAGGTAGACTGCATGCTCGTCTGCTACTCCAATATTATTATAAAAAATCCACTTTGGATAAAACACAGCCTTATCCTAATATTCGGAATAAGGTTGGAATTGTGAAGGACAATAAAAGATATGTGAAGCTTTTTGATAATTTAACCGAATGGAATTTTGCGAGTAAACATTCTCGGTACCGTCAAACGCAAAATTGCAAAGTATTTTTCAGTACTAAAAAGTGTACACAACGCGAATTAGAAGCCTTTGAATGAAAATTCCGTAAAATCATGTCCAGTTTAGTCCTCAAACAGATTTGAAAACGAGGTTTACCGCTTTAGTGTTTAGTTTATACGAAGAAGAAGCTCAGACCCAGTTATTTTTAAATCACAGACCGAAATGGAGATTTATTTATTTTTGTATTTGTATTTGATTTATAATCTTCTTTTCCTCATTCAACGTAGTCTCCAGAGACTTTTAAATCGAGTACTTAAGATAATGCCACCTTTATCTTTTTCTTTCTTATTTCTAAGTACCTCTCTCTCTTATTTTTTTATAATATAGGAGTAGCAGACGAGCATGCAGTCCACCTGATGGTAAGTGGCTACTGCCGCCCATGGACATCTGTAATCAACCCAAGATAGGATTAGATATTCCTTCCTGAGGTCGGCCACAGATGCGCCGCTACCCCTGAGGACTAAGCTGGAACGCCTCGGAAAAGTCTGTCTCCCTTACCACACCCTTCAAACCGGAACACAGCAGCGCCTAGCACTGCTGTTATTAGGTAGAAATAGGTGTGGCGGTGGTGCCGCCGGAGTCGAACCACAAAGGGTTCTACCACCTTCTCTACCTCTTTACCATCGTTTATCTTTCCTTTGCCTTCTTTCCAGCTACTTTATATTGGCTATTGGTTTGCTTGATCTGCCTTTGTTCGAAAGTGATCTGATCAATAGTTCTGCTATATTTATACTCTTCTATTTCTGGCTGTTACGTAGTCACATCTTTCTTCTGCTAGCTATTTGCTTTTAACGTATCTGACTTCTCGTTACTATTTTCTAAATTAACTTGTTCTAGATTTGCCTCATACTCCTTAAAAATCGATGACGTTGTAGACCCGTGTGAAGAATTTTGTTCAGTAATGACATTTCCACTAGTTCAAGTCTTTTTCAAAGCTCTTTCAAACAAACCTAATTTCTGTTTCTTTAGTATCTATTTTTAGTCTATTTTCAGTACACAACACTACGTTTTCATCATTATTTTTCATTGTTGGTACACTATATACGTCAATATACCCTCCTGAACAAAGGTTGTCTGGAAGAGAAAACCACCCTCTTGTCTTATTGTTCTGGATTATATATATTTGTATTCGAGGGTTTACACTTATATTGATTATTCTCTTTAACATGTACTATACACAGAATTATATCTTCAAAAGTAACTATATATTCCTCATTATTTGTATATCATACATTTGAAACAACTTTGTGATAAGCTAATTTCAATAATTTCATTAATTTTACATACAATGTCGTTATATATGTAAAACTACTGTTTGCTGTAATACTATTATGTAGATAAATAAACATCGTATATATCTATATATATAAAAGCGAAAGGATACTCACGTTCAAATCGTATTAATCAAGGTTTTGACTGAACTACTGAAGCTACAATTATGAAATTTGAAATATAGCTTCATTTTATGATGTAGATGCGCACTAAGAACGGATTTTTTGATATTCCACCGTTAAGAGGGTTAAATGGGGGTTGAAAGTTAGTATGAAAGTCCGTCAGTTTTAAAGCAAACTGGATGAAAATTGGTATTTAGCTTTCTGATTTAAAATAATAAAAATCTAATTTAAGAGTTTCCCAAAATCAACCCTAAAGGTGGTTAAATAGGGGTTGACAGCTTATTTTAGATTTTGCCATTTTGAAAGCCAGCACCATGAAAGTTAGCCATTGCTTTACTGGTTAGATATAATAGAACTTTAGTTCTACCGTTTTTGGAAAATCAACCCCTATGTGGGTTAAATAAGGGTTGTAAGTTTGTATGGAATTCCCCCAGTTTTGATGTAAACTCTATGAAAATCGGTATTTGGGTTTTCGATTAAAAATAATTAAATACCTATTTCACCATTTTTGGAAAATCAACCCTTAAGTTGGTAAAATAAGGGTTGCCAGCTAATTTTAAAATTTTCCAATTTGAAAGCCAGCACTATGAAAGTTAGCCATTGCCTCACTGGCTAGATATCGTGTAACTTTTATTCTATCGTTTTTGGAAAATCAACCCTTATTTGGGTTACATAAGGGTTGTAAGTTTGTATGAGAGTCCCCCTGTTTTAATGTAAACTGTATAAAAATCGGTATTTTGGTTTTCGATAGAAAATAATTAAACACCTATTTCATCATTTTTGGAAAATCAACCCTTAAGTTGGTAAAATAGAGGTTAACAGCTTATTTTAAATATTGCCAATTTTAAAGCTAGCACTACGAAAGTTAGTCATTGCCTTACTGGTTAGGTTATAGTGGAACTTTAATTCTACCGTTTTTGGAAAATCAACCCTTATGTGGGTTAAATAAGGGTTGTAAGTTTGTATGAAAGTCCTCAAGTTTTGATGTAAACTGTATGGAAATCGGTATTTGGGTTTTCGATAGAAAATAATTAAACACCTATTTCACCATTTGTGGAAAATCTACCCTTAAGTTGGTAAAATAGGGTTGACAGCTAATTTTAAAATTTGCCAGTTTCAAAGCCATCACTATGAAAGTTAGCCATTGCCTTACTGGTTAGTTATAGTAGAACTTTAATTCTACCGTTTTTGGTAAATCAAATTTTATTTGGGTGAAATAAGGGTTGTAAGTTGAAATAAGGATGAAAGTACCCCAGCTTTAATTTAAACTGTACGAAAATCAGTATTTGGGTTTTCGATAGAAAATAATTAACCACATATTTCATTGTTTTTGGAAAATCATCCCTTAAGGTCGTTAAATGGGGGTTGGAATTTTATTTCAAACTCCGTTAATTCGGAAACAAGGACTATAAAAATTTGCATTTGGCTTTCCTGTTGGAAATAATAGAACTTTTTTAACACCATTTATGGAAAATCTACCCTCAGAGGCTAAAATAGGGGTTGAAAGTTTGATGGGAAGTCCACAGATTTTGAAACAAAGTCTATGAAAATTGGTATTTTGCTTTCTGGTTGTAACTAATATATCACTTATTTTACCATTTTTTGAAAATCAACCCTTAAGGTCGTTAAATAGGGGTTGGAACTTTATTTTATAATCCGTTAATTTGGAAGCAACCACTATGAAAAATTATCATTGGACTCGATGAAGTATTTGAGTCACTGTTTTTTTTTAGATCAACCCTTAAGACGGCTATTGTAGTGACGGTGTATGCATTATGCCTTTCTGTTAACACATCTGTTTCAGCATTTTTAGCAACTCAACAATCAACCCCATTAGGGTACTATAAGTAAAGAAAGTTTCTTTAAAAACCGTTATTGAAGTTACTTCCTTTGGCGTGTCTGGAAAAATAACAGAGTGCAGAGAAGTTTAGTGTAGGGCGAAATTCCACGGGCCGTCGTAACATATATTTTTAACATGGGATTGTATTGCGCGTGCTGAAGTGCAGAACAGCGCTTTTATAGGGTTCCGTACCTAAAGGATAAAAACGGAACCCTAATACTAAGACTTCGCTGTCTGTCCGTCTGTCCGAGTGTCACAGGGCTCTATCTCTGGAACCGTAATAGATAGACATTTGAAATTCTTACAGAAGATGCATAACGGTGGCCGCTATAACAACAAATACCAAAAATAAAAAAGTTGAAAACAAAAAGGGGTCCCCATACAACAAACTGCTATATTTTTCCAACTAACTTTTGAACCGTTAGAGGTAGACAGTTCAAATTTTCACAATGTGTGTACTTTAATGGCTGCTGCAATATTAAATACTAGAAATTAAAAAAAAATGAAAATGTTGGTTGTACGGAACCCTCCAGGTGCGGGTTTGACTTGCACTTGGCCAATTATTAGTAAGGCGCAGACCCGCGGGCCACAAGGGAAAGTCGCGGGCCACTCACCACCCGTGGGTGTCGGGTTGCCGACTGCTGGTGTTGAATATTAGCTTTCAGAAATTTGCTGATAAAGTATTTATTGATGCATATGTACATAGGAATGTTTTTGAAATTCAATTCAATGTTAAAGGAGGTAAAAGAAGTGTTATATGTATGTATACGGGAATCTTTTAGGTTCGAAGTTAGAAACGTAAAATTTCAGATAACGTCTATTCAGACAAATACACGACAACGTGGACGGGTGCAAATTTCATATATGATAATGCGTAAGTTTATTCAAATTGGCCTACATTTTGGTATACTGATTAGGTACATCTCAACTACTTTGGACACACTGCGTGCCAACATTTTGTCCTGCCGTGGGGTATGGTTGTGGTTATGCGTGGATTAGTGATGGTGATGTGGTAGACACATAGACCTTGGATTAAAATTTTGGGCTAGAACAGGGCTACAGTGTCCCCTGTCTGTCGTACGAGACTAAAGGGGGACTTCTGGAGTTGCAGGCGGCAAGAATGAGAGCTCTAACCGCCCAGCCCTGGAAAGAACCACTGTATGTAAGGCCCCATATAACATGGACGGTTCCTATGGAATAGTGTAAATAATATTTATTGCATCCTACATGAAACTTATATTTTAAAGAATGTTTCATTACAGTCCACTAATTAGAGTTTTAGTGTATGTTTTTGAAGAAAGCTTGACCAATTTAGGTACACAGTGACGAAAAAAAATACGTTTTATTAATTTAATATTAATGCTACTTTATCGTTAAAATTGTTAAAGGTACAAATTTACGATTACAGTTATTTGTATGTCATATCATATTTTTTACGCGGGCGAAGCCGCGGGTTCTGCTAGTCTATATGCATATTTATAAGAGTATATTTTTGTGTACTATAAATCATATTTGTTCGATATTACATGTACACAACATGTTACATGTACAAAAATATTATGTAAATCCATTAAAAGGTTCTGTACTTTTACGTAAAGTAAACAAATACAATAAACAATGTACCTACTCATAAAATATCGTCGCTTAATATACAAAAATATTATCGCAATATCAGATAGTTCTGAAAATTTGATTTTTAGGGATCTGTAATCTAAGGATAAAAACGGAACCTTATTACTAAGCCTCCACTATGTGCCTGCCTGTCCGTCAGTCCGTCTGACCGTCTGTCACGTGGCTCTCCCTTCTGAACCGTTATAGATTAACACTTGAGTTTTTTTACAGAATAACTATGTAGAAGGATGGCCGCAATAACAACAAATACTAAAATAAAAATAGTTTAAAAATAATTGGAGGTATAGGTATTGGATAATACAAGAAACCGCTATTTTCCGACGTTAGTTAGCTTTATCCATTAAATCGTAATAGGTAGAGAGTCAAAATATTCACAATGCATTTACTTCAATAGCTGTAAAATAATAAATCCTAAAAAAAAATAAAAAAAATGGTGCGGAACCCTCCAAATGCGAATTCAACTTACACTTGCTTTGAGAGGCGATAACTGGAATCGGGGTAGTGGTTCAATATATTTGTTCGACTCGCCAAGTTATATTGAATCAGGAATATTTCCCGAAGGATCTTGTGGCGCGAGTGGCACCCGTTTCCGACCCTGTAATGAGCTTACACTAACTGGAGTCCTGTGGGATGCGACTGCGAACGCCGTTTTGGACAGCTCCATTATAATACGATGAAAAAAATGGTTGATGATCTCTCTAAAATGTTATGTTAAATTTACAGAAAACTAAAAGATTTTTCGAACAAAGAAGTGAAATAATACAAAGTTTATTACAAAAAAGTTAAATACAATGTACAAATATTTAAATATGAAAATCTGTTCTTAACTGTGGATGTCGGCTACTATATCAAAACGGATATCATTAAATACCCGAATCGTCGTCAACTCTTTACTATCCCATTGCTGGAGCCGGTTAGGAGACTTGTCTAAGGGTTTAGGACAGCTGTGTGGTCAAGTGCGGATTGGTAGATTTTACTCATCGATGAAAAGTTTTTTTTTAAACTGTCAGGTTATCACGAGATATATTTTTTCATGGTCTAAGTAAGTGATAATTTATTTTTAATCCTTGCTAATATTTTAAATCCGAAAGTAACTCTCTCTGTCTGTGTGTCTGGTTGTCTCTTCTTCACGCCTAAACCACTGAACCGATTTTAATGAAATATTTGTACAAAGATAGTCTGAGACCCGAGAAAGGACATAGGATAGTTTTTATTCCGGAAATCCGACGGCAATTAGGGATGGCGATCTAAGATCGACTAATCGGAGAATCGATCTTATGAACCAAAAAAATCGATTATTGTAATCGAAGGTTTCAGAGTTGGTACGACCAATTTTCGCCAGATAGTGCCACTGTCATTCCAATGAAGGTACGAATTTTCAGTTTTATGTATGTTAGTATGTCGTATTATTTTCTTATAAACGCGGGCGAAGCCGCGGGCAAAAACTAGTATCAACATACATTGTAAAAATTTGAGTTGCCTTTCCTTCGATCTTTATCTTTAGAATAATCGATTGAGAGGCCAATTTTCAAACCACAGTATTCAGCACCAGTTTGATTTATATGTATAATTCAACTCCAAGAGACTATATACCTTCATTTCACCACCCAATATTACTTAATTAGACATTTGTCAGCACGCGCCGAATATTGGGGCACTTTACGACGTCTGGGCGGCATTAATCAAAGGGTACGGGCAATAACCCAGGTGTTTTCACCTTACCTTATTTATAACTCAATCTGGCCTTAGCAAGGGCAATCCTTAGGGTTGCGCGATTCCATTGTCACACGACAAACTATAATAGTTGTAAGATTTATTAATGTTATTCAAAGCTAAATTATCAGTTATTATCAGAAGTTAAGTAATTTAATTTTAAATATATTTTTACAACGAAGTTCCTTTTTACAAATATTTTACAATAAACTATGTAATTTAATTTAACCCGTATACATAATGCGACTTCCTATTGGTACGGGGTAATTCAAACAAAATTGTTTGTCTGATTTTATCACAGAAGGTGGTAATAAAAATATAATCCGATGCGAGAGGTACCACCGTCACACCTCTTTCTAGCTAGAAGTAGTTTTTGCATTTTGGCATTCATATTAAGATACGATCTTAGTCCTCAGGAGACGCAATGTATTTGTGACCAGCTTCAAGTAAATCGGCTATTCTATAGTCTGATTCATAATTAGGTGTCCAAAATGTAAACATACAAATGTCACTGTCAAAATTAATAAGAAACAAAAACTTTAACAAACTCAACAAAAAACTAAAACTTTACAATTATTCACAATTTAACAAACGCGCTATGAAAACGATAATACATTTGAGTTAGATTACAATCACGAAAATGAATAACATCAGCTACGAAACTTAAAAATTACGGCACAAGAAATTGTTTTGGGTTCTGATTGTGTTACCATTATCACATTTTAATTTTCTGCCATAAACCTTGTTTTGAAACTGATTTTCTTGATAGGTCAACACCTTTGTTTACATTTTGGACACCTAATTATGAATCAGACTATATATGGAATTGGGTGTGAATATCAATAAAAATAACGTCCCACATGACAGTGGAAACGAGCTCTAATACGCCGTAAACGCTGTGCCGCCATAAAATCTGAGCTGTCCTTAACGTAAAGGAAACGCTTTGGGATGGATAGGCTCAGTGAAATTTAATATTAAGTCGTACTAAATCGACGTGGGAATGAATAAGATGGTAATCGTTTTACGGGTCGAGATAGCCGTATTCTTGGAATTGACTCGTAATGGTCTGTTACGATAGGGTGACAACCATTTGTGGTGAGCTGCCTAGGCGGTTGATTTAAAGCTGTTGCTCTGATGTTGAAGAATGAAACTGAATTTACTATGTCGTAAATTACTAGTGTAGTCCCGGTTTTCGCTATCTTATCACGATTTTGATTTCAATTAATTTAATTTAATATTAAATTTGTTAAAGCTTAAAAATATTATTCTTTTACAAATTTATTTGTTTATATTAACTGAGGTGACACTTTATTTTAAATTCCTTACTTCTTATTCTACGAACTATGAACACATTTTGGTGCACCTTTAAAATAAATAAATAAATAGACACAATCTCGTGCTTTGCGCGAACTAGCGATAGCATCGCGTCTGTATCGTGTATCATATATCTCATGTGCTCATATCTTTTTGCATTTCTATCACCACATAATCACTACAAAAGTCGCAATGGACTTTCTCTCTACAACTCATTAGCTAAATTCTGAAAAATAGTGTTATGAATAAATACAAAATAAAATGAACATTAACATTACTTACTTACGTTTTACAAATGCAATATATTGTATTTTTAAATATCTATCGACTATGTACGTAGTGATATTACTGAGTATGAGATTTTTTTGTCTTTAAATTCATTAAAAATTCTTATAAATTAGAAAAGTTTTTCAGCAACATAATTTTGGAGAAAAACGCGTTTTTAGCGTAGCAAACGTACCTACAGGCTCTAACACTCCATTTTCATGAAAAATAATGTTACGTTCTTTCAAAATGTGAAAAAAACTAGAAGCATTATCAACTCTTATAAATTTTTATAAAAGAATCTTGAGGCTTATAGAAACTAATTTTCTTTTATTAAAAATGTACGACAACAATTCCGTAGTGGCCTTAGATGAGTAAATTAAACAGATTGATCACTCCTAACAAAAAAGTGCAACCAGTTTTGGGAATTGAAATTGTTGCGTAAATAAAGTTTTGCCACGTCTCCGTACTAAAATGTATCTAAAATGTTTGAAAAATTTATTTATTTATTACGTAAATTACGTAGTATTAGTTATTTAAACGTACATTTTCTCTAAAAATGGTTTTTATTTGTCAAGGATTAAAAAGAAAACTGACACATCAGAGTTTGGCGGTGAAGTATCTTTCTATTTTACTTATCTAAGGTCGTAGCCAGGTGCGGTTAAAGAGAGAGCTTGTTATAGCCGCATACAGCAAAAGGAAGAAATTCTAGCTTGTTTGTGAGAGCTTTCTAGACTTTGTGCCAATTTTGAATAACACAAGTAGCGAATTTTGGACTAGTTTTAATAGTATTGTTATAAAAGTTGATAGTCGAAATAGCGAATTCTGCAAAATTCAGTAAAGTACATGAGTTTCTACTAGTTATGTATAATCTTATATATAAAATTCTCGTGTCACAATGTTAGTTACCGTACTCCTCCGAAACTGCTTTACCGATTTTAACCAAATTTTATATGCATATTCAGGAGGTCTGAGAATCGGCTACTATCTATTTTTCATACCCCTAAGTGATAAGTGTTGTTCACCCATAACATTTTTTTATTCAAGTGGCAACACAACGTTTGCCGGGTCAGCTAGTAATAACAATAATTAGGTGACCTAAAGTTTTGCTCGGGCTTCAAATTTGTGGTAAGCTTTTTTTAATTAGGACATACATACATACATACAGTTATACACCATTACATATACACAGATCTATTACATTTCTTCACTTTAATTAACTTTCTGTATTTTACTTAAATACAGTCTTTGTAACCGTGTTAAAATCTACCGTTAAAATCTATGTAGATTATGGGTATTGGAGATACTAAAGGAGTACTCGAAGCGAGATTTTTTAACCTTTTTTTAATAGCTCCATGTTAAAGGGAATATATTAGAAAGAGATCATTAAAAAACTATAAAATTTGTGGTACTTAATTTAAAGTATACGAAAAAATGCTATGCTTATTACTTATACTGTTATAACGTACAATATCTGTGGGCATTTAGTATTTTTAGCTTATCTATATATTATAGACTAGCTGACCCGGGTATCAAATATCAAATATATTTCATATAAAATATAGCCTATGTTACTCGTGGATAATGTAGCTTTCGTATGGTGAAAGACTTTTTAAAAACGGTCCAGTAGTTTTTGAGCCTATTCATTACAACCAAGCAAACAAACTGTTCCTCTTTATAATATTAATGTACATTACAAATCTCGTTTTTTTTTCTTCCCATCTTGCAATTTAATTTTATATTCCTGTTATAAGTAGGTGTGTATTTAATGTCTCCAGAAAAATTACGTTTTGGACCCACGTAATTTCGGCATAAATTAAAAGTATCTTCCCATTTGATTGCGATCTACCTGACGATAAGAGGTGAGCGAATTTCCTCAAATTGGGTGAAACTGACCAAAATATTAAATTAAGGATTTGTAAAAAAGCTATATAACAAATACATAGATAAAACATTTAATTCAACTGAAACCTAATAATGTATTCCGTTTGTCTACGACTGTTGAGGGTATATTTTTAGAGCATATATATTACATACATATGTATGTATAGGTCTTTCTCATTTTTTGTCATGCTCTACAGTCCAAACGTCTTGAAGGATTTTTTTTATATATTTAACCTAACGATAAGGCAGACGGGCTACCTGATGGAAAGCAGTCACCGTCGCTTCTGGACATTTGCAACACCAGAAGAGTCGCCAATGCATCGCCAGCTTTGAAGGAGAGCTCTTTTTACACCCCTCTTGAAGAGCCCCATGTCATAGTCATGAGGGAATACCTTAAGCAGTTGTAGATTTATTTTTAAACAGTCGGTATTTTTGTTTTTAAAATTAAATATGTTTATTTCTACACGTATATAATTCATTTAGTAAGAACTATCAATATCAGAATTCACAAGATGTATTAATGTCAGTTAGTTTCATTTCAGTATAATATTCAGTCTACGACTTACTCCGGATTAGTCAGCCAAGACCCCAAAGCTTTATGAAAGCTCGATAGAAAGAGATTTGAAGGGAATAAATTTGGTCAGTATTAGATTAAGTTAGTCAATATTAAATGAGCTCGATAAGCCGCAATGTCCGCACAGCTGGTGCCTTTCAATGCGTAGAGCTCGAATTATAATGGAATTTCTGAAATGTTTGTATTAGAAAATTGTTAGCGGTAAATAGGAATGAAAGGGTATAGAAGGTAGAAAGGCATGTTTGGACTCTATTCTTTTTTATTTACTCTTTATTGAACATGTTAAAAACAGTGTGGTACAAAAGGCGGACTTAATGCTAAATTGCATTTTCTCCCAGTCAACCTTAGGGATGTGCTGAAAAATTGAAGGCGGTACAACTATACTAAAAATAAAATAATAAATAGGAAATAAAATAAAATGAAAAAAGGGAGAAAGAAGAACATGAAAAAAGAAAGAATGTGAGAAAGAAAGAAAAAAAAAGAAATAGATATAAATAGATGGGAAGTAAATACATTTTAAAATAAATTACTACGTGAAAATTTTCGTTGTCTTTGAATAGGAGTAGCATGAGATAAAGCCATGGAAAGATTTATGATAAGTAGCATTGTCTTTCATACACTTTAGTAATAGTAAGCGACCCCATATAAGGCAGGAAACACACAGACGACAATGACCTAAAACAAGCCCGATAGCTCTGTTATTAGCTGACTGACGGTATACTGATGATGACCTGCTACAATCAGCATTGGTCATCGTCTTTTGCTGTCGTTTGTGTATGAGCTCCCTAAGACAAAAATAGGTGACCGAACCGAACCTAAAATAAGGTTCCCCTAACTTTGGAATAGAACTGAAATGAGTTCTTATAGATAAATTTTTCAGTAAATAGTTTTCATAATTCATTTACGTTCGGTTATCAATTACAATAATATAATATAGATACCGATATTTACGTAAGAAATGTAAGAGGCAACTGACCTGTATAAAATCGCACGGGAGGATTTTAAAACTAATTAAATATTTAATTATGTTACGGCTTCACAGTCAATAATTCGTATCCAATCTACTTTGCCTGGGAAATGTACATTTTGATTGGGGTTCGAACAGAGCGCCTCCGGCGGTCTCGTACGCGAATTGCCATTGAATTTACGAATTACGTATTCGTGTTATTATGTCACACGGTAGGATATAGTGGGTGGACACAGAAGATCTTAAAAAATATAATAAAATATATAGATTTATGAAAGGCGGTACAATCAGTGTAGTTCGGTCGGAAAAGCAACATCGACGTGAAGCAGGTCTTGCGTTTCGATAGTAGTGTGCGGATTTTTTTTTTATAATATAAGAGTAGCAGACGAGCATGCAGTCCACCTGATGGTAAGTGGCTACTTCCGCCCATGGACATCTGTAATCAACCCCAGATAGGATTAAATATTCCTACCGGAGGTCGGCCACAGATGCGCCGCTACCCCTGAGGACTAAGCTGGAAGGCCTCGAAAAAGTCTGTCTCCCTTACCACACCCTTCAAACCGGAACACAGCAGCGCCTAACACTGCTGTTATTAGGTAGAAATAGGTGTGGAGGTGGTGCCGCCGGAGTCGAACCACAAAGGGTTCTACCACCTTCAAATGTCGACTATCTTAGTCCTTAGGATAATACATTTGTGATTGAGTTCGGATCGGAACCTTGTTTTGACGTGAGGTGGCCAACAAACTCGTTTAACTCGCTACTTTAATATTAAGAAATGTAAATGTAAATAAAATTCTTTGTTAAGACTTTTACATTTCCAGAAGGAAAATCCTGAGCAAATAAGTAAGTACGTTAAATTAACTGTCTATAATCTAAAGATAATTGTCATTAACTGAAGTCATATAAAACCGATAAGAACATTGTTTTCCCTTTATTTGTACAAAGTCATTTAGAAGAAAACATAAATTTGAACCTTTAACCCGAAAATATCAGGAGGTCCAATGAAATTTAAACTGAAATTGAATAGGCTTTATTCAATTTCAGTTTAAATTTCATAAGCGAAATGTGTAAAGGGTTCACAGGTGATTACATTACACAACGACTTCACAACCAATAATTCCTGCGAAATCCACTCCTGGAGAATCTCCATTTTGATTGGAGTTCGAAGACAAATACGCTTTGCCCCGCGGCAAAGTTCGTTAAAGTCGTAATGACGTGTCGGGCTTGTTCCCACTGAATTTGCGAACCACTCGGGTTTTAACGTCGTATAAAACCGATAAGTATATCGTTTTCTCTCTGTTTATTTGTACCGACTTATTAAAAAAAAAACTAAATTACAAAAGTTACTTTAGACCCGAAAATATCAGCAGTTTCAATGTCATGTAAGCTGAAGTAAAATTTTGAGCCAGAAGCAAAATGTGTAAAGGGTTCACAGGTGATTACATTACATAACGACTTTACAACCAATAATTCCAGCGAAATACACTCCTGGAGAATCTCCATTTTGATTGGAGTTCGAAGACAAATACGCTTTGCCCCGCGGCAAAGTTCGTTAAAGTCGTAATGACGTGTCGGGCTTGTTCCCACTGAATTTGCGAATCACTCGAGTTTTGACGTCGCATAAAACCGATAAGTACATCGTTTTCTTTCTGTTTATTTGTACCGACTTATTAAAAAAAAAAACTAAATTACAAAAGTTACTTTAGACCCGAAAATATCAGCAGCTTCAATGTCATGTAAGCTGAAGTAAAATTTTAAAGCCAGAAGCAAAATGTGTAAATGGTTCACAGGTGATTACATTACATAACGACTTCAACGACTTCACAACCAATAATTCGCGCGAAATCCACTCCTGTAGAATCTCCATTTTGATTAGAGTTCGAAGACAAATACGCTTTGCCCCGCGGCAAAGTTCGTTAAAGTCGTAATGACGTGTCGGGCTTGTTCCCACTGTATTTGCGAATCGCTCGAGTTTCGACGTCACTGACAGTGACACTAACTTCGTTTTAGTGCGAGTGATATTCGTGATGATCGATGCAAACGATGATTGAAATAAATGTAACTTTTTGCCCGAGTGGAGTGTAATGTTTTCAAGTGTAGGTACGTTCGAATATATATAAAAAATGCTGAAGAAATTTTTTTAAAGGTACGTGATGTCTATCAATTCGCACTTAGCCAGCGCGGTGGACTATGGCCTAATCCTTATCATTTTGAGAGGAGAACCGTGCCCAGCAGTGGGACAATAATGGGTTGATTTTGATGATGCTTGTATGTACGTATATCTGATTCTTTGGCACGTCCTACAGCCATGGCCTGACGGATGTTGCCATATGAGGTGTCGTTGGATTCTTCTAGGACTAGGTTGTCACCTAGACTTTAGGTCCTGAGTAAAGAAGATCAAGACATTTGGGTACTTAGACCCAGATTCTTTATGTGGTTCGACTCCGGCGGCACCAAAACCACACCTATTTCTGCCTCATAACAGCAGCGCTACTGTGTTCTGGTTTGAAGGGTGTGGTAATGGAGACATACTTTTACGAGGCGTTTCAGCTTTGTCGTCAGGGAAAGCGGCGCATCTGTAGCCGACCTCAGGTAGGAATATCTAATCCTATCTGGGTTTGATTACAGATATCCATGGATGGCAGTAGCCACTTACCATCAGGTGGACTGCGTGCTCGTCTGCTACTCCTATATTATAAAAATCTAATATAATCGTCTAAATACTGGCTAGCTTTCAAACCAAACTGTAGTATTAAATATCGATTGATTTGCTCGACTTTGAATAATAATAACAGATCGTAAAATATAACCTTCATGTGTGCTAATGTATTTTCGGTAGGTTAAGAAAACAGAGAAATGGATCAGTGCTAAGAAAAATAATGTTTCGAGTAAATAAATTTCATTCAAAAAGATCTTTCATCTTTGTATCTTCGTTATTTTACTATATCATTACTATTATACCAAATACTCATGTTATCTGGGTAAATACGATACGGGTATTCTCTTAAAATATTATGTTTATTAAGCCTACATACAATTATTTTTGTGTATACAAATATTTTATAATAAAATGTTATGGTGATATAGTATTGAGTCTTGTTATTCTGTGATCATTAAATGTGAAATTGTTACCTATATTTTTGACAAATGGATTTTCTTTTCTAATACCTATCTAGATAAAATTAGAAAGAAAAATAGATGCTTTCAAAAGTTCATATAAATCGTTATATCATTTTACAAAAATAAAATGGGAGGATATAGTCGAAACTGTATCAGTGGTGTAATGCACGCAATATGCAAAAAACTTTTTACGGCCTTTTCACTTTCATAAAATATAATATGAAACATAATACTTTCATATTAAATAAATTTCAATTTAATTTTTTTATATTTTATTTATTTATAAGCTGACTTTTTTTGATTAGGTAATTCTTAATCTTTCATTTAAATCTAATAAAAGTGTATCGACGTAAAATACGATCAATTTAAGTCCTGTTAATAATAAAAGAAAAAGCTAAATAAGCTACTTTGTAATACCGAACATAATAAAGAAAGAATAAAAAAGAACGCACACAACAGTTTAAACTTATCACAAATTTAGCTGGCGTTGCTAAATTTGACAAGGAAACTAAAGCTTTTGTTTTTCTCTAACAGCTAATTCGACGCAAACCGCCCCTTATTAAATTTAATATTTTAACGTAAGAAGAGTTAATATGAAATTAGCTTATAATGCAAAATTTCATATTTCATTTCATTTTCATTCACTTACTTATTTATCTTTTCCGTATATATAATGTCCGTATATCATCACTTCTTAGAGTGGTGGTGCTACGTTAGTTGTTTTTATTATTTGTTAAAGATGGTAGATTCCTGAGTGGATTGACTCTGGGGGTTCCATTCGAATTTTGATGTCTTTTTCCAAAGTCTATGCCGTATGAAGAGGTAGAGCCCTCTCAGAGACGGATGGTCAGACAGCGGAGTCTTAGTAACAGGGTTCCGTTTTTACCCTTTGGGTATGGAACCCTAAAAAAGAGCTCATTGGTGACGTTACAAAGATAGTCTGACTGCTTTTTACTAAAATAAGGAGAAAAGCTCTTTACAATTCCACCGACGAACGAAGTACAAAACATAATTAATTGTATTTGGGCCAACTTGTCTCTGGTAGTGACGTAGAAGAACATTACGTTTTAAACATTCACACAAAGCTTAATGTAAAGTTAATTCAAATACAGGGGACATTTTTGAAAAGATTATTAGCTTAAGACTTACAAGTATACACCTATTTACTATTTACAATGAATTAACTAATCGTAAATGGTCAAATAATTATAAGTAGTAGCGAAACATGCTGAAAAAAGTCTCGGGGCCGAATTTGATGAACATTAAAAATGTGTATGTACGATCCGGCTCGAAGAACCAAAAATACTGTACGATCCAGCTCGAAGGCCAGACCGCACGGGTTTGTAGGGTTATACTTCCGGCTCGAAGGCCAAAAAATATAGTGCGGACCAGCTCGAAGGCCAGACCGCGAGGTGTGTAGGTATGCGGGCACGGCCACGCAATCCCACGGGATGATATAAGTGGACTGTATAGTGTGAGAGGTATGACCCAATCCTCGTCCCAGCAGATGAGTAGAAAAACCACCAACCTTGCCTTCCAAGTCTGTCTGCGGACTCGAATCGTGTCAGGGGGGACGCGCACGGCGCTGTCACGGGGCTCGAGGAAGCAAGCACGGCCTGGTCTCCCCGAGGAGTAGTCTCTGCACTTCACAATGCACACGCGGCACAAGGGTAATCCACGTGGAAAGGAGCAGCGAGAGGGCACGTACAGAACGTCTGTAGGCTCCCGCCGAGCGCAAGACGACGACTGGTCGCACGAAGCGACATTGGCGAGACAACTCTGGTGGATATTTGCTTCTACCCACCTACAGTTGACAAAATATTGAACAGTGTATATTACTTAAATTTAGTCAATATTATTGATATTAATGTGCGTAATATCTAATAACTGGTAAGAATAAATTTAGTTAATGTAAGATAAATAAATTGTATTTTCTGAAAAATGTGGCCTTCACTTTAGTTTGTTTATAGAATGTGATCCTTATATACGATATTATCACATGATGCAAAAAACATTGTATATATTTTTGTAATGAACTCTTTTGATTCCCTATTATGAATTTTTGTTTTATCTAAATCGGCCCCACGTCTGTTTAGAGCATTTTTTGGTACTCCTTATACATACTCCGAATATATCCACGCCTAGAAGAAAAAGTTACCCTGTAAACTTGTCAGCTTTACTTAGAAATTTTTCAGCGAGTTATCGAGTTGTAAAGAGTTTGCGTATTAAAAATGCAGAGAATTTTTCAGTTAAATTTATAGACATTGAAGAGACTTGAAAAATGTTGGAAGTCTTAAAATGCTTTATTTATGACTGAAGCCTTAATTTAAATATAAAATGTTGATGTTAAGTTACGCTGTAACGCTATTTTACGTACAAAATTATAATTTTTAATTTTGCGTTTATTTTATCGCAAAGTGACGTCATTTTAATTTAATTTACGTTTATTGTGTAAAGTTGCCTTTATTTTATCGTAACGGAACTTAATTATTTTTTATTATTCTACGATATAATTTAGGCTTTTTATACTTAACGACCCAAAAATGGACACCCACAAAGACGAACGTAAAAACACCCACACTTAGATCAGAAATCTGAATTTGTCATTCAGATGTTTGGCCAGGAATCGAACCCTGTACTACTTAGCAGACTACTACTACAAGTACTAAGAAGTTCCACATTCACTTTTATATTTTTTAAATTCTTTCTGTGAATAATTATTATAATTGATTAAAAGCGTGCCTATTAATCAATAATTTAACAAATTGAATAATGTAATTCGTCCTCTTAGACTTTATCATTCATTTCTTAGCTACAGCAGTAAAACATAAGAATAGGTAGACAGAACAAATAGCTTTTAATTTAATTTCCAAAGAAATTCTAACGACGCTTTCGTTTCCAATTACTAGTTCTCAGTTTGCGTTTAACAACGTCTGCATCCATTCTTGATTAGGTTGGATTCTTAGCAATTTTCTTTCTTGGTAATAGGTCCGTAACTTAATACACGCTGTTTACATTGAAGAAATAATTTCCATCTTCTCTTTGAAGGTGGGATAATCTTAATTTCAAAAAATATTTTCTCACTTCTTTTGCAGTTCTATTTTACTTGTGAACAAGATGTAGAGTAACGGGAATATATGCATTTGTAAAATGCAAACTTAATTTTATAATCTAACCGTAGACGCCGTGAAGTTGTATTTCTCCCTCTTTTTTGGTAAACCGAGTTGTGCTGCCTTTAAACTAGAACATATTACATCATATAAGGACTGTTAATAGAGAAATAAGTGTTGCGGTTGTTCCGTATATATAACTTACTCTTTAAAGAGCTACGAGTACATTAACAAATCATAAGTTTATTTCTTTTCCATACTATTACCGCAAGTGAAATAGCAAACGAGCATGAGGTCCAGCTAATGATAAATGGCCAGTACGCCTAAGCTGTAACCACTCTTAGATTTCAATAGATTTGTCACTGTAAAATTTAATCTGCCTGTCAATAAGTTGACAGTCCCTCAGGACTATATTGGAACGGCTCATATTAGTGTCTCTCCTCTCGTATTATCCCTTTAAACCAAAACACAGCAATGTTGTCATTAGACACTTGTCTCCACATAAATAGACATAACGCACATTTCTATCAGTAGTAGGTACCGTTTTGACAAAATAACATATGTATCTGAACCAAACACGACGTAGGCAAATTACCCAACCGTTGTTCCAAGCGACTGCACAAGGATACGAACAGAAGGCAGCAGATCGGAAAACGAACAATAATACACGTATCGCTGCCCACGCTTGCTGTTTTGGGATTGAGGATAGGACTTTTATGATAAAATTAGTAATCACATGACCAATTTAGAGCGCTTTTGAATTAACCGCTGTGTCGAGTGCGGTTGTAGCGCTCCAACGCACTGCGGCGCATCTATGGCCGAACTCAGGCAGGAATCTCAAATCCTATGGGGGTTGATTGCAGATGTCCATGGGCGGCAGTAGCTACTTACCATCAGGCTGCATGCATCGTTCAAAAGGTTAACGGTCCCACCTGTATTAAACAAGTGTATTAAACCTGTGTGCGCAGATGCATAAAGAATTGATTTCAAATTACCTGTCTTTCTCGAGCATACGGACACTGGCGTGGAACGGTATTACAGACACATATCTTTTCATCTCGCGTGTAAAATTGTTTCGAACAACACATGTTCCAAATTAAAGAAAAGAAGAAGGAAATCACTTATAAAAACCTTTATGAATGTACCAGAACTCACGAAAAACTTGGTGTGGTAAGCGGGACATACTTCTCCGAGGCGTTAAAACTTAGTCCTCAGAGGACTGTGGCTATCTGGGGTTCATTACCGATGTTTATGGGCTCCAGTAGCCACTTACTATCAGGTGGACTGCGCGTCTGCTACTTCTATATAAAAAGGTCCTATGAGTATGCATTCAGAGAAACCGACAACAAACTGATAAATTTAAATTCAAAAATATAACCACAATAGATTTTTTTATGTGGGCCAACACGTTACATTGTAACACTGTTGCTGACTAACACGGTCTTCGCAACATTATCCAAACTACATAGTGATTCAAGTTAGTCGAAACGTTAGTCTGAAGTTTCCAAATTGCTCGAAGGCTACCAACAAGTTTAACGACTGTCTCCAAATTACACAGCGGGGACTTACAAGTCATCTCCTTTGAAGGCTGTATATGTTGTGACAGATGCATCTCCTCCTGATTTTCTATTTACGACTTATTTGGATGAAGATTCACAATGGTCATAGTAATATTAAATGTAACCGAATCACTCAGACCAAAAATCATTGACCCATAGTCAGTTCGGTTCCAGAATATTAAAAGTCATATTTAGGAAAGTTGTACTTGGACGTGACACTTGGTTTTTATTTAATATGAGCTCCATATTTATATGTGCTATGTATTGGCTTAAACTAGAATTATCACATAATCAAAAATTCCGAATTCACTAAATCAGCATCTCCGCTTCCAGTGCGGAGTTCTGAAGTCACTTAGTTTTTTCTGTTTTCTTGCTAAAGCCTGACCTTTTAACTTATTCAAAAACATTTAGGAGGCACAGAGACTAAATAACATTAATTTATTTAATTATAGTACAAAGAAATCCTTCGAAATTATGTTCATAATAAAGTTTCATGTAAGCGTATTCCCGGAAAGTAAGCCAGCGCATTTATAAGATTCCTATCTAGGCGCATTACTTTAAAAGCTAAACCATACCTAAAATCACATACTTGCACTCCAATATAAGAGAGTGCACAATACTCCGAACTATTACGAGCTCTCAGAAGATCCCATTATCGCTAGCGTCGGTATATTGTGTTCAGTAAGATCTTGTTAACCTTTCGGTCTCGAAGATTCTATTCCTTCAATGTTACGTTTCACACACAAGTTACATTTCAAATATTCTTTTTCCTTTATCAAAATAAGTATTCGTTACAATTTTCCTTTCAGAGATCAACTTCACAATCTTGCAATGCAATCGTTAATTGTGCTCCACAATCTCGTTAAAGTTTTCAATCACCGCAGAAAATGAAATATTTTTCATATTGACGATCAGTCAAGTTTTCTATCTATTATTTTTTACTATTCAAAGCTGTTTGTCTATTTCACGCATATCATCTAAAATCACTGGACCTGTTTTATTTTAATGATATTTTTCTTTTTAACGCCATTACATTAGATGTTTGCCACTATATAAACAAATACCATACTTTATTTAAATTTATAGACTTAATTTTTTGAAAATAACTAAAATCATTTCGTTTGTTACAGAATAATAGTCTTAAAAACCTATTTTCTCTTCTCAACCCTTAGTTATATATTATTATCGCTGCTTCTACAAAGTTACGTTTGATTTCGAAAATATATTTTGGCAGCAATATATAGGTTTTAGTTTCTTTGTAACTTATTTCATTTTGACCTTGGTGTACTCATCTCTACTTATTTGATTGTTGGTTGATTTTATATTGTTCTTATTACATTGTTTCATTTCTTTCTTTTCTTCTATCTTGTATTATGTTTTGTTACTTTCTTGGTGAATGGAATATTTTCCTGTTTTATATTTCAAGGATCGAGTCAGAACTGTTATATCAATCTTTGATACAGCCAATTCTTGGCTTATTACCACTTTTATAATACAACATTATTATTTATTATAAATCAACGTTTAAAAAAATCGATTATACCCTTTTGTAAATAATCATTACTTATGTAACTTTATTTAGAAAGTACGGTACGGTTCGACGACCACCACGAAACATATTTGTGGCGTAAAGCACGGACTAGTGGGAATACCGGCTGACTTGTGCACTAAAATAACTCAGCTTCAACCAAATGTCATCACAAAAAACATTTGAAAAACCGATTTCAATCAAAATTCTCGTTACGAATGCCATATAAATATGAAATAGACAATCAATACTAACGAACAGTTCAGACGAGACGTGGGAATGTAAATCGATTAAAGTTAATAAATGCGGGCTGTAGAGCGGGACTGTTGGCCATTCACACGTACCACAACACCGTAAATAGTGTTCTGTATGAATATGAATTACCACACAATAAATATTTGTATAAAGATGCATTGTTTAATGCACACGGACTACATTTTCCGCCAATATCAATAGCGTGGACAATACTGACCAGATCTCTACAAGCAACATCGCACATGTGATGCCGGCAAATGTATTGCAAAGACACGTTTTTACCTGACTATTAGTAGAGGGTAATATTTTTCGTGCCTATACTTATAGGTATGTCTCATAGTTTGGTACACTGTAGCCCAAAATATTTGACGTGTAATATCGATTTAACACACGAGGTGTCGGGTTTTTGGATTAGATTCGTCTAAATTGTGTGAAAAAACAAATAAAGTCGTGGCTGAAAAACATCAGGGAGTGGACAGGCATCACCTCTGTCAAACAACTCTTTCGCCTGGCCATGGGCAGAGAGAGGTTCAACAAACTAACGGACAACCTTCAGTAGTGAAGAGCCCACATGAAGAAGAAGAAGTAATTGTGGGAGGTGCATAGGCTTTGTTTTTATGCAATCGGGTCTTTTTTTCACAGTTTATAGTTTCTCTTTTTATAGTTAGCACAACACAACTACAAGAAATTTATGTGATGCTATTCACAAGTAACCGCTACTTCATCAACAACCCATTACTGTCCCACTGATGGGCACGGGTCTCCTCTCATAATGAGAAGGATTAGGCCATAGTCCAACGCGCTGGCCTAGTGCGTATTGGTAGACTTCACATACCTTTGAGTTTTGGTTTTTTTTTTTAATCTCTCAGATATGCAGGTTTCACGATGTTTTCCTTCACCGTTTAGCAAGTGATAATTAATTTTTAATACGCACATAACTTTGAAAAATCAGAGGTGCGTGCCTGGGATTTGAACCTCAGTTCCCTCGATCGAGAGGCAGAGTTTCTTAACCACTAGGCTATTACTGCTCATTTGCTGTTGTGTAATGGGATTGTGGTAAGTGTGAATGGGTCTTTGCATTGTGTACCTGCGGTGTGTGCAATATTAAAACAAATGTTTTTCATCGAGGTGTTATATGTTTACTTAACAAAGGGTTTGTAGTTAATATTTTTACGTATAAACTTTTAACTCTTTGTTTATCTGTCTGTGGATGGCTCGACGTAAAATGAATTATTTTAATCAGATTATGATTTCAAATAAACCATGATATATGAAAAATAAATGAGTATAATATATTTTTCATGCATTATATTAAACCAACGACACAGTGATATATGTGTCGGTAATAATAATAATTCTACACATGTTCTTTTTATAAAAATAATAGCATATAAAAGTAACAGCACGCAGACCACACGTCAGAGTCTACTGCCGCCCATGGACGTCTCAAACCAACCCTAGATATCATTAAAGTCCTACCTAAGGCCAGCCACAGATGCCTTGCTACTCCTAAGACTAAGTTGGAACGTTTCAAGGAAGTATGCCTTTTTTATATAATATAAGAGTAGCAGACGAGCATGCAGTCCACCTGATGGTAAGTGGCTACTGCCGCCCATAGACATCTGTAATCAACCCCAGATAGGATTAGATATTCCTACCTGAGGTCGGCCACAGATGTGCCGCTACCCCTGAGGACTAAGCTGGAACGCCTTACACACCCTTCAAACCGGAACACAGCAGCACCTAACACTGCTGTTATTAGGTAGAAATAGGTGTGGCGGTGGTGCCGCCGGAGTCGAACCACAAAGGGTTCTACCACCTTAAAATACATCTAAACCTTATAAACTATTTATCAATACAAAATTTGCATGTAGGTATTACTTAAAGTTTATCTCAGAATAAGTGCATTACGGTATATAAATAGCTAAAACAGATTTCGTGTCAATGCTAGTGGTTAAAGGTTAAAGCTGCATCCAAAATGGTAATAAACTAGAAATAGCAGAAACGGAAATATCGCATCAATAGCTTAGGGTTGGCTATATCTGAGATATAATAATAATATTTGGATCAATATATAACTTTTTTATTATTTTAATGCACAATGATTCGATTCAGTGAATTGATCTCACATACCAAAAAACTTTTTTCTGTATGGAAGTATGTTTTTTATGATATTGCTTTGGAATACAGGTGACTCTTTTTTACGCTAAAGTAACTTTTTTGAATTTTCAAAAATCGGGATCGATCGATATCGATATAATTATGAGTTTATCGATAGGTTAATAACGGATGTCACCTACCCAAAAGCCAGTAGTCAATTACAGATTTATGTAATTCGGGACTCATACAATTACATACATGCCTTGCCATCCAAGCATTGCACAAATGGGCATGCAGCCGGCAATAACCAACACTTTGACACCCACAAAATTAATTTAACTTCAGTTCAGTGAAATGGATGTGTGATCACAGATCGGTAATACTTAAATAGTTAATTTGTATTGAGATTTCACGCCATTCATGACCGCCATTTCGAATGGTTATCGACACTATGTTTGATGCATCAATATGAAGATATAATATAAATATTCAAACATAAATCTTTTGAACAATATTTTAACTATTACAGTATTTTAATGCTTTGAATATTTTCTACGTTTTTAATACGATGAATTTCTCACTATAAATAACAAATAACAATTAGAATTATCCTTATTTTGCGTTTTTATAATAACAAACAACAGCAAACAATAGAATATAAATTATAAAACAAAATATTTAAATTATTAAGAATAATTTTCTTATTAAAAATTCTGCTTTCTTCACAAATAAACTACATATTATGAAATTAATAAATCAATACTTGACGTACAAAGAACTGAAGGGCACTTTACACTAATTAGAAAAACTTTCCCGTCAAGTACCTTAATTTCGCTATTGAGGTCTGGGGAAGGGCGGGCGAACCTCTTAAGGGGTAATAGAAATCGGTTTATCGAGAGCCTTGGGAGTGGAAAACCTTTAGATGGAATAAAGTCGTTATTGCTTTTAAACCCTCACTAAAGCTTACGTAAGTAATTTTTATTACGTACTCTCTAATATATTGTCTTAAACAGTATCTACTAAGTTTTGATTTGATTGAAGTATAACAAGAATATAGTTTAGTATAGTCCGCGCCAAACTGCTAGTCCGCTCTGAAGTTGTTGCGAGCAGGTGTAGTCATACAATTTACTATGGCGACGCGATTCATTTCTATATTCAGAGCGGACTAGCCTGATTTTAAGTGATCTGTGCCGCTCATGAACATCATATTTCGTAAATATATAAATAAACAAATATGTACCCAAGAACAAGAGTTCAACTTTACGATCACAGATGTGTTACCGAATACTCCTGAAGACTAACAATGTCATCCCACAATTGAGTCTTATAAAAAAGTTTCAATCTTAAAAATGCATTAGTAAGAAGTCGGTTAAAAATCATAACGCTAAAGATTGTCAAAGATTACACAAATTAAACATCCTACTAATGAGAACGATTTGTGTGTGTGTTTGTGTGTGTCTACCACCACCGCCACACCTATTTCTACCTAATAACAGCAGTGTTAGGCGCTGCTGTGTTCTGGTTTGAAGGGTGTGGTAAGGGAGACAGACTTTTCCGAGGCGTTCCAGCTTAGTCCTCAGGGGTAGCGGCGCATCTGTGGCCGACCTCAGGTAGGAATATCTAATCCTATCTGGGGTTGATTACAGATGTCCATGGGCGGCAGTAGCCAATTACCATCAGGTGGACTGCATGCTCGTCTGCTACTCTTATATTATATAAAAAGACTAAAGAAAAAGTTTGTTGTATAGCCAGCTATATTACTACTATAATACAATAAGTGCAATATTTTCACTACAATGATAGTTTAAAAATTATATTTTTCAATACTTCAACAATAATATTTCATTTGAGAAACTTTCTTCCAAATAATATTAGTTGTTAGAGATTCCCAACCAGAAACCCTTTGGGCCAGTGTTTCGGGTATCAGTGCCCTAATTTCCCTAGAAGGTTACTAGGTTAACTTCACGGCACTAGAGTATAGCAAAATGTTTTAATACCATACTACTATATACTATATACTATATACTATATACTATATACTATATACTATATACTATATACTATATACTATATACTATATACTATAGGGCTGCCGCAGATAAATTGTTCGTACTGAAATTATATTTCGGTTTACAAGACGTTCAGCAAATAAGTTAGTTAAGGTAGATTGCTTATAAGAAGCATTGTAACTTACACACTTTAGTTTTAAAGGATCTGGTCGAATTAGGAAACATGTAGTCCATCTGATGGAAAACGGTCTCTGCCGGTTACTTCAATCTTTAAAAAAATCAAATATGTATTTATTTATTTAAAATGTATTGCACCAAATCTACATAGAAATGTACAAAAGGGCAAACATAATACCTGATGGCATTCTCTAGTCAACCCTGGGCTGATGTAGAGAATTTGCAACAAATATGTATGACTAAATTATAACGCCTACTATATATACTGAGTATACTCGTATGTTTCTTCCCCTGAGGATTAAGTTGTAACGCGTCATATTACTGACATACTGCCATTAAATCAGAAAATACGGCTTCCTACAATTGTTTTACAAAAAAGAATAAGTATCGATACTACCACACAAATACACACATTCAAACCACAAAGATTACTATCTAGAAAAGTAAGATTTTTTTTTCAAAGATTTATTCATCATACCTATATACAGACAAGCAATTAAATTCATAAACAGCTGCTATAGTTATAAAACTGTGTTGCAGCTATTTACGCCCACCTTTGGACACAGGAGAAGTACATATAAATAATATACTAGTAAAACATTTAATGACTAACGTGATTTTATACAATTCTACAACAAAATAATCCTTATTAAACAAATATGAATATTGTATAAAATTTGACTTTCTAGTAATAAATAAATAAACAACATAAAATAAGATAAAGAAATGGTATGAATATGTTATGTAGGTGTGTCTGTGTTTTAGTGTGTGTCCAAGGGTCCAAAGGGGAGCAAACGCAATGAAACAACTTTTCCAAATGAGCACTGATATTTATTTCTTTGGGGTATATATATGCCCAGTAAAAAATCTCGTCACCGTGTTCTAATTTTGGTACAGAGACATCTATTTGTGACATAAAGTAAATTATATGTTAAATAAAGAACGTCAATCAAAGAACGTCAAACATTCCGCCCACCATGGACAAAATGTCCATAATCTTAAAGTTAATTAAGTACATCATGTCTCCAAATTACCGCCCACCATGAAAAACGTTGACAATTGGGCACTTCGAAATAAGTGGACTGTATACAATTCAATAACTTAAATTAAATTAAAAAACATTCAATTGAAATAAAAATAATAGCCTTAAAATTACACCATAGAATAATCTAATAAGAAAATATGATTTTTTAACATGCTATGGGTAATACAATTAGTTTTGAAATAGGTCTTTTTATTATAGACCCTTTGCAACGTAAAGACACGACTCTCGTAATGTGATCTGGACCGCAATGTTTTTCGACAATAAGCCCGTGAAGCCATCTTGCAGGAGGCAAGTCATCCTCAATGACTAACACTACATCACCCACGTTTGGTTCAGGCGAATTGCGTGACCATTTATGTCGTTGATGAAATTGAACTAGATATTCACGAGACCATCTGCGCCAAAAGTCCTGGACCATACGTTGAGTCAAATGCCACCTTTTTAAGGTGCTTATATTTGAATTTTCAAAATTAGCATCAGGGACAAGTAATAACGGTTCCCCAACCAAAAAATGTCCAGGGGTTAAAGGACATGGATCCTCTGCAGAACAGCTGATAGCAGAGAGGGGCCTAGAGTTTAGACACGCCTCGATTTGTGCAAGAACCGTGGTCATCTCCTCGAATGTTAGAGTGCTGGTGCCAATGATGCGTCGAAGATGATGTTTTGTGGACTTAATTCCAGCCTCCCAGAGCCCTCCGAAATTCGGAGAGTGAGGTGGAATGAAGTGCCAGCTGGTGCCATTGGTTGCCAGCCAATCTGCGATGTCGGTAGATATGCCAGACCTTTCCAAGTGAAGTAAGTTCTTCAACTCCTTATTAGCACCTACAAAGGTAGTGCCGTTGTCACTCCACAGGTCTTCACAGCGGCCTCTTCTGGCTGTAAATCGCTTAAAGGCGGATATAAATGCTTGCGACGTCATATCACTTACCACTTCTAAGTGGATAGCCCGAGTCGCCATACATACGAACAAGCATATGTATCCCTTGGTGGAATGATAGCCCCGACCCTTTGTAGGTCTAATGCTAATTGGGCCTGCGTAGTCTACTCCACTTTGACGGAAAGGTCGGCTAGCGTTAACTCTTGAAGCAGGCAACTGTCCCATTAATGGTTGATAGGATCGAGCTGAGTAACGCATGCAAGTCACACATTTGTGTATATATTGCCGAACAACACCCTTTGCGCAAATAATCCAATACCTTGTTCTCAGATAATTAAGAGCTAATTGGGGTCCTCCGTGTAACGTACGTTCATGAGCGTCAGATATTAATAGTGTAGTGAGGTGAGACTTATGTGGAATAATAATCGGGTGTTTCATGTCCGGTTGAAGATCAGCCTGTTGCAATCTACCACCAACTCTTAAAATGTTATCATGGTCCAAATAAGGACACAATGAATTGATCTTTCCTTTCTTATTGACTTTACCTGTTGTCTTCAAATTATTTATCTCATCTCCAAAATAATCAAATTGACATTTTCTAATACACGTTAATAAAGCTTCATTTATTTCATTAAAAGTTAAATTCGAAGTAAATTTTGATTTATTTTTTAATTTCAAAAATCTTCTACAATAAGCAGTTACTCGGGTTAATCTCTGTAAAGTTGAAAATCTCGATATAAAATCATCTTTTTCCCCTTGCTCTTTCACTAAATTAACTACAACATTTGATTTTCTTTCTTCTAAATTAGTATCAAGTAATGAACTCTTCTTATATTCAATCACTTCATTTCTAAGCCAACTAGGTCCGGACACCCATAGATCAAGTTTGTCTAAGTCACATGGATTCACTCCACGTGACGCGCAGTCTGCTGGGTTTTCCTTTGACTGGACATGAAACCATTGATTATTATTCATAACTCTAAGAATCTCTGACACTCGATTGCCTATGAACGTTTTCCAACGACTGGGGTGGCTACTCAACCAAGCAAGTACCACTGAAGAATCAGTCCAAGCCTGTATATTATCCCTCACAATTCCTAAAGTGTCTGAAACTTCTAGCAGAAGTTTTGAAAGCAGCACAGCGCCGCACAATTCCAAACGTGGTATAGAAACCTGTTTGATGGGAGCCACTTTAGTTTTCGAGGCTACTAGACTGACGTGAACATAGCCATTCGAATCAATAGATCGCGTGTAGACCACAGCTGAGTATGCATTTAAAGAAGCATCGCAGAACCCGTGCAATTCAAGAGACTTGTCTTGACGACTTGTATGAATCCATCTTGGCAGACGAAAGCTCTGAAGATTATGAAGGTTACTTCTGTAATCCAGCTAATCTCTTAATAGGCAATTAGGCAATTCTTCATCCCAATCAATGCCTGAGAGCCACAGTCGTTGGATGAACACCTTAGCTGTTATTATTACAGGTGCAATCCAACCAAGAGGATCGTAAAGGCGTGCGATATCAGAGATCACCCTTCGCTTGGTTACGGGTGTCTCCAGTGGAGGGAGATGGACAGCATACTGGAATTCGTCTGAACTTCTGTTCCACTTCAATCCTAAAATTTTCAAAGACGCATTTATTTCAAAATGAAGAGTTTCGTCATCTTTCGATTCGGAGGATTGTAATTTAGTCAGAAGATCGTTGCTATTGCTCGACCACTTCTGAAGCTGGAAACCTCCTCGACCGAGCATCTCATTCATTTGATGATAAATCTGTTCACCTTCCACCACAGATTCACAACCTGAGAGAAAATCATCAACGTAGAAGTCCTTTAAAACTCGTTCTGACACTAAAGGGAAATCTTTTCCTTCATCATATGCTACCTGTTGAAGAGTGCGAACTGCAAGGTAAGGAGCTGAGGACGTACCAAATGTGACACGTAATAACCTCAAATGTAGCAATTCAGTATCTGGGCTTTCGCGCCATAAGATACGCTGATAATCCACATGTTCGTCGGACACTTTTATTTGACGATACATCTTCACGATGTCAGCAACTAAACATATTGGATGGCAACGCCAACGCATGATGGTATGACGTAAATCGGGTTGTAAGGTAGGGCCTACCATCAAATCATCATTCAACGAAACTCCATTGCATCCCGAACAAGAAGCGTCGAAGACGACCCTGACCTTAGTGGTACTCTTATCTTCGCGTACCACGGCGTGATGCGGTAGATATACCGCAATCTTCTCAATTTCCGACTGGGGAACAATCTCAGCATGTCCCAGTTGAAGATACTCTTGAATGACAGACTTGTACTGCATTCCCAGTTCAGGATTTTTCATAAACTTCTTCTCCAGTATGTGGAAACGTTTTCGAGCTATCTCCTCTGATCTACCATATTGACTCTGCGGCTCTTCAGATTTGAAGGGCAGCTTTACAATGTATCTTCCGGTAGCATCACGTATAGTTGAGCTAGAGTAGAAGTCTTCGCATCTCTGCTCTTCTTCTGTCAGTATGGCCTGATGTCGGGTTGAAGACTCGTCGGAATCTAACTCCCAAAACTTTCGCAAAAGCTCGTCAACATTTGTACGTGCGACTACGCTGCAACATACTGGTACTGTCATCGTTTTGCTGACTTCGCCTGATAAAATCCACCCAAGCTTAGTTTTCTGCGCAATAGGTGTACCAGGCGGACCTTTAACTAAACCTTCCTGAAGAATCTCGCCCACTACACGCGTACTCAACAGTAAATCAATCTTCCCAGGAGTATCGAACGATGGGTCAGCTAATTCCAAGGATGCAAACGATGATGGTAAAACCTGAATAATCTTCCTTTCAGGAAGAAGTGATGTGAGTCTTCTCAACACATAAGCACTGACGGGTAAAACAAAATTGGGATCTAGGCGTGATTGTATTTTCAAACTTACTATCCATCTAGAGGGCATTGTAGCACCTTCATCATCACCTAGTCGGATAATGTCAGTGTGAGCTGATGTTTTCTTCAGGCCGAGCAACTGAACCGAGGACTCTGTAATAAAAGAGACCTGAGAGCCCTGATCCATCAGGGCCCTTAAGACAATAGGTGATCCAGTCTTTGACTCGACGTCGACCAAGGCTGTGGCTAACAGTCCATGGTTGTGAACATCTGCGTAACAACATACACCAGCGGTGGGCTCATTTTGGTTGGTCGATGCGGCTACTGGTGCAACAGAATTATTTGTATTAATTGTTGCAGCAGTGGTGATAGATTTAGGGTGGAGTAGTGTGTGATGCCTTTTCTTACATAAATGGCATCTAGTGGCTTGGCGGCAAGAATAAACATTGTGAGTTTTAGACAAACAATTAAAACATATTTTATTAACTCGAGCGAACTCACGACGAGAGTCAGTGTCCTTTTTTGCAAAGTCCTTGCAATGGCATAACTTATGGTCACCGGAACATAACATACATATTTGAGAAGCTATATGGAATGACTTTGTATTATATCGGTTGACATTAGGCTTTTCCGGCTTACTATCTAAGTACTCTAACGATCTAAACCTAGATTCTAAAAAATCTTTGAAATCATCAAATGTAGCTAGTTCGTCGCCTGCGCTAATCTGTGACTCCCATAGCTTACGAGACTCAAAATCTAGTTTTGCACTTATAATAAAAACAATAATAGTATCCCAAGAGTTAAGATTAATATCAAGTGTGCGCAAGCCATGAAGACAATCCACAGTAGTATCTAACAGATTTTTTATTGCTAATGAAGATTCTTTGGAAATTGTCGGTTGATTAAAAAGACGTTTTAACATACAATTAGACAAAAACCGTTTATTATTATAACGCTTTGTTAAAATTGACCAACATTCTTTATAATTCGAAGCAGTTACTGGAGTGTGGCGTAGCAGTTGTTCTGCTTCCCCTGATAAATGACTCTTTAAATAATGTAACTTCTGAACGTCATCTAATGCATCATTTTTATCAATAAGTGACAGAAACAAATCACGGAACGTCGTCCATTCTGTGTATTGTCCTGAAAATGTTGGCAAAGAAATTTTTGGTAACTTTACATTACTATTATTTACTTTAACCTGTTTACCTTCACTACTTACAGACGTGCTACCACGCATACACTCTTTTAACTCAGTCTTATATACAAAATAAAATTCCTCTGTTTGGTCATACATTTCCTTTGTAAAATATGAATTATTTAAATCTTCATCAGTAGCTAATTCTATAATATTTTTATGGATTTTAATGAAATCTTTCCAGCGGTCTTCAAGTGATTCTAATCGCGTTTCTAGATAGACTTGAGTAAGCCTATCCTTTGGTGATTTTTTAAAATTAATTCTCGCCTTCTCAATTAACTTTTTGTTCTCAAACTGGACCTTCAGGAAAGACTCCATAATTGTATAATTATTTTAAATTTAAATATTGTATTTTCGTTGAACCGAAAAAATTACAAGTGTTTTTGACTTAAACTAAAATCAGCACAGCACAAACATATTAAGGAAAGAAAATTGCAAGTTTTACAAGTGTTTTTAAAATTAATTTAAAGAAATAGAAAATTGGACATGGATTCCACGTCTGAACAATTTTAATGAAAATATTCTAAGTCCAATTTCTACCTAACTAAAAAATTACAAGTATTTAGTAATGGACACACAATAAAATGACTCTACTGACCGAAACGATAACGGCGAAAATTGTTTGAGCACAGCACAAATTATTCAAAGTCAACTCACGCTGTTGCCAAGTAACCACCTTTGTTGTTTACTCCACTTGATATTCCATTTAAGGCTTCATCCGATTCCACATCTTATTGCGTCTGCTTCCTTGATAGACAGTGGACACCACCTCCAAGTGGCACCCTCTGCCAGAACAGTCCGTCGACTCCTTGCTCGGAGTGACGCGCGGCAGCACCTTCGGCGGTCGCTGCTGGGGTGAGGCTGCAACTCGTGCAGCACTCAGGCACTTCAGTGACAATTGGCCACTGGTTTCTGTGCCCTAACAAAAATTGGTCCCGGACATGGAAAACTGGTCTTAATATCCGACTCGTAAGGCCCAAAATAATGTCCAAGGGTCCAAAGGGGAGCAAACGCAATGAAACAACTTTTCCAAATGAGCACTGATATTTATTTCTTTGGGGTATATATATGCCCAGTAAAAAATCTCGTCACCGTGTTCTAATTTTGGTACAGAGACATCTATTTGTGACATAAAGTAAATTATATGTTAAATAAAGAACGTCAATCAAAGAACGTCAAACAGTGTGTGTATGTGAACGAATTTATATCTATAATAAGAAACTCAAATAATAACAAACATTCATGTAACAGCCTAAAATTAATCAAAATATACCCAAGGAATTCGACCAATGAAATCATTATGAAATGAGGCGAAGATGATATAAGAACTAGGTTATGGCACACAGCGATAGGTCACGTTCTAGATGATTGACCTACCCACCCTATTACGTGGAGTATCTTAGATAATAGACTACGCAACTTATGCTTCAAAGTTGGGACTGATAGATTTTCCTATCCATACTTTGAGGTTTGCGTGTATTACGTATGTAAAGGAAAACAAAGTCCTATTTCGAATTATTAGAGTTATACTAAAAACAGGGCCCTATTACTAAGGTTCTGACTATTAGTCGGTCACAGAATCTCTTGAGCCGTAATAGGTTTTTATATAATGTTTTTACATAGTGATCGCCGTAGCCGGTATAACAAACAATGCTAAAATTCAAAGAGTTTAGAATAAACTACAGGGAGATACAAGGATTTTTTCAGTTATTTTCTGTTTATCTACAGAAACTTTAAATGGTCACAACGCTTCACTTACTTCTATACTATTGCTAATATAACAAATACTAAAAATACAATTATTATTATGGTTCAGTACCGTTGTGATTTGAAACTGCACATTAAAGCAGAGAAACACATATCTACAAGATTTAGTCTTTGAGAGAATGACATACAAAATACTTATAACATATTTGTCCCATTTCATCAAAACTTAATGTTTTGAAGGGGCTTTTCTACCATGTGTGAACTGCACACATGTTAGTTTTATCTATTGGGAGCTTATATTTCGGGAAACTTCACACAATGATAAATGACTTTATGGGAAGATAAGCTTCTTTTTACCCGGAAAATATTTTTCTGCGCAAAAGTTGAAAGATATTAGAAGTTGTTATTAAACCATAAAAATAAAAACATACAAGGTTTATCGACATTCCATTGTAACAATCGGAACGACAGCCCTATGTGCCCTCCTAAGGACAGTTAAATTTTCCACTAATAGTCACCCATCCACCTCTCGACTTCGCTTGAGATCCTTTATTTTATACATCTGTTACAATGCACGCAATCCATCATACAATCGGCACATAAAATACTGAACGTGTTAAATTTACAGTACATTGTTTACTTTCAGTAAACTGTATGTTTAATAGTAAACAACAATAATTTAAAATATTGGCAAAATAGTTTTAATAATGGAAACAGCATAAAACTGTCAGTTGAACATTTTTTATTGCAGTCATTTTTTATCTGTCGCGTCAGATTGGCTATGAAAAAGAGAGAGCTCGCTGCCAGCCTGTGTCAAAGACTAATGGATTATTTGGAGGCATTTTAAATTAAGGCACTCCGCACACCGATACGTAGTAGATAGTGACCTAACCAATATTATATAAAATGCGCTACGCTATATGCAATATTTATGGGACATTTTAGCACGGAGACGTGGCAAAACTGTTTTACGCAACTATTTCAATTCTCAAAACTGGGTACATTTTCTTGTTAGGAGTGAGTAATCTTTACTTATCTATGGACTTATCAGTAAACTATCTTACCGGTTTATCTATTAGACTTATCGGTTTTTGAAGGTGGTAGAACCTTTTGTGGTTCGACTCCGGCGGCACCACCGCCACACCTATTTCTGCCTAATAACAGCAGTGTTAGGCGCTGCTATGTTCCGTTTAGAAGGGTGTAGTAAGGGAGACATACTTTTCCGAGGCGTTCCAGCTTAGTCTTCAGGAGTAGCGGCGCATCTGTGGCCGACCTCAGGTAGGTATATCTAATCCTATCTGAGGTTGATTACAGATGTCTATGGGCGGCAGTAGCCACTTACCATTAGGTGGATTGCATGCTCGTCTGCTACTCCTATATTATTATATAAAAAAAATACAATTACATAATCGGTCTCCTACACTCACCTTGTTTCGAGAGCGCTACATTATTATTTACTTTAGCGCGCGTCCACATTATGTAGGACCGAAAGTTAATGGAGTCGGAGGCATACTCGTATAATGAGTAAAATACACATGACACCAATGCATCAGTACTGTACACATAAGAACGAATTGATATGAAATGGCCCTTATACATATATAGTATTAACGTGTCCAGAATGCCTCATGTTCGTAACAAAAGTCTATCAGATAATAATTAAGCTATATTTCATGACGTTTGTGATAACGTTAAAGCATTTGTAGCACCCATATCCCAAGCAATATAAACCTTTATATTTTATTTTGAAATGACTATCAACTTTTTGATGGAAATATGTTATGTCTATACAATGTTTGCTTGGCTCCTGAAAATTCAGGCTTCTAGCTTCATATGCAACGAAGTTACAGGGGGTCAAAAATGGGCCGAATTGCTTCGAGAAAAGAATGCTACGGCCGTGCCGCTTTTTTTGGCTCGACTTGGCGGAGGCACTGCCGTGCCTCCTGATACTTTGTTCAAATAATATTGTTGGATTAAATTTAAACCTCAAACTCTATATCAATATTACGTACAATACTAAGTAAATACAAATTATTACGCTTGTGTAGCAGATTATAGTCGTTTTTAAAACATTATCCATTACCACAATGACCACAATGTATTCAAACATTTATAACAACCGATTTAAAAAATGTAACCTACTTTATAATTATTTAGTTTTAAGTTTTTTGTGACGTCGCAATTTGGTAAACAAATAAAGTATTTTAATTTTCATTGTTTAGTATAGCATTATTTGTACTGTATATTTTCTAATACATTTTATGTATAATAACTATATGTGAATTATATAAACTAAAATCGTAAACTTTCCGTTATATTACTCAACTTAAAACCATACAGTCATTTGCATTAAAATATCACTTAATATTAAGGGAAGCTTTCAACTAATAATTTGCACAATTTATAACCAACTTAACCAGACGTAAGCTCTCGTCTGGTTAAGTTAAATTATATTGTACAATAACGTTGCAAAGTAATGAAGCGGAGATGACAAAGCTTGGTAATTTAAAGTGGCTATACACACGTACTAGAAGCAAACCACACGACAACAACAAAAAGTCGGTGACAGGGGTTGCTTTGTGGTTGCTACAAAAATATATATTTGCTACAGCCTAGTCGGTCATTCAACTCCGGTGTCGCTTGTGGTTAGGTTTTGGTTGCATTGTGGCTGTACGGTGGTAACAACAAAATGGAATCTATGTTATAGAATAGTTGGTTACTTGTAGGTACACAGTGATAGAAGCAGTGATAGCCTAGTGGTTAAGAAACTCGGCCTCTCGATCGAGGTGTCCGGGGTTCAAATCCGACGCACGCACCTCTGATTTTTTAAAGTTATGTGCGTAATTAATTATTATCACTTGCTAAACGGTGAAGGAAAACACCGTGAGGAAACCTGCATACCTGAGATTTATAAAAATAAAATATCTAAGGTATGTGAAGTCTACCAATACGCACTTGGCCAGCGCGGTGGACTATGGCCTAATCCTTCTCATTATGAGAGAAGACCCGTGCCCAGCAGTGGGACAGTAATAGGTTGTTGATGACTTGCACGGTTGCGGTTGTAGCGCATTGTGGATGCGATGTGGCTGCTTCGTGGTAGCCACAAAAACGTATATTTACACAGTGTAGTCAGCCACTCCTGAACGGTGAAATGAAATGAAATGAAGTATATTTATTTTGTATAGGCCAACGACGGCACTTACAAATTGTCAGGTACAATATTTTTCTTAAACTACTACCGGATCGGAACGCGACCTCTACTGAGAAGATCCGGTAAGAAACTCAGTGGGTTTGTTTTTTTTTTTTAATAATTATTCAATTTTTTTAATGTCATAATTTTTACATATAATTAATAAAGCTGCTGCTGGGTGTTGCTTATAGCCGTAATCTGGTTGTGTTGTAGTTGCAATGGTAACTACAAAAACGTATCTTTGCTATACAAGGAGCTCGCTATTCATGATGTTGTTACGTTGTTGTTGACATGTGATCTATTATGGTATAGATCACATGTCAACAACGTGGATGGCCACATTGTCGATTTGGAATATGCATCATACAAAACATACGTGGGTTATCGGTTTGTTGTTGTTGTGTGCTTGTGGCGTTGTATTACGTGTGAATGGACACTAAGTTTAATTTCCTGCGACAGCTTAGCTCTCAAATTAATGTGGATAGGTCACGTAGTCTGTTAATATCGTAGTGATAAATAGATAAAGCGTTCTCTGATTACGTTGAAACTACTGTCGTTACTTCATCAAAACATAAATCGTAAGTTTTTATTAAGAATTTTTTGAGTTACGGTAGAATTATTGGAAAAATTAGAGTGCGCTAAATTGGTACCGGTTTTATACAAAGTGGGTTGCGAGTTCCATCCCCGGCTAGACAAATATCTAAATAATGAATTAATATCTTGCTCTGGATCTGACCCACCCTGAATTGACCCTAACATAAGATTATGAATGTAAATAATATTTATTTATCGAATTAAAAATAATCCCCACTATTAATATCCCAAAACCTAAAGTAACTCTGTCTGTCTGTCTGTCTGTCTGGTTGTCTCTTCTTCACGCCTAAACAACTGAACCGATTTTAATGAAATTTTGTACAGATAGTCTAAAACACGAGAAAGGACATAGGATAGTTTTTATCCCGGAAATCCCACGGGAAAAAGGGATGGCGATCTAAGATCGATTAATCGGAGAATCGATCTTTTGGACCAAAAAGTCGATTATTTTAATCGATATCAGTAAGGATTGAATCGTAAACTATGCATTTGATCAAGTGATGATCTTTAGCAAAGTTGTTGCCTAAGAAATAGCCCACGAAGGTTCGGGAGTTGGTAAGACCAATTTTCGACAGGTGGCGCCATTGTCATTCCAATGAAGGTACAAATTTTCTGTTTTATGTATGTCATATTATTTCTTTAAAATGCGGTCGAAGCCGCGGGCACCACTAGTCTTCGATATTTTTAAGAATTCATTTAAGAATTCACTTAATGATAGTAACATTTCTACATTGACATGATATACTGCTAATGTTTATATAGTTTATGTTCATATGAACTACATAAATATTGCATAATTTATGTGGTCCATATGAATTTCTTTAATGGGTGAAGCATGTTATATAACTTTATGGCCGTGGAGAGGGCACCTTTAACCTCATCGTCTAGTTTTTACGATTATCACATTCTTGTTCCCGGTATATCTTTAGACCCGATTAAACGTAATAGAAAAGGTACTTAACCTTAACAGGTACGTACTTAACCGGTCCAAATATTACATATATATAGGTGGTAGAACTTTTTGTGGTTCGATTCCGGCGGCACAACCGCCACACCTATTTCTGCCTATAGGCATTCTTACTTAGTGTTAAGAGAAAACAACAAGGGTCCATCTGTATTACATCGACGATTATAAAAATTGTTTAACATCATTTGAACTATGTACATGTTTCGCTCAGTGACAAGTGGTTGAAAGTTGAAACTGAGCCTCTTAATCGGGTGGTCCGAGGTAAGGTCCGCGTAAAACTACTAGTCCGCTCTGAATAGAGAAATGAATCGCGTTGCCATAGCAAATTGTATGACTACACCTGCTCGCAACACCTTCAGAGCGGACTAGCAGTTTGGCGCTGACTATACCTAATGTTTGAACCTCTGATCTTTAATTTTAAATAACCTCTACTGTACAATTTTATTATCCTGACAAGTTTTAATTAAATATGGGACATTATAATAAAAAGTAATAACATAAATATTGCGTAATACCTACTAAAAAGGGCGAAATATAAATATGATATGTTCAAATTAGGATGGATATTTTACAAACGAGTAAAGCGTATAAAATGCACACATGGCTGGCTTTGAATGGAAGAATTAAGCGTAAATGTCGATTAGATTTTCACGCACGAGAAATTAAATGGGGAAGTGGGAAAAACGTCAAATAAATATTTCTATAGAGCTTGTAGAAAGTTTGTAAACGTTACTGTCCCACTGCTGGGCACGGGTCTCTTCTCAAAGTGAGGAATTGAGACATGGTTCAACGCGCTTTACCCTTACCATGAGTTTTTATGTTTTGATAAATATGACTGTTTTGGTATTTTTTAATTATTTTCCCATACAATTTCCAATCAGCGCCCCTGGCGGATTATGTCAGAACTTTGAAATTGTATGGGCCAATACGTAAAAAATACCAAAATAGTCATATTTGTCGAAACGTAAAAACTCATGACAAGGATACTGGCTAAATGCGAATTGGCGGACATATAATACCTATAATAGTTTTTTTAAGTATTCATGTGTGAAAGCTTCCTCAAAATATTTTCTTTAACGGTCATAGTAAATGAGAATTGATTTCTAATACGCACAGATGTTCAAGTTACATAATAAAATTAAAAAGCTTACCTGAGATTTGGATTTCGGATTACCCCATTGAGAAGCTTTTACCGCAACATACCGACAGTCTTAAATTATTTTGTTATTGTAACTATGACATAGAGCAATAAATATTAATATAATTTCGTTACATTGTATCTTTATAACCAGAAGCAAAGTATTCTTAACCAATATGTTTATAAAGATAAGTTTCCCTATTCATTACAGATATTCACAATATTTCCCCCGATCGCGGCTATATTGTATGCGGTGTAATAATTTATGAGCCTACTTGCCAATTTAATATTGTTATTGCTCCAATGTGTAATAGTCTGTAAGTGTTTCCTTCTACAAATGTCCGAGGTTTGAATCCCGATATTTGTAAATTATGTGCATATCACCGTAAAAATCACACTTTATATGCATAATAAATATTATATATATACTTATATTATATATATATATGCATTTATTTTTTGTATTTAGTATATTATGTCATTTTTATTGTAAGCAGTTTATTGTTTTGGTTCAGAAGCCTACCACATGTTATCGCCATCGCCCAGGGTTGACTGGCAGAGAATGCCATTAGGCATTAAGTTTACCCATTATTAATTGAAAATTAAATAAATAAATAAACAGGGTGAATTTTTCAAATAGGCCTTCAGGGCCAAATCCAAAACTATAAGGATTAGCGAAAAATTTGTAGAAAGTTATAAGGAGTTACGTAGCCGATTTTGATAAACATTAAAAGTGCATCACTTTCTTTATAAATTTTCCCTAACCAAATGAGTTCATTTTGAAAAAAATAACCCTGTATTATTCAGCCTTCGGATAGTGTCGCTTATAAGGCTCAAATTCTGGGAAGTAATGATAAATAATATTCCCAATATTTCCCCGATCGCGGCTATATTGCGTGCGGTATCAATTTATGAGCCTACTTGCCAATGGGCAACGAAACCGTAACATTGATTGCGTATTCGATAGCCATCAATATAATATTGTTATTGCCTCACTATGTCATAGCTAGTAATATGTCCTCCACTTACGTTTGCGATTTGAATCCCGGACACTTCTCATTTTCGGAAGCGATTTGCATATTCTAAATGGACTATTGCCTTGGACACTATGAAATAGCGGCTTTCCATGGTCCGTTAATTTACGGTTTCATGCATAGGAGAATCATGAACCGGATACGGAAAACGTGTGTTGGTTATCGAGGTTAAGTGATACCGTCCATCTACATAGAACGGGTGTCAAAAAAATAATAAGAAATATATAACGTAATAAAGTTTTGCCTTATTATATTGTTAGATATTATCTACTTTGAAAAACAAACATTGAGCAGAAAATAATAAAGGTTTACTCACAAGTACCAGGAGATGTTCCACGTTATCTAATGGAGACTATCCATTACCCGCGTCCTATTTTGTTTCCCTTCATTATATTTATTGTTTGTCCTTTGTTACAAGAGCTCGGGTTTCCGCAAATAACGTGATATAATACGGACACAATAGGTATTATATATTACATAATATAATATATGACGCAGAGTCTTCATTAAGACGTCTACGTGAGGTTATACAGTGTGGTCATTGAATTAGTTGATTAAATTAGTATTGGTAATGTAAGATCATCAAGTTATTTGCATTTACCTAAATTATTGTATGATGCACTGTGTTTAATTGCTGGCAGGAACTTACCTGAAACAAAATAAAAATATTAATTAAAATTAAATTATATTATACATTAATTAATACTTAAAATTTTGTGTACAATTTGATTAGGAATTGGACTGAACATAACTTAGAAATACAAATGTTTCCGGGCTGTCGTCAATCATAAGTATTTCGTAGGTACTATAGAAAATTCACAGACTTACTACGTGTTTTGAAAAAATATTAAGTACCCAATAAATAGGACGTGGAAGGAAGCGATGGATCAAAAGGCATATCTTAATAAACTAAGATTATGTATATAATTTATTATATTAAACTGTGTTCAAAAGTAATACAGAGAGATATTAACCATAATTCACCAAGATCATTTTAATTTTAAAATCAGTCAATACAAAAACATATCTTAAAACTGATATATAATTTTGTGATCTGAACTCTAGCAAAATCAACACTACGTCAGCAGTTTCTAAGAAGTGGCACAACTCCATACGTATGCATTAATGTTTTTATCTCTTCCAATTTATAAGTTCGCGGAAGTTTCGCTAAGAACTCATACCACTGCAGATATCTTTTTATCTTTTAGAGCTGCAGATAAGTTCAAAGAAAGATAGTTAGATACCGTCAACACAAGTTTAAACGTTCCTATTAACAATATAAGTACATATATCACCTACAAATTGTCAACCTATTATTGTCCCACTATTGGACATGGGCCTCGTACCAGAATTAAATGAATTCTATTCATAGTCAACTATGCTTACCAGCGAATTAGTAGGTTTCAATCGCTGTTATGGTGTAGTTTTTTTTGGTTTTCTTTGTTCCTACTTTCAGTAACTTATAATATTTAATTTTCAATTTTATCTCCATAGATCCTATATTATCCTACGAAATAATTTTCAAATATCTATTACATGATACTTAACATACTCCTCCTTATCTTCTACCATTTTACATCTCTTTCTGAAGCGTAATTATTTAAAAACCAATGTTTTGCTTACCAAAGGTCCAAATGTGACAATTCTAGACAGATATTTAGGAAGCAAAACGTTGGACAGATAGATTATTAATAACGGGCGCAAGACATATCTAACGATTTCATAGTTACAGGAATACGTCTAGCTGTTGGGCCAACCAGAAGATGGAAGATGGAAGATCGACCTGCCTGTGGTAGTTAGGTAATAACAACATATTACGTACATATACACGAAAATGAAAAAAAAATGCAAATAAATGAAAAAGGAAACAGACACCTACTAAAAGACAAAATGATCCAGTGGACACTTAACCCAGTTCCACTTTCATTTGAAGCTTCAGATAACGACGAGTGCTTGTACCCACTTCGCACATTTTACACTTCGTCGTGTCGTCGAGCTCTACAGTAACATTAATATGAATGTTATTATGAATTTAGAATTCTGTTGTAGGTGTTTATACCCACCCATTTCATAGAGTAGCTAAGTAATATTGAAAAAAAAATCAAAAACCCGTTTGCTTAAAAATATAGTCTTTATAGACTATATTTTTACGCAAACGGGTTTTATTTTATATAGTGATTATTCACTATTATAGAAAATACAACGATACTTCATTTTTGTTAAAATCCATCAAGCCGTTTGAATGGTAGGTTATACCAAAGAATGAGACATACATACATACATATGCTTGAAAAAAATGACTCTTACTACGTTTTACACTTCGTCGTGTCGTGGAGCGCCACAGTAACATTAATATGAATGTTATTATGAATTTAGAAACCGAACAACAATTTAAATCCACAAATCAAAAATCCGATGGCTTAAAAATGTAGCCTATAGTCACTATTTAAATGAATCCAACGACACCTCATATGTAAAAATTCGTCAAGCAATTCAATTCAACATTTCAATTGATTAACATTACCCTCCGCAGTTCGGTAAAAAAATCTTAGTATGAGAAAATGAATGTAAGAAGCTTTATTTTTATATGTTTTTCAAACGTATGTATGTATTCATACATCATATAAGTCTCGTGCCCACTTCACACACATTTTACAACACTTCGTCGTGTCGTGGAGCTCTACAGTAACATTAATATGAATGTTATTATGAAGGCTTTGTCATTAATGCGTTGGAAACACGGAGCTTTCAGTTAGGCACGTGATAATAGGCACAAGAAACTGTGGGCTCTTGTTTGTTTAAGTATTATTTTAATTTAAAACTCAGATGAATAAAATACATAGATAGATCACTCCTGACAAGAAAGTGGAAGCAGTTTAGAAAACTGGAATTGTTGCGTAAATAAAGTTTTTCCATGTCACCGTGCTAAATGTCCCTAAAATGTGTCAAATACCTATTTATTTATTACGTAAATTACACTTAAACAAACAAATGAGAGAAAACGAAACCACTTCTCTCGACTTTCAACAATCTCTATATTATTTTCGAATCGCTTTTATTGCACCTCCGACCAAAGACTCGACTATTCAAAAGTTTGCAAAGTTTTACAAAATGCGAGTTGTAAAACGATCCGGAAATTACTGCGAAACTTGGTCTATGGGTATACCCAGTATTTTGTTATACAATCCTCTGCCTAAGGTTTCTACTCCTTTACTTGAAAACTTCTACAAAAGCATCGAATTACAGCAGCAAAGATATCTTTTATGTACAATTCGAGGAGTATTTTGTACAATGGTAAACAAGGATAAAGCCGCCGTTCAGAGGTAGAAATGGGATGCGTTCGACGCAAGTTTTGCGATGTTAATGATAGACAAATGGCCGACGTTCGTTTTTATATTTCTCACGTAATTTAGAACTTAATGTTTCTATTCTATTTCTATGTTCTACGTTATTTAATAGAAAATGTGGCTTTTTTTATCCACTAGAATCCCCTCTGATGGGGGCACTAGGGTGTCCCAAAAAAATCAAAGTTGTTATTTTTTAACGCATACCCTCTTATTTTTTTCCTTTTGTGTCAAAACACTTGTAAATAAAATATTTTGCAATTTAAGCCATGGGAACCCGTGCCGACTTGCATCTGAACATTTCAGTATTGGCTTCAGTAGAGCCACCGCATGCCTAAAATTTTAGTGCACTCGAAACTTCTGATTATTACGTTAATTAAAAGTATTTGCATTAATAAGTAAATGAAAGTATGTATACGAGTAGATTTTATGGTTAAATAACTATATATGTACTATAGAAAAGCCGAAAAATAGCCCTAATGCAGCCGATCCACTGCGCTCGGTTTGCCATTCGTTACCCTATAGAAAATACGTTGTCATTGGGACCTGTTCCTTTAAGTCAATGACATATTATTATTTAACTGATAATTACTTTAAATAAGTAAAGATTTTTCTGTTTTCGAATCTTTATTGTAATATTGGTTAATGATTTACATATATTTAAAAACACTTTATTCTAGCGTATAGTTCTCAGTCAGAACAATATCAAATAACTAATTCAGAACATACCACAATGGTCAAGTTCTTACAATATTGTTTTATAAACATAATGATAAACATAAAGATAACTATTCTTCATAATATAAATAATTTTTAATATGCTTATATCGTATACCCACCTGATTTGTCGAAGATTTGGCATAGATACTTTTGCGACAAAGGCGACATACCTTTGAAATTATTGGCATTTGAAATCATTGAAACCTTACGAAATAAAGAGCACTAAAGCTATCTTGAAATCTGCTTTACGAGATATTTTTTTTGTCTTTACGCGAACAAGAAAGGAAATGTAAAAAAAATGGACAAAACAGTTAAAAAATTGAAAATGGGATATTCCATCTAAAGAAGAACTGTTTTATCTTTTAAAACTCGTGAATATTTTTATATATCCTATTACTTAATTTGAGTTTACTTATTTGAAACAACCTAACTATGTAGTTTAGTCCATATTTATGAGAACACTAATGGACTGGCGGTAAAAGAAGAAAGTCCTGGGATACATTCAAACCAATCCTAGAGAACTTCTTGAATAGAAAATGTTCTGTATTATACAGTTAATTAGAAGTTTATTTTATATCTTCTTGCTTAGAGTTTACATTGTCAAGGATAGTTTTATAATAACTATTAAACACAATCAAGTGTTATTCACTTCCTTGAAAATTGATCGTCACTATTCAATTTTTAAAGAGAGATGCTCCATCTTTACGAAGTAATATTTTATTTCTAAATGCTATAATACGATTAAAAACTTGAAATAGTTAACAGTTTCCGCTATTTACGCTGAAAGAGTGATTAAATTAATGAATAATCTTCATGGTGTAAATAAAACCAATTTTTATTACTCGGGGATATACCTACAACAATGGAGCGATTTTCTGACGATAATAGGGAAATTTGAACAACATATAAATAAATTATATGTGTCGAAAATGTTATTGCTATATACATTAATAATAAATAATACCTATTTTTAAATGTTTGGATGTTATTTGGGTAAAGAAACATACATTTGAAAATCTGTTCATAGCAACCCCAGTACAAATTCTCAAGTTAAACTTTGACGTCAAGTCGGCACGGGTTACCGTTATCCTATCGCAATAATATTTTATATTTAAATGTTTAAGGTCCAAAGGAAAAAATATAGAGGGTATGCGTGTCAAAATTTGCAAAAAAAAATTTCTCCATACTAGCTTGGGACACCCTAGGGGGCACCATGGATTTTATACCTATACAAAGATAATTACACAAACACACACGTAAGAGATAGTGAATTAAATATTATATTTATATTACTAGACTTACTAGACAGTTTATATTATAACAATGTTAAAAAAATCGCATGTGGTGTTGAACATTAAATTACATTACAAAACCATTTTCATTACATTACATACACGTTGTATTTGTAGGAGCTGGTGAATTAAATATTACATTTGTGTTACTAGACAGTGTATATTATAACAATGTTGAGTAACTTTCATATTACATTGAACATTACTTCACATGAGAGAAGTAATTTCATTACATTTTCATATAAAATATTTTCCCATATCCCAATCTCCAATCTATAGCTGAGTGTACTTCAAAACCGATCCGATACCCTACATACGAATTTCAAGGGCCTTTTGACAACACGGCTGAGGGGAATTCAAATCCACATTATTATAACGAGCCCTTCACTGGATGGGCGTCCCATGGGCCTGACTATGTCAAACTTGAACTGAATATTTATTGCTAGCTCTATGAAAGTCGATTCGACTTTTCTTGAGATTTTCTGATCCAAAATTTTGTTTCTTATAAACATAGATAATTATAGATATCTCACCGCCTTGGAAGCCATTAAATGGCTTAAACGGCTGACAATCCTGTCAGCCGTTTAATAGCTGTCATGCTGTAAATTACGCGGAATAATGCCGACATGCGCATTTAAGACACGTAATCGAAGAAAAAGTGCGAAGAAATATCATTTCATTCGTAAATGATCTAAAAACTACATTTTTTTAATATTTTCAAACACGAAAACAATGGACAGTGACAATTGTCAAAAGGATACATTTTCTTGTTAGGAGCGAGTAATCTTTACTAATCTATGCTTATAAATGTTGTTTTTGAAAATGAAAGCCAATATTTTTCCGTACACAAAATAACGTATAAGCTGCAAACCCTAATCTACGGGAGGTTTGAAGCATATTCCATCAGGCTGTTGTAACTGGTAGTTATTATAAAAACAAGACATTAAAAATAATTACGTGAAAAGGAAAGTAATGTAGCCTTTGATACCGCAAATGTTAAGCCTGATAAGCCGTTTGGATTGCAGGACGTGCCAAAGAAAGAAACATACATGCATACACATTTTTCCAAATCCATTAATTCATATATTTTTTAGATAAACATGTAAGGACATAAAAAGGCTTGCAACCAACAATAACCATACTAAACGCAATATAAACCTCTATAACTCTCTCGACGTAGCACAAAGAATTGCACATTTATCCCGATTTTATTACTCAACAAATATTTATTACCAGCACTTGAACACGTAACTATATTATTATATTCGCATCACGTACCTACGTAATGTTTGTGTAAGCAAGATGTAACAGCTGAACTTTAGCTCCCCAAGTAACTTCATAAGAATCAATTGGAAAAGTTGAACAGAACAATATTATATTTGTTCTTTGTTGACCTCTAAATTGATTTATTGCGGCTTCAACAGGCCCTGTGTTGTTTGATTTTAGAAGCAAAGTTATATAAATCAAGGGATTTTATTTGCAGCTAGTCACATGTGCTAAGTACCCTTAGGACTAAATTGAAATGCCCTATATATTAATTTTGCTATGATGACAATGTCGCGACGTCTGGTTATCATCATCATCATCAACCCATTACTGTCCCACTGCTGGGCACGGGTCTCCTCTCAGAATGAGAAGGATTAGGCCATAGTCCACCGCGCTGGCCAAGTGCGTATTGGTAGACTTCACATACCTTTACGATTTTTATCTCTCAGATATGCAGGTTTCCTTACGATGTTTTCCTTCACCGTTTAAGCAAGTGATAATTAATTAAGTGATAATTGTCTGGTTATCGCTTGTTTAAAAATATGTAATGTGTTAGCCACTAAACCATACCTCTTTCATCAATGTGGTTTGAAGCAGTATACTTCAAGCCCTAACTACAGGCCCTATAGGATAAAATGCATTAGGACATGAAAAGAATTGCATCCACACTAAACATTCACCTTGCAGGGCAAGAAGGATTAAGAATGAGAGGAAGAGTGGGTTTATTAAATGTTTAATAATTTGGACATTAAATATTCGAGTTCAATTTTACTTTTTCAAAGAGTACTCACCTCAATTTCCAACTTACAACAAAATTAGTTAAATTATATGTAGATTACTCTCGGACGGGCTATTGTGTCCGGAGTCCTTCATTATAACCAACCCTGTCCTAAAACTAGAGGGTTTTCAGACCTATTAAAATAATGTTAGGAGGTATGTACTCGAAAAATATCAGCCTATATCCGTTTATGAAATGTTATGATGTTGGTACATAACAAGACCGTCTGGTAGGCGGTCATTCTAATATTCTATATTAGAATGATACATATATAGTGTGGTACAAACGCCCGCGCACGATGCTCGTCAGCTCGATACACGCACACACACAGATCAACATCAACTTATTTTATTAAAACAAAAAGAGACAGAGCAAAAGAGGAAGGAAATGGAAAGGATATGTCGTTGCTTACAAAATAAATCTAATTATTTTAGAAAATTCTACTGCAATTAAACGTTCGATTCGCAAAAAATAGGGTCACATCCTTCGCAGTTTTGTATGTACCTAATCTGTAAAGGTAGACTTTAATTCCCCAAAAACACCCTTTGTTGTCTACACAATGACAATATCCATGTTATTTTCCCTGTTCAACCACAAGACCAAAAACGAATTCCCGGTAAAAGATATTAATTGAAATTAGCAGAAGAAGTTCGCGAAACTCAATTTATCATGCGACCTCTGACTTTTAAGACTGTTTGTCTTACCGTTACGTAAGATGCAATTTATAAATTGTTTGTTTTCTCTCATTTCAGGATAATATTTTTTAACTTTCGTCATGCTGTCACAGGAAAAGTCGTCACCCTGAGGACTAATTTGGAAAGCCTTAGAAAGTATAGCTCCCTTACCACACCCTTCTAATGCAGCAGTGTTTAAGATTACATTCCTACCATAGTTTGGCCACACATGCCTTACCACCCTGAAGACTAAGTTAAAATGCCTCCCTTACCACACCCTTCGAACCAGAACACAGCAGCGCTGTCCTTATAGACATGAAAAATAAAAGAGGCACGGATGTTGTATTATTGAAACAACTTTCCCGTAAGCTAAGAATCACGTATTTCACTGATGTTTCACGTAAAAGTAATAAGTCGTTTATTTGAAGACAATACATCAAATGGGAGTGCAAATTGATTTAATTCAGATGAAACGGGAATCATTTATTTCTTCTTTAACATTTACGAAACTGATAGAACAATCAGAGAATTGTAATTTATTAAGTGGAAATGTATGCAATAAAAATAAATTGTAGTTTGTATAAGAAGATGTCCCACTGCTGGGCCTGGGTTTTTCTCCAATGCTGCAATGTGTATCGGTGAAGGAAGATGTTTAAAAACGACAATGTTAAATTACTGGTATCGAATAATAAAAATCAGGACCCACAAATTAACGACCCTTTAAAACTATTACAGCACGCATACGGTCGCCCATATACTCCCAACCCCACCCAATGTTGTTTAACTATCCAGATCGGTGTAGATTTACGCAATGTGCCAGGCTATGTGCTATGTAATCGTTACTCACTCTAACGCAACATTAAGATACATGCGAACAATCTGCCAAGTATCTTACCAAACTATAAGAGTATGGAAAGGTAAGCTTCTGATTCGGGCTACCATACTTTCAACTCGTGGAGAACGGCCAAGTATTGTGGTGAATACCAAATACAAGCGAGTAGGGTTTTTTGCAAAAGTGAAAACGTCTCCATTAGCCTTTGCTGGGGTACTATCTAAAGACTAATTGCTTAAAGCATGACACTTCATTCCTTTTTCGATATAAAACTCAGAGACACCTTACCAGTGAGCGAAGTGTCGCCGACACAAAAAGTGCCTCTAAAAATGTTTCACATATCTGAAATACGCTTATTTGAGGAGACATTACCCCCCGAGTGCAAATTGATTTCATTCAGATGATGGCACTCGAAGCATTCGCGGCGTCGTTTATCTTGTCTCCAACATGTGCGAATGTGACTTGAGAACAATCGGCGAAATGTCTTATTGAATCAGCGCTGTTCTGCTTTTTATGGAATTTGGAATTACGTCGTATCTGTCGGTGGATATATTGTATGAAAAAGTAACAGATCAAACATAACGGCTTTATTGCTTGTGTATCTTAAAGTTCTTCAAAATGTTTTGAAGGTGATTGAATCGATCGGCTCGAGTCTGGAGGTAAGATTACCACAAATATGCTGCCTTGTAATAATAGAATTAAGTGTTACTGAGTTCTAGTTCGAAGGTATGAGAATGTATGAGGCGTTCCAACTTAGTTTTTAGGGTAAACAATATCTTTGGCCGTCCCAGGTAGGGCTCTAATCCTATCGAGGTTGATTATACAGGTTGATTATATTAACATTTAACTATTTAACATAACATAAAAAAATATCTTGCCTAATTTCAACTGTATTTTACAAAATATCACTACAGGAATAGAACAATAATAGATTCACGATACTGATTTTCTGATTGTGTTCACATGTTAATTTGTGGATGCTAGAATCCACAAAGGATTCGCTTTAGCGGTTGCAGAAATAAATGAACGCAATAAATCCAACCCCATGTTGAACGACCAAACAAAAAGTAAAAGTTTTACCGTTGACCTACATGTGTGTTGAGAGCATTCCAAACTATAGGATAAAATGCTCCTTTGATTTTACTATCGCATAACCTATATGTGAAACCTAGCAGCATAAAATCTGGACCTAAACTTACTCCAATGCAATAAATAATTTCCTTCACTAATTTATGAAATTTAAATTTAAATTGTTTAGGGTAAAAAATCGAAATCAAATACTAGAAAATTAAATTAAGTTACTTTGTACCAATGTGATTTATTTTTTGCCTCAAAAATATAGTGTGAAAAACTAAAAAACACGCTTTTATGATAAAATCAACTAAAATGTATAAAATAATTATCAATGTAGGAATCAATTAAGGAACAGTAAATAGTATATGCTATGTCGAATCATGCTATACACACACACAAAATAACATTAAGTTGAGCTATTTTGGAAATTATAATTATGACGTAATACATATTATGTTCAGAATGCAAAAAAGTGAAGATGATTGCATCTGATATTATAAATCATTCATCATGAGCTATTCATAAGAAATTTATTACGCGATTTTGAGCATCCAAACTAAAGGAATTTATTTGAATAGTTCACATAATATTACGCTTTTCATTTTCATGTTGGGCATAAATTTCAAAAGTAAAACAACCGTTGGCACTGTTTCGCATTAAATATGTTGCCAGTCACGGAATATTCTATTGTGAGTTGCTTTAAATACTGCTGTCACAATTTTAAAAGAATTTAGATTTTCAAAGGTGTATTTATGTGTATTTAAATTGGGTTTCCAGCTCAAATACTGATGGTTGAATTCTCCGACTCGTATATGTTATTTCTTTTCTTCACCATTTCTTTTTCTGTAAGAAATAATAGGACTAGTATATTTAAATGAATCAATTACTTTAATCAACGGTTCTATGTAAATACAACGATAATAAATAATACGACAAGTAGATTTTAATTGTACCTAATCTTTAGGATAACGTTTCAAAAACATTAACGAAACAATACTATTTGTATTGTGAAATTATGTATTTAAATTATGTGAAAACAACTTACTTAGAGACAACAGCTGCACAATATATTGTTACAATAGTAAGTTCCTGACCAAGACAAGATATTGTATATAAGATTTTAACAAACTAAAATAAGAAGAGAAGATATTGATTATAAGTTTGTGGAAAACATACCTGTAGAGTGCATTTTGTATCCTTATTTACGCAGGGGCTTAGTAGTATATAAGAGTAGAGCTTTTTCACACACACACAAACACACACACATCGGAGATTATAATATGTTCGTGCACTGTAAGCGTCCGCATTCCCCGGCGGCTACCAAAGAACTGAATGACATCTGCACTCGCTGGCGGGTAGATAGTCAGTCTGATAGCGGTAGCGTACACGATTGTAAGCTTTTATTAATTATTTTATCAATTTAAATTTAAAGATTTATTTAATCAAAATAATAATCTAATTTAAACAGATTAAATAGTATATTTTCTATATACCAATTATTTAAAACATGTTATGTTCGCAACTTGACTTCGGTACTTTATTTTTTAAGAATAACTCGGCCGGCCATCTTGATTTGAACGGAGGGTTCTGACCTATAATTCTTTTATACGATATAGTATAAAATATAATAATAAGTATGTATCCCATAGGAAAGAATTTACCTACGGGTTGAAAGTAGCTTCAAATGGTTCTTGTAATATAAAACGTTCCTATGTTTTATATTACTGCTACTGTATCGCCAGTTCCGTTTTTTTTTTGCGAACTTGGATTCACCACTCACCGGCAATCAATCGGCATAGCAATGGGTATTTGTATAAGACGTTAAACAAATACCGATTGCTAAACCTCATACATCTACCAAACTTTTATAAAAAGATTTAACATGACGGTTGCACACGATACGATACGATGTTTTTTCTGTCATTCTTGAAACAGTTCATTTTTAATTCATACTTAATATAAACCTTTTGAGGCCACACAAATCAATGAATTATCGCTCTATAGTATAGGAATAAGAAAATATACAGTATAAAAAGTGCCAAAAAGATAAACACAAGCTTTCTAAAATGAATAAAACATTGGCAAGCGAACGCTGAAATGAACTTTGTTGATATTAAACCTTTAACAGCTAATTCGCGAATAGTTAAACATCAGGGGACAGTAAATAAATGTGCAAAATAGGTTCACTGAGTATACATTGTTAGTATCAGCTAGTACAAAACCATTTGGTATTATATTAAACGCACTATATATTTTCAAATAGTATACGTACAAAGGTATTTGTTTAATAAATTCAAAGTAAAAGCAATTTTCTACGCTCATTCGCTTCTATGCAATTGCTTTCTTGTTTAGTTTGCCTGTACGAGCTAATCTTGAAAACTACTCAGGCTTCACTGGAGTAACGTAGCTTTATCCTGAAAATATCTGGGGCACCTGAGTAAAAATGCAGAAACTTTGCGTGATACAGTAACAGTTACTAACGAAACTCAAAAATTAAGAACACTTCTTTAGCTACTTTTTCAAAATGATGTCTTTACTTATTAATTACATCAATATCCTTATCTATGTATCCTAACTACGTATTGATTTATCACGTGAATATTTTTATGCCACTTAACATTGTGAAAAACATTTAAAGCTTAACGTTGATAATACTTTCAATTTTAAACACAATTTCCCAAGAACGTAGTAACAATTCCTCTAGAATACGAAAACAAACTTACGAATAAAGTCTGATGAAATGAAGTCGCGGTAATGTTTTCTTATTCGTTAACTTCGAAGAACTCCGATGTCAAATAGTTGCGAAAGCCAACGTTACATAACAGCGTAGTCCCTAAACCTTTAAGGCTTAAGTAATGGGTTCGTCATTAGTAAAATGTCAGCGTCCGCCCAACCGCAGGATCGCTTCTGAACTACAGAATCGATTCGTCCCCAATTTGCATATACCTACCCAAATTAAAGCCGACTCACTTGATAACTCAACGGTTTCTGGTATTGGCCGACATTTTCGGCCTAATAATAGATCTGTCGAATTACTTTATTCGATTGTGTGTGATGGTGGTTTTACTATCGAATACCATTACCAAACAATTTTAACATATAAATGATGCTGCCAAGACTAAGAAATATAATGTGTAATGATATAACTATTAAGGTAAAAAAGACAGTCGCATGAAGATGGAATTTGTTTTTCTTACCTGACGATTTCTTCCATCTTGAATTTCTACCAAAATTTGTATTAAAGAACATCGTTTCAAAAATATGTAGTTTGGGATCCATCAACGATTAATAAAAAATGACGAAGATAAATATTAAACATAAAGCTATCATTTCCACTATCGTATATTATGTCAATGTTCACTATAAATTGAAAACGAAACTTGACTTAAAGTGTTTTATCTTCCAGAAGGTATGTCATGAATCCATAAATTCGTGGAAATAGAGATACAATAATGAAAAGCAATAATCATTTCCAGCTATCGAGTTCTCGTCACGCGCCACACGTCCGCGGATGGCGCCGGAATTATATATGTAATGGCGGCCGGAAGTATCTCCGAACTGCTCTGATAATATAACTTATTTATAGACTTTCTTAAGTATTATTGCAACACGTTGCGAATGATACTCGGTAAATGTTTGAATTCGTTGGAAGGATGACGTGCGATTTATTTATAAATAGTGCAATGAGCATGTAAATAGGTAAAAGTTAACGTGAGTTTTATGAGTATTACAAAAGGTGCATCTCAGGGTTCACCTCTAGGTCCATTTTTGTTTTAGTTAACATTAATGATTTATCAGATGTGGTAAATTTACAGTCTGTGTGTGTAATATTGTGTTTACTTTTGAGTACTTTAGTTAATAAACCTTTCTAATATTTACATAATGTAAGATGTTAATGAAATTGTTAAATTAGAACTCGTTTAATTCAAGTTGTTCCAACATCGAATAAAATAAATTGTCTCATGTAATCTTACAAGACTTACGAAAATAAAGAATATCACTTAAAGGAGTAGGATTGCAGAATTTATAAATAAATCTGTTCTCCCGATAGTACCGTAATGAAAAGTAATGATCATCTCCATCTGTCGAGATTACGTTACGCCACTCGTATGCAGATGGCGCCACATAGACATGTAATGTCGGTCGGAAGTATCTTCGAGGTTTTGGTACTATAACTTGTACACATACCGTATTCAGTATTATTACAACACGTTATGAGGGAAATAATACCTACATATGATTGCATGTATTTGGTAGTAAAAGTGAGTGTTCTGTTGGTAATAAGTTCGCAAGCAGAATGTTAACAATTATTACGATGTTATTAAGCACGTACAGAACATAGATATTTCTCGCTTGGTTATTATTCTAGATCCAGTTGTCTAAAATTAATTATGTCTATAATTCACGATTAAAAAGATTTTCTTTAACTTCAGTCATTTGAATAAAGTGCCCTCATATTTATTGCAACCAGAAAACAAACTATATTTATTTAATCAAACTTCACTGTTTCTATCTCTACCTCTTGTATTAAATATTTTTTCCTTATATTTAATATCCTTCAGTTTATAAAACCAAGCCTCTCTTGATCTGCGGTGAAAGGAAATTTTATTTTGTGTTAAGTCAAGCAAAAGTAATATCTTGCTCGAAGACAATAACTGCTTATAAGGGACTCGGGGAGAATATTCCTCGGAGTTTTCATTTACTACTAAAGAAATATTGCTTGATTAGTTATTTGCCCTTTTAGCTTATTCCGCTGGAAAATTGTAAGTTTGTTTTATTTTTATTCGATTAAATCGGTTCACACAGTTATGTTTGCTATCCAAATACGTATGTTTGATTACTTTCATGTGGAAAAATTGAAAGCTTTTTTGCTAAAAATCACTTCTAATTGATGTATATGCAATACTGTTTAAAATACATTAAACAGTTAATCTAAATTCTCATCACAAATTAATAATAAATTAAAAAATACATGTATATTTGCAATTTGAAGGAAAGTAAAACTTTATTTTATCAAGGCAATCCTGTTTATTCTTCAGTAAAGTAACGTGTCTATAATTGATTTTAGTCAGAAGTACTATTCTATGTTAAGATAACAGTTATTCATCGGCGGTAGTGACTGTCATTAGGTAGTCTACCCGGTTAGTTTCAACTTCTATTTGGTAAAATCTTGAGCCACGATGCTTAATTAATATGAATGGCTTCATTTCACCCATTACTGTCCCACTGCTGGGCACGGGTCTCCTCTCATAATGAGAAGGATTAGGCAATAGTCCACCGCGCTGGCCAAGTGCGTATTGGTAGACTTCACATACCTTTGATTTTTTTTTTTTAATAAATCTCTAAGGTATGCAGGTTTTTCTCGCGATGTTTTCATTCGACGTTTAGCAAATGATAATTAATTTCTAATACGCACATAACTTTGGAAAAAATCAGAGGTGTGTGCCTGGGATTTGAACCTCGGACCCCTCGATCGACAGGCCGAGTCTTTTAACCACTAGGCTATCACTGCTTTTTTTATTTATCAATGCGTAGCTTACTACTCAAAAATATCGACTTTCATGCTGTTATATTTTGTTGTATATTTTAAAGAAACAGGTCGAGATGTTTTCCTCTCCTTATCTCAAATAAAATACAACCAACCGAGGCTTTGAACGTCAAATTTGTATAATTTAACTGGAATATGTATCCGCTTTAAAACTCCGTTGTTAGCGGTTGTTGTAAGTCAAATATGTCTCAGAGGATCGACTCCGCATAAATTAATGGATTCGCGGCAGGCAGCCAGACAAAGTAAGTTTACCCTGTCTCAGAGGAGGCGAGTAAAGAGATGCGATGCTTGTTAGTTTAAAGTTATATTACGGAGTACGGAAGTCCGTATCATACAATGCAACAACAATAAATACATTAAGCAACAACAAACAACAACAATTAATGATAAACAAAAATACAATTTGTCGCTATGGAACGCGGTTTTTAACCGACTTTCGAAAAGAAGAGAGGTTATCTATCCGTCGTGTATATATTTTTTATTTGGTAATAACATTTAATGGTTACAAAAATTGGTGACAGTGACAAGTTTCAATTTTTGTCCACTGATCTAATTTAGTTACTCTACTACTACTACTACTACTACTACTACTACTACACACTTCTTCTCGTTCATTCATATCATATCATGTCATATTTCTTTTTACTCCAGAGATAGGTACCATGTTTGATATTTGTTTCAACAGCCCAGGCAGTCTAACAAAAACCGCACGTCATTAGATTAAATAACTGTTTTTTTTAACTTTTCATTAGCAACAAAGGAAACATAAGAAACCCTTATCAATAATATATCAAATCTACACTAACATTATAAAGAGGAAAACTTTGTTTGTATGTTTGTTTGTAATGTATAGGCTCAAAAACTACTAGACCGATTTAAAAAAAAAATCTGTCACCATTCGAAAGCTACATTATCCACGTGTAACGTAGGCTATATATTATATAAAATATATTTGATAAATAGATTTTGAGGCGGTACAAAGTTTGCCGGGTCAGCTAGTATATTATAAAGAACTTAATACATAACGCCGGATGACGTCATAGCCGTCTCATACTAAAATACCGTAATCTAAGTTAATCCAAATAACTTCATCGAGATCTCCACAAGCACTCGAACATCTCAAGAATGTTCCGTCGTTAACTTTGGAGCCAAAATTTGCCAAACAGTTGTTTTAGTAAATTTGAACGCCCGTTAATAATACTTACTTAGACTTTGTTATTATGAATTCCGTTTTAACCATAAATATGCGGTCTTGTATTGATTGCGTTAATTTATGAGGCCTTACGTTTAGATTAACTTTGATATATTTACCTAATTTAAAATGAAATTTCATAAGGTTTTTTTTTTCGTTCGTATTAATTCTGAAAATGTCTCGAACTTTGCGTCTTCTTTATTAAATTATGCTGAAAGCAGGTGCAAGTTTATCAGAAAAGTAAAATATTTTAAGAAAATGCGTACCTATGTTAAACAAAATTGATAAAATCAAGTGCAAGACATGCTTTTGCCTAGAGCGTGGGTGCCCGTTTTGCTGACTTACTTAATTATGTCGACCATCTTAAACCCCAGTAGTGGGAACACATCTGCGATCAGCTTAAGAGAATCCTAATTCCGTTCATTCAATCTTATAAGAAAAATACAATTCCATTAAGTAGTTCTGCCAACAGACTTGACAAGACTGATTGAAATTATTAATAGGTAGTTGACGAACTTGTGCTATCAATAAAACATTTTGGAAAAACTTTTGATAATGGGCGAAAAAACGCCGCCGTTGTGGCTCCACTTACTCCTGTCAAATCGTTTAAATGATAAAAGTCTCTATCAAGTATCGAGAAAGGAAGAAGATACCACATAAACAACTGAATACTGAGCGATATCGCCCTATTTTTCCATAAGGGTCTAAGGGTTTCCGTGAGAAATAACTTCAAAGGGCACAAAAGAAAGATATTTCACGTCTAGTGATTCAGGTTTTGATTGTCACACGGAGTTTTGCAAAACGGCACTTGTACTTAGAGATCTATTAGTTTACGAAATATGTTTTCATTTTCTTTTCTGTAGTTTTATTATACTTATAAATACCTCAAAGTAATGGTGAACTTTATGTCTAATGAGACTAAACATTCAATGTATCAATTTATTTTCTAACCAGAATTTTAGAGCATTATTTCACCTTTTTAAGTTGATTTTATTTGCATAAGCCTTATAAATGCGTTTTTGACTAATTACAGAAAATAATTTGTCGCTCTATAATTCGAATTCATACTCTCTCAATAGCATTAATATTATTTATTAGCAACTAAAGCCTGGACTTAGCGAATTCATTGTATTGTATTTAATTAATGCGTCAGTCTGTAGTAGTGTCACATTTCACTTTTACCGGCATCTTTGTAGTACTAATATGTAAAATGTATCAGCAAATATTTATTTTCAACAGAAATTGAACCCAAAGAAATGTTAACTCTGTCCGCAATCCCACGTCTGCGCGTCGTTTAAGTAAAGTTTCGTAAAAGGCTGTCAGAATGTTAAAACTAAGACATGTAGTTTGCAAAATAATTGAAATAGGAACATATATTGTTTTAAGACATATAGTATTTTGCTATAATAATAATAGAATATCTCTTCGTGAGTTTTGTCAGTGAATCGCTATATATTTCGTTGTTAAATGTGGTTGTAAATCTGACTATTTCTTTTTAAGAAAATATTATTTTTTATCCGAAAATTTAATTCGAAGCTATTATTAGCTACGGCAGCGACACCACGCCTATACCAGTAAGTCATCATAATCGTTCAAAGTATTTCATCCCAAGCTTGGTCAAAGACACCCAGTGTTAGCAACTAGCATGTAGTTTGCAAACTAATTGAAATACATAAATCCAGCGCTTTACGACGCAGAGCGCTTTATTAAGCTTTTAATAAAATTGTCTAGCGCTACATTTCTCGTCTGCCGGCACTTTTTCCCGACCAATCACATTTAGTGTTTGCGGACTTGAATTAATATTCGAGTTCATTTAATTTGGGAATGCACGGGAAAATTCGTTCTCGCGACAATTCTTGACAAATTGAATTCTAGCGCGCTGGCTTCCTTTCTGTGTAAGTCTAATCGTATCTGAATTTGGTGCAATTTTTGCAGATGAGTGTTACGTATGTATAATATAAAACAGATTTTTATTTAGATTGCTTCATTACAATTAATTTCTTTGTTTTATTTCTTGTCTATTAAACCTTTTGTCCTTTACTCTTTACCTGTTTTATTAATATAATTTTTAAGTATTGAAAAAATGCATTATATTAAATGGGCAAAGCAATGCAAAGAGAAAAATGTTTTTAAATTATTTATAAATCACAATAAACTTTGAATGTATCTTTTTTAAGCTATTGCATAGCTTTTATCGCGGGCTTTGAGCGCGGCGACCGAATCGAGAAATTCCGTAACGAAAATAAGTAACACCTTTCAACAACTCGGTTGCCTGGAGACTTGATATCCAACTATCAAGTCTCCAGGCAACCGAGTTGTTGACTGTCAATAGAAAAATATGGATATAATTGAATAAAGTATTATTTTACATTCCTTATTATTTTATTTGATATTGGCGACGAGATGTCGAATGAACTAAAACACAATAAGGAAATACGAGCCACATTACGTGGGTTAATGAAACGAACCGAAAATTACATTTCGGGAATAGAAAAAATTGACATTGAAGAAATAAATATACGACTGAATTCTTTACAAGAAAATTTGAACAAATTCTACGCGATTCAAGAAAAAATTGAATGGCTTACAGAAGAAGAAAATTTAGAAGAGGAAATAAAATACAGGTACGAATTTGAAGAAATATATAGGTACAAAGCTAAAATTTAAATTTTAGCTAATAAATAAGTAAGTAAGAAATATATACAAAGCTAAAATTTAAATTTTAGCTTTGTATATATTTCTTCAAATTCAACTTCAGTATATATTTCTTTAAATGTACAAAAAGAAAATAATCGGCTAATACCTGAATGTTCTTTTATATCAGCAAGAGCGGAAGTTTATTTGATAAACTGTTAACTGTCAAGGCACGCTTGAGACGTACACCTAATACAAAAGAGTTATCACCTTATCAGTTAATGTTCGGCAGAGAGGTAAGAACCTATATGCATGCCTTATTTAAGAAATCCGCCCCACTATCCAGATTACATTACAATGCACCGCCAACGCAGGAGTTCGGACAAGGTGATAAGGTACAAGTCCGCAGTTACACCAACCCAAGAGTTAAATGGGAGTTCGGAGTCGTCATCCGAAGATTAGGTAGACTCCATTATGAAGTCAGAACTGAAAATGGCATACTGGTGCGCCGTCACCTTGACCAAATGCTGCCGGCGCCCCTGGTGGTGTAAGTGAAAATAGCGGTGGAGGACTGTTGGATATCAAGTCTCCAGGCAACCGAGTTGTTGACTGTCAATAGAAAAATATGGATATAATTGAATAAAGTATTATTTTACATTCCTTATTATTTTATTTGATAACCTTAATTCGTCAACTTGAACACAGATGGCAGTAATACACATTTTTTATAATCCATGCAGAAATCTTAAAATTGCGTGAAGTATATTTTATATTCGCATTATAAAATTCAAAATGATATTACCATATTATCCAAATAATATGTTTTATCAACATAAGCTATGTTGAATTCTGGATTGATAAAATAACGTAAAAGAGTGTTTGTTATTTTTAAACGTACAATTACAACCGACAGACTTGACAGCACAAAATCAAAACGCCATTATGATTTATGGTACAAATAATTTGTGTACAAAGTGTTTTAAATATGAATAAACAAAGTGCATTTATTAATGAAAAATGCGATGTACCTGTAACATTCGGCCAAATGTCACAGGCACATCGCATTGATCCATTTATATTGCTGGTTGTTAATACTTTATGTCACTTATTAAATACTTTTCTATTTTATATTTTAGAATGTTCAGTCTTGCTTGGAGTTATGAAATGTCAGCTGATATTTGCAATGTCTTATATAATGGAGATATGATAAAATAGTGGATAAAGATGTATTAATGTAAATGTTGATGATTATAGAAGAATATATTGTATTTCTGGAATTCCTTCTGAGCGTTTTCATAGCATAAAAAATGCTATGCAATAGCTTTACCGCGGCAGTCTCCGAGTGCCACACGTATTTTTTTTTTAATAATTTATTGATATTGCACGTTATCAGAAGTAATTTTATTGTATCAGCGTGACAACAATCAAGTCATCAAGTCGTCAAGAAATGGGACATTTGAATTACGCTATCAAAGTTTTCAAAACAACTTGCATATAATATACAAGTTCTGAATAGCTTCAACTCCTCAGGTATCTACACTAATATTATAAAGAGGAAAACTTTGTTTGTTTGTTTGGTTATTATGAATAGGCTCAAAAACTACTGGACCATTCGAAAGCTACATTATCCACGAGTAACATAGGCTATATATTATATGAAATATATTTGATAAATAGATTTTGAGGCGGTACAAAGTTTGCCGGGTCAGCTAGTAATAAATAAGCCTGGCAGAAGATCACCATTTTCTAAAGAACCATACTAGTTCTACCACCTGTATTTTAAATCCTTCATATAAGTTTGAAGATTCTGATAATTATAAACTTAGATAAATAAAGCATTTATGCAAAAACAACATAAGACAGAATACGGAAGTATGTTTTACATGAAATCATTAGTTCCTAGCACGTCATGTTTCATAATTTATCAAAGAGCAGCTTTATTACTTGATGAAAACATGCAACAAACTCATGTCAACGTAGATATAAATTATCGTGAATTTTAAGTTTATTTGACGACCACCATAGCGTTTCTACGGAAAATATAGGATGAAGCGAGATAGTATGGCTGCAAAGATGAATTGTTTGTGCTTGTCAAATATTTACATTTTTAGACTAAATTAAGTTTAAATACTACGTGAGATCGACAGTTGCGCCGCTACCACTGAGGACTGTGTGAATGCCGCAGAAAAGTACTTGTATGTCTCCCTTACACCTTTCAAACCAAAACTTAACAGTACTTAACACTGCTGTTAGTAGGTAAAAATATGTAGCAGCATAAAGTCTGTGTAAAACTGCTAGTCCGCTCTGAATATAGAAATCAATCGCGTCGCCATAGCAAATTGTATGACTACACCTGCTCGCAACAACTTCAGAGCAGAATAGCAGATTGGCACGAACCTCCTTGTCTATGGAAAGAGTGTGGAATAGAATAGACCTTTTCTAGCTGTAAAAAGAAACTCGATGAGCCATAAGGAAAGCCAGCACAATTCAATAGTGATTCTCGCTCGAGTCACCGACATTGGCTTGCTGTCCATCAATCTGAATTCGATCTGAGTACAAGTCTCGATTAGAATAGGAATGATTCATTCGTTATTTCCATACGCTTATAGTTTGTTTATTGATATGTCTTAAAATATTTGATTCATGTGTCATTGTATTCGCAGATGTTTGTACAATTTTCGAAAACGCTCGAAAAATTTCAATGAGTGAGAAAAAATGAGAATTTTTTGAGTGTACATATATGATTGGCTTCAGCTTGAAAGATGCTTTTGGACGCTTGGGGGACAACCTGATGTTTTTTCTTGTGTATAACAACGTCTGTCCAGGTTCAGTACTATGTATTATAACCTAATATTATTTTAAGTGTCTTTGATTTTACAATAACCATTATTTTTAAACTCGCATATTTGCAAGGTCTCAAAACAAAAACCTTTAGAGATTTTTTTTGTGTCAGTCTCTTTTTTGTGTTTCTTTTAAGCAACCTCTTTGAAACCAACTAATTAGGTACGGTTAATATGCAAATATCCAACTAGGTATATCTTTAAAGTCAGTGTAGAGTATACTACGCATTATCAATAAACAATCTATCCAATGTTTTGACTACGAAAGATCGGCGTTTAACAAGTTCTTCATTCGAACTATTCTCATGTTTCGATTTTTAGAAAAAAAGGATAGATCGCTTAATAATAACAAGCGTAATAGAGAGCATGATCCACTTTTAAAAACTACACGCGACACATTATAATATGACGCCGTCTCATTCGGCCAACCACTGCCGTTTCTATATATATCGTCATTCCGGACGCCTCAATGACTGATGCATCGAGATAGTATGCCTCGCGTGAATACTATGTCGTCTCACTAATTGAATGCGGCCGGCATATGAAAGAGACCGAATTTCGTATAAACTATTTTTTTTATCAGACGAAAAGGTGTACTTTATTGAATATCCATAGAGTTGTACAAAGCACACGTTTTGAATGTTTTTTGATATATATATACAGATATATATATACACATATTTGGTATATATATACAGTCTATATGCAGTAGTGTGTACGGTGTGGCGACGCGTCGCCATGCGCAATCGAATTCAATAAATAGTCATCGTTATCTGGAAAAAAATCGTAATATTTTATTTTATCATTATGACATATTTAGTTCCTATCACAATATGTTCTTTTCTGCATATTACTTTTACAAAATAATGTCGATGTTTCACATCTGCCAGGCGTCCCGTGACGGCTCACATTTTTTTCTAATAACAACAGTATGAAGGGCTACCACTGTCGTTTCTATACACATCGTCATTCCGGACAAGTCAAGTTTGAGGCGTTTCATAAGTCCTCGGGCGTAGCAACGAATCTGTGGTCTAACTCAGGCACGACTCCGATTCTATCCGGGAATGATTATAGGATACATTTACCATCAGATGGACTGCATGCTCGTTTGTTATTTTTATATTATAAACAAAGATATTTGCTTTTTTGGTCGTCGGCAAGAGGCCTGTGATTAGAGACTGCTAGTGACAGTCGGCGAACGTCAGCAATAATCAGCGACCGTCGGTAATTGAAGGTGGTAGAACCCTTTGTGGTTCGACTCCGGCGGCACCACCGCCACGCCTATTTCTACCTAAAAACAGCAGTGTTAGGCGCTGCTGTGTTCCGGTTTGAAGGGTGTGGTAAGGGAGACAGACTTTTCTGAGGCGTTCCAGCTTAGTCCTCAGGGGTAGCGGCGCATCTGTGATCTCAGGTAGGAATATCTAATCCTATCTGCGGTTGATTACAGATGTCCATGGGCGGCAGTAGCCACTTACCATCAGGTGGACTGCATGCTCATCTGCTACTCTTATATTATAGAGAAAAAAAAACCGTCGGTAAGGTTGTCGACGCAAACTGTAGCTCGAGAATTAACTTACTTTACAAACTTTACTCCTTAATTCCGCTCCTATGATATCTCCAAGAACAGAAACTATGTATTCTAAACAGCTATAGTAACTGAGACATTACATATTTGTACTGCAAGGCGTGGTAAGATGGAGTCTGCTACGATACGAGTATGATTAATTACAGCGTCATCCTCAGGGGTATATATCATATCTCTGGGGTTCATGTCTGTTACCAAACATTAGTAAATAATTAATTTAAGCTGGGTTACATGCCTAGAAATTTAATGCTAAACATTAACGCAAAAGATCAATCGTATTTTTATATCCAACTGTAGGGTACTGGAGGGTAGTGTTTTTCGAGGATAAGTATATTCTCGTATATACATGTGTGCCTCTGTCTCACTTTTTGAAACCCCTTCAGCCGTTGCTTGACGGATTCTAAGGAATAAAGTTAGATTCATTTAACAGGAGTAACAGAGACAATATTTTTAAGCAGTCGGGTTTTTTCCGATAATAATTCTCTTATTAGTGCAACAAGTGAACAATTATGAAAATTCTATTAGATCCATATATTGTCGTAAGCCCGAAAGGAATACAGATCGCTTGGCATTAGTAACCAATGTCGCCTATACTAACTCCAATAAAGAATATCTAGATCACAAATACGATATTTTAAAGGTGGTAGAACCCTTTGTGGTTCGACTCCGGCGGCACCACCGCCACACCTATATCTGCCTAATATCAGCAGTGTTAAGCGCTGCTGTGTTCTAGTTTGAAGGGTGTGGTAAGGGAGACAGAGTTTTCGGAGGCGTACCACCTTTGTCCTCAGGGGTAGCGGCGCATCTGTGGCCGACCTCAGGTGGGAATATCCAATCCTATCTGGGGCTAATTACAGAGGTCCATGGGCGGCAGTCGCCACTTACCATCAGGTGGACTGCATGCTCGTCTGATAATCCCATATTATAAATATATATATATCCGTCGTACAACACACTTCCGATCACAGAAACGCGATATCTGCTTACACGGCAAACATAAATGTAAGTGCACTTTTAAATATACGAAATGGACGTAAATAAACATAAATCATTCGCAAATGATATGGGTTACTTGAATATTTGCACAGAACTCGTCGTTAAGTGGCATCTATGAAGATGGATCGATCATTTATGCTGATAACGCTGGGTATGGTTCCGATATACAGTTACTAACCGATATTCAGATAACATGTCATATCGATACAGGAGATATCGTTGACAGTAACAAAAATTGTAAATGGACAGGCGTACTGTTATAACACTATCCATTTAATTTTGCACATTTGCATTTTTGCTTCACCATTTCAATTATATTTCAATATCGCGTCAGTTAGACCTAAGGACTCATAGTCACAACATGTATATCTATCATTCTTTCAAACTCCGTAATTTGGAGTGTAGTTAACCTTCTTTTTTTATAAAACATGCAAGTTGTACGTAGTACAAAACTAAAACGATATAATCAAATGCAAAACGCAAACCGTTATCCATCTTATATTCACAACATCTTTGATTTTCAATACTCGCTGATGTGAGAAAAAGGTGAAAGAAATCGAATATGTCTAAAAACGAATGCGTTTGCCGACCATTTGCAACTGAAACTGTTAACTCGACATAAATAACAAACTGTGCTTCTGCTAGCGATATAACAAAACAGCTTTCCATATTGATATGAACACAAAATATCGGTTACATAACCGTTTTCCACAACCGATAACGATCATATCTGTGCCGTAAGTATAAACCGTAGCAGTAAACGGTATGAAGGACGTAGAAAGAGACAGAATACTCTGAAATAGAAGCCATCTTTGTCATTTCTTTATTCTTTTCACGTTTTCCGGTACAAACATGGTAGTGGGCTGTAGTTAAAATCCTGTCTTCATTGAACGAATATCTTACTTGACATCGAAAAAGAAACTCTACATTGGTAAAGTTGTTCGTTTGGAGACATTGTTTACTATTTTTGGAGATCCAAATGAACCCTTAAGACGAAGATGCAACAAGTAATGTTTTTTATAATATAGTAGTAGCAGACGAGCCTGCTGTCCACCTGCTGGGAAGTGGAAGTTACTGCCGCCGATAGGATTAGCTTCCTACCTGAGGTTGGCCATAGATGCGCAGCTATCTCTGAGGATTAAGCTGGAATGCCTCGGAAAAGTATGTCCTCCTTATCACACCCTTCAGACCAGTACACAATGGGACTTAATACTGCTGTTATCAGTTAGAAATAGTTGTTGCGGTGCTGCCGGAGACTAACCATAAAGGGTTCTAACACTTTCAAATCCCTTACATTGAAAAAGTACTATTCAATAATTACATATCGTATATGAAAATATCGTATTTATTTTTTCTTAATTTTCCTCTGTCCATACATTATGTTGCGCAAAGCAAATCCGGTCGGTAATGAGTGAAACGTATTTTGAAACACGGTAATGACCTGGATGTATTTATAATTACACACAATACTTAGTCATAGTACAAATTAATGTTTTATTTTAATATAATTTCGAATTCTTCGTCTTTAAGAAAGACTTTTATTTAGGTAAATCTAGTAGGATATATTATAAGTTCAAAGTTGCAAACGATGACCACCTGATAGTAATATAACCTTGTTAAACACTGAAGCCAATCACAGAAGTTTTGCCACTTTCGAGGACTAACATGGTCGCCCCATATTATCATTTTTTTTATAATATAAGAGTAGCAGACGAGCACGCAGTCCACCTGATGGTAAGTGGCTACTGCCGCCCATGCACACCTGTAATCAACCCCAGATAGGATTAGATATTCCTACCTGAGGTCGGCCACAGATGCGCCGCTACCCTTGAGGACTAAGCTGGAACGCCTCGGAAAAGTCTGTCTCCCTTACCACACCCTTCAAACCGGAACACAGCAGCGCCTAACACTGCTGTTATTAGGTAGAAATAGGTGTGGCGGTGGTGCCGCCGGAGTCGAACCACAAAGGGTTTTACCACCTTCAAAGGGTTCTACCACCTTCACTCATCTAACTCAACCGGCATCTACACCTTCCACCCAAACTCAGAACTACTTCATGCTGGAAATATTAATGACGGTTCCGGTGGTATCCCTTTAAAATATACTGGCTCTATTTCTCTACATTTAGAATGAGATCAGAGTTCGTCCAGTAGCAAAATTCGTTATTTTCATAAATGTTACGTTTATAAAACTAGAGGTCGTCAATAGTTTGTTTTTGTTTGTGTTTGTTGTTGGCAAACAAAAACATAAGTAGTATAATATTACAATTATGTATACTTACTTACCTGTTATTTTTATGTTATTATCTCGAAACATAGTTTATTACAGCGATAAAAAATAACGTTTTACACAAATATCGCGTTCCTACACATACGTAAGACGACATACACAGCAATCCAAACGCCACCATACATCGGTTCAAAGCAACAATACAGATTTAATTTAAAAGCCGAATACAAAAACCAAACAGCCTTTTTACGATGTACAGTTGCAAAACCCTAAAATGATACGAGCACTCACGTTTTATGGTACTCTAAAACGAAAATAACTGTCGAAAGCCTCAACCGGCAAGTGGCGTCTTCGATTCCGATTTAAAACATATCAAACATATGTTTTGGCCGGAATTGCTTTGTTTGTACCCCAAAATAAAAACCAAAGAAGATTTTCTCTACTTTAGTACTTATTTACACAAGATGTCTGTGATATGTGCGTGTGTATACTCTATTATGATATGAGTATTTGTAGTTATTGTAAGCGAAACAATTTAATTTTATTATTTAAATTATAATTACCTTATCATGTTTAATTATATATAATATGATATTATATTTAACACTGGCACAAAATATTTATATTAATAAAAAGAAGAAACATTAAAAAAGATCAGAAAAAGACAAAAATATATATTTTCCCCTGTCATTATCCTGCTGTTCTGTTACTTAATAAAACTCTTGTTACTATACATGTGTAATTGGTTTATGTTTTATCATAAAAAATAAAAAAAAATTGTGAGTATTTTTATTTTTTATGATAAAACATATACTTTAGTGAGATATACACTTTTATTTCTTTTATATCTCTTTTCTTTTACCCAAAGATTGTCTAGTAAAGACAAATACAGCGATAAAATCGTCTGTTTATATTACACTACAAAACTTTGACTATGATTAGGTATTATTGTATTTTTCTTGTTTCAGATAACAATTTCTTTGCATCTACGTATACTGTGTACACATAGAGGCTGTAAGTACAAATATGGAAAAGGGATCATACAACATAAGTCAGTTATGGGTAATGCCTAAATGATTATATACTGCGGAATGTATAAATACCAAAAATATAGATTTTATTTTTAAAACGGATTTACTTAGAAGGTATTCACCATTGTCTGTAAGCATTTGCATCAAGGTATTTTTGAAGAACCCCATGTCAACATTCAATCATTAAGTAATCATCATAATCATCATCATCAACCCATTATTGTCCCACTGCTGGGCACGGGTCTCCTCTCAGAATGAGAAGGATTAGGCGGTAGTCCACCACGCTGGCCAAGTGCGAATTGGTAGACTTCACACACTTGTGTGACTCAGATGTGTAGGTTTCCTCACGATGCTTTCCTTCACCGTTTAGCAAGTGATAATTAATTTTTAATACGCACATAACTTTGATAAATCAGAGGTGGGTGCCTGGGATTTGAACCTCGGACCCCTCGATCGAGAGGCCGAGTTTCTTAACCACTAGGCTATCACTGCCGCCATTAGGTAATACGAGTAGGTATAAGAGAACATCTATAATGGTTTTATTTTTGCTTTTTCCTCGTTCAACCCTCTTTAAATTTGCCCATTTATTGCGTGGTGTAGTTCTCATTATACGAACATCTGCCCATTTCGATTCCGACACATCGAAAACGACTGTAGAGCAATTTCTGAGGTCAATTGAGCGAAAATACCGACGGATCCTTTTCGTATTTGTTCAATGACGGAAAATTGTAATTAGTCTTACAAGTTAATCTAAATAGGCTCAACTTATATATAATCGAATATAGACCTCTATTTTATAATGTAAATTATTTATTAAGAATTTCATTGTAATTTTGAAGGTGGTAGAACCCTTTGTGGTTCGACTCCGGTTGCACCACCGCCACACCTATCTCTGCCTAATAACAGCAGTGTTACGCGCTGCTGTGTTCCGTTTTAAAGGGTGTGGTAAGGGATACATACTTTTCCGAGGCGTTCCAGCTTAGTCCTCAGGGGTAGCGGCGCATCTGTGGCCGACCTCAGGTAGGAATATCTATCCTATCTGGGGTTGATTACAGATGTCTATGGACGGCAGGAGCCACTTACCATTAGGTGGACTGCATGCTCGTCGTCTACTCCTATATTATAAAATTTTTTTTTTTAAAAAATGGTAGATTGCTGTTACCTTAAGCTTGTACCCATTATTTCATACATCTCTTTGCCTTTCGGTAAGTACGATAAAAAATTTAATAGATATTTAAATAGAAACCTGTATCAATTGCTTTAAGTAATTAAAAGTTTGAATAATTTATCTATGTACTAGGTACGGTCGATTTATTATTTTTACGACCATTATAGTTTACTTTGTATTTTTTTAAGTTTACATCCAGACATTGTACACAAGTTTCCACATACAATTTAATAAATCAAAATCATTAATTGTCCATTGCCTCAATCGTTATGCAAGAAAAATGATTATTTAGCTACTTTAATCAGTTCTTAAATTTAGAGCTAATTATTTCTTTATCATTGTAAATTATCCGCCAAATATTTTATTTTTATTTCTGTCTATCTTTTACAATGTAAATTAAACTGAAAATGCTGAACCGTATTCTGTCAGATTGTGACAAACCTGCTAAAAGTCTCCAATTAATTGGATTTTGTATATTTCCGGTGTAACTCCGCAGTTACCGCGGTCGGAAGTTTCTCATTATGCGGACAGCTGTCCGTTGCGAACGACTACGAAAACGCTCCTGAAGCAATTTCTGAATGAAATTGTGCGGAAATACCGCCAGAATATTGTTTAAATGAAAAAACCTTTTGACCGACTTTTCTTTAAATTTAAACAAAGCAGCTTGTACCTGAGATTTCTGTTACCTCTTTACTATATTATAGTAAATTTAAGTCGTAAGTTTGCCATATAATTTTGTTAATTTACATTATACTCCAAATAGGTACTTGTGAAATGTATATTTTTATTTGAATTAAAGAAGGGTCTGACAAGGTAAAAATACAAAATTATTTTAAATTTATTTTATATGTTTCAAAGTCTCCGATTTTATGATATTAAATTATTATTCTGAGATTTAAAGCCTCCAATTAATTGAGTTTTGTATATTTCCTGTGTAACTCCGCAGTTACCGCGGTCGGAAGTTTCTCATTATGCGGACAGTTGTCCGTTGCGAACGACTACGAAAACGCTCCTGAAGCAATTTCTGGATGTAATTGTGCGGAAATCCCGGTGGAATTTTGTTTAAATCAAACAGAGGGTGATCTTTCTTCTAGCGATCGTAACGATTTTATTCAATGCATATTTAAATTATTGAAGGTGGTAGAACCCTTTTTGGTTCGACTCCGGCGGCACCACCGCCACACCTATTTCAACCTAATAACAGCAGTGTTAAGCGCTGCTGTGTTCCGATTTGAAGGGTGTGGTAAGGGAGACATACTTTTCCGAGGCGTTCCAGCTTAGTCCTCAGGGGTAGCGGCGCATATGTGTCCAACCTCAGGTAGGAATATCTAATCCTATCTGGGGTTGATTACAGATGTCCATGGGCGGCAGTAGCCACTTACCATCAGGTGGACTGCATGCTCGTCCGCTACTCTTATATTATAAAAAAAAAAAAAAAAAAAAAAATTATGTGTGTTCAATAAAAAGCTTAAGGAATATTCAATAAATTGGCCAAATAAAAGGATTTACGAATATACAATTAATTGATAGGAATTCGACTTGTTACGTTTTGTATGAAATTGAAGTAGTAATGGAGCATACAGTTGGTTATTTTAATAAAAATAGAAGCAAACTGGTTAGGGGATATACTCAATATTAATGAACCATTTTCTACATTTATTAAAATTTAATATCTTAAAGGATGACTAGCCACCCCGCTCAAACGGTACCCTACAGAGCACGCGGTGAAACTACCCCCACGTCAGAAATTCGCCACCCTTCAATTACCTTTAAACGAGTCAGTAACTTATTGACCGGTGCTCTTACCTAGCATACTCCTACTATATTGCGCAAATTGAATCCTCGTTTTTCAACTTTAATCATGAAAACGCCTGCAGTAAACGTTAATGTAACTTCAAACAGTAAACCTTAACTCTTTTTATCCTGCAAAAGAACTGCAATAAAATACTTTAAAACTACTACGTTAAGCTCAATGAATATTCTATATACTAAGTGAATATTCTAAGTCCATTGACCCCGACTTCCTAAGGCTAAGAACTTGAAGGAGGAACAGGAAATCTAGTTTAGCTTCGGGAAGCAAGTCTAGTGCTTCTCTAAAATTTATTATAAGTTTATATAATTCGTATTGTAGTTGTCACTGAAATGATGATTAATATCACCTAATATAAGGCTAATAAATGGAAAGTCTTTTAGCAGACTTTTCGTTTAGTAACAATTTTGTAAAAATGTGCCGAAAATATAACTTCCAAACAAATTAGGCTAAATTAAAGCAATGGAAATAAACAGTATTGGTACTATACTATCCCCTCTACTTTATAAATCGATTAAGTATTTATTTTATTTGTGCATGGAAGAGAGATGGACTAGCGAAATGATTATCACACTGATTTCATATCTAAAAACTTCCGCTTCAATCCCCAATCAATAATGTAATATTGTCCCCACTAAGGTAAAATGTGCAAAGAAAACTACAAAGATCAAATCGTAATAACGTAATAACAAAATTATATCCATCACATTCCAAAATATTTCAATTAAACTCAATTTAAATAACTCATCACGGCACAAAACAGCTTAAGACCGCAAATCCATCGAGCGGACAGGTCAGGATTACAAACTCGGATTGGTCAAGTTACGATTGAGGATTTGTGGTCCCTTGCAATCTACGTACGGCAAATGGATTGACGGTGAATAGGCTTTGCTGAAAGGAATTCTGTTATATCCCTACAGGTATGGAATGGGATGAATTGAAATTGAACGGTTCGTTTTTTAGACTTTTTGCGTGGCGGACAAACGAGGGTTTGGTTCACCAGTTATTTCATTACTGTCTCCTATGAATGCCTTTTTTTAGCAGACGAGTATTCAATCCACTTGGTAATCAAACCCAGATAACATTAGATTGCTACCTGAGATTGGCCACAGATGCGTTGCTATTCCTGAGGACTAAGCTTAAATGTTTCCCTTAGCACACCTTTCCAAGCGGAACACAGCAACGCTTAACACAGATGTGTATTAGGCAGTACTGGCCCATTATTAATATTCAATATATCCATTTTTTGCAAATGCAGAAATTGACAAATGTCGATCGGTAGACAAAACATTGGATAGTTTTTATATTAATAACAAATGTAAATCGAAATAAAATGGGCCTAATTCGATTATTACAGCAATTTATCACAAACCACATATTCGGATAATACTCCTAAGAATAATAAAGGAACCCACAAAATGAGGTCTGGCACACACTTTGCGAAGCTGAGATTGATTGGTCGGACGGACTAGTGGCGTTCGTTCGGAGTTGGCTCGGCCATGCCTTATCGCTACGAGTAATTATGAATCTGTGGTATATACCTCACAGTATATACATCGCTTTTAGTCGGAAGTACCTTTTGATACATGTAGACACGGAATACGATATTTGCTGCTTGATGAAAAATGAAAATGTTTTGAATGGATTGTTAACACATATCGATTTTATAAGTTTTCCTTATCGGTGAGTTGTAGCTTAGCTTACTTTTAGAATAGAATCTGAATAACTGGAATCAGTTATCCATCTCGATAACTACCCAGAATACCATATCTATGTCTCTCATTCTCTTAGTCGCCTCCTACAATATCCACATGAAAAGAAGATATTACACAAACGCTACACGCTAAAATTGTTTCTTATTATTTTCACAATAATTATAAATCTTGTTTCAAAGTATGTTAATGTTATAAAACAAATCTAAAAACTAGAAACATAACAATAATTTCCTCATCTTACTTTTAATAAACTTTATTCAAACAAACCACAAAGGCTGTCCACACGTCATTATTTCCAGAAGTGTTGAAACATAAGATTACATTTGCCGTCCGTGAAACAAGCTCTTCTACCGGAAAATGCGTTTTCACGTGGTAATTTTCACACGAAACTAGGAAAATTTTACTGCATATCACCTTTGTACGAATATAATTTCGAACACTCGTTCCCATTACGAAAATTTAATTTTGCATTTTCAGTATCCCAGCACAATGAAATAAGCGAGATTTTGAATGTTCATTTTGAAAAATTTGTGAAATCGTATTTAGTATGTAATAAATATGAAAATGTACGTTAAACAATTATATTTTTTTCATATTAGTAACGGCTTAAAAAGTAAATAATGAATAAGACCAGACTTAAGGGCGGTCCTTGAAGGTCCTTGTCCTTTTCTGTTCTTACAACTTCTTTATTAATTTTGTAACTAGATGGAATTGAAATGTTTTGTTTATGTCAATTTTCAAAGGCAATCATATTTACATCATGTCATGCAATGCGAAAGACTTGAATATCAATAAAACCAGATCACACGGAACTTCTGTTATTCAAACCTTGAACCCAATTCCAAATTAAAGACGATATCTTAATATTATTCTTAACTTTGCACTGCGTGATGTTCAGGGTATATAATTTCTAAGTCTCGAAACTTTATTTAGACAATGAAAAGTTATGATAAAGAATAAAGTTATGTTTGTTCTACATAACAGAATCATTTGTGTTCATATCAATGTAAATTACGTGAGGTCGTACATATACTTCACATTATTTAAGTCAATGTTTATTCTACTACTTTTCAGTATTTCAAAGTGTTTAGTAATACTTAGACAAATGCCTATTATGGAAAGAACCATAATTATAAGTTAGGCCTGTCTCCAGTTGTATAAATGAATACACGAAAAGATTTTTCTGTAAATGAGGAACAACGACAAAGGGAATTTGTCGTCATGGTGACGGGTATTCAACGCCGTAGGGAGACGTTGCTACCAAGAGACAGGGGAATTAGTATTTTATGACATCTTAGCTACAATTTGAAGGTCGTTGAATCAATAGGAACCCCAGCCGCATTTTATATGACTAACAGCAGTATATTCCACTCCCGAGACGTTCCAACTTAGTTAAAGGTAGAATGTGCGGCATCTAGGATTAAATACAGATTTGAGACTGATATTATCGCGAAATTGAAACATTTTAATATCTAACAGATAATCTCGATATATGATTTTGAAATATTGGCAATAAGGAAATTAAAGACCGCGTATCGTGAGTTACATATTAAACTGTGTATTCTGATGTCAATGGGCAACAGTAAACATTTACCTGATGACTGTATGCTCGACTTTTATGTAAAAAAAATAGATCACGAACACAATATACGCATCAGTGTCATCATTCGGAAGTCAAAGGCTGGCATACCAACTGTTCCGGAAGCGTGGTCGGGGCGCGTGTGAGGCACTCGTCCATCACTAAAGTGCTGAAATTATGGAGCCCTGGTATTTTGGCTTCAAAATCAGTATATAAATGACTGATCACTAAATTTGACAAAAAATACATACCTGATTTTATTTATTTTATTCGACATATAGGTATGTTATCCCAATATGAGTTACATATATTCTTGTATTATTATTTAAAACTAGCACCAATAAATGTATCGTCAAAGGTTGATGAGCCTAAAAACACTCTTAAAACATTTAAAGATGACGTAACATCATTATCCCACAAATTTGTATCCTATCCTGTACTATATCATTTATCACCAACATCAATATCATCACTTGACAATCAAACGGTGACGCCACCTACACAGGAGGCGCGACTGAGTAGGCAACAATCGCTCCGGCCATCCATAACTTGCAGAATTTATGTGCCCTATTTATTTGCCTCCTATTTCTTTTGCCCTTTTACGTTTTGATGACGGATCGGATTTTTATTCCTAATGAGAGTATTTTAGATTTTTAATTTTTAACAGGAATTCAAAATTTAAAAGTACTGTCTCCTAATTGTACCTACTTATTTAAATTTTGCTATAATTGATTATACTTGCAATTTTACTACACATATTGGATTTGTTCTACCTGGAAGCAGTTGTTGCGTTTCGATGAAAGGATGTGGATGCCGGATGAGAAACATATGAGATGACCATCTTAAGCCTCGGAAGTGGCAACGCTTGTATGATAAGCTTCACATATCCCTTCTGCCATAAAGTTGCAGATGCGGTTACAGATGTTCTTGAGCGGCAATCGTCACTTACCAGTTGTACAACATGTTCGGTTGAGTCGATCCTAAAAAATCTCTTTGTTCTAAACAGTTTAGGAACTATCTTTATAGATTAAGATATTCATCAGTAGCGCCAACAACGCATCATCAGTTGGCAATCAACTCGCGTCGTGCCAATTGTCACCGGAAGCATGACCGGGGCGCGGGCAGCAATTTCCGCGCCCGTCAATAACCTGCAAGATTTATAGAGCCCTGTGTATTTGGCTCTTCTCTGCCCGTTCACGTCCGATGACCGATAAGATCGGTTGGAAGATATAAGGTTTTTGCTGACCCGCCCCCGTAGAAATGTTCTTCTTTATTAAATAGTCGTATATCAACGTTTGTTTAGATTTTTTGGGATAGTATTTTTTTGTATAATATTGAAGTAGTAAATCAGCATGCAGTCCACCTGGGTAAGTGGCTATTTCCGCCCATGGAAAAGTGGAATCAACTCCAGATAAGATTAAATTCCTATCAGTATTTAGCAGAGATGTGTTGTTGGACAAAGCTGAAACCAACTCGAATAAGTATTTTTTCTCTTACCACACCCTTGTAATCCATTCAGTAATAAGTAATTCTTTCCATTCATAGGAAATACCCCATACGTACGAGAGAAAAGGGAACGTTATGTGCTCATGATGATGATGATAAATTTAATATAACACTTCATATTTTTATAATATAACAGGTATAAAGCATTTTACATCGTCCATAAACAATTTTCCAAAACTCTTTCTCGTCGACACAATGCTAACAAAACATAACGTCTGGCAATTATTTTTAGCCACCTATCAATACTCGAATTCCGTGTCAAGATTCACGGATTAGGTGAAAAGGAAACATCCGTGGAATGTACGGAACATCTGCGTCAATAAACGTCACAAAATATAAAGCTATAGACGGTGCGATATATAATCGTAATCTTAAGCAATTGCCTAAGAACAGACAAGCATATCAACAAGTAATTGATCTTCAGGAGATTATACTCAACAGGAATGTTCAAACATTGTTAATTGTACATTAAAACAAGGTGTGCGAGCCTTGACACGATTTCGAGACATGTTTTCATACTCTCCCAATATATTAATGGTCCGCCGAGCCCTAACAGAATCCGTTCAGATACTCTTAACGAAAACCGATTCGCCGCTATTTTTAAATAGAAACCTTTAACTCTCAAACTTTCGATACAGCTCGAACGATTGTTCGTGCAAAGATACAATGACCAAAATACTGACGAACTAAACGACTCAAGGTTGGATCGCATTCTATAAAATGGCCGTAACATCGTCGAGTGATTAAGACGTGCAAAGTTGACTGAAGAAGCTGTACTCACTTGGTGTTTGCGGATCTCCGGAGCGGCGGGCGTCACACACACTCGGTGTCAGAACACATTCACTATCAGTGGGTCAACAGTTAGGAGTGCGACTATAGGAAAGTAACTGGCGTGTAAAATTAGCGCACCTTGGGCGCTGAGAGCGGCGCGTCGTCGCGTTGCGAGCGGTCGGCGACGACTAGGGCAGGGCGTCCCGCCGGCGCCTGGCCGCCCGCCCGCCCCTCGCCTTATCACACGAATAAAATTTATTTAATGGATAATCGGGCCGACGATGGGGTTTCCATTGAAATTCTCCCGCTTTACGATGCAGTTATTCATAATTGGAACGTGTTTGTCGGGATATCGGGATGTGATGAGCGCAAACTGGTTTAATTGATAGATTTAAATTTATTTGTATGAATAAGGAAACGTTTGTTAAAATTATTTTTAACGTGCTTTACAATACAGATATACCTTTAGGGGTGATAAAAAATTTAATAACTGCCTTTTTATGTAATTTAAGATACTGATGATTCCTGAGGACTGATTCCTAAGGATTAACTAGGAGCGCCTCTATAGAGTTATTGTCTTGCTCCTCGTCTAGTTTATATTGGTTATCAGTTTAATGAAATAAGTCGATATATCTTTAACTATATTGATTAATATAAATAAAGGCTAGACTATTACGTATTTTTAATGAGACAATACGACAACATTTACCCAATACTATTTTATTTAACATTCAGGGTGTCCCTGATAAAAATAAAGAAAACAGACGAAACCGCAGGCGAAAACTCGTCCACAAGAACCTTAGCAACACATATTGCTCGTGCGAAAATTCTTTGTCAAACAAGTGCCGGAAAAACGATGAGTCATTGAAGTTCGATCGAGTTCCCGTAAGCCTACTCAACTGAGAGTGAAGTCATGTTCCCTTTAAGATAAACGAAATATAAACACAAGTACTATAAGGAACTTCTTGGGAGCGAAACTTTACGAAACGTAGTTTACTGCTGACAAGGAGTTTCCTTCACATTAAGACAAGAAAGGACATGTAGAGTTCCTTTAGTGCTCGAGTTATGTAATATAAGTATGAATCTATGAGCCACAGTTACCAATTAATATTAAAACAATAGCATCTTAATATTTTGTTGTGTGACGATCACATAGAAACTGAAACTTACTGGTTTCGGGTATATGAACATCTCATTAATTCCAACTTTTATTGGAGTTTACTCCTTAAGAAACGATTTGAGTTATAAGGCCCGGTACGGAAATTTTATGAGGAGTAAAATCAAGTGTAACACGAAAAGTTGAGGCGTAACGGAAACCAAAATATGAATCAAGAGTGCTTTTATTAATTTAAAATACAGTAAGTTCAAATCCCATATGAAAGTAATTATTACAATAAAAATAATTAGCAATATACAGGGTGAATTTTTAAAACGGGCCTTCAGGGCCAAATCCGAAACTATAAGGATTAGCGAAAAATGCTGAAAGGAGTTACGAGGCCGATTTTGATAAAAACTAAAACCGCATCATTAGTTTTTTAAAATATCTTTTACCCTAGCCGGGAATCGAACGAGTTCATTTTTAAAAAAATTATACCCTCTATATTATTCTACCATCTGATAGTGTCGCTTATAAGGATCAAATTCTGGGAAGTAATGTTATGTGACAAATTAAAGGAAAAGGAAAATTTTGAAGAAAATACATATTTTTCCATACATTGCCATACTAATCCTTAAGGATTATACATAACAAATGATTTATGTGTAATTCTTTAGAAACATACGTAAGTCATACCATTGAAGAATTTGTTGGTTAATCAACTAATTATTCGATGTTATAACCCTGACATACGGCTTAGTATGAGAAAGTAATAGTTTGGCAAGTAAATTACCGCCGTTTTTAGGATTTATTTTTTAATAAAAATAGATAAGTGATTAAATAGTAAATTGTTATTGTTTGTTGTTTATAACTACGTTTCAACAGTAAATATAATTTTCTATATCTCTTTGTTTAGTTATCACTCGGATTTGACTCGAAAAAGACATTCTCGCAAATTGTCAATTTTACATCTGTATTAAACGAAACTCCGCCCATAGCAAGTTAAATCTATTATAATGGTCCTAAAAGTAACCTTAACTAAGTCGGACATAAAAATATAAATTCTTGAAGAACAAAACGTCCATTTCGAATGATTTGAAACATTGAGCCAAAAAATTGTTAATACGCGAAATGTTTAAATTGATGAATGGCGGGAACTTAACTGCCAAATTAATATCAAAAAGTATGTATTTTCTAAAAATTGAGGCTTTTCCTTTAGTTTGTCATTTATCATTACTTCCCAGATTTTGATCCTTATAAGCAACACTATCAGATAGTGGAATAATATAGAGGGTGTATTTTTTCTCAAAATGAACTCGTTCGATTCCCGGCTAGGGAAAAAGTTATTTTAAAAAAGTAATGATGCAGTTTTAGTTTTTATCAAAATCGGCCTCGTAACTCCTTTCAGCATTTTTCGCTAATCTTTATAGTTTCGGATTTGGCCCTGAAGGCCCGTTTTAAAAATTCACCCTGTATAAAACATTAAAACGTCATTAACTAATTTGTTTACATTTTTGCATAAATTAAGTTATAGGTTTGATCATTTATAAACACTGTGAAAAATATGAACATTGGCGCCATAATATGATTAACAATCTTTTATGAACGTTTTTAAAGAAGAGTAACATATAAAATCAGTAAGCAATTGAATAAGATATAATATTAGCAAAATAAGTTTTTAACATAAAGAGGCTTTTGTAAGTTACTGATATATTAATTTAACTTATAAAAATGGATGCATTATTGATCAGCACCATCTATCAACGATAAACGGGCAAAATCAAAACAGTATTATTTAATATTTATTACAGAATTATTGCTAATGAATTATGTTCAAAATAAGTTATATAAAATTAGCAATACGTTTTAAATGAATTCTAGAATTATAAAACATTCAGAAACAATCCAAATTACATATAATAACATGTTTATTGAGTCTCATATAAATTTCATCCGTAAATTGCAACAAGGATATTTTATAGATGGCACAGAAATTATAATTATTAAGTTTTAAGTTATAAAACGTTTAACATTGTTTTAAATATAAATAATTATATTATATTAAAATTTACTTTAATATAAACAATTATATTAAGTTACCATTATAATATTTGGAACCAAAATACATAGATTGATAAACTTGCAAACTTACAATTTATAAAACTTGCCACTAGATGGCGCTATTTTATATTATTTTGTAACATACTTTATGTAATACGCATTATTGAAGTAATATAAATAATCCGAATAATTACAGATATATGTTTGTTTCTCTTATCATTTTAGCAGATGCGTTCATTTACCTACCCTTTTTTCTATTCGATATATATCATAATTATCATTCGTAAGGAGTAAACTCCAATCGTGCGTCGTAGCTGACACACACACACTTTTTTTTAGTATTTTTTGTTATACCGACCATGTAATTACATACTCTACAAAAAATGTCTCTATCTAGGTTCAAGGGATAGAACTCTGTGACTGAACAAACGTTGATTTCGGAGGCTCAGGATACGGAACCCTAAAAACGAAAGTGCAGTGGTAGAAAATGGCTGACAAAGATACTAGTCCAAATAAACTTCAGGATATTTCACGAATTCACTCGTTCACCTTTCCGTCATTAAAAGTTCTTTTTCTCAACAACTGTAATGACCCGTAAAGTTATGTTCACGCCAATGGATTTTAAACGGTTAATATTCTTTATAGAGCACAATTTTCCTTGCTCTACATAAGTTGATACCTACAAGTGATGTTCTATTGTAGAGTGGCTAACTGTCCTGTTTTGTGAGGACATTTCTTGTTTTTCGATATCCTGGGATAGCCCGAATAGTTTCTGAATTAAATATTTTACCACCAAAGAAAACATCTTGAGGACATTTACGACAGTTCTTCCCAAGAGTTATTGAAGAAAATTCTAGAAGGTCTGTGAAGTCTACTAATACCCACTTGGCCAACGTGGCTGAATATGGCCTAAAGCTTGCTTCGTCCAGCTGTGGGACGTTAATCATTTGATGTTGATAAATAAAAAATATATTCTTTAAATTTAATTTCAAGTTGCAGGAACTAGTGTCATTCGAAGGGGAGGTGATGCAGTTCTTACGTTTCGGTGGAAGAGAGTAGATTTGATAGACTTTTATATGAAACAATTTGCTTAATCCTTAGGAGTAACAAAGCATCTGTCATCGACTACATGTAAAATGAAATGTAAAGTAAAACGAATTATATGTAGTCGTTTATTATCCATGGGTGGCAGTGATCACTTACTGTCAGGTGATAAACATGCTAATTTGTTACTTCAAATCAAAATGATAAATAAAACTCATTACGCAATTTTATTTTCAACGTTTCTAAAATATCCTGGTTTTCAAAATTCAGAGATGGCAACCCTATTCTATTCTACCTATATACAGTACTTAGAAGTTAGTAATGAGTTTCTCGATTTGCAAACGTTTAGTAGCTAAGTTTGTGAGAACTTTTTATTCATTGCTGCTGCTAACTGCTATCGAGCCATTCATAGAAAATACTATGATAATTTCTGTAAGAATAATTTAATTCCTTCATTGTTAATTCTTTCCCTTGTACAGAGAGTTACAATATGCCAAAGAATTAGGTTATCTTTAGTCACACCCTTAGAGAACTCTAGAGTTATTTTTAAAGAAAATTGAGAATCAAAGAAGCATGTCACGGTCCATCTGATGGTATGTGGTGGCTAACGCTACACTCAACATCAACCAGGTCACATATGGATTGTTTCTTATGGGACGAGTTAATTCTAAGATAGTATGCCACATGTATGGTTTAGTTACCTTTTCTTTTAAACCAGAACACGCATCGTTTAACACTTTTGATATAAGGCTTAAGTATGTAGGTATGGTAGGTAGGTGGTGATATCACAGAAGCCAAACAATGATACAGTTTGTCACGGTAATACGTATTTATTACTATTTAGTTCAGCAAATTTTGCAAATAGCTAAAACAAAGCTAGAAACTTATCAATAATCCATTTGAGGTTTGTTTTTGGATCTACATCTTCGATACGCCATTAAGGTCAATCCCTAGATGATGCGTACTTTGGCGTACTGCCAATATAATCAAAAATAAGGTATTTTAACCTTTTGTGTCCTAGATATTCTAGATAACTTGCCAATAGTTAAAGTGACCTGTACTAAAATTGCATTTTATTTTGTAAGTGGGTACTACCATCCATTTGCGTTTGTAATACCGTACAGATATTATTAGAGCCCTACCTATGGTCTGTCACAAATATATTATTCCTCATAAGGACTAAAGTAAAACGCTTCGTACAAGTGTCTCTAGCAGAAATAGGTGTGACGGTGGTGCCTACGTCACATTACGAAAGTACGTAGTAACTATTTATTAATTTGTAACGAAAGATTCTATCACCTTAAAATCTGCCTCTGAATTATTTTCTTAGATGTAACGAAATTAACCTAAATAAATATAATATTTGTACTTCTATCTCAATAATTAAATTCCAATGCTGAGTTGTTCTCAAGGTTATTTCGACGAAACTATTTCTGAATAGACAATAAATTATTAAGTTACACGAATAAATTAATATAAGGCTACAGCAAAAAGAGTACATACCTTCTTTTTATTTATTTATTTTTTTGTTTACGAGGGGGAAACCTTCAAAAGGTACCCGACGACGTGGGAGCGACGCCGGGTTATGTTGGACTTTTACCGCACTAAAACCCTCCCGGTGGCCGTCCTCAACGCTTGTTGGAGAACTCTGGGATCTCCGAGGAAACACAACTGGAGTCATCCAAGCGCGATGCCCCGATCGGGCTCTGCCCTGGGGGAGAGCACTTTTGGCTCCTCCCACACTACCTGGTGTTTACGACGGTATGCGACCACACACACCGTCGTCCTTCCCGGGGTTGCATGCTGGACGGTTCGAGCTACCACTCTTGCCACCTGCAACTCCGGAAGCCCCCTTTTAGTCGCCTCTTACGACAGGCAGGGGATACCGTAGCCCTACTCTATTCCCGAGACTACAGGGACAAACATACCTAATATCTCATTTCGTAATGCTTAGACGACGAATCCCCTAAAAGTTCTTTGCAACATCGTAAAAAGTCGAAATTGCCGTTTTAAAAGTTTTTCGTAAATAACGTCGCTAAAATGTCGGGCATCTTTCTCGAAAATCGTAAGTCCAAAGTTAGCAATTGCGACATCTTTCTTTAAAGTTGTTTCTTTACAGATTTTTGTAATATTCCGCTTCAAAGAAGTAAGAAATAAGGAAACCATATGACACCAAAGTTTAGTACAGTTTCTCCCTTGTCGTTATTTAGGGGTGTAGTCAATAATATTCGTAGCTAAAACCCAAATGGGACGAGTATTTTTTGTGAAAATGACGGAGCTAAAAAATATATATATATACATCATAGATTAGTAAAGATTACTCACTCCTAACAAGAAAATGTACCCAGTTTTGAGAATTGAAATAGTTGCGTAAAAAAGTTTTGCCACGTCTCCGTGCCTTAATGTCCCTAAAATATTTGAAATAATTATTTATTTATTACGTAAATTACGTAATTATTACGTAAATTAGTTATTTATTCGTAAATTTTCTCTAAAAATGTTTTTATTTGTCAAGGATTCAAAAAAAGAACTTACTAAAATAAGCCATTTGTGGCTTCATTCAATTTCAAGGCGGCGAAGTATCTTTACTAATCTATGATATACATACAGAACCTCCCTTTTTGAAGTCTGTTGAGAAGAACAAAAATGTTATTTTAACATGTTTTTTCCCATTCATTATATATTCGTTGAGCAGTTTGAAACGCTTTAAAAGAACTACCGCTAAATACTAAAGATACAAATTGTTCAAGCGATTGTTCAACCTATTGGACGATCAGCCTAACTGTTGTTCCTGAAAATTGTTTTGTATCAATATTGAGGCAAACAACCTGTCAGTCTATATGTCCAGCAGTCATTTTGCTAAGAAATAACTATGACGTTAGTATTCCCAATTATAGAAGTGGGTGTAACAATAATATAATCGGTAATCTGTATAGAAGGTCCAATGTATAAAAAATTATATACATATATTATTATACTACATATATATTATACTATAATATTGATGTAGCAGTCCACCTGATGGTACGTGACTACAGCCGCTCATGGATATATGTTATTTTGGCAAAGGGAGATGGCAAAGGGCCGCTGGGTGCGCTGCGTACGCGCATGAATAGCGGCCGCGCCCGATGTCTTCCAACACACACCAAGTGTCCCGGGTTCGAGTCCGGGGTGTGTCACTGATATGTGTGGCTGTGCGTAAGTGTCGCTGTGACTGTGTAGTGTGTATGTATGTACGTGAGTATGTATATATGTAAGTGTGTATAAATATACGTACATGAATATTTTGTATGTTTGTGTATAAGTATGTGTGATATAAGAAATAAACTAAATACACATAAATTATGTTAATGTGGGTGAAGTGCCCACATGATCAACCCCAGATAATATTAGATTCCTATCTGACATCGGCCACAGATGTGCCGCCACCCCTGAGGACTAAGCTGTAATGCCTCGGAAAAGCGTTTAACATTGCTGTTATGAGACAGAAATAGGTGTAGCGGTGGTGCCGCCGGAGTCGACCAAAAAAAGTCTACCACCTTTCCTTTACTATAACAAAATAACAATTGATCGTCTATCAATAAATATATTGCAAAAACGATATACATAAGTAATTTACATAAATATTTGTAAAACCTTGAAAGCGCATCGACATAAATTATATAGAGTTCAAAGAAATTCTACTCGATCAACGAATACTGGAACTATAAATTGAAAGTTTTTGAAAGCATTTTCAGACTGTTGACTCCATTAAACAAATAATTGTCTTTGTTTCAACAACAATACATTGCTAGTTCACTTTCCTTTTACGTTTTATATCTGATTCGTTTTAATTGCTTGGTGTATACAGCCAAGAATATTTTTGCATACTATTGGAACATGCAAGTTGTATTGATATAAGTATGAGTAGTATTATATTAAGCTACCTTTTTGTTTATTCCGATATGACAACAGCTTGTTATGGGAGCTGGGCGTCGAGGAAAGAATTGAAATAGTTTATTTCGCGAACGAATTAATGCATTTATTTTACACAACACAAATTTTACACAACTTGTAACGAAAAAAAAAATTAAGTAATAGGTAGAGTCACTTTCCGCGATGGAGGTGAACTGTTCTCATGGCGGACGACCACCTGCACGTGGGACGCGCCTCGTCAACGTTGGACGTTCCGCGAAGGCACAATGCAGCGTGAGCACGGTGTAGGGATGGCGCGATTCACCCTTAACGTGTAGGGCTGTCCCTTACACGTACCTAGCTGATAATTACCACGTTTTAAAATAAAACTGGAATCTTACCTGATAATGATCATTGATCACAGGCTTTTTTTTTTTTTTTTGTTAACGAGGGGGAAACCTTCAAAAGGTACCCGGTGCCGTGGGAGCGACACGGGGTTATGTGGGACTCTTACCGCACTAAAACCCCCCCGGTGGCCGTCCTCGGCGCTGCGTAGAGGACTCCGGGATCTCCAACGGAACGCAACCGGAGCCCTCTTAGCGCTGTGCCCCGTCGGGCTCCGCCCAGGTGAGCTTGATGCTCACCACACCGTCTGGTGTGCACGACGGTATGCGACCACACATACCGCCGTCCTTCCCGGGGTCACTGGCCGGGCGGTTTGAGCTCCCACTCTTGCCGTCCGCAACCCCGGAAGCCCCCTTTTAGTCGCCTCTTACGACAGGCAGAGGATACCGTAGCCCTATTCTGGTCCCGGAACTACAGGGACAATTGATCACAGGCTATCGTGATCGTAGCTTGACCGCCTAATAGTTTAAGCGATAGTTGCTAAACCTACTATGTTTTCGGTTAAGCTGCTGCCGCTAAGACGTCCTATTTGCTTGAGCGACCAACGAGCTGTACATATTTGACGTTTTACAAGATCGATGACAAATTGACGAACGTATTGATGAAGACATGTACGTGTCTAAGATGCATTACTAATAGTCGTGGAGCTTTTTGACAGTGATTTTGTCAAATGTGTTAACCACTATTAAACGATAGTAGCCAATGAACGGTCAGTCTTAAGAAGAGAATTAAGGTGCCGTACTTTAATTCACTCCTAATAATAGCTACTATACAGCTTTGACACGCAAAGAGTTTCAAGTTCGAACCTCGATCTGGCAATTCTCTAAATAAAGAAATAATATCTGCCCTATCTAAACCCTTACCCTGGTCTAAGCGTTGAAAGCTTTTGTTTAGAAAATTCAAGCGCATGTCGGAAAGTTCCTCTCGTAATTAATATCCAAGTTGACGAAATCTTGACTAGCGGTAACAGTTAATTCTCGAAGCATTTAGTGCTTACTAGCAACTTCCGTATCTTCGTTTAAAGCCATAGTATTTTATATAAGACTTTATAGCCATCAAAGCGGTCCCGCATAGCTTCATGCAGGCATGTTATCCTGGGTAATTTTAAAATAAATGGGTTTATGTCACTTCCAGTAGTGGTCTTGCTTCTTTCAGCAGCTTAACAGATTTTAATCTTTTAGATTTTTTCTTCTCTTTTTAATGTCTTCCTTGTGTCTTGATGCAAGTATAGTAGGGGAGCTCGAGCTCCTTTTTGGGTTTTTTTAATTTATCCTTAAATTAATGGACTAACACACACATCAACACATTTGAGATGGGTTTTAGGTAGCTTATACCAATATACCTATAACCAATAACAAGGTTATACATCTATGCCTATAACCAAAGAACATTCCATTCAACATAATACTGTTATTTGAGAAAAATTACAAATATTCAGAAGCGACTGCTATTAATTGTTGCACAAAATTGTTTATATATTATATTAACCTCGTACACAATAACTTATTTATATATAACCCATTACCCTTCATTTCTTCTAGTTCCTTAGTTTTAAAAGCGTATAACATAAAAGAGCGTCACAAAGACTTAACGTACAAGAACTTAATAGAAATAATAAAGATTCTTGACATTTCATGGACAATGCCTATGGGCAATTCATTCCTTCATTCCAGTGGAAATATGACATCCTTGACATTACATCGTGACTTCATTCTACTATACTTATCATCTAGTTTACAACGTTTTTATTAACTTTACTTGGGTCTTGTCTTTTCGGGTGGAATTTTGCAGGCAACTGTACGCTACCTTCCAAGTGAGCTAGGAACTTGAAATTTTAAACACGTCATAACAAAAAAAGGTTGAAACTCCCAAGGAAAAAAAAAACAATAATGAATTAAAATAAATATTGAGAAGATATATCCTTTAATACACTTACGACATTTTTATAACGGACTAAAAGTAGAAAATATATTAAACGAATAACGTAGCGCGCAATAATACAAAATAGTTATTTACTCGTATACGTTAAGACTTCACACCATTTGCAGAAATATATATTATACTAGCTGACCCGGCAAACGTTGTGTTGCCATATAAATAAAAAAATGTTAAGGATGAACAACCCTTATCACTTAGGGGTACGAAAAATAGATAGTAGCCGATTCTCAGAACTGAATATGCAAAAATCAATTAGGAGAAAATCGGTAAAGCCGTTTCGGAGGAGTACGGTAACTTACATTGTGACACGAGAATTTTATATATAAGATTAATCAATTATCATCCACCAACAAGTCACTTACCACACTTATCACCAGATGAACAGCAAGCTCATTTTACATTCTAATCTTAAATTACAAAAAAAAATGTAAGACCGACTAAGCTACAGCAATAGCGGCTATATAACTTTGCGTCTATTTATTTCTTCTACACGATAAAAAAGTGTGTAACAGCAACTATCGCGTCGTGATTTAGAAGTTCGTTACAATGCCAACTGGCATGCCACACTTGTTGTTACAGTATTGTATTGAGAACCAGTGAAATCGACTTTATCTTCTAAAATTGGGTCATCGTCTAGCCTAGACTTTTACAATTCGTTGGCCTAGGCTTTTAAAAACGTTGGATAAGCTCAAAATAAACTGCATCAGTTTTGTCTGGTGTTATTATAGACTGCTGGGGACGGGTACCCACAGTTTAGATAGTTACAAGATGATAAAACAAGGCATTTATTTTAGGGCGGTGTTTAGTAGAAGATTTTAGTCTTAAATTTGAATCTTGCTTAAAAAATAGCAGTGATAAGCAGTGATAGCCCGATGCCGAAATGCAGCCTTTCAATCGAGTGATCCGAGGTTCGCAATCCCAGACAGCTTTGATTTTTCAAAATTATTGCATATACGAAATTAATTACTAACTACAACGGTGAAGGAAAACATCACGAGGAAACCTGTATACATAAGGTCTTATAAAAAAGTTCTCAATGATATGTGAAGTCTTCTAATACGCATTTTGCCTGCGCGGTGTTGATGGCCAAATACGAGAGAGCCATAACCAGCAAAGTTTGCCTCTGCCATTATTGAAGAATGTCATTACAAAGAATATCCTCTACAAGAAAATAAAAAATGCGTGCTCATTCACACATAATAGATACCTACTTCACAATAAAAAAGCTAGCATTATCGTTAGGGAGGACAAGGCTTACGGTAAGTCCACCGTCTCAGTATTTCTCAGTATAATGTTATTTAGCTACGAACTTCCTTTCCACGTACGTGACTGGACGACTTCGGCGGGACTCATGCGGGCTTATAGTTCATGTTCGAAGTTTCGGAATAAATGATCGTGTGAATACCGTACGGTAGGATTTTTGTTCGAGACGAAAGTTTCGAATATTTAGGACATGTTGACTATACTTTTCAGATTAAATGTCAACGATGTATGCGTCGTTGTTATCTTCGTAAATAACCTACAATTATGTATTGTATAATTATAATTAATATTAACTGAAACATAATTTGCAATCAATGTTAACTAAAATATAATTCAATAAGTAGTCACATTATACTTTTCGATTCGTGGAACGGTCATTCCAATAATAATATAATATATGACATTCAATCAAATGAAACACTTTTTATAAATTGTTACTCACATAAAGACTGATATTATAAAGAATGTCCTCTACAAGAAAATAAATAACCTTTCCTTGGCAGGCGCATAAGAATGCGTGCTCATTCACATATAATAGATACCTAGTTCACAATAAAAAAGCTAGCATTATCGTTAGGGAGGACAAGGCTTACGGCAAGTCCACCGTCTCAGTATTTCTCAGTATAATGTTATTTAGCTACGAACTTACTTTCAACGTACGTGACTGGACGACTTCGGCGGGACTCATGCGGGTTTATAGTTCATGTTCGAAGTTTCGGAATAAATGATCGTGTGAATACCGTACGGTAGGATTTTTGTTCGACAGGAGGTGTCGAATATTTAGGATATGTTGACTATAGTTTTCAGATTAAATGCCACTCAGCATCACCCTTTCCGTAAATTAAATAAAAATATTTATTGCATAAATATGTAACTATATCATAATTCAGTCAGTAAAAACCAGTGATAGCCTAGTGATAAAGAAACTCTGCCTATTGGTCGAGGAGTTCAGAGGTTCAAATCCTAGGCACGCACCTCTAATTTTTCAGTTTTGTGCGTATTAGAAATTAATTATCACTTGCTTAAAAGGTGAAGGAAAACATGAACGGTGAGGTAAAAAACCTGCATATCTGAGAAATCTTTAAAAAAAAACAAGTTTTCTAAGTTATGTGAAGATTACCAATACGCACTTGTCCAGCGGGGTAGACTATGGCCTAATCCTACTGAGAGGAGACCCGTGCCCAGCAGTGGGACAGTAATGGGTTGATGATGATGACGTCATAATTTACAACCAAATTTATTAATGTTTAAGTACTAGCAGTACCTACATATCCATTAATTAGGTGAAACGGTTATTCGCTTTAAGAATAACTGATAATAAATAGCACTCAATCAAATGTATAAATTGTTTATAAATGTTTCACACCTTTCCAATTATTCGCCGTTCATCCTTTTTAATTTAATATCGATACTTGCTACGTGTGGCACCATCTATTGAACGTTGCAAGCAAAATAGTTTCGCTATGTTCTGCACAGATGGCATTAGGTAGATTAATAAATATTAACCAACAAAAAGTATTGAGCATTATCTATATTTTTTCTAATAATTACATAATGTAACGTGTGCAACTCGCAATTGGATGAATATTTATTATCAACAATAATTTCTTACTTATGATAATTAACGTCTTGTTTCATAACTTTCTAGATTTTCATGTTTTATCTGTGGTTAAGAAAAATTATCTAATGTTGTTATTACTGTTCTGTATATTAATTGGACATTTTCGTTTTTGTGTTGTTTTTTTGAACCAACGACCTTTACACCTAGAGGTAGCTCAGTGTTTCATGGTTACTAAAATTATACGATCACATACTCATATTATGTGCCTACAAACATATTGCGAATACGAGTAAATTATGTTTTGCAATCATACATATTATCTAAATGATTGAAAGTTGATTGTACCTATTTAGGTATGTATTGCTAGCAAGTTGATAAATCCAGGACGATGCATAGATTTTTACAATGTTTTCATAAATAAAAAATACATTTTTATCATAAAAATACTGTTTAAAAATTTAAGATGAATGATTAATATAATGTCACGAAAATTGTGTAATCAAAACTGCGAATAGTCCATTGAAAAGTTACATTTGGGTATGCATTTGTCAGAGGACGCAATTTTATTTTTTTAATGTGTAGGGGGGGTCAGTAGAAGCTTAAGTTCAAGTTTGTGGGGTCGGCACCCTTGTCCCCCGGCCGCCATCTTGGAAAAGGGGGTGCAAAGGGTTTTCGCGCTGTATCTCGTAAACTAGTTACCCTACAGAAAATTTAATCAAACATAAAATGTAGCAAATTAAATTTCCTACAATTTTATTTCTATTACTTTTTATCGTCAAGTGACCAACAAAAAAGTTATAAACAAAAATAAATGAAAATTTTGTAACAAATTTCCTTTTGGAGGTTATAACTTTTTTTCAGTTCATTTTACAATAAAATGACATCACAGCAATTTTGTAGAGGGTTTTTCAACGAACAATTTCCTCTATATAATTGTTTCATTTTATTTATTTATCTAGGTTTTACAGCGCTCCAAACTTGAACGGATTCTCGAATGCTCATAGGGATGCAATAAAAACTAAAAATTAGGCTTACTTTTCTATCTATATTTTTTTTATTCATACAATTTATTATGATCTTAACATTCCTATGCTATTATTAAACTATGTTTGACCCTTTTACCCACCACCTATGAGGTAATCCACGGGCAATTTCTAGACAAAATAATGTTATTTATTATTATATATTGAAAAATGTCTATCAGTTATTATTTTTTCATTCTCTTCGATGGTCCAGGCTGCGAGAAAAAATCTGAATCAGTATCCGAGGTGAATTTTTGTAGTATAATGGGAGTTGGTATTGGCATCATTGTCGGTAATTCATCTTCTAATTCATTTTCTTCAAGTAATGTTGATATGTCCACGATGTTGCTGCAGCTTTCACCACCACAATGGAGGCAAACTGGTGAACATTTAAGGCCTGCTTTTCGGCAACCGCACGCACTTCCACAATTTCCTTTGCATCTGCAAAAGATTAATTTCATAAGCTCGGGGGGTGCTGAAGGCTTGGAAGCTTGGATTGGCATCCAAAATTTTCCATGCTTTTTCCAGCCCCATTCTTCTGGATCACAATATTTACCGAGCCATAACTGAATCTGGTGATACACTCGGAAACTGTGGAAACGGGCTGCATCTTGTGTTGGAGGAAGTGAAGAGAGATTAAATGCATTTTTTGTCACTGTCTTAGCAAATCGTTTGTATCGCAGAGTGTCTAGAGTATCGTCTTTATTTCCGCCATATAAAGAGACGAAAAAATGAATCATAAATAACATTATTTTGTCTAGAAATTGCCCGTGGATTACCTCATAGGTGGTGGGTAAAAGGGTCAAACATAGTTTAATAATAGCATAGGAATGTTAAGATCATAATAAATTGTATGAATAAAAAAAATATAGATAGAAAAGTAAGCCTAATTTTTAGTTTTTATTGCATCCCTATGAGCATTCGAGAATCCGTTCAAGTTTGGAGCGCTGTAAAACCTAGATAAATAAATAAAATGAAACAATTATATAGAGGAAATTATTCGTTGAAAAACCCTCTACAAAATTGCTGTGATGTCATTTTATTGTAAAATGAACTGAAAAAAAGTTATAACCTCCAAAAGGAAATTTGTTACAAAATTTTCATTTATTTTTGTTTATAACTTTTTGTTGGTCACTTGACGATAAAAAATAATAGAAATAAAATTGTAGGAAATTTAATTTGCTACATTTTATGTTTGATTAAATTTTCTGTAGGGTAACTAGTTTACGAGATACAGCGCGAAAACCCTTTGCACCCCCTTTTCCAAGATGGCGGCCGGGGGACAAGGGTGCCGACCCCACAAACTTGAACTTAAGCTTCTACTGACCCCCCCTACACATTAAAAAAATAAAATTGCGTCCTCTGACAAATGCACACTAAGGCCTAAAAAATGTAACATTTCAATGGACTAGAATAATTCTTTGTTTGCAGGTAAATATAAGAATTATAGAAGTAAGATTCAACTGTTTTTATGATTTCTGAAAACCGACTTTGCAAAACAAGTTAATGATATTCACGATATAATTAAGAAAATGCTTTCGATATTTCATTTAAATAGCATCAATACGTCTAAAATATCAATAATAAAATTACATAAACTGAACATGACTTATTTTTAGAACTTTTTAAATACCTTTTGGAAGACTGAAATAAAACAAAGTCGATGACAAAGTATTAAAATTAGAGAACAAGGTAAGATCGTAATCATAACAATGATAAAGACGACATAAATTTGTAATAACTACGGCGCAAAACTAAAACAATGTAAGAACTAAATAACGCACCAATTTGATTTTTCAGCATGGGATTAGTCGAAATTTCGAGAAATAAATGGCCGGAGCTTCGAGACCTTTACAAGACTGTATGGCCGAGAGGTGCGGCGGCTTATTGCGCTCTCGATACTCAGATAGCTAATCCTGCAATAAGCGATATTACCAATTTCAAAGTATACTGCCCGGACGGAGATATATCCAATGGCATGGTAGCAATCTGTGATTCGGTACGATAAAATGATATTAACAACACTGACTGACTAAAAACACATCATATTCTCATATTTAATCCTTATTATTCTTTAGCGTTTACTTTCACCGTACTAAAATGTTTATTTTTAATTATTTTATGTCTGCCTGTCGATCATTGATCGGTTTATCACAGGGCATATTTACGTTTTAAAAAAAAATGAAGCTTCTAGAAAAATGTCAAAAGAGCGCGCTTTCGAGAGGAATACTCTATCGCGATTAATATATTTAGATATTTATTTTCATAACAAGACTTAACTAACATTCATTTTACAGTTCGGTTACTACCAACTTCTCATCCACCAAATAAATGATATAGCAAAAATAGAAGAAGCCTTGGAAAAGACTAATGTTGTTGATTGGAATAGGTCTGTTGTGGTACCCTCTGCTCATCCTGAGGTGGTAGAGTGCCTTGAAAGATTGCAAAAACGGCTAGGAATTTGTAAGACCTATACAAAAGCTTGTAAATATGTTCTAGATAATACCAAGCCGCTTTATGATTTAAGGTAAATGTACAAATTGCACAAGTCTCATCCACGATTTTATTACATTTTGTATGTTACGTCGATACGAATACATTAATATGCAAAATTTCTAATTTTAGTAAAGTTGGTAGCTTACCTATTTCTGCCCTTTATCGCAAACTATAAAGTTTCATAATATTTATATTTAACTATATTAAAATTATCTTATTACTACTTCATTTAATTATCTTTCTTCTGCCTTAGTATCTAAACATAACTTCGATTTATCATTATCATAATTAACCTCTCATTATGCTATTGCCTATATTCTTAGAATAACAAGAATATCTATATACTATATCCATATACTCTATTACAATGTCAAATTACGCTCGGTAACTACTTTTGAGAACTTTATAACGAATTTAGCAATTCATCTTTACAGTTAATACTAATTAATTTCTTATACTTTCAGCATACATCCACCCGAATCTTATGTGGGTCCACTAAAACCCAAGCACATTCCGTTAATCGACAAAACGTGGTCATACCACAGTGGGACCACCCATCTCTTCTTCGAAGTACTGATGAACAATGGCATGACATATGTCCTCTATTCAGATAAAGATGACAAGCCAATGTCATGGATCTCGGTGGACATGCATGGTGCCTTGGCTCACCTCTTCACGTTGGAAGAGTACAGAAAACGTGGTTATGGCGAATTTCTTATCAAATATGTCGCAAATGACCTCAGACGAAAAGGAAGAATCGTTCTGGCGTACACTATATATGGCAATGAAGCCCCAAAGAAATTGTTTTTGAAACTAGGATTTGATATTATTGGGCTGGATCATTGGATTACATTAAATAAAGAAAAATAGAAAAGACATCTTGTTTATTTTATTTCTTAATAAAAACAAATTCATTAATAACATTTCACAATGCCAAAGGGCAACCTTTTAATGTATATTTAGAAGCAATTGATCTTTTATCGTTGCAATTAAAAAGATAATTAAACGTATAGCGTGTATCGCTTAATAATAACATTGGAGTGTCTGTCTGTGATGTTATTAGTTAGTATTCAAAATACTTGCCAAATTCTAAGTACATACGATTTGTAAAACTTGTTCGGCCTCTTTTTAACATCAGCTGAATAATACTCGATATAATACATGAAAATATAAATTAAAACGTACTCTTATCATCACTGAGATAACTTTATTTGGTTATACCTGATAATTTATATCACTTCTGTATCGTTGCATGCAATCATTATATCAGAGTTGCATTCTTATCTATTCGGGTCTAAATATCAATTTAATCATTTTAATAGTAACAAAGAAGTGTCAATGTGGTTGAAGCTAAAAATAAATATTATATAAAACAGGTATTTTACACAAAATCCCTAACTTTTTTTAAAAAATCTTGTAATGCCTTATAAAACTTCGATCATCCGAAAATACCAAATAGGATCAGTATTGTCCAAGATCAACTCGACAAAAACCATATCATGAAACATAAGAAAATACAAATGACTGTATGGCTTGTTCAAATCAGAAATAATAGAAAATGGAAAAAGCAAGAACTTAATTATTAAAATAACAGACAACCACTTTAATTTAATTAACTCATATATATTGCCCGATATAAAAGTAGGCGGAATAATAACAATAACATTACTAACCGATATCCAATTAATAGTATTATAAATACAGAATGTATTATAGATAATTCAGCTAGACCAGCTAGAGACGAGAGAGTTGCAAGAACAGACGTTTATACCGCTTCCTGTTATAAATATACCAAAGTATCTTATCACCATGATTGAAGAGCCACTGCATATATTTCCCGTGGAGAAGTGGTCTGAATTAGAAGACGTATTCAAAACTGATTGGCCAAGAAGTATCACAGGTTTTATGGTTTTGGAACGACAAAAGTACATATTACAATGCGGCCTTGATTACGGGTTCAAGGTTTACTGCCCCTTCGGGAACGTGAACAATGGGATGGTTGCTCTTAATATAAAGGTATGTTCCTGTAGGTACTATAGTTTTTCGGTAGATTCTCATCAACTTTTAATCCATTCGTTTTGATCCATCGACACGTCCACTCCGTGAATGCTGATGCCTAATGCAACAGATATGCTGATTGGTGGTAAGAGATACTGATTAGTGGCTAAGATCAGTCAGAAGTTTTTGTATATTAAAAAATCGATATCAAATACTCTATATCTATTACATTTTACGCATATGACCATTCTTTGATAACCAACAGCTAGACCTTCCTTAATTAACGCGAGTTATAACCGATCCAATACCCTCCAGAACCTCCTATTGTCTGATGAAAAATATTTGAACTCATTGTTTTAACAGTAAGAAAATATGTTTCCTGTAACATTACAGAAAACATTCTTCGTACTCGTAGTACACTGCCCCAATGATGACACCAGTAAGCTTGAAGATGCACTGAAAACAACGAATCTTATTGACTGGACGAAGAAGATGGAAGTTCCCTTTGCGTCGAAGCATGTTATGAGTTGCATTAGACGAATCATACAAGAGAAGCGTCTGGTAATTCTCCGCACGATGCCGTTTACGACATACGTGTTGGATAAGGCATCACCCCTATTCAATGTTCAGTAAGTGGATATATTAATCGCTTAAAAATTATACTTTTATGGGTCAAAATCCACAACGCTGCAACGCTATACGAAGCAGGAAGGTCAAGGTAAGTAAAGGAAACCGGCAAACATATTTCTGTTATATAATAAGTATTAAGCGCTGCTCTGTTCTAGATTGAAGGTTGTGGAATTAGAGAGACACTTATACACAAATGTACTTAATGAATGTAAAACACTTACATACTTACGATTTTTAAAAATCTGTTGACTCAGGAAATGATAATTGTTCCAAATATTCATTTTCAGAATACCTCCGGGATTTTCTTTCGACTTATTATCACTAGAATATGTCAACATAATCAACTCTACCTGGCCGCACAGATACCCAAACTCGGATTTCTACTTTGAACTACAAATCAAGGCAAAGATGGGATACGGTTTATTCAAGAAGGGGAAGCTAATATCCTGGGTTCTTATTAGTGAAATGGGATCTCTGTCACATTTTTTCACTTTACCAGAAGAAAGGGGGAAAGGTTATGGAGGCTTACTTCTAAAGTTGATATCAAACGCTCTAATCAAAGATGGGAAGTATGTAGTAGCTTATTGTTTGGTGGATAACGTAAATGCGTCAAAAATTTACCAAAAACTTAATTTTCGAGGCGTTCATACTACTTATCGGTACATGTTTTCCGGATAAAGTGATTTTTAAAGTAATTTACGTAGATTTATTACTATTTGTTTTTACTTGCAAACGTCTTGTAAAAAATTATTTTAAACAAAAGAAGAACTATCGTTTAGAATTGGTTTAGTGTAATATACACTCTCTTTGAACTCTTATGAGATTTTTTTAATAAACAATAAAGTCGGTCAACTAAATAAGAATTTTATATGTACTAAAAAACTAACAAAAAATAGCTAGAAACACCCAAAAATAAAAAAGCTGTTAAATATCTTTGAGGAGGATCAAAGTATTACCAGTTACTCTGCACCAACTACATCAAAATTATATCTTGTTATACTTAGATAATCAAAAAATAAAAATATACAAGTTATTAATACATCTAATAAAGGTCTTTTCATTTAAAAATTAGTAAATAAGAAAAATTTTAACACTAACGTCAAATGTATTGGGATAAATAAGTGCTACCACACGACCTTGATGACTACAAATTGTGATGCATCGTAAGAGGATAGATTTGTGGCACGTGCTATAGATAATACAGCTGATTTTCTTCACTAGAGCCAGAACTGTGCGGGAGGTCCGCGTGTACGGATGTTTAAAGCGAATAAAATAAATCACAATGGTCGAGGAACCTTTACAGTTGCTTCCAGTAGAGAAGTGGTCTGAACTAGAAGATGTTTTCAAAGCTGATTGGCCAAGAAGTATCTCTGGATTTATGGTTTTGGAACGGGAAAAGTTCTTAATGCAGCGCGGCTTCGATTATGGATTCAAAGTTTATTGCCCGTTCGGGAATGTGAATAATGGAATGGTTGCTCTCAATGTAAAGGTATAAAATTATATATTATGAATTAAATAATTGATACTAAAGACTATCACTAGCTTTCGCTTTTGAAATTTAAAGTAGGAACGTAGTCGAATTGATTAATGTAAAAAGTTAAATATTATTAAATAGTAAGGTATTATATATCGTCATAGAAAGTAAAAAAATCAGATAGTTGCACAGTAAATCAAGTCTAATTATATACTAGCACCTACTAATTTGTATATAATTTTAATTATTCAAGTATCAATTAAGTTTCAATTATTCAACATAGTTGTTTTTTTTTTTTGTTTTAGTACAAGTGCTATGAAATCATAGTTCAATGTGCCAGTGATGACACCGGTAAACTAGAGGATGCACTGACAACTACTAATATTATTGACTGGACGAGGCAGATAGATGTTCCCTTCGCGCCTAAACATGTGGTGGCCTGTATTAAACGGGTCATACACTACAAACGCCTAGTTATTCTGTACATTATACCGTCTATAGCATATGTGTTAGATAAAACATCACCATTGTTTGATGTGACGTAAGTAGATAACGATGAAGTAAATCTTTTGTTTAGTTTATAGAGGTCAACGCAAAGTAAGTGCATCGAGCCACGATGCATTTGAATGCAATTATTATTCGAATAATTTAGCAACATATATGAAACAAGTTCTTATAAATTTTTGCATCGTATTGCAATTCGCTAGAGTATTTAAAAGATCCGCACATATTTAAATTATGATTGTATGCCCACCTGTTTGTACCCATGTTCCATAATTTAAAAAAAATATACCGGCCGAATTGATAACCACCTCCTTTTTGAAGTCGGTTAAAAATGATTTGATTGATTGATTATTTTTATACGTACTTTGTCTTCAGTAATTTGTATAGTAAATGTTTCATTTCGCTTCTATAGCAATCAAAATATTCTTTTTCTTAAATTGAATGCTATAAATCTCCATTTCCAGGTTACCTCAAGGATTATCTTTCGACCTGTTATCGCTGGAATACGTAAACCTAGTCGCCTCTACCTGGCCACATAGATATCCCGACTGTGACTTCCTATTCGAAATACTAATCAAGGCGAAATTGGGATATGGTTTATTCAGGAATGGAAAGCTAATATCTTGGGTTCTAATCAGGGAATCGGGATCTCTGCTACATTTGTATACTTTGCAAGAAGAAAGGAGAAAGGGTTATGGAGAACTGATTCTGAAAATGATATCAGATATTTTAATAAAAGATGACAAGTATGTTGTGGCCTTTTGCGCAGTGGGCAACGACAACGCAGCAAAACTGTATTTAAAACTAAATTTCCAAGCCCTAGGCGATCCTGATTGGTGTACGTTTACGGGCAGTAGTGAATAATTTAGTCTTAACTAAATAAATCACGTGTGATCGTGCTCCCTTACACGTGCAATTACTTCTGAAATACAATTTCAATAATCTTTTGTGAATGAGTATAGTTGATTCCAGCTTAAAGGATACTTGTGAAATGTGGACATGTTATCGAAATCTATATTATCTGTGGCAGATTAATATCTGCGCCGCTCAATAGTATATTTATAAAATATATAAGCTGAGTTTATATGTGTATAATGATAATATGCTCGAATTATGTATAAAGACTAACAATCTTGCTACCAACGGGCGCCTTTTTGTTAATATGGAAAACATAAGTAGAAATTAAAATAAAGTGAATATTCGAAATGTTGTTTATAAAATAGCTGATGTAGAAGCTCATCAGACCTGAAGTATCAGATATACAGGCAAACAGGTTCTGTTGTCCTCCCGGTTAGTGATCTTCTAAAGCTATTAAAAGTACCATTAAAGACTACATTATTTTATACAGACGTGAAATAAAAAAACTTAACTAAAAGTCCTGAGAAATTATTAATTGTGTTATAATTTAAACAACAGATGCTATTATTAAAGCAAATTAAATTGAATGCATTAAGCTAATCTTAGCATATTGATAAATAAATTAAGATAATTTATCAACTTGATAATAGTAAACTATTATCAATTGATTAAATTGCAAATCTAACAATTAATTAAATTATTGGGATAGGTAAGTTCACCACTACGTCAATGACGACAAATTGTTACGTATGTATCGTAACAGAATCTTTTATATATATATATATATATTCCTTATGTGCGTGTGTATGGCACCACTGTCATTCCAATGCAGGTACAAATTTTCCATTTTATGTATGTCATATTATTTCTTTAAAATGCGGGCGAAGCCGCGGGCACCACTAGTATTTGTATATATTTGGTGACATAAATTATTCATAATTAAGTTGACTTCACTTGAACGAGCCAGAAGTGCGCGGGAATTTCGCATGATCGCATGTATCATTAAAAATTAAATTAATTATAATTTCGTAAATAAAATAAACCGCAATGATCGAGGAACCTTTACAGTTGCTTCCAGTAGAGAAGTGGTCTGAACTAGAAGATGTTTTCAAAGCTGATTGGCCAAGAAGCATCTCTGGATTTATGGTGCTGGACCGGCAGAAGTATTTATTGCAGCGCGGCTTCGATTATGGATTCAAAGTTTACTGTCCGTTTGGTGATGTTAACAATGGAATGGTTGCTCTCAATATAAAGGTACACTTATTAAATAATAACTATAAGTATTGTAAAGTATTTGTAGTAAGACGATTGAATGTTTCACATTCTTTTTTTTAATTTTACATTAACTTTTCAATCATTTGTTTCGAACTAATTTATTGAAAAAACTCTCACCCACTCTCCAATTTGTAATACATTTTTTAATCATAAATTCGAGTATTTCTAGTGCTAAAATTTTTGAAAAGCTATATACACTATCTACTCAATATAATTGATAATTAAATAGCAATAAAAACTAATATTTATATAATGTTGAATTGAGAACATAATTATGAGTTACCTAAAAAAATGTTTAAATACGAAGGGAGTAAGTAGGACAATGCAATTTACAGCTGCAACTGTTTCCATTTGCATATTAAAAAGATACAAAACATTTTTACACATAAAATAAGATATAATTTATTATTTGTCATTCTAGAACAAATACTACGAAGTCATTATACAATGCGCCAGTGATGACACCAGTATACTCGAGGACGCATTGAGAACCACTAAAATTATAGACTGGACTAGACAGATCGAAGCTCCCTTTGCACCCGACCATGTGATGTCTGTTCTCAGGCGAATCATCGAGTACAAGCGCCTAGTTATTCTGTTCATAAATGCCTCCACAGCATACATGTTAGATAAAAACTCACGTTTGTTTGATATGTCGTAAGTAATATTACTTAGTATTTAGGTAATAAAAATAATTCCCTTGTATTGTTACTATTTACATAAATATTAATAAAGTACGTCCCCCTTACCACATACTTCAAAGTAAAACAGCAGCACTAACACTTCAGCTATAAGGCAGAAATAGGTGTTGCGATGGTGCCTCCGGAATCGAAGCACATAGGGTTCACCAGTCATCTTCTGCCTTCTTCTTACATCATTTCAACTATCTAAAATAAATCTATTATGTTGCATCCATAGCATTAGCATGACAGTAAATTACTTATTTTTTAAATTAAATTATATAAATCTTCATTTCTAGATTACCTCAAGGATTGTCGTTCGAACCGTTACCACTGAAATATGCAAACTTAGTCGCCTCTACATGGCCGCATGGATATCCCAACTGTCACTTATTTTTCGAAATACTAATCAAGGCGAAAATGGGATATGGTTTATTCAGAGACGGAAAGTTGATTTCTTGGGTTCTGATCAGAGAATCAGGATCTCTATTACATTTGTACACAGTCCAAGAAGAAAGGAAGAAGGGTTATGGAGAACTAGTTCTAAAGTTGATATCAGATGTTCTAAGAAAAGAAGGAAAGCATGTGCTGGCTTTTTGTGCCGCGGGCAACGACAATGCAGCGAAATTGTATCAAAAATTAAATTTTGAAGCAGTTGGTAACCCTGATTGGTGTACGTTTACGGAGAGCAGTCAATAAATTGAAATGTGTATAAGTTTATTTGTAAATTGTCTTTTTATTATTTGGAACCAAGTATATCCTCGTTGAATTTTAGCTTAATACAAGATTTTGTAATGAAATAACACATCTTATTTGCTTTACTTCTTACATTTTATTTATCTTATTTATTTTACACGCATTTTATTTCTGTAATATTTAATGCATCCAACACCATTTTACCATTCGCATTTTACCAACGGCAATATTTAATTTTTATACTTTTGTATATCAGTTTACTTATATGTACCTACTTATAAACTTTCTTCTTTCATCTTTCAAGCATAGCTCACAAACTCGTACTTTTGCAAAGATATATAATACATCTGGTGATAAGTCAAAAATAATGTTGTTTGCATGCGTGTAAGATAGAGCATGACCTTTTTAATGTAAAGTCAATATTTACTTTAATATACAATAATTGACAAAATAACATTTTGATGACGCAATAAAATTGTTCAATATCACAATGAATGAAATACACGTTAAGATAATTATATAAGGAAGACAATATCAATAAAATTTGCCATGCTATCTGCGTACATTATTTTTGCATATCGTTACTAAAGAATACATTTCACACTATATAAACTAACGTCATTGCCACACTATATAAATAAACATAATTCCATTCTGTTTTTTTAATAAATTGTTCGATACATCGATTTCAGAATACCTTCAAAATTTCCTTTAGATCTACTAGAATATGTCAACATATTACGTGCTCTACCGGTCTATATAAATATCTAAAGTCGCAATAAAAAATTGGTTTCCTTTAATATTATTTCACATGCATTCAACCGCGACTTCTCTCGCGTGAATTGAATTAATGAAATTTATCTTAATGTAGACAATTAAATTGTATTGCATAAAAATATCTATGAAAATAAACGTAAATATGCACACCGTACAGTTTTACCATGTTTTACTGTGATCATTCAAACTATTTTAGAATTTACATAATAATATCTCTTATCATGTATCATTGCAACATTCATCAACTCACTCAACTCAAGTACAGTACAAGTATATTTTTACGCAGATAAAACTCTACATTTAAATTAAATACACATATTTGAATGGAATTATAAACCTACCTACCATCGATAGTATTGAGATAGGTAAGTAAACAATATTGACCTTGATGACGACAATTTGTGACGTAATCTAACAGGATAATATCATCCTCGGGTTTTTTCAAGAGACATTTTACAAATTTTGCATGAATCACGCCAGAACTGCGCGGGAGGTCGGCGCAAGCAGACGTATCGTGGCGCAAATAAAATAAATCACAATGGTCGAAGAACCTTTACAGTTACTTCCAGTAGAGAAGTGGTCTGAACTAGAAGATGTTTTCAAAGCTGATTGGCCAAGAAGTATCTCTGGATTTACGGTTTTGGAACGGGAAAAGTACATGTTGCAATGTGGCCTCGATTACGGGTTCAAGGTTTACTGCCCGTTCGGAGACGTGAACAATGGGATGGTTGCAATGAATATAAAGGTATGTTTTTAAACATTATTCAATTAATTGATATTTCTCCACTTTAGATAAAATTGAAATATTAACAGTCCAAGAAAATTGAGGTCAAATATACTTTTGTCATTGGTACATTCTCCACGGTCTATACATTTGATTATCGTAAGGCCTGCAAAACTGAAAGATAATTTGAAAACAATGCATATTGAAGTAAAGTACTTAATTACTTAATAATTCAATGATAGGGGTAACAAGATAATTACAACACTAATGAAGGCCTAACTACTTAAAATATTTTAATTGGTTTTATTTTCACGGGAAATAAAATGTACATTTTATCAAATCTATGTATGTGTCATTACAGAAAACATTCCACGAAGTGATAGTTCAATGCGCCAGGGATGACACCAGTAAACTCGAAGAAGCGTTGAAGACTACTAATATTATCGACTGGACCAAGGAGATTGAAGTTCCCTTCGCGCCTAAACATGTTATGTCTTGCGTTAAACGAGTTATAGAGTACAAACGTCTGGTTATTCACCACATAAGTACTACCACAACATACATGTTAGATAAAACATCACCTCTATTTAATGTGACGTAAGTAGATAATGGTAATACAATTAGATATATTGTACTGTAACATGTTTTATCACATTTAATGGGGCCCAAAGTAATTTATCATGGTATAAAATTTATGAAAGAAATTCAGGCAGATTTTTAAATATTAAGTTTACTAAAGCTTACATCCGCTTGCCTATATCTATGCTTAACTTTTTAATACAGGTTGCATTCAGTTCCTGTAGCTTTTTAAGAATAAGTATTAAAGAAAAAAGGTGGTTTTTAAATGAATTATCACAAATCTTCATTTCCAGATTACCTAAAGGATTTTCCTTTGACTATTTGTCACTGGATCATCTCGACTTACTCGACTCTACCTGGCCGCATAGATATCCTGGCTCTGACTTCTATTTCGAAATACTAATCAAATGTAAAATGGGATATGGTTTATTCAGGGACGGAAAGCTGATATCCTGGGTTCTCATCAAGGAAATGGGAGCTCTTTTACATTTATACACTTTGCAAGAAGAAAGGAGGAAGGGTTATGGAGAACTGGTGCTAAAGTTGATGTCAGATGTATTAAGAAAAGATGGAAAGTATGTGGTGGCATTTTGTGTAGCGGGAAACGAGAATGCAGCAAAACTGTACCAAAAACTTAATTTTCAAGCCACTGGTGATTCCGATTGGTGTACGTTTACGGGCAGCAGTCAATAAATTAGAGTATACGATTAAGTTTAAATGTGTTATTTATTTTTTTATTTACAACTATACCAAATTTGCGTAGTTTTTACAATTGACCAACCGCTGATGAGTAAGGTTTAATTAGACATACTCATACTAAAATACTATTTTCTTGAGATTAAGTTTTATCTGGCTTTTTACTTGTTTTTTTCAAAGATACAGTAAAAAGAAGGCGACATTAAAAAAGAGCCGTATATTCCCAAACAGAGATTTAAGAATTATAACTCTAAATGTTTTTTAGTGCTTCGCAAAATCTGGCCAGTAATTACGTTGAAAATTTTTGACGATTTGAATTCATAAAAGATAAAAATTGTCGAATAGCTTACACTTATTTTTTAATTGATGTCATAAATAAATTTTAATTAAATTAAAATCAATAGTAATATGACATGTTAGTTAATTACCATGGTAAAAAAATAACTTTGTACCGCAGATATTATATCGGTGATCTTTCTTGAATCAAAGCCAGATCTGCACCAGAAGTCAACGTGGACGGACGCATCATTGCATAAATAAAATAAATACCAATGCTTGAAGAACCTTTACAGTTGCTTCCAGTAGAGAAGTGGTTTAAACTAGAAGATGTTTTCAAAGCTGATTGGCCAAGAAGCATCTCTGGATTTATGGTTTTAGAACGACAGAGGCACTTATTGGAAATCGGCCTAGATTATGGATTTAGAGTCTACTGCCCGTTCGGAGATGTGAACAATGGAATGGTAGCTCTTAATATAAAGGTATGGTCACAAACTTAATTGATTGATATTATGAACACTTCACAGCTTTCGATTTTGTTGCATGAAATAGCAATATCGAATGGAAATTAATTTTTATGAATAATCTCAACTTACAAATAAGATCAAACCTAACAATCAATACAGACGTTACTTAACTACCCAACTTAATTATTAAGTTTCATAGAGATAACGTACATAATCAAATAAATTACAACAATAACCTATTTTACCTACTTTTAGGTATTAAGGGATTGATTTATTTAAGCAAAGTATGTAAATATTTTATCCAATCTAAAATGTTTTTACAGAAAACATATTACGAAGTAATAGTTCAATGTGCCAGTGATGACACCAGTAAACTCGAAGAAGCATTGAAGACTACTAATGTTATCGACTGGACCAGGGAGATGGAAGTGCCGTTTGCGCCTAAACATGTGATGTCTCTTATTAAACGAATCATACATTACAAGGGCATGGTTATCCTGCACACAATACCCTCTATAACATATGTGTTAGATAAAGCATCACCTTTGTTTAATGTGACGTAAGTAGATAACGATATAACATATCTTGTTAGTTAGTTATATTCAGTGCAACGCAATGCAATTCTGTTTCGAATAATGACGTGTAATAGAAAAGAGTAGCTCATTAGTCGCGTAGCGAATATTCGTAGAGACAAGTTACCCTGATTACGCCCTGTTTTGAAATAGCTGCTATGAAAAGTTTTTAAAAATTAGATTTTCCCATAATAATGCAATTCATCGGAGCATAAACCTGTCCACATCTATCCTTAATTTTGCATACGGTATGTGTTGAATAATTTCTGCACGGTTCTTTTACACTACAGATCTGTCAAATGCATACCCTGCCAGACAAAGTATTCTGATACTGTTTCTAAATGAAATATTACTAATCTTCCCTTCCAGATTACCTCAAGAATTTTCTTTCGCACTTTTATCACTGGAATATCTCAACTTACTCGATTCTACCTGGCCATATAAATATCCCACCTCGGACTTTTATTTCCAAATGCTAATCAAGGCGAAGATGGGATATGGTTTGTTCAGGGAGGGAAAACTGATGTCTTGGGTTCTCATCAATGAAATGGGAGCTCTACTACATTTGTACACTTTGGAAGAACAAAGGGGGAATGGTTATGGAAAACTAGTTCTAAAGCTGATATCAGATGTTCTGATAAAAGGAGGAAAGTATGTAGTTGCTTTTTGTGTAGTTGGTAATGATATTGCAATTAGTTTGTATCAAAAACTAAATTTTCAAGCAATTGACGTGTGCGATTGGTGTACGCTTACAGGCAAAAGTCAATAAATTAAAACAAAATAAAGTAAATTAGATTTTTATTCCAACGGTTATTGCAAAAAAATTCGTAGAGTTTACGAGAAGTGCAAGTGTACGTTTAGGAGAAGTACCCAAATGAATGTTCTTGTTCAAGATGAGATGAATGTTGAGACGCATGTCATCCTACTGAAAATGAAGAACGTAGCAACTAGCTACTGCAAAATTACTTATCTTTCGCATTTTTTTCTCCAAGTACTTTTAAAGGAACAAAAAAATGTCCATGCATTCATTACCTTTAACAGATAGTTAACAATAGCTCGAAAAAGACTTGCGACAATCAGTACATTAAAAAGTTACTGACAGCTGAAGCTATTGACGTAATTTTTTCCTGTATATTTACTCGCAGATAATTATAAATTACTGTTTTTTATAAAATTGAAGTAGCGAACTAGCATTTAGTCTTCTTGGTGATCACTGCCGCCTGCGGACATGTGTCCCAACGACATATAAAACGGGGGATCCACCTGAAGTCGATTACGAACATGTTGCTACTCCTGAGAACTAAGATGGCATCTTTGTAAGTCGACCAACATCCACAACCTTCTATCAAAACTCAAGAATGACGCGAATGAAAACACACTACATGCTACAAGCATAACATAACAGCCATTTATACAAAAACTTTCATGCTGCTTTTCGCCGCCGATTAACGGTTGACATAATATAATAGGTGTAGTGTTCCCGACTCAACGTCGGGATAGTAGTATCACTTAAACCCCATTTGGCTCGCTCACGCACCAACACGCCCGTACTCACCGACGGTCTAGCATGACTGCCCCCACACAGTCCGCTCTCATTCCGTGTCGTATGCGCTCGAGACAAACTACCCACAATATGATACACTACATCTCTCCCCTTCTTTTCATTTTTTTTTTTTAATATAATGTATGTGCCAACGTAATTGACTAACGCAATTTAATGCAAACGCAATTAATAGCTCACAGAGAGAATGCCGCGATTGGATGTAAACAATTCTTCTTCTTAAGCTCTTGTCCCAGTGGTCGTCGTCATTATGTGGTCCTAGTGGCACGCTTAACAATACGCCACTGTTTTCTCTCGTTTCCGCCTTCTTGGTGCATTATTGTAGTGGGGCATTCACTATAATCTTAATCTGATCTTGATCTACGACTTGACAATGTAAACACAATTTAATACAAATAGGCTTGACACAAACTACCCCAAGTTCATATACTACATCTCTCCCCTTCTTTATTTTAACGCAATTTATTGCATAATTAATTCTTTTTTTTTTTATCTAACACAACATCGTCATCTACGCCGTTCCTTTGCTACGTGGAGAGAGTGTCGAGTGATGCTCGGATTTAGTCAGACCATCTTAGTATACGGCCTTTTGGGCGCTTACCTTGCCAGTAATCTTCAGTTCTTCCAGGTTGTTTCAGTCTTTTCCGGAAATGTGACCAAATAACTCCAGTACTTTTTAAAAATATATGGAAGAGAGTCTGGTATGCACATTAAGCTCTCAAAGAATGGAATTGTTGATACAGGATGCAGTCCAAGGTATATCCAACCAGTTCAGGGAATGCAGGGAATATGCAACCGTCCATGTCTCTGATGGTTTCTGAACCGTAGTTAAATATGGAGAATACTACTGAATTCACCCATGTCATTTTGGTTTCCGTCTCCAATTTTTCCATATTCTTTGTAGCAGAGTCATCCTACGTATTTCCTTTTCACAAAAGCCTGTATTGCTAATATTTGAGTCCAGATAGATACAATTACTGTAACTTAATGCCAATGCAGTCGAATGCCACCGCAATTCAATATCAACGCAATTTAATGCCAATACAATTTAATCCCAACGCAATTTCAAGCCAACGCCATTTAATGTCAACGCATTCTTATGCCAACCCAAACACAATTTAATGTCCACGCCATCTAATGTCAACGCATTCTAATGCCAACCCAAACACAATTTAATGTCCAAGCCGTCTAATGTCAACGCATTGTAATGCCAACCCAAACACAATTTAATGTTCACGCCATCTAATGTCAACGCATTCTTTTGCAACGCATTCATTATCACCGCAATTTAATGCCACCGCAATTGCATGTTGGGATTAAGATCAATTTATATCGCAAGTCAATGCAGCGTCAGCATACCTTTTGTTTGTTGTTTTTTTCGAACCAAAGTCTTTTTTTTTTTTTTTTTTTACAAGGTATAAGTCAACTGTCGATCGTTCCTTGTGCTTGTACCTCTAGCTTAAAGTATGACTGATAGCAGCTGTCTCACTGCACGTATTATAACAATTTACCATTGAAAAGGAAGTAAGAAACCTAAAGTGTTCTCCTTTATATTAACTACACTTAACTATATAGCAAAATGAGTTCAAAGAACTCTGAGCGCAGCTGACCAAGTTTATCTGTTTACACGATGAGACCGAATAAATGCCCTAAACATAATTATAATTTGTAAGTAATATAAACTTATAAGTGCACAATGTCACTCACCGAAAAGCCACTCGTTAATTCATACTGTACCATAATATATAATGTCTCTTGCCTTACCAAGACCCGGTCCACGCCCTACGTAGACAGAATCCAAATTTAACAAATGCTGCCCATCGTTTCGTCCATGGCAAACACAGATCAAATGCCGTCACAGCACCACCAATGAGCTCAAGTCTTACTCACGTGACCCTAGAAATAGTCTAACGTTAGGTTAGACAACCAATGATGGCAAGCGCAGCCTTCAATGTGCCCGTGTCGCGTTTCACCTGTCCGTTAGTGATATTCGGCCTATTACCGATCAGTTATAGCAAATCGGCTATATCAAATGTTCCAAATATAACCAGGGATACAAAACTCACAAAATTCACAGCTCGCGAATTATACGAAATGTATACTTAAGTATTACCCTAAATATTATGCCAATAAGCATTATTACTTACTTATTTATCAACACTTTTTTATAGTTGTCACCATCACATCACTATTGCATGTTGTTTTATTTTAACCGTTCATTTTAAAATACTGCTTAAGATTTTTTCCAACAACTCCACTCAATTCTGTGCCTCAATTTATTACAAAAATAACAAGACATACTGTCAAACAAAGTACATTTAATGTCAACAATGTAAATTTATATGTTCGTTCTATTGAATTGACTCCTTGTACAATTAACTTATAATTTACTAATTTAACCACGAGTTAGCGTCACCTCTGTTAATGAAACAGTTTACTCATTTACAAATACCAAGTGTGATTTTTTTTTTTAAAGTTTAGATCAAATTGGAAATATGATTAACGTTCGCGATCGCTCAGGAAATTAGATAAAACCAAGATAGCTCAAATATATTATCAAAATATACAATATATTTATAGCAATGCTCTAAAAATCGAGACATAACCCCAAAGTAACACTGATTGTACATTTTGTCTAAAGTCTTAACCAAACCAAACCAAATTATTAACGTTTCGTAAGTGTTACCTACCCGCTTCCAAGTACATATATAAAATAACATACGGTACTGTATCGCCAGTTCTCTCCCCCTTTTTTCCTGGCACGCCCCAACACGTCTATATGACTCTCTACGGCCCGCGACTTCTCTAACAATCGTAAATACGAGTATGTCCCGCAACAATCCCCATGATTACGGAACACTCTGAGCCTGAATTGTAACAAAATGGAAATATATCACCTGAATCCAAGTTCTTACATAGCTGTCATCTCACAGATGCCCATCTGCTATTCGGTAAACAACCTAGTTTATTCTGCGCCAGATGTTTCATTACGTAGATGCGAGGAACTTTCGCAAGCAACAACTTCCCGGCAGAAGCCCACGAGGCCATAGGACCGGGTGCCTACCAATAGTGTACTACAGCAACTCGCCCTGAAACTCCACGCATCTAGTCCTGCCATGATTGTGCAAAGTGATTAAGTACACAGGGCCACAGAGCGGGCATTGACAAGATTTCGATATTAAAAATTCCATTCCGCTTCACACTAATAGTATCTTAAACTGACTGGCGTTTGACATATTATGTTTCAGTACAATTCATTACCAATTACCAATTGGTAATAAGTCATAGATCACACCCCTCGTATCAACGTCCGGTCTACTACTACTATAAACTTACATATCTTTATGATTAAACCATCCTACAATTATCGCGGTTCCGCACAATTTGCCTTACGTAACTCAGTAGTAATCAGTATTACTAACTATGATTACATATAGTAATCAGTAATTATAACTACAGATTACAAAAAGTAATCGTAAAAAAAAAAAAAGTAGTTAAACATTTTGATTACTAACTACTAATTGTAGTTGCAATCACAATTATATGATTACTTTTCATAACTACATATTTAAAATGATGTTGGGCCTTTAAAAATCGTATATACGAGCGCGAGCTCACGCGTTCAAGTTTATGTACCTACTTGTGGTTTGCTAGGTAGTTAGTCAAGAGCCTGTTAGAGCGAAAGTGCAGCGTTAAGTCCCACCACCAAACAGACCATAGGCGGCATAGGAATCAAACCCACACCTTCGGGTTTTAACTCGGGTGGCTGTACAGGCTGTACTCTTATTCCACGTTTTACTCGTATTTCATTGCAAAATATAAATCCATAGAATTCAAATAATCAGTAGATATGACCACTAGATTTTAGCAATCAAATTAAAAGCTACATCATGTAGTCTGATCACTGTAGTTGAGTTATGTTACGATCAAAAGTAGTCAACTACAATGCAATCATAACTACATGCAGTTAGGCACCCCAGTCGCAGTTAGTAACCAGATTACAAATTGCAGGTAACAACTACTCTGGTATCTAATTCTAATAACCTCTTGAAATTTATTTCGATAACCTTATATAACCTTTTTAGATGTCTTTGTAAGCAATCGATCAACTGTTCCAAATTTATTGGAATGTACCTACTTAGTATATAGTATACCTATGACAGATTTATGACTTTATTTATTAAATTCACTTCTAGATTTCATTTGCATGTTAAAATATTATTTTTTTGTAACAGTCACTCCTAGATTTAATGACCACACGCGACCTGTATATTATATTTTATATTACCACATATTTATTACACATTACTTAAGTGTATTTTACTACTATTTGTCATAAAAACAGACAAAAACAATAACATTAATTATATTCCAATGTACATAGTCTCTTTAAGATTTCCATTTAGGAGGTAACTTTTGAACAATTTTTTCAAATCAATGGGGAACAACTCAAAAGTAATAATTATTTAAACTTAACCTGTTCATACAACGTGACAAAGCAGCTAACACGGCGAATGTCATATGTCTGACACAAAAGGGTAACTACGCGGTAAATATACTGATACACATTACACACCTACCCCACGCACTGGGCTGTGCTGGGCTGTGGGCCGGGCTGTGTGGGTGTGTACGACTACCACTATGGTTTACTCATGGTTTACTGTAAAAGTTTTACCTCTTTCAAATTACATTATTCAAGTAACGTATATAACACCGGTCTACAGAATTTTTGAGCATGGGTTATACATACGTTATTTTTATTCCTTTTATACCTAGAAATAAGAAAAAGAACAGAAAATAGTTCTGAATTTACTTTTATGTGTACAAATTGGAAAATTCAAATCAATGAAAATATAGGGTCTTCTAACAAGGACTTCCGAACTTTGAAAGTTGATAACGGTCATCTTACTGAAGCAACATCTGTCAAATTAGTTTTAATTTATTCAGTTTGTTTTGCCAAATTACCATGGACGTTTATAGCATTCAACAACATGAACAAATAATAAAATTATTGTATCAAAAAGCTATTCTGTTCGGGCAACGCGTGCTACAATCGTCCGCTACCGCGTGGTCGCCATACTCGTCCTTCCGAGAGGACTATTCGCAATCTGGTGGATAAATTAAAGTCTACTGGGTCATTAAATGATTGACTAACATTCGTATATCAACGAAACGGAAGATCTGCCGAAAACATCGCCGCTGTCCGTGAGAGTGTGCACTAGAATCTGAGACAGTCGATTTCCCGTCGCCCATAAGAACTCTGCCTTTTGAAGACCATAACCATAAAAGCCGTGCGGACATTTGAACGATGTTCTACACATAATGGCAGCAATAAGTCCTTCAAACGAATAAAAAAGATCGATAATATATCACACACAATTTGTTTTATATAATTTTAAAGATAGGAAACGCTCAATAACACATGAAAAATGGACACAGTTGATTTATTAAAAGATACACAAACATCAATTGATGATACATTCTTATAACAGAAATTTTAAAATAGAATGCAAGTACTTATTAATCAACACTAAGCAGTCGTTGGTAGATCCGGATAATATGTTTTCTTTGATTTTATTATCTTTGTGTGGATTCACAATACAAAAATAACAATCTATGCGATGATTACTGAGTATCCTCCAAAATCTTGGCACTGCAAACTTCATTGCTCTTTTTTCACCTCGGTACCAACCTACAATAAAACGTACCATATTATAACCTAATTAAAGTTATTATAAAATAGCTATTAAATTAAAAAAATGAATATAAACTCACCGTCCAGAATATTTCTGCAAGTGTTACCTGACACAATATGTGAGGCCCATTTTTTATCTTGATTTTTAACAGGTATACAGTATACAGATGGAAGTAAGTTGGTATGCCTCGGAAATCTTTAAATTTGTACATAAATCGTCCTTTTTCTCTCATTTTGTCATAAATTCGCCGCAAATATAATAAAATATGTCGGCGTCTCGTTTACAACATCTCGAAGTCATTTTGTACAGACTGATACAACGAAAAAAAAAAATGAATTACGTTATTCCACTGAAATAAGCAATCACTTACTTTCGTACACAAGGAGCGATGCAAGAAACACTACACTCCGCCCCCTTGCCACTCTTTTGACAACGTTAGTGTGCCAAGACCGACTTTATTGGACTCGAAAATAAAAAAATGTTAAATTGCTCTAATTTCTATAAAAGCAAATATTATCGATTTGTAATTTCATTTTTTTATATATATTTGCTTATATAATCAGAATATATTAAGTAAAACTCATGCACAAAAAAAAATTTAAAAATTGTTGACCTATGTAATTTACTAAACTATCAATTAAGTTTTATCTAATGACGTATGAAGTATTATGTTCTCAATGTATTACTTCCTCCCCCATTGATTAAAAAATAAACATTCTACTTACAGTCAAGTGATTCAGTTTTATCCTCGTCGCCATTATGTAGTGTTCCCGACTCAACGTCGGGATAGTAGTATCACTTAAACCCCATTTGGCTCGCTCACGCACCAACACGCCCGTACTCACCGACGGTCTAGCATGACTGCCCCCACACAGTCCGCTCTCATTCCGTGTCGTATGCGCTCGAGACAAACTACCCACAATATGATACACTACAATAGGTATATATTAATTGGTTTACTACCAATTGGTAGTAACAAGTAGGTTACCAATTTTGAATATATTAAACTGTAATTTATAATATAACGTCAATAGGTAGCGCTTCTTTTTATGTTCGAATTAGTCCTCAGGGATAACACCTTAAAACAAGCCTATTGACTTCATTAACTAAATAAAAAGAAAAAAAGCATTTACAAGTGAATGATCACGAAAGACCAATTAATGCGTCAAGATAATTACAATAATTGAAAACTTGCTTTATAAAAACAACTTTGCTACGTTATCAGGTTTCTCACATCTACATTCACGTTATAATTAGCTTATTTTGTATAAATTTTCACACGAGACCTATTTACGTTATCTACATATCATTGCATACACGTCTGACAAGCATAACGCACGAACTTGTTAAGAATATGATAGGTACGCGCGTTTTTAGGATTCTGTATCCATCGGATAAAAACGGAACGCTATTACTAAACCTCCACTATCTCTTTGTCTGTCTATCTGACTGACAGACAGTCTATTTTTTTAACAGCGCTCTATTTTTTTAAGTGTATTACAGGAAATCATTTTTCGGTTTTCCTATTGACCCGTAATAGATAGGCAGTTTCATATTTCACAATGCTTGTACTTCTATAGCTAATATTTAAAAAATAAAAAAGACGTTTAATCGGAATCACATTTAGCCAATGATTTCATGCAACTTTTATAGATTCAAATAAAAGAGTTCAGTCGTAAACATAATGATAAGAGTTGGTAATCAATCTAGTCTAACCCACACGACTTGAAAATCGTATTTTTCTTTACAATATACAAAAACAGCAATAAAAGAATACTTTTTGCCTGTAAGGGTACGCGCCTGACACGTCCAACGTATGTAGATGTAAAATAACTCTTATACATTATTGGTTTTAGTATTATGAACGCATAATTCTAAAATGTGGTTTTAGAATTATGCGTTCTAAATAGGTGACTGATATTTCATCAGTAATTTATCGCACAATACACGGAGTAAATTAACGGAGTTATCTGAAAGCGACGTATGCACAACAGATGTATGATTCATTTTAGATACGCACACTAAGATTATCATATTAAAGGGAAATACTTATAACTATGCTATGTAGGTATCATAATATTATCTTAAATATAAAATTCTCGTGTCACAATGTTAGTTACCGTACTCCTCCGAAACGGCTTTACCGATTTTCACAAAATTTTATATGCATATTCAGTTGCTCTCAGAATCAGCTACTATCTATTTTTCATACCCCTAAGTGATAAGGGTTGTTCACCCGTAACATTTTTTTATTTATATGGCAACACAACGTTTGCCGTGTCAGCTAGTGCTTTATATGTATATGATTCAAATAAGCATGTGTGTATATGATTCAAACTACGCTTACGTGCACGTGGCGCAGTGGTTACATATAAACCGGTATAGTCACGGAATTGGTCCCTGACCAGGCAGGTATAAGTATTAAATTTCATATTTCTTTTAGACATAACATAGACATAACAAATTGACATGCAGTACTCCTGATGGTTAGTGATGGCTTTTACCCATTGTAACCGATCCCAAATAGGATCCAAGTCTTGACTGAGGTCGGGCACAGATGCCTTGCTAACTTGCCGTTGCTGAAGACAAAGTGTCTCATACCACAACCTTAAACCAAACCACGACAGCGCTATTATAAGGCAGAAGCAAGTGTGTCGGAGTCAAACCAGAAAGAGTTCTCCCATCTTTTAATACTCAATAACCAATTAAAGTCACGTAACGCCGATTCGCAACTGAAAAATCGCAATAATTTTAAACTTTCATTCAAAGCAAACGTACTCAAACTCGTGGTATCAAAGGACACATCGGAAACTATTAAAGCGTTTCGCGACAAAGTGACTCTTGATGCAACGTACATTTGCAAAGCAAACGGCACAGTGCAAACTCGAGTGCAGTCAACGCAAATACACCTGAAACGTAAAATTGTGACTCGAATTTTGTTGGCAATTTTCTGTTTGGTTTTAACTTTCTACATTTTACTTTTTTACTTTTTTATAATATGGGAGTAGCAGACGAACTTGCGGTCCATCTAATGGTAAGTGGTGACTGGTTACTGCCGCCCATGAGCATCTGTAATAGACCCCAGATAAGATAACATCCCTACCTGAGTTTGGACATAGATGCGCCGCTTCCCCCGAGGACTAAACACGAAAAAGTACGTTAGCTTTACCACACTCCTCGAAGTAGAACACAGCAGCGCTTAATACTGCTGTTATTAGGCATAAGTGTGACGATGGTGCCGTCAGTCGAACCACAAACGGTTCTACGACCGTTAGTTCTATAATATTGAAATATCTGTTATTACTGTATCGATATCTGTAATTACCTAGCCCAAACAGCGTGAGCGTACTGTCTGAAGTCGGCACAAATACGTTGCTACATCTGAGAACTTCAACTAATTTTCACTTTCACTTCCAAATTTCAAAAAGGTTTAACGACTGCTCTCTGAAACACAAGCGGCAACCGACTAAAAGTGCTCTCTGAAACACGGAAGCACTAATAACGCTTAAAGCTCCAGCGTAACCGTTTGCGTTACAAAAATGGTTCCACCAACCCTCTCATGACGTCTAAAGAATTATCACATCAAATAATCGTACATCACAGTGCCAATTCTATCCAATCGTAGTCTAAAATACAGTGTCATATTAAAGTTACATGAACAAAAGTAAATCGATCCCCTAATACTTCTTTTTTTTTCTCGCGGTACCTAAAGAAGATTCACTTAAAAAAATCACAGCGTTGTATTAAAGGTACGCGAACAGAAGTACATCGTTCCCCTAATACTTTTTATTTTCCCTCGTGGTGCCTAAAAAAGTTTCACTCAATCCAATAAATCCTTGGCCTCTATTAGTGTTGTATTAAGGTACACGAACAGAAGTACATCGTTCCACTAATACTTCTTTGTTTCCTCTCATGACGCCTTAAGAAGCTTCACTTCAAAAAAATCCTTAGCCTCAAATACAGCGTTGTATTAAAGGTACACTAACAGAAGTACATCGTTCCACTAATACTTCTTTTTTCCTCTCATGGCGCATAAAGAAGCTTCACTTCAAAAAAATCCTTAGCCTCAAATACAGCGTTAATAGTTCTTTTTTCCTCTCGTGGTGACTAAAGAAGTTTCACTTCAATAAATCCTTGGTCTCTATTACAGTGACTATTATTACGTATTAAGGTACTTGAACAGAAAGACATCGTTCCACTAATATCCTTTTTTTCTCTCATAACGCCTAAATAAGCTTCACTTCAAAAAAATCCTTAGCCTCAAATACAGTGCCGTATTAACAGAAGTACACCAACAATTGCATTATTATCGTAAGACTATTGTCACACAACTTTTTTTACACTCCATTCACATGACAATCAAGTGGGCGCACCACTACTCTATTTACTTAGTTTGATCGCTAACAGTTTTTGCGTTTAATTCATAACGAGATTGGTACTTTGCGTTTCATTTTGTAATGCTTTTAAATTACTTAATCTTTAAGAAACGTGAAAATTTATATTTAGGTTAATGTTTTAATTTAAAGTTCTTTGCTTTAATTTAAACGGTGACTCTGCCTTATTTACTGTTCCTAGGTATATCTTATTTAGGTATTGCTCTTTTTAATGTTAATTAAATGTGAAGTCCATAAAACTTTTAATAGATGAGAAAGTTTTTTAGTCAATTTTATTTTAAATTCGATTTTACTTTGAATAGTACAAGAAATATTTACGTTGAGTAATTCTTGTGTTTTTTTCTACGTTGTCTGACCTCATATTTGTAATAGCTACATGTAGACAGACAATTGCCCATCCTTGCGCGGAGCACTTGTCATACCGAGCTGATATCCGAAGATTCCCAAGTACAATTCCCGGAAAGGCAGACATTCAAATGGTGAATGTTAATATCGGGATACTTGTTTTTGTACGTGTACATACTCCATTGCAACTAAGATAGGAACTTGATGTAGAGTTATGTGTAGGAATCATTTTAAGTATATTTTTATTAAGTCCTATTAATGTACCTACTTCGTTCGCATTCTTGTCTACAGTTTGTATAATTTAAACAAGTACAAAATTTTAGACTCAAAAATAATAGCTTTATAAAGACCTGTCTCTTAAAAGATCATAAAAATCGTTCATCCATTTACTCATATTAGCACGTGCAGACAGTCGCTTAGGTACGAGTACCTATATCTATTCGTATAGATAGAATCGGACCACACGCGTTCAGATCACTGGTAGGGCGGCCATATACAAGATACATTTTAAGAAATCACCATTTGGCCTATCGTCGCCGTGAACTCAAAATGAACAGTCATAAATATTTTCTTTTCACATTTGCATAAGCTTTTTCTTATTTTTGTGAGCAGTTTATGAGTGGATGGTGTGATAAAGATTTTAAGTGGCTTGTGTTGTGATTATGAATAGGATTCGCGGTATGTGGAGACTGGTGATATTAGGTGAGTTTTTTGTTTTTAGTTATATATGTAATATAAACAGCAGCAGTTAATGTGGGCAATACCCTGCCTGCTTTTATTATGGAGAATAAGGATGCGCCTCCGCCACACCTTTTTGTACCTGAATCCAGAAATGTTATGCGTTATTGTATTCTGATTGGATAGGTGTGGTAAAGGAGAAACACTTATACAAAGTGTTCTACTTAGCCTTCCAGGGCAGCAGAGCGTCTGTGACCAGCATCAGGTAGGACTCTTATCTAAGGAAGGCAGTAACCACTTACCATCAGGGGATCTACAGGTACCTAGCGATTATTGATAGATAGACTCATGTCGATGGTCTATCGGGACCATCGATTCTGAACTTCATCAATAATTCCTGTTAATAACCTGTAAATGGCGAACACAAAGTCAAGAAGCTTCATGAACAGCGTCTGCCGCTAACGTTGCCATCCGGTACTAGATACGCCTCAAGTTCCAACAGAGCTTGTAACATGCAAATTATATGTAAGTAGCGTCGCATCCCTGCCAAACATTGTTTGGGTTCAAGCACACGGTAGGCACACGACTATTTTGTCGATCATAATCATAATTATTGCTCCAGTAAGCGCTTTTGTGGCCTGGTTTGAAAGGTGTGGTAAGGGAGACATACTTTTCCGAGGCATTCCAGATCAAGCCTCAGGGGTAGCGGCGCATCTGTGGCCGTCCTCTGAAAGGAATATTTAATCCTGAGGTTGATTACAGATGTCTATGGGCGGCAGTAACCACTTACCATCAGATGGACTGCGTTCTCGTCAGCTACTTCCATATTATAAAAAATCACTAGCTTTTAGATTACAGAAATGTCTACCAACTGACTCTATTACAGATCGTGATAGTCCCCTGTTTATTAGCACTATTTGGAATCCAACCGTGGTACTTGTGGATAACATAACGCATCACATATTTCATACTGTAGACAGCAAAAACATCAGTATTTCGGCAATCTGCTAGTACCCGAACTGTAATCGATTGTCAACTCGCTACAAGTCAGCTGTGTACAAATAGCATTAACATGGTACCGTATAACCGTCCTGTGTACAACAATTTAATGCATTTATAATCTGTGAGACTCCCTAACTTTGCACTTTGCACCAATAAAGCTGATGCTTTTTAAGTTTAAAGGAAATTATTTTCTAATTCATAATCATAACCCTTTTAAGTTACTTGTTTAGTTTTACAACAAATATATCTTTAATTGTAAAGAAAATATATACAAAGTATATGCATTAAAAAGAAATATAATAGAATTAGTGTTTCTCAAAGTAATAATCACCTTCGTAGACGCTACAGGCGTTTTGACAACGTTTGGGGGACGCTTGAAAAAAATTATTCTAAAAGTAAACGATATACGAAAAAGCTTTACAACTTCTGGTATAAATCAATAAAGAAATTATATAAATAACTTCTTATTATTAATAGTCCATTCCATACGGTATTATGTAATTATAACACGCAGTCATAGATTAGTAAAGATTAATCCACTCACTCCTAACAAGAAAATGTACCCAGTTTTGAGAATTGAAATAGTTGCGTAAAAAAGTTTTGCCACGTCTCCGTGCTAAAATGTCCCTAAAATATTTGAAATAATTATTTATTTATTGTGTAAATTACGCAGTACTAGTTATTTATTCGTAAATTTGGTCTAAAAATGTTTTTATTTGTCAAGAATTCAAAAAAAAAAATTACTATAATAAGCTGTTTGTGGCTTCATTCAATTTCAAGCACGCAAAAATTCAGGCACGCATTTTTCCCAAGGTTAACAGATAATATAAACCGCATAATATGTTGAATCAAGTGTGCCATCTATAAATACATACTTCATACAAACATTTGCATTAATATTGCAAACTCGAAATAATTAACATTGGAATGTGAATAATTTCGTTAAAAAGGATTTTTATTATCTTTGCTTATTTAATATGACTCATTGATAGCGTGTACATAGTTGATACTTGCTTGCTAGTAAAGCTTGACTTTACAATATATAATGTGACATAGGATTATTTTTCTAAATAATAGCAAGTAGGTATAAACCTTAGATTAGCGTAGCGAAAATCTAAGTCTGTAGTATAGAACGACAAAGTTTTCGGTGCGTTTGTCGGTAATTCTATTGGATATTTCAGATTATTTTTAAGGCATATTCAAATAAATTACATCTTTTCAGAACAAATATTTAAAAGTTTTTGTCTGTTAACATTTAAGAATAGAGTAGCAATATAGTAATTAATATATAGTAGCTCTATATATTAAATATCTTTGACTCTAATAGACATATCTGTGTCAGATACCTAAATGAGAATTTGCTTTGTGCACTTTGCGTGTTCTTAAACTATTTCCCGCCATGCCACTGAAATGTCACGTGCGACTACAAAAACTATTTGCGCTTTCAATATTATCGTAATTTCCGCTGAATGCACGAGATTGCAGACAGCTAAACTCACGGTGGCAAATAAAATCAAATAACGGAACACGGTACGATGAAAGTCACACACAAATTTATGCACTAAACTCAATATTGTTGCAGTTGCTAGGTTGACGAGGAGGAAATAAGAAATGTATCTAAAATGTGACTGTAGCTATACTTTGCAATTTTATTCACATATTATCTTACGAATTGTAAATAACGCATCCTGATATTCGTCGTTACTCATTACCTTCCCACTCCAGGGCACGTATCTCCTTACAGTGTGGGAGAAGTTTATACTATAGTCCACCACGCTGACGTATTGACTTCACACATCTTTGAAAACATTATTTCAAGGTCTCTCAGGCATCAAGTTTCCTCGCGATATTTACCTTCATCGTTAAACTAAGATAGTTATTTTCTAACGCACGAAACTTCGAAAAATTAGAAATGACTGATTTTGAACCTCAGACCCCTAGGTTGAGTTTCGATCCACAAAACTATCACTGCCGGAACCCCTTTATTGTGTAGGCGTAAAACTTGTCCAATTTAAGTTGGTTACAGATGTTACTATAATCTATTACTCGTAGCTTCCCTAAACAGTCCAATCTGTTCAGTAAGTAAATTGTAATTGGACTTTCTTTTTAACAAAAAAACATTACTTGTCGCAAAATCTGTCTATAATATTTAAATTCTGTATTAAAATCTGTATTCTCGTTGCGTAATAAATTCCATTAACAAAATGTTCTATCAAATTTTTGAACTTTATGCGATATATTGATGCATCGCCCACGCGCCGTCACAGAAACCCGACCGGCCTATTAGTTAAGACTGTTCTTTCATTTACATACAGTGATATATAACACTTTCGCTATCAGATACCCGAAATGAAACATCCAAATAAAGTCTAATCTACATATATGTATTTTCCACAACGGCTTAGGCTTTTAAAAAGCCGAAATGTTATTTAAGACGGTGCCTCATTATGGATAAATAATAGAGGTGTTAGACGCTAATACATACGAGTTACGACATTGCAGACCCCTTCATAGCTATGTATGCGTATTTATCCCTTCATACACAGGTTTATGTCACTTCTTTGTAGTTACGCTCTTAGCAGAGACATTGTGCACATCTTGTTACATGCACTTTTCCTCTTTGAGGAGCTAAAGCAGCGCGCCTCAAGACTCGTCATTTCTCTCGGTTGGCATATATGGTGGTGTATTCATGCAATGGGCCACAGTAGATTCAATTTGACCGTTTCATCGCGTAGATCACCTTCTCATGCTCTGGTGCGCCCTACATATCCTCGATCTCCCATAGTTATAAGTCCAATTACCTACTTTTGTTTTTACAAGATAAACACACACTAAAAACTGTTCATGTATTTTCTAGCATATCATCTAAATATGGAGATAAAATCACATAACCACATTAAGCATAGGTAGGTACTATGTGCTATCTAATTAGTGCTATAAGACCCGCATAGTCGAATGTCTGTTTGATTTAGTTATCTGAGCTGCTGGTAGCTAACTAGGTGCAACAATAGCCTAAGACATTTCAGAGGCAAACCACTTCTCAATATCGTTCCTATAGTATCAATATTATTGCATACATAATGTTTAGATTTACGTTCGCCATTAATAATTAATCAATACCTACATTGGTTTGTGATACCTACATTGCTTTTAATGCCAAAGATCGTTTGACATTTTTAATAACTAGAATTTTCACATCTCCAGGTACATAGTTAAATAGACATAAAGATATACTGCATAGATAGGTTTTTAACATTAACTTTCAGGGATCTGCAACATTTATCAGATTCAATGACCGATCCATTGATTTCAGTAACGATTTACTTTAGATTAAAAAAAAAACATACAATCCACTTAAGAAAAGGAGGTACTTGCGCCTGTAATCTGTAACCGAACTGTCCTGAACCTGATGGCTTGGATGGTCGCCTCATATGTAACTCCTTACCAGCAAAGGCCTTTCCACCGAAATGCAAGAAATGCTTCACGCTACTAATAAGTGGTAACTCCTAGACCGAACGATATTATTTTTTGTACCACCTTTGGTACCACCAATGACACAAACTGTAGTATTCATCTTTATCATAACAAGTCGTATCGAAAGACACAAGTTACATATCTTGAGAATTGAGCATATAACATTATTTGATTAATCAACCGTCAACATTGATAGATCACATAATATGCACGTAACATCTTTGATGATATATATAGGTTTAAAGATACATACATAATGTATGAATTGCATTCTGTGTAATCTATTCAGCTAGGTTCGTATTTATGTGGAAATTATGATAATACTATTCACGAATATTTCCATACATTTCGTCGACATTGTTATAAATTATTATGGAAGGCGTTTAATACATCGTCAAATCGTTTTTGTGAAAGATTTTATTTATATTATGGTTTACTTAATTAGTTGTTGATATTAATTACTTAGCAAAAAGTACATTATTTTATTACTGTTGCACTGCTGGACAAGGTTATCCTCTCAAAAAAAATTCTCCTTTGAAAAAAAGCTCACTTTTTCAGGTTTAAGTATGTTGATTTTCTCACGATGTTTTCCTTAACCATTAAAGCTTGTGATGATTAATTTCTGGATTAAATGGTGGTTGATGAATTAGATGATAAATTTCTGGATGTATAACAAAGATACCTAGGATTTAAGATAAGAATAACACATACCTGCATAAAATAACAAAGGAAGGTACCTACCTAAAATAAATAAAATTACCTACCTACCTAATAAGGACGGTACCTACCTAATAAATAATAAATAAAATTGAAAAGTGTTTAATATTTAGATAACTGATATCTAATCACTGAAATTTTCTATGCAATTTATATGTACAACCAATTTTGACGATACGTTAGTAAAAAATATGTTAGATATAACAGAAATTACGCTGTCTTTCTTTATCCGTATAATTAAGAATGTTTATCCAACGAAATAAAATACATATAAGTACGAAGATACTATAGAAACTGTTGCTTTTCAAGAATATACTTAATCATATAGTAATATACTTTATAATTATCATTTACCTAATTAATACTATTGCATATAAAACAAAACGAATACTAAGGTACATGTGAGACACTATAGCCAGCATTTGGGTCATTGATTAGTTTTTTGCTCCTTAGTACTGTGAAGGAAACTAAAAACTCTGAGAACTGTCGTCGTAGTGTGTTTAAATGTTTGCAACATAGCATTGTGGAAGAAATTGTATAAGCGACAATTGTATGAGAATTTAAAAATGTTAAGTAAGGACAAACATTATGTCAGCTAAGTAATCAGTAAATTATTGGTTGTGTGGGATTTTTAAACTACTGAGTTCTGAGTTTTGATGTTCGGTTTTTACAGCTACCTACTTAAATACGTACCCATGAACGACATAACAGTTGATTCGGTTTAGCCACCGGTAATTGTGTCCAAAAAAGTAGGTACAATACCACGTTAGAAAACTTACAAACCGATTACTTATCATCCAACTACCGACCTGACCCTCAACTTTGTAGAACAGTTACGATCTACTTAACCCACTTAGTTTGCCATATTATTCACAAATCATAATTATTCTTCCAGCTTTCACCACATCGGTGTACGCCCAACAGAATAGCAGAAGACCAGAACCATACGACAATGGGCACGGCTGGGACATCCGACTCGCTGTACCAGGACAACCAGGGGACGACTATCCCGTTCTTAACTCTATTCCCAGAACACAGTTCTCTTGTTCAGGGAAAAGTCCAGGTAAAAAACACCACTGTTAAGGTATTTAACGAAACAGTTTTTTCACTAACAATATTCACAAAAGAGCCAGCCGCCCGCCTACACGATCTATCTACATTAATCGATGTACAAGACATCTCATAATGCTTCTTATACGTTACCTTACCTTATGTTGAATCTGTAATGATCCCAATGTCAATATTCCTAGTTTAAAGAAACTGTAGTATGTATGTTTACAAAAAAAAATCTTTAAATCTTTTAACATCTTATTTTCAGGATACTACTCAGACGTGGACACTGGCTGTCAAGTTTTTAGAGTCTGTACCCTGGGCGCCACCTATGGTTTCCAGTCGTTCCTCTGTCCAAATGGAACCTTATTCAACCAAGAAGTCTTAGTTTGTGATTGGTGGATGAACGTAAACTGTGAAAGATCTCCACAACGTTACAATGATAATAGCGAAAAATTCGGAAACTTGAAATTGGGGCCGCAATTGATGAATGATATTAAGAAAATGCTGACGCATCCCATGCGGTACCCATATGACAAAGGTATGATGAAAAGTAATCTCATTGTGATGCAGGATTACAAGCCACCCTCTGGACAATTACTGTTTCCCAATGGCGCACTAATTGCTGGACCAGAACGATCACCAAACAATATTTATGTCCCTTCAAAACAGAGACCAGCTAACTTTGCGCAGAACTCCTTTCTATCCGGAGATCTCTCATTCGCAGCATCGACTCCTAGTTCGCAATACATACCGTCATCATCAAATTCAATACGACCCACAGAAAGAAATACAGTTGTATTACAACAACAGAGGCAAAATCTTCAGCTCGCACAAAACGGACAAACAGGAACTTTATATAATAACCAAAGGGTGCAACCTACATATCCTACGAATACTGAATTCATAAACAACAACAACAACAACAGAATATTACCATCACCTTATTTCCAAAATCAGAATCAAAATCAGAGACATATACAACAGTCGCAATCCACATCACAAACTCTACTGAATAATCAAGCACAGCGTGAACTATCTCAATACAACAATCAAATAATTAAAAAGCAACATGAATATGGCATAAGCAACACAAATCAGCAATATACTAACTTTCCAAAACACAATGGTCAAGCGGTTGAAAAAAACAATATTCCACAATTTTCTAGAGACGTCAACGGCTTTGTAGGTAGAGCAGCGAAGCAAAATTTGGTAAGTTCCCACATTATTCCACCTACGGGTAAAACTCTGAAATTTAGTAGAATTGTACAAAAATCGAGTTCAGGAAATCCTAAATCAAGAATTACTTTTAAAACATGGATTGTGAGACCCGCCAAAACGGCTCGACTGGTGGTCGAACCAACTCCCTATATTTACGATAAACCAACGAACGATCCTACAGAAAGAAATCTCGTTGACATAACTAGTAATAATATTAATCCTAAAACAGAAAATATAAACCCCGAGTCAGAAGAAGTACCGTATGTCTACAATAAGCCCACAGCGTCAAGCAAACAAATCATAACTACAGTCGAAGACACGCCTATTGTATATTTACCACCCACGGCACCAACTTTACCCAATCTACCCTTTTCAACTTTGAAAACTCCACAGTCATCAAGACAATCCAACTTGTATCTAGCCGCAACAACTTATAAACCTGCATCCCGATTTTACGTACCACCAACACAAAATACTTTAGAACTATCGCGACAATACCTTAGACCTAATTTACCATCACAAGAAAATTATCAAAGTGCCAGATTAGTAGCAACTCCAACTTCTCCTGCGTTCGATTTGACTACAATAAATTCTAATAGTAAGAAAAGTCAATCGAATTCATTATCCAAAAAATCTCACATTAACACTAACCATCACAATCCAACATTTTCCGATATACTAACTAAAGAAAAACTTGATATAACAGTAAATGACATAGTAAAAGATACCAATAAAATACTCAAAACGGCATCTCCTGGAGAGTTAAATCAATATCGTCAGTACAATGAAGCTGCAAGAAATCAGCCAAATAATAAATTGTCATCTGAATTTGGAAATGTAAATGTTAAAAAGATTACGGCACAATCACCGACAAATATTGTAAGAAGTGAAAAAATTATTGCCGCTCCATCGTCAGACCTGGAGCCTCCCATATATACATCAAAAAGTCACTATGAAAATTCAAATAAATTAACAAATTTACCGTTTTTCAAAGAGTCTGCGGTACCAAAAAATACTTTTGAAAGAACTGTGTCACTGAAAATAACAATTCCGGAAACTATTGCAGAATATTTATTTAACAATCAGAACGACAATGACTCAGACAATTTAGAAATATTAAATACTGACAACACTAATTACTTAGTGCTTAGAAATAATCACTTAGATGATAATAATAATGGTCCAAATTACATTCCAATCGGCAGATTAATTTGGAATAAAAATATAAATATTTCTAATTCACAGGCATTGGTGTACTCATTTCTGGCAGATTCAATCAACGCAGCAAAAAAGTATAACAATATCGTGAAAGAAACTGTTGTATCACCTACACCTATTCAGGCACAGAATCCTAATCTAAACGATGAAGACATTGGAGACATCACAGCCAAGATCTCACAACTTACATCTTCACAATTCACAAATAATAATCAGAAAAATGCTAACTATGTACTTCCACCGCGGCAGACTACAGGCAATGATTATGGCAGAGATGTAACTAAATATACAACGGATCACTCACAAAGACAATATCCTCAAAACCACCATCTAAATTCTCAGCTTTCTCTACAAAATACACCAGATCAACTTTATTCGTCACGACTACAAAGATTGAGTAGTAATAATCTCGTGCAAAATGGTCAAAAGACCCAAAATCAAATATATAGCGGACAACTATATAAACTTCCAGTCCCAGAAGTAACCAGACAAATTTATAATATTCCTAATCATATCCAGGCATCTAACGCTAGACTGACAAATGAATTAGGTACAAGATACTCTCTACGGGACGCGAATCAAAATGACAACGCTAACAATATTATAAAACAATCCAATAATGACATACAAATTGTACAATCCGAATCTTTACCTAATCCGCCAACAACACAGCAATTACCGCGTTCAGATGAATCTACATTTAATACACAAGATATTTCTGGAAACATTTATGCAGAAAACTTTTTGGATACTGATACTGGCATAACCACACAGGTACAGGACAAAATAATTGGAACATTACCACATCCGTTAGAAGAAAATAAACTTGTTACATATGAGAAAAACAAATCTTATTACTTGTATACAAAACTGGAAGACGATAGTAACGATAATATACATAACACTAACACAATTGTTCAATCAAATGACCATAATAATCAGCAAAATGCGAAATTTATACAAGGTAATGATTTAACAAACCGTATTACTTTTGAACTGTTTCCATCAATTGGATATGAATTACAAAATGAGAGAGAGAAACAACAAATTCTAAATGCTCTAAAAGTTACCGACATCAGTAATTCAAAACATAATGGGAGAACTGAAAGTTTCAATAAAAGGCAAGGAGAATTGGTAACTGGTGTAGACTTTACAATACTGCATCCCACGTCGAAAAAACAAGTAGGGCAGTATAATAATGCGAATACCATATTGTACAGAGGCCCTTCTTCATATTTGGCACCTCAGTCGTCAGTTGGAAGTTTGGGAGGAAACCAACAATTAAAGTCCATTACCAATTCTAATATCGAGCAACTCGAAGACAATAACAACAATGGGTACTCTAAGACCGTTCCTGCAAGACAGTTTTCTTTTTAAACTAAGTCCATAATTATAAATTACATTATTATTATTATTAAATTACTAAAAATACTTTATTATATATTTAAAACATGAAACTAAATACTAATTAAAATAAATTAAACTATAAATATTATTATATTACTTATTATATTTATGAACAATATTTTTAGTAAATCTGAATTTCCTCGTAGTAAGTAAGTACATAAGATAGTACTAAATATTGTGTAAATAATGAATATTGTTTTATCGAAAGTAATGTTTACGTAAAATAAATTAACTTTATTTGAGGTGTTTAAAAGTGTTTTATTTATCGTCTCCTTAATTTTACATACACATAATTAATTAATATATACATAAGCCTCTATTTCAAAATTTTAATTCCGGGAACGATTGAGTGGAATGAAAATAAGAGCAATTTATTTTTTAATGTCAATATATGTATTTCTATTAAAAAAACTTTGTTTATTTATTAACAATTATGAAGTGCCGTCTATGATGGGCCTTGATATCATTTTACCCAAATAAATTGAATTACAGCAAGGCAAAATATAACAATACGTTATACATTAAAAAGTATGTAGGTATAGCGCAAGATTCTAGATGGCGCTGATACAAATTTTGTAGCGCATTATTATTGACACAAAAAACAAACCAATAGTATAATAAATTCCTCCGATTTGTAGTTGATTAAAAATGAATAGCTGCAAATCATTTTATAATTTACGCATATAACTTAATAATTTGAATGAAAATTTATGTCGTTACTAGTCATTACAAGAATCCGAGTCTACAAAGACCGCGAATTTTGAATATCTGTCAAAAAGTTCGCTGCCATGACAACCAAAAGTTATAGTTCAACTGTTTTTGTTTGTTAAATATGGATACTGCCGATGAATGGAATTTATTGATATTGATTATAGTGAATTCGATTTGTAGGTTTAGTTAAGTCAACAATTTGAGTTTAAATGTGTTGGTCTTCGTAATTATTAGCAGGTAAATTTTTGAATTTATTTTCCTTGTATATATTTTCTTTAACGTAAGTTATAACGTTTATATTGATATATTTCGTATTTAATAAATCGATAACAAAGTAATAGTATAATAAATTCCTACGTTTTATATTATTAGAAAAAAGTCCTTATTTACAAGGCCTCTGAGCTTTGATGTAGCATATTCAAAGCATGAATAGTATTATTATAATATCTCTGCATATAAGCTCTGTAACAAATAAATTAAACATATAAGTTTTAAAAAGCGGACAAAACATTGTCATTTATAATTGCAGAATGTCAGACCACTCATCACGCAGTTCAGACAAGCAGTCCATCGTAGATGAGTCTGAAGCTGAGCTGGACCTGCGCACAGACCCAAGAGTGCAATGGCTCAAGGACCGTATCTTAAAGTACATAGGGGTGAATGATGAGGACCTCTTCTACGGGATGATGGATGAGGGAGAAACTAAACAGAAGCTGAATGTCTTTATCACATCTCCGTTAAAGCCTAATGAGCTCTCGCTAGACAAGAGAATATTTTATGTGTCAAAGATTATTGTTGATAAGCTTATACATGAAGATAAAGAGTTTACTGAGTGGAGTAAGTGTTTAAATTATTTCATTAAAAGGCGTACTCTAAAAGGGCAGCCTTTTTATATTTGTCACTCATGCATTATAAAAAGGGAACGAAAAGTAAATAGTAAATAGGAATGCTGCCATTTAGAATAATACTTTTTATTAAATATATTTCTTACATAAAATAAAAATTTCAATGTAATGATTGCTTAGTAAGATTTTAAAGCTATATTACTAAGGTTCTGAAATTGATTCTCCACAACACATATCTTTCATTTTCTAAGCGATATTCATTGTTGCAATCCAATATCTCATTGATTAGCATGTTTGCCTAGCTTCAGCAGAGAAGGCTTAGACAATACTTCACCATTTTGCTCTAATGATAAATCTTAGAAAATGGTTTTTAAGTGGAAAAACCTCAAGATTGATTGTATTGTCATTGAATTGTCGTTTATTTTCGTTTTTTTTATAATATAGGAGTAGCAACGAGCATGCAGTCCACCTGATAGTAAGTGGTTACTGTTGTCCATGGACATCTGTAATCAACCCCAGACAGGTTTAGATATTCCTACCTAAGGTCGGCCACAGGTGCGCCGCTACCCCTGAGGAATAAGCTGGACCTCGTAAAAGTATGTGTCCCGTACCACACACTTCAAAACGGAACATAGCAGCGCCTAACACTGCTGTTATAAGGCAGAAATAAGTGTTGCGGTGTTGCCGCCGGAGTCAAACCACAAAGGATTCTACCACCTTCAAAAAAGATATCTCTGTCAGAAAGATATGTCCTTCTGAAAAAAAGATATTTTGTTGTTCATCAGGAATTATACCTCCGCCACCCCCGTCCCTTGCACCACCAACCAAGAAGAAGAAAGGTAAGAAGGGTAAAGCGGAATCTGAACCAGAACCGGAGTCCGAAGTTATTGAAGAGGAGAAGAAAGCTAAAAGTATGAAGAGCATTAAAAGTATGAAAAGCATGAAAAGTATGAAGACCATGAAAAGCGCTAAAAGTGTAAAAGGTGATTTTTTTATTGTTACAAGTTTTTATTTATATTGCCTTTTCAATTAGTAACGGCAAATCCTCCAAGAATTTGAATCCAGTTAACCCCAAGCAATTGAGCAGGATTTTTGCAGACACATTTAGTTTTGATGAGAATGCATGATTATTTTAGTGATGTCATTCTTAATCTAATATATTGGATATTTTAAGATAGCAGTCCAATTTATTTTTTATGCACCCCATGTCCCCCATCATATATGTAGTACAAAAAGCTCAAAAATAAAAAAATATATACTTTGAAACTCATAATAAATTTATTTTGTTTTCAGATATTGATGAAACTGTCGAAGAAGGTAATTTGCACCTCAATATTTTACACAAATTATAATCGTATTGTCATATAAAGTAAGAGTATAAATAAAATATATATCTCTTGTCAGATACAACAATATACAAAATATAAAGTAAATATCTCTTGTCAGATACAACAGAAATAGAAACAGTGGCGGCTGCTGTGACCGACGTCACTGATACGGAGATGGACACCAAGACCTCCATAGACTTGCGCGGCGAGCAAGAGGAGTATCCACTGCTCGCTGAGGATTTGTACTCGTTTCCACCACGTAAGACTTAACAGAGAGGAAATTTATAATTCACCGTATCTCTTTTCTATCTACTTTTTATCTATTTACCCTGACTTCCTTTTACATAACATTATTTGGACCTTCGAGCCGGATATTCCGGATCACTTCCCTCAGGGAGATGAGAGGGAGGTTAGGATACATTCGTAAATTAATATGCATATATTACAACCAGTACATTTGTAGCTGATATTGTAAGATAGGCTTCTTTTCCAACTAATGTTATCGTCAACCGTTGTATGTTAAATTATAGACCCGTCAAGTCCGTTTGAAATTATAGGGATTAAATTAGTATGGGGTTTGTTTAAACATCTACCCACAATATAATTTTTCTATTGTTAAGTAGGTATAGTATCTTCAGTTATCGCTTATGTAAAGGATATATTCCACCAAGATGGCCAATTGACTATGACAAAATCCTCCATTCTAAGAAAGGCATTTCTTAGAATGGAGCAGCAGTGGAATTCTAAAAATTGATGGATGAATGAAATACACTGCCATATATTACAGTACATTTTATCTGTCAAAATACTTGCCATGGCTACATATATATGTGGCCATATCTGTGTATCTATAGATGTAAAGACTTCCTTATTGTTAATATGTGATATTTGTCATGTTAAAGTAATTATGTTGTTACAGCACCAGAAGACTTAGATCCACGTGTGGACGGCACGCTCGAGTTTTACACGATAGTAGTAAGTTTATGTACTGTTGTTCCTAGATCAGTTACCAATCTGACAGCAAATAAAATTAATTTATATCTGTATCCTATTTAGGCTTATGTACTCACCCCCAACATAATTATATTATCACTTGCTTTTAACGTGACGGTGGCAGAACAAACCAAAGTGTGATCAACCTATTACTTCTATATTGTCTGTCACGCCTTAATTGTCCCTATATTAGGTATGGGTTCCTTCTATCATCCATGGGGACTTGTGGAGGCTTCGAGCATAATCATCATGCTGCATACATGGAAAAGAAGCAACAAACAAAACATTTAATTTTCTTAAAATTATTTCACTTGATGGTCCATCCGTCTGAAATGAAGCCTTGACTCCGAAACTCTTTCCCCAGAGACCAGTCCCCCGTATAATTCAATACCCGAAGCTGTTGCCGTACTTCGGCGCGCTGGACCCCAGCCAGGTGAACCGCAACCGTCGCTACATCTACTTTGTGCGGCAAACACCAGATGGCATACCCATAGCCGAGAACAACAACACCACCGTGCTCAAGATGCCGGAGTACATCCTCGTGGGGTGCGCCTCGGGCAGGATGCTGATGAGTTTAGGATTGCAACTGAAGGAGGTGTGTGGTAACCTAACCTAATCTAAACTCACTCTAACCTGGTGAATTGTAACTGTCATTACAGCATCATCATCTGCCAGTTACCAGATGCTAATACTAGCTAAGGGACACTGCCAAGTCGAAGATCTTGTGGGGTCCACATTGACCAGGATGCTGATGTCTTTGAGGTTGCAACTAATGATGATGATGATGAACCATTTAGCATACCATTACCAACCATTTATCTAACTAGCAACTGCTCTGGGTGTCACTGAATTTAAAAACAACCTCCGTGGTACTAATTTTACACTATATCATTAACAATTCCTCCTTCGTTTCAGACGTTCATCCCGTTGTTCGAGAAGCAATTCCGTGAACTGATATCGATGAGTGCGGACATGTCTTCCTCCCCGGGTATACTCTCTCGGCAAGTGTCTTACGCGGGCGCACACCATAGTATGGAGGAGACGGGTTCGCAGGTAATGTTTTATCATATTTTTATATGACATGACGTCATTGTACTGGTCTGTCATACGGAGCACTCAGATGATTGATTGGTCAAGAAAATAGTAGTAAATTATGAGTTCTTAGTTTGATTTCGTTGATCCTGATTATTATTTATTCACAATTGATCCCCTATTTTCTAATAGCGTATTCTGATCCATTATATTTGGTTTAATGTAATTGTTTCGTTTTTAGGTAAACTACCTACGACCATCTGATTACCGCAGAATGTCCAATATAGCGAGGGGAGAAAATGCTGAGACAAGGTAACACTTATTTTTTTAATTTCGACGCTCATAAATTCCAAATTTTTAAATCTTATAAATATGAAATGTCACTTGAATTAAGTGATATTGCCATTAGATCTTATAAATAGAATTTTCGTGTCACAATGTTACTTACCGTACTACTTCTCCAAAGCGGCTTTACCGATTTTCACCAATTTTTATGTGCAGTAGGTCTGAGAATCGGCTACTATCTATTTTTCATTCCCCTAAGTGATAAGGGTTATTCACCCTTTACATTTTTTTATTTATATGGCAACACAACGTTTGCCGGGGCAGCTAGTTTTAATTTAACAATATAATTATATCCTTCTTATTGTTATACAATACTTTATAATTATATTTGCAGGATGCGAAGCATGCGATCTGAATCTTTCGCTCCGAGGAAACGGAATGTGACCCGTCCAACTTCATCTGTTATGGCTCCTATTGTAAGTATAATTTGTTATTTACTTTCATTGATATACTTCTATGATTCAATAAAACTGCTATATGAGGAACTCGCTGTAAGAGGTGAAGTATTGTGCTCTGATTGATTCGCTTGAATGAGTGGTATATAAGGTCTATTTCCTGTAATACCAAGAAAAGTAAATATATTATAAGAATCGGAGATAAATTAGGGGAAACATGACCATAAACCAGAACAATATTTAATGGCGCGGTAATATTACAACATTGACATATCCAACACGCTTTTCTATAAACAATAAGCCAATTCTAAAGAAACAATTCTCAATAACCACGCCACAGTTTTTTTAGACATCTGTCCCATCTGTCATTCCTGTTATCGTCATCGAGGTCATCAACCATTTCTTCTTTCTATTCGGCCAGCTTAGCATCGTAGTGGTTATATTCTCTTTGCTTAGCATTTTATACACAGTAGTGACATCTATGTAGTTTCCCATTTATAACACGGTCATCCTGACATTGTGGCGTTCTCGACACATCCTTCTCATGGACCATCGACGTCTCGTAAATGCAGGAACTGCCTCATACGCATGCAGCAGAGGCACAGGTGCATCGACAGTCCTGGCTGAAGTAGTAGACGGAGGTGTTGCCACGCCCGGACACGGTGGTGTCATCATCTTCATTCACCAGGCAGAAACTCACCATCTGTCTGCGCACAGCTGATTGTAGAGTTTTATAGACATAAATCTCTACTTTTTAAGTCTGAAAATAGAGAACGAAAAATAGAATACTCAGTTTTCACACTGTAATGACTGTGTAGCATAGTTACTCACAATCGCGCAACTAGACATAAACCATAGGCACGACGTTAGCATAGTTTAGGTACATAGTACTGCAAATAAAAAACAAATGACCACATGACATAGGCACGTCGTTAGCATATCATGGGTTACCCACATGTGTATAAGAGACAAAATAAAAGTAAATGACCACATGACATAGGCACGTCGTTAGCATATCATGGGTTACCTACATGTGTATAAGAGACAAAATAAAAGTAAATGACCACATGACATAGGCACGTCGTTAGCATATCATGGGTTACCTACATGTGTATAAGAGACAAAATAAAAGTAAATGACCACATGACATAGGCACGTCGTTAGCATATCATGGGTTACCTACATGTGTATAAGAGACAAAATAAAAGTAAATGACCACATGACATAGGCACGTCGTTAGCTTATCATGTGTTAGCTAAATATGTATAACAGACAAAATAAAAACAAATGACCACATGACATAGGCACGTCGTTAGCTTATCATGTGTTAGCTAAATATGTTTAACAGACAAAAAAAAAATAAAAACAAATGACCACATGACATAGGCACGTCGTTCGCATATCATGGGTTACCTATATGTGTATAACATAGGCACTTCGTTAGCTTATTATACACATGGAGGAAAAATAAAAAATCTGCAGCGCCCGTCAGTTTTCACACCGGCTATTGGCCCTCGACAGCGCCCACAATGCTGCAGCTTCTAGTGCAGCTCACAAGCATTGGGCAAGCTGCACCCGCAGCACATGGCAACGCTCAACAGCGTGTGACAGGGACCACTGCACTCGGCAGCGCAGCACCCGCGCAGACCTGCAGCGGATAGTGCACATCCATCAGCGCACGTACAATTCGGCGTAGGCACCACATGCCAATGTGTCATATACCAAAGAACAATTTATATTCCATTTGAAGCGCCCTTAATGCCAGCATTGCACGGTAGACCATGCAGCACACGTTAGCATTGACAGTGCTCGCAGCGCACGGCATCGCCCTAAGTGAATGGCAGCAGTGCACAACAGAGCCCGCAGCGCCGATAACGCGCGGCAGCGCCCGGCACGTGCTAGTGTCCACAACGCTTATAGCGCGCGACAGCGCCCACAACGCTTATAGCGCGCAGCAGCGTCCACAGCGCCCATAGCGTGTAGCAGCGCCCACAGCGCCAATAGCGCGCGGCAGCGCCCGGCAACGCCAGTAGCGCCCATAGCGCGCGACAGCGCCAGAAGCGCAGAACAGCGCCTGTAAGCGCCCGTTAGCGCCAGGAGCGCAGGACAGCGCTTATCAGCGTCGGCAGCACCAACAACGCACAGAATGCCGCTTGGTAGCGCACGCAGCGTTCGGTAGGGCCTTTAGCGCCAGGTAGCATCCGCAGCATTCAGTGGCGAACGTTTCACACAGCAAGCAGCCGTGCAGCACTAAGCAAACACCTCTTGCAGCCTTCGACAGCGGCTGTAGCGCTGGAGAACGCCTGCAGCACCAGCAGCTTATAATAGACTTGTCTGGCTATCTTAGCCTGAGTTCCTTCGTCATCATAAGTTTCTGTGCAAAACAAAATATTAGAGACAATTAATTTACTTTCGACTTCATAATGCGTGCGTTAACATACTTGTTGCACTACAACAATACTAATTTAAGCCAGAATTAACATTTAATCAATAATGAGAAAGAGTGGTTGCGAGGAAGCTGTGCTGTCACTTTGACCTTACAAAAGTATCTCAAAATTCCAACCCGTTAATAATTAATTTAGCGGCAGGCATTAAAAACATTTTACACAGAAAATCCCCATATGCAGGTTCAGAACTTAATAAAATAGCACTAGCAATAGTATAGCGCGATTATAGCAATTAAAATTAAATAGATGGTGAAGAATTTCGTTTTAACTTCTATGAAGATTCGACAATTGCATCATACATCATACATGGACGTTTTGACGTTTGGCGACATGGTAAATGTCCATAAAAACATGAGTACAAAAGCCCAACTCCAGCAACAGACATTACAGCTTGTTCATAATGAAAACTATAGCGGAAACATAAAGACACCACTCTCCGCGCCATGAATGGTGTATTTCCTCAACACTTGTCTTGAATAGCCATAATACCGGGGATCTCAACTCGAACCGCCCATGCAGCATCAATACTACCATCTGATGATGTTCCACATGCTAGCTTGAAACGTTTAATATGTCGACTGAGCTTGTTACCTGCAAACATAACTAACCAAGCATACGAACTATAGAAGTTATTAAACATTATTTGGTGCAGCAGATTCAACAAAGGCTTTAACATCATCATAGCTCGGCCAATCCTGACCTTTACTTATGTCGGCAAGGTACAGAATTTCGGTGCATAACAATTATCGGATATTTATAAATCATTTTTAAGGTATTTGTAATTGACCATCTAAAAGTTAACTAGATCTTTGTATTTTTGTAATTATTACATCTTTCGGGCGCGCTCACACGTGAAATGCATTATTTCGACGAATCCCTACAATTTTCACACACCACACACACAATAAACATGTTTGGACCAATAGCGGAAATATGAAAATGTTGATTTGATTTTACCGTGTTACCAATCCAATGAATGGCGTTATGTTACCATGGATGATGCCGCAGTAGAAAGCATATCCACTTCACCAGCAAATACATCTTACTTAAGTCTCATGCGTCAGTGATCGCGTGACCGATTCAGACAAAGGCAGTATCATCCACGCCGGCGCAAGTCCACCCGTCGTCTCTCCGTTGAGCGGACCAATCTATCCTTGAGCATACGGCCACGATACCAGCTTCTCTGTTGGTCTCGACTTTGCCGATAAACGCGGTCTGAAATCTTTAAGGGGCGTGTGGGATAGAATCACGTGGATCCTATCCCACTTCTGATATAAGAATCGGAGATAAATTAGGGGAAACATGACCATAAACCAGAACAATATTTAATGGCGCGGTAATATTACAACATTGACATATCCAACACGCTTTTCTATAAACAATAAGCCAATTCTAAAGAAACAATTCTCAATAACCACGCCACAGTTTTTTTAGACATCTGTCCCATCTGTCATTCCTGTTATCGTCATCGAGGTCATCAACCATTTCTTCTTTCTATTCGGCCAGCTTAGCATCGTAGTGGTTATATTCTCTTTGCTTAGCATTTTATACACAGTAGTGACATCTATGTAGTTTCCCATTTATAACAATATTATTATCATAGGTATCGAGTTCATTTCGTTATAATATCCAATAGGTATCGCAGACACAGCTGAGATGTAAAATAGAATATAATACGAGTGCCAAAAGAGAAACTTGTTGGTATTTTATATAAATTACGTTACACTTATTATAAATATACTTTAAATTTAATCATTAACGATTTTTGGTCACAGGATTCCTTGTTCGACGCTCCCATAGCGAAAAGTAGTACGAAGAAGAAAGATAAACAGAAGTCCACTGCCGAGGAAGTTATTGAAGATATAAAGAATCTTGTTGGCATTGTTGATTGGTAGGATTTTATTCTTTAATAATTATCTTTCTTATGTATCAAACGCTTTATATTTTTTGCGGAGGAAATGTAAACATGTTAGTGATGAAAAGTAACCTGTGTCACTTTTAAAAAGTTTTTTCCTATTAAAATTCCTTACAAAGAAATTCAAGCCTTTTCAGATATTAGTACAAGAAAAAAAATACATGCAATGTCTTTATTTTTATTTTGAATATGTCGCATTATTCAAGACCATTTGAAAGGCTCAATAGAAGTTATTTCAAAAATCACAAACAGTTACTTAAATTTTACTTTAATGCATATCACAAACACTAATAGATATAACCATCGTATTTCCATGCAAAAGCATATATTTCTACTGTATTCGTGTAAAAAATATACTCTCATTCTCTTCCCAGGACAATAGAGCATATCGAGGGTGAGATTCAGCTGCCGATGCCGAACATCCCGGCGCTGATGGAGGAGCAGCCCTACGGCCACGTGGACTTCAAGGACCCAGAGCTGGTCTCGCAGCTGGAAGAGGCTGTCACCATGTGGCAGAACCATATCGATTCCACGATAGCTGCTTGCTTGGGAAAGGTGTGATGTTTACAAGCTTATTCATAATACATTTTTATTTGGGTCAATTTCTAGACGATTTTACGTCTATGAAAAATCGTGAGCAGGTAAGCTAGGGTAAATGCCCAGAGCTAGAATCCTTAGGATAGATGTCGATAATGGTAAAAGATATTATGATGATGATGATGATAATGACGTAACAGACGCGGGAGGGCGAGGGCCCGGTGGCGGAGTACAAGTACTGGCGCGAGCGCGACGCGGAGATCTCGCTGCTGGTGGAGCAGCTCAAGCAGCCCATGGTCGTCAGGATACTCTCCCTGCTCAACAAGTATGGCTCCGGAAAGCTGGAGGTACGCAGTTAATCAATACTAATATAGTTATACGAGTAATTTACAAACACAACAATTACTTCAACTACATATATTTAAAAATTTATTTGTATATGAAGTGAAAATAAGTGCGTCAAAGTAGCTTTAAAAAGCTGAAAAAAGCTACCTAAAAGCTAGAGGACCTGAATTCTCTATAGGGGGTATACGGAGGTCAGTGGTTTCAGTTGTTTACGCCCACGAAAGCAGATGTCAATAAAAATATATTTTGCTTACATATTTTTAGTTACCAACATTACGGTTACATTTTACACCTTTTTTTGGGACTACCCATTTTATTCGTTTTTAATATTAATTAAATGGTATGTTTTACTTGAAACATAAAACTGTGTAATATTCCTTCAGGAATTCAATAACTACAAAGAACGACTGATGGATCAATACAACTTAGCAGGGGATAACCTGAAGTTTCTTTCGACGTTAATGCGATTTTTTACTGTAAGTATAAGGAACAACTTAATAAACGGAATACCTTATACCTACGTATACTTAATGTTTTTTTTTTATTTAAAAATATTTTAATATGAAAATTATTAATAAGAAACTATACTTAAATAAATAAGCATAACACTTTTATTATTAAATCTCGGCTACATTTTTATACCCAATATTTTAGGTAATAGAAGACGACTCCCCTCTACAACAAGTGATCGCTCTACTACCAGAGTTAGTGGAGAGCATATACATGATGTGGGTGCTCTCGAAGGGGTACCGGACAGACGAAACGATGGTCCCGCTGCTCTCGAGAATATCATGGGCCCTATGTGATAAGCTGGAGAGATTTCTGAATGTTCATAAGCTTTTCGAGTAAGTAATAAAAATATTATTAACTACAATTACATTTTTAGAAATCTTTGCCATATTTTTCAAAATCACAGACTAACAATACATAGCTGAAATCTGAATCGGCTGAGGAAGCATATATTTTGGACAACAAATATGTGTTCACCATTATCCCTCGTTTACATATTTTCGTTTTTAAATATAAAGATTAAAAAAATCGCTTTCTAAGGAATTAATAAATGAAACTTGTTATTTAATGAATACTTATTTAAATGAGTAACTAGTTTTTTTTTTTTAATTTATTTTAAAAGGGGGACAATATCCTACAGTACAACAATGTAGGGGTAAAAACGTTATTTAAGAAATGCTTATTACATAGTTAACAAGTTTTAGCAAAAAAAAATATAAAATATGTTAAATGTAACTTATAAATACACAAACGATATTTTTTAAGCAAATCGAACGAAGAGATTCTATCTCTAGCGCGTGACGGTCAGAAGATAATGGAGATGTGGCACACGTTATATAAGGAAACGCGTCGGGAGATCGAAGTCAGTGGCAAGGGAGCTCGGTGGGAGTTCGACCAGCCGCTGCTGTTCACCAGGACCGACTACATCGCTGACGTGTCGAGGAATCTTACTGAAGTTGTGCAGGTATCTTGAGTTTTTAGCACTTTTAGTGAAACTCGAGAGTACGAGCACGCGGTCCATTAGATGCTTAGTAGATACTGCCGCACATGGACATCTGTTATCTACTCCGGACAAGACTAGATTCTCAGCTGACCGACCACAGATGCGCCGCTATCCTGAGGACTGAGTTGGAATGCCTCGGAGATATCTCCCTTACTACATCCTTCAAACACAGCAGCGCTTTAAACTGCTATTATTAGTTAGAAATAGGCGTCACGATGGTGTCGTTACAATCCAACTACAGAGTGGTCTACCATCTTAAAATAACTGTACTATAAGCGCTTGACTTGTATCCCTTCCAGAAGAAACAATTGTAACAGACTATTATAACAGCACCAACTACAGCACTACTCTTTCAGGTCCTGATAGACTTCGAACGAATATTCGGCATGGAGCTCAAATCTATAATATCGGACCCGACGCAAATAGACGACGTGCGGAAACGTGTGAAGAACCTCGTGTACCCGATACGTACGATCGACTTCAGCGTGTTCGTGTTCGACAACAAGGAGAACTGGGACGTCATCATGAACGACTTCTGGAACGAGGTGCGCTATCTGGAGGAGGAGGCCAAGAACTATATCAACCAGAGCTTTGGCAATTTACGGTACTTGAACTTTTTTATTTATGAAGTTGCTGTAGCAAACAAGCATGCAGTCCATCTGTTGAGGAGTAATAACTTCCCCCCATGAACCTCTGTAACTAAATAACCTTGGAGTCTTACTTGGTATATGGCATGGATGTGATGCAACCCTTGAAGACAACCATGCAATCCACCTGAAGGTAAGTGCTTGCTACCTCGCATGGACTTCTATAATCAAGCCCGAATACGCCCGTTACCAATATTCAATCTATCCAATGTTTTGGCTACCAAAGATCAGCATTTGACATTTATTCATAGATGTCAAATTTTGATCTTTAGTAGGTAAAGATTGGATAGATAGATTATAAATAACGAGCGATAGATGACGTGCGCAAACGTGTAAAGAACCGTGTACCCGATATGCACGATCTACTTCGCTCTACGCGTGTTCGTGTTCGACAACAATTAGAACTGGGACTTCATCATGAACGACTTCTTGAACGAGGTGCGCTATCTGGAGGAGGAGG